>NC_071497.1:74153081-75468706 GCF_028500815.1 Rissa tridactyla
ACTGCATGTTTTCCAGATCATTTGCAAACTTGAAACGTAAATAGTTTCATTAAGTCATAAAATTTACCAATTTGAATTTTTCCAATTTGTCTGCTAAATTTGTTCATCACCACCACTACCACCACAAAAACACATACTGGTCTTGTTTACATATTAGTTTGTGTGTGTGCAGGGAGTAGGAAAGGTAATTAGCTTGTATTAGAGGACCAAGACTACTTTTAATGAAGGCACATGTATTTGCTGAAGAGGTCTATTGGAGAAAGTTCATAGCCCCCATTTTGAAAGCCTCTCAAGCTTTCATTCAGACAGTAGCTGTTTTGCGATGTGCAGCGTGGGGTCTACAGGATTTCTGCATGCCATGATATGGGCCACAAACATTCATGTCTTAGAAGTCTGAAGTTAAAAGTCTAGGTTGTTTGTCCATGATTTAGAAGCATGTTCTTCTGGCAACTGGACCCTGAGAATCACTGATACCATGTGTTAAAAAAGGAACGCTCTTTCATTTTTAAATACTTAACTCTTATTTGTGCTGCTTATTACTTTGATTTACTTCTCTAAACCTTCAGAACAATGGAAACTATTTTAGAATGCTTTAAGGCATCCTCGTCTCCTCCGTCACAGCACCTCTGCTTGGTTTAATGGCTTTTAGAAAGCTGTACGTTCCAAGCAATGGGTAAATGATATATGACATGCAATTCCATCTTCTTGGTTGCTGTAGCGACATCACACTAAACTACGCATTAGTCAGTAGTCCAGGCCAGCAACTGTCTTGCTTCTAACGCATGGTTTACACATTATGAAGACTATTAGAAACAAATGCTAAACCAGATAATTGACTATATAAGCAGTTCCAGTGGAAGAATGTGCATGAGAAAGCATTACATTGATTTAGTTTAGAACTCAATCTGTCTATTAAGTTCCACACACAAATCTTTCGAATTTCCCTCACCTCCTCTTTGTCCACGCAAGTACATACACCATTTTTTATATGCATGCAATGAGGAAAAAAGCATGTTTCAAAGGTAGGTGAAAACTGAGAACTGGAAGTTCTTTGTGATGACCTGTGTATCTCTGCCCTGTATCTGCGATGCTCAGCCGTATGATGTTGCTGTATTTGCCATGGATAAATTCTAGATAAGGGGTAATCTGTTTTAAATTTTGGTATGTGCAAAGAGGAAACACTTCTAATATGTAAAGCTGTGAATTTACTTTTATTATAATAAAAGACTCTAATCAAAGAATCCGTACTAGTCCCAATCTAATTGTTACAGAAAAGAAAATAAAGAATACGACTTCAGGAAAAGTCTCAAATATAATAATACAATGAAAATTGTTGTGCACACGATTCCTAGTATTTACCTCTTTTTCCCTGCTCATCCTTTTGCTGCCTCTGTCTGTTAAAGCCACCGATGCTAGTCTGCCTCGAGCAGAAAGGAAGGAGGAGCATTGCTACAAGCCATCAGCGCTCCAGGTCTTTCACTGAGAGGAGTGAAATGTTGATGCTGGGGTTACTTGCTCTTCTTTGCTAGGAGGAATATGATGTTGGCATTCACAATTTCTTTGTCCCCTTCTTTAGGATACACTTTGAGCCCTTTTTATATGTTTACGAATGTTCTGCACCTTGCTGTTTATCCGCTGGTCTGTCAGTTTACATTACATCCAAGTTTAATCTACTTGGTGGGTTTTATATATTTTGGATATTGGTCTTCATTACCCTCATTTTGCTCAGCTCAGTGTAGGCATTCTTTAACTGGCCATTGGTGAGTTGTTTATAGCCCTTGGATTTCTTGTGTCAGCTTGTCCCCCTTTTCTTATCAACCCATGCCTGAACTCCTTTGCACTGCATCCTGTGTCCTCATTCTCAAGGCTTCTGCTATCAGACCAGGTTTGTGTTCCTCTACACTGTATCATTATGCCATTATTAAATATTTCATCATATCAGAATAACTATGTGTTACTACCATATATAAAATCATACAGTTATACCATACGAAAAAGAGAAGCAAAAGTAAAATAAATTAGAAAAATTATTATTATGCCTAAACAAGCCCCCCCATAAAGGTGCAGGCAGGCCAAGAAAATGTCAAAGTAAGCCTGGCAAGCCTCACGCCTGTGGACTTCCAAAGCCAATACAGTCTGCAGTCCATCGCTAGCAATGGCAGTCGTGTGTTTGCAGGGACATGGGGCTACCGGAGAGGACAGCTTTACCTTTAGAGAAAAAACAGAACTGAATTTTAGATACAATTTGATCCTAGACCACAGTATGACAAGCATCAAGGTGCTGTGATTTAAAGTACCTGTAAACACAATAAAAGAAATGGGAAGTCTCACAATAAATCAATATCTAGAAAACCAAATACTGATTACTTGAACTGACATGAATTTTTCAGTTTGCTTGTTGAGTAAATGCAAGATAGCTATGGCAAATATTCAAAGTGTTGCCGTTCTTGAAAGAAAAGAAAAGAAGCTATTGTTCACTCGGTAAACCTTTACATAAACAATCCCTCCATAGTTAACTCTTGTGAATTGCAGTTCATCAGAATGAGAAAGAGGTTGATGATTTGATCATAAAATAGAAGACGGAACTTGGTTAGCATAAAAAGTTGCCTGAAATTCCACTATAATTAGCAAACATTTACAGTTTGACTTTCGAGGATTACCCTGAATGTGTTGATATGGGTGCAGCCTTCACATGGTTTGTTTCCTAATTCCTGAGTAATTGTTCTCTTTTCTTGCATCACATTTTTCCTCTTGTTTGAAGATGTACCCCTACTTACTATGCTAGAATTATTCAATTTAAAGTTGGCACAAGTGGCAGTGAGATCAGGGGGATATCCTTGGTCTTGTAACAAACACTGAGATTTTATTTTTCTTTAATCATGCAAGTTTTCCATGCATTCCACTTCATGCAAAACCTGTTAATTTGAGTTTTATGGGGTTTTTATATTTTTACCAATGAAGCAGAAAGCTACTGCCTGTAAGTCAGACGTTTACTATGTGTTTCTTCAGCTAACACTAAATTCAGTGAGATTTCTCTGTATGTACAGGTCTGAATGTGAACACTGCAGAGCAAAAGCTGAGATTAAAGTGTACATGTGTTTGGTATAGCAGGTAAAATGAGTCGGTATTTAACTTAGAGGACTGCTTGCCATACTTTTATTACTGGTCATTGTTAGTGATAAGATAGTGGCTCAGATGAGCTTTTTGGTTAGAGAAAGTGCAGTGATTGAGAAAAGAAAAATGTATGTGAATATTATTTTTTTTCCCCACATAGTATTCTTAAGGGACTGACTAAACCAGAATCAGTTCAGTATTGCAGATTCTTTACATGTTAATTACAAAGTTTAGTTGACTTAATTGCCTTTGCTTACCAACTGCTGGTGTCATTTCTGTATCCTACTTCTCCCAGTGGGAAAAAATCACGAGCTAGCATTCACAGACACTGAAAATATTGAACTGAAAATGAGAAATAAAACAAATAAATGCTTTTCACTATAAAAGGGAAAAATGAAGACACCAAAGTCTTTTGTTTGGGGATTTGCTTTATTTTCTGAATCAAGCTGGAGATCTTTTTCAGGATTCGTGGAATATTTTAGTACTGAATTTGTTACTTGGCATTAAATGTCATGGAAGGAGTAACTCTGTAATTGATCCAGGGTTTCATCTTGGGTCTGAAGAAATTGAATTTATATGTTCACTGTATATATTCCTAGTAAATTTTTTTTCCTATTTCACCTTGAGTTTCCATTTTTTATTCTCAGTAACACTGATTTTGACAGCAGTAGTTATTGTGGACAGTTTTGCATGTTAGGTAAGTAGCCTTACAGGCAACTCAGGCTTCTTGCGGTGTCACCGTTAGAGTATGTCAGAGCTCCACTTGGTGCAGCCACTGTTATGGTGGAAGAGTACTTCAGCGCTTCTTTTTTAAGAAGCAGTTGTAATATTTAGCTTAATTGGGAAGACAATGGGCAAGAAGGAGAATCTGTATTCTTAATACAAAACTAGGAAATAAATATCATTTGCTGTTTAAATGTATACTATTAATAACAGTTGTTTTCTTGGAAAAAAGTATGTTAGACAAACTCTAAGACATTTTAAAGGTGTGTGTGTTTCAGCCAAGCAATATCATAATTAAACTTTTCCTCCTTCAAATGTTCAGCTTCATCTAAGATCAGATATCCTGATCTTGTGCCACGCCAATCTTAGTTATAAGTATTTTAGATAGGATCCATATTTTTCCTGGTTATCTCATTATTAGCTTATCAGTATAATCAAGCAGAGTAGAAGAGGACAAGTACGTAAATTATGATTTGGCATGTCAGAGAGTTGCCAGGGACCAATTAATTTGCTTTAGGCAAGATAATAGCGAATTTTCACTGGATTTCATAATTAATATGCTACTGAAATTAAAAATGAGATCCAGCAAGTCGGAGATGACTGCAAGCTTGCAGAGGGTGCCAGGAAGAAGCAGATAGAAGTTACCGTGCAAAGTGCTGTATGTGTCTAGTAGGGTGTGTTACCTTCAGATAGGAATAATCTTCTGAACTATCTCCTGTGAGATTTCCAGGTGGCTGTAGGTGCCTAGTGTGGCAGTTGTGCAAAATCAAGGCATGTAAATCCATCATTTGCAAAATCTATCAGGTGCTTATATTTGGCTTTTGAAAGTTCCCTAGGTGTTTAAGCTCAGCTATGCGTGCCATTGGTGCAGCAACAGAGACTGGATCTATTCAGCACGCTGAAAAGATGCCTCTTTCATACCGACAGTAAAGCTTCTCTTTTCCCAGGTGTAAAATAGGCTCTTTATTTAGGAGTGCTCCTGACCCAAAGTAATTTCTTATCACATCCATAAAATTTGCAGATCGAACCTTGGGTCCCATATGCAAAGGTGTAGCAATAAGTTAGAGCACAGCTCTCCCCCACGTACCAGATGCCTTGGGCTCTTCCCGTGGTGGCCCCAGCTGCCTCGCTAGCCTGTCGCTGGAGATCTCTTCTTTCTGGGCAGCATTGACAGCAAGAGCTGCAGGAGGAGCTGGATCCGTATCTCTATCCGTCTGCTGAGCCTCCGTAGCCTGCCTTTGCTGCAGCTCTTCCTCCACCATGCACAACCCATAATACAGTGGAACAAAATCAGCATGTGGAGTATAAAGTCCTCAAAACTTGCAGACAAGTGAAAACTGAAATTTGATATCCAGGCCCAAACATAATTAATAACTCTTCCTCTTCAAGAGTGCGTGAGATTTGCTTTGTTGGCCAACAAAAGCTCTTTGTTTCCTGGATATTTCAGAAGTGGTTGTTATTTTAATTGAAGCTCAATTAAATAGTCTGTGTCAGTAGGTCCTAGTCCATCTAATATTTATAATATTGGTTAAATAAAGCCAAGGTTAACAAGATACTGATAGAAATTTTCCAAGCATTTTAGGAAGATAAGGCATACAGTGACTGGAGTATTTTGTTTCTAATACTACTTCCTTTATTTTTAAGTAACCTTTATTCTCTTATCAGCTTGCCCATGTTTTTTGCTCATATTTTCTGTATGCCAGCTGTCCATATAGAAAACAAAAATGGTTGAAAGTTAATATGTCGTGATAATAAAACTGAAATACATGATGGCAAGCTCATTCGTTCATATTTTATGTGGCATCATGTTCACCTGTTTGGCAAATGTCTAGATTCTGAGCTGAAAGAGTTCCTGCATTTAAAAGAGCATTCCTCTGCATTAAAGTAGTCCTCAGCGATTTTTTGAAAAAAATGGATTCAGCTGAATGGATCAATGTGTTTGTGACTGAGTTACAGGTTGTAGCACAAAACTTACAGGAAGTATTCCAGAAATTAGAAGAGGCAATTATAATAAAACATTCCACTTTTTTGACAGAACATTTTTCAGCCCTGTGCTTTAGACCGCACTTGTCTTTTCGGTAGTGGGAGGGGCTGACGGTCCTTAGAACACGGAATTCTCTGCTGTTGAGATTCACTTTTTCATGGCATTTTTATGCTGCGATCAGCCTCAGTTCTGAGTTTCATGTATGCTTTGATCTACAGACGCTTTCTAGAAGTTTTTCCTAACTTGTTTTCTTGCTAGTTTTCCTCCCGGCTTCCTTAATTCGATCTGCCATTTTGCTTTCAGCTTTGTGTTTGTCTGCGTGGTGTTTCTTAGCCAACAGGGCCTTGGAATAACCCAGACAACCTGGTAGTGTCTCCTCCTTCTTACCCCTTGGTTTGCGTTGTCCCATGGCAGAGCAGAGGTGCTCGCTTTACTCTAAAGGAGCTCGGATTAGTGAGAGCAGACGGCAGAACGTTTTGTGCCCAAGCAGGGTTTCCCTGCTTTTGTAGAGTCACAGCAATAAAAGAAAATACTTTGTTAGCTCATGGCTGCAGAATTTATTATAAATGTTCTTTACAGTGGCGGTGTACGTAAAACTGAGGGCTTCTTTTCCCAGGTGTGTAAATCATTAACAGAAGAGTATGTGTGGTCAGTAGTCAGCGTACGTTGTTTAGTAAGTAGTGCTTACTTTTACCTAGGACATGTGGTTACAGCAAAGCATAAAACTGGTAAAGGTTCAAATTCAGCAATACCGCATCCCTAGGTGCAAAAGTGATATCTGGAATTTTATATTGCATGCATACAGAAATTGTTCAAAATATAAATACTCCTTTTCCCTTATAGACAAATCCAGCTACTGAAAAGCAGCTCGTGCACAGAATCTGCTTAAACTAATCTTTTCCTGCTTCTACCCTCTTCTGGCATCAGTCCACTCATGCCCTGTATTTACGTAAAGAGAATTTAAGGGGCTTGTCCTCACCCTTGAAGACTACACAGTCTCACTGCAGTTACTCATACAAGCCCTCCCTAACCTGTGGCTCCACTCCCCTCCTCTTTTGTGCTGTCATGTGTCAAGGTTATTGTTCTGTGCCTATTTCTATCAAATGCTTTTAGGTCAGTGTAAACTTTGTTTTTCTTCTTTCCTTCCTCAGTATAAGAAGCATTTGAGGGACAAGTTAATACTTGATCTGGCTGGGATGGGCAGTGAAGGCTTAAATTTGTAATCTGAGTTGTGTGATAGTCAGGTTTACTTCTTTCACAGAGGTTTTTATGGAAGAATCAGTCTCCCTGTTCTTGGCTTCCAAGAACACTTTTATTGACACTTACTTCTTCAAGAAATTCTTCCAGACCCCTTCCTATTTTCTGATTTTCTGCTTGATCCTTCTTAGTCTGTAAGGCGTTAGCCATAGGAATGCATCTTAATCTGAAATTTGAAAAATAGCATGTAAAAATGCGGTATTACACAAATTATTTTTATCAGTAGCTTGTTTAAGAATATTATGTAGTGCAAAAATAGTTTGCATTAGTTCATCTTGATCCTTAGAAATCATCTAACTATACATAGTCTTAAAAATAGACTGGAAAAAAGGTAATAAAGCAATTTTTTTTTAAAAGGAAAGGTTATGGTTTTATGTTTTATGATCTTTAAGGTCCCTTCCGACTCTAACCATTCTATGATTCTATGATGCTACTACTGGAGGCCTGCTGCATTATCATATTAGAATCTTCCTGAGCCCATTGCCAGACTGTTTCCACATAAACAGCATGGGTTTAATTAAAATAAAGATGATATATTTCCTGCGATCTAGGATATGTTCTAAGTCAGAGTGAAACTTTTTCAGTTTTTCTCTAGTATTCACAAGCTACTTATATTATATACACATTGCATGCGAAAAAGGGCATGGCACTCCATCAACATCAGCAAAACTTGCAAGGCTTATACCACATAAGCATAAGCCAAAAAAAAAAAAAAAAAGGGAAAGCATATGGGAATCTCAAAACCTTATTGTATTTTCTGTTGCTGAGTAAAGGCAAGATACTGCCTTTTCTCTACATATAAAACATTACTCTATCCCTCCTTGAGGAAGGAGCTTCAGTCTCTTGCCATAGGAAAGAGAATACTGGATGTGCACCCGGGGCCATGAGTAGGTATCTTGAGCCTGAGGACCTTAGGGACTAAGAACAATGAACTGATAATTAGTTATTGATATAACTGCATTCACTTCATCACTTTTAAACCTAAACATTTGTTGTCTAGTGATCTTACTTAACAAGCAAGCAATCTTTCTGCCATGAAAGTCAGTTTAGTGAAATGCTAATGCTACCCAGTAAATTGTCTCTTATTCTGAAGCGGTAAGTTTAAATGAGCCCCTGCAGAATATCTCTGTCTGTGGGGAAGGAGGCAGTGGCATTGAAAGGAATGGACTAGACCTGGGAACACGGAGCTCTTATGAAAATGACAATGAAAAATGAATTCCCACCTATTCTAATCTTTTCCATCTGAAACAATAGGCAGTTGCATCAAGCTTATCTCTTTCTAATCTTGCCAATTTCAGTAAGTACTTTTTCCGTAAGTATGAAATGTTCTTGAACCTTTTCTTGTGAACGCAAGGCTTGAATAGGTTTTGGTTTATCAGTGAGTTGGCATTTTTTTGTGCATGCTTATTCTTGTGTCATGTTTGGAGTGTTCATCCCAAACTGGCTAGGGAAGGCTGATAATATGATACCAGTTGTAATAAATAGCCAGATCCCTTAAACAGAAATGGCACTTATTTTATTATAGGGACAAAGTCAATAGAGCAAAAGCACAGCGCTGGGCGCATGACTCAAGTCAGAGGCACACCAGCTAACACTTCAACCATGTCTTATATACATTCAATATTGCATACGTATTCACTATTTTAGGCAGAGTAATTGTTTATAATGATTGATTATCATTAGTCTTTTTTCTCTTCTATTTGCGTGTTTCCTTCTGACAATTGTTTCTGAGGACCGATGATCTTCAGTTCCCTTTTCCCATGCATGTGTTTCCTTCCGGTAGGATCAGTTCCCTTCTCCCATGCATCTGTTTCCTTCTGGTAGGATCAATTATCATCAGCTCCCTTCTCCTATGCATCTGTTTCCTTCTGTTAATCACTTGTGGAGTCTTTTGGAGAAGTTCTTTTTTGTTTCTCTCGGATGTTTTTCTTCATGATGTTTTTCTTCATAGTTGCTGTTAGTTGTTATCTTTGAGGTTTCTCATGTTTCCTAATTTACTAAAGGTTAGTTATCCTTATAAGTCAAAGATTTATAGCCTTGTTATTATGGTGAAAGCCAACAATACCTTCACTATTTTTCACACCAGTCAAAACGTAAAGTCCTTTTCTGAGCCTATAGTGGAATCTCTAATTTCAAGACTGCTTCATTATCAGCCATTTCTCCTGAGAGTATGAGAGCCCGCAGGCCGGTTCACATGCTTTGTTGAACTCCTGGTGCTGTTTACCCTACCTCCCTACTTAGACCACATAGTTTATTTGCAGCAAAGCACGTTTCTAACTGCATCCATACACACAAGATATGAACACAGCAATGATCAAATTGCACAATACAATAAGGCTAATTGTTAAGTGTTAAAATATGACTTGGTAATTACCTCATGTATATCTATTTTTAGTATTTTGGTGCAGTTTTCGTCACATTTAGCCAATGAACTCCAGCTTTTGTTTTGCAGTTTCCATTTGCTTGGAAGAGGGAGAAAGGGCCACAGACATCATACAATGAATATGCAGTTACTGCATCAGAAGGTCAGCCTAAAATCCAGATAAGTGCTCCAAGAGGGTAAAAGTTTTGGATTACAACCAGAGAGTGACAACAGGACATTAGAACTGTAAACAGAAAAGAAAATATGGGCTTGCATTTTCCTGATGGCAGTCTTCCAGTACCTGCAGGGAAGATACGGAGAACTATCTTCTCTTCTTCCTTAGCCTCCCCTCCCTTCTGCATGCATGCATGTGCAGACACACACGTGACAGGAGGCAGAAGTTTTCCTTTTATCTGTCTTCCATAATTCTTTTGACTACTGCAGCATGTCTTCTCTCTTCTTTCTCTGTAGGAGTCTACTCTTGATCCTCTTTCATTATCCCTTCTTTCATTATCCCATTTCACTTCTTACTCTGCATCTCATCTGAATCAACAACTGCGTCTATCTTCTTTGTGGTGATTACCCGTGAAACTACATCTCCAAACCTCTCCTTTTGCCTTTTGGACAAACAAAAATATTGGCCTGTCTCTCTGACTTTTCTTTGTGAATTTGTAACACCAGTGGAGCAAGCCAGACAGGGCTGGAGGACAGTTCCTGATCAGTCAGCCAAATCCTTTGTTTCTCACATTCTTCCTTAACTACTGTAGAAGACTGAACAGCCCTGCCAGTTAAGCAGCAAAACACTTTTCACATTTGAATTCAGATCCAGGCTGTGTTGCACATTCCTCTGCATTGATATTTTAAAGTGTTGTGTATCCTGCCCACCAGATCTCTTCATGTATTTTACATTAAGCAGCTACTATATGGTAAACAGACAATTTGGCCAAGGAACGAGCAAACCTCATTCTTTCCCAACCAAGTACTCTAAACACTAACCAATAGTCACATTCTGTCCTGGTTAACTTTTTTCTGTCCCTGTAACTTGCATTCATAGCCAGAACGGAAACAAGAGGGGTAGAGAACAATTCTAGCACAGATTACTCTATGCCGTAAGAAATAAGAGATTTGGGGTTGAATTTCCCTAGGATATCCCTAAGAATTATCCCTAGGATAATTTAACTGATGCCTCCTGGTTTCTAGGCAAATGACCAAACAGGTCTATTTTTATCTAAGTGAGGCATTAATTTGTAGTCCAAATATTTTTTAAAAGCCTATGCCCTGTTTGCTCAGGTGGCAACCCATAAAATAGAACTGCATTTTCAGAGTGAACAGAAACACTGTTACAGGCTTACCAGAAAAATAAAATAAAAATTGCTCTAAAATGACTGACAAAGTAATCATTGGAGATTTTGATATGTGAAACTGCTCTTGGTTTACTAAGGAACTGAGGCTAACTGATCTCACAATCTATAGGCCCTGTTCCTGCCAATATTGTATTATCCTGTTGCCCAGTATAAATCATATTTAAAAGAGGGTAGAATTCCTGAAGATAACAGAAACATATAATTTTTCTGAAAATTGTCAAATGAATGGCAAAGAGGGCCCCTCATGTGATCCTCCTCATGTGGAAGGAAAATTGTGCAGTATTTAGTTAACATTACTCTTAATTTGGCAAAAGCCCGTTAGACCATCAGCATATGCATGCTGACCATTCAAGCCGACTCATGAAGAAGCTACTCCATCGGCGTAAGTTTGTCTCCAGCCCAGCCATAGCGTGTCTCTTGGCCAGTGGAGTATCATAGAGGATGTCGGGAAGGAGGAAGCTGGTATTACAGTGTCAAGGTGAAACAAATTCTTAGAAAATCAGGCTTTTTTAGTTCCCCTGCTCATGTCAAAACATGGCTTTTTCCAGTCTGGTCTCAGCTTAATCATGTGTTCCTGCCACGTTTTAGAACTTAATTCCTTTTGACTCAGTATTGCAAAACTGTTCATGAAAGAGCATTTGTTCTCATAAAATTACAGACTTACTGTATTCCAGGGCACAAAGTGTTAGCAGTGGCCAAGAAATGTTTGATGCAACTCAGGGTATACGGGATATGCAATGTCTCTAAGCCACTCATTACAGCCTGGCACCACCAACATAGGTCAATATCACTGTCTAGAATGGAACTATTGGAGAATAATTTTGTTTCATACCAGCTGTCTGTGATTCAAAACTCATCTCCTGGCTTGAGAAGAAGGATGGTACATAAATCATTACAAAAACCGGGATGAGTAGTCTCTTCTTCTCTGCTGCCATAGTCATAGCTGGCACAGAGCCCGTCTCCTGGATTCACAATGTCCTTAGTCAGGTTCTGCACACAGCACAGACTTCATAACCTAGTACTGCTTTCATCATATAAGCAGGAGGCTTTTCTGGATTTTAATGTCAGACATAGTCGTATAAGTAAAGCTGCAGGAAGAACACAGACCTACGTATTGTAGATGCTGAAAAGAGCAAAGACTCATGTTCCTCAGTTGAGAAGCGTTCTGTCATTCTGAGCTTTTTGAAAAGTGATAATCATTAAAATGTTCTGGGATGTAATTTCAGTGCAATCACTGAAAATGTCACTCAAATAGAAATCCCAGGCATATAGTTCTTGTTAGGGGTTACCAACCTGCATGCTAATGGAGGGAGAGAAAAAAATATCAAGAAATGACAAAGCTTTTATTTTCCATGCAGTTAGCCAAACACACACAGATGAACTTTCTGAAGAATGACAGTTTGTTCCCAGGTTGAGAATTTGTGACTTATTTAATGGTTTAGCTGTAAGTCAAAAATAAAGTAGTTTGTAAAGGAATTAGGTCATTGGCTGCTGTTTTTCTTATGAACACAGCACCTCTAAAAAAGGAATCAGATTTTGACTAATGGAAAAATATCATATAAAAGAAAATAAAAAGAGATTCGGGATTAGAACCAGAATCTCCTGAACCTCAGTGCCAGCTCTTATACATATTCACCAGTGGAAAATGAGCATAGTGGAGCTCTAACGCAAAGTTCTTCTTGGAGCTGGCCTCAGATTCTCTCCGTTTCTCAATGAATGGAATTATTAGTTATATATTTTAGCTCTAGTTTTTGAGTGTTGTCCTGAAAGGTTAGATAGTCTTAAGTTTAGGGCATCTGGAGTGCTGTGTTCAGTTTAGGGATACCTAGTAGAAAAAAGACATGGGTATACTGGAGTGAGTCTAGCAAAGGACCGCTATGATAATTAAGGAACTGGACCATCTCACCCATGAGAGGCTGAGACCTGGGACCGTTCAGCCAGGAGAAGAGAAGGGTCAGGGGGACCTCATCAATGGGTGCAAATACCTGATAGGGGAAGTAAAGAAGATGGAGCCAGGCTTTTCTCAGTGGCATCTGGGAAAAGGACGAGAAGCAATAAGCACAATCTGAAGTATTAGGAAAATTCCCTTAAACATAAGCAAATATTTTTTTACTGTGAGGGCAGACAAGCAGTGGAAAGGGTTGCCCAGAGAGGCTGTGGAATTGCTATCCTTGGAGATATTCAAAACCCAGCTGGACGTGACCCTGGGCAGCCTGCTTTAGTTGGCCCTGCTTTGAGCAGTGGGGTGGAACTAGAAAAATCTCTGAAGGTCTTCCAACCTCATCTATTCTGTGATTCTTTGAAATGTTTACTAAAATTCCTGCAACTTGGATATTTTTTAAAATTATTTACAACGAAATCCCTACTAGAAATAATTCTGCTCATGAATAATCCCTTTAATCTAAAGTCCTCAAAGTATCTTGGAAACATTAATTTCAATCAACATGGAAATTATAAGTGTAGTTAAAAAGATACACATCTCAGTGAGATTTGGTGTCTGCCCATTTTGCAGGTGGGCAAGAGATGTCCTAGATGTCAGAGACTAAGCTATTGGCAGGGATGGGAGCAGAACTCTGGAGCTGAGTTCAAATTCTCCCTCTTCGTCAGCAGAACATACACCTCCTTTTTGGTGCTCACTTTTGTCTTCCCCACCTCTTGGGTGATGCCTGGAAGGCTTGGTGCCCTCCATGATTCTCTGCCCTTGAAAATTTTATTCCAGCTCCTATCCACACATTTGGATAACACTTGCAGCAGCAAGTCCCTAACCCGAGAGCCTAGTTTTAAAGCCTTTGAACCAATGGAGATTCCTACCAATTTCACTTGCAGACAGCCTGCAGAAATGCCTCTGATTTTAACAGTTTCCCCCTGTATTTCCACAGTGTTTTTTAAAGATAATGGTATTACTGGTGCTAGCAGTGCTTCCTGATGATTGTTTACCTAAGGGACACATTTAGCCCATCATCTAGAGTATTTGCCCTGTCATGGTACCAAAAGCCCAAAGTATTTCCTATCCTTTTTAGTTTCTAGAATGGATTGATTACATATATAAGTATTTAATTCACTGATTGGCAAAAATGCATTAATTCAGTGAAATAAAATTAATTTCATATCAGAGTGTATACTAGTGAATTTAATTCCATATCAAAACTGACCTTGAGAAGCTGCTACTAAGGCAAATGCTTGTTTCCTGAAGAATTTGAGCAAAAATTGTGTCAAATTAGGAATCACTCCATAAAATTTTGCAATAATTCACATCCATTTAGTGTGTCACTGTTTTAAGACTCCACTTAATATTATATGTTCTACATCTAACGATTCATATTTTGTAGGTACTATATTAAAAAAATCCTCAGATGCTACGATACTTAGGATGCAAGAAAAATCTAAATAAAGCAGCGTGTAACTCCCATTGCGTTCATCACAATGACTGAGAAGACTGAAATCCCGAAAAGTAAGTTCAGATCAACAGGACTGTCAAAGGAGTAAAGAGGTTCATACAGACAGCATAGTAAAGGCCATGTTCTTGATTGCTGAGCCTTGTGAGCTATGAACGTATAATTTCTAGAAATTATGCTTGGTAATAACACCAAAAGATAGATCTGTCTGGCTTGTGAAATGCTCACAAGCGTGAGTGAGTTTTAGCAGGTGAAATTATCAGATGTGGGGCATGTGAAGAAAATGTAGTATTAATGATAGGAAAATCCATCACATGGAAAAATAGGATAACAATTCCAGGCCAGTGGTCTTAATAGACTTTGCCTCAGTAGGAGTCTTGCCTTTGCCATATAAAGGATCTTAAGACTGCTTTCTTCTTGCGTCTGCTATTTGCAGTTGCCCCATGAATACAACTTAGATATATAACAGAGCTTATAGAATCACAGAATGGTTGGGGTTGGGTGGGAAGGAATCTTAAGGGTCATCTAGTTCCAACCCCCCTGCCCTGGGCAGGGACACCTCCCACTAGACCAGGCTGCTCAAAGCCCCATCCAGCCTGGCCTTGAACACCTCCAGGGATGGGGCATCCACAACTTCTCTGGGCAACCTGTGCCAGTGTCTCACCACCCTCACAGTAAAGAATTTCTTCCTAATAGTTAATCTAAATCTCCTCTCTTTCAGTTTAAAACCATTTCCCCTCATACTATTACTACACTCGCTGATAAAGAGTCCCTCCCCATCTTTCCTGTAGGCCTCCTTTAGGTACTGGAAGGGGCTATAAGATCTCCCCTGGAGCCATCTCTTCTCCAGGCTGAACAACACCAACTCTCTCAGCCTGTCCTCGGAGCAGAGGTGCACCAGCCCTTGGATTCCTCTTCATAGCCCTCCTTTGGATTCGCTCCAACATATCCATGTCTTTTCTATGTTGGGGCCACCAGAGCTGGGTGCAGTGCTCTGTGTGGTGTCTTTTATACTATGCTTAAAGAAAATACTCATATATTTAGTCTCACAGATGTATCTGCTCAGAATGTGATCCTGTAAAAGGAATCACAGCAGTTGTTTACTTTTTTAAATGTTTTAAGTTATTTGAAGGACCTGGTGATTCAAGACTGAGTATTAAAATGTAAAGGAGTAAGCTTAATCGAATAAATAAATAAATAAATAAATAAATAAGCTAAGACTAAACAGTCATACTTTGTATAGCAACGTGGTTGTTATTGTGCACTTGTTGATTTAGAGATTTTCTGTTTGTGTATACTGTTGTATACGCATAATTGTGAAACTGTTCTAGGTATATGCAGGTATAAAAAGCAAGCACTCTTACTCAAATCTGAGTTTTTGACACCTAAAAAAGAGCCCGTGACCTTTTACTTTCATATGTTTCTACGCGTAGATCAGTATTTTCAAATACCAGTTTCACCTTTCAAAGAATGAACTTTGTTTAAGCAGTTAAAGATTTGAGCAATTAAATTAGAGTTGGAAACTGTAATAGTGGAGTGGATTTTGGAATAAAATGCCTATCAACACCTTGCAGTACCCGTGTTCTTTTGCACCACTGGAGGAGAAATGTACCAGAAATCTCTATTAAAAAATCGGTCCTCTTTATTTGGTTTTCATATCAAAGACAAAATGGGCTGTGAGAAGGGGCTAAATGTTACTGTGTTTATTTAACGTTCCAACAACTGGGGCATAGCCTATCTCTTGTCTGTATAGGATAACATGGCATCCTGACTGCACTTAGAGCTTCTTTTGAAGGGCAGTAACATATCCACACATGAGGTTAGTGGTTGTGTGTTCGGATAGGTGCGCCTGTTGCTCAGTCTGTGTGATTCTGGATGCCTGTCCTGAGTAGCTCACAATGTAGTCCAGAACGGAGAAATGAGGTTTGCATCGGCATGCTGCTTCATGGGCAGTAGGCACCTGAAGCAGTTTAGGAACATTGCAGAGGTGGCCGTTGAACTGAGTGTGTCCTTACTGGGCGCTATTCAGCAGCATTTAACTACGGAGAAGAATTGATACGTATTATCGAAGAGCTAGAAAATTTTGTACCAATTCATAGAAAGTAGCTGTGTAAATGAATAGTAAGATGGAAAATGTTTAAATGTAGCTAGGGCTCTGAAAGTGAAGTAAAAATCAGTTTGAAGAAATCCAAGCAAAAAAAAGCAGAAAAACAGTATTTATAACCCAATGGACTTTTATGACTCAGCTGGTCTACTTATTTCGAAAATGTATGTTTACATCTAAAGACTTCAGAATGCCTCAGTTACCCATCCATATTGTCTGCAACTAATTTGTCTTCCCAAGGTCCTACTGCTATTTTTGCTGTTTTGAAAGACTACCTGGAGGCAACCCTCAAAACCTGTTCTTCACCCAGACAGCAACTTTTTCAAGCTGAGTCCTCTACACTCTCTGAGCTGCACCTGGGACAAAACTCCAGGGAGAAGGAAGGAGAGGTGCCTCTTTTTACCTACTTGCATGGTTCTTAGAGCCCTAATAGATGTTGTGTGCTTGAGCTGCTTCACGGCTGCTTTGTTCTGTGTGCAGGTGATAGCCTCCTAAGACTGTTATTTTGGCAGCCATGTCAGAGGTGTAGTGATCTACTTCTCATGGACTCTGAAGGATGCAGATTTCAAGTGGAAGAAGACCTTAAGGGAGGCAGAGATCTCACTATTCTGTCTCAAGGTTCCTACCATGCCCAGTTAAACAAACAATCTGAATTGGATTTGAAAGTCTGGTGCCAGTATCTGTTAAGAAGTGTCAGATCATATATTGAACATACTGTCAGTGGAGCAACTCAATGATTAAATTAAAAGATAAATTTAAAACATGGCTGTGTTATTCTTCAATGATTTTTCTATTTAAATTATATAAAATATGCTGCTACCTACGGCATGCAGCCAAGAAGATGCAGGCATATGACCATAAAAGGCATCACTGAAAAGGCAACTTGAAAGGATGCAGGTAACAATAATGTCTGAAGGTGTGGACCCAAGTTTCAATAAAAATGACTTTTATATCAAAGGAAAAGGTCAGGCTTTATGTAAGCAAGGATTTAAAAGCCTGTCTTGTTATTACCTAAAGTAAACCCCACAGTTACAGCATTTTTTCCTCCTGCCATTTCATAAATGTCAGCATAAGGTTTTTATTTCAGGGATTGTGGAAGAAATATTGTGGATTAAACACAAAATGAATGTTTTTACCATTTGAAATATGATTGGCTAACTGGGTGCCTACACAAAATTATTAATTGTAGTTGATCGTACTGTGATATAAGCCAAAATGGGTTAATGTTAATTATGGAGGCTGATGGTTGATTTCCAGTGATCTACATTACCATACTTAAAACTATTTCAGCTGTTAGTAAAATTTACCAGTTTGCTGCAATTTAGCATGAAATCCAACATACAGAGGGCAAGCATGAAGGTTCCTGATGCTTATGCCTTGTCTTTGTTTCCTTGTAAATATCAAATACTTCTAAAATAAATGTCATTGATATTTCAGATTTATTACTTTCACATTTTCTTTTTTTTTTGACATTTTTGTGAGACAACCTTTGTCCGATTAAAACATGCAGATCTGACATTTCAGATGCTCGGGCATAAAAAGTCATCTTTGTCTACCTGCAGTTACTGAAACTTTTGAATTTTGGTCAGTTTTATTTTAGGTGAAGATCAGATGGTTTTGCTTGCAAGCAGGTCTGAATTGACCACTCCAATAGCTCACCTTCATACCTTCCCCTTTGGCCGCTAAACTGGATGGCAGTTTTATAATCTTGAAGCAGCATGCCATTTCAAAGGCAGAGGGCTCCGGTGTTCACTTCACTGTTCCAAGGTGAAGTCATTACCCAGTATAATAAGGCTTATAAAACTTGATAATTATCGTACACTCCATAGGTTCAATCTGAGACTGAGTGCAAAGAAGGAGAAATTTCACAGCCACTGAAGCTATACAATACACAGTGAATTAAGAACATTTACAGAAAAACCAGATGTAACCGGATGCATCGATACATGCTGTAACAAAAAGTCCTTCATTTCATTCTGAGCCTTTTTCCACCAAATAACAGGAACATACTGAAGAAAAGTGTTAAAATAGATTTATGCTTCAGTACAGAATATAATTTTTATTCCTTGAAATAATTTGTTCTCCAAATTCTGTTTAGTAGAAGTAAATATTAGAACTATTAGAATTTCATTATTTAACCAAGAAGTGTGCAAACTCCACAGAGGAGTTGGGCGAACTGAAACATTCATGTTACATCTAATTGGGCATATTTGGTGTTACAGTAAAGGTAAAGGAGAGGCATTCTTGTGTTCTTAGTGTGTTGAAACTAAACACTATCCATAGTCCAAAACCTAATATCCCATATTTAGTTAATCTTCATTTGTGAAGCCATTTGTTTGCCTTTGCTGCACAATGAAGATTTCTCTCTCTTTGCAAAAAGATTTCTTCAAGTTGTTTCTTGAGATGCAAATATTACCTGTTAGAAATGCATTCATCAGTAGGAGACACAATACCGTCCTTGCAGTTTCTAAGGAACAGAGCAAGTGGGTTAATGAATGAATGGGTTAATGAATGAATACATTAATAAATTTACCTTTAACCTCCGGAGATTGCAGTGTAAGTCTTTGTGCCGTAAACAAGTACATAAAAGTCTCACAGTCTGCAACCTCAGGTTCACTTCCTTATGCTGCAAAACAAATGAAAAAACCAAAACAAAATTCACCATGACTGAGAAACTCCAAGGAATAGTAGCCTGGCATGAAGACAGGGCATAGATCAGGTTAGTTCTATACTTCATTCAGTTTATGTATTCATCGTGAAGAAGGGAAGGTCGTACTCCTGATCAAAGGGTGAATTCAGTTTGGAATGCATATTGCAGCTTTTAGGAGCTTCAGTATTCTTCCACTGCAAAACCGTGATTAAATAATGATATTTTTGCTGTAAGATGACCATCTATGTGGAGCTTAACAGGGCTGTGATACAGTGGTATTGATACTGTTATTGGTTTGGCATGTAGAAAGTTCAGAGTAGTTCGAACATTTCACTTCTGTAATGAGGCATTCCTCATAAGGAAGCTGTGTGGTTTTTACTGACATTAGAGGTTAATGCCACCTATGTAAATACCCGTAGAAAATAATCTGTTTATAAAATGTGTTCAACATGAGTCTACTCGGGAATTAGGTACTGAAGAGATCTACAAAATGCCACCAAGATTAGAGCTAGGTGTGATAAAGATACTTCTCTGCATATCCACGTTATTTCTGTATTAAAGGGAGTATAATGCTTTGGGTTAGAAGTGCCAAAAGATTAATTATTTTAAGCTCAGGCAAGTGAGAGGTTGAAGGTTAAACATTGCTTTATTCCCATTATTGTCAGCAATTTCTCTCACGAAATTGTTAAGAGCAGATTTTTCCCTCAGTTGTAGATTACCGGGATAACATTGTTTCGCGCCTTTGGCTAGCCCGTGTGCCACTCGATCTGCGTGTGGCATCAGTGGCAGCCTCCACCACGCAACCACAAGGCTCCTTAATCAACAAGTTGGAAGGTCAGGCAGTATGTTTGAGGAATGTTAATGTTCGCAAATAATAGGTCATTGAGTGTTTATGTCAGTTTGATTGGAGCAGTAATTTTTGGCAATTGTGTTCTTTTACAGAGTAACTCTACAGTCACTTAAGCAATTCAAGTGTAAATGTACAACAGGTACTCAGAAAAAGACAAAGAAACAGCTACTTTTACAACCTCATACTGAGGACCTCCTGAAAAACAGAACACTGAAACAGAAAACAATTATTTGTCCAACAGTTTTCTCTGCTCCCACTGATATTGTTAATTACTGAGCACATTTTTGATTGAACATTTATTCCCTTGCAGACAGCTTCTTTCTGTTACAGTCATAAAGCTTTGAAGGTAGACTCCAGACACACTCAGCCAAAATGGATGGTCTCGGTGAGAGGGAATAAAGAAAACGTGCTAGAGCTAAGGTCACAGCTTTCTTCAGCGTTACCTTACGGATGCCTGCTGCCATTAGGATCCAGAAAATGCTTCTGCTACCCCCAACCCCATTGCCTGTGTTCACCAAGAAAAGGCTATTTGGGGATGGCAGTGGATGGAGCTTTGAAACTCAAAGCGGGTGTTGCAATACATTCTAAATTACAGCTTTATCCAACCCTTTACTGCCCAGTGTCCGGTGCCACCAGATTGTTTGTTCTTTCCCCCTTCTGTGTCCTTCCTCATTGTCGCTTTACCTCAGATGCACTCCATGAACCTTTCACACTTTTGTCTGTTACTGCGTTCCCTGTGCTACTTTCAAAGTCCTGTTCCTTTGCTTCCTGTAAAGTTTCAGTCATTTTAGTCCCTTCACAACAAACTCCCTCACCTCTACACCAGCATCTTCCCCCAGAAATGTCAAAATAGCAAGACATTTCAGGCCCTTGCATTGCTCATTGAAATTCTTTGTATAATTAAAGATTATGAGAAATTTTTCATCACAACATGTTTTCTTTGGAAAAAAATTATAATAAAACTGTAATTATTTGTTTAGATTTCAGAAGATGTTCTGGAAAATCTCAAAATAAAATGCTTTATGTTAGTTGGTGATACTTGTTCATTTTGGAACTTTGAAAATTTGCATGCATTGGGTTTAGTTGAAGAAGAATTTGTGACATTGTGAAATGACATTCTGAAGTGAATTTTCAAAAACTGATTCTTCATATGCGGTTTCCAGTTTATGGGATATTTTGAAAATATTTCGCGATGAAAATAATCTTTAGTTTCAAACCAAAAATATTCAGGTTTTGACCTGCTTATTGTATCCCCTTCTTCCACTTTGTGTTATTAATTGGGTTTTTTATATTTTCAGTTCTTAAGAGCAGAAACTCTTCTTTGTACAGTACCTAAGACAGTGGGATTCTGCCTTTGTTCTCAGGACTATCATAATAAATATGATTTGAAAAATCATTAATTGATGTAGAAGTACTTGAGTGAGAGTCGTTTTCGTGGTTAACGCAGGAGGCCAGGTCAACTCTGTGATGATCCTTTCCAATCATAGATATGAACAAGCCAGTGCTTATGGCACTATTGTAGCTTTGGTAAAAAACACATTTTATGTCAGTCATATTATGTAGGGATGCGTCACCAATTCATGATATCACTTTGTGATGAAAACAGTCATGAAAGCAGAATAAAATTTGCTGGTAGGCTAGAACTGTATATTTTGATGTAGTAGCAAGTAGTAGAAATCAGTTAAAGTAGAGGAAGGTTTATTTTTGTTTAGTTATCATAACCATACATTTTCTCGTAGAACTAGGCTTCCTTTGAAATGTGGCACAATTGCATAGTTTTTTATGCGTCTCTGTGAAGTGATCTAGATCTATATGGCAGCTTGTATTTTGGGAGAATTCTTCTGCTTAGCCAGTCGTGAGACAAACTGTGTTCGCAGTGTGCACACTGACAACCAGATTTCTGTCCTTTCTAAAGCAGGAAGCAGTTACTGAGCTCCATCTTTAAACTACATTTCACCTTATGTCATGGTTGAGGAAGTTCACTGCAAACATGATTTCTGCTGTATTCAGTTGTATGTTATCTATGCGATTATATAGATGCACACAACAAAGAAACCATTTATCGCCCTCAATTAAACCTAATCCTCTGTAACGGCATAATGCCAAATAATTTCACGGCATTTTTATTGTTCTCATTAGCTTTACTGAAATGGAGCCAAACAAAAGAATACCTTGGTAACTGTGTAATACAGCTTCCTACGTAGTCTCCAGGCAATACAGACCGTTCTTAATGTTGTAAAAATATTTTACTTTGTTGTAAACTGTTTAAAGATAGAAGACTTTGTAAGAAATATGATGATGAAGTTAGTAATTTCAAAGTTAGTAATTTAATGTATAAATAGTTTTTCTTCCTTTGGCAGCTAAGTGGCCCACTGAAACTCACCTAAATTATTTTTTCACAGCATATGCATTCAGATGGGATGACAAAGAACAGTTAGTTAACATAGTGTTGTTTTTTGGTAAAATATTTAATTTCAGTCTGTTAAAGACAGCTGAGTCAGGTAGCCCCATAGATGTGAGGCTGCTGTAGGTCCATATCCTCAGGTTCTGCCAGTAGCAAAGCTGAGCAGCTCCTGATGGGTGGGCATACGGACACAATAAACACACACAGAGGCCACACACATCAACAGAGATGTAACACATACAATTACGCGTATGCGTGTGCATTTGCACATAAAAACCTGACTGCTCTAGCAGCGGGTCTTACGTTGACCGAGTAGCTGGCCCCAGATCCTTGGTCTCCCCAGTTGCGGGGGAGTTGCGTATGAGCCCAAAGGGTTGCAGTCCCACTCCTCGCTGACACCAAATGTACCCACTCAGATTGGAGACACCCAGATGGAAAATAGTTAGAAATAGGACTCAATGAGAATATAGGGTAGACGGCAGTGATCAGGCACACATCTGAGTCAGACAAGCCACCAGTTTACACATAACTGGCCCCTTTATTACCCTTTTCACCTTATTTTCCCGTGCTTGTTTCTCCCCAGTTCACTTTAATCCCTTCCATTCCTCCTTAGATTCTTTCCCCACTTCATCCCTTAGCGAGTGCTATGCCTCCTTCAGTCTGTGAGCCATATGGGGAAGAGGATTAGTTTGGTAGGCTTCTCCTTATGGGTTCCACACAAGGGACAATGGTCTGACAGTGCTTTGGTAGTCTTAGGCATAGCCAATTCCCTGCGCCCCATTTTCTCTAGTTAGGCTGATAGGGTTCTGCCCTAAAACTCCATCAGTTTTTATCTGATCCTGTCCCGGCCTTTGTGTAGATGGTGATTAGCGTTTAATTGCATAGCCTAGCACAGTCTACTGGTAGATCTAAACTGCATCCTAAGTTGCTGCAAAATATTGTGCCTTTACTGAAACAGATAAAGGAAAGAGTGGTATTTCACCATATTTCACCAACGCTATTGCTGTCAGTGTTTAAATGTATTGATTTAGAGTGTCAGTATCTGAATCAGCTAATACAAAGAGTGATTTTTTATTTTTTTTTTGCTGCTTATGTTTTAGGAATGAAATAGTGATACTTCCAGTAATATACTAATCCTGGAATTTTTTTCTCTTGCAGATTATCAAGTGATCTGACATTCATGAAAGAGAGGAACAAAAATCTTCCTCGCACACATGAATGCTTTAGGTAGGAAACTGGACTTTATACTTCATGACTATGCTAGATAAAAATAATATTTAAAATTATTATAGCAACATAATGACTGTGGAATTGGGCTTGGTAGTTGGTAGAGATGAACTTCCGTCATATTTCAAGAGCAATTTTCAAGCTCTAATGTAAATTCTAACTTTGAAACTGTAAAATTTTACTCTTTTCAGCTTACGCTTTTATTGTCTGTAAAAGGACTGCTGTAAAAATAATAATCTTGAAATTATGGCTAAAAGTACAGACCACCAGAGAAGAAAATAGAATATGCGGGAGCTGTGCGACTGGTAGAGGAAGATTGCTATTGTTAGCTAGATCATGTTTTCTTGGGAAAACAAAGGCAATAGAGGCACTATTCAGAAAAGTAAAGGAAGTAAAAACCCAGTAGGATCAGTTTTTAGCTTTTCTTATATTTCTAGTATGAATCTGAGTAAAGTACTTGATCATTCTCTGTCTTGGTTCCCCATCTGTAAAGTAGGTATAATGGCACTTTCTTCTTTTTGTCTTGGCTTTTCTCATCAGTTTAGATCTTGAGAGTTCTAAAAGAAGTTTCAGGCTCGGTTCTGTAAAATTAATAGGTGTTAAGTGCATAAATACTTTGATGGAGCAGTTAGTGTCTAAGCTATTTTCAAGAATCTGGGGTGTCATGATTTTTCTTTTTCAGAAATTACATAAGTCTTTCAGACTGAGGAGTGTATTTCCATGGGTTAGAGAAGTGGTTTCATTCATCATCACACATTGACTGCTAGTCAAAGGAAGTAATACAAAGGGTCATTAGGAGAAGGTTTGTTTAAGAGAGAAATTTAGGAAAAATATATTAGAAACCCTTTTTTAGGCTTTTCAGGTGAAATCTAAAATAACTTATAGGTGCTTCCAATTTATGGAACACAGAAATATGAAGTGCTTGGTCCCAAGAAATTAATTGGATTTCTGTGTTCCCTTACATACCAACAGCAGGAACTATGCATCGTCACAAAGCACTCCACAAAACCTATGTGCTGAAAGTAGCCACCTGGAATCAGTCACAAGAAATTCAGACCAGACGCATGTCTTCTCTGGACCCTAGACATTGCCATGAAGGCTGTACTGGGTGCCTGAGGGGTTCAGAATCTGGAGAGTCCCAGTTAGGGCTCATTCAGAGTGGGAAAGCAGAGCTCTGGACACGCTGCCCATCCATAGCTTTAAATTTGCAGTATAATCGCAACCATCCCTGTCATTCAGAAACACATCAGTGACAGCGATGCCCACGTCTTGGCTAGGGACATGTATCAGCGCTGGCATTTGAGAACTCAGCATGGGAAGGCAGACTCATGCAATGTCCACAGTATAGCTGAATGTATGTCCAGCAGGATTCTGGATGGTCTAGCAGACTGTCACATTCTTCCTTTATTCTGCTCTATATTTGTACTTGGTTTCATACAGCTGCAGTTCAGCCTTTTAAATGGTGATGAGCCTTTTAAATGGTGTTTTGAGGCTCCTTAAACTGCCTTGCCCTGGGCCTGAAGGTTGAACATTGTTTATTGTCATAAGTATTGGGAATGTGAGTCTTGTTCAGTATAGATTGGTAAAGTACTTTTGGCTTTAGACTTCTTTAGCAGCACGAGCAAGGCTTGTGATGGCCATAATGTCATTGCCAGGGGATGCTATACAGTTGTTCCTGCAAGCTTGAAAACATTGCAGACAGAAAATTTTTTCATCTGTGCAAAACTGAGTAAAGACTTCTCTGTCGCTCTGAAGAAATTCATCCTTCAGTATAGCCAAGAAAGACAGAGAAAAGAATGTAAGAACTAGAACTCAATTAGGACAAGGACATTTTTCTCTCAACCCTGCTCCACAGCACCTGATTTCAGTGTTGATACTTAGCTTTCAGCTTCATCTAGTATCATTGTAAGCACAGTTTTCAAACTTACAGTTTCATGATATTATTAATTGCAGAGTAGGGTTGTTTTACAGGAGTATCTAGCACTTCTGTGCATTCTCAAACCCTGGTAATCATTTCCATTTCCATCAAGGTGCACTGTTTTCTGAGGTGCAATGTGCAGCTGTTGAATACCATATAACAGCTGCATTAAAAGGGAGAAATTCAACTATAATGTCAGAACGTAATAACTTCATTGGAATTTAATCAAAACCTTCAAAAAGGAGGCATGTGATCTTTTAATACCAGTTACTCAGCCCTTGGTTTTGCATGACATTCTGGCAAATCAATGTCCACTGTGTCCCTTATAAATGAATGCATTCAGTCACAAAAGTGAGGCATTCCCTCACAGCATCTTCAGTAATGCTAATTACCCTTTTATGAAACCATTTTCAAAGTCATAGATTGGGGAGATGCACTTTTGATATAGTTATGACAAAGTGGTCATTATTTTTTCTATTAAAGCACGTATCTTTAAAAAAGAAGACATCTCTCCAGAAGCCTTATAAACAATATTTGAACCACCCACAAATACCAAATACCAGGCAACCGTGGAGACATAGGCACTGGAACAAATGGAATATGGTTAATATGCCTGGAGCCTTCTGGCCATTGCTCTGCTGCTGCTTACATTCCTTCCGAAAGCAATACAAGTATCAGAATGAAGCTTTTCTAAGAGGCTTTTAAGCATGATCTTCAAATAAACAGAGGTTCTGTTACTTCTTTAATAGAAAATACTTTGAAAGTATTAAATCCTAGATGTAAGATATGACAGCCAGATATATCATACTTCTGCATAGTTTTCTAACTGTTAATAACTCAAGATATATAACTTGAATTGAAACACTAGCCTGGAGAACATATATTGGATCACGAAGTCCAGTCTCAGCTATCACAAACAACCATGTCATGTATATTTCATAATAGATCAGACTACCTGGGAAAAATAAATGGGATTTTTATGTTTGGAAGACTATTCTAGAAACTCACTGCTGTGATGGTAACATTTTTCTCTATTTTTTTGAGCTAATTATGGCCATCTACTCTTGTTCCAACATTTACTAGACATATACACATTCTTATTTTCTCTCTTTTGATGCTAATCTCCTGCTATGTTTATAGAAGACAACCATCCTTATGTGGAGTAAAGAGCCAATTCTTTAAATTGCCATCATGAGACCGCCTCCGCCGGTCATCATGAGACCGCCTCCGTGTCTTCTGATCATCTTTGTAGCTGTGTTCTAAATCTGTTTTAAAGGGGTTAACCTGGGGGTTTTTTCCCTCCAAGTACACGTGACCAGCATTATACATAGAGTTTATGCTGTGTCATTAATAGGCCCATATTCACAGAATCACAGAAAGATAACAGTTGGGAGGGACCTCTGGAGATCACCTAGTCCAACCCCCTGCCAGAGCAGGGTCACCCAGAGCAGGTTGCACAGGAACATGTCCAAGCGGGTTTTGAATGTCGCCAGAGACGGAGACTCCACCACCTCTCTGGGCAGCCTGTGCCAGTGCTCCATCAGCCTCAAAGTAAAGAAGTTCCTCCTCATGTTGAGATGGAACTTCCTATGTTCAAGTTTGTGCCCATTACCCCTGTGTCCTGTCACTGGGCACCACTGAAAAGAGCCTGGCCCCATCCTCCTGACACCCGCTCTTTAAGTATTTATAAGCGTTGATAAGATACCCCCATCAATCGTCTTTTTTCCAGACTGAAAAGACCCAAATCCCTCAGCCTTTCTTCATAAGAGAGGTGTTCGAATCCCCTAATCATTTTTGTAGCCCTTTCCTGCACCGTCTCCAGCAGTTCCCTGTCCTTCTTGAACCAGGGAGCCCAGAACTGGACACAGTACTCCAGATGCAGCCTCACCGGGGCAGAGTAGATGGGGAGGATGACCTCCCTCGACCTGCTGGCCACACTCTTCTTGATGCACCCCAGGATGCCATTGGCTTTCTTGGCCACAAGGGCACATTGCTGGCTCATGGTCATCCTGTTGTCCACCAGGACTCCCAGGTCTCTTTCCACAGAGCTGCTCACCACTCATCACTGACCTCCAGCTAGACTCTGTGCCCCTAATCACAACCCTCTGAGCTCTGTCTTTCAGCCAGTTTTCTATCCACCTTACTGTCTATTCATCTAACCCACACTTCCTAAGCTTCCTTATGAGGATGCTGTGGGAGACCCTGTCGAAAGCCTTGCTGAAGTCAAGGTAGACAACATCCACCGCCCTCCTCTCATCTATCCATCCAGTGATGCCATCATAGAAGGCTATCAGATTAGTCAGACATGATTTCCCTTTGGTGAATCCGTGTTGACTACTTCTGATAGCTTTCTTTTCCTCCACATGCTTTGAGATGACACCCAGAACAAGCTGTTCCATCATCTTTCCAGGGATGGAGGTGAGGCTGACTGGCCTGTAGTGTTCTGGGGTCATCTTTCTTGCTCTTTTTGAAGTCTAGAGTAACACTGGCTTTCCTCCAGTCCTCAGGCACCTCGCCTGTTCTCCAGGACCTTTCAAAGATGACGGAGAGCGGCTCAGCAATGACTTCCACCAGCTCCCTCAGCACTCTCGGCTGCATCCCATCAGGACTTACGGATATCCAGTTTACTCAACTGATCTCTCACTTGATCCTCCTCAACCAAGGGGAAGTCTTCCTTCATCCAGATTTTCCCTGTTACTTTCTCCAAAGTCTGGCACGCCTGAGGGCTGTCCCGAGCGGTAAAGACAGAAGCAAAGAAGGCATTCAGTAACTCCCTGTAACATGCCCTGTATCTCTCCTGTTCTTTTTCATCGCCACATTACAGAAGGGGTTCACAATCATCTCATTTTTAAAAAACAAATGCTCCCAAGGAAAGATACTTGTTTTTGAAGGCATTGATTTCATCCTATTTCTATTAATTTGGTTCTGAAGTTCTTCAGTTTCTAAAATTATCCTGTTTTCCTTCCTGAGTGCTCTAATAGAGCTCTTTCTTGATGATGCCTCTCTCTTTTGTCATATTGACAAATTTAATTCTTTGACTCACTGTAATCAGTTTCTCTTATCTCTCAATGCTTCACAAAGAAAAGATACATCTGTGAAAGTAAAAAAAATAAATCATGGTACCAGTTCCCTATAAAGAAGCACAGTATGAGTGTCAGTTTGATAGTTCTGTATTTGGCAGATGTTCCAACTATTTTCAGAAATAAGAAAATACTGTAAGTATTTTCATATGTACATGCAACAGTTACTGTTTATAGTTCATTATTTCAGCTTCACTTGAGAAAAATGTGTCTTGTTCTTGCATGAGCTGTGGCCTGTGCTCTATATTATATAACACCAAGTTTTCATCTCATTTCTGAAGTTAAACACTAACGTTTGTTTGTTTACAGTCATAAAATTTGCATGTGCTTACACAAAACTGGAATTTATATTTAAATGGTTTGCTCTCCACCGACTGTGCACAGATTGCTGTGAGTTTAAAGTGAGTTTAAAACTAACCCAGATGTGATTTTGCAGCCTGTAGCTCAGTTACATGCATGTAATGGACATAAATATTCAGGAGTGGTATATGGAAATATAGCCAACTGTTGTTCTTCTCCACATTGCCCACAGCAAACAATGTTTAGACTCAGTTAAATTAACTGATACTTCATTTGCCCTTGTGCTTGAAAAAACATTTATATGCTGACGGATTATAGTTTCTTGATACAGAAAATGCATTGCATAATGAAAATTGAGTCATCTGGTAAACCACAAAGAATTTTTCCTCAGCAAAGAGACAGCTTGTTTCCATGCTGTGCTACACTGAATGGGTTTCAAGCATACAGATACCTGTCAGATGTGCTTGGTAGGAGTGGAAAGCTGAGGTAAGGAGCTTCCTATTTAGACAGTAGATTGTTCTTCTTTAGTTTCAAAGAGTGAGGCTGGCTACCAAGAATCTAATATCCAACCAGAGTCGCCATCTCCACGCAGAAAGCACAGTGGTGGGAGAAGCAGGAGGTTTGCTTTACGTTATTCTGTCTTTTCTTTGGGCTAAGCCAACAGATTTAGCAGCAATAGGGACTCCTGGTTACCCCGAGCTGTAAACTGAATTCTGAGGACATCTAGCGGTGTCAGCCCACTGCAGGGACTGGGTCTTCATAGCTGGTGGCTTCCCACTTGCACCACTTTATTTCAGCCAAGTTCGCAACACTGCCTCTGGCCTTTGCAAGTTGAAGGAAGAGGGATAAGTGCATCCCATCTTGCATTTTCACCTGATAAATTAACTGTGAAGTCAGGCTACTTTTTCCTTGGTTTCTTTTCTCTGATGTTGGTGTTTCCCCTTTGCTGCAAAATCAAATGCAGTAAAAACGATGAGTTGAATTCTTCAGCTGGGGTCATTCTGAATTCAACATTGCCAGTCCCAAATATTCGGAAGTCATGAGACTGGCTCAGAAATCGTAAACTTCAAAAGAAGTTTTGGCTATTTTCTATTTGCCTTCTCTTTTTAGGGCTTTCAGAGTTCAAATATGTTGTGCTCTTCTTTGTACCAACAGAGATACAACTGTATTTTTTTGTTACTAAAAGGCTGATTTCTCAGGTAAATTAGTAAGTCTAAAAGTTAGAGCTTTAAGAAAAGCACCCAGTATCCCAAGATGCCAAATAAATATGTAAGATTTGTTAATGCTACGGAATGGTAATCCAAGAACTGCTAACCATTCAAAGACTTCGAGGAAGACGTACTTACTACTCTGTGATTCAGGTTTTCTCCTTCTGAAGTGGAACTGTAGGTGTTGCTGCACCTTTTTGAGAAATAATAAGAATGAATTAGCTGCCATTCAAAAGGGACTTGGATCAAGCCAAGTGATACATATCACATGTTAAGCATTGTTATCGACTATTGCATCGTGGCCTATTTTTCAGTGAGCCCTTGATCTGATATTTCCTCCTGAGGAGAAGCAGACATCATGAAGCAGAAATTGACATCATCACTTAAAATTCTTTTGCTACTTGCTCTGACTGCAGTGAGTCTGACTGGTAAGTACACCACTTCCTGAAACACTTGTTTTTCCTTAAAACACTTTCTTTAGGAAAGTCTGAGGCTTTAACCGACCTATCCTGACAACCACTGGAGCCTGTACATATTTAAGTGACTTTCTTATAAAGTTTGTATGGAAGCTTGAGTCCTGTTTTCTTTTTATAGTATTAATTTAATGATTATGTCATGGTGATGATGAAAGACACTCACTCCATCCTTACACTCATTCCATGTTTGTCACCTTCTTGGGAATTAGCATCATATGAATAGTAACACTATTAGAGATAACGGTATGGAACTTTAATGAAATAAAGGTAAGCTTAGTTTGAAAAGCCACATGCTTTTCATGAAAAAATGTAGATAAATTTGTGGTCTATGTTCTTGGTAGAAGTTAATGACAACTGGTCTTACCAGAAAATACTCTTAAATGTATTGGGATTATTAGGGAATATTCAAATAATTAATTAATACACGCAGGTTGCCAATATACAAAATACTCCATCTAGCCCATTGATTCCTTCTTTTTATTACTTGTCTTACCTATAATTTAACCCAAATATGTGCAAATAATGGAATCTTGGTTCTGTTGCAAAGTTGAAGGTGAAATTGAATTTTAAGTTGACCTGAACATAAAAATTTTGGATCTTTTAGGAAGAAACAAGAGGTAATATATTTACTTCCAAACTTTGTAATTTAATTTGGTGATAACTGTATACTTTTTATGTTTAGGTAAAAATGAAATCTTCCTTTGAAAAACACAACTAAAATAATTTTAGTAGCTATTTTAGAAGTTTGAGGTAAAATGTATTTACTTTTCTGAATATTTTGACCCTTTTTCTAAGCAGATTTATTTGCCAAATTCAGTCCCTAATTTCAAATAATTTTATTGTTCTCAAAAAAAGCTTTCCTTCATGAATTTATCATTCAACAATAACAACAAAAAATACTGTCCAACTCTAATATAAGTAGCTGGTTTTCTGCACTTCCCTAGGTCAATCATACCCTGGAAAACCTAAGATAATAAGATGTCGTTCTCTAGAAAAGGAAACCTTTTCTTGTTGGTGGAAGCCTGGCTCAGATGGAGGACTTCCTACCAATTACACCCTGTTCTACAGCAGGGACAGGTAACAAGCGGTGCATATGTATTCTGAAAGTGATGGAGTGATGATTATGACAGAATGAGGGAATTATAACATTAATTTATAAAGGCATTTTTAGGAATCCATGTTAAACCTCAGATACCCAACAAGGGCTACATAAGATGAATGGCTTTCCCTTGTTGGAAGAAAACATGACCATCACCAGTCCCAAACCTTCAGCCTGTCCCCATGGAAACTCATCTGACCTAAAATACCACTGGTCTGAAGGCATGCTGGGAAAGTTGTCATTTGTCCATCTTATCAGGAGGCGCACAGCGTTTAGCTGAATGGTGTGCTTCTCTGAGGAGGAGAACATCAAGGTACCCCAGGGCACCACCTCCACCCAGGGCCTGTCCCACCGTCCCAGCCAGGGAACAGGGCAGGCTGGGGGCAACACAGAGCTGGGCATCGGGCACCTCCCTGGGGACGAGGACAGGCTGAGGCTGGGCTGGGGCTAGCTCAGCAGGGCCCATGGCTGGGAAGGGCAGGGGATCTGGAGACCAGCCCTGCCGCGGTGGGCTGAAATGAGGACCTGGCCCCAGGCAGTGCGTGGGGAAGCCCTGGGGAGGCTGGGCAGGGGCAGTGAGGGCTGGTGGTGCCCTCAGGGCCCTGCCAAGGAGCTTCTCCATTACCCTGCACAGCAAACCCCCATCTGGAGAAAATACATAGAGAGTCTTTGCTTCCCCTTCTGGACTTGCAGCCAACCTTGTGGTTCCCAAAATGGAGTAAAATCAGATGTGGGTATTACATCTCAAAAGTTACTGTTTTGGTAAAGTCCATGTCTCCCTCATCCTGTCTAATATGTTTATATGTATGTATGTTTATTTTATGTATATGTTTAGTAACTTTACTTAACCTGTGCTTCTTTGTATAATTGCCCTTTCTTCCTGAAAACATGAGGTCTCAGAACAGGGCCAAGTAAGCAGGGAGAATCAGAGGTTAAATTTCTAGGAATAAATCCAGTGAGGTTCAGAATAGATAAGGTAAAGCCTCAGACTCCCCTGCTTCAATTAAGTAAACTCCAAATCATTTGGTATTAATCGATCAGGAAAGATCCGGCCTTTAACGAGGCTACCACACTCAACAATGATCTGAGAGCTTTTATTTTATGAAAGTGCAGATGTTTCAGCCTCGATCACAACAGAAATTTTAATGGACATTTTAAGTCATACCTATCACAGCTCAGAACAGGCCTGTGTAGGGATGGATAAGAGTGCTTCTCCGTTTCATTAAATCTGCTGAACACCAGGCACTGCCGAGCACTCCAGATCTGTGCCACTGTTGCCCTTCGTAGCTCACTGTCTCTCAGGTACAGTCCCCTTGCTCCCGTCTTTTCTTTGTGAACTGGGACAAAACTCCTGGAAACTAGATCTTGTTAGTGGTGCACAGGGCTTAACAGTGCAACTGAAGTGCATCCTTGAACCACCTCAGGTTGTGCTTTGGGTTTGTGCAGTTCTTCACACCTGGGATAGGCTCTGAGTACATCACCCAGTTCAGCTCTAATTGAGTACAGAACAGTCCCTCTCCTAGAAAAGCTGACGACTTGTATAAAGGTAATAGGAGATCATGAACTGTTGCGACCGTTATCATGATGACCATGTTAAAAAGCAGATAAATTAACATCTTGCTGAAAACAATCAGTGAAACAACCATCTGCCATAGGGCCCATTGGGTTACTTTCCAGGGGAAATAAGTAAAGAAGATATTTAGCAACTTTTCTTCTTTAGTCGAAGTGAATGTGTTTAATTTGCCTTTAACTTGCTTTTAAACATTTTTAAAAATTGCCTTATGCTATCTCTGGAAATTTCTTTTTCCATTCTTTTATCGATATATTCCTGTGTACCAAAAAGGCATTAAAAGGGTTCATCCTGAACAACTGCAGCAAAAATAGCAATGAAGCATTTATGGTAATAGCATTTGACACTCATGAAAATATTTCCCAAAGGTGGGATTATATATAGGTTTAAAGTTAAACATTTCAAATTTCTTTGCTCAACCTAGGCATTTACTAGAATATTATCATTATCGTATTATTCGTTTCCTAAACTTTTAACTTTTAAAATCATTTTATTTCAGTGAAGAAGAAATCTATGAATGTCCAGACTACCGAACATCAGGTCCCAATTCCTGCTACTTTGATACAAATCACACTACTCCCTGGACAACATATAATATCACTGTAACGGCAACGAACGAGATTGGAAGTAACAGCTCAGATCCTCAGTATGTGGATGTGACCTCCATAGGTAAAAAGGGAAGAATGAAATGGAAAACAACTAGTTGGAGGTGTATGTGGTTTTTAATCCCAGAACAAGTAGGAATGAAAAATTTCTTTCCTCATTATGTGAAACTTGCTGTGGAGGAGTGTTTATCTACAGATGACCTAAAATATGCATCTCTAATTTATGTGAAAACTACGTATTTTTTGTCATTTTAACTTTGTCTGAAAAATTGGCTCCAGTTTCTCGTTGTCTCCAGTATTTCAATTAGACTCAGTGACAGTGTTGTAAATTCCAAGCACTGCAGATTATAAAACTTTCAAATTCAGTAATGCTACCTAAATTTTCCAAATGTAAACACCATTCTGGCTACTCCCATTGCAGTCTTGTAAACAGTAAAAATAGTAAAAACAGTCTTGCAGACAGTAAAAATAACTGCATAAGCACTCCAAGGGCTCTCTCTTTGTAGTATTTCATATACCTAACTCCATCTGCTTTCTGCATATGCATAGTCTACACATCGTAATGATAAATGTACTTAGTCTTTTTAGCTATGAAATATCTGACATTTTAATTTTGCAAGAGTGGCCTAATGAAATTATGATTTGTATTTCCTTAGCCTAACAATTTCACAGTAAAGTCTAAGATTTGCTGGTACTGTGGTAAATCAGTAGCCAGTTAAACATTATTAGGGAGAAAGGAAAAAAAAGTCTCTTGCACTATTCCCTTACAGAAGTGCTGAACGATCTGAAATTAATGTGATGAAATACAAAATCATAAAGGACATACCTTTTCGAAGAGCAAATGAAATCATTAATGGCAAACTTTTCATTTATACAGTTCAGCCAGATGCTCCTGTGAACCTCTCTCTAGAAACGAAAACATCTGCTAACACAATGTACCTTTGGGCAAAATGGTCTCCACCTCCATTGGCTGATGCCAGCTCTAATCCACATGTATATCACTATGAGCTACGACTAAAACCCGAGGAAAAGGAAGAGTGGGAGGTAACGGAAAAATATCTTTATTGCATAAATGCTTTTTTCCACAAGTTCTCTTGTCTGAATTTAAGTGGTATTATAAAAATCCTGGTTTCTGTGAAGACAAAAAAAATAATATAACCAAATCTGATTACAGAAAGAAAAATACTGTAATGATGTGTAGAGACAGTGAAATTCAGGGTATTTGTATAATTGCCCTAATGTCATATACTGAAAAAAACTATTTAGTCCACTGATATAATATTTAATTGTAATTTTTGTCAATGTGTCTGTTCCCAGGTGTCACAGTTAGAGACTGCTCATTCATATAGTTTAAACCAAATCAGGATCAAAGCAGTTTATTGATTCTTAAGATGTAATTAACAAGCAATCAGTTAACTATGCAGTCAACGTCAGTATCAGCGATACAACAGATAAATCACAACACTGCGCACTTAAAAATGTTAACGGACACCTACAAATTTATAAACACACTTCTATTAGTAGTCCCAGTATTATGCTAGATACAGAAATTCCCCTCTCCCAGGAAGGGTGGGTTAGAAGCACACCCCACCCTGCTGGGAGTACAAACTCCCCTATTTACACCCACTTCTGCAGGGGACATGGATGCTTTAAGTTAATGTGAACCCACATCCCTTCCTACAATCTACTAAGACACACATCAGTGGGAAATCACCCACAGGGCCACATGCATATACCCCGGTGGGGTTCCTGCCTGCTGCGGTCCATGCCGTCTGGAGTGCAGCTCCTCACAGCACCAGAGAGGGAGGCTGCTCATCTGGCCCAGGCAGAGGTCACGATGCTAGCAGAGCAGCTTCTGATGGCATCAAACTAAACTTCAGCTACTGATGAAGTTTCCAGTCTCCCCCCCATATTAGAAATTTTTATGCTTCTTTAATACTGCTTTTCAAGCTGACCTTTTTTTCAGAAGTTTCTCTGCTATTCTCTAATTACTGTTTATTGGGCTGAGAGTCATTATTGTCATCCTCTTCAACATGATCAATCAGGGGCAACCCCCCCCTCAGAAAGGATGGGGTGTCCCACTCACACAATTTCCATTGCTGTTCCCAGCTGGAGTGGGTCGCAGTACTCCCACAGCTGAGATACCAGGAGAAAATGTCATTCCTAAAGTCAGAGTCAGATGGCCTCAATGCTACCTAAATTGTTGATGCCTTAATGATGGAAAAAGCTATGTGTCTTGAAAGAGTTCTGAAGAGAGATTCAAAGGGCCTGAGGAAGGCACTTAGCAGTAAGAACTAAAACTAGCCACCAAGAAGTGTTACACAGAGGGTTTATCTGTGAGTTGGACTAACTATAGTGTTCTTTACATCATGGATCTGACGGAGTACTAACTGACAGGAAGCCTACAATTAAAGATGTTTCTCAAGTATCAAAATCTCAGTGTCACTGAAGTGAGTTTTTCTGTTAAGTCACTACCTTTGCTTCTTTGAAATTCATATCTTATAAAATACCCAACTGAAACCCTTGCCCAGAAGTCAGTGACACAAGCCTACTCCTTTATGGTTTATATGTTAAAATGGCCCAATTCTTTATTATTTTTCCAATCCATTTTCTTTTCCAGACAATATCTGTTGGAGTGCAGACACAGTACAAAGTGATTAGATTACAAGGCGGGGTGAAGTATGTTGTTCAGGTCCGTTGCATGTTAGACCTTGGAGAATGGAGTGAGTGGAGCTCTGAAAGACGCGTTCAGATCCCCAATGGTGAGTGGATGATGGCTGTTCTGTTAATTGTTTTTAAATTATAGCCAGTTCAGTGTTGTGAAATGTGCTTAAATGGCAGCCCTGAAAACCTGCCTCACACACACACTTCATAGTGCTGGAGGAACAACTTTGTGCACCTTACTGTACTTTGCGTGTATTTAGTCTTGTTGATCCACTCAGGATCCTCTCATGAAACCGGCTATGACAAACAGGCTGGGATTTACTAGGAAATCACTTCTGATACAGGTGTGCCTAAATAATTTATTGTTCCTGTCCCTCTATTTAAAAATCACATTGATTTCATCTGTAGCTGTAGATACCAGGTAATGGTAATTGTGTAAGTATCATTCGTTTGTTTGTTAGTCACTGGATGGAAAGCATCACCATGTCTAAAAGAGGATAACACTTGCAGCTACTATCACATGGAAATAATTATCTGAGTTTTCTTGGGTCTGAGTGGACACATTAAATATGCATGACATCGTATCTTGTTGTCAGACGCTTTTGCCAGGTTGTCTCAAACCTGCTTCTTCCGTCACTAATTGTATTATTCATTATTTGACATGGAGATTGCTGAAGTACTGTTAATAGAAAAATATTTTTTAAATGTCCCATTTTCAGATCTGCCTTTGGCAATTAGAAATTTGGAAAATCAATGTCCCTACTCTAAATAGTAGAAAATATGTATTATTGATGTAATAGGACCGTATTTTGCCACAAATACATAACTGCAAAAGTTTCAATCACATCAGGGTTTTGACTAGCATCATCCTATTCAAAATTTAAGCATTTTCCTCTGCCCTACTCTAAGTGCTTTTCTTGAGTCTATAAAAACATCATCAGGAATCCAAATAATTACAAATTGCTTGGCAGCAATGAGGCAAGTAGCCTGACTACTGAGCATAACGTCACTTTACAAGGAAATATGAGAGCTGCTTCTTTGCATCTTTGGAATCAGCTCATCATAGGTACTTCAGAAGAGAATTACTGGCAAGAACATAAACAAATGGGCAAACACTTACATTCTTCATTTTTTTCCTGTAAAAGCCAAAACGAATGACAGCGTATTTTATAAACATTCAGAAGCATCTTAAAACACATTTTTGGAAGGAAAAATGGTTTAGATAGAAAATAGATTGGGTAGCAGAGTGTATTTTAAATCATTTTATAGAACTTCCTGTGACAGTATTTGAGCACCCCTTACCAAACCTGGGGACAGAGAAGAGCCACAGCCAGGAAACTAAAACATATTTCCTCAGCATAGCTGCAGCTGGGAAAGGATTTTGAATCCATGTCAAAGTAGCAGGCTGCTGCTCTAACCACTGAACCATCCTTCCTTTCCTATGCTAATATGAAGCAAAACTTTTTCTTTCCTTATAGAAAAAACAGTATTTTCCTGTGCGCTGCTTGATATTGTTTTATGAATTCAGGGTTGACCTAATGCATTAAACTTAGTAATTAGTTCATTTCTTTATCTCTCACAGGAGAGTCACCCCCTGAAAAGCCTACCATAATAAAATGCCGTTCTCCAGAAAAGGAAACTTTTACTTGTTGGTGGAAACCTGGTTCAGATGGAGGACATCCTACTAACTACACTTTGCTTTACAGCAAAGAAGGGTAATAAGCTGTGCATAATTATTCAGTGTTTTATTGGAAGGACCTGAAAAATCGATCCTGATTTGTTTTGCATTTAGGAGATGTCTTTTTCCATAGCACATGTTTTTGTGCGAGTGACATATTCTGGAATAGCACTGGCAGCAGCATATTTAAGGTTGAAATAGGATCTCTTTATAATGTCAGTTTTTTCAAATTTCTGTGAATTCTTCTGCCTTGAAAGACAGACTGCCTTGAAAGTTGCCATGGCGCAGCAACTGCATAATATGTATGCAGGACAAACACACAGTCCTGTAGCTCTTTGGCTACGCAACCCCAGAAATAAAGCTTTCCAAAATTACCAGGTATTAAAATTTCCATCTTCTGATAATGCTTATTTTGCACAACTATTCATAGGCCATTAATGCCTCCTGGCTTCTGCAGTAATCTTAGTTTTGGAACGTAGATCAAGTGCTAAACTTTCATTTTAAAGGAGTCAATATTTTGTTTGGGTCCTGTGAACTTTTTTTCATTCACCCAGCACTACTCAGCATTGTACTGACCTAACCGGATGCTAAACTCTGTACTTGCCAGCTGAGAGACAGGTCTTAGTGGAAAAAGACAGATACTGGTCCAGCCAGCCAGCCAGGATGTGAGGTCCACATCCACAACTTTCTCTTTTGTTATTGTGCATCTCAGAGGACCCTAGAAACAAGTACTACATACTCAACTTTCTCTCCTATGCCTGCTCCCTGCTCCCTTTGGGAAGCTTGGGAATGGATTTGCAGGACAGGTACAAAGTAGGGGGTTTTGAGGAACAAGTGATGAAAGAGCAAAGAGATTCTGAAAGCATATTAATGTAATATGCAGAACTCATGTTGAGTGTGACATTAACATTGGAAATACTCAGTTTTTAACAGATGGGTTAGAAGACTTCAGCAATCACTTCTAATGAACCTCTGGAACCTGTAAGGGCTATGCAATGGACAATGGCATTCAGAAAAGTAAGAGCTGCGCTCCACTAGCCCATTGCTGCATCTACAACAGCCTAAATTCTCCAGGCTTTGTAGTCCTTATTTTGGGGGGAAAATGCTTACGACAGTCTCTGGAATTGCCCAATGACTCCTTAGTCTGACAGCAGTTTTCTGATTTTCTTCACATTGCCAGGCATGAAAAATCTGATCTGGCCCTAAATAACGCTGAACTACTAGTAATCAAAGTCAGATGGTTTACTCTGTGTAACCTAATCACTGTGATTCTTCCATTTCAGAGAAGAACAAGTTTATGAATGTCCAGATTACAGAACTGCGGGCCCCAATTCGTGCTACTTTGATAAAAAGCACACCTCTTTCTGGACCATATACAATATTACTGTGAGGGCAACTAATGAAATGGGAAGTAACTTCTCTGATCCTCATTATGTGGATGTGACTTACATAGGTAAGAGATAAAAAGTATTTTCTGTGGGACAAAATAATTCAAAATTCTGGATTTTGACACAAGAATTTTAGTTCCAGCTCTTCTCATATGTAGTACTATATCCAAGTTAAAAACTTGTAAAAACAAATAAGATCTTATCTGGTGTAATAATAAATCAATATTCATCCCTTTACCATTTTATTTTCAAAGAAAGCCCAAAAATGCTAAGAGCTTTGAAACTGCATTCAGATAACCATATTGGTTTTCTGTATTTCTTTCAGTCACACCCTAAGAAACGTCATCCAGCTAAAATCTTTTTCCACTCCACCAGCAACTGAAATCAAATTGATCTTTTAACTAGTAATACTTAGATCTGGTTACCTAAAAGTAGTTTCCAGACCCTAGAGAAGCTGAATTAGTGCTTTTTATAGCAGTGTACTGATAATCTCTTTTCTCAGACTTTTTCCCCAGAGTGACTGTGGACAAGTGTTTAGGTCTTTTTCTAAGGGAACGGATTTATCACCAATAACTGCTTTGTTATCAAGGGTCTAGCTGCCAGGAGTCTGGGAACTGGAAAAGGGCTGCTGGAGAAAAGGCTTTACATTTTACCTCCATGCCCTGACTACTTACGTGATGAAGCTTTGCATAAGACAGTGGTAAAATACATGCACGACATGCAGAAGCTCTACCTCTGAACTGAGGAAGATGCAAGCCTGAGTGTAGCAGAAACCTGTGTTCCATTTTGGTTTATTTTTTGAGATACAGGCAGGGCTTTAATATTACCAGTTTGTTTTATTTTTAAATATCCTTCCGTATGCATGTAGGGATTATGTTGTTGTGTTTTCTGAATGTAAAAGTTGGGGGAATGGGCAAGTTTCATGAGCTATATCTGTGTTTTCAGCACTCCTAAATATATACGGCAACTTCGATAAGATTATGGTAAAGTAGAACTTTCATAACACAGCATTAAAGATGTTAACTTTGAAATATAGTTGTGGGGAAAAGCAACAATAAATGGTAATGTAAGAAAAAAATATTTCTGTTGATAAATGATTAAGCCAAATCTTAACAGGAGCTCAACTACTTACTGATCTTCAGTTGTTTCTTCAAATTTGTAAATCCGTGCTTACTTTATCAGGCAACTCTTGATCCCTGTATTCCAGACCACTTCTAAACTACTAGACACAATGGAGGTGGTAACTCACCACTGACACCATTTTATATTTCTTACTAAGATGCAAGGAAAAAATGATTTAGACTCTTATTCCAGTTCTTTTATTTTAACAGTACAGCCAGACCCTCCTGTGAATGTAACTCTGGAATTAAAAAAGCCAATGAATAGAAAACCGTATCTAGTCTTGACATGGTCTCCACCCCCGCTGGCTGATGTCAGATCTGGATGGCTTACGCTTGAATATGAGTTGCGACTAAAGCCTGAAGAAGGAGAGGAATGGGAGGTAAGGATGTTACAAGTTTTTGCTGGATGATGTTTTCTGATCAATTAGATTTTGTCAGTCAGGTCCCATGCCTGAATGTAATAAAGCAGGCACACCGAATAGTTCATAATTTTTCAAAAGTGCTTGTGTGATCCACAATTTCCTACTGAGAATACTGGTATCTCAGATGCTGTTGTGTGATAGCAGGTGATAAAGTACTTATTTTTAATTGTGACCATTATATATTAATCATATTGGCATTACAGATTAAACTGTTTGTTCTCATTTAGTCAGGTTTCTTCTGTGATAATTTGTTCTTAACCACAAACACTTCTTAGGTAACAGAAAGCTCAGTGACATTATGTAAAATCTTTCAAATTTGTACAAATAGCCATTAGGTTATAGTTGTTATGGCCACATAATAATGATTGTCTATAGCCAGGACCTGCAACTCAAACACTTGGGTGGCAAATTAAACACTAAGCTATTTGGCTGTAAAGTCTTTGGCTATAAAGACTAAGATATTTGGCTGCATCCCCTTCTTGGCTGCTACAGTACAGCCATCGCTGTACCTCCTCCTTCCTTCCCCCGCCACTGCACTTCCCAGCCCCCTGGCTGTTGCAAGATCCACTTTTACTACCCTGTGCAGTTCCACCAACTCCTTCTTTTCTCTCTGCATTTTCTTCCCCCATCTCTGTTTCTTGCATCCTCCTCCTCCGCTCACCACTGCAGTTCCCACCATTACTGCAGTTCCTTCCTATTTGCCATGATGTGTTTCTGTAATAGTTTAATTTGCACAGTATACCAGAGCCATATCTCATTCCCATGGAATTATGTCACAAAGCTGAGTTATAGAGATAAAATAAATGTACTGTTATTCCATGCCTGCATAACAATTGTTAGGAAGCTATCCTCCTCTAATGCTGGGGAAAACTCCAGTTTTGGGAGACTTTAGTGTCTGAATTCGTGAAAATATTTACTTTATAGCCAGTTAGGCTATGTGGGATTCAAGGTCTCAGTGTTTTCAAGCCTTGTCAGGTGCAGCGATGAGGAAGAGTGAGGCCTGGGCACTTAACCCAAGCTGGCCAACAGGATTATTTCATACCATGAACGTCACTTTCATATAAATTAAAAAGTTAGCTGCGTAGTCTCTCTCTCCCTTGATGGCGGCGGTACAGAGAACTTCTTGCCCTGGTACCAGAGCCCTGAGCCCTTCCCTTCCTCCAAAGCCATTGTTCTCGCGGTGACTGACATGCGGACATTAGTGTCCACACTGTGAGTGCACAGCTTCCTACTGATGGAATGGGCTGAGTATAATTCTTGTATATCTTATATTAGTATCGGGATTAATACTGGTTCTTCAGTATTATTGTTATTTAGTTGTATCCTAATAAATATATTTGTATTTCAGCCCTCATGTTTCCTTTCTTTCCCCGATTCCCCTTTCCGTGTGGGGAGGGGTCATCAGGTGATAGAATAATTGTCTAAATGACAATAAATTTTTATAGGTTTTCTCAAACCATAACACCAGATTTGTTCTATATTCCCAGCTTGGTTATCGAGACTTAAACCTAGCTGTGATTTTCATATCAGTCATAGAAAAATGTCTCAATTTTATATGCAATTTGTGATTTTTATTTAATTTCCAGACTATCTTTGTTGGACAGCAAACACAATATAAAATGTTCAGTTTAAATCCCGGAAAGACGTACATTGTACAGATTCACTGCAAACCAGACCACCATGGATCATGGAGTGAATGGAGCTCTGAAAAGTATATTCAGATCCCTACCGGTGAGTGGCCAGGCATCCCTTCAGTAATTGTTATTCATGTAGTAATTTTGTTAGCTGTTTGTGTCATCAATGCAGAGTGACAGCCCATACTTTCCCTAGGACAGGTAAGAACATCATTGCTAAGGTAACTGAATTCTCAGCATCCCTGCACCATACCCAGTTAGCTTTCCCCTTCATTACTTTTTGAAGTTAAAAAGGTGAATCAATTTCTTTACTTTACATTACTTTACATTTAAACCATGTCCTTTCTGTTTATTGCCTCATTTGTTCTCATTATGGTAGTTTTAAATTAAAAGCATACCAGTAACTGCATTGCAACTGCTACATAGGCAACAAAGAGTGACTGCCTTCAGACAATAACAGCTCTTTACTCTTTATCTGGAATGAATTTGAAATAAACACCTCAATGTAAAAAGTGCTATGTTACAATATAAATCCTTAAAAAGATCCAGTCCTAGATCATTTAAGCCACCATTTAATTAATTGTATGGTATGTATTTGATAATTAAATGACTACAGTATTGTCATAATTGGATTTGAACCCAATTGCTAAAACTGCCTGTGGCAAAATTTCGCTCTTCATACATTTTTGTATCATTTTTCCAAGAAAGCTTATTTCCTGCACAGTGCCATTAATAAAAAGTATATTTATTATCAGATATTGCAATGATTGTTGAGATCCATCGATGCTAGTAAAGGCCTCTAGATTCAACTCAAATTTGGCAGTTTAGAGCAATTTTTAAAATTAAAGTAATTTGAGACTTCTTTTGCATGTTGACTATGCATATGCTAGATGTGTGTCATTAAATAATCCTGTGTGTTTCCTAGACTTTAGAGTAAAAGATATGGTTGTGTGGATCGTCGTTGGTGTGTTATCATCTCTTATATGTTTAATCATGAGCTGGACAATGGTTTTGAAAGGGTACAGGTAAGTCACCGATTTCACAATTGCATGGAGTTGAAAATCTCAGCAAACTTTTCAAAAATAGACTGCTAACATTTGATTGAATTTTATATAGGTTTTGTGTTCTCTTATAAACTATAAAAGAGCAGGTACTTGGCTTTAAATTCACAACTGGTAAAGAGGTATTTCTGTTCATTAGGGAAACCAGGGTCTCAACTGGTAAAGACATGTCTCTGTTAGATCTGACCATCTTGGTTAGCCATGTATTCAGCAAACATCATTTGGCGTATCCCTGCTCCTGAAGAAGGCACACCTTTTGTTTTTGCCCTAATTTCCTAGAGGAAACAAGGTTACATTATGAGGTTGTTTTTCTGCCCACCTGTCTGTCAATTCCTCAAATAATTTATTAGAACACAGGCTAATTTCAATCAAATCTGAAAGAGAAAATTTTCACAAAGATTATCACTTGCAAAAAATGCTGTCTGAGTAAAAGAAAGAGGTAGAAACTGTTGATGGAAAAGTCATTAGAAGTCATTCATCGTAAATCCTGTGTGGTAGTAGTCAGCTGACAGTCAGGTATGTACATACAGGCCCACTAGTCCTCCTGAACTGTGCCCCACAAAGCTGTTTCTTGGCCAGTGATGAAATTCCAGTGATATTAGAGAACCAGAGGTTAAGGGACAGATGACAATAGAAGGATGTTAGCAGTGTTACTTTTCCAGTTGAATAACTTTTGTACTGTTCTCTTTCTTATAAAAACATCTAATGGTAACTCATGAACTGTAACTGGATTTGTAAACTACCTGGCTTGAGAGGTAGACAGGAAACAGAGGTCCAACAGGGAGGTATCAGATATGGGAGAAGTGTTTAAAATGTCGGTCACATTCTGAGGAAATGGGAGAACGAATAGTTCTCCGTACTTCTACCTTGTGTGTTTGTTGTTTTTTTTAGAATGATAGCCTTTATCCTACCACCAGTTCCAGGACCAAAGATAAAAGGCATAGATACACATCTCTTAGAGGTGAGTACCACTGATAACAACAAAAGAATTTACCCTTACTTACTTTTCAAAATTATGTACTAGCAAACACAATTACCAAAATAAAGTGTAAGCCAGCTTCAATTAATTTAATCAACATTAAAAATAAGTGACACTTTCAGGTGGATCGTGTGGAGGATATGTGTGAGACAGATTCTTGCCTTGGACTAGCAGTAGGAGAGCGTTTGAGAACAGAGTTTGTGACTGCAGCTGTTACCTGGGACACCACAAGAGCCAATGTCTGTGTGATCTTCTAGTAGTTCTTATGGAAGTTGCTCTCCACAGTCTTTTGCCATGCTGAGACAGGACATGGCTGCTCTATCATTCTCCGCCATTTCCTTCTTGTTAAACCCATGAGATCTGTACCTGCCAAAAGCTCCCTAGTCCTCCCATTTTACAAAGATGAATTCTGGGGTTATGTGTCCCCATTGAGGGAACTCAAGAAATTTTCTTCTGTTCTTCCACTATTTGCTGCAGCAGTAGATATCCAGTTTAGGTCTAGTGATAAAACTATTAAAGTATTAAATATGTATTAAATATGTAGATTGTTCACTATTGTTCTAGTCAGATGAACCCTAAGGTTAACAGTGAAACAATATATCTTATTTATTATGCCCTTAGACAGGAAAATCAGAAGAATTATTGAGTGCTCTTGGTTGCCATGGTTTCCCTCCAACATCAGACTGTGAGGAACTACTGATAGAATATCTGGAGGTAGAGGACAGTGAGGATCAGCAACTCATGCCAAGCCATGACAGTGGTCATCCCAGTAAAAATACAAAAATGATACCCAAGGAAACAGACAGTGACTCAGGCCGAGGGAGCTGTGATAGTCCTTCTCTTCTTTCTGAGAAGTGCAGGGAGTGCCACACCCTTCCATCAACACTTCAAACACAAGACATTAGAGACGTTCAAGAAAATACAGGAGGAAAGACAAGCCGGGAAACTCAGCATATAGCTTCAGAACAGAAAATACTCCTCTTTAACAATGAGACTACAAAATCATCCACATGGCCTGCAGCTCAGTTACCCAATACTCAGCCTCCGATGTTTGCCTACCACAGTACTGTAGATGCATATAAGTTAACACTGAATACCGCAAACGTGAACATTGCACCAGTTTTGGTGGGAAATGAAGAAAAGCATCAATCACAATATCCTAGCACTGAAACTGTCCACAACGACACAGAAAAGCAGAGAGAGATGGAGAATTTGCATTCCAAAACTGACCAAACCACAGCACAGGTCAAACAAAACAGACCTAATGACAAGTCACCTTTTTTGAATCCTAAAGTAATGGATTATGTAGAAGTTCACAAAGTCAGACAAGATGAGCAAGCAGTATTACTGAAACATAAAGAAAATAGTGGAAAGACTGAAAAATACACTGTTCCAGGAACCAGCAAAGAATATACCAAGGTCTCAACAGTTGTGGACCATAATATTATAGTATTAATGCCAGATTCATGCATCCAGCACACATCTGTGTCTCAAGAACCTGCAATGGAAGTGTCTCCAAACCTTCAGCAAGGTCAAGCTGAGAAAAATATGAGCTATTCTCTGACAGCTCCAAATGAGTGCAAAAGAGAGACCAGTGGATCAGAGTACATGGATCCATCTTCCTTTATGCCCTCCTTTAAATAACGAGTAGTTAGTACAGTACAGTAAAACAAAACCAGATAGCAAATAGTTCCTTAAAATAGCCTAGCCTCCTATGTGTATTATACAGAGAATAAAAGAAACTGTGGGTTGAGGTAATAATCATGGAAGTAAACCTTGGACCATTAACACATGTTTCTGACACAGGGAAATGAGTAAATGGATATTATCTGCCATAAAAATACATTGTAAACTGATTATTCAGCTCTGCAGATCTGTTAGTTGATTAAACCTGAGGGAATACTGCAGATTTAACAAACATAAAAATTGTTATGGGTCAGTCAGTACACGACAGTAATCTGAGCAGTTCCTAAATCTGATGAATTGCACAACAGCATTCTGATCTACAATGTATTTTCTTCTGAATGGATTCTGACACTAGATTGTTTTCTTTATATTTTTTCTCTAATCCTTAAGAAAAAAGGAGCTCTTATGTATAACAAATCATATAAAAAAGATAATATATTCAACAAATTACAGTAAAATAACAAATTATTCTAAAGATATTTTTGCTCTGTTTCAATGTGACAGAAAACTGCATCGCATTCATATCCTAGTCCAATCAAACCAAACATGAAAAAAATAGCAGGACAATATTTGTTATACTGCCTTACTGTATATAATATACCATACTACTTTAGTACAAGCCCATATGTTTAACAATGTATTTTTAAAGGCTATTTTTCTATTACCAAAAGAAAAGCAAAATAAAATATTTTTTAATTTCCCAGTGCTATTTAGCTACTTAGGAACTTTTCTGTTTCCTTCTGCTGAGACAGCAGTAACAAGTAAAGCTACCATTTCTATACAAAGCATAAAATTAAACTTTATACTAATTACGAATATGAAGTAATTTTTAAACTATATTTCTAATATATTGCAGATGTATTACTATTCTAATTGTAAATTATTTATTTCACTTGTTTTTTTATCACCTGTAATTATAAAATTAAAATAGAATCTAGGTTTTGAGAGGAAAGCTTCTTTCCCACTGAATTTGTACTCTGACGCCAATCATGAGTGGATGGTGTTCTCCTGCATCCTTAGACATTGCACTTTTCTCTGAGCCTGGAAGGAAAGTTTGAAGTCATATTTTTCATAATGAACTCATCAACATTAATTTTGGAATCCAGCATCCAAAGTCAAAGATACGAGGCATAATCAGACTCAGAGCTCTGCTGAAATAGCAGTGGGAATGAGGAAAGGAGACCATGTACTTGGGCTGGACAGATGTCCCCGGAACAGTAGTGGGAACAGTGAGGTTCCTCATATCCCATGTAAACAAAGGCAGAATCAAAACGATACTGGAATGGCTCTGACCTTACTGTGGTCCTTCCTTCTTGAAACAAAAGTTTAATTTACTCCAAGAAAGTATGACCAAGTAATGACTGATTAAAACTGGGCCAAGTATTTAGCCAGCATCAGGGGATACTGGAAACATTAAGGTAAGGGAAATTGTACTGTACATGTGAAGGAAAGTGTATTTGCTATAGATGAGCTCTTTTCTGTTCTTGTCCTTCCTGAACAGCTTTACATTTCTCCAGCTTTGCATGATTTTATGCACTGAGCCAGCCTTCCTGCAGTTTCGGGTAACCTGCTGCAGAGCCAGATTTTGAAGGTCCCAGAAGGCCACATCTAATCTGGCAAATCAGATTCTCACCTTTTACCTTCACGTCATGGAACTGCTCAAGTACAGATCAGTACAGCCGAGCTGTCTAGCCCTTCCGCTGGCAGGACTTTAGAATTTAACTAGTTATCTGTGTGTCTGTAAACATATGTGTTAGTGTATATTGAAACACAAGCTTTAGGCATCAAATTTAGAGCCTGTGTCCTCTGTACAGGCAATGTAGTGCCCACTTGCAGAGGCTGATCAGAACAGTCTGGATACTCTGCTGAATGTGTAGGGAGGTATCTTAGATTCTTAATTCAGCCACTTAACACTTGAAGATGTGAAGTGGCTACTCCAGAGAACAGCCAAACACAACATTTTATTTAGTTATAGTCAACAGGGCAATTTTACTGTAGCATTTGTAGTATATCTTACAAATTTTCTGGGGATGTTAAAAGTGCTGCAAAGAAACTATGAATTAATCAGTGAAAACTGGAATGTTTTGCAGGGCAGCAACTTGTTTGTGTGTATATATGCAAGCTGATAATATACTCCTCCTGACAGTGCTTCATTTACACTTCAGTTTTCTGACTGAGTCTGACAGAGCTGATCCGGATCAGACATATGCTCTGTCTTTACACAGATGGCCAGATCTGAGCCAAGCTGTTTTTTTCAACTCCTAATGCCGTGCATGAGGACATGCTGCTACAGGCCTGTAGTGCATCTGGTGATGCACAGAGGCTATAGAATCTTACCAAGCCACAGCCTAAAGATTTTCCTTATGTAGTGGAATTCTTAGGGATTTCTTTCTGAGCTTCTTAGGGTAAAACACAGGTGATTACACAGATGTTGTAAACCGAAGAGAGCATGGATAAGGTGTCAGCAGCAGGCTTTTGCTGTCATATCGGTTACTTTGGACCTGAGGCAAAAAGACACAACCTTTAGCAGATTTTTAAGTGTATGATTCATCTGCCTAACTGTAGGTGTCTATATGTGTACCTTCAGTAATCCACACAGATAGAGAACTGAGTGGAAGAGTTTCTATGCTTTGCCATAAATTGGTATGGAAGCTTGAAAATAGCTGTAGCCTATATTACATTGTGAGGTGTAGATTCTCTCCCACCTTCACTGATGAACGCCTCATCATGGCTTTCTGTGGAAAGGCAAATTCAGCCAGAGTGGACAAGGTGCGTTTGCTCACTGCTCTGAGGTAGCTAAGCTTTTTCAGGGATTTGCGACCTAAATACAATTTGAACACAATTTTCATAAATATATTTCATTCTTTAAGCTGAACAAATGTGCAGGTTTTTCCCTTGAATTTGCTTTTATTTTCCAGAACACCTTTTTACTCCCAAGGTGGGAGCAACACCCTCTGAAAGTGGCCTTTAACATCTGAAAGTACATTATGAAAAGAATAAACTAGTGTTCTGTAAAATCAGAATAACCTTCAGCTAAATTTTTGGGCCATTAGAAGTTCAAATACTTCATTCTTTTTTTGTTTGCAGCAATAGTTTTGTTTGCAGCTCTTTAAGAAATAGCTATTTATTAGGAAATAGATGAGATTTTGCAGCAGCTGTACGTAGTCAATTGTTGTAAAATTATGACACACCATTGGGGAATAATCACCTCCTCTGATATACAAAGGGATGAAGTATGTAACAGAATTTACTCCAGGAAGAGGGATTAGCCTTCTTGCTCTTGCCCCATTACTCAAATTCCTCACTTAGAATAATTATTTTAAAAGTTTGAAAAATGTTTTCAGTGTCAAATTTATGCATATGTCATGTAGTGTGAATTACTTTTTAGTAGCATAAAAGCCCTAAAAGGAAGCATAAAGGCTCTTCAGAAGTAATTAATTTTGTAAAATTCCTAACATTGAATATATATATTTTTAATTAATTACCTTTCCTTTGGACTTGGACTAATTTTATTATCAGTTTTTCTTCAGTATTGACAAATATGACTCATAATCTTATATTTTCTAATTAGACTTTTTTCTTTAGCAGTGACATATTTGATGAACAATTTTAGTGTAATATTCCTGACTTTTAAAGAAATACGATTTATTGAAGTGGGACATGTGCTCACAAAACTCGCTTTCACATAAAATGCAGGCTTGAAGAATGGTCTTGATGATACTGTGTAACTACGATGATTATTTAATAAAAATGCAGTAAACTGAGCTTATATAAAACTAGTAAAAGGTTATATGTGTTTATGTAACAAAGTATAAAACGAATATGTAATGATAATTGATTTATGTTAAAGCAGTGAATTCTGTGGTGTATGTTTATGTGTCTGTTTAAATGGCTCAAAAATATGCAGTTGCTTTAAATGTCATTTAAGTATTTGAAGTGTAGTAACAGCAGGTGTTCAAAATGAATAAGCAGATTTTTTTGGTGATCTCTGAAGCATTGTATATGTTCACAACATGAAGCCTGTAAATGTATTTCATAATTTTTCATTAACTGTAAACAATTTGAAGGTGTTGTGCAAGGAAACCAAAGTCATCTAATCCAGTTGAGAGATACTAGACATCTTCTACAAAGCCATAAAGACAAATGAAATGAAAAAGTGTCATGAGATAAGGCATCATATTCTCAAAGAATTGCTACCTCAGGTTATTTTTTTTTTGCTCCCTTTGAAAAGGCAGACAAAACCATTTTACTTTGTGTGTCAAATTGTGAATCATCCTATCAAGATTGCAAAAAATTGTACTTGTTCAAATTACTTTTGTTAATTAACAGCTTGTCATGGAATCATCTCTTGTGTCATACTGGTAGTACTAAGGTGGGATATTTGAGATGTATAGCAAAATGAAATGTTTCTAATATGAAAAAATAACAGAAATTTCTGTCTTGTAGGAAAAGCCATACTGACCAGCTTGGCAGCCAAGCATCAGTCCTTTTCCTGGGCTGAAATTTTTTTTGCCTGTGTGCCCAGCTCGCTAGGACTGAATGAGCTGAGTTGTCAGAGATGCTCTGATTCTGGATCTCAGCAATGGAACTAAGCATTTATCAATAACTGCTATTTAGAAAGACCTGTTTTCAGCTGAGTTACTGAGAAGTACATCTTCAAGCTCTGTCCCTAAATGAGTGAAAATGGAGACTAGCTCTGCTCTCAACTATCTCAAACCCTCATACTAAATTCAGACTCCAGTTGCTGTGGGTGTGGAAAGGTGGACTGAATTACATTAATTAGAACAATCTTGTGGCCCTGACTTGAAAAACATTTTGAAAAAAATCAGGGAATTTCTTCATCTTTCCTGTTATGTCAAGCAGGAAACTAAAGATAAATGGAATACAGAAATACATAATATATGGCGATAGAAAGAGAGCTTAATGATGGGAAGAGGGACATGGTTGCTGTATGTGGCAGAATGGAAGAGGAGTACAGTCACTATAGGATGGCACATAGGTAAATAATTAGAGAAATCAGAGGTAGTAAACATGCATTTTGACTACAGCTGAGAAGAAAGGAAGGGAGAACAGAAAATGGAAGCAAAAGAATCAAATCTAAGAGCAGATAGATAAGAAAAAATGACAATTAGTAGAACTGAAAGGAGTGATAAATGAGTTTGAAAAAAAAAAAAAATGAAGAAAATACTTTTATATCAAAAGCATGAATATGCACAGTTACCTGATAGTCCACAAAAGTAGCAAAGCCTTGTTAAATGCTGAAGAGATGGCAAAACACTGAAATCAGCTACTAAGGATCAGCTATTATATACAAGTAGAGATAGTCCTATACATGAGAAGTGGTCATTCAATTTCTATCAGTTACACATACCTGACATTGGTTCCTGGCAAACAGAATAATACTTGAAGCCCTAGACCCCTCACCTGATCTGCTGTTGCATTTTCTACATTCCTAAGTGAAAAAAATCAAGAGAAATATAATGTACCACACTGCTCTTGAAAGCAATCTTCAGTTTTTCAGACAGATCTAGAGATGAGGTGTATTTATCCATTTACATTGTCTCACACATATGCCTATCATTCTTAAGCTTTTTTCTATTTTTTTATTTATTAAAGATAATATAATGACCTAGAAGTTCCAAGAGAAAAAAGACTTTGGGGATACTACTAAACAGTCTCTTGGCATTTTTAGGCATTGCTTAGTTTGTACCTGTGACAATGTATCTATTTTCCTTAATCAGAAAGTCCCTGTCTTGGTGATAAATTTGGAAAATCATCAAGTCAGGCTTAAAATATATCTCTCCCATGTAAGCTAAGTTTTTAAGAGAAACTATTATATTTTTCAAAAGTAATTAAGAAAAATATCTGAATTAGTTATATGGCCTCTTGCAGTGCTGATATCCTAAAAGTGGGGCTTATACTCAAGATGTTGGTGTGTAGAGCAGTTAGACATAGGGAAGTGGGTTTTTTACATCTTCCTCTTTTATTTTGGAAAGTTTGACATCCTGTTCTACTTTGTGATGCTGCTTGTCTTGGACCTTGTCTTTATTTAACTTTTTATTTTTTTTGACAATGCTGCTTTTGGGTCTGTTTTTGTGAGCTGCTGAGTACCTGCACCTCATTTTGACATCAGTAAAAATGGGAAGATTTTGTTTCAATTCCTACAAAGACTGCAATGGTCAGTTTTACAGACATGTAGCACTGAGTAGAATTTTTACAGGATGCTGGAAATCTTTGTAGAAGTTACTTGTATAAAATATCCCTTCGGTAGGACAGAAAATTGTACATGTCTAGGAGGAGGCAGATTTTTCTACATGCAGAATCCATGCAGAAATATAGTGATGTCAAATCATATTTTTTGCTATTCATAATGCTGTAGACTACTCTTAATTCTCATCCCGGTGTCCTTCATTCCAAAGGGAAGAGGAAACTACTGCTCAGCTACACTCAGAAAGAGCTCCTGGGCTGCTTTAGTGTTGTTTATTTTTCATCTTGGAAAGTAATTTTTTGATTCGAACTACAGATACGATTCATCGTCTGGAATAACACAACCATCAGTTCCATATATGCGTTATATTGCTCAGAGATATTCAGCACTATCTGGGCTTCTGAAATCTTTATATTGTGCTTTATATATATTTTTTACTCATTGTGTAAAATACAGCAATATTGAGGGTGCTGGTCTGAAAAAATACTGCCCAGAAAAAATATGTCAGCAGTTATTAACTAATTGTATTTGTTCAAATTTCTGCCATGCTGTTAAGTGCAGGTAAAAGTCTGTGGAACTTTGTTGCCTTTAATTGTTCCAGCAGGTCTTCAAAGAAAGATATTTATAAATTTAATTGCATGTTCTGAATAATTTGCAGAATAAACAATGTACTTTCCAGCAGAGAAAGAGATCATCCAATATTTAAAGAAAAACTTATTTCCATTTGCATAAACCATTTCATTGCTAGCCTTGCCATACAAGCTAGGCATTTTTTCCATTACAGTTTCAGAATTTATATGCAATCTGGAACATCCAAGTTATCATATTGTCATTACTGTAGCAACAGAATGACTTGAAGCACAATTATTCTATGAATCAGATTGAAATGTTTTGTAAATTTCTAAAATTTAAGAAATTATAGAAAGTAGATTTCATATGCAGTATATACATTGGTTGGAGAATACTGATATAAAAATAGTTGCTCAGGAATTCATTGTTTCTAAGTGTATCTGAAGGAAAATGCTTTAAAATGTATTTTTTAAGTTCTTAATATTAAAAATTCCAGCTTTAATAAAATCTGTTAGCATTTTCACTTGTAAAATCAATATTGTTCTGAAGTCTGTAACTTTCTGATGGACTTTTCAATCTTTTGTCAATGTAAAATCTCTTTGCAACGGTGTTCACATTTCAATTAATAAAAGTTCTTGAATAAAATTCATAAATTCTAGCTTTCTTCATGAAATATACAATTCTAGTATATAGAATCACAGAATCGTAGAATGGTTTGGGTTGGAAGGGACCTTAAAGATCATCTAATTCCAACCCCCAGTTTTTATAGATTATATATCTATATATCTCTATATATCTATATTGACCACCTGAGGAACCTAAGCATACACAAGTCTATGGGGCCTGGCAAGATATACCCCAGAGTCCTGAGGGAAGTGGCTGATGTAGTTGCCAAGCCATTCTCCATGACATTTGAAAAGTCAGGGCAGTCAGGTGAAGTCCCTGGTGACTGGAAAAAGGGAAACACTGCACCTATTTTTAAAAAGGGTAGAAATGAGGACCCTGGGAACTACCAACCTGTCAGCCTCGCCTCTGTGCCTGGGAAGATCATGGAACAGATTCTCCTAGAAGCTATGCTAAGCCACATGGAAGACAGGGAGGTAATTCGAAACAGCCAGCATGACTTCACCAGGGGCAAGTCCTGCCTGACCAACCTAGGCTAGTGGCTAGGATAGCATCTGTCTGGACTTCTGCAAGGCCTTTGACATGGTCCCCAACAATATCTTTCGCTCCAAGTTGGAGAGATACAGATTTGATGGGTGGGCTGTTCGGTGGATAAGGAACTGGCTGGATGGTCGCATCCAGAGGGTGGTGGTCAATGGCTCGATGTCCAGGTGGAGAGGCGTGACAAGTGGTGTCCCTCAGGGATCCATACTGGGACAGGTGCTGTTCAATATATTCATCAATGATACAGATAGTGGGATCAAGTGCACCCTCAGCAAGTTTGCAGATGATACCAAGCTGAGTAGTGCGGTCAATAGGCCAGAGGGACAGGATGCCATCCAGAGGGAACTGGACGAGTTAGAGAGGTGGGCCCAAGCAAACCTTATGAAGTTCAACCAGGCCAAGTGCAAGGTCCTACACTTGGGTCGGGACAATCCTCATTATCACTATAGGCTGTGGGATGATGTGATAGAGAGCAGCCCTGCAGAAAAGGACTTGGGGGTACTGGTGGATGAAAAGCTGGACATGAGTCAACAATGTGTGCTTGCAGCCCAGGTGGCCAACTGCATCCTGGGCTGCATCAAAAGCAGCGTGGCCAGCAGGTTGAGGCAGGTGATTCTGTCCCTCTACTCTGCTCTCACGAGACCCCACGTGGAGTACTGCACCCAGCTCTGGAGCCCTCAGCACAAGGACATGGACCTGTTGGAACAGGTCCAAAGGAGGGCTGTGAAGATGATCAAAGGGCTGGAGCACCTCACCTATGAAGACAGGCTGAGAGAGTTGTGGTTGTTCAGCCTGGAGAAGGCTCCAGGGGGACCTTATAGTGGCCTTCCAGTACCTGAAGGGGGCCTACAGGAGAGATGGGGAGGGGCTGTTTGCAAGGGCATGTAGCGATAGGACGAGGGGCAATGGTTTTAAACTAGAGCAGGGTGGGTTTAGATTAGACATTAGGAAGAAGTTCTTTACAATGAGGGTGGTGAGACATTGGAACAGGTTGCCCAGAGAGGTGGTGGAGGCCCCATCCCTGGAGACATTCAAGGCCAGGCTGGATGAGGCTCTCAGCAACCTGATCTAGTTGAAGATGTCCCTGCGTACTGCAGCGGGGTTGGACTAGATGGCCTTTAAAGGTCCCTTCCAACCCAACACATTCTGTGATTCTGTGATTCTATGATATATAATCTATAAAAATAAAAAAGAAAAGCACAGTCTGTAGGACGGGCTCCCTCTGTTCTGCATATGGAAGGCTCTGAGATGGATGTGTTTAACCCAGTTGACATGCACTAAGCAATTGAACCAGTTAATACAGGTGGCTCATGCACCGGGTCACAATCCTCATGCTTCTTTATGTCTTTGTGCTGATGAAAATTATCTTTACCACTGAAATTCAGTGATTGCAAGTTAGTAAAAGTAAAGTTTGCTTGAGAAAGGTTGATCTTTTGGGAGTCCCAAGGTCGTCCCTAAATGAGGGTTCTTCACCTGGTGTGCGAGAGCCAATCAACACACTAAGTTAGTTGGTTTTATTTCAGTTCTGCAGAATTGGGTGCCAGGCACTTAACAACTGCACACCTCACTTTTCAAACTGCCCAATATTTATAACAATAAAATACAGCTGATTGGTCAATAATGATTCATTCAGCACTCCTAACTATACATATGCATCCAAGCTCATGTTTAAAACATTTAAGGAGGTTACCTGATTAGCATGCACATTATTCACAAAGGGGTGCGTGTTTTAGCATTATAATTACCCAAAGTTACTTTGGGATACACTCATGGCTGGAATTTGGACCAGAAGTTATTGTTCCAACTGAAACTTCTTGATAAACTTTTAACTTTGTTCTTTAGCTGTCACTAAGGTATGTAACCACTGTCCTGCACAACCTCTGCAAAAATCTCTGACCCATTGCAGCAAGATCAGGCAGTTTTCCTGCAAAAGTGGGGTTGCCTCTCAGGGTAGGTGAAGGTAGTAGTCAGATTTCTGCCTTAGGAGCAGCTAGGGTCATCAAAATCATTGTGAAACATCTCTCACTGGCAATTGTGTGTAGATACAGTGTATGCCAATTACCATTCCAGGCAACAGAATCACAAATCTGATTTCGTTTAGTATTGCGAGAAACTGGAATGTCATGGAGGAAGGCAACAGAGAGCTTCCCGCTTTTACACAGAATCACAGAATCATAGGGGTTGGAAGGGGCCTTTGGAGATCATCTACTCCAAAGCAGGTTCACCTACAGCAGGTTGGACAGGAACGCATCCAGGCAGGTTTTGAATATCGCCAGAGAAGGAGACTCCACCATCTCTCTGGGCAGCCTGTTCCAAAGAAGTTTTTCCTCATGTAAAGATGGAATTTCCTGTGTTCCAGTTTGTGCCTGTTGCCCCTTGTCCTGTCACTGGGCACCACTGACAAGAGTCTGGCCCCATCCTCTTGACACCCACCCTTTAGATATTGATAAGCATTGATGAGATCCCCTCTCAGTCTTCTCCAGGCTAAAGAGACGCAGGTCTCTCAGCCTTTCCCCATAAGAGAGGTGTTCCAGTCCCTTGATCATCTTCATAGCCCTCCACTGGACTCTCTCTGTTAGTTCCCTGTCTTTCTTGAACGGGGAGGCCCAGACAGCTGACAGCTGGTCAGTATTCAAGGATCACCTTCTCTGTGTCCGGGAGCAAAGTATACCGACAAAGAGGAAGGCAGGAAAGAATGCTAGGAGACCGGCTTGGATGAACAGGGAGCTCCTGGACACACTGTCACACAAAAAGACACTTTTTAAGGAGTGGAAGAAAGGACAGATAGAATGGGGGGCATATGAGGAAGCTGTCCAAACAGCAAGAGACCTGGTGAGAAAAGCTAAAGCTCAGTTAGAATTAAATCTAGCCAAGGAGATCAAGGGAAACAGCAAAAATTTCTATAGGTACATTAATGGTAAGAAGACGACTAGGGAGGGTGTGGGCCCCCTCAGAAAGGAAACGGGGGAGCTGGTGACAAGTGATATGGAGAAGGCTGAGGTTCTCAACGACTTCTTTTCCTCAGTCTTCACTGGCAAGGGCTCCAGCCACACTCCCGGAGTCACAGAAGACAATGGCAGGGATTGGAAAGAACTGCCCATCACAAGTGAAGATCAGGCTCATGACCATCTGATGAACCTGAAAGTGAACAAGTCCATGGGACCTGATGAGATACACTCACGGGTACTGAAAGAACTGGCAGATGAGGTTGCTAAACCACTCTATTATATTCCAAAAGTCATGGCAGTCTGGTGAAGTCCCCACTGACTGGAAAAGGAGAAACATAATCCCCATTTTCAAAAAGGGAAAGAAGAGGAACCAGGGAACTATAGGCCAGTCAGTCTCACCTCCATGCCTGGTAAGATTATGGAGCAGATCCTCCTGGAGGCACTGCTGAGGCAGAAGAATAACAAAGAGGTGATTGGGTGCAATCAACACGGCTTACCAAGGGCAAATCGTGCCTGACAAACCTGGTGGCCTTCTATGAGAAGGTCACAACATCAATAGACAAGGGGAGAGCAACTGGCATCATTTACCTGGACCTGAGCAAAGCCTTTGACGCTGTCCCGCATGACATCCTGGTCTCCAGGCTGATAAAATATGGCTTTGACAGATGGACAATTCAGTGGATAAAGAATTGGCTTGACGGCCGCACCCAAAGAGTGGCTGTCAATGGGCCCATGTCCAAGTGGAGGCCAGTGACAAGTGGAGTCCCTCAGGGATCAGTACTGGGACTGGTCTTGTTTAATATCTTTGTCAGCGACATGGACAGTGGAATAGAGTGCACCCTCAGCAAGTTTGTCAACAACACCAAGCTGTGTGGGGCGGCTGACGCGCTGGAGGGAAGGATGCCATCCAGAGGGACCTTGACAGGCTGGAGAGGTGGGCCCATGGCAACCTCATGAAGTTCAACAAGACCAAGTGCAAGGTCCTCCATCTGGGTCGGGGCAATCCCAAGCACTGATACAGGCTGGGCAGTGACTGGCTTGAGAGCAGCCCTGAAGAAAAGGACTTGCGGGTGCTGGTGGATGAGAGGCTCAACATGAGCCGTCAGTGTGCACCTGCAGCCCAGAAAGCCAATTGTATCCTGGGCTGCATCAGGAGAAGTGTGGCCATCAGGTCGAGGGAGGTGATTCTCCCCCTCTACTCCACTCTCGTGAGACCCCACCTGGAGTACTGCGTCCAGTTCTGGAGCCCCTACTACAAGAGAGATATGGATGTGCTGGAACGTGTCCAGAGAAGGGCCACGGCGATGATCAGAGGCTGGAGCACCTCTCCTATGAGGACAGACTGAGAGAGTTGGGGTTGTTCAGTCTGGAGAAAAGGAGGCTCCGAGGAGACCTTATAGTGGCCTACCAGTATCCTAAGGGGGCCTACAAGAAAGCTGATGAGGGACTTTTTAGGATGTCAGGTAATAGTAGGACTAGAGGGAATGGATCAAAACTACAGATGGGATGATTCAGACTGGACGTTAGGAAGAAGTTCTTCACCATGAGGGTGGTGAGACACTGGAACAGGTTGCCCAGAGAGGTGGTGGAAGCCTCATCCCTGGAGGTGTTCAAGGCCAGGCTGGATGGGGCTTTGAGCAGCCTGATCTAGTGGGAGGTGTCCCTGCCCAGGGCAGGGGGTTGGAACTAGATGATCTTTAAGGTCCTTTCCAACCCTAACGATTCTATGATTCTAGGACTGGACACGGTACTCCAGATGTGGCCTCCCCAGGGCAGAGTAGAGGGGGAGGACAACCTCCCTCAACCTGCTGGCCACACTCTTTTTAAGTGTACCCCAGGAGACCACTGGCCTTCTCGGCCACAAGGGCACATTGCTGGCTCATGGCCAACGTGTTGTCCACCAGGACACCGCGCTCCCTCTCTGCAGAGCTGCTCTCCAGCAGGTCAGCCCCCACCCTGTACCGCTGCGTGGGGCCATTCCTCCCCAAGTGCAGGACCAGCACCAGGTCGCCAGCACTCCCCTGCCGGCCGGGGGTAACAGCCATGGCCGCTCGGCGCCGCTGGAGCCAACGGCCGCCAGTAACGGCCGCCAGTAACGGCCGCGCCCGCCGGCACGTGCGGACGGTCCCGGCGGGGGCGGGGCGGTGCCGCCTCCGCCCGGCGCTGCCCCGCTACCGGCCGACATGGCGAGGGCCCTGGGGTCGCTGCTCTGCGGGAGCAGCCGCTGGCTCGGCAGCGGTAAGGCAGGCGGGGTGGTGAACGGGAGGCGGCTCGGCTGTTCCTGAGGCGGCGGGAGCGGCCCTCCGGGTCCCGGCGGGGCCGGGCAGGCGCCCCGCCGCGCCGTGAGGGGCTGAGGGGGCTCGTCCCGCCGCGGAGACGTCACCCCGCCGGCGTCTGCCCAAAGGCCCCGCAGGCCTGGGCTGGGCGGGTGGGACGGGAGAGGCCCGGGGGGCTCGGCGTGTCTCCCTCAATGGCCGCCCTCAGAGGAGGTTTGGCGCAGCGCCGGGGAAAGAAGCGCTTTCGGCGTAGCTTTAGGTCCCTTTGAAAGAGGTCACAAAGGCAGAAGTTCTCAGACTCTACAGTTTTCAATCAGCATTTTTGAGACTGGACTCTCATCGATGATTAATTACCACATTAGTGCTGTAAGTGGTTGTAACGGAAGTGACAGTATATGTAATTTATTCCAAGAAACTTTATTCTTAATTCATTTACATTGTAATGTGTTTTAGAAATTGTTTAAAACTGTAGACACTTAAAAATAAACGTGGAGTTCTCAGCATGCAGTGTTAGGGATGCAGCAGGAGAATGTAATTAAATGATTAAAACTAGAGACGGGTCGATTCAGATTGGACGTTATGAAGTTCTTCACCGTGAAGGTGGTGAGGCACTGGCCCAGGTTGCCCAGAGAAGCTGTGGATGCCCCATCCCTGGAGGTGTTCAAGGCCAGGCTGGATGGGGCTTTGAGCAGCCTGGTCTGGTGGGAGGTGTCCCTGCCCAGGGCAGGGGGTTGGAACTAGATGATCTTTAAGGTCCCTTCCAGCCTTCACAATTCTGTGATTCTGTGATAACTTTTTCTGATACGTGTTTAATCACACTTGCAGTTAAGTGAAAGGTAGGACAGTGTGATTATTTTAGGATTTTGTAAAGAGGACGGAAGGTGGCAGTGAGAGTTGCCAAGGCCCAGGGCACGCCTTGGCTGCCCTGAGCAGCCTCACCGGGGGCCTCTGCCCGTGCCCACTGCCCAGGAGCCCTGTTTCAGCTCAGCCCCAAGCCTTCAGTCCCTGCCTCAGCTGTGCCCGGAGTATAGCCTTGCCACCAGTCCAGCCTCTGGCCCTGGGTGGACCTTGGACCTGTGTTCTAGCCTTGTCTCCAGCCCTGTCTCTGGCCCCATCTGCTGCTGCTCCTGACTGGACTCCCTGGGTACGCCCTCGACCTGCCCCACTGAGTGGGGCACTCTCAGTGGACCCTGCTTTGCCCACCTTGTTCACATCTGTTGAGTCTATCCTGGTCCTTGAGAGCACTGTGCTGCAGTCACCCTGGGCTTCCGACTCACGTATACATATGTATTTCTATATATTTTGCCTTTACAAAGATGTTACTTAATTATTTTTTCTCCCAAGAAAATCTGTCAGACAAAAAAAACCACCAAAACCTAAGACTTTGACCGTAGCTTGTGTGTTCTCTAAACAAGCTTATTGAGAAACTCTTTCTGTTGTGCGCTTTGATATGTGTTTGATAATTCTTTTACTATTTTGCAGTTGCTTTTAGGCAGCAGAAATGGAAAAGCTCTGTCTCCACACAAGTAAAAATGCCTCCTTGCGATTTTGTACCTGAAAAATACAAAGTAAGTCATATGTATTACACTGCATTTAAGTAAGACTGCATTGCTACATCTGAGTGACAGGCTCATCTGCTATAAATAGTGCATTAAATATGATTATAAAATTTGCTAATTTGGGCAAAACCCAATTCTGTTACAACTACGATATAAACCATAGATGTACCTGTATGACAGTTCTGTAACTTGCTGCTAAATTGTTGATTTGCAAAACTTTAAGGAAGAGGTAAGAGCAGAACAGCGGTCTTATTTCTGAGTTTCAGAGGTTTGTAAAACACTTTATGTGCCAGAATTTGTTAAAATCTTAGTTCTGTGAAAAACTGCTCTAGACAGCTCTGTAATCTACGTGACCCACTACAGCACCATTAGTCTGGATCTTTAGGAAGTCTAAACAGATACTGACTTTTTTATTCCGTTCAGTCCTATCCATATGAACATATGCAGAAGATTCGTGAACAAAATATTTCTCCTTCACTGCGACTGTATTACAAGAAGCCATTGTTGCTGCATCAAGGACATATGCAGTGGTTGTTTGATTATGAAGGAAGAAGATACCTTGATCTCTTTGCTGGAATTGTCACCGTCAGTGTTGGTCACTGTCACCCGTAAGTTTGTTACTGTTTAATTTATACTATAAAATACAGGGAGATACAGATATGTTGGTTTTGTTCTTTGTTAGTCTGTGGCACTGTGAGCCTAAAACCAGAATATAATTCACTAAATATATGTCTTATACTAAGGTCAATTTCCACTACATTTTGAATAGTTCATTAATTTTGTCTATTTGTTCAACTCTCTGGCAAATGTCTGCATTTTCAGAATTAGTAACAGGTAGGTGTGTGCATGTGTGTGTGCACATCTGTGTTGAATTGAATTTCTTTGTCTCTTCTTGTGCTACATGCAGGAAGGTAACTATGGCTACCCAGAAACAGCTTGCTCGCCTGTGGCATACCACTAATATCTACATGCACCCGTCAATCCAAGAGTATGCTGAAAAGCTAACTGCTCTTCTTCCAGATCCACTTAAGGTACTTTGCTTCTGACAGGAGCAGTGGCTGGAGAAAGGGCTGTCTATTTATGAGAAATATCTAATAGAAAAATATTTATTAAATGAGAGCCACAATATCTCTGGAGAGAAAACCTGTATGGGGACTATAAACTGTCAGATAAAGAGAGCATGATGACCCTCAAGGCCTTTGTGTAGGGAGGTGTACTGAGATTTAAATAAATAAACCACATAAGTGTCACATTTCATGTGCCCAGAAACAGTAGGAAAAATATTGTGTTTGCTTTCAGGTAAAATAAACTGGTCATTAAATGAAATTGGGTTAGCAGAAGACTGAAGCTGTCGCAATCTTAAAAATGGAAGGAGAGTTTAAAAAAAAATTAAAAAATGTGAAGCATCTGCATAGTTCAAGCAGGGGAATATCTCAGTTACTTCTGAAAATTAACTTTAAAAGCAGTGACCCTAGAATTTGAGCTGTTTTCAGATCTCGGAACTTGCATTCAGGATATACCCTTAATTCTCATTTGCTCCCAATAAGCAAGCTCTGCTTACCTCTTGTGTTCCAGGCTTGTGTCTGTGTATGTCACTCCTGGTAACTAACATGCGGGGACTCTGTACAGACCTTTTTACCTATGTGAAGGTTATTTCTATTCAGTCAGTCATGCTCAGTTTGAACCAGACACTTTAATTTTTCTTTGAATCGCTGTTCCATCTTAGGAAAACTTGAAGACTCCGACTCTTAAAAATTTTTTGTATTCCCCCTAAGTAGATCAGCTTAATTTTGGTTCTCATCTGTAGCGTATGGGCAACATTAAGTTTATTGCAGTGAAGTCACCTTGTGGTAGTGATAGGTTATAACTCCTAATGTCATTAAGTAACATGGTCTGATGCTGAACTAGGTGGTGGTTGTGCACTGTACTGATCCTAAGCATCCTCCCATAGGTGGTTTATCTAACCAACAGCGGGTCAGAAGCCAACGATTTGGCTATGTTCATGGCAAGGCTGTATACTCGTAACTTCGACATCATCTCTTTCAGGTAATGGTGATAGATCTTCACAAAACTCGTTTGTGTATGTGATCAGTCTCTGTATGCCTAAACCAAGAAATAGTAGAGAACTCTTTAACCCCAGATCTGCTGAGGAGAATGCTATAAAATTATTTTATTTGCCAAAGGGGTGTAAAACAGGACTTGAATATTTGATACAGTATATTAGGATAGTTTGCATAAAAACCACAACCTGCAATTTTTGCTTTTGTTACTTAGAAAAGGGTCTCATCTGTGTGTTTAGGGTAAGCTTTGGTGGATCTGCATTCAGGCTTTGGCAATTGCTACTTTCTTCCTTCATTCCAGTCCTGCAGTGCACCCCTTTGTGAGGGTACAAAGATACCTCTGGAACAGCGGTGCAGTGAACCACAGCGGAGAGCTGCTCTGGCTAAAAGCTAACCTAGCAGAATGATTTTTTTGTTTTGTTTATTTTGCAGCCTTATTTTTCTGCCAGATCCCTGAACCATAGTTCACTGCACAGGTACACAAACAGCTCTTCTGGCATAACAACAGAGGTGGCGCAAGGGTGAGGGCTGTGTAAGCACCACTGTAAGCAGTTCTCTTTACTGTGCATCCCAGGCAGCCTCAAATATTAGAATAAAAGGCCTTGTTATGAAGAGCTGTATTTTTCTGTTATTCTGTTCAGCGGAACATTGGGTGCCCACCTAGCTTGTGTATTCTCATTAATGAACTTTTGATTTATATATAAAACTGGCAGCAAAACACCATGTAGTTTAATGATTGGCAGCATCTGTTGGAGAGAGCAGTAGTTCCCAAGATTCAAAGAACTGAGATGTTTGCTCTGTAGGGCTCAGGTGCTACAGCAGAACTTCATGAGGCACTGTCTGAATTGCTGTTGGTTCCAGTCATTGTTCTATTCTCCTAGCAAACATTACCTCACAGTTTTAATATTTGAGATTTCAGGAAATCAATGCAGATGGGCAGTTATGGATCTTCCAAAACCAGAGCAAAGAATGGCAGTAGGAATCAGTTCTTGTCTTGAGTGTAACAATGCACATTTTCCACAATAATTTGTAGCTCAGAAGCATGCCTTCTTGGAAATAATATTGCTACAGTCTCTTTTTGGAAATGAGTGATGTTCATGTGCTTTGTTTGTTTGCACAGGGGAGCATACCATGGAGGCAGCCCTTACACCCTGGGATTGACATCTATTGGTCTTTATAAGCATGGTGTTGCCAATGGCTTTGGCTGTTCAACAGTGAGATTTTTATTTTATTTTTTTAGTAATGTGGGTAGCTAACAGTTTATTTTAATAATTCAACAATTAGTGCATTTTCTATGCTCAGAGTGCTCTATGGTTACTAACTAAATTGCAGTAGAGCTGTTTCTGCTGTGTAAGAACAAGAGACAAAGTCCCGGTTCCTTTTCTGTATAGTTACTTGTGCTCATTTGGAGTTAGGACAGCCGTAACAGGAATGATCATGATTTACAGTGCTTTATTCATGCTTGGCGCTTGCATGGAAGTCTATGTAAGGTCCAAAATAACAATGCTTAGAGCCCCTTTTCTCAACTTTGTTTTGGCAAGCCTGTGCAAAGCTGCTTTCAGCTGGTCTGAAGTAGATATCCCCTGGAATGAAAAAAGCCCCTGTGTCCCTCATTTCAGCAAGACAGGAGACATACTGTTGAAAAGATACATTGAGGATGAATGGCAATATGTTGTCTCTCTGCCCTTGAGGGGATGGGAGAGCCTCTCTGTCTGCTAGAAACTGCCCTTGGCTACTCTGATCTGTGCTGGTGATAGCTCAGCCACAGCACTGCCTGTAAGAAGGCTCCTTTATAGCAGACTCCCAGCCTGGCTCAATAAATGAGTTGCCTGAAGTCACGCAGCGTTTCATCAGCAGTCAGGATTAGAAGGCTGGAGTTCCTCATTTTCAGGCTGAAATTACTCTGCTAGATCTGCCTGCCTTCCTGTATTTTGCAGATTTTTATCATGCTTTGGATTATTGAAGTGCTATTGGCAGCTCTAAAAATGTTGCTATTACTCTTAGATAACCAAAACTGCTGACTAATTTAAAGAACTAAACAAAGGAAATCAACAATTGAGTGAATAGTCAAAACTTGTTGTTTCCAAAACTTCTGTTTCTGTGCTACTATTCCTTGAGGGCTACATTTGGTATTATTCCACAAGTGTTCTTCAGACCAGTTGCTTGAACTAGGTATGCCCTTAGACTCTAAAGGACTCTTTTTTAGTTTTTTTCTTTAGTTATCCCTAAGTATGGTTAAAACATCTCTTAGGAAGGTGTCATCAAATCTGTAGCTCTTTCTGTTATGCTTGACAGACAATGTTACCAGATGTTTTTCGTGGTCCATGGGGAGGCAGCAATTGTAGAGATTCTCCAGTGCAAACTGTTCGAAAATGCAGCTGTTCAGAAGGTTAGTCAATGACAAAAACTGTTCGGCTTTTAGATTAGAGAATACTAGAGGGCTGTGGAAATAGGTTGTATTTACCTCCTCAAGAAAGGTAGACCTCTGGTTAGGATTTGCGAGGGCAACCAAAGAAAATATTGCAGAGAACCTCAGGCACATGTTTCCTGCTGAGAAAAGTTTTGGGTAGGTGACAACTCATGTTCTTGGGTTTCTTCTTAAAATCCCAACCTTTACTTCCAGCTTTTGTCATGATCAGCTCTGGAAGCTGTGGAACTCAGTTTAGCACAGAAATAGTGATTGGTGCTTTCTGCACCAGTCTGAAGTTTTGACAGCTCTTCAGCTTTTGTTTTGGAATAATATGAATAGTGAGGACAACCTGAACCCAGTGATAAGCAAAAAGTCTTCTATGAAGCAAAACATTCCATACGCAGCACAATGTGAAAGCGCCTCTACAGCTTTCCTGTTAACAGCAATTACAGTAATTTTTTGCCACTGTTTTAAGAGGCACTCTTCAGTATTTTAATTCACATGCATACAAAACAATGGTTTTTTAGCTTTGCTCTCCCTAGTGAATGGGAGCATTAGCTATACTAATTGCTCTGTTCTTCATTTCAGTATTCAGATTGGCAGCTGTATTCTCCAGAATCCTCATACCTGCACTAACCTAACAATTCCTGATCTCTCATGCTGATGCTTATTAACCCCTGAGAAAGTGTCTGCTTATTCCTTCTGCTGATGTAGGTGATTCACAAACATTTTCTCTAACCTACAGCTTACTGACCTGTATAATGTGTATCATCTTATTGTCTGGCACCTTTGCCTTGCTCTTTTGGAAGTGGCATTCCTTAGAGCGTAAATGGTTTAAGAGAAAATAAGGGACTCTCTCCTTTAATGTTTGGCCTACTATTGTGTATTTGAGAGGTGATGTTTACCACGCAGTCAGATGATACTTGTTGCTTAGATGTGTAATTTAATGTTTTGAAGCTAGTTTTTTGTCATTTTAAGTAAATTCCCTTTAAACTCTTTCCCCTGTAAACAGGTGTATGTCAGGCAAACGACCAGTACATTGAACAGTTCCAAGATACGCTGAATACCTCAGTGCCAAAGGCAATAGCTGGATTTATCGCTGAACCAATTCAAGTAGGTGGCTTGCCATTTCTCAATTAAGCTAGCACAATCTGTTTGAAACGCTCAAATCTGATATTCTTTAGCTACATCCTAAACATACTTTTGCTGATTTATATTATATTTAATGCCTTAAACACCTTAAATATTTGAAAGAATGGATGTACCGTCTTAAAATTTCCGCTATTGTCATTGATTTCAATGGAGCTAGAATTTTGCTCATGAAGTTAAATTAAACAGAGAATCATGATTGAACATGCACTCTTCTGCATTTAAATGGCAAGTATGGAGCATGCTGTTGTTTGGTTTCTAATACCTTCTTCCAAATTTCATATTATTTTTTTCTTTACTATTTCTGTAAACTTTAACTCAATTCCCCTTCCACCTCTTCGCAGCCACCTTGTCCACTGTGTTTTTAGCAGCTGTCCAGCAAGTGGTAGCCACAGGATTCATTCTTTGGTGCAATGGGAACATGGAATCTGTGGAATGGGAATGAGCGACCTGAGCAGTAACTTTCTGAAGCAGTTTTGCTGCTGAAGCCAGAAACTTGAGACAACAGCCTTGCTTACCTGAGGGCTGCTGGTATTTTTTCATCGTAGGATAGTCTCATAGTAGAACTCCTGTTTCCTTGTCTGTTCCTGAAGACATTGTCTTTTTTGTCTTGGCAGGGTGTTAATGGAGCTGTTCAGTACCCAAGAAATTTCTTAAAGGAAGCTTATCAGCTAGTACGGGAAAGAGGGGGCGTTTGTATTTCAGATGAAGTGAGTTTTTTTGACGTAAGAGATCTAGAGTTTGGGGTACCTCTGAAAGTCATCTTAAAAGAATTCAAGTGAATGCAAACTGGAAGACTGGAAATAATCTAAATTAAATGCTATACATTTCATAGCTTCAGTTTAACACAATGCATCTTTCCAAGCATAGGACCCTCCTAGTTTTTACTGTTTTTATTCTGCTATGTGGTATTGTGATTTTAGATGCAGGTAACATTAGTAGCAGACATCAGTCCTTACCTTTTGGGAGCAGTAAATTTACACAAATACGCAGCTAATAAATGCCAGCTGTGGTGTGACGTGTCCCAATAACAGTTGCTCTTATGAGTGTTGTTGCATACATTAAATTCTAGAAGGGCATTGATTGCCATGCCTGCGTGAATATATTTTATAAATAGAATTTGCTTAGCTAAAGCTATTCTGAAATAGTAGCAAATGCTTCAAAGTGACAGAAATATATACCTCAAGCATTGCAGTAGTAGAAATCAACAATCATGAGGTTGCAATTTTGAAATGTGATAAGCAACTGCGTTTCCTCTCCCTTTTGAAATGGAAGCTGCAGCTTATTTGTGCGTCTCACCATGCCTAAGACACGGTGACATATTATCTTTCACATGCAAAAAAAACCCCAATTACAATAAATAGCAAAGCCATCTGAATAAGGATCCTAATACAAGTTGACTCCAGATGTAGTTGTAATGAAATGCAAATCAGTAACATAGAAAGACAAGAAAAGCAATCCGTATTGGAAAATGTAAGGAAGTGATGGGCATTTCTCTGGATTTTTCTTTTGAAAGGTACAGACCGGATTTGGACGGACAGGCAGCCATTTCTGGGGATTTCAAACACATGATGTAGTCCCTGACATTGTTACTTTGGCAAAAGGAATTGGCAATGGCTTTCCAATGGCAGCTGTTGTTACAACAAAAGGTATAAGTGTTCTGTTCTGCTAAGGATTAAAATAGAGCAATTACAAAATATACTGTATGATAATTACTTTACTGGAGAGATGTTTGTTGAAACAGCTGCGCTTCATTAATGATCTTCATCTCCATCTGTCTTCTAACAAATGAATTGCATTCTCATTACTCACTTGTTTTACCAAGTGCTGTGCAATACCAGTGCAAAGCTTTATTTAAATGGGGTTAGTTGTGTAACTGAAGCAGGAATGACCATGTGAGTCATTGGTAGAGCTGGTAATAGATCCTGAAAGTCCTCACTAAATTCACCATTTTACTAATCAATATACTGTGAGTATGTAAGGCAGCATGTTAGCCGACCACTTGATAATGTACAAATGACTGTCTGAATCCAGTGAGGAAAATTTGTAGATGTCTGTTTAAGGGGACAACTGACAGCATATGTTAGAAATGTGACTTTTTTGAAAAAGTCTGGGTTTAGCATCTGCCAGACACTATAATTTTGGGAAATAGTCATATTTTGCACATAATTACTTGCATTGCCTCCAGTATAATCCGGGCTGAAGCACAGCAAATTTTACTTAACTGTTAAGTTTAAGCAGATACGTACTGTTACCTAACATAAGGCAACTGTAAGAGTAATCAATGTTCTTTTTCTTTTAGAGATTGCAAGTTCCTTGGCTCAAAACCTTCACTTTAATACATTTGGAGGAAGCCCTTTGGCCTGTGTAGTTGGAGCTGCAGTTCTTGATGTAGGGAGAATGTTATATAAATTTATGTATTCCACACTCTTTCTTGTAGCAAAAGATGAAAAATGTTTATGTTTATTCTTACTGTAAAGTTATATGTGGGCAATTTTTTAAAAAACTGTATAAAATGCATGAACATACGCATGTATTATGCATACATGGCCAGTGTGCCTTATGTGTAGGAAAAAACAAATTCCTGGTTAGTTACATTGCAAAATTTTCATCCCTTTAACATGAATAGTTGTCCACTAATGTTTTCAGAATAATCTTTCATTGTCTCCCTTACATTCTTTACTTTGTTAATAGAAACGTAGGAAAGCACTTTCTCAAAAGCCTTAGCTAACCCTCATCAACTAGGCAAATCCTGAGCTAAACCAAATTTGTTCTCTGGCACATGTGCTTAACAAAATTTTTTTAACTCCACAGCTTTTATGTTATGCCTAAAAAGCCTTAACAACTGTATAGTTAAAAATATTTTTAAGGTCAGAATTCCTTTTTGTAAAAAACAAACAAACAACCCAAACCCTCATGAAAAAGACAATAGAAGAATTTGCAACGTATTTCACCTATTATCCATCAGAAAATCAGTCAGTGGGGCAGTAGATCACATTTTAATTTGTCTTGATCATGGACAGACCATTTTTCCTTTAATCGCGCTTCATTACAGCAGAAGCTGTTTCTACTCATGTTACTTCCCTGAGTGTTTTGAGGTTTTCTTAATCTATTTTATAAGACAGCTGATCATATAAATAAAAACAGTTTGAAAAATCAGTTTACAAATAAGAAAGCCTGAGCCCATGTTTTGGGGGTTTTTGGCTCTGAAGTAACTTGGATCCTGGATCTGAAAAAAGTCCAAGGAGGTTATCAGCATCAGGAAGAATAAAAGGGAAAAGGAAAAGGAAAGGGAAAGGGCACCCACTTTAACTCCTGTAATGGTATTTCTTGTTTTTTTTCATGTGAATGTTCTTAACGCAAATACGAAGTTCATAAAACAGTTTGTTTGTATCACTGCTGATAGCTGCCTGCATGTCAGAACTTTGATTAAGGACAGCAGAGTAGGAAAAAAAAATTAAAACACTCACGTTGTTTCCTAAAAGACTGCCTAATATGCATAGGTGCACCTTGTCAAATGATATTCTTCTCCTGATACGGGATAAAGAATTAAAATATTTCTGGTAAGATTTTGAAAGTCAGTTTGCTGCTCAGGTATTTTTCAGCTATGACTACATGTGAATTACTGGATTACATTTATGGAATAATAAGTAAAATGTGAAAAAGGCCACAGCAACATTAAAATATTATGTTCAGTTGTACTCTGATGCCAGTAGAGGATTGTGAGAGAAGACAAATGTAAGGACCGTAGTAGCGAAGGAACATAGTCTGCAAGGAAGTGAGATAAACGTAATGTGTCATCAAGCTGAATAGGGATTAACCAACTGTACTGGAAGCTTTTCCTGCAACACTGTCACTTGTGCCTCATTTTCACCAGGCTATTGAAGAAGATGGTCTGCAAAAAAACAGTGATGATGTGGGAACATACATGCTACTGGAGTTGGCTAAACTACGGGATAAATTTGAGATTGTTGGAGATGTCCGTGGCAAGGGACTTATGATTGGAGTAGAAATGGTGACAGATAAGGTTAGTGATTTACTTTATTCCTTTCAGTTTACAGTGTCATTGAAAGTTTTATCACATTTTATTTCTGTTGAAATAGGAAGATTTCTATTAAAAAACAGATAGTGAAGTAAGAAAACATTGCGCTAGTTTAATTTGAGCCAAAACATTCCAGCACTTCAAATATTTCACAAGCTTTGAGTAGGCAGTGACTTGTGTACCTTAATTGCATAAAAGCATCTTATAATGCACATAAATTATGCAGCTAATGTTTTCAGCTGGAGATGGGTGTGGGATTTCTTAGGCAGACAGGAATACACATCTTTTTTCATAGAACTAATGTAGAGCATCTATGTGAAGTTTGACGTTCACTTTCCTTAGGACAGTCGCCAGCCTCTTCCAGCTGAAGAGATCAGTCAGATCTGGGAAGACTGTAAAGACATGGGGGTTCTGATCGGACGAGGAGGACTCTACAGTCAGGTACCGAACCTCTGGTTATACATAAAGCTTATTTTCTCTCTTTAGGAACTGCATCCCATTTCCCTCAACCTAAATTGACTTCAGTAAATAAACTAGAAAACGTAGACTCTTAGGAATCAGCTTTGCTTAATTTTGCTTAATTTACAAATTGTGCAGGAGCTATTTGTTTCTTTTCAAGTATGCTGAACTAGCTCTAAGCTTGCAGTTTTCCTTCAGAGGAACAACCTCCCCTAGAAAAGAAATGTTCTACAATGTGTGTAAATTAGAAGAAATCAGCAATATTCAGGTCTGGTAAGTCTTTGCTACTGTTCAGGTTATCACCTGACCTGTCGGCACAGAACAAGTGTAGTTTTGGTATTTTTTTCATTCTGGAGAGCTGGTAACATTCCACCTGGATGCTAATAAAAAAAAAAAGTCATTAATAGCAAGCTCAGCAAAGGAGCACAAAAGTGAGAATTGCATGTGAATGGCCGTCAGCCCACCCAATTGAAGATGCACCATGCTGTACCCCGGGCACTGTGTCACGGGCTTCTTACAGCATGCCAGTTAACAGCGGGGAATTGCCTGTGGGCTGCTCGGGTCAGCAAAGCCTGCAGACACAGAGGAAGCAGCTTCTGTATGTGATAGATAAAGGATGGCTAAAATCAATAGGCCACTGCAGCTGTCACCTCATGGGTTCTTCCACAAGTCACAGACCAGAACACACAGAACCTAACAGGCTGCAGCTCAGAGTGTAGTAAAATCTGATTCTGTCTCACAAAACTGCTGTGTATCTGTGAGTGTTTGCTTCAGTTGGGGCTGTAGCGAAAGACCATTATTCCACTCTTGCTGCATAAAGTCCTGTGATGTGACAAAAAAATTTAAACTGAAAGTTTAAGATTCTTAAGGAAGTTAAATATTCTTGGAAACATATTGTAGATCGAACATTTGGATTTAAGAACCTAAGTTCTTGACAAGTTAAACTGCATATATCCCTTCCTGATCAACATGCATTCAGGCTAGAATTCCCTCACTGAAAGTTAGTATTGTGATTCTTTGATAAGACATTCTCTTAGAAGCCTTAAAAAAAGCATATAACAGCAAATCAGCTGATGCAATGCAAGAGGTTACCACTCTCCATAGATACTACTTTTCCCTGTGGCAAAGCTGCCAGAGGGAACAATACACGAAGATACACCTTTCTTAGTACAAACCATCTAAGGTTTTACACCAGCTCTATCTGGAGTAACAGAGCTGCAAACACAGCCTGCTCTGGCCAGGTCTCCTTTGGAGGCAGCTGGTTTGTGACGAGAGTGGAGCAGGGCATTGGATGCAGTCGAGTCAAAACTGCCCCACTTCAGCGTGCGTTTATCAGAAGCCTCAGTCCCTGCTCTGCTGTTCTCCTGTAATACTATTTTTCACACTTTTGGTTAGATTTTTTTGGGCAGAAGGTGAGTGCTGACCGAGATGGGCTGCTAGAAGCTGTATGCTTTCCATACAATTTTAAGGATTTTTTTTTTTTTTTCCTCTCTCTTCAAGACATTTAGAATTAAACCTCCTATGTGCATTACTAAAAAGGATGTCGACTTTGCTGTGGAAGCATTTCATACCGCTTTACAGAGACACGCGGAAAGAGCAGCTGCAAAACAGACGTGATTTGTTCCCTTGCGTGAGATGCACACAGAACCCCTGATACTTGCCATGCAGACTCCACACTAATCAACACTAGATGAGAAAATCATCGTCTGAAGATTAAATGCTTGTTCAGTATCACAAGAGCAATTGGAGAGATTCAGCGTTTAATAAAGAATATGCTCTAATCTGTTTTGTAAACATACAGTGGAGTTCTACAGTGGTGTCATGGATAAGCTGCACACCTATTGTAGCCTTAGCATAAAAAACCCTGATGGGATTAACTGGGTATCAGATGAAGAGGCAGACACATTCATCTTGCATCTGTGAAACTCATAACAAAACTGGTAATTTTTAGAAAGAGTGACAGCAAATTAATAAAAGTTGTTTTGGGGAAGTACATAGTGTTTGGACTTTATAGCATCCAGAGTCCGCTGTGGGCTGTTACCAGCGGTGCTGTGAAGTGCTTCCTGCTGCTCTGGCCCAGGTCCTTCCACCACAGTGTTTACTGTGGGCTCTGAAACGCGTTTTCACAGAAGCAGCACCCGCTCCCCAATGGCCGAGTCCCTGGCTGCCTTCCGCAGCGGTCACCACTGCTCCTGCACCCACCCCTGCTACCAGAACCTTGCCATTTATATCCAACGCATACATGCATTTGTAAAACACACAAATTATAAAGTATTTGGTTTTATTTAAATAAGAAAAAAAAACCAAACCACTTCAGTCACAACTAGCACTGCAGGGTTAAGTCTGTGAGATTTCACTTACATAAGCATAGTCGATCTCTGCCTGAGCAGAACATCACTGGAGGTTTCAGAGTTAAAACTGTTTACCCTTACTACAAGGATACACTGTAATTACAGCATGAAAAAAAATAAATCTGCACACAGAAGTTGAAAAGTTTCTAATTACAGTGATTATTTTTATCAGGGGGCTCTAATCCAGTCGTCATCATCTCCAAAACATGCTTTTCTTTTCCTCCTGCTGTTTTTGGGATTGCGCAGCACACCCATTAGTCATTTAGCAAAGATGCAAACTCTGGCTGGTGAAGTAAGATGCCGTGTTTCTTTCTTACATAATCACTTTTTTTAATGTTTTAGTTAATTACCTCCAATCAAAAAAATGGTGGTGTGGATGGTCAGCAAGAATTGTACATTTATCATTTCACTGTCATTCAAATTTTAGCATTTGAGACGAGCTGAAACTTTAGAGAAACTTGGTTAACGCAAAATCAGTGAGTGCTTCTGGAAATTTATACTCTAGGGGTTTCCTAAACAACATAGCACAGCCTTGACTGGGCACGGCCTTCTCCAAGTGCATTGACAAGTCCTGCGTAAAATCCACTTCCACTGCAAAATCAAGTGTTATCCCAACTTTTTGTTTTAAAGTGCTGTTCAAGATCAGGTAGATTATGCATTTAAACAGAGGTACAATACAAATTCCTATGTTGTTTTTCATGAGAAATCAAAAGAAAAAAAGACCCTTGGAAATGGCAGAAGAAAAGCCAGTGCTTTTCCATGTCTCGGTGATGTTTGATCTTTAATAGATGATCAAAGCAGCACAGGCCCCTCTAATGGCTACACTCAGCCTATGCTAAGCCCTCTCAAAAGAATAGCAGCAATGCAAGCGTTAAAATAACTTATTTTCGCTGTGCAAGTTCCTACAGGACTACAAGGTGGAGTAGCTTTGAATTACTATTTCCCCATCACCACTGTGAAAGCTGCTGAGACAGTAGGTCTAAGCCAGTCATTAAATGCTCATAAAACCAAAAGAAAGCACAGATTCCTTCACAAGGTATTACTCCTTTTGTTGCATCTTCTTTTTTTTTTTTTTCCCCAAAATTCTCCCATTTATCCCCAAACACAGGTAGTGTGCACCTTTCAGTTTCAGGAGAGTTTTCATGTATGGTTCTCAAGACTGTCACTGTAGCAAAGTTCTACCTGTTTTTACGTTTCTCTTTTTTGTTTCTGGTGTTCACAGCTCCATTTACAGCTGGCGCTTGTGTTGCTTTTGCATGTCCTGTGGCTTTTAGGTGCTCAAACAGTTTATTTCGGGATGGAAATGCAGAGCTGCAGGTTACACAGTGGATGGGAACTTCATTCTACAAGGAGGGAAAAACCAAAATGCTTCACATATGCAATAAACGTAATACACCAATTTCTTGCATGCAGCTTCTCTTAGACAATGAAGTGTGAATAAGCTGTTTGTTTCTATCGCAGATATTCCATTACTGATTAACAATTAAATATTGTTATGTTTTTAAAAAATCACAAGTATAGCTTCTTGAAATTTCAAAGAGTACTAAGCAGAACCAAGAACAACAAAAGACGCCTTGCAAATAGAATTCCAGATAAAGAATACTTTTGATCTGACTTGACTATACACACAAGACTTTGGGCTCTGAGATTTAGTGAATTTCATGTGTCTTAGCTCTAGTTATTGCAAGATTTTGCGCTTTCTGGGAAGCATCGATATTGGGAAAGATGCAAATGGTGCTGCCTGTCACCTGTCTGACGTCAGCAGCTCTGTCTTCAGTTGTTTAATTCCAGGCAGTTGGTTTGAACTGCCTTGGGTACAGAGCTTTACCAACTCTATTAGAAGTCAAATTTAGTCCTGCTCTTCTCTGCAAGGACAAGAGCTGATGTTTCAGTCTCCTAGCTTCTAATAAAATCACAGGGATAGAAATAGCTTTATCATTAAAAAATAAGCAAAAACACTGAAACAGAATTTGTGGATCGGAGGTGATCAACCAACCAACCTTCTTTGTAATAACACGACCACCAGCTTTTAAATAGTGTAAGTAATTTGACATACCGTTGTTGGTTGCTCTGAAGATGCCTTAGCAGGCTTTTTTGCGTCCTTGGCTTTTTTCCCTTTAGGCTTCGTACTGCTGGTAAACAAAGAGAAACCAAGATCAGTGCACAGCAGCATTCAACATTTAAGGGCTTCTGATGGTTTCAAATCATCAGTATCTCTGCGGCTTCCCCCGTTCTGCCTTCACACAACACAATGCAAGTGCTTCCAGCAAAAAAATAAAGCAATGTTATACGATCAGTTGTTGACCTTAAGATTCAGCTACATGACAGATCTGCTACTGATAACTGATGTGGCAGGGATCTGCAGTCAAACGCCACTTCCAAAGTAGATCCCAACACTCCTTGTTTAGTATCACATTTATTTAACTCTGATTTAGTGGAGTAGCCCCCAGTTCACATCGGTGAGTAAATCTAGACGTGTTTGACAGTATCAAATGTGACACAGAATGAGACAGTGACTGCGATATTGCAGGTCAGCGCACCTTTTCACTTCAGTTTTCGCTTCGTTCACTTGGCTGACATCTTCTGTAGCGCTTGTGTCCTCTGACGCAGTACATCTCGGGCCATCATTTACCAACTCCTCTGCCGATCCAGCATCCTTGTCCACGCAGGACACCTCCTTTTGCTCAACTGTTTCTTCATCAGCACTTTTATCAAAAGAGTCCTCATAAGTCTGTCCAAACAGAAGAAATGCAAGTTAACTACTTTAAGTTCATTAGTGATTATGTTTATAGTCTTATACCTCATTTACCTCAAACACGGGTGGGTGGGCAGAACAGAAAGCCATGGACCCTCTTAATTTTACTGTGTGTTTTCAGTGAGCCTGTAACAGGTAAAACCTTAGTTTTCCTGTTTTGAAAGGTGAGGCCACCTGTGATGAAGGCAAGAAACACCAATAAAACAGCTTCTAGAACTATGGAAGAGAAGAATGAAGGTATCTTTTAATTATACACAGGGCTTGTTCTGTTCTGGCTACCATTTCACATTGTTAACAGTGCCTTACTTACAATTTTGCAAAATGTTAATTATTTAGGCTAAAGTTTTTTGTGCCAGACACCTGCGTTAGGATGCATAAGCCAAAATAACAGAGCTGACTGAAGTCAGACAGACACACTGTATTTTCCCTCCCTAACATTAGAAATGCTGGCAGCCTTTTCCATGTACCAGAACACAGCATAGACTTGATACATGCAGTTCGTCAAAAGATCAACTCCTGAGCATGTCTGAAGCAAAACAGCTCAGCTCCCAAAAGCCGGATAATAAATTTGACCTAACACTACAGTAATGCAACTCTGTCACCTCTAGTATCTTTTGCAGAGTCTCAGGTACCTGAAAAAAACTGGCTAATCTATCTACTGTCAGGAAAACAAAACAAAACCCATAGTGATCCCCTGCACTCTGTAAAGTTTGGTAGAGGACAGAGGTGATGTTTCCAGAAGAATCTCTCTGCACAAGATTCCAGCTCACGCTACGCAAGAGTGGCACCTACTGTCTGGGCTGCAGAAGACTTTGTGACCAAACCAATGGAAGAGACGCAGTGCCTATATACAACCTATATGCAACCTATACAGTGAGAACAAGACCTTCTGATTTCAAACTGAGGAGGCAAGAAATGAACAGGAGCCTGATGGCCTGCACAGAAACAAGAAGGTCAAGCGAATACTGACTTGGACTATGCAGTATCAGCTAAAGAGAAGCAAGAAAAATTCAGTTGCCTGAAGGTCTCAGGATACTTTTCTTGAGGATGAGAGATACTGACAGTATGGGAGAGGGCAGAGAATGTGAACACGCAATAGGAGACTAGGGGGGTTAGGTTTGGGGAAGGCAGAAGACCACCTTGGCAAAGGATGGATGAGGCAGGACCTGGTACAGACAACTCACTGGGACAAGGCTAGGATTGAGGTAGTAAGCAGAGAAGAGGTAAGACTTGAAAAGGATCAAGCTTGAGGAAGGCAGACAGAACAGTCTGCTCACTAGGGTGCTCCTGCCACTCAAGCCTGAAACAGCTTGCAGTTCTTGAATGTCACCTTGTTGCTGTCAGCACCGATCAGTTACATCATGCACTGACTCAGATCCTGGAGTACAACAGATTGGCGTTACTTGTGTTTACAATCCACATGAAAGGTGGAACGGATGTGTTCGTTCCAACAACTACAGTGTCACTAGGATGCCAATAATGTGTTAGCTTTTTTGCCCCCCAAGTTAGAGATTAAGAAACAATACATTACACCGACTCTAGCAACCACAGCAGAAAATGACTGCCAATTGAGCTGCTAATGCACTAAGGCCATTGCTGGTCTTTCTGATCAACTCCTTGTATTCTCCCTATCTGCCTGTTTCCGTCTGTTTTCCTTACACTTCAGACTGTAGTGTTTTCAGAGCCAGCACCATGTTTATTAGGATCTGCACAAACAGAACAAAATGAGGCCTATGAGATTATTATCATAAAAGATTATTATAATAAAGTGTAATAAAAATTACTTTGCAGTCAAAGAAGAATTAAAAATATCTGAAGATAATCTTCAAGCTCTGTAGAATTCCAAATTCTCTCTTATTTTTCAGGACAAAAAAAGTTAAGTTAGAAGATAATAAAACTGGGTTGTAAAGTTCCCTGAATATTATTATATGACTACATACCATCATTGTTTTCTGTTTCTTCCTCTGCTTCTTCGAGAGTCTGTAAAGATACGAATTTAAAATTACCTTTTTTTCAAGAAAAAACATAAGCGAGTACAATTTCTAAAAAGGTGTCAAGTTATATTTTTGCTTATCCTTTTCACATGATATTACGGTGACAGTAGTCACAAACAGAAAACTACTCATGCCCGAAATGAAAACAACAGTTCTCCTAAACTACTCATTGCATGTAGTCAAACATTTATTCTGCTCAGAGTGAGATAGCTGGTATCATGCTTTGGCCATTCAAAAAATGAAGTTGTGCAACTTCATCAATTCTGATTTTCAGCACACTCATTTTCTATGTATGCTAGCATCCAACTGACAAAAAGCACCAAAAAAGTACCAAATCAATAAACACTGTCCCTGTCAAAGTTCCCCTGTTTGAAAAATAACAATCACTACTTTTCCTTAATGTGTAACTTTAAGAAGCAGAGAAAATATGAGACTATTATCCTACAACATTTGAATCCAGTCATACTAATGTGTGCATTTTACTGGAACTATGATGCTAAGAAATATTTTAAATTGCACAATTCTGTGAGTTCCATCACAACTATAAGTCATCAGAAGCTCCCTCCCAGGGCCTCCAAGACTTATTAAATCATTAGTCACAATAAATTTAAAACCAATTTAAAGTACTTCTGTTTGGGCATGTCTTCTGTTTCTTCCTCCTCTTTGGTATGTATTCCATTTACATCACCCAAAGACACAGGAAACTTCCCTTCTTCTTGTTCCAGTTGCTGTCGTAGGAGTGCCACCATCTCTCGATGCTTCTTTGATTTTTCGTGATTTTTCATGCTGTGAAGACCAGCAAATTGTTACTGCAGGTAGCTCTGAGCAAACATTGTTATATTTGCATATAAAGTAATAACAGGCCTGTTACCCATCACTACTAAGTACGGAAAATTCTGCCCTGACAATGTCTCTACTGGAAAGACGGCACTGACCATTATGTGAAGTCAAGAAGTCTTTAAAACACATTTTTAAAAAAGTTAAAAACCTAACACGCCCACCCCCAAATCCCCAACCACAAGCACTTACGCTTTCTCAGTTTTTAACAATTTGTCACAAGCAGGGCAGTACAGACCATCAACAAATTCAGCTTCTTCAGTCTCATCATTCAGTTTGTCTGAAGAGATCAGTGGGGATCAGAGAGACAAAGTCAGATGAGCGATTTTTGAGTAAGCTGCTCTTAAAGCCCCAGCAAATAGTCACCACACTGACATTCAATTTCTTTAGTATTACTGACATGCAGACAGATTAAGACCATCTCACCAAATCATACATTAGGGTAAATTAACAGCAGCAGCTCCATGTCTTCTCATGTTCAATGGAGAACACCAGAGAGAGAGAGAGTCTATCCTGGCACGCCTCAGCTGGAGGCGGGGAGCTGCACCACAGTCAGAACTGTGAATCTGGGGCTTTAAGTGCAGTGAGGCAATACTCAGACTGCCACGACTCACTCTAGATCACTCCCCCACACCCCATACCTTCGATGCCTTTTGTCTCCTGTTCCTCTAACTCATCTTCATCATCTGATCCATCTCCAAATTCCTTTTCATATTGTGCCTCCATCTCTTGCAACTCTCTCTCCAGATCTGACATAGTTATCCAGCTCTGCTCTTTATACTGCTCAGCAAGCCTTTAAGTAGAATAATTCAGTAACTTTTACACTGCATCCATGAGATGGGAATTACAGAAACAGTATTATTTAAAAGATAACTTGTTCTTCTCTGATATCTTAGGAGGGAAGTCCTGAACATATTATGATGGAGTAAACAATTGTTTGTAGGGCCTGGAAATTTGAGCAGTTAATTTGTGATGTCAGTGGGCACATCTGTGCTGCAAGTAGAGAGGTATTAAGGTAGGTGGATCCTGCCTGAATTTCAGGCAAGAAATGCTGTGCAGCATGGTCAATATCAAGGCAACAGCAGGGAAGTCAGCTCAATCCTCAAAGCAGTACAGCTGCTTTTACCTGTTGCAAGATCCAAACCCACAAACAATACAGGACCACAAAAGCCACAAGGACGTTACTCCTTGACTCTGTGCTATGGGAATGTGCCAGCCCAGTTTTCCAAATCTAAGTGTGGCCCAAGCTATCAAACAGCAGAATTTTGCCCCAGCTGGTTCCTGGACTCAGACTTATCAAGCCATTTGTCAGTAAATGCCTAACTCTGCTTCATCCTCCCTTCGCGGGGGGAAAAAAAAAGTATGTATAAAAAAATAAATTCTACATAATGCATTTCACATATATTTTAGCTATTGCTATATAATTTTAATAAATATGCAATTGTTTTGCAAGTGCAGTCTTTTGAAGTATTTAAGCTACCTCTTCCCTTTTTCAGGCAAAAAGCTCTTCTAGTTGGAAGAATAAATTGTGCTTACACTCCGGAGATCGCCTCTTCCTTCTACTTAATTTTGGGAAAAATGAAGCATCAAAGAAACGCACTTATTCCAACGAAAGGGTCCTTTCCGAAGAGTTAAAAGGAAAAGGAAAGCTAAATTAATTTTCCCCCACTTTCTTTTTAGCAGGTATCTTTCCAAGACAGATGAAGCTGATCTAAGTCCAGCTTGCCATAGTGCTGTTCTCCTCAACACACACACTTTTTTCTTTAAAGTAACAATAACTATTAAATCTTACTTCCCCAGGTAATTCAAAGCACACTGGATGCTACTAAGCCAGTTACCTGCAGCACACAGATAACTATTCCCTAGTTATCTTAGATCTCTACATGTCGGTACAACGCAAAGGGACTCAAGTTTTAAAAAGGTCAGACTTGAGGCCAAAACTAAAATATGAAATTTTCAAGGATGTTTAAGAGAGCGAGTAGAGTTACTATTAGAGTCTAACTCTATATGGTATCCCCATGGATAGTTTTTCCAAGTTTAAAGGAAAAGATTTGTTCCACATTTACATACTTGGCTTGTTTGAGCTTCTGCTGCTTCCGAAATTCCTCTGCTTTCCTAGTTTTTTCCGCATTTTGTTCTTCTACAAGCTTTCTATGAGCCTGTACTCTTTTATCCCTTTTACGAATAAAGGCTACTAGCTGACGGACCAGTTCATTCCTCTCTTTCCTTGCTTTATCTCTCGTTTTCTTGTTCTCTTTTTCCATAGCTCTTTTCTCCCAGCGGTTTGACGCTTGTCTTGTGTCATATTCTTCTTTCCACGCAAAGTTTTTCTGAGTACAGAAACTCTGCCAATACGCATAGAAAGGGTGGACTACCTGTAAGAAAAAAGTATTTAAAAAGGTCACTTGTTTAGAAGGGGGACAAAAACCACACCAAATAATTCAGCATTTTTATAGCAGTTTTGTATCTTCTGCACAGGCCAGTTTTTACCCAGAGTATAAAGAAATCACACGAAGGTTTAGAGAAACCTCTAATATCATCCTTAAAATTTCAACCCATGCTGCATCAGCAGCCTTCTCTAAACCATTCCAAACTGCAACTTTTAAGAAAAGGTCCCTTGCAGGATTGGACTGTGCTTATGCTAGTGCCCAGTTACTTAGCTTTGCTGGACTTTTCCTGTCAAACTGAAAAGCACCACCAGAATCAGATATGCAGTCCACAAGCAGGCATGTGCACCTGTTATTGCCTAAAAACCGCCATACCAAATTACACCAAAGGTCAGCCATACATTTCCAAAAGCAGACAACAATTACCATAAAAACAGCAATAAAACAAACACATGTACATAATACTATTTCTTCCCACTATATTTTCTCTGCTTCCAGAACAAGAGAGAAATTAACCGCCCTTGATGGATTTTTCTTTCATAAATTTGTTCAGTATTTATTAACACATGTAAATTGTTGGTGTATACAGTATCATCAAGCAGTAACTTGCACGGTTTAACAGGGGCTATGTGTAGATGCTAACAAAACTCCTGTTGTGTAGCAAATTATAAGACTGCAGGTTAAAATCATGCCCTCTAGCTCTCACATTAAAAGTAACAGTAAATGATCTTTCCTTTTCCTCCTTCCTTTTACTATTCACGAGTAAACGCTGGATTAATAAAATGGCACAATAATTTTTTGTTTCCAGTCTCTGTTCCTCTCCAAGTAATTCTTAAACTTCTGCATTTTGTACATTCAGGAAATAAGATATGCCTAAACTCCTTTCTTACACTACTTGCCCCATTAAGCTGCCTTTTTACGACTTACTCCTACTTGCACTACTGCTTATATTTTGGAATTCCTCACAGAAGTATTTAACCTAACAGTTAAATATCTCTGCTTTAAGTATCTCCTCCTCCTTCTGCCACTGGCATTCACGTAGACTACAACTATCAACATCTCAACACTAATTTCTAATGGCATACCTACATGCAAAGGTTCGTGGCTGTGGCCTCTGGCAGGTAAGTCACTACAATTTTTCTCTGCTATCACAAGAACCCAGGTCTGTAATAACCAATAAATATTCATATGTAATCCAATAACCTAAGTGAGACTAGACTCTCTGTCTCAGATTTCTGCTTCAGAAGGGGATATCTTCTGTGCAAAAAGGACGCATGGCCATCAACTGATGATAGGGATCATCCTCCCCTTCAGTAGCTGTATGAGCTAAGGCTTTCCTCCTCCTCAGCCACTACCTGAAATACAGGCACATCTCTGACGTTCTCCAGAAGACTGTGCAGCAGCTCTTGCTGAACTCCCCGGTGGATTTTGTTTTGCCTACTACTTATACTTGGAGCTGATCACTTTTGTTTCTGCATCTAATTGACCTACAAGTCTTCTCCTCCCATGAAGTCTTGTGAAGTGACTTAAGAATATCTTCCCTGTCTGCCTGGCATTTATTGAGCCACCTCTCAAGCTTCTTTTGAATTAACTCAGTAGACTGAACCAGAGAGCGTTCACATCACACATTCCGAAGTCTCTGTAGACTTTTTGTAGCTCCCTTCTAAAACTCTTTTCCCACAATACTCCCACTGAGTAGGTAAGTGGGCACGGCAACGCTGGAATCTTCTGACAGTGTAATCTCTTTGTCTGGATATAAGATAACAGGGATAATGACTTTCCCATTTAACTGAGGCTATTTCCCATAAAATATCCCCATGGATCCCTTTAAAAAAAAGTGAGAATTCTGCTTCCAGAGCAGTGTGATGATGGAGATGTCAAAGCATGCTGGTGTTAGAATTCCATCCATTTTTGGAGTTATTAAATGACAACATAAAAGCTATTTTGGGTCTATAATCTCATCTATCCTGTGGCCTCAAAACAAGTGGTTTCCAAAAGATGTTTTAAAATAACTCCATTGGTAGACTGATTTTCGCTGTTTCAGAGACAGTAAATATCCTCTCCCTGGAAAAAACTTCTATTTGTTAAACCATCCTGTAATTTTATCTGACATTCAAACACCCATTCTGACACTCTTAGTTTGATTTTTAACTTTGTTTCCAACTCCAGCCAAGTTTTGTACCATTGAAGTTACTCATTTTTAAGGTACGTATCAATTTAAATTTCATAAATAATTAGTCATACAGGACAATTCCACTAAATATGACAGGGAGAAGTAACAGACTAGGAGCAGCACTGGAGTACGCTGATACTGTGCAGTTATTCACGGAGAAAGTGCTATTACTTTACTATTTGATTTCAACACAAGAATATTGGTTACCTTAAAAAAAAAAAGATAAGTTTGATAGAACAACAAATAGTTAGCAAACCAGAGGACAAGAATTCAAGTGTTCCCCACCTATTTTCTTTTCTTGCTTCCCAAACGAAAGGATGCAGTATTTTGGACATTAAATCTTACCACAGAATAATTGTAAAGGACAAGATTGTCATAGTGGGAGCTCCCATTGCAGGTCAACCACACATCTCCCATTTCCTACAGGCTGTGTTATGCGGCAAGTGCTATGCAATCCTCTTAAATGAGGCAAGACACTAAATGTAAGTTTCCTTGGCATAATTGATGGTTAGCCCTGTGAAGTGTTTGTCTGACAACTTATACTAAAAGCCTGGATAATAATATAGTCCAACAGGAAATACCAATTTTAATTCAACTAAATATTATGAATCAGAACACAAGCACTTCCTTTACAGTAATGGTCTACAGTAGAAGAAAAGACAGAAGACACATGGTTTTCTATTCACCTCAGACATCAGCAGAAGCCTTTCCTTTGATTCCAGTATGGGACAAAATAATGACTTAACTATGTTACTTTGAGTTCAGATTTACACTTGCTCTTACCGTATCATAGTCACTTTGGGAATACCCAAACATAGGGAATTCTTCGGTACCTTCCTGGGTCATATATTCCATTTCTTCTTTTGCAATCTTTTCAAAAACTTGTCGATAGACTGTAAAGAATCCCTGAAATTAAAAAGAAATTCTGATTCATTTTGTGTGACTTAATAATTGATGTACAAATGCTCAACTACAGTGGTGTATTTTAGAGAATATTACAATTCTGCAACAGCAACTCAAAATCAGGGTAAAGGCCTTGTAAGCTATTGCTCTAGGTAGCAAGACTCTTAACAAATTTCCCATTCTCTCCCATTCCTTTTATTTCCATCTCTTTCATGTGGTCTCTGTCTCTCTCACACATGAAGCTGTCATATTCAAATCTAAACCCAAAAAAGTTTCAGCATGCTGGGGATACTGATATGTTTCTGGTTACACAGGACCAAGTTTTGAGGAAGTTCCAAATACAGAATTCCTTATTAAGTATCCTAGCGATCTCTTTACTTTTTAAATGAAGATGTTACTAACACACTCCTACTATAGTAACCCAAAGACAGATAAGGGTTTTCTCTGGCAAAGGTTTTCCTAATCACCTGGAGCTTTTTAAGTTATGACAAATGTCTTAAAATCTAACAGCGAATTATATTATAGGAAGCACAATTCCCCCAGGCACTGGTATTATATTGCTTTTCTTTAGCCTGAAGCATTCTAGCTTGCTAAAGATATTTCTGAATAAACAGATGGTATTGCAAAGCATTGGAACACTTCACTATATAACATACATAAATAATATACACACGCTCTGTAGTTGTATGGTATAGTTGGAAATCACAAAATCATAAGTAGCTGTTGTGCAATAAGCAGGAATTAAAGCTTGCGTAAACATCCAGCCTAAGTTTTGTCTTAGAAAGATTTGCGGAAGCATTTTTACCACCTGTGCTCAACAATTCCATGCATAACTTTTCAACACTTTTCAATAAATTTAAATTGATTCATTAAAGATAAATTAATGCATTACCTTTTCATCATCTCCGTATCCAGAGTAACAGCTAACAGTGAAGTAGCGCAGCAGATCTAAACTATCATCTTGATAGTCTCCATCAACCCCTCCTTTCTGCAGAGCCTCTCTGTGATTATCATACCTAGGAAAAATTCACAATATCAAGGATGTAGAGACACAGAACACTCCCCAGTGCCGGTAAGCTAACACAGTACACGTATCACCTCAATGTATAGCTTAGCTCAGTGTCTGAAATTTGAGTCTCATATCCAAAGTCTTCAGAGAGGAAAAAGACAGGCTCAATAAATATTCCCTTAGCAGCAATTTCTTAACAGGAAGGTAGCAAACACATTTAGCAAGGTGCTTCAATAAGCAGCAATTCAGAATGGGTAGGTCACTATTTAAATCATCCAACACTTACACACACTCAAAAACCCCAAAATCACACATTAACGTATAAAAACTGAGAAACAGTACTTTCAAGAAGGACAAACTTAGTACAGGTGGTTTGTGGCTGCAGCCCATTTGAAAAACAAGTCACTCAGAACACGTGAAGTAGCAAGCTCTTTTTAAGAGATACGTGTGCACATTTCAAATTAGTACTGTTACAGAAACACGACACTATGTATGTCATTAAGGCTGACCACCCGCAGTCACCAATATCACATTAAACACGTGCATGCACTCAGTGCGGTGCTCCCCCTCTTCCCAGCTCAGGGGGAGGGAGGGCTGTGACTGCAGGATACCGGAGCTAACCTGCAAGCTGCCTCATGCGCGGCGAGGGAGAGATGGACGCCAGCACCGGTGCGTCCCCAGAGGAGAGGAGAGGAGGCCAGCAGTGGTGCGGGACGCCCCCAGAGGAGGCCAGCACTGGCGTGTGCCCAGAGGCCTCCTCAGCGCCCGCTGCCACTTCCCCAGGAGGCTGCAGGTCGCATGGCTCTCAGCCCTTTCAAAGCCCGAAGCAAAGGGGCTGCTTCTGCCCCCGAGGCCCGCCCTGACCAGCCGCGAGGCCCAGCCAGCAGCAAATTCAAAGTTCCTGGATGAGACAGAATTTAAAGCAGTCTTTTCCAGACCGCTACCAGATGAAGGCTGCTCACCAGGCTCGCTCCTGGGGGTCGCTGAGCACATCGTACGCCGCCTGGATTAACTTGAACTGCTCTGCTGCTTCCTCCGCGTTCTCGAGGTTTTTATCTGTAAGACAATTTAACGACGCTGTGAACGACCCAACGCGCCCGCCACAACCGCCCGCCCAACCGCCCGCCACGGCCGCCAGCACCCACACGCTGCCCGGGCGCGGCCTCCTGCCCCGGCTCCCCGCAGGCCCCCGGCGCAGACGCGAGGCTCCCCGGCGCCACCACCGCCGGCCGAGCACCTGCCGCAGCCGCCTGTGAGGCTTCTCCCCCGGCACGCGGGGGCCGGCGGGGCACGGCGGGGCGCAGGTAGGCCGGGCCCTCTCCTCAGGCCTGCGGCCGGGCCGGGCCGGCGCAGGACGGGCGTCGCGGCGGCCGTACCCGGGTGCCAGCGCAGCGCCAGCCGGCGGTAGGCCCGCTTCAGCTCCTCCTCGGCGGCGTCGCGCTTCACCCCCAGCACCTCGTAGTAACACTTCATGGCGGCGGGACGGCGGCTCCGCCTGGGGGAAAGCGCCGGCCGGCCGGCGGCCCGGCCGAGGCAGCGGGGAGAGGCGGGGCCGGCGGCGGCGGCGCAGCCATGAGGCGCCCGGGCTGCCCCCGCCCCGCGCCGGGCGGAGCCAGCAGGCGGCGGGCGGGGCGGGCCCCGCCGGGGAAGGGCGGCTAGGCTGCAGCGCTACAGTCAGCGGGATGCGGGGGTCTGGGTTGATGGCGATGAGACTACGAGTCAGCAGGGTGCCCCGGTCGCCCAAAGGGCCAGCTGTGTCCTGGGGAGCATCCATCAGAGCACAGCGGGCCGGGTGACTGTCCCAGGCTGATGTGGCCCCACCTCGAGTTGTGTGTGTGGTTTTGGGTGCCCCAATGTAAGAGGGACATCAAGCTATCAAACTACTCAAGTGTGTGCAGAGGAGGGCGAGCAAGATGGTGAAAGGCCTCGAGGGCAAGACTCATGAGGAGCGGCCGAGGCCACTGGGCTTGTTCAGCTTGGAGCAGAGGCGGCTGAGGGGTGCCCTCACGGCAGCCTGCACCTTCATGGCAAGCAGCGGAGCGGGAGGTGCTGACCTCCTCTCTCTGGGGACCTGTGACAGGACACGGAATGGAGCTGTGCCAGGGGAAGTTCAGGTTGGACATTAGGAGGTTCTTCACTGAGAGCGTGGTCGTCCCTGGAAGAGACTCCCCAGGGAAGCGGTCACAGCCCCAAGCCTGTCAGAGTTCAGTGCTCTTAGTGATGTGGTTTAGTTTCAGGTGGTCCTGTGAGACATGTGGGTCCCTTCCAACTCAAGATACTTCATGTTTCTGTGTTATTAGACTACACAAACCAAAGAGAGGAAGACAATAAAAGAGTGCAAACTCAATTGTAATAAAGAAATGGGTATTTTGTTTACATAAAAATGAAGTCCGGTTAGTTTTGCCTGTAAAAACAAGTATTTACAATATGATATCAATATACCTACGAAATATAGCTAGGTATACCTATACCAGACTGACATGACTTTAGGGTCTGCCTAGTTTCTTCACTTTTAACATTGATGCTGATGCTTCAACTTCTGAAAAGCTTTTTTTGCTTCTTCCTCTGAATTTTGCGTGGCTTCTTTTTATCTTTAACAATTGGCTTTGACTCCGGTTTCACGAGCTGTATTTCCACTGTCTTTTCTTCAGCTGGAGTTTCAAAGACCACTTCAGTGGGATCTTCTCCAATAAGCACCTTACTGCCTTTTTTCTTAATCTTTTGGACTTCCTTCACTTGCTGTTTCTCTCTAAACTTAGCCGCCACTGACAACCTTAATAGCCGCCGATGCTATAAAAAATAAGAATTTCAATTACATCAGGTTTCAAATAAGCAAGATGGAAGAAATCAGGTACTAAAGAAACAAGCGGTAATTTCTCTGCTTAACTGCCAAAATCCTCAGCATAATGGCATCGTTTCAGTTACATTAATATCGCCTTCATTCAATTTTTCACACATTTACTTTGTTCCTCAGTTGTAATGAGTTAGGGCACTCTTTTCTACAAAAGGTTCCAGGGAAAGGCATGCATGTTCTCCTGGACAGACAGCTTGCGAGACCAGTCTTCAAAATTAGTTGCTAAATCAAAGAGAAGATAAAGCTCCTTACCATATTTGGGGACTGGTAATGGGGATTTTCATACAGAGTTGCTCCTCCAAAGCTACCTTGGAAGATTTTTATGAGGTTGAGGACAAAACGAGGCCCAATTTCTACTAGAGATGCATCTTCTTCTATTATCTGCAATAAAAAGATTAATCTCTCATAGACTGAATCAAAGCATATGACCCCGTAGGCACCCTGCATACAGTGATACACAACCGAATTTAAATCCCAGATCCAATGCCACTAAAGCTGATAAGCCGGAATTGTACAAACACAGCTCTATACATATAGCACTTCTTTTGCGTTCAAGCAAGCACTTAAGAGAGTACCAGGTATCTGTAAATGCCTCCTTTAGACCAAGTATGGTTAAAAGACAGGTGAAGATTAGGCTTTGGCTACTGCTGCCTGTTACCAGGACAACCATCACAGAATCACAACTAACAGAGGGTCAGCTGAAGTACATGGAACTTAAACCAGCTCTCTCCAAAGACACAGGAGAAAGTAAGTCATTTTAGTCATGGCCTTTTCTGCTCCTCACACCGCCCCACCAATGAGCAAGGTGGGGGGGCACAAAAAGCTGGGAGGGAACACGCCTGGGAGAGCTGACCCCAACTGACCAAATGGATATCCCATACCATATGGCGTCATGCTCAGTATATAAAGCTGGGGAGGAAGAAGGAAAGGGGGGGCAATGGGGAGCGATGGCGTTTGTCTTCCCAAGTAAGCACCACATGTGACAGATCCCTGCTTTCCTGGAGATGGCTGAACACCTGCCTGACAATGGGAAGTAGTGAATGAATTCCTTGTTTTGCTTTGCTTGTGTGCACAGCTTTTGCTTTATCCATTAAACTGTTTTTATCTCAACGCACAAGTTTTCTCCCTTTTAGTCCTCCGACTCTCTCCTCAATCCCAACCAGGGGCAGAGAGTGAGCGACTGCATGGTCCTATCTGCTGACTGGGGTTAAACGACGACAGTCCAGGCCCATCGTTGAAATTACTTTGTGCAAGCACTAGGTGTTGGCATATCCTAATAATAACAACCATTCTTCCTGTTTTTTTGTAATTAATGTATTTGATACAAAATTACTCCACAGAGCTCCTCTTGAAGAGCTAAAAGAAACCACTAACCTGGTAATTCCGAAACCAGATCCTCTCATCTGTAATGGTGAAGGTGAAAACATGATCTACAAAAGGCTGGCTTTTGGGGTGATACCGTGGTGTACTAAATATCTGCAAAAAAAAAGTCAGTATTTCTAAATACCTGTAATTGTAAGAGACCAAACATAAATGGCTCATTCTAAATTCATTTTAATTTATTAAGATCCCAATCCCAAGTTACATTTCAAAACCCAGAACACATGACCCTAATTCTTTGAAGATTTTTTTCAAGTTCAGAAGTGTAAAACTAGTACTTAAAAAAAACCCTGAGATTTTTAAATATGTTGCCAAAAACCATTTCCAATGAGGAAGAAATGCCAGGCAGCAGAACTAGAGACTGACCTGAATAAACAATTCTTTTAGCAGGGCATAATGTGGCTCCTTGTCGAATGTCTACAAACGAAAAAATGTAATTTTACATACAAAGCTAAATGCAATAGTCATGTAAAGAAAACAAAAGCATAATCAACAAAATAAACCCATACTTACTGGATCAAAAGACAAAAGGGGCCGTGAGCCCCGTAGGCAGTTTCCTGTCATCTTCAATTCAGCCAGTGTGTGAACTACAGTGATGTTTTTAAAAAGATCATTTTAGTACTTACAGAAAACCGTACAGACAAGAAAGCAAGAGTCCAAACACAATAACGTCCACCAACTTACCGTTCTGCACTAAGAATTTAGCTGATGGTCCCTGTGGTGTATTTGAAAGCCTGCAGAGGACAGGTAGTGGGGAGGAGAGAAAAGAAAACCGTTAACAGCAGCCAGCACATATGCTGGATTTCTACAGTATACTCCAACCAGTTATTTCGGTATGGAAGTAATTTCAGTTTTATAGCATTATTAAGCTCCTTTAAAATACTTATAAATAATTGCTTTCTAAACAATTTTGTACAATGCTTCTGTAGACAGTCTACAAAAGCTGTTCATGCATTGTAAACTTGCACTACCCACACAAGTGCGAGATTAAAACAGATTTAACTAAGCAACACAATTTCATGCATTTTTGCTATTACAGCAAGAAACTTTAGGTAGAACGGAAGCATCCCCAGCTAGATATAGAAATGTAAGAAAATGTAACGTTCCCTTACCACATATAGAGATCCTGTTTCTTTTTGGCTTCAAAAAAGATGCACTTATTGCAGTTTTTCATTTCACATGCCTACACAAGACACATCAAATTAGCTGTTTACAAAATTCTGAAGACATTTTCAAAAACTTTCTGCATTATTCTCTGTTTCCCTCTCCAATATCTAAGTTCAAAAGCAAAAGGTCTCGTTTTAATAAATTACACCCACTGATCCCCCAACTTAGGTAGAAGCACTTGTTTTTTTGAAAAATCTCACATATTTATTACAGGAATAATAACTTCACTAAAGCTACAGGCAATCCGATAAGCTCTACAGGATATAAACATTAGTGCAGGAGCTGTGACATTAGGTTATATGTGAAGAATTAGCAATGTCCTACTACATTGTTTGGCCTCACTACATACGTGTTCCCTTCTTTCCTCAAGTATAAACTGTAGCACACCTTTCACCTGTATAGAAAGGCACATTGTGTTTTCTTTCTTCAAGACAAAAGTCCATGTTTAATTAAAGGTTTCATTTTGGTTTTATTAATCAAAAGTCAACTTCCTGTTTCAACATGAGCATCTTGTATTTCCAGAGAAAATAAAAAAGAAGCACCACTTAAAACCTAAATTACCTCATTAATTACGAACAACTGGTCTTTACGGTCCATTTTAGTATCTGGAAGACAAGAATGACGTTTAGAAGGCTGGAAAACTGATTTAACACGAGACGTTATTTTAACAGTCAGTCCTTTTGGAAAAATGTCACTGATTATAAATGAAAAATTAAGAATAACTATCAAGTTGTTTCAGCCATGTTATGCAATAAATAAAGAGAGCAACAAAAGTATCTGTGCACTTACAGGACTGAGGCCATAGGAATAATTTCCCAGAAAAATATTAAGATACAACAACAGTCGCTGTATTTCTGGGCTCAAAAGGGGTTTGGTGTTTGTTTGTTTAAGATAACAGTTTAATCAAAACAGTTATGTACCACATTTTTAAAAAGAACAGACTGTTGTTAAGTTCTTGGTTTAAAACTATTTTGAAAATGTGAGTTAGGGATGATGCCTAACCGTACCTGCTTTAGAGTGAGGCATCAATGTCCTTAAGTCTTGCATTAGGTGCCTTGTCCTGAAATTAATTCCACGAGAAGAGAAAATAAGCACTCGCTCCTTGTTTTTCCATTTACCCTAGGAAAGACACAAAAGTTAAGCATGAAGTTTCTAGCCTTAAAACTACTACAACACATTAACAATAAACATTTGCACGGTAATTACAGGAAAACACAGTAAGAACATCTCTTATTAACATCATCTGCCCATCCTCAGAGAATCACTCTTCAGAAGAGTGCAACTTCCCCACAGAACATGGGGGCAGAAGTTTTCACGTGAAGAACTGCCATCCATCCTGCTTCAGTATGTTCCAACATAAAGCCTTTCACTCATACAAAACATGCAAGTATTAAGCAAGGCATATGAATTACTTATTTACAAAAGCTCATCCCTGCAGAATGAGCTGAGCTACAGCCTCAGCGTACAATTTAGCTTTTCCTAGAGATGAAATCTCAGACTTGAACGTGCTACTTTTTGTTTTTCTTTTAAGGAAAGTACAAGGCAATCACTGAAGCCTTATCAGGGCGATTCCTAAATGAAAGGGCATAATTTCCACGTATCCTTTCTATACAACAGAATTACCCAACCCTCTAAAACACTTCAGACATTAAAGTAAAACAATTTATTTACACTGACCAGAATACCTCTCATCGTATACTTCCATAGAAATAACATACCATCGCACGTTACTTGTATTTTTGCCGGGATTACTAAAAAAAATTACGAATAAGCCTCTCTATCCTCGCTTAGCAGCTGGGTTCCCCTCAGACAACCCCCTACCCCAGCCCACGGAGGCGGAACACCTCCCGAAGGCCCGGCTGGGGCAGGGAGACGAAGTGCCCTTCCCACGGGCGAAGGCCCGGCCCGGGCAGGGAGCCGAGCGGGGACACCCGGCCCAGCGCGGCCCGCTCCGCCCAGGGCAGCAGGGCTGGGAGGTACCTGTGAGACCGGCGGCGGGATGCTGTACTCCGCCTGGCCCGCTCCCGCCTGGCCCGCTCCCTCCGGGCCCGGCTTAGCATCCGGCTTGGCCGCCCTCGGAGCTCTCTTCGCTCGCTTCTTCGGCCGCCCATCCGGGCCGTCAGGCTTCCTCTTGGTCGCCGCCATCTTGCCCGCACCACGCCGTGCTCGCAGCCACCAGCACTTCCGGCTGACCGCACTTCCGGGCGCCTTCACTTCCTGTCCCCTTCACTTCCGCTCTCTTCCTGGAAGCGCCGGGGGTGGCAGCCATGCCGCTGTCCGCCCCGCCGCCCGCCAGCGGGCAGCCCTACCTGCTGTCCGCCAGCCTGGACAACGCCCGCCACCTCTCCAGCCTCCTCAGGGCCGTCCACTTCCAGGACCACGCCACCTGCTTCGCCACCGCCAACGGCCTCCGGGTGACGGTGGAGGACGCCAAATGCATCCAGGCCAACGCCTTCATCCAGGTGGGGGCCGCGCTCCCCGCCTGGGCCCCGGGACAGCCCGTCCCCGGCCTCCGCCGTCAGAAGAGGCCGGTGCCGCTGTAGAGAGGCACCTGGTGGAGGAGTTGTGTAGCAAGTGTACCTGCGGAGAAGGGGAAACTGCAGTGAAACGGCGGCGTAGCCGGGAGAGCGGGCATGAAGGAAGGGCTGTGATGAGGCTGTGGTTGTTTATGAGATATCCGCGCTGCCGAAAGGCCAAGCTCAGCCCCTGGTTTGTTCACGCGTACCTGCTGGCGTGATGAGCATGCTCCCTTGTTTAATGTGTTGGCATCTGCTCAGCCCACTGCTCCTTCCAGCCATACCGTTCTTAGATGCTTGAGCAAGCTCATGAATGGTCTGTCTTTAAGTATTTCTATTATGCTTCATCCCAAAGCCAAAAAAGTAGGTTTAAGTCGACTCTGGAAGAGAGTAACAATTCAGAGACACTCATCTGCAGTGTATCAACTGGGTAAGCCAAGCACTTACAACTGCAGGGCAGCAGTGTGTGCTGCGTCAGAAGACTGGAGCGGTGGTCTGCCTCTTTCGCTCTCTCATTCAGCCAGTGATGAACTTTATCCTGAAACGGTGCTTGAGAGGTTGTGCGTAGACAGGATCTCAGCTACACTGCACTGTCCAAACAGACAGCTTTAAATAGCAATCTAAGTTATTTCTTCTTAACTTGTATTTAGTATAAGATCAAAAGCAGCCTTCCTCGCTTCCCTACTACCTCTTTTGCAGCTGTGACTGCTGCCTTTGCTTCATTTTAATTTTTTAAGGTGCACTTTTAATTTTTTCTTTTAACAATGGCTTAGTTTCTGAGTGTGAGTGGTTTTTGGTTTATTTTTATTTAATGTATATCCAACTTGTAAATGCTTTGTTCTTAAGAACAGGCATCATGCTGGTTCCCGTTTTTGAAAGCATGTATGATACTGGGTATGTAGATGGAAGGGGTGAGGACTATTTTATGGTAGTAACTCAAACCCAACTTTACCTTTCCTTTGTCCTTTAGAGTCTGTTTATTTGCTGTCTGTGAAACTTCAGCCTGAGCTATGTGTGAAAGGGGAGTAGCCTGAGTCTGCTTGTTCTTGCATCTCCCCTTGCTTTCTCCTGCTCCATGCTGCACAGTCCTTCTTTACACTAGTTCTGTATTTGAGTGGGTTAAGCTGGCTTATGAAGTGGTCAGCATGTGCAAGTTGAAGTTAAGCAGCGGGCAGGAGCAGAGGAACAGTGACTGGAGGTTCCTTTGAGAGTGTTGAGCTGTTAAGAATAGTGTAGAGTAGTTCCAGTTGGAAGGGACCTACAATGACCATCAAGTCCAACTGCCTGACCACTTCAGGACTGACCAGAAGTTAAAGCATTGTTCAAATGCCTCTGTAACACTGACAGCCTTGGGGCATTGACCAGCTCCCTAGGAAGCCTGTTCCAGTTTCTTTACCTCTTGGTAAAGAAATGCTTCGCAATGTCCAGTCTAAACCTCCCCTGGTGCAGCTTTGAGACATTCCCATGTGTCCTGTCACTGGATCCCAGGGAGAAGAGCTCAGCACTCCCTCTCCATGTCCCCTCCTCAGGGAGCTGTAGAGGGCAATGAGGTCTCCCCTCAGCCTCCTTCCCTCCAAACTAGACAAGCCAAAGCCCTCAGCAGCTCCTCACAGGACATTCCTTCAAGCCCTCTCACCACCTTTGTTGCGCTCCTCTGGACGCATTCAGGTCTCTTCACATTCTTCTTAAGTGGTGGGGCCCAGAACCAAAGGCAGCTTTAGGCTTTAACATTTGTGGCTTGTTTTTAAATGATAAAAGATACGTGTTTAGGTTTTCATGTTTATGCCATGCTACTTTTTTTCAACTGTGACCTGATTTTATTTAACTAGTTTTGAGGATGAAGACCCCTTTTTTCTTTAATTGATATTGTTACACATAGAAATTACTTTGCATTGCACTGATCTCTGAAAGTGAAAGCACCGAATTTGAGGAAGTAAGTGTAAACTGTAAAACAATTGCAGAAACTCCCTCTCTTCATCTATTTCCTTTCTCTTACAGGCAGAAATTTTTCAGGAATTTGCTGTTCAGGAGGAATCGGTGACGTTCCGAATCAATTTGTCTGTTCTCCTTGACTGCTTGACCATTTTTGGTACCAGTTCTTTGCCAGGTATGGTGCATATTTACCTTGACAGTGTACGTGTATCACTTGTAATCACATAGTGAAACCTGTACATAGCTACAAGGAGATTTCCAGTCTTGGCAAAAACATCTGACTTCCTCCCCTTAAGTCCTTCTGAGCACGGCAGCTATCACAGTTAATCAGGATCCATCCTGTTTACTGAAACTAACACAAGTATGTGTTGTGGCAACAGTCGATGCAGAGAGGAGAGGAGCTGATGGATGTGACCTAGCCAGTGTGTCAGGGACTGCTGCAGCAGGAGAGGCTAAAAGAGCCCAATTCAGTTTGGAAGGTGGAATAAAGGTATATGTCTGTGTGATGCTGTTGGGGTAACTGAGAAACAGAAGAGTCTTCCTGTGAAGATAATGTTTCCTGGATCTATGTAAGGCACAAAAGAACTGCTTCTTTTGGGAGAGAACCCCTTAGTGGCATGAGGTCCAATGAACAGCCCCAGCTTGCACCCTTGCTCTGGTTTGGGGCTGAAGATCTCAAATAATTTCTGTAATCTTGGTAAGAAAACATTGTCAAGTAGTTTGTTCAGGAATCTTTGGCAAGTTGTGTGATGTTTAGGCTGGAGTTCTGACTCAGGCCAGTGCTGTACCCTACCACTGACACATGCTGTGACTGCCTTCCCGTCGATCTGTTTTCAGTCCAGGGCCCAGATCATCCACATCACAAAAATGCTAATTTGTTCCCAAGTGCCCTTCACTTAGGGGGAAGACCTGGGCACAGCTGGCGGAATAGTTCCTCCGCAGCCCATTCATGGTAGTCAGTGTGGATGTAGAGAGCGCCAAGGTTCCCTCTGCTAGGGGGGGTGCTTCACGCCGTCACATGCTTTTAAGTGGCCAGCAGGGCAGGCTGCACATAGCACCAGGTTAAAAGACCACTGCTTGGGCAAGCTGGGGTAGCCTCTTATCAGAGCTGTCACTTTAGGCTGAAAAAGCACAAAGGCTGTCAGTACATCTTAAGGCAGCAGGGGATCCACACTGGGCTTGCAAGGGACTCAGGCTGAGTAATTGCTTCCAACTGTAGCGAAAATCGGCACACTGGGAGACAGTATAGACATAGCTTGGAATTTGTCTTGCTAACAAATTTTGTATCAACTCAATGATAAATGTGATCTCTTTTCCAATATTTCTGTGGCTTGTGCAACCTTGGAACATCCAGCTACCTCAGAAACATTGACAAGCAAATACATGAACTAGGAAATGTTCTGGTGCAGATTTACTGGGCTTGAAGAAGTCTGCAGGGGTTCCAGGTAGCACCGTCAGTTCACTGTGCTCCAGCTTCCAATGCTGTTATGTGGCACCTTCTGTTCCTTCCCTTCTTCAGGCTACGCCTGTTTTGTGAGTATCATCTCCAGCTTGCAGATACGGTACTGAGGAATGATACTTACCTAAGGTCTCACAAGAACTGGCTGGATTGGTAGCACTTCAGGTGCTGTAAGAGCACTTTAAATTTTGCTTGTCAAGTGCGTGAATTACAAAAATCAAGTAGGCTGTATTATTAATCCTGTTTGTAGTCTTTTCAGTGACAGAGGTGTGTGGGAAGCTGCCTTCACAATTATGTGTACAAATATTGAATTGCATTAACCCATTTGTTTAAACAAAAAAAAAAAGGTCTTTGTGAATTTTATTTCCTATAAATCAATTATAATTTGTTTTTTTACTTGATGGTTGTTCAAAAAATATTTTCTCAAGCAAAAATAACAAGTTAGCATGGCTGTGTGGGTGCTACAGGATGCACTATGTACTCGTGTGAAGTAGAGTGATAACCATGACCCATTTTTTTTGGGTTGAACTCCACATTCCTCTGCCGTTTCTGTTGTCACTCTGACCAAAGGCCTAAATCAACTGTAGTAAACAGCACTCTGGTTTTGGGAAACCAAACATCGGGATTGTGAGTACCTAGCAAAAGGAGGATGTGACCGCAATGCAAGCTAAGCTGCATTAACTTCAGTTTAGGTTGCACAAGTAACAAGAGTAGTGAAGAAAGACGATGTGAGCCAGAGAGCGCCTTGGGACCGTGAAGGATTTTCCAATTCCACTGAACTATTTGTAGCATATCCAGCGTCATTGTCACAGCTGGTGTTCCCCGTTTGGTACGTGACATGAGTTGGATTTGAACTGGTGGCTCTGTACGAGTCATTTCATTTTGCTGCGTAACCATTAGCACTTACAGGGCGTCCAGGGGGCTGCACTAAGCATGCTGCATTAGTGTATTGGAGGCTGGACCAAACATGGTAAATCAAATTGATCTGTGTCCCGTATGCCAGGAAAATGTGAATTTTCTAAAGGGAACACATGCACAAGCTAGCTCCCAGAAGAACGTGTGTTTCCTTCTCTTTTTCAGGATCAACAACGGCCCTTAGGATGTGTTACCGTGGTTATGGTTACCCCTTGATGCTGTTCTTGGAAGAAGGAGGAGTAGTGACAGTGTGCAAAATTAACACTCAGGAACCTGATGAGTTGTTAGACTTTGATTTCTGCAGTACAAAAGTTGTTAATAAAATTATCCTGCAGTCGGAAGGGCTACGAGAAGCATTTGCCGAACTGGATATGACCAGCGAAGTTCTGCAGATTACCATGTCTCCAGATAAACCCTACTTCAGGTACTGGAAACTATTATTTTCAACTCAAATGTTGATGCTTGGCCTCCATTGGTAAGGACTGGAAGTTTTCAGGGTGAAGAGGGGGGAGCTATTTTATAATATTGCTTTATTTCAAGAAGAATTGTAATGAGTATAGCAAATCACTATATGTAATCTAATTAGCGTAGTAACAAATATATTGACAGCCTGGTAAATGTGATACTAATGCAGACAGTTTAGCATTTTTAATTAAATAAAGCCAAAAAAGCCAATAATGTTTTATGAAACAGCCATTGAGATATGCAAGATGACCGACTCTGAGCTTTAGAGAGCTGTGATCAGGTACTTTGAGATGTTGCCTTTTGTCTTCCAGGTTATCCACTTTTGGCAATGCAGGAAGTGCGCATCTGGACTACCCTAGGGACTCTGATTTGATGGAAGCATTCCACTGTAACCAGACCCAGACAAACAGGTTGGGAAGTCTGTGATCAGTGCCCTCTCTGGCAGCTCGTGTGTTCTTGGTGGGAAGTTTAAAAGGCTGGTTTTGTGTTGCTGCAACATTTATTTCACCAGTACCGGGCTGGGGTCGGGGCTGGCGGCGGGGGGGCCGGCGGAGAATAACTTCTGATCTAATAAAAACCTGCGACCAAAAGCTAAGCAATAACAATGTCTGTCCAATGTTGTTACCAGGAAGAGATCAAATTAGCACGTTGCTAATTGCTTTTTAGTTACTCTGTCACTTTAATTGGAAGTAATGTTTCAGCTCCTCTCTACACAGTGTTATTTTTTTTTTCAGATGACTTCTTTTTTTCCCCCTTCAGGTACAAGATTTCTTTGCTTAAACCGTCTACAAAGGCACTGGCATTATCTTGTAAAGTGTCCATTCGAACAGATGCTCAAGGATTTCTTTCACTGCAGTATATGATTAGGAATGAAGATGGACAGATCTGTTTTGTGGAATACTATTGTTGCCCTGATGAGGATATTACTGAAGCTGAGCTCTAGATGTATGTTTTGGTGTCTGTACTATATTTATGGACATGTATGAATACTATATTTTTTTGTATGAATACTGTATTTATTGATACACTTAATATTGTTGGCTTTTTTTTAACTGTGGAATTAGAAATACGAAGACTTCCTTTTTATTCCCTTGTAAACGTTTCTTAGCCTTGACTCCGAAAACTGAGGCTGAAAAAGCAAAGAGAGGACTTGATCTCCTGTAGGCAACTGATTCCAGCACACTTGTTAAAGTGGTGTTCGTGTAGTATGTTACTTTTTACAGTGTTCTCCAAGAATTTTTGTTTGTGTTTTTTGTCTTTGGCTTGTTCTAAGCAATTACACAAGGGAAAATCTGAATCCCAGCTGTATGTTAGCCGGTTAACTTTCAATGACTTAAAAATAAAACCAAAGTTGTCTTGAAAGAGGATGGCATTTTCAGACTGATTTCTTAATAGCAGCAGGTGGTTTCCTTCTGGCAAATGCTGACACGTTTTGCTGGTGAAGCCAGTAGGCTCCTCTTTATCTTGATTAATTAATATAACTCAGTTCCTTGGAATTTCATCTGATGATACCAATTTACCCTTTTGTCTGCAGTACTCGTGTTGAATTGGTAAATTAAGATAGAAGCCAGGATTTACTTACTCATTACCTTAGTGTTTTGTATCTAGTAATTTATTACACATCCGCAAGAATGCTGCTGCTGAAACGTTTCTGTGTCTCCGTGTCCCCCGTTCCTACCCTGCTACTTTCTACTAACGCTGTTAAGAATCGTAAGAAGGTATAAAAGTTTCATATTTGAAATTATTTGTGAAGCTTGTTTACCTTCTGAATAGCCTTTTCTCAGCAACAGGAGGGACTCCTAAACTGACATAAAGAAATGCCTGCCTGTGTCCCACGGAGTGGTGTATTGATACGCTGCTAAAAATGGGCCTAACCTCTTAGTGAAAAGGGAGAGCGCTTTCTGGAGAGTTTTCTGCAGCGTCCGGCTTTGCAAAACAGCGAGGTGGGCTGTACGCTTCAGTCAAAAGTTGAACTTGCCCTTTCACACCTCTCCGTTGCAAACAGCCTGCTCGAAGCAGGAGGTCCACCGACCCAGATGGGCCTCGAACCCGGTGCAGGGACTGCACAGCACGCTGCAGGAGACAAATCTTCCCGCTGTGGGGTGTGACCCGAGAGTCAGTGACCTGCGGGTGGTTCCTATGGCTTTAGACCGCAGCCGAGTTTTGTTGTTTGTCAGAAGACGAAGTCCCGCTTTGCACACGTGGAAAACAGTATGTGCATATGTTACCAACGTGATTGCTCCCCAATTCAACAGCATTCAAGTCTTTTGGGTTTATTTTAAGTTTAAAATGCTTTTGTTGACCATTTTTTCACCTCTTGCTTATGTCAGCGGTTCATTTTTGTTATCTTCATGCAGATCATCCATTTATTGCAGTAAATTTTACATTTGAAAAACAACTACAAATCTTTGAACTACAGGACTGACAAAGATACTTAATAACATTCTAAATTACTCTTATTTACCGTATTTTATTTTTTTCCAAACTTAAGTATTCAGTATAGGTGAATTTCCTTTTAGTTTACTGTTTCTCTCTCTTCAGTGAAAAAAAAATATGATGCTGTCATGGTGAATTATTTTTACTATCCCTGACTATTGAGTGTAAAGAATGATTTACATAATCTCTGGGTGACAGGATAAAAATGGAACAGTAGACATCACTTCCTTAATGTGATTTATTTTAGAGTAGCAAAGTTCCCTGTATTGTGTTCAAGGACATTACTGTGGCTTAACATTTGTACTTTTGTATAACTGCCTACAGATGTACTGTATTACTCCTTAAAATAGTACTTTTGACAATTTCTTTTGTAACCTACCAACACTGATCATGGAAATAATATCCTAAGAAGCTGGAACACCACAAAATACCAGAAAGTTAACTGTTGCATTTCGTAAATAATAGGCATTACAGACATGCATGATCTGTGGAGGGCGTTACATCTGTACCCCAAGCCCTCGAAGTTGGCGCCTCGACTCACCAAGGCTGGGGGGGCTTGTGCACCTTGTGCCTCTCTGGGTACGGTTCTGGGTGGACAAAAGCATGGAAAGCCTGGGCTACAGACTCCTTGCAGCAAGGCAAGGCGTGGGTTTAGGATCCCTCCGTGGTGGATTCTGTTCCATCTCTGCCTTCAAACACAGTAAAATAAAAAGGGTGAAGAGGAGAATGACAGGAAGGGCTTTGCATCTTTTTGACCTGATAAATTGGTTAAATTCTGCAAACCTGCACTGTTGGATTAGATTTAATTTCTTACCACACTTTGCCTGAGATCCAGGACTTGAGTGACCCTTAGCACATTTTATCTCTTCTACTTGACACATCTTTTCCCCCTGCAGACAATGGGAAACCTGCAGTAGAAGAAACATTTAGTTCATGTTTTTTCCTTTAGTAGTAGCACAGAATGGACTTGTCATGACTCGGATTTTGCCCACCTGCTTCCTTGTAAAGTTGTACACGTAAGTACTCGGAATGACTGGTGGTGTAAACTAAAAACAGTTCCTGGAGGTGGGAAACAAACCAGCAGGTTCAACAGTAGGTGCTGCCTGGCTGCTCTGATTTACTGCGTCTGGGGCTCTGGGCAACCCAGATCCAGTGGCCACAAAACTGACAAGCGACTTTTCCTCCAATTATTTTGATTTGTGCTTTTCAGAGTAAGTACTGACCTCACGTCTTCAAGAAGGTGCTGCTTTTATTCTACTGGAAAACCACCACCAATAGGCCTTGGGTCCCGTTGGTCTGCTGAGATACTGGAAGCCAAAATAACAACTTTGGCTGCTGGTCCTGACACTCTTTGTGCAACAAAACACCAATGATGCCGGTGCTAATGTTTTCTCTTGCCTCCCAACGCGTTGGGAAGTTCTTTTTTCTCTCTGGCTTTCACGTGTTGATGCTCGTCCACGACCATTTGGCTCTGTAAAGACTGTTGAGCACAAAATTCCCCAAAAGCAACTGAGTTCTATACCTCCGTTTCAAAGTTAGTTACGGGAAAGAGTCAGTTATTTAATATCTAGTTAGGGGTGGATTTTTAAGGGAATATATTCTTGTATTCCTGACTGGACGGGGGGTTAGCAGAGTAGCTGGAAAAGCTGAGATAAGCCACATGCTGTTTCCCGTAGGTTCCTGTTTTGAACGTCGTCTTGTAGCAGCTTGTAAACCCCTAAGGATCCAGCAGGTGGCTCTTACCAAAATAAATAAGTAGAAATTGTATAAATAATTACAGTAAACCCAAACAGTGTTTTTTGCTGGTAGAACACTTAACATTATTTTTTAAATGGAGCTATTCTGGAATGGAGGCTTCCTGTTGAGACAGAAACGCGTTTTTATGCGAATCTGTCTCTGAGGAGGGGCAGGACTGCCTAGGTACAGATGGAAGCTGCGCAGGATACATATAGATGGATGTATATAAGGCTGCTTCAGCCTCTTTCTACCCCGCTGCTCTCCTCAGCCGGGTCATAACAGCTGACAGGGCGGTGCATTAGCGTCGATAAATCTAATTGCAAGGGCTCTGCAAGGCAGCGAGTGTTGCAGGGGATGTAATGGGGTGCCCACGTGGCCCTGTGACGGAGAGGAAAAGACTTCACTGAGAGGTTCAAATTAACAATTTATTTGGACTTCACTCACAGGTCCGATACGCCACTATTGCAAGTTCTTACGGATACAATGGAAGAATGTACTATGGCAGTTTAAGGGAAAAAGAACAAAAACAATTCATAGAATACACTATTACCACCTAACAAGTGATTCCGAAAAGTAACAACACAAACCACGAGCATGCTAGACATGAATACCTTAAACGAGTGCACAAACTACGATGTTAGAGCATGCTAGACATCATACATACGTTATTAAATCACTTACCCTCTCTCTCAGGTAAGGCCACTCAGTCCTGGGAAGTCACCTTGCACAGCCTCCTGGGCAAGGGCAGGCAGAATCTCCTACAGGCCAGCTCTATCTTTGGAAGACTCCCCCACTTTTTCTGCCCAAAACTTTGGACTTAAATATCCTGTTTCCAGGACTGTGCTTGAATGGATTGCACTATCTGGGATGGTTATCTCCGGTGGTTTGATGGCCCCTCAGATAGCAATGTTTATTTTGGGATGTCTGGTCTCACAGTCACTGAATAGTGGTGGGACTGTGACTTGGGGCATTTTGTTTGTTAAGGTGGTGCATTCGGGTTTCAGTTCTGGTTTGGGTTCTTATTGTAACGCAGTGTTGAGACCACCCCTGGCTGAGCCATTTCCACAGCTCTCCCCAAGCTATCTCTGCATAGACAGGGATCAATAAGTGTCTGCCAAGGGAGCTGAGTCGAATGGCAACTCCCTGCATCTCACCTTTTGTGTTCCAAAACCAGTTTGGCCGTGTGAGTCTTGTGATCCCATTCAGGCTCTAATCTCTCTGTGGAGTTAATAGTGAGAAGTGGGTTTGAATCCTCACCACAAACGTCACTGTCATTCTGTGCAAGTACCCTGGGCCTCCATGGAGAAATGCACCCAAAGGAAGTCTAGAAAGATCTGAACTGCATGACAAAGAAATCCAGGAAAAGCTCCCCTTTTGTTACACCATGGAAAATCTGCTCCCGCAGAGGGCAGGGGGACGGTGGGAATGTCACTTCCTCTGGAGCAACAGCGTTTGGTTGAGTTCTTGAGGTCAGCACTTGGGAAATCCCCTGAGCCCAACCATTTATTTTGCAGATCAAAACCCCAGTGAGCCACTAGTCACAAACCAGACATCGAACCTGCTTTGTTGGTGGCTGGTTCTTGGAGAGGAGGCTGGAGAGGGCATTGGGTTTTCCAAGTCTCCGGGTGTGAGGCTGTGGGAAGGGACGATGAAAGCTCTCCATGGAGAATTTAGCAGCCTCCCAGCCTTCCAGCTCAGATGGGACTGTGGGATTGACTGAAAATGAGCAAGCCAGCAGAAAGCAGGACACCACCAACACCATGGCAGGGCCCATCCCCAGCAGTGTAATGGTAGGGGTTGTCTCGTTTTAGCGTCCAAGAATGTTCCTGGCCACTTTTATAGGCACATCCTGATGAATCACCAAGAACATGTTTCTTCTCCCCACAGCTTTACAGTAAGCTGTTTACCTCGACACAGAGCGCGCCGTCTCTCCAACAGCTGGTTGGAGACATTCACTCTCCTAATAAACTAATTAGAGGCAAGAAACAGGACCCGGAGGGCGCTGGGGCAACACCAGGCTGTCACCTGCTCGCAGCACGGGGGAGCGTGTCCCCCGCAAGCCACCGGTCCATGGGGGTGGCCGGGGGCGCCAGTGAGGCGCAGGCTGCACGGAGCTGCTGGAGGGCAGCTGGCGCGGCTGCACGCCCTCCTCCTCCGTGCGACCACCCAGACCGGGCGATCACGCATGGATTTAATTACGCAGGTGTTTGCAAAGGAACATACTGCCAGACATCCATCAGCCAGCGCATCTGCGGAGGACACCCTGCCAGCCTGCACCTCGCCGGGCCCTGACGCGGTCTCTTCAGGTGGCAGTGAGGGCAGGAATTCTAGAAACGTGGTGGATGCCACGCAGCCACCTCCTCAGGCAGCACGGGGCTTTGGGGGGCAGCCCCGCTCCCAACCCCCTGCACGCCTGCTGCGGGGGACGAGGCAGGAGGAGCACAAGCGGTGGCCAGGCTGCCCTCCCCAGGGACAGGGGGACCTCGCCACCCCCACACTGCCACCTTCCAGCAGGCGCTGGGCTCCACAACATCTGCACAGGCACATCTGTACCTAGCTCTGCAACATCTGGCCAGCTGTGCTTGCACCCAGCCGCGGCCCCACCAGCTGTGGAATACAGCGCGGCTTTTTTTGGGAGCGGCAAGAGCCCCGAGGAGCTATTTCAAGGAATGGGGCAGTGCAGACCTTTGTGCCTTGTGTCTTTGCTCCCCACACTGTTTTCCAGCTGCCAGGGAGGCTCGGAGGGGAAGGAAGGCCAGGTTCAGCTCTCTGTCCCTCCCCTACGCTTTTTTGCTCCTGCTCCTCAACCTTTTCTTTGCGGGATGCCTCCTGGTGGGCAGCAAAGCGCTTACGGAGAAGCAAACGCATCCAAACGTTTTTGGACTGCGGCTTCGGAGCGCGCAGCAGGGTGCAGGACCGGGGCTGCTTCAGGACAGGGGGCGCAAGAAGAGTCCGAGCCCAGCCATCACCCGGGGAGCGTTTTGGCTAATCCCACAGGGAAGAGCGGCCACACAGGAGTGACGGCTTCCCATATGAGTGTGTTGACACAGGTGATGGTCACCTCCCGAGAACAACGGAGGGCCGGGCAGCGGCTGCAGCATGGCTCCCAGGCAGGGTTGAGGGCACAGGGCGAGCGCACGGGGCTGGCTGGGCAGGAGCGGACGGCGGCCGCCTGCTGGGACGTGGGGAGACGGGCTCCAGCCCCATCTCCGTGCGGGGGATGATGTCACCGAGATGTGCCTGTTTCCAATCTCCAGCTGCTGGTGGGAGGCCCCATTACCAACCGTCTGAGCATTTCAGGCTGTTGGAAAATGTACGAGGAGGGCCGACACTGGGAATCTGGTCAGATCAGCATGCAAGCAGGTTTTTACAACAGCAGACCAAAAACCTGATGATTGTGTAAGTACCTGTGTCAAACTCATCAAACGTGAGTCTGTCAGGGCAGCCAAAGGTTTGTCAACTGCAACAGATGCGCTGCCATAAAATGCCTCAAGAACTATAGGTTGTATGACAAAATTGACCCTCCTGAAGCCACAGGTGGGACTGGGGACCATCGTCTGCAGGACTAAACGCCCAAACCTCTACTGCTCCTGCACAGGGGCAAACCCAACCATCAGAGGAGCCTTATGCTGGTGACACACCAGCCCAGGATGCCATCACCGGATCCATTGAGACATTTATCCTAGAAGACATTTTGTCACATACCACTGTAACCCGGGGAACCCAACACTTGTAGGTGTCAAGCAAACCACACAGCATTCTCGCCAGCAACAGGGTCTGCTGGTAGGACTACTCTCTAGCTACAAAAATTGTATCTCAGGCTTCCTCAGGTAAGTACAAACTTATTAAATCACAGATTTTAATTCGCTTCAGTTGCAGTTCACCACTGCACACAATTCTAAGACAGAGGGTTTATGGAAACAACTGTTAACATGAGAATTAATTTGTTACTGCCCTGAAAAGAACACACGCATAAACCCAAAATAAAGTATGGTTCTAGCTTGTACTTAGTATCTCCATTACTTATTTTCAAAAGCATCATTGATAGATCCAAACGGAGGAGGAGGCGGCAGGGATGAAGAAAAGCATTTGGAAACTTCACTTTTATGAAACATTTTGCTGAGCTGGCTTGCAGCCATGAGCACCCCCGCTGACGTGCCTGCAGAACTAGGCAGTGTCGCTTATAGATGAAGGTTTCAAGGTGCTCAGACAAACTCTTGAACTGCGGCTTGACATGACATTTGGAGCACTTCTAGTGCTCCCTGGGGCAGACCCAAACCGCAGTGAATAGAGGATTTAAACCACTGATCTGCCCTAAAAGCCTTGCACTCGTTCCTACTTGTTTGAAAAAAAATTTTGCTGGGTTATGCTTGTGGCTGCAGAATCTGTGCTGGGTGACATCACGTCTGCCGATGCTGTGACTCCAAAACCTCAACACCCAGCTCCTCAAGGAGTTTTTCCATGGGTTTGTACCACTTGCAGCATGGTGACCCACTGTGCAGCTGCTTTGCAGCCGGGGTCCTGAGACCCCCAGCTGCGTCAGGCGGAAGCCCTGGCCCTGGGGGCAGCCCAAGCCACGAGAGGCTGCTCCTGCTCCGGGACCTGCCCCATTACAGGAGGCCTGACCACGCTGCCTCAGCCAGACACTTTCCTCCAGCACATGGGTCACTGCATCAGCCTTTCGTGTCTGCCTTTTGCTCAGATGAAGGCTGGCATCAGGGTGTAGAAAGCCCCAGGACGCTTTGGTTGCCCCAACCCAAGCCAGAGCCTCCCCAGGGACAGGTCAGATCAGTGAAGGCTCACATGGACAACCCTGCTGCACCAACAGGGACCTCCAGCCTCTTTGCTTATTCTCCTCCCTCCCACACACTCTAGGCTGGTACCCCACACCACCAAAGCCCCCCCGAGAGCAGCTTTTATGGTCTAAACACAACGTACGTATAGCAACAGTAATTTATTTAGCTCTGAAACATCCAGAGCAGGGAGATCACACACCACCCACCTCCTTCTGCCAGCCAGCCATTGCTCGGGAAAATCATAGCATGAAGTGGGCTCTAAAACTAAATCACAGTTCCACATAGCGATGTAGCATCTGCCAAGTGATCTCCAGCCAGCTTTTCCTCTGGCTGCTTCTCCTGGGGCACCATGCCACGTTTCACTGTGGCACACAGCAGCGTGGCCTTCCCTCAGCTTTTGCTCTCTTGTGCTGACACACAGCACATCGTCATTCAGTTGACCCAAGGAGTGGTGGAAGGAAAACCAGCAGGCCTTTCTGCCACCACTGACCCCCCTGCTCGGCCAGCATGCGGAAATGTTGGCTTCCTACCTCGTGCCTCTACCCATGAGGTACCCGAATGAACCATCTGGCAACTGTTTCTCTTACTCTCAATCTCCTGTTCCTCTGAAATGCCAGCCTCAGGGAATGACACTTACTGATGCTCTCAGTTCTCCAGAAGTAGGACCGTGCAGAAAAAAAACCCAAACATACCCAATCCAGGCACAGGCTGACTGATGACCGCTTTCCCTTTTCTGCATACGGGACCTGTGAGCAGGAAATGTCCACAGTGGGAGCATGCACACGCTTCAGTGAGGGAAGGAACAAAAGGGTGCTGCTGTCCTGCTGGTGTGCAGCATACCCAAGTTGCCAGACTCATCTGAGAGGGTCATCCACCCTTGAGCTCAAGTATCAGCTATGTGCCATCAAGGAGACATGTCAGACTCCAAGAAGTTCTTGCCTGACTGCTGCTGAAATCTCCTGAATCACTTTGCTCTCCATCATCTTCTCATGCCCACCTGGGTTAGCAAAAGAGGGAGCCTGTGACAGCCAGATGCCAAATAACGAGGGCAACACCTGCTTACAGGGACTTGCACTTCCTTTCTCCAGGAAGAGAGGAAAAGAAAAAGAAAAAAAAAAAAAGACATGACCTTAGTGCAGATCTAAACAGACATCTCCTCCCAAATCTCAACGCACTCACAGTCCTCTGGAATCTGCTGCCACCCTTTGTCACTGTTCTCTACTGTGACAGGGCATGGGATGGGTGAGATGAGCCAGTATGCTGAAGCTCAGTAGTCTGACCAAATGGTCTCTGTTGTGTGCAAACTGGAGTCGTGAGGTCGGTAAGAGGACTGTTCATCCCCAGTGCTCTTACACTTAGTGGGGAGGGCGGGCAGAAATCATCTATAAAAACGCTGCCCAGGAGAAGACTCACGTCATGATTGCCTGCACAGGAGGCCAGAAATAAATAACCACTGGAGCAGTGATGCTCCAGAAGCACTTCAGCTCAAATGTGGCAACAACCAACGTTGAAGGCAAAATGCAGGACTGCCACAGGTCTGCCCCTAAAAAACCCTCAATTTGTTATGCAACAGAGCTGTCATCTGGCCATCCACAAGGGAGACAAATGGCAATTCCCATGGGAGATTTTAGGCAGCCTATTCCTTGTGACAGCATAAACTCCATCAAAGCGGAGGTGATCTTCCCTGCCAGGTGATCTCACCATGAACAGATTCTGCATACCAGTTTGTCAGCAGCCTTATTCAAAGGAAACCCAGTACTGAGCAGCTTCTAGGAAATTTCTACAAGAGGCTAAAGAGCTACTTGACCCTCAGGATGTAACCAAAAGGGGTGCAATTCTTGCCATTTGTGCATTCCACCCTCAGACAGGAAGATATTAGGAAGTAAGTTACTGAAAAACTAGTTTCTCAAACTCAGGAAAGGCAGATGATGAAAGGCAATGGAGGCTGACCGTATAACTATTGCTAAGTTTAACGAGAAGTATATATAGCCACATATCCATATGCAACTACTTTCACTGCAGTTCTGTGTGTGAAGTGCTAAGTGATACAGAACTGCAGTTTTGAAAAATTGTGGGACCCCACCAATCTGTGCTGCGGCTGTAAGGTAGTTTTAAACTTAGTTGGAATATATCCAGTGGGGAATGGGGAACCCGTATTGCCGCTAGCGGGATGTCCACGTGAGAAATGGCTCTGAACTCACCAATCAGATAGAAGGCATAATTTGCAAAGCTGGCTGCACGGGGCTTGGAGTGAATTCTATTGTACCTGACAGATCAAGAAAGTTAATAATCAAATTGCAATTTCAGGGAGGAAAACCAGGTACATCTGTGAGCTATCTAAACATGCGATATAGAACACATTTGCATAATGTTAAAACAGAGTAGTGAGACTTCCCTCAATACAAAAAGCAAATGAAGGCACAAAAAGCACAAAGATGAAAAAACTGGAAATAGTTTATTTGCTGCATAAGGAAACTTCTTGTAAATTACATATAAAGAAACTTGCTATGCTGTAGTATATAATTTTCAATATTCCACAAAGGTAATTGTAATAAATATACAAACCAAAATAAAGTAGAAGACTAAATCCATCAGGCAACCTACAAAATGGTTCATCAAGTTTTGTACTTTGCAGCATTAGCATGCTTAAAATCTTGTTGTTCATTTTGAAGTGCTGCAGCAAAATTCTTTTCACATTTCTTTGGAGCATTTTCAAAACCATCTAACTATGAAATACTGTTCAAAATTAGCAGGCATTAGTTAAACCACCCAAGAAAAGTAACATCAAGGTCTACCTGATGCAAAGGTGTGATTTTTCCTTTTGCTTTTAAAATTCATTTTAGTTTTGCCAGGGTTAGGAATTATCTGATATAAGTGCACTATGAGTCCAGTCAGCCTGAGGCACTGCTGACTCTTGTCATATTATGACTCTATATAAACTTCATAGATTATCTAGCTCTGGGAGATTTCTCTATTAGAGACATATCCACTAACAGGAATAAAACGAATACCATAGTGAAGCTGCAAGCTAGTTAGAATGGTTGTACCCTCAAGTGCAGTGTGTGCTTAGAAACATTTTTCCATAGTTTCATACTATACCACATCAAGCATTTTTATTTTACCTTAAACTTAAAAGTGCTGATAAAGGCTTTACTGACGCCCCTAGCCTCCAGAAACAACGTATAGAAATTTTTGACAACTTTTGCTGTTCTCTGCCTATCATTTCTACATTTTTTGAAACAGCAGGCTGAATTGCATTTTACACTTCACTGCTCTGGACCACACTGACAGACAGGTCTATTATTCCGTACGGATCTTTTACAAACAGAAAACACTTCACTATGCTTCACTACTACTGAATACTTGGGGGGTATAAAAAGAAACTCTCTAAAACACGATTACCTAAAAATATTTGTTAATAGTTTAATGCAAACCTTATGTAGAAAAAATGGTTTAGTTACAAAAAAATTCATTAGAGGGCCAATAAAAATATACTGAAGAGAAGATCTTTACAAAAGTGAGGTTAAGAAGTATGAGGCATTGACATTCACTGTAAACATCCTGTGTTCACTAGAATCCCTTGTCTAAAGTATATGTTCTGGTTTTGTTCCTGAGCTTCATGGCCAACGCTTGCATAGATAGCTAAACCTATGATAAAGGGTTGTTTATACAGATGTTTCTGTACTGCTTTGTACAGAACTTCAATAAACTACCGCTTTTACCTTTTGAAATAGTTTCATCCCACTACCAGGGAGTTCAAGGAAACTATGAAGCATGGTATGATTTTTGTGTACTCAGTGCATTGGATGGGTTGGCACAGCTACCTTATGGTATGTTAATCTTAAATAATATTTTACTAATAAGTGTAGCTGTTTGATGCTCTGGCTTAGCATAAATACCTATTTCTGCTCACTGCTGCAAGGCTCACTTCTGCTCTGCCAAAGACTGCATATGGCAAAATGTCAAGAATCCGAGTGCTACAACATCAAGCAGCAAAGTTAATCCCCAATAATAAGATGCAGCTTATAAACAGTACAGAAGACCTTATCAAGAATTTTGCCTTTACGCAGGCAACACAAGTGCTTTCCTCTAAACTAACCTCCCTCTATTGGAGGAAGCTAGAAAGTACTTTCAGAGTAAACATGACATGGAGTGGCATAAGTAAAAAGTCTAAAGAACATAATTGCATTTGGATACAAAAAGCAGGCATGTGTTTCATTACTGCACATGCAAATGCACATGGGAAGGGGTAGAGACAAACAAATCCACCTCACAAACAGCACAATAACACAAAAGCAGCAAATTGCCAATTTTAAATCTTATGTTAAGGCAAATCTAGATAAACACCCATAACAAGATTAATGAAAATGGGAGTTTTCCTTGGCTTTTTTGTTTACTTTTTCTGAGATTGGCTTTTACACATTGATAAAATTTGTTTAAGCACTTTCTGAACATCTTCATCCATTTGACCCTAGACAAGGGGAGAAAAAAAGGAAAGATGATTAAATTCAAGCATCCCTCTACTCTTTTAGAAGATTTATAAACTATTGTTGAGGTATAGTAATTAGATCAATTTCCCCAAAGGAAGCAGTGTTAAATTTGTGCTTAAATAGTCATACCTTTTGGGTAGGATGCCTTAGATAAAACATGCAAAGTTCTTACTAGATCTGCAGAACAAACATCTTTCATTAAAATACCAACACTTTGTAACTGACCATAAGTAACCATACCTGCACGGCATAGAGAAGATGCATCCTGTAAACTGAGACAATTTCCTGATGTTGTTTCTTTGTTTCCTGTAAAACAGTTACACAGAAAGCCACAGAGCATTCAGAACTGTGGAACTCAGAACTCCCCAACTAGATTTAGAGAGCTCTGGGGAATTACAAATCATGGCCTTATGCATGCATGGAAAACCAGCTGAGACGGTACCGTGCCACTGGCCATCCAAAACATAATTTGCTTGGAAGCATGGTTCACAGAAACACTGCAATTCTACCCATCCCAGTAAAAAAGCTGATGAGATGATGTAAGTTATAAGAAGCACTGAGCTGCAAAGACGCGAAATGAGCACATACTCCACTTCTGAGCTTATCAGGAATGAGAGTTGAGGAAAGCCAATAATATTATGACAAATCAACCCTCAACTGCAACTGAGCTCTTCTCTGAAGTCAGTGACCCATCTGCCAGCTAGACAGGGGAAAACAGCTTTACTTTAGTTAGACTATTTCTAAAGAGCAATTTGTGATTTGCAGATTGCTAAATGTTTCAGAGAAACAGAAATTATAGAATTTCTGAATGAAAATTCCTTTCCTTGTACTCATTGACTGTGCTCCATTTTAAATAGGGCAGCGTGAAGAATTGCATGCATGTCTTTGGAGAACTGGGCATAATGGTGGGCTTACAAATTATCACACTTACAGTCAGCTGGTTTTGCAATTGCTTCACTTGTTGTTGCAATGCCTCCAGCTGCTGGCTTTGTCTTTTGGGGGCACTGGTCGAGTAGGAAAGCTGAGAAAGGCTGTTCAATGCTTCTTTTAATTTGCTAACTTCCTTGGACATTTCATTGATCTAGGGAGGGGAAAAAAACAGGCTTTCATGAAAAGCTGCGAGGCACATTGTATTCTTGTGGGTCTCATCTTGCGGTTATTCATGACTTAAATGGGGAAAACCAAGATGTAAATAAACTCAATGGACAAACAGAGATACCATGTAAGCAAGGGGTTACAATGCTTCTCTATCACCTGTCCTAACACAGACAATTCAAAATGCATTCCTTGTTCTGAAGGCCAGCAATATTTACAAATAAGGATTGTATTTACCACCTTCACCCATGCTGCTGCTAAACAGGAGACAGAAACATACTAAACACAGGCCGGCTATTCACAGCTAGCAAAATATAGTCAAGTATTTTTCCTCAAGTGTGGAAATAACTGAACTGATATCTGAATTTTTAGATGGGCAAATACACTCAAAAGTTACTCCACTCTGTGACATTTGACACAACATTGTCTATTAGGTCACCCATGCACGATTCCACCCATTTTGCAGTCTGAACTCAAGTAACACCCCTCCACTGTGGTATATCACTAACCTTTTTATCTTTATCCTCCTCTTGTTTAGATGAGCTTTCAGAACATCTTTTCATTTCAAGAAGATCTTCTTGAGCTTGATGGTACTTTTGGTGAAGACCAGTCACCTCCCGTTCCTTTGCTTCAAGCAGAGTATGCATACCTTCTTTCTCTTCTTTCAAGTGCAAAACTTCATTTCTCAGTTGCATAGCATCTAAGAACACATTTTCCTTCTCTTGGATTACATTTTTCAGTTTGGATGACAAAACACTAACTTCACCCTCTAGTGATGACTGGAGCTTTTCATATGTAGCCTTGGGTACCATTGCTTCATTAATTGCAGCTTTTTCTTCCAGTAATTCCTTCTGTAAGTTTCTTACTTCGCTTTCCTTCCTGGTAAGCAGCTCTTTAAGCTCATTTATTTCTTCCTCCATTTCCCTTACAGTATTTCTGACTGCATTCATCACCTGATGATGTTCAGTAATGGGCAATGAGTTTTGTTTCTGAGCGTCTAATAATTGCTTTAGTTCTTCTGCTTCATCTAATACTTTTGTGTACAGAGATTTCATTTCCAATAACTCATTCTCTGCTTTGTATTTCAAAGAATTTGTTACCTGCATCAGTTTCTCATGTTCATCTCTGGGAATGTAGTCCAAAGCTATATCATCTAGAGTTTTTCTCTTCCTATAGTCTTCAAGCTCTGTTTGTGCTTCTTTGTACAACTGAGACAATTCACTGAGTTGTCTGTTGAGCTCATCTATCATTCTGTGCATCCCTTCTTTCATTTCTCCAGCTTCAGCACCAGATTCCAACTGTGCCTGATTTGTCAGCTTGTCCTGTAGCCTTTTAATTTCCTCTTGCCCTTCTTTGTACCTCTCTATCAACAATGCTTTCTCTTGATTAATGTTATCAATAACTGAACAATATGAATTCTTCATTTCCTCACACTCTTCCACAGACAATTTGCTTATCACATTCTGCTCTCTTTCTTCAAACTTTTTCTGTAGCTCTCTCACTTTCTCTTTTTGTCTTTCACTTTCCTCCAGTGCTCTCTTCAATTCTTGCCTAAGCATTTCAACTTCTCCACATGTAGCCTTCAACCTACTCAGATCAGAACTGGTTTCTTCAGTTTCAGAGGAAACGAGACCCAGCTTCATTTGCCTCTGTACGTTCAAAACCTCTTTCACAGCTTCCTCATACCTGTTTTGAGTTTCTTGGAACTTCAGGTTAAGATCAGAACCATTTTCTGAAATGTTTGTGCTATTTAAATTATCAGTTTCTGGGACTCTAGACTGGACCTGAGCTTCTACGTGCTTTCTTTTGGCTTCAGAAGTCTCTGATTTCCTCTGCACATCCTTTAAGTCTTCCTGGAGGTACTTCATTTTTACTTCAGTGGGACTTGTCAACTTTTCTTGAATTTGGGTGGCATTTAATGTAGACTTCAGCTCCTGAGCCGAGAACTCATTTTGTCTATCTGCTGCTTGCTCAAGCTCTGTTTGGGTGGAATGATAAGATTCTATGGTTGAATCCACTTCTTTAGGCGTTCTTTCCTGTGCAAAAAGAAACTCATATAATTATATAGGTTTCACAGTAAAAACAATTATATTTTTTAAAATACAGTAAGCAAGGGAATCTTTCCATTTGCTACAGAGACAAGCAGTTAAAGCACCATGGAAGAAAGTTTTAGAAAACTCAAAACCCAGCTGCTACCATTTAGTCATCTATAGTGAGAGAAGGCAGTAAGTGCCAAGCTCCTCTGAAAGTCTGGGCTGATCTCCATAAGCTAATAATCAAAGCTATGCAAATTAAAATTCTCCTAACACAACTGTTAACAACATCTTTTAGAATGTGGTTATCATAATAAACAAAGTTATTCAGTAATTTATGGGAAAAGTGAGAAGATCAAAACACTGATTTAATCCTTTGGGGCAGAGTGTTTCCATGATCTTACCACCCACATGCTCATTAAATTATCTTCACAGTACATCTCTTTAAAATCGTAAGCAACTCTTTGTTCTGCTAGCAGATTAAGAGAGCACTAGAACAGCACAAAAATATGCCACCTGTAATTTGTCCTGCAGCTCCTTATTATGCAATGTCAAAGAAGCAATTTTTGCTTGCATCAACAGAAGTAGATCTTGCTGGTCAGCTTCAGAACTCAGATCCAGTAAACTATCAGCACCTTTGGAGAAAAACAAAGATTCAAAAGCTTTCAAAAAGCTTAAGTGCTAGCTAGTTAGTTATTCTAACCTTTCGATTTAAACAGTTTGTTCCCATGACCACTAAGGGTAGGGAGCAAGCAAACTGTTCCTAGAAACTCCTTCCCCAAAAATGCGTTAGATCACCCAATAGAAGCAGGAGGTTTTGGTAGGGAGCTGCTGGTGAAATTACAAAACATTACTCCCAATACTTATTGTGTCTCACCTTCTAAGCAGAAAGGCACAGAGGATTTCTGACCAGATTTCAACATTTCACACCACCTAAAACATCTAACCAAATATGAAAATAAGGATTAAGGGTTATTGTATACCTGTTGTGCTGTCACTCAGTCTCTCTTTATTATCTCGATGCAAGGAGCTGAATTCTTCCTGCTGAGACACCAAAAGAAAAAGCTTTCACAGGAAGCAGATGTGAAGTGAGACAGTTGAGCAAAGAGAAGTACAGACAGCAAAGATCTTACTGGATTAAGCACAGCAAAGTGGGTTTCTTTTGTTTCTGGGGTCTTGTTTAACTGCAGCATGCAGCCAGTATTTCAAAATCTGCTAAAGCCATTCAAGTTCCTTTGCCCAATTCTCATTAAATAGTAATGAAATATGGGCAACTATCTCATAGATAGTTTGGAAGGCTACAGCCCCTTTGATAAACAGTAATATATATTGTCATGTATTAAAAAATAAGAATCTTCAATACTGTAACGTAAAGATCATACAGAACACAACCATATCCCTGATGTCTTTTGGTGAAAGGGTCTCTACCTTCTGCATTTCACAATGACATGCACTTCGCTGGTATGAGGTAATGAGCTCTCACAACATTAATACCATATTCATAACCATATTCCTAAATACTAACTAATTGATGACTACTTCTATTTACATATTCAGTAAACAGTAAAGTAATCCACAGTTGCTTATAAATTACATTGAAAAAGACTCGGATCCCTTTCTGCTCCTAAAACTCAGCTAACTAAATTCACAGGAGACTCTGCAGTCAGCAAAATATATTATTAACCAAAATACGTTATTAAGATACAACAACTTCCTTCCCTAAACTTCATAAGAACAGAAAACTGATACCTTTGATGCTTGATCAGCAAAGAAAGCTTGCCCTTTTCCAGTCATGGGAGTTGAAGTTGATGAGTGTGGAGAGGATAAATCACTAAACTGTAAAAGATTTTACATAAATAAGTATGTATACATACATGTATATATAACTACCTCTCTAACATGTGCCCATATACATATGGGCATACACTAAAGAGTACTTTTTCCTGCAGTAACATAAGTCACCACTCTAGGTTAGTTTCAAAGAGCAGATCTAATTATTCAGTGCTTTTCTGAGTCAGTATTACATATGCAGTGTAGCTATTATACAGGTAACACTCTAGTTCAACATTAAACTTAACTGTTAAATTGCATTTTGACACTATGTAAATCTATGTAAGTATTTTACTTTCATATGCATATATGCATATAATATGTGTATATATGTATGCACAATTAAAATATACAGAATTATTTACTTATGGAAGTTGGCAAAACTAGAAAACCTTCAACTTTAGATGGAAGAAACAATTGAACAGTAAAATTTTTACATTTGTATCTTAGAGCATGCTGTATTTCAAGCAATTTTGCTTAGTTAGCCTAACCAACATGTGGTTTCATGGTGTCACCCTTATGTCAGGAAAAGCACTCATGGTAAGACAGGCATATAAAATAACAGCAACAGAGCAAATCCAGCCCACAACATTCACATAATGTTCAAAACGCTTTTCACCCCCTAAAAGCATCTCAAAATTGGTCTTTTCTTTACCTGAACAGGACTGATAGGAGGAGGTGGGGCTTTGCGTTTTTTTGGAGTTCCACTTCTTTCAGAACTTAATTTAGAGCCTTGATCATGCTGAAAGTTTCACCAGCCAGAAAAGGTAGGTTTGTTAGTTTGGTTAGTAGAGTCCGAGCAAGTTGTTTTATTAAAAAAAATAAAAAATAAATAAAATCCCACATTAATATCAACTTTAGCAGCTCATGCAGTGTTGTTTTTTTTTTTTCCTATTTAAAGACTACATCTCTACTAACAAAAAGATATTAAACATGCCTGACAACAAGAATCTGCCCACTTGTAATCCATGCTTCAGTGAAAACAAACAAGATTTAGTGAAAAAGCAAGAAGCTGACAACAGGTTTAGCACTAGTGATCTTGAATAATTCCATTCATACATAGTCCAGTCATGCCATTCTTAAAGGCCACATCTTTCCTGTCCACCAACTTCTGCCTGAGCTCCCTGAAAAACCCACCTCTCCACTCAGAGAAGGAATGAACCAATGCATTGTACTCTCATCCAGTTTCCAGCCACTAGCAGATCTACAAGGTCTACTTGCACTCCAAGATACGAGACTAAATAAAAAAATGTAAGAAACTAATTTAATTGCCTAAATCTGCTCGGATTCTCACAGGTGGGAGTCTCCAGTAAGATGTAACCAGGGATAACCTTAAATTATGTGTTTTGGAAACAGGGAACTTTTCTCGATCATCTTCTCGACAGCTTAAAGAGATAGGGTGCCCAAAATCCAAGCTCCTGCATTACACAAGAGAAGAAGCGTACCTTCCCGGCACACATGTGCACACTCGCTCTCCCTTCCTTTGCTCACTGAGTGTGCTGGCTGCTGTTACACAGAGAAGCTAAGTCCAAAAGCAATGTTCCTGAAACACATTTCTGGAATACGCAATAAAAACCTTTCACATTACAGAGTGCAATGGGAGCACATCTCACAGTGGCATTTACTAGCGCTTCGAGTCATGTCAATTACTGTTTTTTCTTAAGTTACTAGTCTATATAGCCCAAGTATTTTTAAAACCAAAAGGAGAAATACCTGCTTTGCTTTTGTCGGTGACTTTGCATCTGCGAAGCAGAAAAGAAGTGGAATTAAGAAAGCTATCAAATAAAAGTTATTTGCCATTCCTAACCCATCTCTCAGTTGTATCTCCCACACCATAAACACTTCGTTTGATTTTTTAACTCCTGTCTGAAACCTGAGAAATGCACTTTAATTTTCAAGTTCCCTTTGAACCTTTCTCTGCTGCTTTTTGGGTTTCATATTGAGATAAAATTTGAAGGATTGTGACAATTCTTCTTCTACTATAGTCTCACACCATTCTTGCACATTAGCTTCGTACTTTAGAAATACGTCTTGGTTTGACACCAATCTTGTACATTAACTTCCTACTTTAGGTATCTGTCTTAGTTTAACCATAAAACCCTCTGCCTGAATTAGTTCTTACTCCAACCCCCCTATTGAGGAGCTGTATGTTCCACTTACTCTTTCACATAATAAAAAGGAATCTATTCCAAATCGTATGCAAGACTTCACGATGCTGCTACATCAGCTTTTCTTTTCTTTCTCCAAAACACCCCTTTTTGCCCTCCTCACTGCTTTATCCCATCCTAAATATTACTATCTATGGCAAAGACCACATTTTCCTGCTTTTGGAAAGCTTCATCCAGACCACCTTGAAGATGGCTTTTTAAACTTTTTGGGCTACCTTGTGAAGTAAATTTTTCCGTCACTAAACATGCATGCAGCCAGTTCAAGAAGTGACAAACTGTAGATCGGCATCTCTTACATACCCGCATCCTGAGATAACTTTGATGATAGCAGATTCTGTATCCCTGCATTCTCGGAGAGCTTGGAGTAATACAGGGCATTCTGTCCAGAGACATCTACTAAACTGACATCTGCACCTTTCCTAAGGAAGGCTTCCACCATGTTAAGGCTACCAGCTTCACAAGCCATCATCAAAGCAGTTCTGCACAAAACAAACAAAACACACAAGGAGTAAGTGTCAAGAGTGTACTCTTTAAGTAGCAGCCTGTTTTTTCAGGAAAAAAAAAGGTGTGACAGTTATTGTGCAATAAAGTCCAAGATTTTATCAACACGTGTATTGACACACACATGTAACTGCTGTTTCTCCTTACAAACACCAGCCTGCTCTTCCTTCTCTTCTCCATAGTCCCCAGCTGGACCTTCTGCAATGACCTAGCATGCTTTGCACAGTTCTCCAAAAATTTCTAAAAATGGGTTCATGAGGCTAAGAGGAGAGTCATAGATAGAAATGGCTGCAGGATGAAGTCAGACGATCAAATCTCACTGCCACACTCCAATTACAGCTCTGCAAGTGGTGGTAAAACATGAAAGCATTTATGTCATTGCTGCTCTCCTTCACATGCTGCTTTTAAGACAAAATAGACAAACAGATTTCAACCAAAAAGCCAAACAAATCTCAAAGCTCTTCAGTGAGACTGAGAGATGGGTTTGACCTCAAATCCTGATGTACTCTCAGTTAAAAAAAAAAAAAAAAGGGTCCATTAGAGCACAGTTCCTTCTCCAACACAGAGTAATTGGACAGTGCCAGATCCTAGAGTAAGGGTAGCATACCGAAGAAGTCTTTTCCTAACAGGTTGTATCTGTTTTTCTCAGTTACTTGAAGGGGTCATAAAAGATGTACAGAATAATTATAATCACACAGAAAACCCTGCCTTTCAGGCATGCTTTAATATTGCTTTCCTGTTTGGGCATAATTCTGCCTTCTCAACATGAAAACATTCCTAGTAGGTTGTCCAAGTTAATTGGTAAACACATTCCTCAGTGCAGATATGAAACTGAAATGTTACTACAGTGATAATATTTGCTAGATATTAAGACAATTATTTCACCAATGAATTAAACATACTCCCTGTAATGGGTGAGCCCTGCAGAAGTGATGGCTGTTGCAGTGCTGTGCTAAAAAGTAGTGCCGAGTGGCAAGTTGGATAACACCTCCAGTCACAGGGATGGTTTTAGATTACCAAAATAATTTACTTAGTCTGGACAAGATAGGAAACTGGAAATGTCATTTGCAAAGGTTATCCCCTTCCTCTCCCAGTAAGGCTCCTCCTTTTCCAGTAACTACTTTTGTGAACAGGAGATGCAAGAGTAGTCACCCTCCTTACCAGAAGAAAAGCAATAAATGAAATGGTATATTCCATGTTATATCTTTTTCTTGCTTCTATACACAGTACTTTCTCAAAAAAGAAAATACAAAAATACCAGTCCTATCCATGACAGAAATGCCTTCATCCAATTAAACTATGAACTCTTGACAGTGTTGATTAAAGAGTAAAAGAGTGAGGGGAAGGCAGAAGTCCCAGAGTGGGCAGCACCTCACGTTCAAAGCACCGATGAGGCCATTCAAACCAACCAAGATGACAAAGGGGTTTTCTTTAGACAACTATAAACAGTGTGCTAATAAACTCTGGACTGATAAAAAACAAGTTAGGGCCCAAACTTATCCTCCCAGGTGCTGCCAAAGAACAATATAAGCATTGTATCACATACAATAATCAGGATAGCTATCAGGTTTAAGCACCAAGTCTTCTTAGCATCGTGCTTTTTCTTCACAGTTTAACGATGTTTATAAAAAAGCCCATAATTTTCAAAGACTCTTGATCTTCATCAGTATCATCAAACCAAGTGCACTTTTTACTACAAGGATGTTGCTTTTCAAAAACAGTTTTCTGACCCATGCACTATCTATTAATGCAACAAATCACTAAATGACACCTTGTAAGACAACAGCATCTCCACTATTTAGCTTCACTGTATTTTTCTTCTTGCTGCTGTGGCTGCATTATGGTAGAAAAAAAGAATCCTGCTCAGATGTCATTCCCAAGTAACAGTTTTAGGATTGAAGTTGGAGAAATTAACTCATGCCAAGAAGAGAGAAGCATTTAAACTGGGACACGTACAAAGTGATCTGTGGGTACGTGCTATCAGTCAGATTCTTGTAGGAATTGGATTTACTGCTCTGGTAGCCCTAGGGAAATCTTACAGGTACATCTAGTTTTATAGTTGCATAGTTTGTTTCACCTTTCCCTTTAGGCAGAATTCTGTAAGCCTTCTCAACAATCAGGATATGCTGTCTAGTACAGAAGGCATTATTTCACCTAACAACAACTACTTTGGGAAGGATTTGAGAAGAAAGCTTCATTTGACACTCAGCCTTGGGGAAGAATTAACATGTTAACCTGCTGTACCTTCCATTTTTATCCCTGGTGTTGATGTCTGCTCCATGATCCAGAAGATATTTACAGACTTCCGTATGACCATTTTGTACTGCAAGCAGCAGAGGTATGTTCCCATCCTAGGAATGCATTTAAAGAAACTATGAACAACAATCCATCCACTTACAAACATCACTCTGAGTTTTAAAGGTCAGCTATGAAATTTACTTCTATGTAGCAAAAACAAGGTGCTATTAATACATTTTTCTTGTGTACCGTAAATGTAGCTGGGTTTACTTTAACTCCTTTCTTGACCACTAGGGATGCAAAGCATTAGGAGTAAGAATACTTTTTTGCTGTTTGTACTCCCTTTGCTGTCTGCTTAATGCTATAACATGATCATTTTGGAACTATGCAATACCTTTAAGCAGCTCCACAACAAAAATTATAATTTTAACTATGTGCAAGGCAAAAATAGAACGTTTCATATAATCATAGAAAAACTTAGTTGGAAGACACCTTTGCAGGTCTTCTGGGGTTTGCTCCCTTTGCTCTCAATCCAAAGCTAGGCAAACTTCAAGTTACAGTACCTTGCTCAGAGACTTGTGCAGTCAACTTTTAAGCACCTCCAAAGGCAGAAACACCATGACATCTCTGGGTACCAGTTCCAATGTTTGACAACCTTCATGGTGAGATTTTTTTTCCTGGCACCTACCTGTAATTTCCCAGTTAGGTCCACTGCCCAAATTCCAACCATTGCTTGTCACCATTTGGTCATGTACCTTCAGAGGTACACGAAGCTGATCTGGCTCCCTCTTCCCTGTGATCAACCATGATGTAGCTGACTACATTAGATACTCCTGCAACCTTCTCTCTTTAGGACTGAGCAAACCTTTTCTGCCTTTAAAATGCATCCACTGAAATTTTAGGTCTAACCTCCATGACAGATATTTTTGTTAGAAAGACCAGATAAGAAGGAGACAGATCTAAGTCAAAACCAAAGAAGTTTAAATATTTTCATTCTTTTGTGTCTCATTTCTGTCAGGTCCCCTCCCTTTATCTCAGAGGGTTTTCTACGAGGCAGTTGCATCATTCCCAGAAATAGACCTAGGTGTTTGTAGACATTTCATAATAGTGAATGTAACGTCCCTGAGGCTTTAGACTACATCAAGTATATTGTTTTCCCCTTAAGCTTATTGTACTCTGGTTGGGCTTTGTGAGCATTTCACAGAACTTGGCCACATAATGGGCCTTCTCCAAAGCCTACTGGAGTCAAAGGAAAGACTTTTAATTATGTTTCGAACATATCAGAATTGATTCTAGCTACCTGTACCAATGTCTCTTGTACTCAATTCAATGAGCAGCAAATCCTGCCACTACTTTATTAGATTGTGAAGTACTTCCCCACCTCTGCTATGGCAAGCAGCAAAAGGAACTTCCTCCACTAGAGAAATCCAAGAAGGAATAAGCATAGTATCTGTTTGAACTGCTGCACCCAAGATTGACTGGAGTGGAGGGTGGCAAAAGTTCTGAAGTACTTGAAGTACACAATGGAAGAAGAGGTACATACCAAATCTTTGACATTAATTGGACATTTGTGTTCACACAGAAGTTGAACTGCCTGAAGACAGCCACATGCAGCTGTGGAAAAAAAAAGAAAAAAAAAGACAAGCATGAATGTCCATTAAACCCTATTTTCAATTTGTGTTCTGTGCTTCCACTTGCAATATTGCAGCATTACAGTGGGGTCCAAGAAAAACAAATTAAACTGTATTTCTCTGTTTTAAGAAGGAAGGAATCATAGAATGGTTCAGGTTGGAAGGGACCTTAAAGATCATCTAGTTCCAACCCCCCTGCCATGGGCAGGGACACCTCCCACTAGACCAGGCTGCTCAAAGCCCCATCCAGCCTGGCCTTGAACACCTCCAGGGATGGGGCATCCACAGCTTCCCTGGGCAACCTGTTCCAGTGACTCACCACCCACACAGTAAAGAATTTCTTCCTGATATCCAATCTAAATCTACCCTCTTTCAGTTTGAAGTCATTACCCCATGTCCTACCATTACACTCCCTGATAAAGAGTCCCTCCGCATCCTTCCTGTAGGAGAGAGACTAAGAAGTTGTATGGAGAAATACAACCAATATTCATGCTCTAAATTAGCACAAGAAGATAGAACCTTTAAAGACTGAAATCAAAATCAACCTAATCTTACGTATTGCAATGGCTCTGCACTTGCAAGTGTGCAAGTTAAGCTTATTAACTGAAACTCAAAATTCATACTATTTATCTAAAAAAATACCTGAAATTTGTAAACCATCAGGTGGAGTCACTAGATTTATGTAATTAGAACCTAAAAAGCTCTACTAGGCTGAAGAACTAGAAATATCAAGCACAACAAAATAGTACAAACTTTCAACAAAATTACCTGCATAATGTAAAGCTGTTTTCCCAGAATTGTCAGTGCTGTCTGTTGGACATTTACTCTGCACAGTTCAATACGGAGAAGAGAAAAAAAGGCAATTAGAGAAACGCCCAGAAAACAAAACATATGTTTGATTCTATGGACAGAGCATTGAACATCTTTGAGATTTGAGTTTTATGCGCTACTCCAGAAAACAACAGTGAAGAAAGGCACAGTTTTCCTTCCTACCAATCTCGTCTCCCCTTTCTTGGTACCAGCTTATACTGAAGGACAGGAAATACTCGTGGTGAGAGAGATATCCATAAAAATGTTACGGTTTTGGAACAACTTAGATCATGAAATAAAAAAGGAAAGAAACTCTCTCCCCTCTCTCCCTTGCCTCAGAAAAGCTTTGCTTTTTTTTTTTTTACATTACAGTAAGAGCTAAAGCAACCATGTCCTAAGGCAATTACTCTTGCATTATTTCTGTTAAAGGCAATAAGGCCTCATTTGCCCTTGTAAAAATTAAAGCATCAACAATACAGTTACATTTTCTGTTATTATAAGACACCAGCTATGATTGATCATTCTAGATTTCAAAGTAATAAATAAGTCTTGATAAAGATTTGAAATTTGATTTGTTTTGGTAAAGAAGATTTTAGTTTACAGCAAAGAAAGAGAATCATAGAATCATAGAATCATTTAAGTTGGAAAAGACCTTCCAGATCACCAAGTTCCACCGTAAGTCAAACACTACCAAACCCACCACTAAACCATGTCCCTAAGTGCTGCATCTACACATCTTTTAAATAACTCCAGGGATGATGACTCCATCACTTCCCTGGGCAGCCTGTTCCAATGCTTGACAACACTTTTGGTGAAGACATTTTTCACAATATCCAATCCAGACCTCCCCTGGTGCCACTTGAGGCCATTTCCTCTTGTCCCATCACTTGATAACTGGGAAAAGAGACCAACCACCACCTTACTACACCCTCCTTTCAGGCAGTTGTAGAAAGCAGTAAGGTCTCCCCTCAGCCTCCTTTCCTCCAGGCTGACCAACCCCAGCTCCCTCAGCCACTGCTCACAGGACTTGTTCTCTAGACCCTTCACCAGCTTCATTGCTCTTCTTTGAGCACAAGAAGATATAACCCTGAAGTAATGGGCTTCTAAAAAAACAAACATTACAGCTTTTGAATTTCAAATGTAGACCTGCCTCCAACACTTCCATGATTTTCATGGTTCACATAGATTACCACACTATGTAACAAAAATGTCAAGATTCTGCCTGTGTAAAATAATTATTTAGCCTGTTTTAATTCAGTTCCAGCATATACAGATTAGACATTCCTCACATGTAGAGTTTATATCACCAAGCTGGTCCACAGAAGCACGAAAGCAATACAAAGAGTATGAATTATTGGAGAATATTACCAATGCATTTGCACTTATGAACATGTTTAGAAAGCTGCATATTGCAACAAAATTAGCAAAATATCAACAAAAGTACTCTGTGGTTGTAGCTGGCAAGTGAATGGGCATCAGATATTTGGTATTAAACACATATCGAGTTGATCATGCTGCTGCAGGCGATACCATCAGTGACAGCTTGATGTCACTGTTTATGCTGTAAACGGGTTTGCAATAGAAGTAGTAGATATTCGCAATGAAGTCCCGAAGAGGGGTGCCTCCGTGGTTAATGATAAACCTTTCCAGGCGTGGAGGAACAGGGGAGTCAGCTTGCAACCAGTATGGATGTGGGAATCAGTGGAATTGGACCCAATATTATCAGAGACATTGACAGGGTCACTCAAAGGACAACTGCATAGCCTTGTGGTAACCAGGGAAAAACAATTTAGAGGTTGGGATATGGGATCCATTGTTTCTGTGCCACTGCGCTTGAGCAGGGTTATTATTCATTATTTCATGTGTATCTGAGCCACATTCTCACTGATGATTCCAAACTCCTAAAAATCCATCCCATTTCTCCAATCACCTCCAACGAAATTCACCTGGCTTTCTGAAACTGAGCCGAGAAGGACAATGTCTTTTCTTGCTTACTAATCAACATCTTCAGCCTCAACAACACAAGAAACATTTTTTCATCTTCACTTCTGTTTTTCTTATTTTCTTTCCCCATTCTTTCCACTCCCTTTCTAACCCCTCACTGTCCTATGCCTCATTTCACTGAGGATTTGAGCATTTCCATATTTTACCATCTAAACTACTATTGTTTCTTCTCATTTGACTTTAAACTTCACAGATACTTCTATGGTCAACAAAACACAGAAAACATTCCAGTGGAACAATATCACAATCCCCCCAGAAGTGAAAAATCCATTTCACCTATACCTCTTAACCCCTCTACTTCCAAGCCATCCAATGACACAGGCAAAACACAGGAAGTTAGACAGAAGCTGCAACCTGCTGGAATATGGAAAATTGTATTTTTGGACCACTCAGGGAAGATACTACATTGTTTTCCAGCATCCATTCACAGTGCCTAAAAGGTATTTAAACTCGAGCACCTCCAGATTGCAAGGAGACAGAAAAACAATATGGGAATGTGATGCAGATTATTAGCAGGAGATGCATCCATATCTAGTGAAACCAATCTACAGAAAAAAAGGAAAACTTCAAAAATCAAAATTAATTTAATTTTTACTTTACCTGAAGTAACCTCTTAATGCAATCAGGGTGACTGTTCTTGGCTGCAAGATGTAAAGCGCTGTGCCCTAAGTGAATAAAGGTAAAGCATATTGAGTATGCAATCATGGCAAAGCACAGCAATAAACTCTTCCATGACAAAGGCAAAGTTCTGAATTATTCATCTTATTCCTATCATGACACATGAAAAGATAGGATAGAGAAAATAAAGTAAAAACCTACTTCAAGCAGAATGTATTTACAACAGACTGTTGTTCAGGCAGGTAACAGAATAATCTTAATGTCTAGCTTCATACAGAGAAATAACACAAACATTGTGTCAGACTATATCTTGGCAGAAGTAAGTCTAAGATTGCACAGTTAGGTTTTGTTTCTTAAAAAACAGTTTTCCTATATTACTCAGCCTCCCTCACAGAGAGATGTCTATCAAGAGCCTTCATGATTTCTTCCATTTGGCAATGAAAAAGGCAGCCTGCCCTGAGAGGAAAACCAGCCAAATTCACCAGGTACCACTACAATGAACTTGTCTTATCCATGGAGTGCACTCACAGGAACACAGGCCTCCTTCCGTTTGCATCCCATAGATCCCCTTTTCTGATAATTTATTTAGCATCTGTGAGCTCATATTTAGCTATGCAATACAGTGATTTACTGACTACAGATTTATGATGAAAGACTGCAGTCTCTCTTCTAGTTTCATCTTACAGAGCATCTGAAAAATTAAAGAGGCCAAGACAGCAAAAGAATAAGTTATCCATGTAACTAAGAAAAGGAAGAGCCAAGATTTAGTACTCAATACAGAGCTACTTGTGACAGCAGAATCTCACTGTAAATAATGTGACTACTACAGACAAGGCTTTCCCTAATGAATACTGAGTCAACACTCTCTGATGAGAGCAGGCAACCTCTTATTATCCAAACATCTAATAAATCCTGAGGCAAAATGAAGTATGAATTCTGAATAATAGTCTCTATCAGGTACATATATTCTCTTATCATTACGCATAATCTGAATGCTTCGTCCAGTACCACAGACACTTCCTTATAGAGGCAAATCATTTCCATGCATGACAAATTCCCTCAGGCTGCATTCCCTGGCCAAAACAGAACCTGTGAGCCCAACATTTACAGATCATTACCAGAGAGGCAGAACACTGACAGCTCATTCAGGTGACTCGGCTAGCCACAGAAAATGCTGGGCACAGACTCCACAGATACATCAACTGGAATCTATTAACAAGAGTTTGCCAGTTTCAAACTCAGCTGCCATCGTTCCAGTGGAGCTGTAATTAAGGCATAGGACTTTTGAGGGTTGAAACAGCATACTTAATAGCTCTCAGCTCTGTTTTGGCCTGTATCAGCTCTTTTCACTATGTCATAATCCTGAGGAAATGTCTTACTGCAACTCCTGTACAGTTAATGGGGTTAATAGCTTGGATACACATGAAAGCAACACCAAAGATCTTGATTTAACCTATGAAAAGCCTCAAAGTTAACAAAAAGAGTTGGGGGAGGGAAAATATTTTAAATTTAAAAATAAATAAAATTTTAAAAAATAAAAATTAAGCAACTATTTTGCATCTGGAGTCCACTATAAATGCTAAAATTCATAGTATTAGCATGAAAGCTTTTAAGGGCTTTAGAATCTGAATTCTACGTGCAGAAAACCAAGTATGCCTAAACCAGCAAACGTTACAACTGCTTTTCCTACGCGGTGTGTGGGGAAAAGCATCATTGTTCAATCTGTAGTTGCACTCTGCACATCAAGACGATATAGGCAAGTTGAGTGTATTATGCTACATGTATAGGTTCACAGAGGCATACCTGCACCATCTTGGGCTGTCACATCTGCACCGTGTGTCACCATGATCCTGAGGCACTCTGCATGCCCTTTCGTGGCTGCCAGGTGAAAACTGGAAGACAGCATTTACATGTCACTTTTATTAAGACCTCCTTTCTCTTTCATTCACAAACCAAGTACTGGCAAGTTCTCCCCTCCCTGTCCTTAGATCTTTTGGCATCCCTCCACTGCCTCCCAAGAAGATAACAGCTCTGAAAGTGAGAAGGCACATCAAAAAGTTTTTGTAGTCATACTTTTACACAGGCTGCTGTCTCGTTAACCCATGCCATACACCTTATGTGCATCTAGTCCCACCCAATTTCTAAACTAACATACCTAGTGATCTAATATAACCCCACAGAATGCCTGGGCTTGGGGAATTAATGAAGAAAACATTCACAATGACTGACTTTATTCTAGTCATGCTAGCTAATCCTGATTTCTCCCTTTCAGAAGACAAAATTTAGTTCCTCTAAAAGGTGATTCAGCTCCTAAACTAAATCAAGAGCTCATCCTTCTTCCACGCAGAGGGAAAAAAAAAATCCCTTAGTGTTTTTGAATATCACCTGGAGAAATCAAAGCTACTGGATATTTGTGAGACTATGCTAGAGATGTATTTTTTTTCAACTTTTGGTTTTGCTTTTCACCACAAGCAGCTGTTTGTTTGAACAGTGGGAAATTGCAGAGGTTACCAACCACACCATGGCAGGACACACTTAACAGCATCAATTACCAAAGCTATAATTACAGAACAAACCAAAGAAGTTCTACTGAACTCAAGCCTTTTTACAGCTGAAGGTTCGTGTTTGACATTCTTGGCACCTCAAGATTCACAGAAACAGTCCTATACACATGCTGCTGACTTCATTTTGCTGGGAAGCAAAAATGAAGGAAAAGCTTCTGAAAAGAGAGAGGTTTATATCCTCCTGATGCATATTGTGCCAACATCGGTGAGTCCCAAGATACAGGCACAGTACAGGCACTGCTTCCCTGTGGGTCCTGCTAATGTCAGCTTGGTACACAGAGCTGTTTACCAGTAGGAATAACGTAAAAAACAATCAAGACAAAACACTTCCAATTACAAACATGCCCTAATCTGAAAAAGCCTGTATTCCTGGGACTTTTTCTAACATCTTTTAAAGGAGACGTTCATTTTTAACACCATGAACCTCTGTGTTAAGGGGATTTTCTCCTGGAATCTAAAGGGAATGTCACAAATCATGTAGCCACAGCAACTACTGTATTGAAGGGTTTATATTTTGAACAACTGCTTCCTTTAAACATTAAAACTAACACTGAAAGTTCAGCCTGCTAACCAGGGAAACTGGGAGTAACAGGCAGGAATGAAACAGATCTTTCTGGCACATAGTATGTGAACCGCAACACTGCGTTTCTCTGAGCCCTAGACTTCTTTGTAGCCTTCTTGAAAACTCAGCAGAGAAAAAGACCTACAGACAAGATCTGGCAAAGGGTGGAGAATTAATCAAAACAGAAGAGCTTGTGGAACAGAGTCCTCTATCAAGTACAGCAACTATCTCACTTCCTGTGAGGAGTCCTTCCACACTGGCTGCTGCGATTGCAAACGGCAGACAGGCAGCACTTAAAGCTTTGAACCATTCTCTGCGAATACAAAAGTATCCTGTGTGCTCACTCACATGGTGCTTACTATGGCCATAAACAAACTGAAGAGTTAACACTTCCAAGAGCATAAAAAGCACTACTACTGCCTGTTCTATAGTCATTCAAAATCAAAACTTCACGTACTTGGTGACCAATACAAAGTTGTGTAAACATTCTTCTAAAGAAGAAGAGGTTTCTCAGGGTCTGGGAAAATGGCTGGGGGTGGGACACAAAAAGAGTCTGACAAATTCCAACATCTCTAATTTAGACAGCAGAACATACCAGCAAATACCAAACCACATTCAGATACATTTGTGTAGACATACAACACAATCTAAGTCACTTAAATATTAGGAAAGTTGTGAAGCACGCAATTGGCTCACTTACATTTGACAATATTCATAAGAATAATAAATACCTGAATAATAATAACTTGGCTAAATCTGGGACACTGAGGTTTTACAGAAAGACTGCGGAGGATGGTGCCAAATGCAACATGAATACGCAAGTGCAAAAGAAGTTTTATTTAGGTAAAATCAGACTGCAAAGAAAGTACCTAAAAGAGAAGAAAAACTTAATCCCTTTCAGGCTATGAACGCACCTATGAACACATCAGTCCCACCAACGCAAACAATTCCCACAGCAGTTCTCAACAAGTCATCACAGACGCAGATGCTTTGTTTCATGCAGCCAAAATTATTTTCAAGTAAGAAAGGCCTGATTAAAAATATTGCTTCTCTCAAATTAATGGGATGAAACAAACATCATCTGTAAGCAGTACAGGTGGTGTGAAAGCTATAAGAACATGCATGAAGGATGTAAAGATCTGAGAGCAAAAATATAGAAGCTACGTGGAAAGTCCCATGAAAAGAGAGGATGATAAAGTTTAACTCTTACACATTTACACAGTGACCTAGGCCAAACAGCAATGGGCTGCTACAGATCCCTCCCAATTGCTTGCTGTGTGTTGCCTCCTTAGATCCTTGTACTGCTACCATCTCTCACATAACCCTGTACTGAGATGTTTTTTCTCAATAATCTAAAAGCAATTGGGAGGGGAATGGGAGACATGGCTACTTAGCTGCTAGTTAGCTCTGCTCAAGAGAGAAGAGAATGTGTCCAGCTGGGATGAAACTATTATTTAAGTCAGAGTATTTACAGAGAGCTGCATAAAACCTTCCCCTTGTGGAGTAATTCTAACTGATTTTAAAGTTAACAGCCCCTGCTTCTTTTTTTTTTTTTTTCAAACCTTTTTTTTTTAAAAACAAAACAACCCAAACAACAAACCCCCCAAACACTTAAGTTGTAGATATTGAGGGCTCCTGTGTAGCAAGGGAGGCTCTTGAAACAAACAGGACTGTAGACATTCATTTCAGTAAAGAATTATTCTTTACAAGCTACATAAACTTTCCTAAAATATTTGAGACAAAAGCTGCAGGTTTCCAAACACTGGAGTTCTCACCATCTGGAAGCCTTAAACATTGGTGCATTTACTTGCATTTTTCACGAATAAACTTCCCTTGATATGAAAGCAAACAACTTTTCCTCCCACTTCCTGGTTGTGCAATGACTTGGGCAAACAAAAACAAACATGTAAGGCTTGATTTGGAGCAAGGGGCACACTGAGGGTCAGATTCTCATTCAGCCTAAAATCCCATTACAACATACATAATTTTCCCTTTACAACAGATAAGCCTGTTACTACCACTTGGAGCCACACCTTGATACCCCAGCCTGAACTAATTTGAGATAGATTTCTTTTATTGCTGTAAAACATTTCTGTTCTTCCTGAGGGGCGGGATCATCTTTTGTTATTGTCTCCAGACCTTTCAGTGCAGCAGAGGAGCAGCTACACTTCCAAGTCGTTTTCTCACTGAATCCAGAAATGAAGCAAGTTTGCTGATGATACAAAACTGGGAGGAGTGGCTTACACATGAGAAGGCTGTGCCACCATACAGGGAGACCTGGACAAGCTGGAGAGTTGGGTGGAATCTAATGAAGGTCAACAAGAAAAAGTCTAGAGTCCTGCACCTGGGGAGGAATAACCCCATGTACCAGTACAAGTTAGGAGTTGACCTGATGGAAAGCAGCTCTACAGAGAGGGACCTGAGAGTCCTAGTGGACAACATGTTGAATGTTGACCATGAGCCAGCAACATGCTCTTGTGGCCAATAAGGCCAATGGTCTCCTGGGGTGCATTAAAAAGAGTATGGCCAGCAGGTTGAGGGAGGTCATCCTCCGCCTCTACTCTGCCCTGGTGAGGCCACATCTGGAGTACTGTGACCAGTTCTGGGATTCCCAGTTCAAGAAAGACAGGGAACTAAGGGAGAGAGTCCAGCAGAAGGCTACAAAAATGATCAAGGGACTGGAACACCTCTCTTACAAGGAAAGGCTGGGGGACCTGGGTCTGTTTAGCCTGGAGAAGAGAAGACTGAGAGGGCATCTCATCAATGCCTTAAGTATCTAAAGGGTGGGTGTCAAGAGGCTGGGGCCAGACTCTTTTCAGTGGTACCCAGCAACAGGACAAGGGGCAACAGACACAAACAGGAAATTCCATCTCTACTCGAGAAAAAACTTCTTTGAGAGTGGCAGAGCACTGGAACAGGCTGCCAGAGAGGTGGTAGAGTCCCATCTCTGGAGATACTCAAAACCTGCCTGGATGCATTCCTGTCCAACCTGCTCTAGGTGACACTGCTTTAGCAGGGGGATTGGACTAGATGATCTCTGAAGGTGCCTTCCAACCACTACCATTCTGTGATTTGAGACCCACCTCTGCAGCAGCTGGTAACGGTTGGCTGACATCTTTTTCCTGCTGGGAACGTACAGGTCTCATAAATTACTCAATCCTTAACAAGAGAAAGTAAAAAAATGATGTTCTTTAGGAGGAACACAAAGCCCTGTTGGAGTAAATAGGCCTTGAGAGTAAGAGCAAGCACACAGCAAAATTTCATCAGATTCGGGGTCAACTGGAGAACAGCTACAAGACTACCACCTCAACATCCTGTCAGGACCTCGAATTTCCTGTCTAGAAATGTTACTCAAATAACATTTTCAAATGCACTGATAGAAAGATGCTTTTTATGAATGCTTGTTGACTGAACAGAGTGTACAGCTGTACATGACACCCCTGAACTATTTTTAAATAGCAGATTTCTTTCCAATAGGAGATGCAAACTGGTGAAGCACTTAGAACTGTCATAAACAAGCCCATCTCTTATTCAGGGCAAAGGACCTTTTCCATGTTTTGGTTATAAAGCCAAGCAAGCAAGGGAATGGAGACTTCTTCAATCAGTCTCTGACAGACAGAGCACAAGAACTCAGAAAAAGCTGGTCTTTTCTAAAAGGCTGAGAATCAGTCTTTCCAGAAATTATTTAAATGCCAGACAGTCTAACTCAATCAGAAAAGGGCTGTAGTTTTTACTACTTAGCTCACATAAAAACACTTCTTTACAAATCATTTCACCACAGGTAGAAGAACAGAACTAATCCACATTCAGAGGCTAGACTTGTAAAAATTGAGCTTGGTATCATGGTGCTAGCAATAAGACATGGGTATGCCACATCCAGGTTCTCTGCCTAACCATTTGTACAGCTATATCCCGCAAAACTAAGCACAGTCCTCTTACTGAATGTTATTTTGACAGGTGGCTTAAATCAAGTGGGTGGTCCACATATGTAGGGAAAATGTCACAAAAGTAGAGTGGAACATGATAAAATAAAATAAAAAAAAATATGAAGTCTTAACTTAAGATAGCAACCTCTAACTGGGAAATTTTCATTTGTGAAAAGAAATACAGAAGAAAAAAAGCAGAAAAATTACACCCAATCAGGGGCTTCATCTCTGTTTGGCAAGGTCACAATCCAGAGTTTTTTGAGGGGTCAGAATTAGCATTCTGTGCAACACAGATTTTCTCCAAGGCCTGAAAGTAGTCTGACACCTTACTTACCAAAATCCAAAGCAAATAAAGAACATGGTTGAATTATGGAGGCTAAGTGGATATTGTATTTGCTGTTTTCTATTATGACAAACATGGAATAAAGTCAAACTTCTATGCAAGCGTATAATACTATTGTTCTCTGCCATTTTCATCTGAGTGCTCTGAAAATATTTTAAGTGCAAAAATGTTTGAATACACTATGAACTCACATACACTCATTGTCAAGGTTTATTTTGAGTAAAAACATCCCTCCCTAAGGCAGATCATTCTTCTTCATTTTCTAATGTACATCAACTCTTTGTTAACTTTTTAAAAGTCTGACTTGTCTGCCAACAGTTTGATGATTTATAGTTTCCCGACCGACCAATATCTTCACACAAACAAACAAGATTGATAAAATAAAGATATGGAGCTGCTTGGAGTCTTTGTAATGCTGACTAAAAAAAAAAAAAACAAAAAAACAAAAAACACAAAACCACCAAAAAAACAGAAATGGAAGATATTTAAGCTTTGCTGCTACCAGATCAGACAGGCAAGCAATTCTTCAACTATCTCAGAAAGAAACCCACTGACTGATTTTCTGCACTGACTTGAGCTTTTTACATGTTTTAGAGGTGCACCTAGCTTACAGTGTCTATTATCCCTCAAAGCCTCAATTCGCACTTCAGTAACAGCAAAAATAAATATATTAGATGATATCTGGCTTTTGATTGTTTTCCACCAAAGGCTGAGTAGCCGAAGTGCTAGAGTGCCCGAGACCTGACCTGGAGGAGAAAGGGCTGTGAGTACCACTAGCACAGCATATTTTGTGCATGAAGGAAGTGCCTGCCTTCACTCAGGAGGAAGTCCAGTGTGGTCTCCTTTCACATGTAGCAAGATGACCAGTAATCAGAGAAGAAAACAGCTTAATTTTCTGCGAATGGTCTGAGATTTTATCAGCATAAAAACAATGATGAAAGTAAGCCTATTAAACAGAACAAGTTTTTGACACGTCCTGAATTGAATTAATAGAAAAATTACCACCTTCAGATTTAAAGATTGGGAAAGTCCCAGAATGGTCCTGAAATTGGAGGTGTTTTCTGCTTTCCTCTGCCAAGCCAGACAGGGCTTTCAGCAAAGTAGTAACTGTTTATTCCAGCAAGAATTATGCTTCTGTGAGGAACACCTGCCCAGTTCTGCTTCTTCCTTGCATCAGCACAAGTAGGAAGGTACAGGGAATAAAACCAGTTGAAAACTAAAGCTGCCTTCCACAGTTTCATCACAGAGCCACAGACGCATGCACCCTCTCAGTGCAAAAGGAAGGAACAGGACATAGAATTTCACCTTAAACCTAAAACTAAGATTAAGCCATGAGTGTTTCCCCTTGAAAGAAACAGAATCTTATCTTTCCCTGACTGCATTATCAAGAGATAGTCACTCATTTGAGAATACATATGTCTTAGGAACAGCCATCCAATTATGGAGGAACCATAAGCAGGTTTGGCAAATCAGACTGCCTTAAAGGAAAGTCAGACATTTACAGGTACCACTATCAATACTTACTAGTTCTTTATGGTTTTTATTATTTTTTTTTAAAGCAAATAAACCCCATAGCTTCGCACTGCACTCACTTCATCTCCTCCTAAGAGTAAATGTAACAAATACGACCTTTCATTAAATGCTGGCAGTCCATGTCATCATTCTGCATGCAGCCACAAGAGTAGAAAAGTCATCTTAAGAAAAAGTTACAGCAAATACATTTTGTTTTCAAGCCAGAGTTGGCATCACACTGAGAAAATTAAGTATTCTGAGTTTTAAGACAGTCAATCAATGAGTTGCTACCAACACCTTCTGGAGTGGAGGCAGGTTAAGATTTCAAGAAGTTGACATAGAAAGGTATGGATTTACTAGGAGCCGTAGGGGATTTTTCCCCTCTCTCCCGCTTAATACCAGCCACTGCAAACTGAAGCAATGCACATAGCCTGTATTCTCCTATCTCCTGTTTAAATATAAGATGGCCTCTGCCCTCCCCCAGTACACACAAAACTCTCTGGCAAAAACCCTCCATCTAACTTTTGCATTAGAATATATGCTGGAACAGCTTTCAAAAAAAAAACCAAAACAAAAAACCCCACCAATGCAGTTTTCATATAAAGTTTCCAGTTTTGCCTCATAGCATAAAAAGTCTTGTTTCAATCATACACACCTCAAGGTACAGGGCATTAATAAAAGGCAAGTCTGCTGAACGGCTGTTTTCTTAATAGGAAAGAAGCAATTGCATCATGCAACACAGGAGCTGGCAAGCTACAGACTCCTGATTTTAGCCTTCAAACTCAGCAAAAATTTCCACCCAGCTGCTCTTCAGAGAGATTTCTGGGATCCCCAGAAGCTTTATATTTTTTATTCTCAGGTTGTGTTCCAGCAGTCCCATTTTCATACAGTTTTCTTTGGCAAACTCTGTTACCACATTACCACAAACTCCTACTTCAAGTCTGAAACATATAGACTTTTCTTCATGTACCATTAATTGTAAACATAAGTGCTCATAATTTAGATTTATCATATGAAGTTTCCTGCAGAGTGTCCACTTTTAAAGTCCCTCAATAACTAACATCAGCAAATTGCAACACAGATTCTGCCAAGGGCGAGCTTCAGGGCACTCCTAGGTGTTGACAGAAAGTCTGAAGTTTTGAAATACAACTTTTATTTTTGGTGTTGTAGGGTAGGAAAATGGACAAAGTAGAAGAAACAATGCAGTTTCATAAAGCTTAAAGAGCCTAGAAATAACAGTAGTGTTGTCTGTGCCTCTAAAGCCAAGTTCAGAGGAGTGGGGAAGATTTCCTCTGACTGGTTCTTTAAAAACACATCCCACACCTAAAGCCCAAGGGGGCACACAGTTAGCTTCTCAATATACATGCCTTCTGGCAAAACATCTTTTTAGCATAGGGTAAAATCCCTGAGGATGCCACGGATGTGTCCAGATCAAAGTTACTTCCTCCCTCAGCTAGGTAAAACCAGCTAGCCATGCGCTGCACTTTCTTGCAAGGCCAGAATAGATTTCAAAGTTAAAATTAAGACCAACAATAAGAGCAATGACTAGCATATGCCTTAACCTTCATCCTCCAACACAACCCGCTTGGTATTGCTGCCTATGGGCTAGCAGATGCTAATAAACCACCTTAGAATATGAAAAGTCATGAAATTAGAGCATGGAAATCCTAAACCATGTTAGCATAACAAGAGGCCAGGAAAAAGGCTGGAAAGGCTGAGAACAAGTGAGTAAAAGTTAATCTAAAGAAAATATTTTTGTTGCATGAAAATCCAGCAAGGCTTAAGAACTGCATATAGTGCTCGAAGAACCAAAGAGCATGGAGATCCTTGTGCGACTTTAGGGACATTGACAAAGGATAGCTCAGGGTTATGTGCTCTGTTTGAAGTTTCTGTGTCTTTTGCATTTATAATGCTTCGCACATTTTCATATTTGAAGCAACAGAACTGTTTGAATATTTTTTTTTATTAAACTGCATAAAGTGAACTTCTCTTACTGTTTAGGGGAATTACAAACCAAATGCAATAATATGTACTTATAGTAATTAATCTACAAGTAACATGTTCTTCAGAAACCACTGGTTAAGATGACCTCTTAACATTTGTTTTTATAAACTCTTCAAATGATTGTGGCAATATATTTTTATTCTGCATTTCAGAGTAACTGTACCACTGAAGCTTTTAAGATTCCACATTTCTGAAGAGGAACAGGGACTGGAACATAGACACTTGCAGGAAAAGGCAACACAGAGCTTTCCTGCATTTTCCAGTTAGTATTTCCTAACACAGAACTCTCCTGTAAAGCAGGTAGCAGAAAATGTGGAGTGATACATGAGCCCATTAAATAACCACTCACCAGCATAGTCTATTACCTGAGACCTCATTGTGAAGCTAAAAAAAATGAAATAAATCCAACATTTGCACATTGCTCTGTTTTGGCTGTCTGTTTCCTTTCCCTTCCTAGATTAGAGTACGTTTTTAAGCCAGTAGCAGCCAGTTGGTGTCATTAAAATCTACACATACAGCTCATTTGGTTGCGTAAGTCTTTGAAAAACATGTAAAACTGCATCCCATTATGTAGATATAAATCTGAAAAACAACTGCTGCCTAAGCCCTGTTCCCTCCAACCTTAGAGAGCCTGCTTCTGGTCCGACCCATGAGAGGCACGCTTCCCTTGTCCTCCCTTGCCAGCTCAGATGAGATGAGTGCAGGGAGCAGCAACAGCGTTCCTCACATGGAAGTGGGGTACTAGTCTCTGCCTCCATGTGAGCCAAGCTGCAGCTGCTTCAAGCCAAGCATACAAAAAACTTCCAACCATCTAGGCTATGCTCTGATCCAAGCAACTGACAAACTTCTTGAAACCCGGCCAGGTCTGGTAAAATCTGGGTATCTGACAACTCTGCAAATGGAGCTGCTTTACAGTGAATTCCAGCAGCTGCCTGATGCTGCATTACAGGTTTGGCCAATCCTACCCGTGAGCAGGAGTGGAATGGGCTGCTCGCAGGCTATCCGAACACATGTACAGGGGCCCTTCTGAGATGACTTGCTTTCTTCTGAGAAGATAGCCCTACTAATAGATAATGAAATACAATAGTTCATTAAGAATAGCCATCCTATCAGCCTGTGTGAAAAAAACAAGTATAAAACAGAAGATGCGAGCTGGCTCCTAAAATAAATTACAGATAGATTGTTTCTCCTTTGAACTCTAGCTATCACGTGCAGGAAGTCCTGTGCATGTACGATGCAAAACCCATTGAATGTTTCCCAATGTTCAAAGAACTTTATATGAAGTAGGCAGTATGTTCTTTAAATAAGTAGAATTTGTTTTACAATATAGAAAATCACTAAAGAGAGAAAGTACAAAGTTTCAGTTTTTTAGAAATTAAGTTTAGGATCTTAGTAATTGAAATTAAACTAAAAAGCATAAATTTCTGTTTCTTCAGAAGATGGCCTCTTCACTTTTTTTGTAAATAATATGAAGGTATAAAAATAATAAGATGTCTTATTAAGAACTGCTTCAAAAATGCATACGATAGAACCTGAATGCTGTTGATTTCAAGTCCTGTCAAAAGTATAGCTAAGAAATAAAAATTGGATTATGACATCTCCAAGTCTAACTGAGCAGTCATATATTCAAAACCATCAAAAATGGTCTACACATTTTCACTCAAGAGCCAGGAACAAACCACTAACATGAACTCCACTCCATGGATCTCATTTAAAAGCCTGCATGATTGTCAATAGAGTAATGTTGGTATGAAATGTGGATTTTTTCATGTATTGCCAAATTATAAAATCAAAGTATTGTTCCTCTGTTATAGAGATAAGAGCATTTCCTCTCACTATACATTAACAATTGGCTCATACTGAACATAATAGAAAGTTAATTAGCCCAATTTAGTATCCTGGCAGAGGATAGCTTCACCCAACTACGCCCAGATGTTTCACTAACATTTCTAAGTGTTAGTCTAAAGTAGAAAGCAATTTTTCAGGAAACTTAGTATCAACATCTTAATTGAATTATATCCATTACAATGCTGCAGGGAGAGGGGGAAATGAAAACGAACAATCAGGATATGAACCTGAAAAGAACTTCAGGGAGGTTTTGGAGAGACAAAAGCTTTGACACCCAAATCTCCCATGGAAATAAACTTTACAAGAAATTTTGGAATAAGAACCAGATTTCAGCCATCTGTTGGCTACAGATAAAACACAGGTGGAGATCACTGTGGTCTTCCTTGTTTCATCCATGCTCTGAAACCTAGACATTATTGTGACCATCTGGACCACCATAAATTAAATAAATAAAAGAAATATAAATATAATGAGAAAAATAAATTAAAAAATATTTTCTGTCAGGTATCATATCAGGTCAGTGGAACACAATGAACTCCATTCCTGGAGAGGTGACAATCCTCAGGCACTAGACATTTCTTGCAGCTCCTACCCTGGTACACTTTTCAAAGGACAGTATGCTGTGTGCTTTCCTACCTAAGCGTTCAGGCAATTTTAAGAGATGACAGAGTCCATACTAAAGAAACTTCTTTTAGATCATGGTGGTAGACTGAGGACCCCAACACATGCATATGAAAATAATGTAGAGACTGCCTGAATTTCAAAGGTCTCCTAGATGATTTATAGCAATTTCTAATCAAAAAAAGGAGGATAATACAATTCCTCTTCTATTTCATAGGCACTGAGCTCACCTGCCTCTTCGATTATGAAGATCAGCTGTCTAAACCATTTTGTATGGTTTTCTTTCTCAACTAGAACAGTATAATCACTATAGTAAGTCTGTATTCTTCCAATAGCTTCCATTAAGAGAAATATTATTACGCACAAGAAAAGACTGTCTCTCAAAGGTAATTAAAACATGATTTACTTTTGGAACAGTGATGTCCTTCATGCCACTCACCCCACCTCCTTATACAATTGAGATCCAAAAGAAAGAAAAGAAAAATGAATACTATGTACATGATAAATACAAAGGATTTGGCATTGGAATATGCTCCAAAATTTATTTTTGGTTCAGCCTCCAAGGCACGATCATTCTGGTTCAAATGAAAATATATAATTTCTACTAACTGCTATTGACAATAGTTCTGTGAAAAAGTCCTTTAAGAGTGCATTTGTGGAGGTTTCTAAAGCTTTTTTGTACCATTGTCAGACTCATTTTATTAAACAACAGCTGATTCAATTGCAGTTAAAAAAAATTTACAGAGACCTATTGTTTCATTTAATAGCTATGAGCATTGAATTCTAGCTCAGTACCTTGCAGAAACATGCAAACATGGCAATGATGGACTGGCACACAGACAAAATAACTTTAGGACAAGGAAGTGCTGCCATTTATACATTGTGAATCCTTTCCAAAATTCTCCCTCCTCCCCGCACTCCCCTTCAGTAACAGCAGCAGCTTCTTTAAATAACAGCCCATTTGAACGCTTGCTCTTGTGGAAAGTGCCTGCTCTTGTGGAAAGTGCCGTACATGAATGAATCCTATCCCCTCCTGAAAAGGCTCTCTTTGAAAACCCTTTTTTGTTAGTTTAAGTGGGATTTAAATGATCAAATTCCAAACTGGAAAGCACTGTTTTGTTGTTTAAGGAAGCTGGACAGAAAAAGCCTATCTGGCAGAATAAGACTACAATGGCAGAGTCAGATTTCTAGATAGGTTCTATTACAAGGGTGCTTGGCAATAGTCTGTGCTGTGTAAGTGGGAGCAACAATGGGGTTGTGTCAACTTATGCCAAAGGTGGATTTGCTCCATGGCCTTAAAATTGATTTATTGTTTTTAGAAAGGACTGAGTCAGAGGCAGGGTGGTGGTGTGGAAAGTGAGGCAAGTCTTAAAAAACTCATTTCATTACTCTGATGAGATTTTTTTTTTAATACTTTTTTTAAGAGGTATTGCTGGAGAATTAAATCTCCTGATGAAAATCTGTGAACACTACCTCTAAGAAATCTACTGGTTAATTTAAGCGTCTCTATTCTATTACATGTAGGCAAGCCACAAATAAAAGGACTTATAGGACAGAAGCAAAAGAAAACAGGTGAAATTTAGGTGGTTATGTCCACAACTGAGCCAGAGCTGGAGCACATCATAGTAGGACTCAGTGGCACGATGCATACAGTACTCAACAGAACAAATACAGAAAATCTAGGGTTGTAGTCTCTGTTCCTCTCAGGTCAAACACTTTATATTAAGAAGCCACTTGATTATAAACAAGAAACTTAGAATACCGCTTTAAGTATGACAAATTAAAGAGACTCTCAACCTTCTGTTTAAAATAATGTACTATATTACTACATTTCAAATAAAGATGCGGGCAGTATCGAGAATTTTGTTTACAGGGTTATATAACAAAAAAATGAAAAAGAAAAGATCTTAAAAAAACATTAGAGAAACACCTTAGAGGAAGAGACCTAGCAAACCTGTACTGCAACACGTAATTGTTTCTCCTTTTTTGCTTTCAAGCACATTCCAAAGTCTTTAATCACATTATGCACGTTGTTATATAATCAAATCCATTATGTTCTTCTGGTTAGTCACCTTCAGCCTAATTATGTAAACAAATGCATCAATATATACTTACAGGAACCAATAGGCCACTCATCCAAAGAGCTCCCTTCCCACATGACACTGCAGACCACCTTCTAAAATGGAACCAGTAAAATCTGAGCACAATGGTGGTCAGTTGTCCCTAAAAGACCTCTCCACATTGCACTTTCCCCAGCATGAGAGTCTCCCATGTTACAGATGAGGTAGCGGACAAACTGATACCATGCTCCTGCAGGACACTAACAGACCTCAGTGCTGGGCTGCAGCAGCGTCTATGCCTCTAAGCAGAGCTTCTGAGATAGTGCAAAACAGCTACATGAGGTACCCAGAGTCACCGTGCAGGAATGAAGCCTTGGCATCACACTGCAAACATAGGAGAAACAAGCCTACCTACACAGAAATGATGGCTGTACTTCATTTTGCACACACTAAAAAAAGACTCTGAAGAGGGAAAAATGCAATCAAACCACTGCCCATTACTAATAAGCCATACTGGGCAACATTTCTGGGTCACGATACTCTGGTAGCTACGTCTCTCCAGATCAGTGTCATTGTTTCTACCCCTGTCAGTCTCTATCTTTCAAAACTGAGAAAGAAATAACCTGAGTAGGTCTGCTAAGTTTCCCAATGCACTGGGAACAGAATGAGAGCTGACACGCTGTACTTCTGTATCACAGCAATAATATTTTTTCTTTGTTCTCTCTGAAGCTTTCTTTTAAACCCCTACACAGAAATAACTAAAAAAGTAAATGAAAATTAAATGAGTATACAGAACAAACAAAGCCAGAGTTCTTCATAGTATTAATTTACATTTGTTCCAAGCAATTAAAAGAAGTAGTTGTATCTGTATTATTAGTAACTGCATCACTACTATAAATATATTGTCATCAACTTCTTTGTAGTTGCAAATAAAGAGGAAAAAAGGGGAATTTTGTAGTGTGTCCCTGTAAAGCTGAGAATCATTGCATGAGATCCCTACAGTTACAACAATCCTATTTCTTAGAGTTAAGTGGCTTACGTGTACTCATTGATAACTTCAGTTTTGGTTGCTTCCCTACAAAAATTCATAGTATCAAATTATATATGAAATCTTCCAAATAGATGTTACATTGGATACAGTGCAGCTTAAGAATCTAGCTCTGAAGTTACATTGAATGTAAAAACATGAGATGCTAGACATAGCTGTAATTCAGAAGATTCAACAGAAGCCATTCTCTGATTATACCCAAAAGAAAAACATACACATGCAACTTGTTAAAATTAAAAATATATTAAAGTGTGGAGAAAGCCCACTTGAAGTAATTGGAGGACTTGGACTTCTGCAGTAAGATGTTGCAGGTCATTATGAATCACGGCCATTACTCAGTTTTGTCAGATGCAGAGTAGAAATAGAGCAGATGCAGGAAACTGAAACAGACCAAGCATGGTCTTAGGGCCATGGTTTAGTGGTGGACTTGGCAGTGTTACATTAACGGTTGGACTTGATGATCTCAAAGGTCTCTTCCAACCTTAACGATTCCATGATTCTAAGAAGCAGAGCGTGACTCAGTAAATGTACCCCAGAGGTAATTCATTAGAACTTATTTTGTATAAACTGCCTGGTGCTGAGTCTCCCAAGACTAGAAACTGTTATCCTTTCTCGCCATCTATCCAGAATTTTATGAAGGCTTTGGTTCTGTCACAGGATGCCTATTTCTCATTTATCCATTTAATCATCTTCCTGGGCCCCAAAAACCAAGGTTTAAGGATAGCCATCTCTTGGCTGTAATTTTCTTACTGGAATCTTTTATCTTTCACAATTCAGAATGTTCACAGGAGAACAAGAGGAAGAACAGAAGAAGAAAGAGCTATATATAAAATATATTGAGACTGCAAGAGAAAAAACTTTCATTGCCAAACTTCAATCAAAACAAGGAACAGTTGCAAGAACCATTAGCATCTGCAAGATTTTAAAACCCAATCACCATAGTTCAAACTAACCCATTAGAATGAAAAATTTATCTTCATTTCTATGTCATTAAAGTAATGTCCATGGAGAAAAAATAGCCCCAAAGATTAATGCCTTTTGGACTCTGCAATCTGCAGTGTGTCGTGAAATTCCCAAGTCCCAAAATACACTGTCCTAAAATGGCCTCAATCTACCCAGCAGTACAGCATCAGGTTATCTCAATCGGTTTCTGATTCTGGAATGGATTTTTAAACATAGAATTACAGACACAGACTACCAGGAAGGAGCTTTCCAGAATGTATCATGCTTCAGATGAAAAAGAAAACATTGTCAGGATGGTCTCTGGTTCCTAATTCCTGTAAATGGTGTACACATCCAAGGCTGTTTCTTTCCCCCCTTGTGCTTAAATCACAAGTGTAAGTTGGACTTACGCAGTTTTGCCCTCACTATCTTGCTTGGTGGCACTGGCTCCTTTTTTACCCAGCAATGAAGCCACTTTCTCAGGATCGCCATTCTCCACCGCCTGCAGCAGTCGATCATCGTTCTTATTCCACTCATTGGTCTGGAGTAAAAGAAAAAGAAAGGAGAAACATTATTAGTAACAGTACTGTGTCCAGGCTTTCCTGAACGATCCTGCATACATTTATCACCATTGAAAGATGAAACAAAAGCCCAACCCAGAGAAAGCTGCATAAAAGCTGTATAGCACAGGCTCCCAAGGACTCAACGGTTCAATCTAGAGATGACCTCTAACATGGAAACTCTGTAGAAGAGTAATGCAGGAAAAAGCCCTTTTGTTCTTACTGTATTTTTTAAAAATCTCCTTCATTTGTCTAGTGCTGGTTTCTATTCTGAAGCTGCACTGGCCCCATGGGACCTTCATCACATATATCATGTGGATAAGCAATGAGGTGCCCCAGCTGATTCACACCCCACCCTAACAACACAGGCCAGCCAAAACTTTCCATATTCAAGGCTTTTCCCAGATCACACTTTGTAGAGTGTAACAGGTTAAGATATTGACCTTTGCAGACTGTAACTAGTTTTACTGACCTCCCACATTTGTCTTTAAAACAAGCACATCAACCATTCAGACAGACACACACCCCTAGTACTGCTGAAAGAAAAGACGATCGCTCTACATTTAATCTTTCCAAACTTTACCCACTAAGTCTTTCTCCTCCTTCTCATCAGCGGAATCAGTGAAAGAACACTATTTCCCAATGTGATGATTCCTTCACCCCCTCCCACTCACCCACCCTGAGTCCATGTCTCAGGACATGGACTATTTCCTCTACCAGACCTCCAAGCTGGATCTAGCAAGACATTAAGAAAACAGAGGACAGTTAACCTTCTGTATTCCTTGTGATCACCACAAAACAAGCTCTGGAAAAGGAGAAATTGCATCCATGCCTTCTAGTCTGGACTAACAACAGGGCTCAGTCTTCAGAAGGAGCAATCTGGTGCAGTGGAAAGCTGCACTGAGATTAGTGTTAGCACCCCACTACACTCAGGAGAATTATCTTCAACAGACTATGGCTTTCTCTTTGACATCAGTCATCTCATCTCCAGCATGACTACTCTATTAATTAGCACTCAATTTCTACACAACTTCCACAATGATTAAATTCATATTAATACACTCCTTGAGAAATACTCTTTGTAAAGTTCTTTATCTTACAAAGTAAAACACTTTGTCCTGATGCTTGAACACAGACTTTTTTGTCCCTAGCTGAACAAAAAATTTGATGTTTATCTGTCACAAATTGTGAGGAAAAGTGTATGAGGTGCACACTGGTATGAACTAACTCCACAGGCTGTGCACACCTTGAAAACCAGAACAGGAGGAAAGTGTTCCAGGTTACTAGTTATTTACAAACCAAATAATAAAAAAGACCAAAACATTACAGAGAGTGCAGTCTGAGCAGGAGAGCGGATAGGAGCTGAAAGAACACCACTTGGAACCAAGAGTGTGAAAGGGAGCTCTGCCAAAGGAAGTGGCATGCAGAAGACAAAGACCAACTGCTGACTGTTACAGCAGTGGTGTGACTGGTGGATAAATGCGTATCATGCAGGTTTATATTCTTTATTCTTATAGCACTGGAGTAAACCTCTGTAGATTCTAGAGCATTAATTACATCAGCAAAAAAAAATTGTTTCCCCCAGCAGTATTTAGACTCCAAGACAATGTGTGGCGAGCCAAGCAGCAGGCTCCACCTAAAATGAAACTCGTTGCATAGTCTTCATTTGGGGAATTTCAAGCTTTAAAGAGAGCCTATTATTAAAAGCAGATGTTTAAAAAAATACATCTTACTTGAAAAAAAAATCCTTCAGAGCTAACACTGTTTGTTTGACAGCATATTATGCCTTTTGTTCTGGAGTTTGGCCTGTTTTTTATTATTCAGTCATTTAAATAAGTTATAATTTTATAATTCAGTCATATAAGCTTGAGAGGTGGGCCTGTGTGAACCTCATGAAGTTCAACTAGGCCAAGGTGAAAGGTCCTGCACCTGGGTCATGGCAATCCCAGGCACAAATACAGGCTGTATGGAGAATGGACTGAGAGCAGCCCTGAGGAGAAGGACTTGGGGGTGTTGGTGGACAAGAAGCTCAACATGAGCTGGCAACGTGCACTCACAGCCCAGAAAGCCAATCACATCCTGGGCTGCATCAAAAGAAGCGTGGCCAGCAGGGCAAGGGAGGTGATTCTGCGCCTCTGCTCCGCTCTGGTGAGACCCCACCTGGGGTACTGCATCCAGCTCTGGAGTCGTCAGCACAAAAAGGACATGGAGCTGTTGGAACAGCTCCAGAGGAGGGCCACGAGGATGATCAGAGGGCCGGAACCCCTCTCTCTCTGAGGACAGGCTGAGACTGTTGGGGTTGTTCAGCCTGGAGAAGAGAATGCTGCAGGGGAGACCCTAGAGCCCCTTCCAGTACCTAAACAGGGGGCCTACAGAAAAGATGGTGAGGGACTCTTTATCAGGGAGTGTAGCAATAGGACAAGGGGTAACGGTTTTAAACTGAAGAAGGGGAGATTTATATTAGGTATTAGGAAGAAATTCTTTACCCTGAGGGTGGTGAGGCACTGGAACAGGTTGCCCAGGGAAGCTGTGGATGCCCAATTCCTGGAGGTGTTCAAGGCCAGGCTGGATGGGGCTTTGAGCAGCCTGGTCTGGTGAGAGGTGTCCCTGCCCAGGGCAGGGGGGTTAGAACTAGATGATCTTTAAGGTCCCTTTCAACCTGAACCATTCTATCATTCTATGATTCTATATTTAAATTTAGGATATCCAATGAATCACCGTTACCCACACATCACCAAGATGACCCTAAAGCATTGGTAGCACTTAACTATTGCACTTTTTTCTTCCTCTTCCTCCCCTCCCCTTACCCCCACCCCCCCAAAATCTTGGAAAAGAAAGGAGGAGATAGCAGGTAACAAGGTAATCTACACACACACGTCTAACCCAATACTAACCTGCACTTTGGAAAAGAAATACAACACTTAATTTAAGATTTTTTCATTACCTGAAATAACCAGTTTACTTCTGAAACATGAAACAGAATAAGCTACAGGAAAATGTTAAGATTAAGGCCTGCTGAAAATCTTTGGCAGAACAGCTTTCAGAAGACCATTCAGCTTTTAGTACAAAAATGGCCGCATCTTCAAGAAGTGGTTTCATGAATATTCCTTCAGTATTCAGCTATTAAATTGAAAACTTATTGTCACATAATCCAATATCTAGTATTCTGCTATAAGCAAGCAAGCACACTAATGCCAACCCCTAAATTTAAGAAGAACTGAGATAGTCAATTTGCCATTTGAGAAGCTGCTGTGATAACTATATCCCTGTCTATAATAACACTACCATTAACATCCCAGACCTGAGACAAACACAGCTGGGTCCCATATTACCCCTTAGTATTTATTTAGTGTGAAAGCTGCATGGAGGAGATATATAGATATTAATGGGGAAGCCAGGAGTGTTGTGAAAGTAATTCTGATGTTGCAGAATGATGCTATGTTTATGCTAACAGTAAAACATTTTATGATTTATGGTATTAGTCTCTTACAAGAAAAGAGACTTTAATTCACCATTACTGCAGTTTTCAACCGTACCTTTTTGGTAACAAAAAAACCCACACACATACTAAAAACAATTAAAGAAAGATTTAATGATGCCTAGTTCAAAAATTCCATCCTACTTAATTACAACCAAACAGATTCCCTTCCATTTTAGAGCTAAACAGAACTGAACTTGGACAAACCGTTAAGTAATGCAGTCTCTCACATGGACCCTGAAAACACTCAGTTCTATCAGATCCATCTCAGTGTCAAGGAAACGCTATCAGAGTACATTTCCTTATTTTTCACGCAAAGCTGGCAATTCTTTTTCCTGCTTAGAGGAAAGTGGTAGAGACGAAAGGCTAGGATAGGAAGATCTGTATTTGGTAGTCATTTTAGACCCCTGTTTTCAGTTCTGTATCTAATTAGCATCTCTTTTTCTAAGCACTGTGACTCAGAGTTGTGAAAGGAATGAATAATTTTAGAGACTGCCACAAACCTAATCCACTTACATTAGTTCTTCCAATTGCATGTGTTCAGATTTCCTTACTGATGCTATAACATCTTTAACACTACTGTACCAGCAATTTTGTTTTGCTCATGGAAAAAAAAAAGGATACACACAGTTTCCCTTTATCACTGTGCAGCAGTTATGCTCATTTATAAACTAAAATAGCTGTGTTCTACGTAAGATGTTTCAGAGTCATCACGCTGTATTGCCCATATAAAAGTTATGCATATTTTCATTAAAGCAATAAAGATTCCATTCTAGGGCACCAATAAACATGTCATTATTGTAGATGAAATGTCAATTTTATGTTCAAGCTCTCTCAACACTATACACATATAACTATAATGCAAGTTATATAAATCTATTTACAGACCTCATTTTATCCATAATTTCATTTTGAAAATAAATCTGTCCACACAGAAAAAAACAACTATGCAGGCATCAACTGTTGCTCAAGTATTCCTGATAGGATTGAAGCGTTTCTTTCTTCCCCACTGTGTTCAGCATTGTACAGTGCATTTCAGAAGTTAAAGGTAAAGCTAATGAAATAAATGGCATGCAATGGACTCTCAAAAACAACCACTCCAATAGGGAATTGTAGCCCTACTATCAATCCTCTTCAGGGAAAAAAAAAATCTAGAAGGAAAGAGTATACATATGAGACCCAGAAAGACACCGTACACAGGAACTTAGCAAACAAGTAGAAGGCATTTAAGCCAGTAGGGCTTTCACAGTGCCAACCAAAAACTGCATAGCCACCGCTGCGCAGAGCAGACTGGAAAATACAGATCTCTGAACAGAGGCAGTGACTGTTGCACTACATACAATTTCTGAATATCTTGTAATATTAGCCTGGTTTTGACCCCAAAAGTCACACTTATTACCAAGTATCCAGTAAAGACTTGGGAGGTTAACTTCTGCTGGGATGATGCAAAACAAGGGTACTGCCAACTATGCTTAATATTGTTTTGTGTAAAAGCCACCTTGAAGTACCATTTATCACGCAGCACCAGCTTTTGTTTCTCCTAGAAATCATGCACATGAGGGAGGGAGGCTTTCTTCTGCGAGGAGTACTGGAAGGACTGAGGTGGCCAGCATAACTGGAGACCTTAACTTCATAAACACGCTGTATCAATCTTCCTCCACCACAACCCCACAAACCGTCCCGTTCCATTTATCCAGACAGCCCAAACATTTCCATAAGGCCCCTTCTTCAGATGCCCGAGTGCCACATCCTGCCCTGTCTATCACAAGGTTCCTCAGCACTCACCTCTTGCTTATATCTATACCCACTGACTCAACTTTCACATTTCATCCAAGTAGCACAGCACCATCCACCAAAGAACCCTTGGGAAGTTTCAGTCCTGTTACTACCACTCTTTCAGGTAGCATAAATGAATGTTTCCTCTTATGTCAGAGATGCCTAGGTGTACATCATTCTGAGCAAACTCATGTAGGACACACCAAACTGAAGGTTAACAGAGTAGCAGCAGGGTATTCAGGAAAATCTCTTTAGTATAGCACCAGAGCAACAAAAATATCAGATTCGAGCAGCTAAGCAGGTACTTTTCATCAGCCACAAAGCTAAGGATTTTGGGGTTTGTCCTTGTTTGTATTAAGAGTGTTGCAAATATGCAAGTTAGCCAAATGAGTAGTACAGCATGACACATGGTGCTATGCATGTAGCAGGCAAATAAGAAAACCTGAGCAGCTCAGTGTAAAGGTAAACACACACGTGTCATGAATTTGGAAGAATCTCATCCTAGAAAAGACTACACATGTGGAGTTTCTTTATCTCCACATCCCCCTTCTGTAGGCCACATGCCAAGCAGTTATCAACAGCCTTCCTTCAAACAACTAACATTCTGCAATAACAATGGTTTGTAAACACATGCAAAACTCAGCTGATGAAACACACATTTCAGCTTTATATAACAGAATCAGTACTCCACTCAGTACTACTTCAGGCTTGGGGTGATTTTTTTTTTTTTGGTGGGAGGGAGGGTTGATTTAGTTTGGGTTTGTTTTTGTGGGTTTTTTTTAAACATATGTATACTGTTCAGTTTAGGTAGCGATAATGGGCATTACGTATGAAGACAGAATGTAAAACTGATCTAAACTCAAGAAGTGCAAGTTTTTGGATAAAAAAAGAAATCTTCAGTCATGCCTAAGTCAGTCAATCTCTTCCTATTAATAGTAGTATAATTATGCAGGGGTTGAGATAATCCATCATCCATAATAAACCCTAACTGCAACTATAACCTGCCATGCTGAAGCAAAAAAACACAAATACAGTGACAGACGAAAGGATGGTAAGACAAAATCCAAACATCAGGTGGCTTAGCAGAGCTGGGTTGAAGTTTCTGACTGTAATTTAACATACCTCTCAAGCATGCACTTTAGTCTTAATTTTCATTTTTCAGATAGAAAATTGTGCTGTATGGCCTCAGTCTGGTGCTGCTGTTACCAGCATCCCTCTGGTGACAGTTTAGTCTTTTCCATATTTAAACATTTAGGAACCTGGGAAAAAATCTGGCAGGAAAGAGCTAGCCAAGTTTGTAATGGAAAGCCATTCCTGCACAGGGCACTGTCTGGTCAAGGTTAACGAAGTAAGGCAGAGGGCAGAAGAGAACTGATTGACTTGGTTTGCACCATCAGTTTATGAGTAGTGATTAAAAAGGGCACGATACTCAAGTCAAATGCAGAGTGCTCACACCACCTTCAACAATCACCATCATGACAGGCTGAACTCTCAAAACTGCATCTCCATCAGCCACAGACACACACTTCAGCAGCAGTTGCTGACAGTAATTGTACCGACAATTGTAGACCATGTGTCTCCTCTAAGCTTCCTCTATGCACAGGTTATTTCCTCGGCAAACGTAGAGATAATTCTATGGTAACAAAGTAGTTACCATACTCTTGGGGCTGAAACTATCCAGTAAAAATCCTTCATCATTGGGATCACACACAGCATGCCAACAAGTTGACAGATTGTTTTGAGTCCAAAGAGAAACCTTCATATCAAAGCCTATTTTTTATAGCTAAAGCTTGTGCTATCTATTTTACACATTGTTTTCCCTGTCACAAAGTAAACATCCTCCTTTCTAGAAGACAAGCTTAAGAATTAAAAAATATTTTTTAGAGGTATCCATTCTTTTTTCATCATGACCACATCAGGATATTAAATCTCAGTTGCCTTTGAGATTATCAGTAAATGTCATGCAAGAAATAACATACAACAAGAGGTGATAGTTCTACTTAGCACTCGTACTCAGTGTTTTCCATGTGGAAGGACCTGAGCAAACATTAGCTGGACAACAACTTTGTTTCTTTATCTTTGGCATGCAGCCTACAGGAGATGATTTAAGTGACCTTGCATTGTTGCAAACCTACTGGAGACAGAGTTATGTTATCTCCACTGAAATCAGAACTGCAGGGAAGCTGAGAGGCAAATTGAAATTCCTGATAATTTCAAACTCAGCAACTCACTGTCTGAAAAGGAAAGGAATACTTAAAGACTGGCGTCACAAACAATCGCATGGCAAAGACACTGAACACCACCGCTTGACAAGGTCATCCACAAAAGTCCGTATGTGCTGGACTTCCCAAGAGAGTCTTAAAAACAAGAACAATCCCATTGTAGGGAAAGCATTCACTAGACAAAACATCCCTCAAAATTAAAACAACAGACAATGGCTTTTATCAGAAGAATAGCTTATCTGAAAGCTTTATAACCCAGGAGTCAGTGATACACGGGTAAGTAGCCTACACCTTTCCCTGCCCTTCATCCCCAATTTAAAGACTGAATTTGCCAGTAGCAAACTTGTGTGGTGGCAGTAGAAATCTCCCTCGCAGAGGGGTGGGATCTCGTTGAATTTACCAGCAACAGCTCACCGAAGTCTGTGGCAGCAGCTCCCAGGACATTCAGAGCTCAGCAGGTGACAGAAGCCACTGCATCTGAGGCCCCTTTCAATTGCTGTGGCTCTAAATACTTCCTGTACCTTTTGAAGTCTGCCCATGGTGCATATACAGCACCAGTGGCATTGCAAGCTGACCTCTGTTGCACTGCACTCCACTGAGGCAGCATCCTGAAGGTCATGCCAAAAGATGCTATGTTCATTAACTTTACCACAAGTAAGGTCTTGACCTCTAATTAAGTTGTCAAAAAAGCAAAGCGTAACAATGGCTTTCAAAGTAATTCATAATGATATTATCTAAATGTCACTAATTGCTACAACAGAAATCACTTGGCCATCCATGTTCCCTGACAGCTAATAGTATTAATTATATTTACATAAGATGACAAAAAATTTGCAGCTCACATAGCTTATATATGCATTTCTTTAATGGTGGAAACAGCAGCAGGAATGCAAGTAACCCGTGAACATTTTACAGACAAGTGTTAATCCATTGTCCCCCTCTTGCTTTTTGAGCCTAGTTGGGGTAACTGTCCATGAAAAGTGCATGAGGTCTGTTTGACACTGGAGGCTATATTTGTGTCAGACCATGAATTCCATTTGAACCGGACATAAAGCACCATGGGGAAGGCAGGAAGCAGTTGGAGTGAATGAACAAAATCGTAACAAAAGGCTAAGGGTAGATTGTCAGTAAACCTTGATAATTACCCATTCATTGGGTAGCTTCTGTAGATAAAGAAGTGATTATTACCCAAGCAAGCCATTTTTTCATGCTGAACCCCAGAATAACGCAAGTGAACAGCAAGTCACTCAGCAGCACGCTTCTTTCAGCCAGTGAAGCTGCCCGGAAACTTTTCTGGCAAAAGGGGACTACAAGCTTTGAAATGAAAGACTCTTTCACCAGCAGAGAAGGGGGAAGATGACCTGACTGAAATGGTCATCCGAAACTGCAAGTTTGTAGAGGAAAAAAAAAAAAAAAAGTCATGGAAAAAAAGTTAGTGTGGTCTTTGCTTAAACTGCAGCTGGCTGTGAGCTGTGCTCGAAGAACACTCAAGAGGGAAATGGAAAGAAATGCATTTAAGAGTTTCTTGTTTTCCTGAGATATTTGTGTTCCTGGTTAGTAAGTTTTTGTTTGATTTATTTATTTTTTTTTTTAAACCTGTGTTCGCTTTCACAATTTCAGTCAAGCCTTAAAATGCAGAGTAGCCATAAGGTCAGCATAGGGAATCTGCAGTTAATAAAGCAGAGATACATGGCCTTTTGTACCTCAACTGTTAGATTTCTTCTCTGTATAAAAGTAAGAAAGTGAACAGGCTGAGCCCAGAAGTCTGCAACAGAGGCCAAGAGAGCATGACACAGTCCACCACAAAGGTAGACAGTTGGTCCACGTCTAGTAAGCTCTGAGGTATGTGGTGGAGTTCTGTGTGGGATGGGAGGCACACAGTTCACACATACTCCCTATTTCACTTCCCAGTAAAGGCCACAATGTATCTTTCCTTCAGCTACTACTTTTAAACCTTTTAACAAGATTTCAGTCTTCATCTGGGACAGAGTTAATTTCCTTTCTAGTGGTTGCTGTGTTTCAGATTTGGTATGAAAGGAATGTCAGTAATGCATACTGTTTTAGTTGTTGCCAGGTGTTGTTTATATTTTTCAAGAACTTTTTTCAGCTTCCCACAGAAGCTGAGAAGGAGCCCAGATAGAATGATGGAATGGCCAATGGAATATTCCATACCATAGATGTCATGCTGAGTATGTACATGGGGGTTTTCTGGGGGATAGGTACTCACAGTCACTGCTTGGGACGGTGCTAATTCACTGTGTGGTGAGAGTGACTTCTATCACTATTATTATTATTTTCCTTTTCTGTTATTGTTCTGTTAAACTGTCTTTATTTCAACCCACAAACTTTTTTCTTTCAGTTTCCTCTCCTTTTCTTCCTCTTCTCCCCACCCTTATAGGGGGAATGGGCTAGGGCATAAGCAAGTGACTGCATGGTCCCAGCTGCTGGCTGGCATTGAACCACAACACAAGAAAAAATAAATCAATCTTTTCATTTGAGCAACAGTGAGATTTCCTGTTAACATCACATCTAGGTACTTCAGGGCTTCTGTTTTCTTTTAAGTAATTACTGATGTTTTCAAGTAACCAATTTCATTCCAGTGCAGATAAAGGAAAAGGAATGAGCAAAAAGCTCACAACATGTGAGGCATTAGAACAAAGTAAGAAAAACTACAACTAAATTATTATTAACATACAGCCAGAACATTGGCAATAAGTCCACTACTGTCCATTGTTTACCACCTCACGTATCATCAATACAGCAACAGGAGATTTATCTTTACTTTCAGATAGCAAAGGATGTAGCAGGAACCAAGCAACACGGAACCAATCATTCTCAGTAAGACAGAAGTAAAGCAAGAATTAATTGTGTATATTTGTATTAACAAAACAATGTCTTAACACAGGAAAAAACCACAAGGGACTCTTTAAAAATAAAAACCCAACCAATCCTTTTTGAAATGACCATCTCCTATTGTTCAGCCTTTTCTCATGGTTCTAAAGATTTGTGCTACAATGAACTCAGCTGACTGTTCTTCTCATCTTGCAATTACTCAGTAATACTACCAAAACTAAAATACATCTAATGAATTACTAGACACATAGAAACTCTCTCCTTCAAAAAAAAAATCCACGGGTTGTCAAAACACAGAATTAAAAAAAAAAAAAGAAAACCAACCCACACTTCTCAAATGGTTATCCAAGGACCACCAAGAAACCTCAGGTTTCCCTTACACTTAAAAATAAAAATATATTAACAAGAAACTGATTATTAGCATGAGATGCACAGAAAAGACTACTTTCTAACAAAGTTTTAAGACTGAAAAACTACTGAATCAACAGATTTTAGTTATGTATCAGTGTCAAACTGCAATTTACATAAGGTCTTTCAAGTTTTCAGGATTTCTGCTGCACAACTGCTTCATGTCAGTTGAGAAAAAGAGAAATCATGAGATTTAAAGCGAAACTGGCGAGACAATCTAATCTCACCTTTTATCTGGTTAAGTATATTTCAGTGGTAAGCAGGCTGTAAGATACAGGGACAATGCCAACTATGCAAGCAAAGTTTGTTTATCCAGCTATTGTGTTGACTATCTTGCATTCCTCTATACTGTGTTAGACACAATGGTCTGTGTGGATCAGAGTGTGCCCTAGTGACCAGGACATACATTTGAACTCTCAGGTTAGAGACAGTGACAGGAACAGCCTGTTAGCTTTCAACATTCAATGCCATACACATACTGCTTACTTAGTGGATTGTTTTTAAATTCAGCACCACTTATTTCTTGGTATGAGTATCTGAGCTGACTACATCTACCCAGATTTTTAGTAACACCCTTTCTAAATAGTAAATTTAGTCAGAGAAAACAGCTACTTGATGGATCTTCTTGCTTCCAGATGGGCAAATGGACATCCATCCTGCTGGAACCCCCCCAACTGCAACACTATCTCATTTCTAGGACTGGCACATTGTAGACCCATGGCTCCATCTTTCCTCCTGTCTACTGCTAAACCTCTCCAAATGTTGCTTATATTGCCACTTCTGCATAGTAAGCTGGTTTTCATAAAGTTTAGAGCTGCTGTTCTTTTTTCCTCCCCATTACTCTGCAAAAGGGAATAGACACACAAAGGCTAATTATGAAGTGTGCAGACAAGAAAAAGAAAATTCAACACCAAGCAGAACTGCACAAAGTCCAGAAATAATATATTTATTAATCAGTGTTACCTCTGCTGTAAGAGGTATTCATAAGGTACCAGCTACCATGGCTGGTATTACAAACGTCTACACAATATCACAGCTCACAATGAAAGCTAATTCTTCTTTTTTCCCTTCTACTAGTAATCTACTTTACTTTGTCAAGTAAAGTAGATTATTTGACAAAGCTCAACCACCTTAACATTATCCACAAGTGCCAGAAAACATCTTAGATAGTCGTTTTTAAAACCACATTATTTTTTATACCTACTGTCATTGTAGGAAGCAATACAATTTCAAAATTTGTAAATAAATAGGTATTAAAATCTCAAAACTATTCAGAGTAGAGAAACAGTCTATTTATAGTTGAATTTGTCATTCTTGTAAAAGACATATCCACTGTTCCTGGGTTATAGCCTTCTATTCTGAAATCTATGACAAAGCCAAACAAAACACAGTGCATGCATAGAGACAAATCCCTATTCCAAGAAATTATTTTGTTTGGAGTCTTCAAGGGCTCAACTCAATCTCCAAAAGTATTTCACAACTACAAAAGGAGGCAGAAAAGTTTTACTCTCGCTCTGATCTTCATGAGGCCACTGATAGATGTTTGTGCCATGGATTGACCTCTAGATCTAATATTTGTCAGTCTCCAAAATCAAATATTAATAAAACAGCAAGCTAAGCTTAGCTGCTTTTGCTTCCATGGGTGCAGTGAAGGATAATCCAAGAGTCATAGGAAAGCTATACCTAAGATACATTCCCAGTTGGACTTAAGAGGTTGGGAAAGCAAGCAATTGTTTTGCATGAAAACAAAATCCACTTCAACAGCCAGAGAAGAGCATGTGAGATTTCACGCCACCACATCTTCCCACGTTGTTTATCCTCCACATCATATGCACTGGGAATCAGACAAGTCTTTTTATGCGTCAGCCTCTCTGTATGTGGAACATAACTGCCCACACGTGTCTCTCCTTAAGTAAAAGGATAGAAACAACAAGCAGGCACTCACCCTGCTTCCCTCCCTTAGGCCTCATCTGCAGAAGGAGCTCCATTTCTCTACGGGGATGAATAACAACATGCACAGCCCTTACACAGGTTATCTGTTCAGCAGTCATGGATGGCCTCACCTTTCATCTGTTGGGGGCCACAGCTGGCACGCCATCCTCCAGTCAGCCTGTGGAAACTCAGTTTCAGCTGCCCCAAGCCAGTGCTGGGGGTTTAACTCCTGCCTGTTTGAATAGTGATCAAGCTATCTGCTGCCTGGCACAACCACCCCAGCTCAGTATTAATGGGCCAGGCTACACATAAGTAACCCTCCCATTTTCATCTGAATATTCTTATCCATGTATGATTTACTAGAGCACCAAGTGCTACTGATATGGTGTTCTTGCTAATTTGGATACCCTGCACCTCACCAAACATGCTAGGATTATTCACACAAGATGACACAAGTCATAAACAGACTTTTTTTTTTTTTAACTAAAGAATCACTTGGCTACTATTAATTACTTCCAGGCTGGATTATACTTGCATGACACAATGATCAAGTTACTCTTATCAGAGATAAGTGCTGCCAGTGGTTTGTCTGCTGTAGTCTTGATCCCCACTCTGTGAAGAATACTTTTGCTGATACATCGAGAAGCCCTGCTTCAGGTTGCCTACTTTATATTCTGATTTATTTACAAGACCCATGAACATTTTCTATAATTAGAGTGCTCAGCAACTCAACAACCTAGAGATTTGCACTCTCCCTGTACAAAGCCACCGTGAATTAAAAATCTACAACGAAAAGATGCTAACAGCATAAAATCCTGAAGGGCAGCACAATGCCCAGAGTCTCTTTGAAGACAAGACCACATAATACCGTGCAAAGTAAGTGGGCCTGCTGTGCTACCAGCCACTTTCCCATCATGAAAAAAAGCATCCCTGTTACAGCCATAACCTCTTTGTCAAGGTCTGTGGAAGGGCTGACATGAGAGAGAAATGCCTAATAATAAAATAAATCTTATAAAACATTTCCCTAAAGCCACCCTACCCCTCTGATGCTTACAAGTAGAGCAACCTGACAAACATCCCTCTATAGTAACACTTCCCATCACATACTGTTTACTTCACATATATTTTAAAGATGGAGACTACACACCAAGACTATGCTGGATTCTGTGGAGCATACCTAATGCAACAACTATGAATGAATAACTGCTTAATTTGGACTTTACCCAGGAGCAAATGGCTGGTCAGTGGCAAGGTAATTCTCATCCTTTTCAAAACACACTTTTCAATAATTTATGTGAAAGAATGGAGTGAGAGAGGAAGAGCAAGGATTTGTAACAGGTTTTAAGTCTTCGAGGAAGAACAGATAACGCTTAAGAGCTTTGGGAGTCATGACAAAAACGCAAAGAATGTGGGTTCATCTTTTTTTTGGTTTCCTTTAGGAATACACCTCACACATCTTCGGGGTTCACACATCTTCGGGGTTCCCTTCCATCTCATGAGATAGGAAACCCAAAATAACACACAAGCATATTTTCTGCATCCTGTAACAGCATCTTTAACAGATTCAGCTAATAACTGCAAAGGATCATATAAATAAGCTGAAAATGGGGTAGTTTTCATTGCCAGAGACAGCAGAAGGTTTCCAAATTTTATGGGTTAAAAAAGCCAATAAATTTAACAGTCTTTTGAAGATACTAGTATAATCCTTCCAAAACTGAAGAGAACAGATGACTCAACCATATGGCTACGTTCCACTAAAATTCTGTCTTGTAATCATAAAATATGATGTAATGTAGTTTGGTCCCAGGAGAAGGAAAGGCGTTAGACATATGTGACATGCACAAGCGTTCCCTGGATCCATCTGGCTAGCTATTTTAAAAAGGTATTAGACAAATAAGCAGGGTTTTTTAGAAGCCTCCAAGATAAATATTCTTAAGCCTTCTCTTGGAAAAGAAATAGGTATTACTCTTAAAATCTACATTAATGCATCAACCGTTATTGTTACAAACACTGCTCAGCTAAGTAGATATTATATCTACATACTTGTTACACCTTTCTGCAGCAACACAGCTTTAAAAAAGTTTGCCTTTATAAACTTTGAAAGCAATCTGTGGTTTATTAACTACTTCATATTTAATTAACAGAAAAATGCTAGAAAAAAAGGTGTTAAAAGGACTATTTGAAAATCAAAAGAAGCTTCCCTTTTAAAAATACCTGGGGAAGAGAAAATAAGACACATCAACTAAGATCATACATACAAAGAATATTATTTTCTGCATTATGTAAAGGTTGAATGAAAAAAAACTGCTGAGAAGGAAATCAGCACCATCAACCGTGACAGTTAAAATACTGTTCAATTCATTAATTACCCAAATACGCACAGCAGAAGTCATCAATACCTCAGTTACTGAAATATTTCACATAATCACTTGGAATTAATGGTAAACATTCAGTACATTGTTATCACTCTGGTCCTCATTATATTCAGGGCAACTTAACTAAGCATGTAATGACTAGCAGTTCTACAAAAAACCTCCACTTTTTATTGTATGTAGTTCAAATCCACCCACAACTCAAGTCAGGGTACCAGAAAAATAGACTGATTCCAGTCCGAAATGTAAGGGAAAGTTACAAGCAGCAGTAGCTTCATTTTTCGTAGTGACAAAACTAGCAAGGCAAAATTACTGGGGACTGGCTGAGATATAATTACTCCAAAGCCTTTCTAAAACCACCATGTTACAATCTTCCCGTATGTAATAATACCTTGTTCTGGAAGAGAGACTAGGCCCTGACAGCCACTAAAAGAGCATACACTGAGTATCCTTTTCCATAGGAGTGTTCATACTCAACCACAGCAACATAAAAGTTTTGAGAAGCAGCAGAAATCAGGAAACCAAGTGACTACACAAGTGAGCCAGGAAAAGCATTCATGTTTCCTTACTCCCAGTCCAGTCCCTACAAAATCAAAGTGTTAGGAACTATCACGTAAGGAATAAGGAAGAAAACAGAATAACTATGGACTGTACAACAACTGTACCTTCAAGCTGTTCACTAATGTGCAGTATTGGCTTCTCCCTCTAAAATGCCATTAGGTCTGGAAAAGCTTCAGAAGTGCAGAGATGATGCAAAACAGCATCTGTATGAAGAATCAATCGGCTAGGCCTCAGCCTCAAAAAACAGCCAAATTAAGGAAGATACAAAGTAGATAAAAATCAATCATACGGGGCAGGTGGATGGAGATCAACTGTTCAGTGTCTTTTGCAGCACAGTGGGGGACCATCACTGTGTTTTGACCAGGTCAAAACCAAACAAAAGAAAGTCAGTAATAGACTTGTGGAACTCCTTTCACTCCTTGCAAAGGACATTGCAGACACAGTAAGTTTACGTGGATACAAGGAGGGACTGATTATATATTAGGTAGAAACATTCTCTACAGATTTGGAAGAGAGATTCATTCAAACCACAAGGAATGAATTTCCACGTCCAGGAAATTGCTTGAGCTGAAAACAGTGGATTGCTAGGAAAGTAGTATTGAAAAGTGTCACACACATTTCCCCAGTGCTTGCTCTTCCCTAGATATGCACTGACAGGCACTACTGGAGACAAAAGACTAGGTACCCTCAGTCTGAACCAGTAATTGCTGTTCTGTTCTTAACAGAAATCTGTTCAGCCCTGTTCTTTTTGCACCACAGGTCCTATTCCCTGTCCTGCTTTGCAGAGCAAAATTCAACGATATACTGGTGTCCATACAGCCTGATGGGCATCAGTACCAAGTCATACTAGATACACTGCCCTAAAGAAGCAGTTAATCACGCATGATGACACTGCTCTTCTTCAGCAGCGAGATGGGAAGTAGAAAGGAAAAAAACCAGCATTGCTACCCATCATCTGTGCTTCACCTCACTAACAGGCATATTCCTAAGAAAGGAACTCCTGTGCTCCATCTACCTGCATGCCATAATTCCCTACCCATCTCTTAGCTCCTTCTCAAGTATCCAAAGATAATTAAGACAAGCAAGGCAGTAATCTTGAATTCAGCAGGCAAGCCATATAGCACCAGCCCAAAATTTTTTAGATGATTGCAGAACAAAAATGGTTTAAAGTCACCAGATTTGGTTATGCTGCCTTAACCACTCAGGCAGAAAGCTGGAATGCTTTTGATTGTATGGTCTTCTCATACCCCAGCCACTGATTCCTATAATCTTCTGGCAAGAGCTTTTAATGATAACTTGAATTAAGGGTTGAAGTCTAAACCAAGGACAGGCTACAGCCACACTTTAATTCAGGGTTTGAATAAAAATCTGAGGATGGATAAAACAGTCACTCTGACAGAGGCTGAGGACACATCTTTCCTGTGAAAGAACACAACTTCAGTGGACTGTCATCTCTTACATTAAGTATATTTTATGCCATGCACATCCCACTATAGAAATATTGAACTATTTGTTGAACCAGTCATTTTGAAAGTTAAATATCTTCTTTATATACCTAAATATGGATTTGGAAAGGAAGTTCTCAAGAACTCGGCCTGTATTTTTTTTTAAACTGCTGAAGTATTGATTACCACATATCCATTTTGCTTTATCCTTCTAAAAAACTTTACTGCATTAAAAAAAAAAATGAAGTATTTGGAAAACTCCACGTATTATTTCACAACAGCCCTGCAATTACTTCTGAGAAAGATTTTGGCCTGGTATGCTGTTTGAATGGGAAGAGACTGACAAAGCTAAGACAGTGAAATCAACCTCCTGTTACTTTTCCAGAAAAGGTTACAGTGAAGATCCTGCTCTTACTAAAATATAGGAGTAATATTACTGTAGTGACTACAGAAATTACAGTGAAGTGTGAACAGACAACTCCTCCATAATCTCACCACAGAACATCGTTATCCGCTTGAGGAAAAAAAAAATCCAAAGTGCTCTTCAGCATCTCCAAAGAACTCTTCAAGGCTGAATGATTACGCACTGGAAAGTGTTTCCTTAGGAGTGAGGAAAGTTTTGGCACGCAGTCTGCAACGTCACTATAAATTAAACCTCTGTGCTGCAGCTGTCCAAGGCTTTGTACTCAGTCCCTGACACAACACTGTTGCCTCAGGCTGCTTGCTGAATGCCTGCCCAGCCACTGAACTGGTTTTACTATGCTCCTCTTTGTAAAACTGGGCTGTTACACTCACTACAGGCTGGCCACCTCCAATGCCACTTTCTTTTAGCACAAAGTTGTTGATGGGACAAGACATCAAACACTGGGACAAGGCTTCATGATTGCTGCAAGGTTACCTGCAGCCTCCACGGTGTGTTGAAGAGAGCTTGGAGGCTTTTATGCATTAGCTTTTCACAGTGGAAATTAAAACAAAGAATCAACATCAGGTATAAATGAAGGGAAAGAGAATTCCATTGTCACAGTTCAGTTTTGTTTCGGGGTTTTGTTTTGGTGTGGCTTTGGGGGGTTTTTTTTGTTTTGTTTTTTTTTTCTAATGAAGGCAACAAACATTTTGGCTAATAAAAAAAAAATTGAGAATACTACATTATTTGGAAATAAATTAGAGGTTTACGATTAATATTGAGCTTCACGGGTAGCTAGCCACTTCCTCAGCTTTGTTTTATTTTAGAATGCGTCATTCTTTTATTTCTATGCCTATGCAAGAAGTTTTCCAAACACTTAATGTCAAACAGGAAAACTGAAGTGGAAAGTGGATGACAGCCAGTCTAACTGAGCTTTATCGACACTCTCCATACATCCTGACACACTATACATGCTCTGAGTTACCGCAAACACTACAACCAGTCATGCCACTGCTATTTTAAGAGACATCATATTTTGCAAAAAGAAATGATAAAATTTAAATTGAAAGTCCAAAATAACATACTGTGCTTCTTTATGATCCATATGTTGTTTGCATGAGACTGCAACACAAAATGAAAAGGCAATTAAAAAAAAAATCCATGCAAGTCAACAGACCTAGAAAAATTACGTGCTGTAGTACATTTTAATTATTTTTAAGACATCAAAAATGATTATGTTTAAGAAGTATTTATTTAGTCCGACAAAAAAAAAGTTTCATTATATAGTTCACTCTCTGCATATGCACCTCGCATCAGAGCAAGTAAATAATGTCTTTTATTTGGCTGAAGGAGAAATCACGGGGGAGATGAGCATAAAAAGATTCATTCTGAACCTCCGAAGTTGAACATGCTTCAACATGTGGTTTCTTCCAACCCTGGGAGCTTGGTACTGAACTCTAAACCCTTTCAGAGAGGTGGCAGAGCCTGTCTCACATGGATGATCTCTAAATAAAACACTGGTCTGTAAGCAGAGAGCTAATTACTTGTCTCATAAAAAATGATGCGTTTCTTGCTACTGCACCAAGACAGCAACTACCAGCACTTATTTTAGACAGAACTACTGAGTTATGCCAGGAAAAGCCTGGTTACCTTGGAGACCACTCCCAGACAGCTCTGGCAGAACTCGCACAGTCAGTCAATTTCTATTTGCTTGAGCAGAATACAAGGATGCAAAAGAAAACAACCATCAAAATAGTACTTAAACTAGCCTCCCAGCATAGCTAGAATTTCAACACGAAGGAGAAAATAACTGTGTCCGGATCCTAATTTATACGGTAGCATTAACACCACAGCGCAATAGGAACCAGCTACACATAAAGGCTTTTTTTGTTGTTTGTTTCGTTAGGGATTGTACGGATAGCAAGTATATATCATACTGAAAACATTCATCCAAGTAGGCTTTCTCCCCATCAAATGCAGAAAACATACCAATTAGTTCACTGGTTTAATACAATCTCCGGGACAGAGAGAGAGAGTTGGTATTTAAGGACACATGCTGAAACAAACACTCACATTTAATTTTAAAAGAATAGTACAGCAGACTCATCTTGAAATTGATCCTTCTAAACTGAGCCTGACATCATCTGTACCCGGGAAATACACCGTGGAACCCTGCAATAAACACAGTCACATAAGAACTGGAAAGAGCTATGGAAAAGGAGCTCAACACATCGATGATGATGCACAGTACTCAAGAACACTTTTGTTCTGTTTCTGAAGACAGCACAAGAAGGCATTTCTTGCACCAACAGCTGAAAAAAAAGCAAAGAATCCATTCAAAGAGTACAATTATAACCAACTTGCATGGTTAAAGCATTCCAGTTTCCTTAACTGTTTGTGTGGGAGGTTGAAGTGTCTTATCATGGCGACCTGTTCCACAATCAGCTAGACTTAGCTGTATTATCTATATTTACCTGTATGCCACAGGACCGGGTCAGCCACAAGTAGTCTTCAAAAAGGTAAAAAGATAAACTTTTCTCAAAACATTCACTTCACAGTCACTCTATGAACACAGATAGGAAAACAGGAAAATTTATAACCACTCAAAACAAAAACGCACACCCTTCCATATATGTATTTTGAAACTGCCTCAGGGAGACTAAGCACAAATTTCACCCAGTACTAAGGTACATGCATACCTGTACATCTCAGGGATGATCAATAAGCCAGAGTAACAAGGTCAACAGAAAATACAGGCTGGTCAGGACAAGGAAAGCATCATTTGTTTAGAATTGATTGCATTGACTTTAAATTTCCTCTTATTTCAGCATTTCTGCTGAACGGACACAAACACTGATCCACATTTTTAAATTGCTGCCTTTTCTTACTGTATCTGTGCAGCTCACCTACTCACAAATCAAAACATATGAGATACTTGCACTTTTTCTTTTTCCAAAGCAAAGGAATCTTTACCACCAAATTCTGTCAGAAGCGAATTCTTGCACAAAATGGGCTCTAGAAAAACAGGCAGCACCAATGCCTTGCTTTAATTCTTTACACCACACTGCCAAAAAGGACTTCTAGATCCTTTTGACAGTAATGTGATCCCTATTATGTCAGCATAAATAACACCCTCCTGCTTCCTAAGACCGCCTGAGAATGTACAAGAAGTGATACATGCCATCTCCACTGCCCTGATGACACATAGCGTCATTCCAGTAACATGTATATCGAGGTGAATATGCTTTTGCAAAAAATGGATGCTCCTTTTCTTTGGGGAAGGCTTCTAGCACTCAACAGTAATCAATCCTCTACCACAATTTAAGCTCTTTAGCTACTCGTACCCAACGTCCCCCTGAAACTCTCCACCCTTAAGTTTTTCAGAGGTACAGCACAATTTGTACCCTTATTACTACCTCTTAGGCTGCTCAGTCCCTGAGATACAGAAAGCTGCAACCACAAGGCACCAGCACGAACTTCATATCCCGTTAAGCAAACGTCTCAGCTTCTGCTTGGAACAGAGCCAGACGAGTAGTGAGCAACAGATACAGCAGGAGCCAAAATTAACCAGCTCAATAACACGCACACAACATGCTTTACAAGGCGTGAAGAATTTCAGTGTTTTCAATGGAAAGTCCTGATTGCAGAAGGCTCCCCTTACTCTAGGCCAAAATACCAAGGCTAAGCAAGACAGTCAGTTATCTTTGCCTATTATACATAATTACTGACCTTTTTTTAGCCCTCAGACAAAGGTGTATTTTTCCACCACCAACTAAGTACTGTGAAGTTGTACACAAACATAAGATGGCTTTTAATTCATGACCTACATTCCAAAACCTCAAACAGGCATCAAGTTCTTCTCAAGATAAAAATCGTTTTAAAATTCCTTCTGGTTTTAATTTCTTTTAGTGAGAACACTCTAAGGAACAGAGTTGGGAAAGAAGCATATTTCTGTTCATGTTTTCTGAGTTAGCCTCCCCCCATCCCTCGAACTTTCACCCCCTTGCAGAAGTTCGTGCCTGTTGAAAATTAAAATGTCTGCATTGCAGGATGGACCATTATAATTCAACACATGCTGCTTTGGTGGAGAAAAAGCATGTTTTTGGAATAGCTCTGTTACGGGTCAGGAATGTAAAGCAGAGTTCATATTTCAGATGAAAATGGGAACCAGGGCTTTTTCTTGCAAACCCAACTCAGCTTTCCAATAATGAAGGAAAAAGAAGTCTGTGTCTGTGCAGTGAGGTCTTTGTAGTGTCCTGCATTAGGCATTTAAATATACTAATGAAGAGGTCACTGGCTGCTTGTGTTTTACAGATGGCAGCATTGCAAAGTCCTGTTTTTACCACTGAAAGCAAGTTTTCAACATTTGCTTCAGAACGTGCTTTCCTACTCCAGCCTTTGCACTGCCACAGATGACTCAATGGGCAATCATATGCTCTATATCATTCCAGAGAGCACCACAGGCTCACAAAACAACTGCTCTATTGAAACACCACAAGTAGAAACAGTACAGCTCAAATGAGATGGTATCACAACTATGTATTCTATTCCTCAAAGCTATGCAGACTGGGGCTTGATGCATTTTGCTACAAGTCCCAACACCTCCCCACAGAAGAATACAAAATCTTTTTGCACCTAGTCCCACAACTGTTTTGGCTGATCTACTCTTAACAAAACTTTTTTTACACTTAGATTCATGCATGTGTTTAAGAGAGAAAGATTATGAAAGTCACTACATCTGTACAATATCAACTCCAATACCCTGTAGTGGAGTCTTTTGCTTGCTGGTCTTCCCTGAGGATGGACAGGAAGCCATGAGAAGGGAAACACGACCAAGCAGAATTCATTCTCACAGAAAGAGCATCTACCACTCTCCAACAGAATCTGTGTTGCAGAATTTGTCCATGTCTCACTTGTATTTGTCTAGGATGAAGAAATTAGTCTGATAGACTTGCTAATAGAGAAGGACATCTTGACTGTTCACTAGATTACAGCATCTTGTTCAGGTAACAGGCTAATAGGAAAAGCTCCTGAGGAGCCCAGCATGAATGCTATACGAATCTCCCTTACAGAACATGTGTGTTTTGCATGTAAGCTATCTAATCACCGGGCTGTTTTTAGGCAAAGTCTCCCAAGACAAGGCACCTCATTACATTTTTCCCCTAAAACCTCTGCTGCTCTAACAGGTTGGAGGAGGCAGCAACCCAGACAGAGTAGACACCAGGCAGACAGCATTCCTGAAAGCTACCCAGACTGATGTGTGTATGAGACACTTGCATCTTCAGATGTAAGAGTTAATAATCTCCATCTCTGAAAGATAAAGCAGGAAAATTTACATCATACAACAAAGCAGGATTATGATAATGACACAATACCCTATTCTAACTCTTCTTGTCTGCCTCAACAGTGTAAAAGTAGCAAGAAATAGGATGCAAGGTGTACCATTTAAGTTCTCAAAACAATGACAGTGACAGAATATGATTGTACCCTTTGGGCAGAGGTTACACCCATCAACATAACTTGCACTATTTCAGGTAGAAAAAAGCAATGTCACAAAGGGTTGAGATCTACTTACTTTACAAGAAACTGTGCAGCTAGATGCATGTCAGAATTTAAATTACACTACCATTTCAGGGCCCCAGTCATGGCTGCAAGTGCCACTGCACACAGCACTAGAGAAAACAATCTATCCTTGATTATTCCCAAGTTGCAAGTGTAGCCTGATGCTTGCCAAAACAAAGACAGTCTCCAGAACAGCCATGTTAAATAGCTTTATTAAACAAGTTAAATGCGACACTACTTTTAGAGTTCCATCTACTTTACAGACCGGAATTGGATCTCCTAATACATTTATTTAGCATCAGCAGAAACCACATCCCTGTTCTTGAATATAAATTGTCAGCTTTAAAAACTGGTCCCAGCTGGTAGCTTTCTGTTAGCACTGCTGGTATTCACAACCAAGAGTCAGAGAAACCTACAGCCTTTGGTAAGGCTAGTTTTACCAAACTCAGCAACACAGGTTTCGGGGTCCCATTCTTGTTCCAGAATTATTTCTTTTGAAATAGCTCTTAATTTGGTATTTAGCTCCTCCCCCACCTCACAAAGAGGTTTATGCATTCTATACCAGTACACCGACTCCAAGACTACTGAAAGCTAGGAAGCAGTCTCCAAGATAAATAAGCTCATGCAAGTTTCATGAAAAAGAGCACTTATGTCGACAAGAATGATACAGTGCTTCCACCAAAGGCTGCAGCATGAGCTTAGCTGCTTTGATTGATCTGTCAAATGCTAAACAGCTAACTGCACTACCTGCTTTAGTAATCTGGAACAGCCCCAGCAGGCAGTGCCTGATGGTCGGCAGGCACATGGGGGACATGGAAGAGATTTGCCTCTACAGGTATGTCAGAAAAACAGCAGCAGGGCCAGACACGGAAGGACAGAGTGGGAAAACCACAGGTACTGTGGTGGAGAAAGAATACAAAACAACCATGCAGGAAGGCCAGGCTTCGCTAGTCCTGCTGCTCACAAAGGACCTTGCGAAATCTAAGAAATGTAAGACTTGCTCTCTCCAATCTCAAGAAACATTGCAAAATGACCACATGATGCTCCTAAGAAGGGTCGGAACCAAGGAAAGGAGGTTTAAATTGGGGGATCAAGGAGGAAGGTAAGAGAGATCTCAAAAGGAATGTGTTTTGGAGTTTTAACGTGAACAGCAGCAACTCCACCCCACCACCCTGCATACAAAAAAATCAGTTGATTAACTCCCTTAAAAACACTCTCTCTATTGATTCACTGAAAATGAAGAACTGCATGAACACTACAGAGTTAACCACACTGCTTTCCACTACTGGAAATAAGATTCTCTCCCTGTCATTCTCATCAGCTGAAATTACGTTCTCCCCAGCAACTGCAGTGTATTGCAGGTCTGGCAAGCTTACATACTAAAACACTGAGACAGTTAAGCATTAAGTAAGAGAACACAAATTAACGTCAACTGCTGATTTTCCCCACCACTAGGCTTTCTTGTAACAAAGAGTAAGAACATTGTAATTAACTTTGCTCATGAAATGCTATGTTCTAAAGTTGGGCCAAATTAGATGCAATATAATTCTTGCCAGAAACAGATAATGTGTGTCTTTCATCAACTTGGGTGATTGGAATTTATTAATGTTTGGCAAGTCTGCATAGCACAAATTATGTTTATCCGCTGCTCCACAAACAAGCACGACATCTCTTTTAGGTATGATCAACTGTATTTGGTATTTTATGAGAGAGAAATATGGCTTTCATTTTAGAGTGAAATTTTATAAGAGAACCCCTCAAACTGCAAGGGCAAGAAGAGGAAATAAAAATAACAGCACTAAGTATAGCAAGATCCTGGGCCAGTACTAGCTTTCTGTGGTACAGATATATAAGTTTGCAGGGAACAGCAAAGGGATATGGAAAGAGGGAAGAAAACACAGCTTAGCAGTGATGCTTTTCATTATAGCAGTAACAACTAAGATCTATTGGTAAGCATAATGCCTCAAGGGCAGTGTGAAAAAGCCACATGAAGAAATGCCAAAAACATCCTCAAAGCTGCAATATGACAATGGAGGCCCAGGCTGATGGTAACTCTCTCCCAAGTTAGCGTCTTCTGAAGTTAGTCTAGCTTGAAATGTTTCAGAACTCCACCCTCTATCAGCTAAAGACAAAACAAGGAACAGAACATGGATGATGATTCATGTCAGTGCAAGCTCCTATTTTTCTATTTCAAATAAAACTCAGGCTTCATGTCAATAGGCATATTTTCTTTTCCTTTGGTTTTTTTGTTTGTTTTGCTTCCAACCAAGAACTTTTCTCCAGGGCTCAGCAATTGCAGACAATCTCAAATGTCCCAACCCTTTTCCCACAAAGAGAGACTGAAGTGACCTCCCCACCTCTGCAGGAGGCAAATAGTGTTAAAGATTCAGCTAAGGTCTCAACCAGACTTTGCCAGAATAGTCCTTAAGAAGAAAGGAAAATGGTAGGCTGTCTCCTTTCTTAATGTCTTCCCCGACCAAAACAGTCCAGGAACACACAGAAAATGGAACAGAAAGGCAGGGGGGAGGAGGGGAGTAACACCAAGAGTTCTACAATTTTGACTTTCCCCATTCAATCCAATGCTACAACAAATCCCATATTTGATAAGGATTAAGTGCACGGAAAACCAATAAAGTCCAGAATTATGAGTGTCAAAAAAACTGGAGGAGACCCTCTAATTTCATTATAAGGTCCTGCCCACATGCCTAATGAGTTACAGTATTCAACAACGAAAGTTTTTATGTCATGTAGAAGGCACTCAGTCCTAATTGTAGATTCTTAGCATATTACATGCCTTCCACCCAACCATTCAGTGTTAATTATTGTTATAGGTGTTGGATTTCATAACCAGAGCTCCTAGTCCTCTTTAATAATTACTGTTGTGCAAATATTTCTGACTTCTGTAAACACTATTATAAGAGATCATCTAAGCCAGGCAGTCAGCAAAGCTGCTGAACTCTGGAAAGCCAAACTGTTGTGTTCAAAAGCTACTGAAGAAGTTACAACTGTGTCTTCTGAATAAGAGAGGAGCCAAACATTACTAAGTTTAAACTCCTGAGCATGTACCAACCCTACTAGTCAGCTTATCTAGTTTTGTCATACTTTAGACATCTAGGGTTGATATCCAAGTTTGAAAAAGCACAGGATAATGTCTAATGTGTCTATTTAAGGATATTTTAAGAGAAGCACTAGGTTAGTTTTGGAACTTACACTTATGCGTATGTGTGTTTGAAATGACTCATGAAGAGACAAGACTATAAAAAATTCACATCACACACACTCTGTGAAGGAATTCAGTACATTTCTGATTTAGCCTTCTATGTTCACTGTGGCAGCACTCTGGCAAACATAGTGAATATTTGCAAGATTTGCCCTATTAAGCAGTCAACAGGTACACCCATCTCATACACTACTAGTAACAGCCACACTGGGTATGAAAAGATTTATGAGCTTTTAGACTGGAAGCCAGGTGTTAAGACAGTGTTCATTACATCTGTTCTAAGCCTCAGAAAGAGGTGACTTGCTCTAGCAAGTTACCTTCCCCATAGAGGAAGGGACTTGCCTCACTTATGAATACTGGGAAATCCAAGATTATGCTGCGTACAGGTCACTGCACCTCCAGAAAGAAAGTTACTCCCCCTGCAGCACTTCGAAATATCTACTCCTACTTTCTCTCTTCTATAAGGAGGTGATCCTTTGCGTTTAACTGGATATTCAAGGTGACAATCAAAACCAGCAAGGAGATATAAACATAGTCTTAAATATTACCATGAGTGTACTGTACAGAAACATTTAAAAGAAACCAGAGTTTGTTTTTCTAATTCATTTTTACTTGTTTTTAATAGTTTGTAAGCATGGCTTTGGCAATACTTCAGGTGTTTGGGTTTTTTTCAATTTTCTAGACTTAATTCCTTTTACAGCAGGAGACTTGAAGAAAAAAAAAATACAGTTCTAATGAAAAACCTAGCTAGAAACAGAAAAATTAGAATTCATGGAATAAAGTGAATAAATGGGGACTGTACTGCATAAATTTAAACTGCAGATTCCTAAGAACAGTGGTAATGATTGGAAATTACGATGAATATTATCATCGCATTAAAGTATCACCATGTCTAGTGTTAACAAGGTAGCATTCCCACGACTTCCAACAGATCAGAGATGCACAGAGCAAAAAACCTCAACCTTCCCCGTACCTGCTCTGTATATAGTTGTATTTAAAATCTAGCCAGTGTTCTTTAAATTGCAGGCAAAGGAACTTGGATGATGTAACTTAAGAACACACTGAAATCTTCCCCTATTCTCAACCCAGAAATGCTCACAGCAGCTGAAGCATGCAATTTGAAATAAAGCTGGTTAAAAGAAGACAAGGGAATTGGTTAGGGAATAGGGGCTTCTTGGCATTCCTTTAAACCATTTCCTGTTCACCCTTGTGGAGTGTAATATAGTCCTAAGAAAATACATCTGACCTCATTCTTTTCAGCTGCATTAAAAAAGTTCTAAAAGCAATTTAAATATCAGATTGCACATTACATTAATAAAATAAAAAAGGAACTTATACATATTATTGCCTTTGTCTTTCACTACGAGATGTTGGTTTCTTCTTTTTTGTTAATTTAATGAGAGCTTTGATTTTCCCTGGGAGACGAGGTCAACAGACTAGGGCACTTCCTGTCTGCAGCAATGCCGTGTGCTTATGCAGACATGAGTCTTCTGACAAACAACTGATTTATTTCAAAGAGGGGGTCATTATAATCATGGCATATAGCAAGATCACATTCTTTCCTACTTGTTTTGCTTAATCACTATGTATTACTCAAACATACTTGAAAAGAAAACGCATTTCAGCTGTGTGTGAAAACTGACAATTCATCCAAAATCCCCCACACACACACTGAAAACAGAGGAGGAGGCGGCATGTTCTAGGTCAGACTGTGACCATGCATTGCAAAAACTGGGAGCAATCCTACTGAAGACAACTGATGTATTAAAATGTAAAAGACCTGGTCCTACAAGGTCCTGAGCACCTTGTCACCAGGAACAGAGGCCTCTACTTTTCAGAAAAGATCATTAAAGGACACTATCATCAGGGTCATTCAATGGCTTCCATATGTAAAATCACCCTTATAAATCTTACTGATGGAAACATCTGTGCAAACCTCATGCAGTCCTATTATACATACTTGGGACAAACCCGAATACCCTGCAAGGGTCAGATCTCCAGCAGCATGCAACAGCAGCACCCCAGCTAACAACCCACAGATTTTATGCAGCAGGAAACTCAAGAGACAGCAGTTTACAACAACAGCCAGCAGACATACCAAGGTCAGAGCAGTCTGAGGAGTCTCAAGCTACGGAGAGCTGAGAAAGAAGTTGAGCTGGGCATGGTAGAAGCTGGTTGTCTCTCCTTAACAGAATTGACAAAGCCCTCATGTTTCCACAGTATTTGAGCACTGCAGAATTACTTTTCTATCCACCACAATTACCCCACATAATTATTCTTACACACCTGCCCCTTATTCTAAACACATGAAAGTAGGATAACAAGCCCATGCACAAGATTACAGAAACCTCCATTGAAACATGAGGGGCTGAGCCCTTCTTCCAAGCTTCTAGACTTTCCTTGCTTTACTGCACTAGCTTTGCAGTTCTCATGCTGTTCAAACAGAAGCTTAAGTCAATTCTAATGGTGAGATTTACGGTATCTGTTCCCCTCCCTCTAAATGAGACTATACTAAACTCATTTACAGACACCTTCAGTGCACGTACAAGCTACTTAAAAATGGTTACTTTGTTATTCTTATGTCAAATAATGTAGTTTCATAATTGTGCTTTCTGTATGTAGAGAGACAAAACAATCCCACATTCATAAAACTGACACTACTAAGCACTATATAGGTAATTTACAGACCAAAGGAAAAACAGAAAAACTATTACTGTTAAAAACAGGAACATAGATCTAAGAAAATGAAACTGCTGCCTTGAATGTAGTGATTAAACCTATGAGAGTTATCCAGGAGACAGAAGAGGGGAATAAGTGCAAGAATTGCTATTGCAGAAGAGCAGGAAGAAACCTGTCATTAAGTAATATTTATGTATCATTTCTAGATAGCATGCTTTTTTCTGTTAGCTTATAGACAGACACAACCAAGACACCATTGCAGGAAACAGGCAACCTAGCATTTCAAGAATAAATTATAAAATGACTTGTCCTTAATCTAGAAGTATCAGGATACGGTACAGGGCCGGGGTGGGGGGGGAGCAGATTATAAATCTAAATTCCAGGCATGGAAATTCCTTTGAAGGCATTGGGAAAAATACACCATGGCAGAACAATTACATTCTTATGCTACCAGAAGAAAAACACTAAAAAAATGCCAAGTATATTTCAGCTACATGTTAGCTTACTTTCAGCTACATGTTAACTTACTAAACTTGCCCTCCTGGTCCCCGAAGAACCATTATCTACTGTTCTTCCATTTCGTATCAGAAAATGTCAAATTGGAGTTGGTGCCTTCCCTTCAACAACACTGCACTGCTACGGAAAGTAGATACTATGTATTTTCCAGGCCGAAACAGCAGCCATAGTTGCTTATTTGCCCAAAACTTTGCAATGAGTTATTGAATGAGAAAAGCCTGGGAACAAGCTTCTATCAGAGGACAGTCCCATGTTCCCCCTGGTAGCCTAAAAGAAAAAAATAATGAAGCGAGTTTGGTGGTTACCACCTAGTGTGTAATGACTGAGCAAGCATACACATTTAAAAATGACAAAAAACATACCATACGTTATCCCAAAGTCATAGTCAATATAACATACAGGTCACCCTTCAACAGGCCTGAAGAAACCTACCTGTAGTCATTTTCCCCACACACTGCTCATGTTTGCCACATCCCATTTGCTATATCACAGCTTAGCAGCAACATATAAATTACTTTCCACCTCAAATGATCCTCTAAGGAAAATAACGTTACTTGCAAACATAAAAAAATCCAGCCCTTATCTGACCTCATGCATCTTACCATCATCTGAGTAAACGGATATAGCTGAAGCACATCACAACAGGAAATTTTCAAGAATTTTTTGCTGTGACATTAATCTGAGCTGATGGTCCCCACAAGCACATGGATAACACAACCTTCCTCTTCGGAGCACGACATGCTAAATAACCAGCACAGTAATCCAAGTGAAGCGAGACCTGGCTTGCAAACAAGGAGCCTACACTAAGAATAACAAAACCAAAACACCCTCAGCAACTTCAAGTTTACAAGCAAACAACATACGCATTAAGAAGTGGTATTCACTACTGGAAAAAACTGCTGCCCAACACCAAGCCTAGGGCGGCTTCTTACCGTACAGTGCTTCACACACATAGCCCTGTATGCAACACCTATTCCAACGTACCTGCAAGGATGTACACTCGCTGCTTGTTGTACTAAGCACACTTTGACACATGATGTCAAAGGAGGCAATTGTGAGACAAATCCAGCAAAAGCGGACAGCAGCAAGCTGTTTGAACTAAGAGAAGTGCAACAGGAACATAACTGGGTGGGCAAAAAGAAGTCCATAAAAATCCCACCCTTGAGTATGCCACTACCATGTCAGTAAATGCAGTTAACACACTCCAGGAAAGCTAGAACTTGCAGTCCTTCTTGAACAACCACATAAGGCATAAACACATCATATGGTGTTCAGGTTCCCTTAGCCACAGCCAGAAGAATTAGAGAAAAGTGTCCAGCTTTCTCCCCTGATGAACACATAGAAATAACATGGTCAACACACAACTCCCACAACATCCTTCTCTGAAAATTGGAGAAATACAGATTTGATGAGTGGGCTGTTCAGTTGATGAAGAATTGATTGGATGATCGGATCCAGAGGTAGTGATCAACGGCTCAGTGTCCAGATGGAGATCAGTGACGAGTGGTGTCCCTCAGGGGTCTGTACTGGGACCAGTACTGTTCAATATCTTCATCAATGACTGACACAGACAGCGGGATCAAGTGCATCCTCAGAAAGTTTGCAAACAACACCAAGCTGAGTGCTGCAGTTGACATGCCTGTGGGACAGGGTACCATCCAGAGGGACCTGGACAGGCTTGAGCAGTGGGCCCATGTGAACCTCATGAGGTTCAGCAAGGCCAAGCACAGGGTCCTGCACCTGGGTCAGCGCAACCCCCGAATTCAATACAGGCTGGGGGATGAAGGGATTGAGAGGGATTGAGAGCAGCCCTGCCCAGAAGGACTTGGGGGTATTGGTGGATGAAAAGCTGGACATGAGCTGACAATGTGCACTCAGAGCTCAGAAAGCCAACTGCATCCTGAACTGCATCAAAAGCAGCGTGGCCAGCAGGTCAAGGGAAATGATTCTGCCCCTCTACTCTGCTCTGGTGAGACCCCACCTGGGGTACTGCATCCAGCTCTGGAGCCCTCAGCACATGAAAGACATGGACCTGAAGGCGCAAGTCCAGAGGAGGGCCACAGAAATGATCAGAGGGCTGGAGCCCAGAGAGGCGGTAGATGCCTCATCCCTGGAAACATTCAAGGTCAGGTTGGACAGGGCTCTGAGCAACCAGATCTAGTTGAAGATGTCCCTGCTCATTGCAGGAAGGGCTGGACTAGATGTCCTTAAATAGTCCCTTCCAACCCAAACCGTTCTGTGATTCTATGACATTACAAAGGCCGTTAAGAATCAACCTTCAAATCAAGTACATATACATACATATATACAGATTAAACAGCTTCAATGCCTTCAACAGCTACAGCAACCAAATCCCCACATCTCCCATTAAAAGGGTTGTATACAGATCTGTAATTTCAAGTCTGGTTGCATTACTACACAAACTTTCCCCATTTCATGCATGTTTACAAGAACCAACAAAGACAAAACAACTGAAGACACGAATCTGACAGAGTACTAGCTTCTTCTCACTGACATACCACATAGCTTTTCTTAATGATTTATAAGATGACTGTGCATGATACAGCTTTCTCTACTTTGAAAATGCAGCAATATGTTTGCAACTAGGGTGTGCAATGAAGTTGTTCATAAGTAGTGCACTAAAACTCCATAAGCTCACGCTGTTGCTTACTTCCTGGAAGATCCCCGAGTTCACCCACATCTCCAGTGGTGCATTTCACTTAGACTTCCCATACATCTATAAATTATACATCTGAAATACAAATCAAAATGGCCAGGTCACTGAGGAGTTGCCATTGTTCCTACTGAACGGAATCACATCATATCATAAGCAATCACCCCCCAAAAGCAAAAAAAAAAAGGGCTAAAACACACCAAAACCCCAACACACTCAAGGCCCTAAAAAGAAGCCACTGCTGGATAACCTGCCAACCTGAGCTATGTGCATTTCTATGCTAGATTCAGGGGAAATCCATGCCTCACTAAAGCCCCACCATATGCTTCAATGAAGCCAACATTTTGGGTTTCGTTCTTGATTCAAAGCTCAGTCAAGCAGACTGAAGTCTTTCTTCTGACTTCAAAGGGCATTGTTTCAGTTCCTGGATAAGCAGACAGGTTACCCAAGTTTACAAGATTCCTAAGAGGTTTCCACCACACAGAGCAAAGCAAAGATGAAAGAGAAGAAGTATGCACCTGTGAACAGAGCAGAATAGGTATGTCAGACACATACATATGCATTAGTAACCACATTATTTGCAAAGTTATTAAAACACCCATGATCATCAAGCTAATGCAAGCATTCTGGACAGTTAGCTGTATAGTTCATCTGAGATATGCACATGCAGGATATCTGGGGAATGAGACTCCTTAGATGGCTGTAGAGCAGTAATCAGATTATGTTTTGCTAGTTGTATTATGTCATCTCTCAAAATCCAAATATTATCACGTAGCACTAGTGTTAGGCATTACACCTGAACAGTGCTGAAAAAGGTTCCTACCTCAAAATACTTCAAGGTAAAGTATGAAGTCCATGTAACAAGCAAAGTACAGGAAGGGAAGAGCAGCTGTGGTAAGAATACATGTGAATACAAGCTATGAGTCTAAAAGATGAAGACATCCTGCAGCTGCAGTTAAAAGATATTCAACCACAGCGGATTTCGCCAACACAAAGTCAACAGTATTTTTAAAAGCTTAAGGGGGCAGCCTAGTTCTAGATAGTTTAGGTCTAGAAGTAGGAAAAATAGCTCTTGTTATTTTATTATGCAAAAATACCTTTCGCATGTGAGATGAACTACCCAAGTCCAGCCAGCTATACTACTAACATATGGGCAAGGACACCATAGCTTTTGCTGGGGCTAAGCCTCAAGGTTTTTCAGGCAGCTAAGAGCCTAGAATAATATACCTCTAATTTTTTAAGAGCACTTTGCTTCTTTCAACATGATTGCAAGCTTCCTATATGATATGTTTCAAGACATTAATCTTTATACAGAATCACTGAATGGTCAAGTTTGAAAGACAGTCTAGTCCATTTCCCCTGCTCAAAGGTGGGTCAACGATATCAAGTTGCTCAGAGCCTTGCCAAGTCAGGTTTTGACTATTTATACGACCAAATTACAGTCAAGTATGAACAACTACAAATTACTAGCCTTACATCAATTCACAATTCATCTGTTAACAAAACGTGAGCAGTTGTTTGTAAAACACTTGTACCACTAACCTATAGCATACAAACTGTTAACACTAAGACAGGCACTGTGGTAATATATAGCTTTTTCTCACTAGCAAAAAACTTTGTTAGTTTTCAGCCTTCTATTCATCCCACCTTTATGGTTTTCTCTACACAGATCTGCAGTTTTTAAACGCTCCTTTAATCATTGTAGCTAACACAAAGCAGTCAAGCCCAAATTCACCCATCAACCTCACCTTGCCCAACAAACCTGCTTTCAAGCCCACAGAAAGCAACTCCTTACAGCTGTGTTGAACAGAACAGAGCAACTCTCTTACACAACACAGGAAGGCCTCTTCATCCTCATTCCTCCTACCCGCCTGCCCACACAGTGCTTCAGTAACCTGACCTCTGAACAAGGTACCTTCAATGAAATGCTGAAAGTTCAACTATCACAACTGTCCCTAAACACTACATGCTACTTCCTGGAAAGAATGGCCACTAACACCCTCATTCTCCTCTACACTTAAGCTTCATGGATCTTCAGAAAATGTACAGCATGAACTTCATGGGGACACAAGTGTGGCAAGCAAGGGAGCAGAAAAGGGCTTGACATGTCCCTAATGCTGGGCATTTGTCTGGACTACATGCAATCAGAACAGCTTCTTGAAGAACAGGACTAGTAAATGTTGCTGGAATAAGGCAAATAATACATCTATTTCAGCTTGATTAACTCCTTAACTTTTGCTGTCTGCTCCCAAAACATAAGTATAGGATGAAAAGGCTCAAATCTCCAATAAAATAAAAAGTATGGGTGTTACATTCTTTAGGTAATACTACAGCACCTATTCACAGCAAATTGGTTTTTGTCCGTAGTAAAGACAAGACAACAGTCCTTAAACACAAAGACTGGACCTCCTCTCCTTTACATGAGTTTTAACTGACAACTTTGACAGCTGGACAGAATCTTTTTTTTAAAAAATCAGATTAGGCACAAGTAGCGCCAAAAAGGAAGAGAGAGGATATAGTGTACAGTAAGAACACACAGACTGTTCATTTGTCATATTTTTATTTTACTTTACATTTAAATCTTACTAAAGATAAACAAATAAATGAAAAAATTACAATTGTTTTTTTTCAACTCTTCCAAACTCAGGCCTTTGAACTTTTGTGCTCTGTTTAAAAGGACACAAAAGACATGTTTCTACACAACAAAGATTCCTTTCTTGTTACCAATTTATTTAAAAATACTAACTTTTTCCAGTTTGTATATGCCAATTTGCCTTTCTTCTTCCTACCCCGCCTTGCTATTGCCGCTTAATTTTGGTATTTGATTTAGTAATGAACTGTCAACAAGCTGGCTAGCTTCACATTGTGGTTCTTCTGTACTTACCTATTACAGTTTTGTATGTTGTGACTGTAACACTACAGGGTTTAACTCCATTAAAAAAAAAATGGGAGGGTTCCTCTTCATCTTTGCAAACATTTTACATGTATTCCTTTTAATGAGGGATCACATGAGGATGGCCAAACCACCCATCCTGGCATGATCAGAATACAGGTGCAAAGTGTTCAGCTTGCCAGGCACCTCTCAGGCTGGCAGGGCAGACCAGTGTTTGTGGCCAACCAGTGACTAATCAATGCTTCCTTTCACACAGCCTCCAACCCTTCCTCCAGCTCTAGATCAGTGAGCAAGCAAGAAGCCTGGTACAAAAAAGTTGACAGGCCTGGGCAGGCAGCACCCAGGAAAAGGAGACACCTTTCCCTGTCCCCAGCCTATATTTACAGAAGAGTCATTAGCCCCATGTCATTCTGTGCTAGTAAGAATATGACTCTAGGGCCAATAATGACAGATAATATTCCTCACCTAATTTGGGGCACCAACATGGGTGGAGGTAGAAGTCAAAAGGAAAGCAGTGCAGGAGCTGCATGTCATTTCCTTAGGGCTGTGTTTCTGGGACAAACATGGGAGCGTAAAGCAGAGCCCAGACGAGCGCAATGTGCTACCAACAGGACAGAGAAACTGCAAGTGGGTGAGTGAGGTCAACCCCGCAGGTTTAACCTGACACTCACTCATTCCCAAAGCTTCTTCTCACTTCAAACACAGGGTTTAATAGTGTTGCACTTGCTGTGCAACTACACTATAAAACTGGCTGGTTAGGACTGCAACTGCCCATGATCAACCCAATCTGTGGATGAACACTGCACACTTATAGAGACATCAAACTAGCACCAGGAACCATGGAAGGAATAATTAATTTATAACTGATGATGACATTTTATTACAGACTGACAAAGACTGTCTGGGAACCCAACCAAGATATTCTCTGCTATACTCCAGACTATAATCCTGTTTTAGGAAATAACAATGTGTTTATTCAAAGTAAGCCAACTCCAACTCAGGTTCTTCTACTGTAATTCCAAACAACATAGCACAGTTCTCATTTAACCTATTCCCTTTCCTTTCTGCCCCAAGATTGGGAGATGCTGCAGGTTGTTTCCAGAGTATCTGCAAGTTATCTAGCCCCAAACACTCTCCCAAAGCTATGTACTTTCCCATCCAGAGATAGCTGATCAGAAGGCATCCCACAAGAGCCCAGTTATTCCTTGTCACAGAACAGTTACCAAAATAGTAACTCTGACCCTACAGCTTCAACTGTCCCTCTTCTCCCCTCCCTTTCAGACCCTGTCTTTTTCCCTTCCATTTCCTCCTACCCTTATCTATTGGTTTTCACTTGCCTTCTCCAATACTTTTTCCTTCCACCATTAACAGAGCTGCTATATAACTTATGGGCTGATACTGGCCCCCTCACAGAGGGCTCAAGTGCTCCAGAATTACAGTTCACTTGAATAAGGTAATTTTAGAAGCACATTCCTGTGTCAATAATGAAGAAAATACAATACATGACAGCAAGAGGTTGATGCTGAACTGACTGCAACAGGCAGCAGGTCTTACTCTATACACTGTAGGACTTAGAACACATTTAACTTTTTTCCTACATTTAAGCTTTGGCTGGGAGAGCAAGCTGACTAGAGCAGAGCCTTATGCTGTCCAGAACTGGAGGCATGAAGCCAAACAGCTCTGGAACAGAAAATGGGGTGGAAGGTAAGACCCCTGACCCCTGACTCCTGACAGAGGGAGGGAGAAACAGGAGCCATGCCGTTTGTTTCAAGAGGGAGGGAAGGCTAAATCCTCCTTTCCCATGAAAAGGTAGTTGAGGACAATCTATACATTCCAGAGACCAAATCTTCCCCCTGCACACTGTATAGTGGAATCAGAAGTTATTACTGAAGAACACAGCAAACTGAGGGAAAGCTACGATCATTATTGTTTGAGGTTTATTTAATTCAACACCCAACAAAACAAGGACACCAAAATAAAATAATAAAAAAAAATCAAATTTCAGTAGTTGATTTTCTAAATAATTGGGTAAAGTGGTCAGTCAACATTGCTATCTCACTTTTTAGCTAGAGTGAAGTCTGTATGTGGGCGATTTTTGTCACAATTACCCTGAAAGAAAGTAGTACATGTACACAGAGTGTATAGTGCTATTTTCAACAATCCCCTGCTCCTTTTTAGGTTAATTGTAGCTTTCAGTGGATAAAAGAATTTAAGGGCTGTTTAAAGGAGATTCTGCTTTATTATTTTTAAAGTTGCCCCACCCAAGTTTTGTTCTCCCACACATTGAGTCCAGAGCACATGGGAACACAGTGGTTTCAATGGAATGCATCCCAGCAATCTTTCCGTTCCAGACCCCCACGTAGCATTTTATACTTTAAAAACTGCTGAATGGGAGCCTACTGCTTAGAACATCAGGCATTAAAAAGAAGTGCCAAGTCTTAATTAGCATAGCGTAAAGATTAAGACTGAGATTTTATACAACATACCTAACAGCCTCATCACTTTGAGATTTATGGAACAATGACTACACCACAGGCCAAAAAGCAGAAATTTTCATAAGAACTGCAAACTTTTCAACCCCTGCACGATAGTACAACAAATAGGCATTTCCAGAAATACCAGAAGTTAGAGCTGGCAACTTGCATTGGGAAATCCCAGCCCGTCTTGGCTTCGCTTCTCACAATAGCTACTTTTTCTGCTGAACTACACAGCTGATTTTCAATTTTAAAAGATGCTCTACTATTTTAATTATTCAGTATTGAAGATATTTGGAAACAAATCCCAATTCTAATCTTCCTCTTGTCCAGGCAACAATCTAGCAATTAGAAGAAAATTGGTCGTTGTTAAATTGCAAGGTGTCTTTTTCAGCTCATCTTCAATACTCATAGAAAATGGTCCTAAAAATTTTCGGTCAGCACTGGTTTTATTTTAATTGGACTATTTCAAACTCTTCTTTTCCAAGCAGATATAGTAAAGAACTTCTGTCTTACTGGGCAGAAATGTTCATTCTCTCTTGTGTGAATAAACTACAGATGATCTAGAAACAAATTCGAGCTCTGAAGTGATATGATAGTTCCTGATATTACCATACTAACTTTTTCAATTGTTACATGTGATAGCCTCTTGCAACAATTAAAATAGTAATCTTTTTAGGTTGTCAGGTTTTAGGTATTACTATTAGTAGGTTTTGAGTTTGGTCATGAGCAGCAACCAGTGAGGAAAGAGTGAAGAAAACACAGCTTCTCAGGCAGAAGAGACTAGTTCGCTTTGTCAAGACTTAAGTGCAATTCCTGTTGTTTTGCCTACAGACTCAAAGTTTGCACATCCACTACTTAGCTTCCAGTTGCAGCATTTGCTCCCACCTAGGCATCCTTTTCCCAGATTTCTAAAGTACAAGGATCCTCCTGTACCTACACATCACACTTTGACAACACTTATTTGTGACAGAGCGATAAATCTCATTCCTTCACTCCAAATACACATGTTCACATGGCAACAGTCATCTCCAGGAAGGATTTCACAGCAATTAAGTCTGTCAAAGAAAAAAGATTCTCCAGTTAATGGAGCTGCCTGTACACAGAGAGTGAATCAGGTGAGGTACAGGGGAGCTGAGCAGTAAAAGCATGAAGTCAGTGGTCATTCTCCCATCTAAGACGACTCATGATCCTGTCTCTCAGCTGCTGACTGTACCAATTCTGCTAATTATCAGAATTAGCAGCCGAATTCACTTGTGTGTTCCTGTAACTCTTTTGCTGGCATGCCCACTCCTGTGCTTTTTACGCCAATAATCTCAGGGCGTGATTTGACAACGCAGCTAAGCCAAACAACAGCTGCACAAAAGGATGTCCTGCTGCTCCTCCTACTTTCACCATTCCTCTCAGGGCTGACCCTACAGTGAGACAGAGTGTGGAACTAACCAGCTAAAACTCACCCCACAAAGTAGTCTTCCATCACTTTATGTCCCTGAACTGACTCACTGCAGGATCAGATACCCTCAAAATCAGACCAGCAGAGATAAAAGAAAAAGGAGCAGGGACATCTCTATTGGAAGCTGCAAGACTGGTATAGCTACAGCACCAAAGCAAAGCCTCACAGCAGGGACACAGAGACATGCACGTGAATATCAGCAGTTGTGACCACTTTCAATTCAGCCACTCCGGAACAGCCTAGAGAGCTGAATTTTCCTACATGGTCCTCATTCCACCATACAATTTTATGCTGTCAGCCTTACTGCTAGAGAAGTGTTTGTGTAATTTCTGTTTCTCACACGCACCTTGAAGCTCCTACTCCTCCCCCTCTTCCTATTTTTTTTATGCTAATAGTGAGGCTAAGGAGAAGGGTATTGTTCCTTCCCCCAAGACACTTTCAGTTCTACAAAATAAGACATTAAAGATTTCCTCCAGAAATAAACACAAGTGAGGCAGGATGAGAAAAAGAATCCCTCTATCCCTGCTGACTTTACCCTTATCCCAAATCCTAAAGCAGTTACCACTGCTTATAAATTGAGAGACAAATAAGACTAATTCCAATTAATACCACCTCCTCTTCTTCCTCCCCACAAATTATAGCTAAGGGCAGCTTCTAGAAACTAAAGAGAAGGATAACTTTCCTTGCTTATCTTGCGCAAAATATAGAACAGCTCCTGTTAGCTGTTTTGATCTATGCCCTTAAGGTTTGGCTTCAGAACAGAGGAAACCAGACTGTCACGGATTTAGACCGCTGTGCTCTCAGAGCTGCATATCTAAATTTTAGGTATCTGAAAAATCCTTTGTGGTCAACTTTGTCTCCAGCCAGTAGACAGCAGTAGTATCAAAACAGCAATTACTTTCAACAATTCCACTTGGTTTTGGGGAGAGGCATGAGCGAGTCATCAAAGACAGCTAAGTAAGGAATAAGCGAAAGCTAAGTAAGGAATAAGTGAACCAGTGCAATTTATAACAGTGGGTAGACTAGCTACAGCAAGACCTAGCTGCATCATGCATGTCACTTAGCCTTTGCTCTGGAGCAGTACCCCAGCCAACTAGCATAAAGGTGTGAATGAAGTCATCCTAACACACAGGCACACCTAACTTCCATAATACCAACCATGTTCATGTATCAGACAAGGGACTGTTCTCACTACTCAAGCAGATGCCTATAAAAAAAGTTTTACTGGTGTAGATGAACTCAAAATATCAATTGCTGCTACTCATTGCAACAAGAGCAACAATGTCTGGCCGAAAAATTCTAGCAATTCTAAACTGAATGGCATATTCAGTTATATAAGATGTTGGAGGCTTGTGACAGTATTTTTATTTGTTGTGAAGTGGCACAAGACACTGCCACTGGCTGATTCAGTCTGGTGACTAGCAAAAGCCAAACACTGCTTAAGTAGTTAAAAGTGTTGCCCTCTACTCCCAAAGGTTGGTTGAGATATTTAGCTTGTTTACAGAGGTAGTGTTTTTAGAAAGAGCTCTTGCTAAACTGGAGTAGAGCAGCCACCAGTGCTGCTGCTGGGAAGCCAATACAATGGCTGCACCAAATGCTAATGTGTAGATCAAAAGACTTTTTAAGCAGCAACCAGCGCATCTGCAGATTACACCACAACAGCATCTCTACCTTCTTCCCAGCTACTGAAGCGCATTATAAGCCAGCTAAACAGACAACTCTAATGGTGTGCCATGAGACTATCTTCATATCAAAGCACAGCCTGTACTACTCCTGAGTGCAACATGTAATTTTATTCCTGAACATCAACACTTCTGAAGAAGCTCCATTTTCAAACCTAACACATCATCGCCAAACATGGCTGCTCTAGGGAATCTGGCCATGAGAAACAACAATACATCATTTCTTTCAAAGCAGCACAAAAATTTAGGATGAAGAATGGAACATTACATTCTTCACAGATCACGGTGATTTGTTACAAATTCCACACAAAATCTGGAAAGTCAATTAAACACAAAGTCAGCTATTTCACTGACTGCTCACTGCACTATCAAATAAGCATTAACATTAGTGTGTGACAACGAGCTGGAACAAGTAGCAGTAGGAAAAGACAGACATGAACAGGCCTAGAATACAGCAGTTCTTCTGCTCCAAGGGAAGTATGCTTACTATACTAGTTCAAGTTTGCGTCTCCATTGATACTACTACTACTAGCAAGAGGCAATATATGATGTGCAGCCTAATGTCTTTCTAAATGCAGTTCTGAAGAGTCTCTTGTAGGATCTCCACATTTATGTCTGTCATCCTTGCTGCTCAAGCCTCAGATCTACCTCTCTCATTGCACTAGAATTGATAAGCCACAGCTGCCCTAATTGCACAGCTGGTTCCTGTATTCTTGCTGACAAAGAAACCCTGCCACAGACTAAGGAGACCTTTCGTTAAGTGCTCAAACACCACACTGATAAGAATGGTATTATGCCTTGACAGAAATATGATTGGGTAGTAAAGTCCCTACTAGGCTTAATCCTTTACCTAGAACAAAGTTTCAATCTGGGCACCCTCACAATCTAGTGAAAATTCTACAGACCCCACACATACACATGATTCAGTTGTAGGGAGCAAGGAGTGAAATACTATTAATTTGCATAAGAGAGAACTGCACTCCAAATAGAAACAGCCTACTCCGTACTGTACTCAGCTGTTGCCTTTGTGCTCGGAAAAGGTTTTCTTCTCTGTAATTCATTAACCTACAACCTTATCAAGGTGGGAGTGAAGAATTTGTTTCCAGCATGGAAACCAGCAGTCAAACTAAGCAGAATACTTACGTCACTCTTCCTGAACTTTGCTTTTAAGCTCTTCATGCTGATCACATTCAACCTTCCAAACCTTTGAGGAGCTTTTTATTCTTCTTCAATATCTAAACAAAAAAGAAAGAAAAATAAGATTCCAACTTGATATCATTCAGTTCACTGGCAGCTAAGTCCAAATTGCATTTGCATACCTGTATCACCCTTTGGGGATTTAGCCCTCAAGCTCTAAAAAAGATTAACAGCCAGGTAAGGGAAACTTTCTGTTTCTCCAAACTGAAAAGCAAGCCTAAGTCTGACCACAGAAGAATAGAGCAAACCTTTACCAAAAACTCAAGCATTATCGTGTTATCTAAGTATCCCTCGACATAATCAGATCACCAACACATTCGTACATATATGAACAGCTTTCTCTGCCCACTGCCTATTTTAACATTACTATCAGAGCTGTCATTTGTAAAGTGGGAAATGCAGAAATAAGCATGCAAAGTCATTCATGAAAACTTCACTATCCTACAACCACGGTTCTGCACTGGGTAGCAGAAGTACCAGTGCTATTGTATGTATAAGTCTAACCACTAACCAAATTCAAAATTATACTTAATCCGTGCATGACACACACTAGGACAGCTCAACATAACATAGCAGATAGAACCACGTGAGCTAGAACAGCGGCTATCACTGGAAGAATTGTTGTCTACTCTTCCCCATAAGAAACTGTGTTTGTATTCTTAGAGTCATATATGTTTTTCATTTGACAGTGCACTATCACAAACAGTCATGCTCCTCCTTCCTCCCTCTCAAGGAAAGAAAAGCAGCAATTGCACAAACACATACAACTAACATTACAGGCAAGCTGAAAGCTCTCCACAGGCAAACAGGGAGCCAGTGCCTGGGGCGAAGTTTCCTACAGAAAGCTTCAGCATACCATATATTACTAATCCAAGACAAATGGAACAGCATGTTGAAGTAGCATGGCAATGTGTTTTTTCCTAGAGCACAGCAGAAAAACTTCATGAAAGAGCAACATACGTCTGAACTGGGCAAAGCCAGCTATGCAAAAATGTTGCAAATACAGTACGCTCACTGGAATAGCCAGCCCTTCTCATCTACAAGTTTTAGCTGCTATATAAATTCCTTCTGAAGGAACAGTTTAAAGTAAAGGATGTTCAGCTGTATAAACTTCCTCCCTCCACACTAGAAAAAAAAGGAGAAAAAATATGAGTCTAGCCAGATAAATAAATAACTGAAATGAAGACTGAAGCATAAATTCAAATAGGTCATGCAGGGTCACTAATGTTTCACATCACTCTTCAGAAAGAGTAGATCAGTTTGATAAGCAAAGTGCGATTCAATTGTTTTGTAAAAGAAAGTCTCTTAATATTATGAAGCAAGTTGCTATGTCCTACATGATCACTCTGCTATAAGTTTTAAAATGCAATTACACAGTATACTCTTGGTAGAATATACATGAATGCTTCTACAAAACACGATGCTAAGTACCATTCAGGAATAGTGATTAGCGCTAAGTAAACATGTCATTTAGTTCAAACCCATATTCATCTGAGAGCTATTCAAGACAAATACATTTTTTCAAAAAACCCAAAACAAAGGAAAAATCCCATACACTACACACACAGAACACACACCTCCAGTAGGTAATGTGGATGTGATAATTCTGTAGGCTGTTAAAATATCATTAAATCTAATTAAACAACCCTAAGTCTAATGAAACAGTCATTCTGAAGTCGTAATTCCTGATTGCTTTCAGATATACGAACGAGGGATTTCATTCAAAGTTCTTGCTTTTTCTCTCAAGGAGGATAGGTTTGTGGCATTTTGTTTAATTCTCTAGCATACAAAAGGAAAAAAAACAAAAACACACATTTGCAGAAGCTTTTCATTCCCTGGCTTACACGACAATTTCTAAGCTTTTTTCCTGAGCTGAATGGTGTATTTGTAAAAAAGTCACAAAGAAATACAATTTAAAAAAGCAAGTTTTGAACAGTCAAAAAGAAGGAATTATTTTAGGTTGCTCTGAGAGAAGCATACCACTTTATTTCTGCTACACCTACTCAAACTTTGAAGAAAACATTTAATTGCACAACAGCTGTCATAACCTGCACTGGAAAGGAGCCTGAACCTCAGCAAGAGCCCAATAATCTCCTAAATCACTCTCCAGCAACACCAAGGGTGATGAGCATTGCAGAGACCATAAATGCCAGGCTGTAGACAGGATGCTTATCTGGCCTTGTTTACATACCACACCAGGAAAAAAAAAAAAAGAAAGAAAAGAAAGGAAGAAAGAAAATGGAGGACAAAACCCAAACTGTTCTTAAAACTTTTTTGGGAAAACAAAAAAACCCCACAATTTAAAGGTATTTTAAAAGCCGAGAAGCATCATCCAACATCCCACAAAATCCCAAATTAACATGACTTTTCACTTTAAAAGTTAAGCATATTTGACTAACAAGGTAAACAGTTTAATTAGACCAGTTAATAAAATATAAAGAAATCCTGTGCATGGGGAACTGAAAACAAGAAATCTTTCCTCACATCCAGATTTCCAAAAAATTGCGTGCTACAGGCTGTCTCACCCCCTCAGCCTTTTTGGCTCCCATGAACAAAATATTTTTTATAGGTCCCATGGAAGACACAGTACTCAACTACAGGGCTATGGGCGAGATGATAACTGCCTTGTAGGTATATGCACACAACATCTGCAAAGATGGACTCTATGAGGAACCTGTAATACAATCTAATTAGCAAGCTTTGCAAGCACTCCTAATGCGCTACTTTTCCCTCTTTTGAGGAAGGAAGAAGGGAGGTGAGCCTGTGTTTCTATTAGAAGCCAACTTATTTTTCCCACAGGATACTTCACCTCTTGCGTAAGTGCATTTTATACACTGAATGTGAAACTCAAGTCCTCAGCATCATTAAAAACGCATGCACAAGCACACAAAAATGGCATTCCCAAGTTTAGTGTGTCACATCTGTATTTTTTCCATAAGAGATAGTTAAACACAAACATTAACATTACAGCTTGTGCATCATAATGCACAATCCTTCATAATCCTTCAGCTACAGAAATAAAAACCCATGAATCAGTGCTGACTGCCTTTTCTTGGCACTGTTTAAAGGAGGAAGTCACCTCTCAAAGGGTGTAATTATTGGAATTGATGCAAAAAGAGGTCAGCATCATGATTCATCAAAGCTTTATGACAACTGTTCATGTGCCAGAGGATAAAGAAAAGAGGATAAAATATATATAGGATAAATATATATATAGGATAAAAATATAAAGAAAGAGGAGAAAGAAAGCACCATTAATACACTCCCATTTTACAAGGTAGGGAGCGACTACTAGAAATTCACTAGGGAGCATCAAGACACTTCAAAACAGTATTTCTGCAATGAATCACAGGTATTAACAAGAAGCAATCTCTACTAATAGTGGCATTTCTCCTTTTTCAGAACAAATGTGATAATAAATACTGAGTGCTGTCATTTTGTAGATGCAGCAAGTTAGCAGTAGAGAAGTGCTTAACTCCAGGGACTCTCAACAGTTAATGCTTATCCCATGCTTTTAACCATTAGCTCCAAAATTAAATACCTAGTCCTCTATCTCATCTTCTTTCAGCTTAATGTTAAGAAATAGCTTTCAGGAAAACATGACACAGAAAATGTCTTTTGGTTGATGGTAAACCTATCTAGTTAAAACAAGAGACATAGCAGTGGTGGTAATCTTCAGCCTCAACAATTTCATTGAAACTGTGTTTTAATACACAATACAATCTTTAGGTTTAAATGCAGGAAACAGATTAGAATTATCTTTCCCACTGATTTACAGTGAGATTCGTGCAAACCACAGTACACAACAGTACTGACATGTATATTTTCCTTCCGTTAAGTTGCATTAAAATCAGACTACGGCCTTTCAAAAAATGGCCAAAGATGCAGTGATGCAACAGTAAAACAGCCTTAGTTTTACTAAGTAAAACTGCTACAAGTTTACAGTAAAATCATATACTGCGCACCCTGTCCATGCCGATTATAGTTACCCTTTACTGGTAAGTGCTGAATTCAATTAATTTAGGTGTCAAAAATCTTGTATCTCTTCCAGAACACCCTGAGAAGCCTCCATCTCAGACAATACTCTCCTGCAGCAAAGCACAATTCGTGTCATCAACTAATTTCCCCTTCCCGTCCCCAAAATACTTCAAAATTAATTTTTTTAACCTTGTGAGATTACAGAGAAGAACTAGAAATTCCATGCAAGATCTGGCAACATAAAGAGAAAAAAAAAATGCCACCATACACTTATATGTCCTTTGTGTGAATACACCTATGTTCACTGGAAAATAAGGGGCCCCAGAAGTTTCTTCTCCTAAAGCACACCACCACCATTTATTCTCTGGATGATCGCTTGGTAAATCACAAGCCCTGCTCTAACACAGAAGCACAAGCCTTTGTGGCAACCAGAACTGCAGAGCAGTCAAAGGCATCCACACTACTAGCATCTCTTCTGCTGCCCACCTTAAGTAGCCAATTTCGCAGACGCTTCACATTCCGCAGCTCCCCTGACCTAATATCCAATACCAAGAACATGCCCAAACCCAAGCTTCTCCCTAGCATTGCCAAAGCCACGGGACCACCTGGGGGCGTTAGCCATTGCTCGGCCTCCTTGGTTGTTCACACATAAATGCAGCAAGCCCACGCTGTCCTAATAAAATCCACCCAATGCTTTATCTCTGACTACCTTCTCATTTCCATTCAGTTGAGCATATTCTTCTGTTCATTTCTTAGGCCAAAGCAGAGAAGCATGTATGTTCTGACCCAAAAAAAAATGGGAACTTTCCCCACTCTTTATCAGCACGGCTCAGTTTTTCCATCTTGAGTAACCCATCCTCATATCATAGGAAAAGTCAAATGGAACCAAATTTTTTTAAACTTAGTGTCACCTATAAAGACAAATAATTCTTGGCTTGGTTAATCTACTATTACTTACTAATGAAAACATACTGAAAAATGCACTGAGAAACCCAAGTACTACACAAGAGTGGGAGTGATTTATATACAGTTAATCCCACTCTAAACAGAATCAGACATCACAGATAGCAAGGGCCTTAGGTAACTTAGTACAATCCCTCTATCTGTTCACAAATCACAGACAAGGATGTGCTGAACTGTACAAATTTAAGCATTTGAGCCCCAAAGTTAAAGCTCCATGATACTGCATCACTAACAAACCTACAGCTATTGCTCCTTCCTCCAGAACACTTTGCATCAGCTCTCTACTCCTACGCTTCCTTTTGATATTCAGAATTTGCAAATGTTAAACTTCATTTTTAATGGAGTCAGATGAAGCGGTACTGGCCTCCACAGATATTACACACCCAATACAAACCCAGGCACGACTGTCAATGTGGGGACATGTGCAGTTTGTTAAATAGTGTTTGCAAAATCAGTTCTAGACAGCTAGGAGAAAGCTTGCATCAACAAGGCCTTAGACACAGTGAATTACAGGAGAAGATTAGAGAAAAATCAAAATGTGACATTGCCCTGATTTGTTTACTTGGTATATTAGACAGCACTCCAGGCAAAATCCTAGCTCAAGCAAAGTCCAGACAAATTTGTCATTCACTCATTACATACAACTTTACTCTGTTCTTACTCCAGGTCTTTTGTTTGGAAGCGTCTGTCAATACACATCCAGTTCATGAAGAGCACAGTAAAAGAGACAAGACTTGCTGCATGAACTGGGTCATACCGCTGTCGTCCTCTGCTTTCAATTTCCCCGTCTCTAAAATAAAAAGCCCCCCCTCTTTACGTGCCCCTCAAATTTGAGACCATATTCTCTGGTTTGATCATACATAAGATATGTTGCAATGCTGAAGGCTTTCCCATGTTCAATGCTTAGTCCAACAGGACTAGATTGGAATTGAAGGATCCGGATACAACTAGAAATACAGAAAAATGATGCAGAGTTCTACTTGTGAAATGCCAGTTCTTAAATGAGAAACCCACATGGATAACAACAGCTAGTACTTACTCCCTTCCTAATATTCTCTATCAACCATTCAACCACATGTTCTTCAGTATTGGCAAACAGGAACATCTGTACAGATGCTACACTAAATCTATGAAGAGACATATCCATGACCTCATGAATTAATACTCTGAAATAGCATAAGGAAGAACAGTCACCTATTAGGGCAGCTGTTAGGAACATGGGAAAATCAATTTAAGTTACTTTAAGACACTTGCCAAGCCCCACTCCCATAAACTGTGCCCTTACACTTCTGAAAGATCAAGACCTTTCAGGATATCCTACTGTAGTCTAGAAATACCTTCAGAGACTGTGCTGATAATACAACTCCACTATTCAGCTTCCAAGTTCTTGAGTGGGGAAAATACTTTAGCTGGTGAAAACACAGTACCTTTTTAAACATTACCCAAAAATAGAAAGAGAGTTAGGTGTGCTTCCAACTCTCATAAAAAAGGAATTCAGGTATTTGCTATCCTGGAAGATTATCAACGCTATAAACTACCAGAATACCAGCAAGATCAACACCTATATCTTAGCGATAATCAAGTGATTTTTATTTAATTTTATTCAGGTTGTTGAAACTTATATTCAATAGCAGCAGCGCTAGGTGCAGCACAAATATTAGAGAAGAAGATCTACTATTTAAGATACTTCTCCCAGCCTTCGGAGACCTGTGAATCTCTAGATCTCCCCTAGAGTTACTGTGCTGGTGTATCGGCAAGTCCTTGTAAACAAGGTCTTCAAGAAGCACTTGGGTGTCAAACTCCCCAGAGACATTTCAGCATATCCCAGTGCCTTTGGGAATCCAGACATCTCCAATAATTAAGAGTAACTCCCTGCCTCTCAGCAGTTACGAGGAAATAAGTGGAACATCCTCAGCAACTGAAGCTACAGACCAGCATACAAATTCTTTTTCTATTGTAATGACTGAACAAACTTGGCTTCTTGGCTTCTCCGCTTTACCCATGAACCCTACAGATTCAGATGAAAAAACCACACATCTTGTTTTACAGTATTTTGAATACCAGCAATGGCTTCCAGGCACAAAATCAAAAGGAGACTATGGCAGCCTTAGAAAATATACGTAAGTTACTACGGCATTCATCTAAAATTCAAGGTCTGCCTGCAGAGGAAGGACTTGAGTCAAAATCTAATGCTTCCCAGCCAAATGCACTAACCATGAAGCCAGAGGCTCTCTCCTCCAGAGGTGGTCTCAAGCTCAGCACACCAACTGCTACTACCATCACATCCAGGCATTACTGTCCATCCTGTTCTGGACCTTAACACAACAGAAGGATGGTTTCCTTCACTGCTGTGTACTTTCACTCCAGCTGCCTTCATCAAGTACCTAGACTGGTAGCTAGTCCCAAGTACCAGGGGAAATCTTCAGTTGTTTCCACACTTTACTAGACTGGCATTTGTCTCTGGCAGTACGATAGAAATAAGCTCTGCTCTAATGTATTACCTGAATTACAGCTATTTGCACTACTTCCTCTATAACCTAAAAGTGCATTATTAGATGACCCTCAAAACGTAAGGAGCAGCAAGGACTGGCAAGTCCGAAAAAAAGCGCCAAGCTACCTCAAATGCAGAGCTATCACTTGTGTGCATTCGCAGGCACCCAGACAGCAACTCCAAGGAATGTAGGCAAGAGAACGGGCTTCTCAGACATGCAGGAAGCATGGACACAGCAGGAGAGCCAGTTACTCGAATATATAAACCCAGAAGTTATTATGGATTGCTGTGCTCCCACCTTGGGATTTTCAGTAGTCTACTATCTCTGCCACTAAGCAAGGCACTAAAGCTTTGAATTGATTTGTTCTAGTTTTGCTTGTTTTTTCTCTGTAGTTATTTCAAGCATTAACCCTGTGCAAAAAGAACTAGCCCACAATCAGGTCTCAAAAGGAATGTGATTAGGGTATTGTTGCAGTAGGATTTAGAAATAGCCATTATCTCACACAAGAACTTGGCTTTCATGTTTCATGCTTCTCCCTCAAAAGAGACACAAACTCCTTATCGGAAAGGGGGACAAGAGCAAGATAGTGGGGAACATACAAAAAGGAAAGAAAAATAAAAAAAAAAGAAAAGAGGAGGCAAGTGAGTGAACCCTCTTGTGAAATGCCTACATTGCTTCATGAGACCAGGACTCTCCTGCCTAGTCTCCTCTCCACGCTTGATGTCATCCACCTCTTAGTTCGGGGAAGGAGAGGGGAGGAGGTAGCATATTATTGCTTTGCTAGCAGATGCACTCTTGGAAAAGGGAAGGAAATAGCACAGGGCCAATATTTTTGGAGACTGGAAGGATGGATGTCTGCTACTGCTTAGTGACTTATTGGCACTAAGCTTGGCTTCAACACAGGAGAACCCTGAGCTCATATCAAGCTTCGTTCTACTCAACCGCTTTTTCACTCTGGTTCATACAGTTGTTATGCAATTCTTCCATTATTAAATAAAATCTCACAGACAGCTTTCCATGAGTGTCCCAAGACAGGACCCAAGCAAGTCATTGACAGATATTTACTAAATTCGTTTACTTGTAGTTAATCTGAGACATCAGAGGGCCTTTGTAAAATGATGTATGTGTAGTTTTCAGCATTTGATTTTGTATTTTTTTTAAATAACACACACTAATCTGCAACCCGCTGGGATAAAGAGGGGAAAAAGAGACTACAGCTTCTACCAAAGTAGCACTCACTCCACTAGACCACAAGCGTTTTGTATCAGTTCTGTAATAAGCATGCCCACACTCACTACAGAAACAAACGGGGGAATTTATTAAAATCCCGCAACGCTGATAAAGCAGAATTTAACTAGCCTTTTCGCGGGGAGAAACTTAAGAATGTCACAAGTGCTGGCGGGAGGCTGGAGCTGTGCGAGAGAAAGCAGAATCTTTGGCGTGCTCTGTTGGAAGTAAAGAGGCACAGGTTCCTGCTTAAACTCGATCCGATTCCTAAAAGCAGGCTATTCTGTGAGGGTTTCTCCTCAGAACAGTTGAACTGCTGTCAGGGCCCCCCGGGAGAGGAGGCGACGAGGCGGCACTGCTGCCCCCGGTCCGAGACAAAATATGAAATAAAAATCATAAAACTAGAAATAAAGAAAATAAACAGCCAGGCGGCAGCGACTGACGGGCTGTCCCCCTCTCCCCGGTGCTCTCCGCTCGCCCACACCGGCGGAACGGGGCGAAAGAGAAGGGCGAAGTTTCCTCATGTTGGGCCGCCCTGAGGGTTTCTCCCCTCAGGCTCCGCCGGGGACGACGACGGCGGCGGCAGCAGCCCCCCGCAGAGGGGGAGGACGGACCGCAGACAAAAGCCCCTATTCACAACACCCGCCGCCCTCCCTCACCCTTCACCGCAAGCCGCCCCTCACCTTCGCCGAGCCGCCGTCCAACCCCTGCCACCCTCACGATCAACTACGACGACGCCGCCGCGCAACGAACCGCGCCGCCGAGCTGAAAGGCGGAGCGGGAGCGGGCGCCGCCGCCGCGCGCCGCAGGAGGCTCAAGCGCGCCGCGCGGATAGGGCGTGACATCACTCCGCGGGGGCGGGGCGCCGCCCCCCCCCCCCCCGCCTTGGGGGGGGGGGCGGCGGCGCACCGCCCTCGCGGAGGAGGGTCACGTGGCGGCGCGCGGCGTTCCCGCCCTGAGGGGTCGCTGAGGGGAAAGGCGGGAGCTGTCGGGCGGGAGGTGAGGCTTCAAGGAACCTACTCTGCTCGCCCAGCGTCGGGGGTGCGCGGGGACGTGGGCGTCAAGTCCTTTCCCCCTCTGGGCACTACCTCAGGAGAAAGCTGAAAGAGGGTAAAAAAAATTAATGTATCAAGTTCTTCAAGGAGAGCGAGTGCAAGGAAAGTCCCAGGCGTCAGTTCTCTCCCAAAGCTTTATCCCCCTATATCCCTATGTCCCCCACCTATATCCCCCTCCGTCAGATTCCCCGTTCGCAGAGCGCTAGGCAGGAAGGGCTGCTTCATAAGACGAAGAAGTTGGGCACATCTTGTTTAATACCCAAATGAGTGACTGCCGTGGTGTTTGATTACTTAGCTTAGAGGCTAGAAGATCACATGTTGGCTGTATAGCTGCGTCAGCGTACCGCGTCACTGGATGTGCTCCAGAAGTCTCTTTTCCTAGAGAAACTCCTCAACGTTGAACCTCCAGAGCACCCGTTCTTGAGCCTTCTGGCAAACTGATGGCAAGCCACTTCAATACCTCACCAAAAAAGGTCATGGTTGCCTTCACCTATGCCAGGAGCTCTGGACACTTGATACATGCATCGTCCTGTTAAGTGACCTGGTGAGCCTCTGCCTACCGTCCCACCACTAGAGTCCTGCCAGAGTTGCTGGTCGTCTTCCCACCCTGTCACACTCGTCTACTGCTTCCCACTCACCACAACCGCATTCCCCGGCTGAGAAAGTCTCCTTTAATCTCTGTGATCGCTCTTATCCTCCCTGTTCTCAACCATATCCACACCTTCTAAAGTGGCAAACAGTACAGGGAGGAAATGAGCACTTGAAAACTTTAGGTCATTATTGTAGTGGTGGCAAGTATTGTTATTAAACAAATACACTTGATTATCACCAGAAGCATACTTTCCTCTGCTAATCTGCAGTCCTTACCTTGGCCAATTTGTTTTGCATGTGTTTTACCAGCCATAGTCATGCCAGCACGGTTTCCTCTCTCTCTTTTCTTATAAAAAACACTCACACCAATGTTAATCTAATATAGTTAATGCTGAAAATGTAATTTGCACAAAAAACAATAATAGGAAAATTAAACTTCCTCGGCAATGCTAGCTCAGCAGCTACAAAACATATTGCAATTTTTATGCAATTATTTTTAATCCCAGTTATTTTTAAAAGCTAAATACATCTGTACAATATGGTTAGAAAGTCTCCTGCCTGTTTCTTCCAACACCAGCGAAATTCCATGTAACCGTGTGTGACTAACATGAAAATTATTTAATATGCGAGTACAACCTCTTACATTTTGAATAGTTTGACCATGTTGAGTTTTTATTTCCATTCTCATTGCCAGTATATCATGAAGATGGCGTTTGGGTATGTTTGCATGGGATGGTCGTGTATAATGACGCATGCATAATAAATAGTCCACTTTGGCTATGGTATTGTAGAATATTCAGGTCTTGAGAACTGGGAAATACAGTATTTACTAGTTCCCAGAGAAGTACAGTTCATCATCTCCTAAACTGTGGCCCGGCTTTGGGCTTTGTAGTGGCAGCTAGCTTAAACATGTTAAACCGAACTGATCAGTCGGACAGAACCTGATTGCCCTGTAGGTTAGTAGCCTGGCAGGGAAACCTGTGCTTTCATCTTTTCTTTTCTGAGCTGCCTTTTGGGTCTCTCTCCAAGGGCAGGGCATTACCTTTCATTCCAAACACTGCAATGTAATTTTGTGGCTGAAGCCTCTGCAGGCAGAGCACAAGATTAGGAGTCAGGAGATCTCAGCTCTGTTCCGAATTTTGCCCTCAGTGTGCAGTAGGACTCTGCGATAGTCGTGCGTTTCCACCTGTGCTTCTGTCTATCTACCTGGTAAGAACAACTCAGAGAGTTTTATTAAATGTTCAGCATGAGCTAACAGAAGCTGTTAGTAAGACGGAGAGAATCTAATCTGCAAGAGGCAGAAGGTGGAGTACATCCTACACAAGCAGCTTCTCTCAAAATCTTAAGTATTACCACGTTGGCAGTGTGATGCCCTTCCTACGCCGCTCCATTCCATTGTACAACAGGCATGAGGTGAGGATGGGAGAGGAAGAGAATACTCTCTCCTGCTCAGTCTCCCAGAAAAGCTGGGAGGTTGCATCCAGTTTTGACTTTGAGCGGCTGCCGATGTGATGAAATCGCCCATGCAGTCCTAGCTACTTCTCCAGAAGGGAGAGGCCTGGGAGGGGCCTGGAAGTGGCTTAAAGATGTCTGTAGTCACAGTTTATCACTCTGTTACACTGTTTTGATAGCATCTGCTAATTAGCTTACTTTGCATTGTTAATTTTTTTTTGCTGCTTCTGGCTACTGCCTTCTGCAGAACACAAAGTGCTGGTCACATCTCCACTTCGAAATTATTTGCAAAGGAAATCACACTCCTGAGCTGGTTGTTCACTTCCCTGCTGTCCTTCAAACAGCTGAAACCTGTTCTATGACCTGTGAGTGCCATGTTTTCTCTTCCCTTGTTGGACTTGTTCTAGTCTGATTATTTCCAATCTGAATATAGTTTGTTTTGCATTAGCTGTTATTTTTTGCTGAAGGAATAAAGAAAGTTTGGGTTTAGATTTTGAGACATTATTTTGTTCACGGGCTGTTCTTTTCTTACAGTAACATATTTTTTTCACCCTTCGTGACAGATGTCCCCCATAAATGCAGGAATCTCTGTGGTAACAAGTGAGACAGCTAAAAAGTGTGATTTGTATCTGCTGCCACCGGAACACTTTCTTTTTTTAATAACTTGTTAGCACAGAAAGGAGGTACTTGATGCCTCTTCACAATATGGACTATTTCAGAAAACTTTGTTGCTAATTTTTCTCTTTTACTGTGCTGTTTGTGTAGCACTGGCAATGGGCCTGATGGGGTCAACACAGGAAAATACTAAAGACTGGAGAAATTCGCAACTGGAGCTGCTCAGACAGAGCCCTTAACTGAGACAAAATCTTGAGAGAGAGGAAAACCTACTTAGGGACTACTTTTCCTTTGAAGTGATCTTCCAAAGGCTGAACGAAAAATTCAGAAACGGTTGCAGGGAATTGCCTAGAATGTTTCAACTTGCACTTGCTAGATGGATATATACTCTGCTTTTACGAACTTTCCTTCTTCCTCATGGTTTTCACATGTACACTCTCCACTTTGCACCTTTCTGCATGGAGTCCCAGTCTGTGATTTGTTTGACCTCTTCATGGATCCAGGTGACATTTCTAGGAAAGCTCAAGAGAAATTCAGTGGGTTTGCCCTTGAGATTCTTCCTGCGCCACAGGGCCCTGCTTTGCTGTGGCCAGAATGGGCGCCTTGAGGCTGGGGTGCCCTCAACTGGGCCCTGTAAATCTGAATATTCCTCCTCTGCCAGAGGAGCAGAAATCAGAAGCAGGCGGAGAAGGCCAGGCTGTCTGTGTCACTGTTGCTGAATCCTTCAGGGGTTTCACAGCAGAGATCAGCTGGACCCTGGGGACCCTGCCTTAAACAGCAGCGTTACCTGGGTGGGACTGAACAGATTACTTCCAGTAAGGAAAGAGAACAGTCCTCCAGAAATGTAGCTTACTTTTCTCTGCCTGAGAGAGGAAGGACATTGTCTACCTCTGGATATATTTTTCATTTTAGTTTGTAGCCACTGGGCTATACAAAAGGAATTAATGCAATCCTTCTTAACTACAGAGAGTAAAAATCTTCTTCTTTTTTCCTTTCACTTTCTCACATTATTATGGAAATCTGTGCTTGCATGTTAGTGTCTTTGATATGAATGTGCTTTCTGTAGGTTTAACTAGGAGAAAAATAATTTCTTGGCCTTTTCACTAACGTCCAGTGTAAAATAAGTTTATCTTGTTCATCTTCCCTGTGGGGACTGCTAATGCAGCTTTCCCACAGAGACTTATGCTCAGTACTATTCCATAGTGTATTTCATTCTTAAATTATTTTAAAAGCACAAGTCCATGGAAACAACAAAGGAGGATTACACACTCCTTACACAAACAGATTGTGCCTGAAACGGCAGTGCATCTATGTGAATATTTTAAAAAGGACAAAGTGCTTCATTTCTTCTTATAGAAAGGCAACTGTTCAAACCAGCAACAAGACCTTTGGAGGTAAAGAACAAAGCTTTGTTAAAAGCCTACCCCAGAATCAACAGAGCGTATTTCAGTTCTCTATACCATGAATGAACTGGTTTTGTGTATCGCCCTCTGCTTTGTTTTTGCAAACAAGAGTGCCTCATTCTCACCTGCACAGACACCTCTCCACAGGGCCATGGGAATTCTGTGGGTTTTGGCTTGCTTCCCGTATTTTTCCGCAAGTGAGAGGAAGATTTTCTTTCTGCCCAGCCCCACAGATACAGCTGGGGACCAAGATCACTCAGGAGAAAATCCCTTGCTTCTCACTCCCTGCACAATCTAGAGGCTTCCCTGCAAGCTCGAGGGTTGAGACTTCTCGAAAGCCTGGTGGGGACGTCTGTGTGAAGCCACCAGACTGCCAGAGGCCACACAGAGCACACCTTGCGGAGACCTGGCTTCCACTCCTCCGCAAATATAAAGGGCTCTTTGAAGGCACACCGCTGAAAGTCCTGAAAGGCCAGTTGCCTTTGAGAGCATCTTGATTTTGTTTTAATAGCACAAAAGTCAAAGCAGTTCCCACAGGAAGAGGCAGTTACATGCCATATTTACTCCACACCATGCAGGGCGTTGCTTTGTCTCTCCTTTTGCTCTAAGGTTTCTATTCCATTCAGAATTTGTAAATCAATTTCCTCTTCCCATTGAAACCGAAGAAATCCACATTCCTGCATATTTTATATGACTATTTGCATTACAGAGAAACCAAGCACCTTGCAAATGGTATTTCAAACTGCTTAGTTTTTTGTCTTTGCTCCTACAAGGTTTCTTAATGTACTTGGCATCTGCAAGCTGAAACTGCAGTTCTGTCCCACGCTGTATTCCCATGACACAATTTCTGCTGCTGATTTTGTTGTGGAGGTGCAAAATCCTATATGCATTCTCTCTTTGTTGTCACTCTCCCAGCTTTTGAAAAAGAAGTTTCCTTACATCTCAAGAAGAAGCAAATCTCACTACGTCAGTCACCTGTTTTGCTTTTTAAAGTACTTCCTCTGACACAGAGACTTTCAAAACATATTTTTTCTTCTATGAATCTTCATTTATTTTGAGGCTTTAGGATCTTTCTTTCGTATGTATAAATCAAAACTTGTTAAAAAAAAGAAAAATCCAATATTTATTTCCCCTGTATCACTATAATCAAAGTAACAATTTGTTTGGGTCTGATTCATATTTGCATGCAAAGCTCCCTACCTTTGCTGGGGCTGGTGTAAATGAGTGTCAGACCTTACTTTTTACTTCTCAGAGATGGTTATACCATTTATCCTGGATCACAAGAGAAAAATATCAGAGAGTTGGAAAGTGGGATGGGATCCAAGGTAAGACTCTGCGATTTAGTGTGGAGACCTTGGAGATTTCTGCACTTTGCACAAGGACAGATATAAATCTTACGTAATCCTGCTCCAGCGGAGAGGCTTTGCATAAAGTCTTCTACAAATGAAGCACCTGATTACCACCAAATATGCAGCAAACAAGGGAGTGAGAGTAAATCTTTGATATGCTGTGCCAGTTCTTAGAGATCGTGACAAACCAAAGCATCACAGAGGAATGCAGTTGTACGTAGAAGATTATAAATATGGCACCAAGGGCAGAGTTTCATGAAGTGAGGAGATCTGGGTTTGGCATTATCAAGGTTAAAAAAAGCCAAAGCCACATTCTCCGGAGGGGTAAACCACTCCACTCAATAGAAATCATTCATAACTTTTTGAAGTGATTTCTTTAAAGTGATTTCTTCCCTCTAGTAGAATTTTTCCCACATAGAATGTTGTGTATCTGTACAATGCCATGTCTGAAGTGTCCTCCATTCTCAGAATTTTACACTGTGCACTTGCTTTTTTTCTTGACTGTTCAATTTCAGACATTTCGTTGCCTTCTGCCAAAGCAGCCTTAATCCATCTGTTTACCAAGTTCCTTTGGCCTTGGGGGAAGAAATAATTTTGCTCCTGTGGAATGACTTGCAGGATCACATCATCCTGTGTGAGGGTTGTGTCTAAAGGTCAGTGGTGACCAGCTGAGTGATCCTCCCTTCTACTTTCCCTACACTCATCCATTCTTCATGACCAGCTGGGGACTCATGTGTCTGTGACTGAGTTTGGGCCAAATCTTACCCTTCGCTCCCAGTCAGAGAAGCATATGCAACACAACGGAAGTCCCAACATGGTCTCACCACAGACCAGTCTGCTGCTTTCCAGTTACACTAAATGTACCATGAACCTCTATTTTCTAGGAACCATTAGGACTCGCTCTTCTGCCTCTCCTCCCCTTCCAGGTGGAGAGCTGGGACAGACAGACAGACATGTGTGGCTATCACCAACACTGTTCCACCAAATAGACTCTCTCTGGTAAGGATGAGAGGAGCGTTTTGTCTCCCAGGACTTGGTGTCTGAACCACTTTTATTCTTTTGCTTAGAGACTGGCACCTGGGAATGAAGACACGCAAGCAGTAATCATTTTCTTCACAGTTGGGAGCTGAAAGAATGCAAAAGGACTCAACAAAATGAATAATCATGACTGTGGGAGGGGACCAGCAACCCACTACAGGCTTGGAGCCTTTCCAGAATTCATTAGCCAGCTAAGTGGATAGAGGAATACAAGCGGTAGCCAGCAATGCCCTCTGTATGCGCATCAGTGTAAACACCATGTGGTGGCTGTGCTGATCTGATGGCAGGTTAGATGGGCTCAGATTAAAGCCAGATCATGTTTGTACTGAGAGGTGACTAGCCATGCACAAACCCACTGGTAATTACCTTGAAACCATGGGCTGCTGTAACTGATGGTATGCGGAGTTCCTAGAAATAGGACTCACCTCCAACTTCCGTTTGGGATCAGCATCTTGGAGTGTCTTACTGTTATATTTCAATAAATAGAAAGTACAGATTCCAATTCGCCCACACCAGTTCTGTCAGTTTCAAACTTTTCCTGAGTTTGAACTGCTGTTCAGGAAATGAGAACAGAGCACCTTTTTTGCAAGACTGCTAACTTATGCATAAAAGTCTGATCTTACAAAGGGGTCTGGTGGTATCAGCCTTTGAGGAATTATGGATCCTCGCTCTGCAACCTGTTAGCTTTTGCCCTGGTCACCGGAGTCTGGTCTTGCAGGCCATGACAGCGAGAGCCTGGCAGGCAGTATGGTGCTGCTTCCATTTCCTTTAGCTTACAGGTTGAATAAACATCATTAAATATAAAAAAAAATTAACATTTGTTTCTAGTCAGTTGCTATTTGTTTCCTTCTGTTGCCCTGGAAGGAAAAATACAACTACTGAGAGATATGGATACACTTTATTAATCAACTTTTAAGTGCATTTAAAAATAAAAGCCAAGAAAATATAGCCTCAGGCTGAAATTATTACTGTAAGGAATGGAACCATTTACAATAAAATGTAATAATAAAACACAGAAAGTATTTAAGGTAGAATTGTTTACTTGGGTACTTGCTTGCCATTTTATTTTACTTTGCAATTTTAAAACACATTTATTTTGTAAATAAACAGTGCGTACATATTAGCAGTAAGGATGTTGTCGATTCCATTTTAAGTAGTTGAGTAACAAAAGTATAGCTGCAATTGGATACTGAAGAGTGGAGACAGATGGATACAGCAAACATTTTTTCTATGAACATTAGATAGTTGGTGTTTGTTGGAATGAAGTAAATACCAAGTACCTTAAAATAATTTCTATTGCCTTTTCTCAGCATTTGTTTCTGCAGCCATTTGTGAAACCAAGAGGGCTTTTGTTTAGAAAATGCAAAAGGAAAAGTCTTAAGAGCATTTATGCATACGAAAGCTCACAGAATGGCTTGCAAACCATCCTTTTCTGTCATTTTCTCAAAAAGCACTAGGTCGCCTTCCCCCTTTTATCAAATGAGCCAAATTTTGCCTTCCAAGCTCTACAACAGCATAATTTTCTCTATGGAACTGCCCCTGAGGAGAGCCCCATAGTTGAACCAGATTGCTAAATGGTATATTAAAGTTATTCATTGTAAATATTTTGAATGAAGATGCTAAAATCTTTGCATTTGGACATATTTGTATTTTCTGTCATTAGTTGGGCCCATATCTGTTCTCTATCTAGATTTTAATTCCTGCTGGGCAAAAGTCTCGGCCTGTGCTATTCTGACTTTTGGAAAAGGCTTCAAATACCTCTTTTTGTCTCATTAAATCTCCAGAAGGTTTCAATTCATCTCAAAATGCATCACTTACAATTTCATTAAGTCACTCTCAAATTCAGCCTTGGTATTTATTCCAGAATCCTGCGTATGTTTTGTTCTGCTCCACTGGCTGGTGCAAGTCCAGTTTGTGTGTGAAGTAGTATGCAAAATGAAATTGCCATCACGTTCACAATGATTATATCTCGAAAACGTATTCTTCAAAGGTTGCAATGAGATGGTGACTGGTGAAGAAGACACTCTCTGGAACCGACTGCATCCTTCAACATGTTCTGTGCTGTGTATGATTCGTTTGCAGCACTGCATTTTCTGAAGAAAGCAAATAGGTTCATTTGCTTTGAGAGTCTTTATTAATATAATTCATGGAATGAGAAATTCCCTTGGGAATTACAGTCATGCTTTTGAATTTAATTTTCATTTTTATTTCTGACAGAGCTTTCGTGCAGCTTCTCAATTTCCCGTCACCTCTCTTTGTCAGCATCATTCTTTCCCAAGACTCTACTGTTGGTTCCAGGAACCTGACCATCCTACCTGCCATCCTTCAGAATATATCAAATCAGACCTTTTTTCCTCAGTGAGGAATTAGTATTATACAAGTGAATAGAGGGGCTCAGTGAGAGACATCTTCCAAGCCAGGATGACAATGGTCTATGCCTGCTTCAGCAAGCCATTTGGAGCTTAGGCATATATATTTACACTACAGGCAATTGGGAGTTCTTCCTTCAGACGACATTCAGTCTTGTCCCCAGAGCAAAGTTTCCCCAACACAAGTGATTCAAAGACATCCAAAGTGCAAATTCATTTATTTAGACCCATATACACACCTCCCCAGCTCCTCCCCCCATATCCCACAGGGAGTTGGACCATGTTTCATGGGTGTCTGGGATGGAGCTTCTTCTGAATCTAATTCATATGCACCAAAGTTGCTCAACAAGTCAAACCATGATGGGGGATTCATTCTCAAGCCACACCAAACTAAAATATTAATGTAGACGCAGTCAAAGCTTCCTGACTTATTTTTAATTTGTTTACTTTAACTTGATTTAGGAATCAAACCAGAACAGTCCCCTACACAATAGCAAATGCCTGTCCAAATCCCCTCTCTGCCTATGAGGAGGTAGGATTGCATGATACGTATCAGTGCATGAAAGCTATATCGAATTAAATTGAATCCATCCCATGCCAATGGGCCTTTAGATCTCAGTTCAATTCATGATAGAGTGAGATTGCCATCGGTATTTAGCAGAATTTAATCTACAAAGTAGCATGTGTTGCCTTATACAACTGGTATCCAAAGAAGCATTTGTGCATTAGGCATGGCTTCATGCTTCACTAGTACAGAAGGTAAACAAAGGATGTGATGTTCCTCATAAAAGGCCTAATTGAGCTAGTAGGATCATTTGTTTAAAAAAAATCCTTAACTATCTTGCAATTAATAACTGAAATCAGTAATAAAAATGATACGACTTATTGCTTTTTATGCTTTTGGGTTTTTTTTAATGCACTTTTTTCTTGTCCTGCATGGTTAGAGAACAGTCTTTTCCCTTCAGTTGATTGTCAATTTGTGCTCAGTCTCAGGGTAAGAACATTAGTGCAGAGTTCTACTTTGCAGGCTTCATGCTGTACGTGGGAATTGCATTTATTAACATTAACTTTTTTATTTTGTGAGGATGCTTAATATTCGAGAACTTCGTGAACAATTACAAATCTTAATTTTGTGGCAATTTAATCTAAAACAATAGATTGTGTTCTCTTTTACATTTTTTAAGGCAGATCTGTTATTTATTGCATGTAAAGTTCCTTTAAAGTAGATCCAGTTACATTTTCACTGTTTTACTTGCCTTAGTGTAAATAAGAAACTATCCATGTGCTCTGTTTTTTCCTTCAACTAATGTTAAGTAAGTATCTGGTCCTGGAGCCAGATCTGCTGTCATTTACATGGTTACAGCTCCAAGTAACATTAAACCAGTATAGAGATTGGATCTTTAGGTATTATCTCATTATTAAAACTAATTATGGCAGAGTTAACAAAAGCTGAGTAAGCGCTGAATCATAAGATCATGACTGTATCCTTTAGCAGCATTCCAGCCATACCAGTATAGATGGCAGATTGGACTGCTTCTTTTCATTGGTTGCGGGTTTTTAATTCTCCTTACTTACCAACTACAAAATACAGGCTTGGAACTTACAGTCTCTAAAACAAAGTAAAATTAAATGGAAACCCTATTAATCCAAAATCAGGGTGTACCATTAACACAGAGCTACTTTTCTGATTATGTACTTGCTCATTGGGCTAGGTTGCATCACAAAAGATCAGCTTAAAACTGGTTAAGTACACAGCTAAGCCAGACACATCTTTGCACAGAAATGTTATAATACTTGTTAGCAAAAGGAAATTATGCTTATAAATAGTGCTGTCAAAAAGAATTCCTTTTACTGCATATCCCATCAACTAATAATCGTTGGAGTATTCAGTCTGGAGCTGCAGAAGAGGTTTATTGCTACTTCCTGGTCCTTGGAATTCTCAAAGGACACGCATTCATTTACAGAATTAAAATGAAAAAACACAGATGGCCAGTGTTGATAACCATACTAAAAGCAGTTAGGGGCCAATTCTGGAAACATTTACTTACTCAGATAGCTTCTTCTCACGCAAATAGTTCTATTAAAATAAAACAGATTACAGCTATAAGAAAGGGACAAAGTACATAAATGTCAGAAAAATAACTAAAACCTGTAGCTATATGTGTATTATGTCTGGTTGAAAGCATTCCCACACATAGTCATAATCTTCAGTCTTTTTATTTCATGAAAATTTATCAATCTAAGCTTTTTCTTTCCATGCTACAAATGTGATCTGAAGATGTGCAAAAGAGAGCGAGTGTGTCTCAAATATCCAGGTAGTGTCAGGTTGAGACTCTATAGATCTGCTAATCAATAAGATCAATTTTTGTTTAATTTAAATTTTAGTCAGTAGGAACATATCCTAAGATTTTATTGCTCCAAGATGACATGAAAACCATAAAAAAAAGAATATATGAAGAACATTAAATGCTTCTATTGAATATCAGGGCAGCATCTATTAAACTGGAAATTCAATGTATAAGATTCTTTCATAGACTATCTCCTTGGGGCTATAAATCAAGCATGCAGGAAATCCTTACTAGTGCCCAGACCAGCCATTAAACATCATTTACACTGACAGTTCCCTTCACTGATCAGAGATTTGGATTTCATAGCCATGCATGTAAAGAAATGCCCTGCATTCAAAACCTTTCCCTGTTACATGTGTAAATTTTTGAGAAGACTCTGCATCCATCAGGTTTTTTTTTAAATATTTCCATTAGTAATGACAATAATTGATGAAACAGGCTCCTCTAGTTCCTCTCTCCCTTCTCCCTCCCCCAGACCTTTTGTCTTTCTGTCTCCAGCCCATTTGCTCTCTCTTTGTCTGGATTTTTTCCTTTGCACCTCCCCTTCATCCCTTTGCCCTCTTCCACGACCTGTGTTTTCTTTTCCCTGTGTGGTTCGCTCCCCTCTGTTTGCTTCTGTTTCTCCTGCTCTTGTTTTAACACTCTGTCTCTCTCCTTCCCCATTCTCTCCCCCTCCACCCATCCTTTCTTCCCAGGTATTGTATCAGAGAGGGCAGCCTTAGTGATGAAATTCAGCTTTTCTAAGGCTGCCGATCATGGACTGGTCTTTTTAAAGACAACATTTTAATTAGTATGTCTAGATTTATACCCAAGCGTGAGTACCTCTACAATGAGAACAGTTAAGTTGTAGAGCAGACAACCAGAAAAAAAGACACCTTCTGTCTATCAGCTAATCTGACTAATTATCCAGCTCAAAACGTACTACCTTCCCAGAGCATAGTACCTCCCTGGAGCCTAGATCTCCTTGCTTCCCCCCATTAATTACCTAGGAAAGCAGAAGGGCACTTGAGCATGCCCTGATCGTCAAACAAATGTGAACAAAATACTAAAGTTGATGATAAATTCCCACTATCTACCAGGCCAAAGTGGGCACAATTTCCAGGGATGAAGAGAACACATTTTGCCACTGGGCTTCCCCACCAGCTCATCAGGTAGCTGACTTCATGTATACTTGCAATTTTAATTATTTATGCATTTGGAACTCAGCTGCATTCATATTAAACCTTCTTTACATTGCTCTGCCAATGAAAGGGAACGTCTGAGTACCTGTGAATTATATTAATATCTCAGACTGATGCAACATGGCGTTAGAGGAAAGTAATTGCTGGCAGCTGGAATTCAGCACAAGTTTGGAAAGGATTTTTCAAGAGCAGATGGATGCCTCTCCAGGAGATGAGCTTTAGCTGTTGCAAGTTACTGAACTGGGTAAAAGATTAATTGAGTCAAATTCTGTGATGCAAGCTATGCTTGTGATGAGACCGAATGCTCACAGTGGTCACTTATAACCACAAAAATCCATCAATCTCTGCTTTTTTTACAGAAGATCTTTATCTTTTTGTTTGCTTGCTTGCTTGCTTGCAAACAACTCTAAAAGATACAGCATGTTTGCAACAGTAGGAGAATATAGTTACAGTAATGTTCTTTATGTGGTTTACTTGTTACCTTTGAACAGTATTTATATGGAAGATCATGAATAAACTTTTTGATAGGAGGAAAAATTGCATGAGGGACTGTCAATCTGAGCTTGATAGCCTTGTTTTGCATCTATAAACTCTGATGGTTCCAAAGCAGATTTTGAATGAAAACTTCGTGTTTATACCCAGCTCACTGATAAAACCCATTACTATTCAGGTGCTCTGATTAGCTTAGTTTTGTGAGGTACAACTCTTTGTCCTTGCCATTTGGCAGAGATCTACCCCTGTCCCTGCACCCCAGCTTCCTCTGTCTCTGAGGAGTAATGATGTGGGAGACGGGAATACTTGATAACTCTGTGATTGTGGCCTCAATGCTCTATAAATGTTTTTAAAAGCAATAATAAAAATGTGCGAGTAACATCAGATAGCCCTGGAAACCCTCTCTTGCTGCTATAAAGACGTCACTCAAATGCGGTTTCTTTTTCTGTCAAGAAAAAGAAGTTCCTTAGGAACTTAGGTCTAGACTGGGATTTCCTAAAGTTTTTGTCCTGGGTAGATAAGCAGAGTGAGTATGTTATTAGCTAGGGACTGCATCAGAAAATTCTCCTGCACAGCCTGAAATAAAAGATCCCTCTGTGGCTGTTACAAGGTTCTGCAGACTGCTCATTGCTTGGGAGGAGGAGAAGGGGTTGGGAGAGCATGTTTGGAAACCCTCAAGCTAATGATAACCCTGATCTGGATCAGTTATAAAAACACAAATGTCATACTCCAGTAAAACTTCCATGTTGGACTGAAAAAGCGTTCTGCCTTTGAAAAGCAGGGACGGTTTTACCTCGATGATTTCCATAAATACTGCAAAAATATGTGCAGCGTGGCCCCCCAACCAATTGTACCAGATCAGCTGGGGAAGCTGTGAGCTGTGAGCCCACATCCCAGAGTGGAGTGTGCAATTGGGACTCTTTATGCTGACCTTATCGCCAAGGAAAAATAGGAAAGATGCGTAACTAAAAATTGAGCTATGTGTGTATTTTTGAGCTGTGTGTTATGTTTGGTTTATGAACACAGCATAATCAGCCTGAACTTGAAATGAAAACTTGTTGCACAAATTTTGGGGCAGGGAAGAGGGTGGAGGGGAAGTTTGAAAACGTATAGTTTGTGTTAATAATTTTTAACCTCCTTAACATTTAAGCAGGTCAACAAAATGAGAAAATTTACAGCAAATACTTTTGTTTTATGCGCATACACGAACAAAAATTTATTGCAGTTTGTGAGTATAGCTGTATCCAGCTAACACTGAGAACATGTTATAAAGTAGGTGTTGGAGATTGTTTTCTGGGTGTGAAAAAACAAATAATACTCTTTAAAATATAAATGATGTCTCAGTTCATAAGTGTGCACTGAACACAGAGTCAGCATTTATTGTTGTTTTTCTGCTTTCCAGATGGGCCCTTTCAAAATTTTTCTTCTTTTTGTCCCTAATCACGTTTCATGGCTTTTCTTTTTGGGTCCTTCTCCCGTCTTTATATATTTTTCCTACACGCTGTCCAATTTCCTCCTTTTCCTCCTTGTATTTCTCTCATTACCTCTTGCTAGAGGTGTTCTTCTTAAAATAATAATACAACTACAGAGAAATAGGTTGGTCAGATCCACATAACCGTAAATTCCTACCATTTTTAACACATCCTGCGCTTTCTTCCATTCCCTTGGGCTGTCTGTGACTTTACAGAGCACCCTCTAGTCACTGCATGTGTGTCAGTGTGCTGTGCCTGAAGCAGCTCATGGTCAAGGTGCCTGTTGGGGGTGGGTGGCTGGTCGGTGCTGGCACCTGCGTGAGGGTGAACAGGGCCTGCCATAGAGCTTTGTTAATATGCTGAAGCCATGCAACCACTGAAACAGAAGGGAAGATTTTGGTCCAGTGCTGAGGTCTGAGCTTCAGCCGTGGTTAGTTTACTAATGCTAATATCCCACATTGCAGGAGTGCAGAAGGAGTTGTTTTCAAGGTGCAGTTAATGCCCATTGCTGTTTTTCCCCGCTGACCCTTATATCCAGAGTGGATGCAAAGTGTGTGCAAGAGACTCTCACAGAAGTTAAACTATAAGGGACATCCCTGTCTTCTGGATGGAAATATGTAATGAGATTACAGATTTCACACCAACTAGTTTCTGCCTTGGTTTTGTTTGCTTGTTTCTTAAACATACTCCTGCAATGTATACTTAAGGAGGTCAAAAGATTTTAGTGCTTTTTTACCAACAAGTGTTTCTTTGTTTTTGGTAATTGCTTGAGGAAAAAACCTTGGCCACGGCCAGTAACTGTACAGAGTCCCATGTTAACTAGTGAGCTGGAGCTGATCTATTACCTATAGTCAGCATCAAGACAAAGGGGATGTAGACGTAATAAGTGTGCAGAATTGACACATGGAAAGGAGAAAATGGATATTAAAGATTGAATAAAACAGTACATGTGGCATTTCTACTGAACACAGTGCCATAAGAAGGGAAAATACTACGCAACAAAAGCATAAGAAAGAAGGGAATGTTGTTCTGCTGTCTTTCGTGGGTGTTAATGCACATTCCCAGCACCAGCCATGAAGCAGTTCTCACAGTCTGGCTTCTAGAGCTCACCTACAAGTGCTTTGCAAGAGACTGAAGATAAATTTGTATATCCTCATTGTGCATATTAGTTTTTAAAAGTCCTTCCTTAATGTTCTGGAAAAGCAATTTTGAAAAGCTTCTCTGTTCATTCATTGCAATCACAGGCTCCATAGACAGAAATTCCTGACACATTGAAATCAATCTGCCTGTGATACTCCTCCCCCATCACAAACAGCACAGTAAATCCTGATTTGGTTCCAGAGACCTGCCATGGAGAACCACTTTTAGCATACTTACAAGTTCCAGTGCCCTCATATTACAAGAAACATAAAAGGCACTGAGACCAGGAGTCTGCATCTCCTAACAGACCATGTGGGAGGTGGGTGAAAAGGGAGTTCACTGTCTGTAGTTTCTAGCAAAATCAGGTATTTGTGTGTCTGTCTAATTACAGGAGGGAATTGCTGACCTTCAGTTACTGACCTTGCCCTTTGTCAGTCCCTTTTTTCTTTTCCTACAGCCCCTGAGGCTCCACATCTTGTCACGCCTACCCAGAAGGAGATCAATAATGTATTGAGCTTACATTGATTCAGTTCAGCCTCGCCACAGATAACAGCAGCATTGATAGAAGAGGAGGCTGCTTTGTAAGCAGAATAACTGTTTTCAGCCCATCACCCTCAGCTGGGAAATACACATGTTTTTTGAGTTACAAGAGCCTGGACCCAGCTGCTAGTGGGTATTTAAAAGCTGCGTATCTTGATACTTGGGAGGAAAACCAGGAGGAAGCTAAATGACACACTGCATCTTCCGATTGCTTACAATCGAGAGTGCTTGACTTGTGAAAATCATACAATTTTTTCTTCACCTTTACTCTGGACAGACAGGCACACACAACCCATAAACAATATGTTGGAGAACTCCCAAATTCTTAAGGGAGTAGGCAAGTTAGTCTCGAGCGATATCAGATTAATCCGTCCCAAATAAAATAGAAATGAAAGCTACAAAGCTTGACTGCATTTTCAAAGGGAATTTTAGCTGCCAGCCATCTAATTACGTTTACATGTTTCTCTACCCAAAATGCAAGTCATGGTACACTAGTGAAACAGGAAACTTTCACATTCCAGAGGGTCCAGACATCACAGAAACAACCGTGAAAAGTTCACACGGCAGGTCAGCTCATCCCGCGCTGCTTCAGTGAGGCACCGTGCGTTTGTGAACAGGGAAACTCATCCTCAGTGCAGCCCTGGCAGGACTGCAGACATGCCAGAAAGTGTGCAAAAACACTTCTTAGGGCTGTGTGGGCGTGCAAGTGAGTTGCTGTTTAAAACCATTAGCTGTCTAATATGAATGTACTCACTATTAACTGAGAATATTACGGTTAGATAATCCCTGCTTAAGCTGATTTTCAGTTGTCAGATATCCTTTATTAGAGGTACGGTACCATTCTCAGATTGTCCCATTTCCTTGACACAGCAGTACTTAAAAATGATAGAAGTCAATCTAAATTCCTATATGATGAATATAAATTCTTCACAGTAAAAAAAAATGTTGTTTTGCTTTCCAGGCATGACCACAGGCCCATTTAGCCTTCAGCCTTTGTTATTCTGAGTAAATTCATCAAATAAAGAGTTTAAATTAGAGAGGAGCCAGAATCAGAAACCTGGATCCTCACCAACACTCTGACCTCGGGCATGTTTCAATTATTTTCAAAGCAGTTCAGCTGGGCCACTTTCTATAAAAAAGACCAGACCTAAACCCTTGATCAGGACATGCTGAAACTGCAAAGGGATTCAGTTTCAGGTCTAAACAATGTAGCTTGAGCTTGCAAAGAGCTGAATCCACGTCTATCATTAGAAAATAGTGACTTTGGGTGACTCCATTTTGGGGTGTTGGATACAAGATAAAATTAAGGATGTCTTTTTTTTTTTTTAATATGGGTGCTTGAAACATTTTGAATATCCAGTTATTTTAGAGAGATTTATACATCAAATCACTTATCACTGTTTAAATTCTTTTTCCTCCACAGAACTGTTTAACAGTGGCCAGGACCTACTTGGATTTGATTGTCTCACATTTATCCAATGGATTTAATAACAGAAGAATGGTGATTCTATATGTACTAACTCGTCTGGCACACTTTAAAGTATTTGGAAATCTAATTCAATGTGTACAACTCTATGCTTCCACTTTATAACTTTGCCAGCAATACAATCTGTATCATTCACTCAGAGATGTCCACTGAGGTTTTACGCATCGATATGCACTAAGTAAATCCTGTGAGCATGTAGCTGTCCCCGCATTTTGGCACCACAAGTAGATATATCCTGAGCTTTTGGCTTGTAATCCGGAGGGTGTCCTGAAAAAACAAGCCATCTACCATTTTGGATAAGATGTTCCTCTCTGGCAAGCTGGATAAGGTGAAGGTAATGTCACTCAACAGAGCTCGCTGCTCTAATGATATTGTAACAGTTAAGCGTGGCCAAAGATGAATTTTATTCTGACTTGTGCCTTCTGAACTACAGCTCTGATGACAAGGAAATCACTCTTGTGTAAATGGCAACAGAACTAGAAGCCCAAAGTGATGTCCGTCTTAAACCAGTTTCAGTACTTATTGATTATGCTGTCCATTACACTTCAAGCTAGATGTCTGGCCCATAAAAGTCTGTTACAGTCTTTCAGCAGAGCAGTCTATACTTGTTTCCAACTGTCCTTAAAATAGCTCTGCACCAAGACTTTTCCTGTGACACTTTTGCTGTTTACTGGCCTTTCTCTGTTAATGGCTGTGCTTTTTATATGAAGACAAAACATACGTTTTTCATTTCCTTAGAATAGTAAGAAACCTTTTTACAGAAACTGCTGCCTAAGCAAATTACAAGTCTATAATATTTCCATTAAGAGATCTTACTTTTCCAATATCGAGTGCTTTTGGTGGTGTGTTATGAAGTCCAACAACATGGAGTGAAAATTGTTCTTGTGACCACAGAAGCATTTTAGATTTTTCCAGTGAGGCACATATCCAGGTCATTTAAATATATGTTTGCTTTATGCTTTTTTTTTGCTTCATAAGTTACAGGAATATAGAAGAGATACAGATTTCTTTCTGAAGAATGTTGTCTAAATGGGAGCAGAATAACTTTTGCAGGACTTGTTACACTTTGCCTTATTGGGGAGAAATAGGCATATCTGGACGGTAGCCACATCGGTGGTCTATAACTGCCTCAATGTCTTCATGGGGACCATTGCTGGCCTCTACAGGTTAAAGGCATCATTGGTTTCTGAGGACCTGGAAGGGTAAGGGACAGGGGAAGTGAAGAGAGATGCAAACACTCATTCACCAAAGTGATTAATCTCACTTTTGCTCCATGCATAGGTCCTTCTTTTTGGAATGAAATAACTCTTTTGGGCCCAACATAGTTGAGCAAAATGTCACAATTTTAAAACTGTAGTAAATCCTGTATTACAGCCTCAAATACTTGGCCTGAGAGCCTGATTTACATATGCTTGCAGCTTTAGAAATTGTTGGGGTTTTTTATACACATATTGTAGGTCTATGTCAAACTGAACATCACATTTACTAGTCAGGTTTTTAGTAACTACAGATGCAATTTCACATAGTCATGTAATCACAAAACGGCATTTGCAGATATTGCAGTTATGTGTCTATGTCCAAGCAACTTTTACGACAACCTGGTTGTGTGCTTGTGGACTGATAAGGAGCAGCTCCTGATGTATGCGGCCTCTGACTGAGTATATCTGGGTATATACAGTCATGGTTTTCTCTAACTTGTTTGCCGTGATGTCTACTTCCCATTTCACTCAGCTTGAAGGAGTCAAGGGAGAGTCCTTGTATTTTATGAAGCTAAGCAGATGTCATAGTGCAAACACCCAAGACAGGGATGGTACACAGCACTTTATTTGCATTAGTTATCTCAAAGAAAAAAAAGCCACTGAATCCAAGAGTCCCACTTGGACCACCTCCAGCTGCAGAGGAATGTAGGAAGAAAAAAGAAAGTAATAGTTTACTCAGAAAGAAGCAGGATCTAGCTTTGTATTACAAGGCTGGAAAAAAGGTTACAATAAGTAAACAAAAGAGAAAATTTCGTTCTTCACTGCTTCACTGACCTGTCCTTTACCTGTAATTCTTCTGGCCTGCACTGTAGTGCAGATGCCAGGGCATGTGTGCCTGGCATCCCCTGCCTTAGCAACCAGATGTTCCAATGAGACACAGGTTTCACTTCTGTCCCCACAGTTACAGCTCTCTAGCTATACTGGCCCTTTCATGCCTGTGGAAAAGCTCCATGCCTTTATCAGGACTGTGATATTCAAGTCCTGTAGAGATCGTGGTTCCCATCCTGCCTGTCCTGCCCTGTTAGAAAGGTCGCTGTCTTACATTTTTCTCCAACTCCTCCTTCTCCAGGCAGCATAATATACATTGGAACATCCTTCTCAGCTCGGCTGTGTTTGCACTCTGCTATGTATTCATTGTAAAACACTTCTATTTTGTTTAGTAGTTTTGGTTTGCTACTGGAGATCTCACACCCATAAGGCAGGTCAGGCCACTGGGCACGTTGACTAAGCGACCTCTGTCCCAGCTTGCTGTGAGCTGCAGGACTTCCCTGCGTCACAGGTGAAGAGGTCACTGCAAAGGACTCGGGTTCAAGCTGGTTGAGGCCATCACCCAGTTGGCACTGGGTCTGGAAGGAGAAAATAGGAAAGGAGCAAGGCAGGAGCTGTGTGGTTAGACCTGGGGGGAAGGCAACTCTGCATTGAGGTCTGGTTGGGCTAATGAGCGAAGATGGGTAATGGTGGAGCTGGGAAATTCAAGCTCTCAGACCTCGATTGGGTTTGACACTAGTTGTGAAGGGAAGGGGAAATTCTGATCAGGCTGATGAGGCTGGGATGGGGTTCATCCCAAGAGACTGCACAGGGTTAGGGCTGATGCTGGTGGGGACAGGCAGGGTAGCTGTATGCTGATGCTGCAGCAGGGCTGGGATTAATCCCAGGAGAGTTCAAAGATAGCGTTTTGGTTGTCAGGAGTTGATGAATTGGGCTGTGGTTCAGAGGTGGTGCTGAGCTGGGGGAAGCGAGTTAACTCAGCTGTGTTTCAGTCTCACTCTGCACAAGCGGCCCGTGAATCCTTTTGTTTAACCTTCTCTCTTGCCACAAATCAGTAGCCAGCTGGTCAGTCAGATTTCCTATTTCTCTTGTCTCCTGGCTGTCTGTGATCGCCTCTTTATCCAGACTGCAAGTCAAAGGAAAAGAGGGGATTTGGAGGGGAAAGGGGAAGGTGGAAATATTGTGTGTGCAGGGAGCAGGGGTGCAAGCAGTTTTCATTTAAGCATCCATAAAGATCTTGAGCCAGTGTTGGATTTTTTACCAGTGCATCCATTCAAGTGAGTTAGGCACAACTGCTCACTGTACTTAAGTGTCTTACAGACCTGGTCCTTGAAAATGCTTGAATCATGCTGTGACAGCAAACAACCTTTCATTTCGTAGGCTGGATAAAAGTAATGGTGATGAACAAATCAATCATGTCTGCCTTGGAAGCAGAATCCCTAACTTCATCTCAAATGTGTCTCTTCTAGAACTGTCTGACATGCCATCAGTCTGGCTTCTGCTCCTTCCACTACACTCACCAGACACACTCAAAATGCTGCTCTCCTTTGGTTTCACTGCTCCATCCTCTCCTGGCACTCCTCAGGCCTCCCTGATTTTCCACTCTTGTCCTGTGGGTGCCCCTCGTTGCCCTCTCCACTATATCAGGCTGATCTTCACGTTATTACCCCTTCTGTTTTTCGCCCACTTACCTGCAGATCAACCTCTCCATCTCTGAGCCAAACTTTGTTGATGCTTTTCCCAGCAGCTACACCTGCCTAACCAGTTCCTACCCACGCTTCTGGTTGTGTCATCTTCACACCTCCCTGTTACTCATGCTAAAACAACTCTTTGTGGTGCCACATGTGATGTTACATGTTGGAGCAGGTCAACGAACTCCTCTATGCTAGAAGCATATGCGGAGGAGGAGAAAAAGGCATTGCCTGTCACAATTCACTTCAGCACTCCTCAGGCTGCTGCATGGGAATAACACGGGGGCAGCGATGGGAGAGGAAGGAGTGCTGGGAGTGCTCGGAAACCACAGGCTTAACTTGGCTTCCTTCAGACAAGCCTATTGCTCTGGGCATCTGCCTTGTGCGGTGTATGGTGAGTGGAAAGAGTCTTGCCTTGCCTGCGCTTGGGGCTGCCTGGAAGCTGTGTCACTGTGTCCCAGAGTCCAAGCTAAAGACCGTTTAAAGACCGCTCCGTTACAGACAGGTTATACTGAAACAGTCTCAAACCAGCCTCCCCTGCGCTTCATCTGTTCTTCTCACCACTGACATGGACAAAACCAAATTCCTCTCTCTCTGGCTTTCTTCCCCGCGCAGCACACAGCACTACAGGGGCTCCAAATCAACTGTGTCCAGCACATTTTTCCCGTCATTTTGTGTGCATTCCTTGGATGTCAGCCTCATGGACTTAACACAGTTTGTGCATGCTGATGCCTACATTGGTACTACCTAGCAGATCCTGCTAGCTGCTTCGCTGCTTCTTCTATGGAAAAGCATTTGGCATTTAATAGGGATGAAAATAATAGTATTATATAGAAACAAAGTTGGAAATGTCTGGGATATACCCAACAAATGAAAATTCAATACTGAGCGAGATCCTTCCAGGCGAACTTTTAGCCCCACCTAAGGAATTTAATAGAAAATTCTATCCGTATGAAATGCTATAGACTGGTTTAAATATTTTGTACGAAGGCACTAACCTTCTGTGAAATTCACTTGGCCCTTTCCATAACGTTTCTCAGCTGCATCTGTTTAATCTTCTAATTTTGATGGACAGCATTTTCTGAAGATACTTATTCTAGGTTACACTTTCTGTCCACTGGTCTAATGGCAAAATTAAATAGATCTTAAAAATATCAACTGATTGGCATATTGGTGAGAAAACACCCAGAGTTAAAGACTAAAAGGTTGCTTTGCTATGAGGACTGGAATTCTTTGGCGTGCCAACAAAGTTGCCAGCTGGCTATAGTAGAAGAAAAATGAGCAGAGCATCTGCAAGATATTTACAGTAAGGGTAGAGGGAGGAGGGGAGCAGCCTTCAGAGTTTATCAGTGGTATGCAGAGGTCAAAACGTTTATCAAACCAATTTGATGTGAAAAAAAAACCCTAATGAGAAGGGGATTTTGAATATTCTGAGCAAGTCCCAGGCTGATGAGTTGTGTCTTCCTAAGTGCACTTTGTTTCCCTCGGGAACTGGACAGAGGGGAAGGGAAGGGGCAGTGGGAGGAAGGGAGGAAGACGATTCCTGTGTGTAAGGGTGTGTAAGGGGAATGGTGTGGAACTGCTGGGCTGTTGCCTGTGCACATCCAAGGCCTTGGCCTGGGCCGCCTGTGCTGCCTTACCCGCCATCCCCATTCCCCCTTCCCTGAATGGATTTCATTATCCCTGTCTGGAATGCAGAAGACATTTCTTCCAGCCAGTAATATACATATATAAACAAAGTGAAAAGGCAGAGGAAGCAGCTGCTGGTGTGTCCCCCCCCAAGTCTCAGCTGACCCCTGGTAACTGCTGTCCCACATAGGAGGCTGGGGAAGGATGGAAAAATCCCCTCAGTCACCCTCATTTTCCTGGGCTGTTCCCTGCTGAAAAAGCCCAGGCTCCTCTCTGCCACCATCTGCTACTGTCCTTCACCATCCTGCAGCTCCCGGCGCTGTTGTTTTGCAGCATGTGCTGCTCTGCCCTGCTGCCTGCGATGCTCTCTGCAGCCCCTGCCCAGCTCCACAGCCTGGTTAGGCTTTCCCGGAGTGTGAAATGACCCTGGTCATTTCTGGCTCAACTGCCCAGCTCAGGGCTGCTGGAGCTGATGGGGGATTTCCAGGAATGGGGAAGACTTCCAGCCTTTGCTGTCACTGCTGGAGCACAAGGGGCTTTCCAACATGCAGGCTCTGATTTCCGACACTGACTCAGAAGGAAGGCTGAAGGGGGTGAGTGTTTTAGCCTGACTGTGCCTCAAAAGGTGAAACGTGAGCTTTAAATCCCCAGTTTTAGGTGAATTCAGGTCCTCAAGTATGAAGGGTATCAAAGATGGTATGATACAAGTTGTGTCTTCCCACTCTTCTGCTGTCATTTCTTACATTAAAGCAGATCCGTTCAGGGTCTCGGCTCTCTGCACCACAGGGAGTGTGCAGCTCCTGATTGACACTTCCTCCCAGGACAGAGAGAGCTAGGGCTCTCCTGGAGAGGAAATTTCAAATTTCATTGCCAGGAGAGTTCACCCCATCCTTTGCCCTGTTGTGTCTCCAACTATTCTTCATCCATTATCTCAGTGATACTTAATCAGTTCAGCCAGAGATGAGGTGCTCAGGCTGGCAAGGGTGGATAGGAAGGATCAGTGTGAGAAACAACTTAGTTTGCACAGTTACTGGGTGACATAAAGAGTGTGCTCATTGTGGAGCTCCTTAGCTGAGCCTTGTTCAGCCATACGTCCTGGCGAGCTGTGAGGCAGCAGGACTGCACAGCAGCAATCTCCCACTGCAGCCATTCCTGGGGGATTAGTCACTGCCTTCCCAGGAAACAGGATCCAGTCCTGAGGGTCTAAAACTTTGTTCTCTGGTTTGTGCATGTGGTTGAGGTGACTCCTCCGGAGCAAATGCAAGCACAGAACTGGTTTAAGCAACAGCCTTTGGCTTTTTTCCTCCGCGCCCTGCCCAAGGACATTTCTTAGCCTCTGGTGGCGGTTGTTCAGAGGCAGATGAGTGAAAGCACACTCCAGATATTAGCTGTGAGCAATGGCAACTGGTTTCAGGCATGTGACTACCAAGGAGTAGTGGCAACTCCATGTTCCTCAATCTGTGCCTGTACACTGCAGTGTACATTAGAGCTGGTTTTGGCTGCTCTTAATGAAGTTAATTAATACTAAGAGACCAAAACCACAGCAGGACTGTGTACAGTCTGGTTTCCCTTCTCTCCCTGCCCTCTTTCCCTTGACAAACTGCTCTACGCTGAGGCTGACCTGAAGCTCAGGTAGATGAGACTCCCCTGCCTTCAGCTGTTTGAAAACACCTATATAAAATCCTGTAGTAAAATGCTTGAGTTAAATGGGTATGATTGAGTTCGTCAAAGTGAACAGGCCACATACCTGACCTCCTGTAAAAATTAATGAGCTTATTCACAGCATCCTGCTGGTAATTTCGGTCCTGCAAAACTAAAACCAAATAGAGGTTGTGAGGTGGTTGTTCTGATTAAAAAACTACCGGCTGCTCAGCGTGTGGCAAGCCTGGATAAACGACGGATGAACAGAACAAGATCCTTCACTGCTCCTCAAGCACTCCACGCTAAGCTTTCTTGGCACTTACAAGTCACCGTACTGCCCACCTAATACCCTCAGATGTGTGTTTCAGGACAGGAGGGTTTTGAGGGGGCAGCTGCAGCTCGTCTGTGCAAGGCATTGCGAAGCTTTGCGGACTGGTATGCAGGACACTTACAGCCCCTTTTCTCCACCTCTGGTGGAGGAGGTTTTGATGGGAATTTAGTCTGAGAAAACAGTGACAAATGACCAGTCTGTGGAGAAGGGATTAGGAAGAAGGGGAGAGGAGAGAAAAGAGAAGATAATAGGGAAGGAATGTTGTTCTTGGAAGAACATTTTAAAGAGGAAGCAGATCATGTAACAGCCATGGGCAATACCACTTGCATCTTTCACAAAAACAAGGGAAACCAGCGCTATGATTCACCTCATAGCATGATACCACCAGTCTCAGACAAAGAGGCAGTGAGGGTCAGGGCGGGCTGTGCATCTGTGTCTCTTAAACAGTCACAAGCCTTCTGTTCCCCTTGTGATTTGATTGACCTAGGAAATGAAGACATATCCCCGGGACTGTCACTCCAGAGAGCAGCTTACCATGTAAGATGGCTTTTTTTCCTACATCCCTCTTTGAAAACAGAGCATAAACCCACTCTGGGGCTCCACAGCATGCAGGCAGCCCTGCTCTGCTCTAGCTCTTTGCAGGGAAGAGGAATGAGTGCTGCCAGCCCGGGGAACACAGCGGCCAGGCACGACTCCAGCTCTGAGGTAGCGGCAGTGCAATGAGACGATGCAGAAAATGGCTGTCAGGCCATATAATGCCACAGCATGGTGCATAAAGCTGGTATCAGCATCACTTCAATATTCCTGGGCTTCATTGCATTTGGAATTGCAATTACTGCCCAATGATATGTTGTTCTTGCATCTGGGACTCCTACCTATGCCTGTAATGTATTTAACTACCCCTGTTTCATCTTGGGAGAAATGAAATTACCTCCAAAAGCGCTGAGCCCTTCAGTGCTTACCTGTTGTTGTATTGCCATTGACCCTGTCCATGAAAACTTTGTGCGTCCATTAAAAAGAGCCTCAGCTCTGATCTGCGGCTGGCGTGCAGGAGCCACACAAACCTTTCCGTTTCCTCCAAGGTCGGTGCCTCCTGCTCTGTAACATGGTTCCTCAGGGCACAGTGTTTCTTCAAAGTATAAATTCCATCTGGAAGGGATCTGATAGCTCGTTGTCTGGCAGGAGTCATTTCCTTTAGGTAAAATGCCTTTTTTTACACTTGGCAGGGACGACAGTTTCCGAAACAACTCTCTGCATGGAAGTGTTAGCACAGAGTGTTTTTCTGTTGCTTTGTCTCTGGAGTCTCAGTAGGAGACATACAGGGAGACTATTCAGACTGGGACCTCTCGGCAGAAAGCGCAGTCTCCTGTGAGCATCTCCATGGGGTGTGACTCTGCCGGGCTCCTCGGTGCCTCCATGCAGAGCAGCAAAGTCTGTGCCACTGCCCTTGTCCTTATGGCATGAGAAAAACATTGTCAAATATAGATAGGAAGGCACACCCAGCGCTGCTGGAAAGGGAGCTCCAAGAGCTATTAACTCACTCATTTCATTATTCTGCCGTTTTTTTCATGGTTCCTGTATTCCCATTCCATGAGGTTTTTCAGTGACCTATTTTCTTGGCAAACCACAGACTCCAGGGATGGGAAGGTAAATACAGAATAACCTGGCATGGACAAGCCCATGTCCCTCAGTTGTGGGCTGCTGGAGGACATCGCATCCCAGCACAGCTGCGGCAGGAGCAAGGCCACAGCCAGACTTGAGCAAGAAGCACAGGGCAGGAGATGGCCCACAGCAGCCCCGCCACACTGGTCTCTTCCCCCACCACAAAGGGTGGCCTGAATCTCTCCCAGAGGTCCGCATACCACAGCCTGCTTTTCCTTCAAGGCAACCACAGAAAGATTTATTTGTCTAAAGAAAGGGGAAGCAAGGATTTTAACTCCTTGCTGCTACAACTGATCCGTGGATTGCTCCCTCATGTAGCTACCTACCAGGTGGTCTAAGCCTCCCAAGTCAGGAAGCTCTGAGATTCTGGGATGCGGTTATTTAACTCTTCCTTTTCTCAGGCATGATGGAGACCTCCCTCATCACAGGAGGTAACACCGTAAATCACTACAGCTGTTCCAGAAATGATCAGGCCCTGGCAGCTGTTAGAAATTTTAGCTATATGGTCTCCCCAGCTTCAGTACAGCTGTGCTGAAATAGCTTTGCATTGGTTTGTGCTCCAGACCCTCCCAAGCTCATCCTTGTTTCTTGGGGTCTAAGTCTATACCCACACTGTGTCCCTTGCAGCACTAATCACAGGCCTTTTGCTTATGCTGGGATGTTTCAATTTCCATCACAGGCTCCAGAAAAACTGTCACTGTCTGTAGGCTTCATCCTTCCGCAGCTCTGCCACCTTGGCATAGGTCACATGGAAAATGCAACCAAAGCAAATACTGATGCTGCAGGAAATGTGTTTGGCAGTGCAAAGACATCATTCTGCTCTCTGCCTCGGTCCTGGAGCTCTGCTCTCTCCCTCCGTCCCGCTGCCCCTGTCTTTTCTGGGCCATGACATTTTGCCTTTGTAACTGTCCTGCTCCATACCTTATCCAGCAAAGCTCACTTGTCTTCAGCAGCTTTGCCCTGAGCTATGCAATGGGCCAGTGTTTATTATTCTGTAAAACGTCTTGAAGCTTTAAGAAAGTACACGGCTACATTTCTACTCTGCTGCGGCAAACCTTGCTCCTCTTCTCCGTCAGGAGGTCAGAGATTTCTTGACATGTGCACTGTTTACAGCAGGAGAAAGAGAGGGAGAGGGGAGGAGAGGAGAGCTCTGGTGCAGACTCTACAAAAAATGCCTGCAGAGGAAAGCCTGGTTTTAGGCATCTTCTCATTTTCCAGCGTTTCAGTGAGGTTCCTTGTTCAGTGTCTGCCGAAAGTGTCTCGTGGTGTGTCCAGCTATGACACCAAGTGGTGCTGGGGGACCACAAAATGCATTTTTCTAATAATAAATATTCCCCATTCTGTTAAGTGACTATGAAGCACACATAATTTAGCCTGGATTTTCTTCGGGTCCAGCTGCCTAGAGCCCTAATTATCCTCCTTTGGAATTTCTGCTAATTCACTGAGAGCTAAAACGTCTGTTTGGACTACACTTTTCCAATACACAAGTACACTTGATATCAATTTATCGCAAGTGAAAGATGGAAAAACTTCCGTCTCTTGGTAAAATCACTGGGGCCAGGGAACCTAAAGATCTTTGTGATTACAGAGTGGGATACCACTCATTTAATTTTAGCCATCTAAAAGCCACGGCATCTCACCGAAGCTATTTGTCTGGTCTGTCTCTATAATCAGTGGAAGGAGATAAGCCTGTCTGGGGATGACTCATTCCATCTATTTTAGGGTGGGGTGAATCACCCCTTTGCAGCTGCCTTTCTCTATCTGTTGACTACAGAAGGAATCAAAACAAATCCCCTAGACCAGAGATACCTAATCTGAAGTAGCTAGAGTTACAGCTAGAATCACCCACTCTTGGGAATACTGAGAAGCACAGTTGAAGAACCCTTTCTGCTGCCTGGAGGTTGTCCTGTGTGGTGAAAGGATTGCACCTGGGTTGGCTGGGTGCAGCAATGCCAGCTGTCCCAGCCAGTGTCCCACATGCCCCGACAGCGATGGGGAGGCCCCCCACAAGCCACACAGGGGACAGGTGGAGGAACTAAAAGCCATTTCCTCAGTGACCTAGTCCTGGATTGCTGGCTGGCCGCAGCAGCAGGAAGAACATAATGTATGATATAACATATAGAGTAACTATAAATACAATTAAGCATCATAGTGCCTTTCCTATGACTTTGACCTAGAGCTGCCTGTGCTCCGTATTCCATTTTGTGCATGAGAGCTCACTTTGACCTCAGTCACTACAGCTGCACATCAACATATTCCCAACTTAAATACTAGCCCAAGTGAGACGTGAATCTGGTCCAGTTCCTCATTATGTTCCTGTTGCCTCCTGGTTCAGTAAGAGCAGCCATGGGGTAAGACACCTTGCCTGGCTCAGGTGGCCCAGTTTTGACTATGGCTGTCTGGCTGCACCTCCAGGTGAGAAGGTCTGTGAAGGGGCATTGGATATATGTTGGGGGACCAGCAGATCCCCCCTATGTGCGTGTGGCCTGGATTATCCCTGTGGGAATGTCATGTGAAACTGAAGTGGGGTGCAGCAAAAGGAAAAAATTAAAGAAAAACAGCTTGGAGGGAGGGAGAGGCAAGTGGTTGTTGTTTTAACAGGCGTGTAACATCACTCTGCAATTGCTGTCTTTATGTTTGTGTAGGTGCTTGTATGGTCTTATCAGCCTTGTGCTTCTATCACTGGCTAAAATTGTTTAAGCAGTGTGTAAACTACAATTAAAAAGTATGCATGCTAGCTTGTCCTAGGGATTGATTTTGTTACTGAGAGGTACCTGGTCCCAGGCCAAGGTCTTTTCCGCAGGATGCCAATGTGCTACGTGGCGAGAGCTTCTGTTTCAGAGTTTTCCATGCAGGCTTGAGTCCTAGGCAATTGCCAAGCCACACGCCAAGCTGGTTAAGAGATCGCTCAGGGTAGCAGTCCAGAGTCTGTTTAAATAACATTTTCCTACAGTTACATAAGGAGGGTGTAGAATACTAGTTAGGGAGGAAAATTTAAGCTTGTCTCTAAAAGGCAAAGTGAATTTCCCCCATCTCACTGGCTGTATCTGACCTCACCTTCCACTCTTGTACCACCAGCTCACTTGTCACTTGATAGCTGCTTTCATCTTCTGTGCTAGTGCTGTTGTGGAAACCTCTTGTAAGAGCTCATTCCCTAGCCAAAAATATTTGCTTATTGAGTATCTCTTGATCAGTCCTGGCTGATTTGTGGTCTTGCTGTTTGCAGTTTCTTCTTCGGCTCCCTTTCCTGTATGTCCAAACTGGCGGCATCTTCTGCCCTGGTTCTGCACTATGTCTTGCTCCTCCTCAGATCCATTCCCCCTGCTGCAGCTGCGCAGTCCCATCGTAGCCAGGCAGTGCAAATTCAAATTCTCTCTGGCCGTTTGTTCCAATATTGCTTTTAAAACAGCAATGATGTGAGCTCTGGGGTACCTGGGAAAATTCCAGATGGAAAATCTTGCTTAAAAGAACTTCCTTTAGTAGTGACCACGGGAAATGTTATTCTTCCCTCTCTGTGTCCTACCAAAAATGGGTGCGATCTCGCTGCTGTCATCCCATCCTTGGCTGAATTTCAATAGGAGGGTGCAAAATGGTTTCACGACAGATTTATATGAAAGTGTCCTCAAAGAATTAATAGGAGGATCAGTCTAGGGAAAAACTGTTATTAGCAATTCACATGTGGGCGTTAAGTGTCAACCCCCCAAAACTGCTTCCATGAGTCACCTTAGAGTACCCTGGTGCCTTGATAGAATAAAAAAGTGGATCTGCAAAAGAGTTGTCATGGAAACATAAAAATAGCTCTGGAAGGGATGTTGAAGGGCCAGCTAATCTCTTCCCCTGTTACGAGATAAGATCAAATATCATTTAACCATTTCCGACAGACATTCTCTAACCTATTTTTAGAAATCTCAGCTTCCCAAGGCAACCTGCTCCATTAACTCAATTTTTCTGGAAGGTAATGGTTTCTAGACAGCTGATCATTCTTATTGGCATCCTTATTCATCTTGGTCTACACCTTTCTGAAGAATATTTCCCCAAAACAGACTCAGATTCTGCAGGTGAAGCTTTACCAGTGCTGATTTGAGGGTGAATTATTACTTTCTGCGTCTTACTTATTAAATCCCAGCGTAATCTCCTGTGCATCTGGATGGCACTGCTGGCACATGGCATGATGGTAATCTGCCAGTGCTCCCAGAAAACTTACTCCTTGTCCAAAAGACAGTGAATGAACTGTGAATACTTTGTATAGTCCTCTAGCAGTGCATTACCAAGAGAACCTTCCCTTACCACAGCTTTGAAAACCTTCTGTAGCAGACTAATTTGGGTAGCAGGAGTCACGGTGAAACTCACATGCTCCTTTTTAGACTGAAATGGTTTTAGCTGGGACAAATACCGAATCCCTATGGATGAGTTCAGAGTTCACTGCCTGAGGCTCCAGATGTGCATGGAGGAACGAGTCTGCGGTGGGTTGTGCTGGACAGTCAGAGGTGACTCATTCCCTCTGAAGAGCCAGTGTTTGTGTCACGTGTTTATCACTGAGGAGGGCTATTGACAAGTTTTGTGTGCAAGATTATTGATTAGATTGTACTAGGAAATCTGAACCACCCAGAGCCCTCAGACTGTTTTGCTCCCTGTAGGAAATGTGTCTGCTGGTGGTGGTGTGGCTTCTCATGCTCTCTTAGCCAGTTTTCTCCTCTTAGTATTATTATAAACAAAATAATTTGATAAAACTAGTTGAACTGTTTTATTTAAACTGTTTTATTTAAACTGTTTTACTACTGAAAAACATGGATTTTCACTGCACATGTTTTCTGAAAAAAAAAGGTGTTTTCAAAAAATTTCTCTTTAATTCATACACTGAAATTATTTAGTTTGTACATTGCATTTGTGTTTTCTGGGAAAAGGTGCAATCAGGTTTCTTTATACCTCTGTGCTTTTCTGTACTCGGGCTTCTCAGCTGAACTGTATCTCCTGTGATTTGTTTCCTGCAATATAACTGTCTCCCTTTATCATGATGGATGATGGTGGTATTTACAGTTTGATAAGCTTCTATTTAGGAAACACCTGAATTGCAGCTTCTGGGTTTTAAGGTGAATATTTCAGGGTTCAACTTCTCTGTCACCGATCTTTTTAGAATCATAGAAAGGACCTTTAAAGGTCATCTAGTCCAACCTCTCCTGCAATAAGCAGGGACACCTCCCACTAGATCAGTTTGCTCAGAGCCTCGTCCAACCTGACCTTGGATGTTTCCAGGGATGAGGCATCTACCACCTCTCTGGGCAACCTGGGCCAGTGCCTCACCACCCTCGTGGTAAAAAAAAAATTCCTTATATCTATGCTCTTGTAGTTTAAAGCCATCACCCCTTGTCCTATTGCAACAGGCCCTGCTAAAAAGTTTGTCCCCTTCTCTCCTGTAAGCCTCCTTTAAGTACTGAAAGGCTGCAATAAGGTCCCATCCAGAGCCTTCTCTTCTCCAGGCTGAACAAGACCGACTGTCTCAGCCTGTCTTCATAGGAGAGGTGCTCCAGCCCTCGGATCATTTTTGTGGCCCTCCTCTGGACATTCTTCAACAGGTCCATGTCTTTCCTGTGCTAAGGACTCCAGAGCTGGATGCAGTACTCCAGGTGGGGTCTCACCAGAGCGGAGCAGAGGGGCAGAATCACTTCCCTCACCCTGCTGGCCACGCTTCTTTTGATGCAGCCCAGGACGTGGCTGGCTTTCTGGGCTGAGTGCGCATTGTTGGCTCATGTCTGGCTTTTCATCCACTAGTCCTTCTGGGTAGGGCTGCTCCCAATCCCTTCATCCCCCAGCCTGTATTGAATTTGGGGGTTGCTCCAACCCAGGTGCAGGACCCTGCACTTGGCCTTGCTGGACCTCATGAGGTTCACATGGGCCCACTGCTCAAGCCTGTCCAGGTCCCTCTGGATGGCATTCCACCCCTCAGGCATGTCAACTGCAGCACTCAGCTTGGTGTTGTCTGCAAACTTGCTGAGGGTGCACTCGATCGCACTGTCTGTGTCATTGATGAAGATATGATGAGCAGTACTGGTTCCAATACAGAGGGACACCACTCATCATTGATCTCCATCTGGACATTGAGCCTTTGATCACTACCATCTGGATGTAACCATCCAAGCAATTCTTCATCCACCAAATAGTCCAACCATCAAATCCATATCTCTCCAATTTTGAGAGAAGAATGTTGTGGGCACCATGTCAAAGGCCTTACAGAAGTCCAGAGAGTCGGCATCCATAGCTCTTCCCTTGTCCATTGATGTAGTCACTCCATCATGGAATGCCACTATGTTGGTCAAGCAGGACTTGCCCATGATGAAGCCATGCCAATTGTCTCAAATCACCTCCCTGTCCTCCATGTGCCCCTTTTTCCTCCAGAGAAAATTAAATTATACCATTCTGCTGAAAAAAATGTTGGTGCCTTGAGCAGCTCTGGGTCTTGCTGTGGACTTGAGAAATGTCCAGTGTCTAGGTGGGATGCCCTGTGGCAATTGCATTTGTCTCTTATCAAGGAAACCCTCTTAAATGTGCTACTTGAAGACATCCCCAGGCACCCATTCTTGGAGGCACCCTCCCGTAACAGGAATGGAAGCCTTGGACCTACACTTGGATGTTAGAATGATTTGGTGTCCAGGAGAGATCAAAACCCTGTGTGCTCTACCAGGTCTTTCTAATGATCTGGACCCCATGAGTCAAGCACGCAAGGGCTGCAGCGATTTCATAGGGCAGAGGTGAGAGAGTGCAGAGGGGTGAGAGGCAAGAGTTCTGCCAGCCTTCGTTAGCCATGAGCGAAGAGTTAAAGTTCCTTGGCCTTTGCGTAGCAGTGATAGGCATGTAACCAGTAATTTCAATGTACTTGCTACCAGGTAAATGAAAACTCTGCAAGGACATTGTTGTTTTAGTGCTTGAACAGGCATTTGACATCTAGTGAAGTGGCAGGTGAGTATTGCTAAGGTAGAGACCTAGATATCGTTCAAGGAAAAATGTACCTGGCAGGGAAGAGAAGAAATATGTAGTAAGAGCAGCTCGCAGTGACCCAAGAGCATCCATTCACACCACGGTGAAGGGTATGGAGGGTCACTGCAAGCAGCCCCCAGACAATTTGTTGCTCACCTTAAGGCAGGAGAGGGATTCATACAGGGGGACTCTGCATCCAGGTCACATCTGCTGCTGTGAACTACAGGGCAGGGGATTGCACAGCCTTTCGCTGCTGCTTAATCATGAGCTCACATCTCACGCTCTCAAGGACAACAGCAGGGTCAGTGTGTAGCATGAACCAGGGACAGTTTTTGCTAGGCCAAGGATGTGGGACAATAACTAAACACGTTCTTGTTCATGTGCTTGTTGCATGAACATGTGCTTGTTGCTCCCAGGACACCAACATTTCCTCCCTGAAGAAAATGGCGGTCAAACAAAAGTGTCGGATTCAGAAGACACAGCAGCCAGGCTCAGAGCTACAATGGGCCACGCAGCCACGGCAGGTGTTTGAGGGACACGTGCCATGTCCTCCCTGCAGCATCTCATCAGATGTGCTCCAGAGGAGGACTAGCTCATCTGTGACCAGAGGCTGTTGTGTATCCCCTTGGGCAGCTGGACATGTGTCCGTCACCCCCAGTCTGTGTCACAGGACTGAGTGTCAAATCAACAAGCCGACAGGTCGTCAGAGGAGAAGGGACTCGTGTCTGTGGCCACATGGTTGCTCATCTGGGGGACTGAGGAAATGGGGACAGCTGGAAGTGGGCTTCTGCCAGCACAGTCCAAATGGGTCTTGGGGAAAGATGACCTGGACAGATGAAAAATTTTTCTGGGACTTACATTTGAGGTGACCAAAGGAGGGCCCTCTTACTGCTTATGTCAGCACCTGCTGTTAGTTAGAAGAGACTTACCTGAAAAGTAAAATTACTGAAAAGAAAATTGGTTCTGTTTTACCTCAAACCAGGACACTGTGTCTGCCCCGAGACTCTGTCCCGATCTGTCTGAGCACCAGTGCTCCCATGCCAGCACATTTCCATGATATCCCTTCTAGTTTCTGCTAGGCAAAAATATACCAGTGAAAATGTTTTCCCCCTGTCTAAAGAAAAGACAATTATGAGTATAAATCTGATCTCTTTTCCACTCACTAGTAAAAACTGACTTTTGCATAATAAAGTTATGAATACCCAAATGAAAGGGGGGGCAATATAATATGCACTACATTAGAGGCAAATTTCTTAACCTTGCAATATGACTTAGTTATTTGAATACCTTCATCTCTACCCAATATAAAGGTACAGTTCTCATCATCTTCCTTCCTACAGATGGTACAGCCAAGACTTTAGAAACTGTCTGCCTCAGGTTGTGTCCCCAAGCCCGCTGCTCAGCCATCTGAATAAGCTGTCTGATTTTCAGACATTCTGAGCCTTTTACAATTCCCACGTGATTCTGCTAACAGAAAATCTTGGCCTCCGAGCCTTGCTGTTAAATTAAGCAGCACCAGGTCTGGCTGTGATTATTAGAGCTGAGAAAAACCTCCATTTGTGTTTCACCACATGGCAGGCAGAGCTGGCCGGTGTCCCGAGCAGACCTGTGCTAGGTTGCCTTTTCAAGCAGATTTGTACAGCTGTGCTCAAAACAACCCCCCAAAAATGTGGCCCCACATATAAAAATGCTGTGATAGGACTCCTGTAACTTCAGTATTGATGCAAAGCAGCTCTGAAACTGGTGTAAATACCAGCAGTGGGAGCAGTGAAACAAGCAGCGATGGAAAAGGCTGCTAGGTTATGCCCATCTGAGGAATTTGAGCTGTACTGAGAAGTGGAATTGAATTTGCTGAGGTTTCAACTCACAAGGCGGAAGAAAAAGTCCGGTTCCAACATATGTTTCTAGTTTATATACTAAACTGCTTTCACTTCAATATTTTTTAATATTCAAACATTTTTAAATGGTGTGTTGTACAATACAATACAAAATATGAACACTCATGTTTTGTCAAAATGAAATCATCATAGGCTTGAGACAAGGTTTCTCTTCATAAAATAAATTCAGAAGGTTTGTTCCAGCTTCAAGTGAATCAACCAGGAAAATGCTGAAAACTTCCACGGAACAGAATTTTCTTCCTCCAGACATATGTCAGCAGCTGCAGCAGCTGGTGTGCCTGCCTGGATCAAAGGGATCGGGAAGGGGCGGTGAGATGGCATCCAGCATGTGATAGCGGGCGCAAAGGTTAGAGCCTGGAATCATGATGTCATCGTATGAATTACAGAAAATTAATGGAGTCAAGGGAGACTTTTGTGTCCCTTCCCTGGTTTGGAGAGTATTTACTTTGCAAACTGGCTGTGGAAATATTTAAGTACAAATTATGGTCAGTCAGACCTTTACGTTTCAATGGGAGTTTAGTATTAATAGAGAATAAAGGGTTTAAAAGTTATGCTGATATTTCTGCAGATCTGCTGTACTTGTATATAGAGACTTGAGTATTTAAGTCACTAAATGTGATACTTGGCAACAACAGTGGCTTTTTGGACGATACTATTTTTCTTGTGTTCTGTTTTTTTGAAGGAATATTATACTGTCAAGGTTAATTCAAAGTCATGCAGAATTTCCCACATCCCAGGTGGCTTAGCTTGAACACGGCCAGTGAGTTTATGTGACTTTGAACTCGCATTGCTCTCCTCCCTCAGCTTTAGTTCTTTAATGATGTCTTTTTGTTGATTCATTGCCTGTGAGTGCAGAGATAACCTCTCCTTTTCCTTGCAGCTGAAATAATTTGTGAGCACAATATAGCCTGTACGATTCAGTTTTCTGATTATCAGAGCTCCCTGAATTTGGAAATGAAGCCTTCCATATCCTCAAGTTACAGATAATCAATGGCAGAAGCAGTTCACAAATTACAAGTTACAGCCCTGGTGCATGAAAGAGAGCCAAAATTGGCGCTGGTTTACCTTAACATGCCAGGTTATAGTTTATGGCAGTTCAGGAGCGTATAAAGGACATTTAGCCATGCCTACAAGTTGGGTGGGAACCTCCAAGAGAGGGTGGGATAGAGAGAGGGGGCAGGAGGTCAGGTCATCTCTCCCAGACTCGTCACAAGCCGGTTGGTGACTCAGAGCCCTCACCCCAGCTGAAGTCATTAAAGCTTTCGTGTGTCTCTGGCAATCAGATACATAATGCAAAAGTGGGTGTCAACCACCAGTGCTGCAAACTGCACTTCCTTGAACGGGCGCAGTGAACCACAGAGGGGGAACCACAGGCACTGATTTTTGTGAAGCCGCTTTAAAAGCTTAACTTCGGGACCCATGTATCGCCTGGTATTATGGATGTAACTCCCCAATGCTTTGCAATGTGTCTTCTATTAGAAAAATATAATTTTAAACAAAATGCAGTAGTTTTTGATAGCGAAACTCTGTAAGTGTAATACTCCTCAGGGACTGGGTTCTTTGGAAAATGAAGGCAATGTTATCGCTGTCTAGAGTTATCTAATGGGAGAGTATGACCAAGCCAGGTAACTCACCTCAGACGTGTATGGTCGTAGGACAAGAAGCAATAGACAAAAGCTGGAGCATTAGATAAATGGAAAACTTTTTCATTTCGTGGGTAGGCAAATCTTGAAGCAGGGCTGAAGACATAGGGAATCTCCATACTTGGAGATCTCCAACACATGTCCGGAAAAGTCCCTGAGCAACAGGATCTCACCTGGTGGGAGCACAGTGTTGGACTGGGTGACCTCCACTTGGGTGTACCTCCCAAAATGATTACTTTTAATGATTCTATTAATGTAAACAGCTGAAACCCTCAAAGAAAAGCAGATTCCCAAGGAAAAAGTCCCTAAAGTTGAAGTTACAGATAACATCTAACATTTCCCACAAAGAGTAAGAGCAGTCCTGCCCCCCTCCCTCTCTTCTGTGCTCCCAGACATGTCTTGCCCTCTGCCTCATATTTGTTCTAGTCCTTGTTGGGCTTTGTGGGGCCACCCCGTCCCCCAGCCTGGCAGAGCGCTGTGAGGGGTGGCACAGGCTCAGGGCAAGTCAGGCCCAGCAGAGCGAGGGTGGTCACAGCGTTTGGAGCAGGTGGGATGTGGCAGAGAAGGAGCCTTCTCTTTTCAGCCATGGTGACCTGTTTGATTAGCTCAAGCTGATGCATACAACTGCACCCCAGTGAAGTGTCCGTGATGCAGACCAGTTGAAAAAGAAGCACAGCACTTCTGATTCCAGCGGTATACGCCATGTGGCGATGCAACTTCACATTTATTGGACGATTATCCCTAAGCAACTTACAGCAAATATTAGGAGCGCTAAGTACCAGTGTGCTCACGATACAGGGCACTAGACTATCTTTTACTCGCTTTTTCCAGAGAGCTAAACCAGAGGAGCTTCACAGGGATCCTGGCCATCCTAGACCTGTGATTGCCATCTAGCGGGCTCTGCTCTTCCTGCAAGCTCAAGCGAGGTCGGTGCCTCCTGGAGGGTCTTGCTGGAAATGCCTATGCCCTGTGTCCTTTCCTGCATTTGCTGGATGGTAGGTCCTGCCCCATCTCCTCAGTGCTGTGTGGTCTTCCTTGCTCTGACCCACCAGCGTGTGCAGCTGGAGCTGTTGCTGCCATCCCACTGCCCAGCCCCGTGGCCAGCAATCGGCTGAGTCGCAGGGCACAGCAGGGCCTGTTCAGAGGAGCCCCGGAGAATGCACACTCACCCCTTGAGCCAGGATGTGTCACCAAGGTGTCCTCTCATTGCATGACCCAAGACATTGTATGTATCCCCTGCCACATCATGCTATCCAGAGAGAGACGGTTTGGGAGGTCTCTTGCTACTGTAAGGTGATCCTTACCCTTAGGGGTGTTTTCTGAGCAGTGCCTATACCAAGACCAGATACACTCCCCTGGGGTACAAGACCTTTTTTCAAGCTCCCACTTTCTCTCTTTACAAACTGCCCACATGGCTGGTCGTCTCCAGAGGTAGAGGACCACTCTTGTCTGGCAGCAGCAGGATGGTGCAAGTTCTAACATGGACCCTGATAGATTGGGCTGCCTGAGGGACTGCAACTCTTCCATACGATGGCTTCCCACAGTAATGAATGATGTATTTAGCCTCAACCAGAGCTCTGTCCTGCAGATAGAGACAGGAGCCACTGGTCAGGTGTGAGACTTGGGCTTCCCACCATGTGCTGCAGGAGGGAAATGCCTGTTTGGGCACGGACACAGGGACTGGGTCCATCTGTCACTATGTATCCCCTTCTGTGGTATGTCTGTGGTACAGCCTGAGGGTGGAACTGCTTTATTTCAATTAACTGTACCTGCTTGTCCCTCCTGTGTCTTCTTTGGCTGAGGTCTTTCCCTTTGGCGGAGGACATTGGGGTAAGAAGATGCAGAGTGAAGCTGTGGAGGGGGGAAGAGGTCCCCAGAGGGGTAAGGAGCCCTCCCAGGGCTCGACCATAAGGGATGAGACACACCGAAATATGAGCCACGGTCCAACGAGAGCTGTGCCACCCGCCCGCCCACGCCCAGGCATCACTAGAGGGAGACGGAGCACTGTCTTGTGGCACTGCCCGGAAGAAGCTCCTTAAGCCCCATTTTCCATGCCTTTTCTTTCTGCTTGAGATTATTGCTGGAAATACGACATGGCGGAGTACGCCGGACTCGCTGGGCCCTCGGCACCTTCTGCCGGGACCCTGCGGGGCTGCCCCTGCCGACAGCGGGGCATGGAGACCTGTGATGGCAGCCTGCACCAACATCAGTGCACCCAGCCGGTAGAGCAGCTACGAGGCAGCGTCTGTATTAGGGTCTATACTGACTGCTTAGGAGGACATGAGAAAGAAGAGTCGGGGGCTTGGACCACTGTAAGGGAAAAGCAGCAAGAGGTCCCACGAAGTAAAAGTGTAAATGATAGTGGAGGGGGACACAAGGAGCTGAGAATGGCTGAATGGCACAAAAAAGGCAGGGTTTGCAGAAAGAAATCTGTTCTTACTGAGCAATAGTTATACACATACAGCCAGGAACGACCACTCCTCAGATAGCTTTGACCTTGGGTTAAAGCAGTTGGTGTCTGGGAGCTGAGTGAAGCCAGAGGAAGGACCGCAGGTGGCTGCAGCCACTCCTGCCTGGTCACGTCAGGTCGAAAGGGACAATCAGGCAGAGCTACCACCTCACAGAACTTTGTCTGCAAGTTAAGTGTCTAGAGGAAACCGTCTCATCCCCCAGTCCAAACAACAGAGAAAGACACCCCCAAGAGGCAGCTCACCTCCTCCTGGGACTGACATAGATGGTGTGATTCACTTTCTTGGTTTACTGTCTTTGTTGGCTACAGAAGGAACCTACACACCTCACCCAGAAGAGCTGCCTCATTGCTGGCTTGTGCTGGGCAGACCAAGCATAACTTCTGATTGGATCCACCGTGCATCTTTGCCCGTTCCACACCACTCTGTTTCTCCTCTGTCAAGCATAAGTAAACGTATCTTCCAGCAGGATGCCTGCCTAGCTTATCAAGGACTGAGCAATGCACTACTTGCACAGCTTTTCTAATTTCTGATTTTAATTCACCTGGGTTTAGGTTCTAGCAATGTTCACAAGTTCTTGCAGTTTGCTTCTCTCTTGGTAAGTGTTTTCTCCCCATTAATTTATTGAATCACTACACTCAAATGCTCTCTCAATTTACATTTTGGTAAAGAGATGAAGGAAGAGGTTGTTAAAGGCATTTTGAATAATTTCGTTACACTTACCTTCTCCAATTTTTTAAAAATCTTTCAAAAACACTGCCAGCAGAAAAGTTTGCCTGGTTCTGGAGCCGGGCTCATCAAGCCTAGGTACGGGATGGAAATCACCTCCCTGATCACATGTGTTTGTCCCTTGGGTACAAATTCAATTTTGTCACACCACACTGGCAGCTTTTGCTGAGGTGTTGAACCGCTGTGATTGTTGTGTTGTTTCACTGCCAGAGGTTCCTAGGAGAGGCTCCATAATATATACCTGATACTTTTGTCTACAGCTTTGTAAATTTGCTTCGGTTGTGTTAGAAGTACATTTTTACAGGATGCTTCCAAGATAAATACAGTAGTATTGGAAATTTTGCCCCATGTTTTTTCTATTTGATGAAACAAGTGCTTTTGGGAAAGGTTAATCTTGTGTCCTCACTATTTGGCTTTCCATGTACCTCCTTCTCCTGCCTTTTTCTCAGGACAGACGTGCAGATACAGATGAATCCATGTCTCTCAAACATTTGTTTCCTAGTCTTTGTCATGTGGATTGTATTACCAGTCCAAAACTTAAGCAAGTTGGAGCATTTGCATTCTGAAATATGTACACCACATTATATGAGAAGATTATAGCAAACAGCATGAAATCCAGCAATCATGCTGTTCTCAGCTGTTATTTTTCTCTGGTACATTATACTTTCAAATTTATGTCACTGCTGGTGTAACACGGTCTTATGTATAAAATTGCTACAGATTCTGTTTGAGATGTTCTTGTGTTTCCTTCAAGCTTTGAAAATAAGAAATGCCAGCCCCAGGACTGGAAGTGGGAGATGTTTGAGAATTGGGGACTAGGTTATAGTGCTGGTTTTTACCAGTGGGTAAATCAATTCTCCTTTCTCTGTTTGATTTATTCCCTTGTCAGATAATGATGACTGAACTGCTGTACTGCTATATCCTATAAAATTATTTGAGACCTACGGACAGAAAATACATTTATAAGCAGAGATTTATGATTAGAAAGAAACAATTGTATCAGCTATGAACACGCATGTGAAAGGTTGGCAAAATGCAAGCAGTTTTTCTCCTATTGCCATCACAGTCCTGGGCAAAAAGTCCCTTTCTACAGTGGGGCAGCGGTGAATCTTCAGGAGTGTTAGTGTCCAGAGAACAGACAGCTCTGCTCTGAGGAACACTCCGACTAGGGATGCTCCAGAAGGGCTGGCGGCAGGAGGGAGCGACCTTCCTTCAGCTGCAAAAGGCTGTTTGGCCTGGCCAGAGACGCCCCCTGCTCTCCTCTGAGAGTGTCACTTCTGCCCTTTTGGGTACACCAAACTTTTCACAGCCTCCACCTTAAGCGGGGCCTGGCCACCCACCCTGCCAGGCTATGTGAGCTCTCCGAGGGCACGGCAGCATCCTTCCTGCTGTCAAACCAAACTTCTCATCATTAGAAATCCCTGCCTCCCCAGGGACCCGAAAAACCACCTCCCAGCTTTCCCAGAGACCATTCAAAAGGCTGGGGCACTGCAAGCCTGCCTTCTTCCAGCCCTGGCAGCCAACCTGGATAAACAGAGCCCTCCATCCTTCCCTGCCGAGTGGAACCTCTGCAGCCTCCCAGAGCCCTCTGCAAGTAGCTGGTGTTGCTCTGCGTGCTGTCTCCCACTGCTTCCTTCCTGATCACCACCTCCGTTGTATCTTTAAACAAATGATCAGCTATGTAATTGCCAGACTGGGTCATTAGACATAGGGAAAAAAAAAAGGAAAAGAAAAAGAAAAGGAAAAGGGGGAAAAAAGTGCAAAAGAAGAAGGAAAAGGGAAAAAAAGAAGAGGAAAATAAAAAGAAAGGAAAGAAAAAGAAAAAAAAACAAACCCCAAAATTTTCGTGGTCTGAAGGAGTGGAAAGCCAAGGGTAAGCTGTGTACTTTGTAGTGGCTGTGCTCCCCCAAGAGCAGAAGCTAAGCAGAGGCTGATGGGGTTATATTCCACATGCACAGCTTCACTCCTGGTGTCAGGATGCATGACTAGACTGTGGGGAGGAAGGAAAGGGAGGAAAGGGAAGAAAGACTACAGCCAGACACCCCCCTCCCAGTGCACACTGTCTGAATGCTAGGTGGTGTTGTGGTGAACTCTTTAGAAAATGCTGCAATTCCCCTTCTCCGTTTTTCTAAGAAATAAGTGAGGATGAGCAAATTCAAGCAACCATTGTATTTCCTTTAGTCTTCTCTGAATCCTGGTGGAACAGTCCTGACAAAAAGTCTAGTTAATATGGGATCTGTGCCTCAGAGCTACAGGTCTTGCATAAATGCCCATGACTGAACATGACTTTTGGGGCAACATAAAATATTTAAAATCTGACAAGCAGGAATGCTCCTGCTGAGAGTCCCCAGATGATGCTCCTTGTAGCACAGGATGTTGTATTTCACAGATGTGGCCAGATCCCTTGTACTAAGATTGTACTTTCAAACTCTTCCCCAGCTGTTCAAAATCCCTGAGAGACAGTGAGCCATCGGTGCTCCTTCACACGGGTCAAATCCATAACCTGCTCCTGTGGATCCTTTCTGCTCACCCCCCAGAGTCACTGCGAGTAACTCTGGCATCCGCTTTTATTTCTGGGACACCCGTGACCCCTCTGTTTCCTGCCTTGTGTCAGGGCCAATGCGGGGACACCCTGACATGCTTTGCTGGTGACACAGCTCTCCTCCGTGCCTCCCATTCCCATCTCTGCCCCATGCTAGGGGCTCTTCATGCCCCTCATTGTTTCCTCTCAGAGCTCCAGTTCTCCCCTTCCCACCTCTCACTGTGTCTCTTGCTGCATTTGCCCTCTGCTCTGTGCCCAAGAGCCATCTTGTTTCCTTCAGGCCTTTTTTCACCTTTAGCTCCCTGCCTGTCAGGACTGCGTGCCACAGAAATCCAGCTGGTTCATGCTTTAAGACCCTTTGAAATTCAAAGACGGTTGCATCCAGGGATCTCGCAGCAAAAGATACAGAGCATTTGTGAAATTGAGATCCTATCTGTGATTTCAGACATGTCCAAATTTAGAGAACGTTCAGACATTTTCTTATTTTTGCTCATGCCTGTCTTGAATTAAAACCCTTGGAGAACAGCTATGTGAGCCTGTGGCCATGTTGGCCCACTCGGAGAGGTGCCGGCAAGTCACTGACCACGAGCAAATGCCAACCTTGCCAGGGGGCCTGAGGCACTGGCCAGCCTGGAACAAGGGGGCCACAGTTGAGACAACCAAAGTTGCTTCTTCTTCCTTCTGTTTGTTTCAACTGTTTGCAGGGACATGGGACTGAGGTCATGTTACATGTTAATAAACTGTAGTACGCTGGAAAGACAGCTGAATCATATAGTCAGGTTTTTCCTCCTAATGGAAATAAGGACCCAAGTATCACTGATCATCCTAATTGCAGGCAGTAATGTGATAGGTCCAAGAAGAAGAAGAAATAAATGCCTATTTCCCAGGAGGAATATTGATGGAGATGAGAGGGTATGGGACACATCTGTCCCCAAATACCCAGGATCGATACATGCATTACGGATAGCAGCAGCCAGCGTGTACACTCCCATCACCTCCAAATAACAGCCCACCGCCAGCCTTTTTATGCGTGTCACAGTGTAATTTTGTCCCCCAGGGGTGATCTCTGCTCAGCCTGCAAATCAAAATGGGGGCACTACAGCTGCAAGTCATTGTTTCTCTCCAAACCTGCCCACCTTTGGCAATATGTGGCTGAGCAGCTTCAAATACTTGCCAGGGGATGCGGAGAATGGGTGGACACATTGCCGTTACAGGAGAGCACCGCAGGTGGTTTTGCTTGGGTTAGACCAGGCCCCAGCTTTTCTCCAGACATCTTCTCTGAAGCACGACAGCGTCTCATGCTGGGCAATAGCAGGGCTCCTTGGCTGAGGTCCTCACGAGCCTCCCTGCTGCACTTGCAGCAATGAGTCACCCATACGGGTCCTTCTGATCCCTGGGTGCACAGCTCGTGCTCCCCAAAAGCCCCAGGATGTCTGCTTCACCCCTGCTGACCTTCCTAGTGCTCCCAGTTTGGATGAACGCCAGCCCTTCCCATGGGAGTTGGCTGAAGGTGGCCTGCTTAGCCCTTTTTCTGTTGCGTGTGGTGTCCGCTTTACCCCTTTGCCCCACCACACACAGTGTTTTCACGGACTGCGGCATCTTCTGCTAGATTCTCCCACCAGAAATCCAAGTCATGCCCCAGCCTGGCAGCTGTTGTGACCTACCCAACACAGACACATCCTATTAATCATGAGATTAACCCATGGGTTAATAACCCCTACAGTAAGATACCTACATGCACTGAGTATAAGCCGGGCCTATTGTGTGTCTTCTTCCAGCAGTTAACTTGTATGAAGGACATCATGTGCCCTGTACTTGCATGGATTTGCTTCTATTATTTTCAACACATATGCAAATATCTGGTCTTGGCTCCATCTCTCCTAATTAGGGAGGCCTTATGATTCACCGTCATTACATTTAGTGGAAATCTGTGACAAATGTTAAAATATCAAGATTCCAGGGCACAAAAGCTCTTTTGTAGCTTTCATTCACAATTAGGCTTGTGCTGCATTCTTGCCATTTTGAAATGACCCTTGGTTTGAACACTGCATCTTGTGATGCACAAATTGACTACGGGAAAAGGTTTCTAAATGAACGTAACTCGTTATTGATAATACAATAGTTGTATGTTTTATCTACAGATCTCTGATCTAGGGAGTTATTATTTCTTAGAGCGTTTGCTGTAGCAAGGGAGAAACACTGCAGGGTATTATTCAACCTTATTGCATATGAACAGCACATTATTTTAGAATATTTTCATAACATAAGCCTGTTCCAAGTACCAACTGGAATATCCAGAAATGCACTCTTAACTGATGGCTCCAAATTCCCCATTGGCACCGCGTTTCAAAGCGGCAGCTACAGCCTCCCTGGTCCTCGCATGTGTTTCTCATCTCACCCAAAATGCACGTATTTATACAGAGCCTGGCGTGACTCCAAGGAATCTGTTGCGATTAATCAAGCGAATATTGCACATTCAGAAATTGTCTGCATACTTACCTACACAATGGGCTCCTCTGCTACATGAACCCCCTTGAGACAGCTCCTTCCCCAGCCTCCCCCAGCCTCTCCTCCTGTTTCCTTGTGTATTCTCCTCCACGTCAGCATTTCTGGCCGTGCCCCTCCATGTTCCCACATGACTTTTTGGGAACAGGAGGTCACACCGTCTACTGAGCCATTCACCCCTCCCTGTGCATGTGTGTGGTGCTGAAGAAGCATATCTTCATTTCACAAAGAAAACCCTATTTATTTTTCTGGGCTCTTTATGGCACAAGGGTAAGCAATGCCGAGGTCAGTCAAATTCCTGTTGAATTTGCAAAGTTACTGCTTTAATTTAAGCAAGAAAAGCCTTGTCTTCCATCACGGTTCTTTTCATAACAGACCTATAAACCTTGTATAAATTACACTTCATTTTGTATACTATACTGATTACTTAACTGATTCTCCACGAGTAGGTTTCACTAATCCAGCCCATGTCATGCTCTGACCAAACCAGTCCCGCAGCCTTTTCCCCAAAAGCTAACTCTTCCCATGCAAGCTCACACGCAACGTTCCTCTCCTCCCCCAGAAACCTTTAAAAACACACACCACAGCCGCGTGAAATAGTTGTTCTGGTTTTATTTGTGCCGCAGGGGTGAATGTAAGTGTGGCGGGACCCAGGCTGGGCGCTGGTGTCGCCCTCAGCCACAGCCATGGCTTCAGCAACACAGAGTTTTCCCAGTGGTTTTCCCAGACTGGGCGAGACAAAGAAGTCTCCCTTTTCTTCAACACAAGCAAAGGCAGCAGTAGGGTCCCCTCCATCCACTGCAGAGGTGGAAAAACATGGGAGAAATGCTTCTTCCAGCTTTCAGGATTTCTCCGTCTTTCAGATTACCTCGTGTGCGCCTGTGGGTGAGAGGCAGCCCCCGAATAACCCCTGCAGAGCAGGCAGGGCACGAGTGCTGACTCCCGTCGGAGCAGCCGTGTCAGCCGAACCTGGGCAAAGGACGGTCTGTGGAGGGAACCTGAGAGGCATGGGAGACAGGGGAAGGGTTTGCCCGAGAGGCTTTCAGTGAAGGAATGAACCTTGTTGTCTTTTAAAACAAACACTTCGCCTCTCCGCTATTTGTAAGGTCAGCAGCAGCAGGTTCAGTGGCACTCCTGTTTGGGAGGTAAAAGCAATTAGGCTTGCAATTAATAATGATAAATGAAGATGTTTACAGCTGTGCAAGCTCACTGCCCCATTCTGCTCCTGTATTCAGGTGGGTGCATCTGTGTCAATGTCAATCTGTGTTAGACGTATCCCAGAGTTATTAATGCAGCCCCATCAAGCGGCACATCTGTTCTTGCTTGTATTGAGCTCACATTTTCCAGCTTCTCTTCACAGCTGTAAGGGACTATTTTCTCAAAACAGAAGCTCAGAGATTAGCCTGGAGGTAACAACTTCATCTAAAAAGCTGGGCTGCATGTATAAGCCTAAAGCGTTTGTCTACATGCATATATAGGATGGACATCGGTGCTGCTCCCAGCCAGCCAAGTCATGTGAATCCCCGTCCCTCTCTATATTTCACTGTGAGGGTAGGACCAAGTCTTCTATGTTGTACTTTGTATTTCTTGACCCTGGCACTGAGGTGTTTAGCACTCTCTTTCACGGAGCTGCTCCATGGGCTCGTAGCTCCTTCTGAGCTTGTCTCTGCTGTTGAGAGTTACTGTGCTGACGGCTGGTGGAAATCGGTCCTGCAGGAGTCCGAAGGTCAGTTTGAATGAGCACAGTGGCTCCTTGCAGTGCCCAGACTGCTGCAGGGAGAGGGATGTTTTTTCACCAGTCAGTCTTCAAGACTATATGAACTTCTCAGGACTACTGCATCAAACCCTTTTGACACTGATTTTCTGCTGTGATTGTGTGTGAAAGCTTCTGGGGAAGTACCTTTGTGTCATCACAGAGATACACGAGGTGATGAACAGCTCTTGTTAACAATTAATCTTTCCCTCAAGAGGGTGGATGAAAGGGTGTCGTAGCATGAAAAGGAAATGAAGTGAAAGGACGAAAAATATAGCAAACATGATCTTGCAGACAGCTCCCCTTTCAGCCAAATTTTGCTCTTGGTTCCTTCCTATACTATTTCAGGCACTGCAGTGCCATCAGTTTGAGTATTATTCCTTTTTGTTTGTTTGTTTGCATTAAGGCCTTTGACTTTGGTATCAAACTGCAGGCCTCATCACGCCAGGACGTAGAACATACACGTAAGAAACAAGTGGCCAGTGACTTGGACTTCACAGTACAAGAAAACACTTGAAGATGAAACTCAAGAATATATTTTTTCCCCTTAAGAATCTATTTCTATCACCCTGTAGAATGATTTTTATATTTATTTTCAGGACATAAAGAACATGTTAGCCCTGGATGTAAATGGTGAAGTGCGTGCATCCAAATTTAAGTACTGAAACGATGGTGCTTGGACTAGCATGACAGGGGTCTCTCCATCAGCGACCATCCTCGATATTTTCAGAGATGCAGCTGCCTTGGAGAGTGTGCTGGAGCTCGAGATCGTCGTATTGGGCAGGGCGACTGGAGCTGCCCTAGCTGGCAAGAGGAACAAGGTTGGCTTAGGTTTACCTGCAGCTGTGGTTGGTCTCTGTGGGACTCCTTGAAGTTACGGTTTCCCTTGCTGTCAGATATGCTGATGTGGAGGCGAACAGTGCTGAGTGACTGGCGAGTAAGCGGTCTTGGCTCATATTGTAGAGAAAAAGACTTGGAAACATGCAAACAGTGCTGATAAGTGTCCTGACAGCTATGAGCAATCAAACAGCTCTCCATCTACCTTTGTTTTTTTGCTTTGAGTGTTATTTTGAAAAAAGAGATTTCTTCTGTGGGATCTAACCAACATTTCCCACAGGGCTGGGGAAAGAGAAAGGTAAAGGATGGAGAGAAGGCTGGCATGAGTATCACCAGTCACACTGCAAACAGTGCCCAAAGAAAGAAACCAAAGAGACAAGGGTGGAAGCTTCCCTCAGGCTAGTCTATCTCCCAGTCCTCACCATTGGCTCAGAAGACCCTGAGTACACGGTGGCAGGTCCCTGAGGGGTGTTGAAGCAGGGTGGAGGTGTTGAAGCCGGTCTACTGCTGTTCTTCAGGCTTCTGTGTTCGGACCGAAACAAGGACAAGTTCCGCTGTTACCACACTTAGTTAAAATAATGGGTTTCTTTGGGGTTATGTAAGCGTCATGTGGTACCCGAGGCCCAGAGCTGAAAAGCAGCTGTGTGATGGGCTGTTGCATTCAGATTTTTGCAATCTTCTGCCTCCTAGGTATACGATATTATCCGGGCATTTCTTCCAGCTTATGCACTCGTAAGTGCTCTGCCCGGCAGTCATGTGATCTCTACTTTATTCAGCATGTAAGATTCCACCTTGGTGGCCTTGCTGGTCGGAAATTATTCAGATTTCAACACTACCTTGTTGCACCCTTAACTGCTACATGGAGATTACCGTGCTCTTTCCTGGTCTGGTGCCTCCTTCTGCAGGCCAGTCTCACTTGAATTTTTTCTTCAACAGATGTTTCCTGCCATGACAGAGCCTCTTCAGCTGTAGCCTCCCGTTCTGTGGAGCTGGAGGCCACACCGCTGGAGACTGGAGGATTTCTGTGTAACGTTTTTGTCTTTCTCTGAGCTATTCCCTTTATTTTAGCTGACCATAAACCCCAGAATAGACAAAAGCCACGCATTGATATATATATTTGCTTTCTGTAGCTTCCCAGATCTCACAGAGGAAGCATCAGCACTTCACAGAATCACTCACAGAATCACAGAATCACACAGAATGGTAGGGGTTGGAAGGGACCTCTGGAGATCATCTAGTCCAACCCCCCTGCCAGAGCAGGGTCACCCAGAGCAGGTTGCACAGGAACGCGTCCAGGCGGGTTTGGAATGTCTCCAGAGACGGAGACTCCACCACCTCTCTGGGCAGCCTGTGCCAGGGCTCTGCCACCCTCAAAGGAAAGAAGTTCCTCCTCATGTTTAGGTGGAACCTCCTATGCTCAAGTTTGTGCCCATTACCTCTTGTCCTGTTGCTGGGCACCACTGAAAAGAGCCTGGCCCCATCCTCCTGACACCCACCCTTTAAGTATTTATAAGCGTTGATAAGATCCCCCCTCAGTCGTCTTCTTTCCAGACTAAAAATACCCAAATCCCTCAGCCTTTCTTCATAAGAGAGGTGTTCGAGTCCCCTAATCATCTTGGTAGCCCTTCTCTTTTACACACTTTGACTGAAGTCCTGTGATATCCTAACTTTGCATTTACTATTTCTTCCTCCAGCAGCAGTTGCTTCCCTCATCTAGATGGGGACAAGTTAGGAGGGTGTCATTCAGCCGTGGCTGTGCCCTGTGTGCTGTAGCAGCCACTGTGAATGAGGGGAAACCCCATCTGGTCTGACTTTGCTGCAGAACGTAATTCATGCACCAAGAGGTCAGATAAGGGAAGGAGAACACAGTCGGAGGGGTTGATAAATTCCTCAACTTTCACCATTGAATTTAATGCAAGGGGCTAGAAAATGTACCCACCTCCAGCTAGCCTGTGTTTATCAAGTGCTGCGGGCTCTTTGAATGATTATTGCCAATTTCAGACAGTCCCCACATGTTCTTTCTGCACGGGAATAAATCCTCAAAGAGTTTTGACAAATATTTTGCCATCAAGGTCTGTAATGTAATTGATGTTGAAACCTTTTGTAAAATAACTTTGATTTTTGGCAAAAACCTTAGCATGAAAAGCGCAAATTAAGTAACCTAGTGTAGTTCTGAAAAATAGCTGAAGAACAAAGAAATTTTTGGTTTCACTGTGCTCTTTAGTTTACTCTGTTCTGCTTTTTTAGATCTCTACTTTCCCCCTCTTTTTTAATATCTTCTCACTTTTTCAGTGGGATGACAAGAGAAACCATTCCAAAAGAGCAAAAAGCAAACAAATTTTTTTTTCTTTTTCTTCACTTTTTAAAACTTGAAGTGAAAACTGGGGCCTGATGTGAAACAAATGTCAGTTTTAGTTTGATATTTTATGTAGAGAAACCAAACACTTGAGTGTGGGGAAAAAGTCACATTTTCCATCAGGCACCCCTAAGGCATCTCAACCGTAACGCTGATGTCCAATTTTCCGAACACAACTTTGAAGTAAAGGAGAACAGCAGCTGCCGTTCTCCGCTGACTCGCTCAGCACCCTCCTTCGATCGCTCAGAATGGAGTAATTTGTTTTCCTCACCTCATTTTCAATATTCAGACAAAGGAAATTATTGGCGCTGGGCCCGCGCAAGGCAATAGGCAAGGGCTGCAGCAGGGGGTGGGGTGCAGCTCCCGGTAGCTCTCCTGCGACCTGCCACCGCGACCTCAAGGCCTCATGGTCATTGGTGTCACCGAGCAATGAGGCTGGGCACCGATGCAGTGCTTTGGCCCAAAGCGACCTCCTGAGCGATGCTGCTCTGCCCTGCTGATACGTGGGCAGCAAGAACATTAGCAACTGCATTACTCCACCGCCTGCAAAAAAAGCACATTCCTTGCCATGCAAATAACAATAAAACCTGAAGATTTATTCTTCAGGTTTATTTAATAAAACCACCAAATGTTTTTCTGAATAACTTTGACTGTAAGACCCTCTTTACAGCAGACCAATTGAAATGAAAGGTCCTCTCTCCCAAGTTTGGGTATGAGTGCAGAGAGCTTGCCCAGCTCACCTTGGCTCCTGTCACCATTGGCACTGTCTGCACTCCCCAGAGGAAGATCTCACACCTGAGAGAGAGCTGAAAAACCTACACAAACAGCAGTGTTTGCCTCCTAAGCTGTGGCCAAGGATCTCCACTGCTGAGGAGGAACGGTGAAATGATAAACGGCACAAGCAATCACAGCCCAGGAGCTCCCTGTTCAGATTTCTGCTATGGTTTGCCTGCGTCTGCTGCTGAGCCCAGACGCTCTTTCATATATTGGCTCACACTGCACCGAGGAAAACACAGAGAAAGTTTCCGCCGTTGCTATCAGGGTTCAGCCGCAGCAGTGTGAGAGCCCTACTGTGAGACAGCTTCCAGCTGGGAGCCAGGATTTCAGCACGGTGTCATCTAACCCTTCTGGGAGCAAGTGTCGGGAAAGTGGTCCGGAGAAATGCAGTGCCTCAACCAATCAAAGAATTGGTGGTGCTACTTGGACAAGATGCAGCCTGAGAAATACACTTGAGCTGACATTTAGGGATCAGACTAAACCTAGAAAGAATTTTCCATCCCTAGTGGTTATAATTTTATGAGGGTCATTCCTGCACTGAAAGGCTGCTGGAGAAATGCAAAATCAGCACTGCTTTTACCAGGTTTTTTAAAAAGCCTCATCGATTGGGCATTGTTTTTGTAAAATGAAAAAGCAGCTGTGATTCAGCCCTGCACAACCAATGGATCAGGTTAAATTATTCCAGTCTCAGCCCACCTTGAAAATAAACATTTTCCTTTTCATTTAATTTCTCTTGCATATGATTCATTTCTCCTAATCATCATCTGGGCAGAGAAAAAGCTGCTGTGATTGACAGCACGGAGAGCAACAGACGGTGCCGTTTCTGTTCAAGTGAGACCTAGAGAAATAAGCCTATTCAGTGTCTTTAACTTTATCTCTTCAAAGTCCTTTTTTGGAGATGAACTCTGTCAACACCTTCTAACTCAAGCACTCAGATACACACAAACTTTACATTAAAAAAAACCCACAAACAAACAACAAAACATTTCTGGGCTTGCGTTCTTTACTGATATTTCTCACAAGTTTAAAAGCAGATTGTTTCTCGCACAAGCATCAGCATGGGTGCTGCAGTACAGAGCAACATACTCATGGTACAAAACTCCCTAGTGATTAATGGTATCACCCACTGCGTAGCGACCATGCAACACACGTGGGAGGCTGAAAAGACTGGCAAGTTTCGCAAGAGCAACGTAAATTAGAGTTGCTCAAGTGGGTATCCAGAGTAATTATAGATATTACTTTGAAATGGAGTGGCATAAGTGGGAATACTGCATCTGGGTAATTTAGATAAAAAGTGCTCAGCAAGTTCCTACTTCGTGTTTCCCAGAGAATGAATTTTCTACACCCCATTTTTTCTGCGCAGTCAAAACACAGCAGGACTGTCAAGCAAAGCCCCATTAATCCTGACGTGCAGGAAATCTCCCACATAAAGGAGAATGTCAAGCTATTCATCTATGGTTTTGGTCGTCTAGACTTGTTATCTCTCTGTGTGCTTTCTAAACTTGCTCTTTCCCTGTCTTTGGACACATCCTCCTCTTTTTGGCTGAAGGCAGTTTCTGAAGGACCTTCACATGCAGCTCTGAGATGCGGCTTAGTGTCCAGTCCCCAAATTCTCCATGGCCTGTGGGGCCAGCAGCAGCTTCTTCAGCCCCTCCAGCATCCTCCTGCTGTGCACAGAGTGAGGGCTCCTGGTATAGCACCCAGGCAGGAAAGCAACATAAATGCTTTGCTGTGTTAAGGTAGATGGAAACACAGGTTTAATGGAGCTCTGCCACAACCACCACCCACTTCACTATGCTGCAGGTGTCACTCCACCAAGGTCCTGTGCACTCGTGGGGCTCTCTCTTACCTCAAAAGCCATTTACATTGCCCTGGTCACAGGAGAAGGCTCTGCTGTCTGTGTGAGGGAGATGAAGTACTTCAGTCTGCTTGAGCTTTGCATGTTTTTTATCACAGAGCTATACATGAGTTAATAAAATTTTGACATGAACTCAGTGTTCAGGTTTGTGAACTTGCATTAAACCATGAGCATTTGGCTTGTGACAGTAGAAAAATACAAGTAAGTTTTGCGGTGATTTTTCCAGCCCTATTTCACACTGGGGCTCAGGCCAACGTATAAACTGGTGATGGTCTGTAAATGTTCAAAGGTTGTCCAGCTTCCACAGGAATGGCCATGACCTGTATCACAGACCAATGGAGACAGTCACATAAAAACTACGTCCTTCCTGGATTTAGGCTCTCTTCTTAACTTTAATATATGAAGAAGAGATAAAATTCAAATCCATGAGAGCCACAGCATGAACCATGAGCAAGACACTTTATCTACAGCTTTCAATGTGGATCTCTGAAGTAAGGTATTAAAGCTGCGGGTGGATGGATGTGTGGGTGGATGAATGGCAAGAACTGCTGTTGCTACATTTGCAGGGTCCTGACTAATGGGATCCGATGGACGAGATACGGATTAGAGGCTTCATGTAAAGTTTCTGAATCTGAATGCTAGTTTTCTGCCCTCCAGGGTTGGAATGAGGGTTATTCAGCAGGTGAATGTGCTGCTCCCCTGATCCCACTCCTTTGAACACATGCAGTCTGACATTTGGAAGGCACTCCAGAGTATCAGGTGGTTCATACAGAAGCAACATTCCGTTCCCACGCTATCAAAATTGGGTTTGTCCCTAACTTCAATACATTCGATCCCTCCCCTGGTACTAATTAATCCCACTGCCATGAACAGGTGTACAGTGTAGCTTTTGCTCCAGACAGCTTCTCTCAAGCTAGAAAGGAAGGACTCTCAGGAAGATACTGGGGATAACTCATCCAAGCCCAGGTCGTGGAGCTGGCGCGGGGAGAGCAGCTGCCTGTGGTGCTGCCGGCAGCAGGCTCCAGCTGGCACAGGCTCCCTGGCGACATCCTCCTGCAGACCCCATTGCAGCGTCTGACGCCAGGTTCAGCTCCAGATTTTCCTCAATTAAAAGGGATGTGTAGCACCGGGCAGGATCCATCTCCTTCATCAGCAAGCTGCACGCACACTATACTCTCTGGGCATGGAGACAAGCTGGGCTGCCTCCTCTCTCTGTTGATAGAGCTTACACCAAATACGAGTATTTTATTTAGCTGAGTCTGGCCTCAGCTGAAATATTCCTTTCCCCTTTTTCGCCCTCCCTCCGCTGTCCCCAGTGTGTCACTCCACTGCAGGGGGTCTGCACGTGGCAGGGCTGTGGAGTACCGACCCCATGGCAGCTCCTGCCGCTCTGCTCACTGCCATCATAGCATCCCAGTTGCTTTGATAGTAAACTAAGGTCAGACCACTAGAAATTCTGGTCCTTTTGGGGCTTCCCCTCCCCCAAAGCAAATGTTTCCCCTTTGCGGTGCCCATCACAGCACTGGACCCCATGTCGCACTGCAGGTTCCTGCGGGGTGCGAACAGTTTAGATGCAGAAATGAATCTGCAGCAAGACCCCAGACCAAGCCAGCCAGAAAAGCACATTACAAATGACATTCGGACATTGATGGACATGTGATCTCTGGCTGATACTGCATACACTCAGGGCTCGGTTCAGGCTTGCAACTAGGAAGGAGGCAGATGAGGTCCCTTTCCCCAGTGGCTGCTGTGCCAGAGGGGGCTGGGACAGCTGTGCAAACCCTGTTTGACAGAAGCTGTGAGCCTAGCAAACTCTTTGTGGTCAGCTAGACTTGAGACTTTGGCTGGTCACTTTGGACCTCCCAGCTCCAGCCACATATGGTGCTGTGGGATGGTAAATCTGTGTTTCTGAGTTTCACAAGCGCTTCTCTCCTGCCAGGTTGGGTGGATGCATTTAGCCTCTGTCTCTATTGCTCGTCTTTGCTCTACCTGTGTAACCTCCTGGCATACTTCTGCTGGTGGAGATTGATTTTCCCTGGTTTTCAGGAAAACACAAGCTTGCCTGTTGCCTAGGCCACAGGTAAGCTGTGCAATGTGGTATGTTTCAGGAGGCAGGGGGAAATGGGGTAAGGACCAAGAGCAGAAAAACTCATCAGCTGGAGCACACGGTAACAATATCACCTTGAAGACTTTCAGAAGTTACTTGAAAGGATTTAATTTAATTTTTCAGAGGCTCCCTGAGAAGCACACTTTCTGTGTGAAAAAAAAAAATTGCTTAAAGGGGCATCTGTAGCTAGTCTCCTGCATCAATTTTATGAGCAGACAGGTGAAACTAAATCTCCAAGAGGAGCTGAAAGCTGCTGCCCTGGGGAGAGGCGGTGAAATGAAGATTTGCCCCATCCCCACTCCCCCATCCCTCCTCAGCCAGTGGGGAAGGAGGGGTCCAGCCTTGGCCAGCCCCATCCCAGTTCCCTACTGCTGTGGAGGGGTTGTGGTCCATCAGTTTCCCCCAGGGCAGGCAGGCTCTCCTGGCTTTGCTGCTGCGACAGCAGATATATGGCCCAAGGCTGCCATGGGGTGCAGAGTTTCTCTCCCCTGCACACCTCCACAATGCTGCTGCCGCCTTCCAGGCTGCGCCCTGGCAGTTGCTTCACCCACGCCCATGGCTGGCCGCAGGGTGCAGTGAAATAAATGTGCTGACCACAATCACAGCACTGCTTTTCCTACATACCATCCTTACAACTCAGCCTAAAGGTGGAAGGTGTAGGCTGGGCTTGCTGCCTTCTGCGTCGGGAGTGTCTCTGCTCAGAGATTTGCTAACAATCCTGTGGCTAAGCCTTTCATAATAACACTCAGGTTTCTTTCCCACCAGAAATTGAATTTGACACTGCTGATGAAGTTAATAGAAATTGCAGGTGCAGGGGGAAACTTGTTGAGCCAAGTGTGTCCCATTGCAGAAGATCTCTTGGCTATAACTCAATGTCCCATCTGTTTTTCTTATGAACTGATGAGCAACATTAATATCAGATCAGTAAATTGGATGTCTGGTTTAGCAGCTTCTGTGTCCTGAGGTTTCTGAGGCTTTTCTAAAGATGTGTGAGAGAAATAAGGTCTCTCCAAAATTTCTCTCCAAAGCCTGTGTTGGCTAAATGAAGCTGAGGTCTGTATGAAAAAAATTACACCTCCTGTGAACCCATCCAAACTTCTGCACTTGTTAGCTTTGAATTGCCAAAGGTGCCAAGATGATTGACTTCTGTAAAGACAATAATATTGAAGCCATTTTTTTTCTCCTAAATAGAAACAGTAATGAGCCAACAAGAAACCAAAATACTGTGTGCATCTAAGGGGTAATTGATCTAGGGAAACAGCCTTATGTCTGTCTGTTTTGCCCTGGTAAGGCTTGTAGAAAGAAATGTTTTCTTTCCAGAAAGCATCTTAAAACTGAAAAGCAACGTATTTCTCCATAATGTGTTTCTAACAAAGTAAATAGAAATAGCAGTGCTGTGGGTGGCCTTAACACAGCAATTACAGGCTGGCAGGGAAGGTGGTTTTGAAACTGAACCTTCTGTCATGAGAGAATAGCAAAGATACCAGCTCAGTGTCCATCCACTTTTTAAACTAGTCTAATATTTTTCACTTGTTATTTGGAGTCAATGTCCCAAAGTAAAACTTCAAGATGTGTACCTAAGCCTGCACCTTTGGTAGGGTCGGTGTCACCTGAAACAGGCGATGGGGCAGCTCTGACAGCCTCTCACTGCCCTGCCTCTGGGTGCACTGCCTGTGTGCACCTTACACCCTATTGTAGAGGATGAGTTGTGCATACAAGGCCCTCAGCCACTCGTGTGACTTCTCGTTTCATGTCATGCAAAAAGAAGCTTTATGGCTATCCTATTTGTTGACAGAACTGCTGCAGGATCTGTACATGGGAAGAGCAAAGCGAGGGATCCCACTGTCCTCGGCGGGAGGGTACAGAGCAATTAGTGGAGTATCTGGCACTGTGTGGATCATGTCACTGTAGACTTGGGAAACAACCAGCCCTCGTTAAAAGCAATGGGCCAGACAGGGAAAGAGGGGTGAGAGCAGAATGTCAGAAATTGTCCAGTTCAAGGGAATTCACAGCTTTCCCCACCTATGAAAGCTCAGGGAAAGCCAGAACTGCTCTGTGAAGGAATTATCCATGATCCCACATCCCTACGGCCGTCTCAGATGGAAACACCACTGTCTGTGGCTGGGCCGCAGCCAAAAAGGCCATTCTAACCCATTTTGGGTTATCCCAGAGCACCAGCCGTACCAAGAAAGTGGCAGGACACTACTCCAGTGCTGCCAGCAGAAAGAATTTGGGGAAATCCTTCAGCATTTGCAGGCTTAAAGGGCAAAAACCTTAGGTTTTTATTTTTTATTTTTTCCTTTTATTTTTCACACTGTCTGCTGAACTGCAGCCTGTGTTTGATCTATGCCGTGACAGAACATTTTGTTCATCTTGTCAGTGTGCGTGGTTGTGCTCAATGGAAATCGACTCACATGATGCATCCTCCCTCCAGGGCAGAACAGCACGGGCTGGAGACGCTGCCTCACTGGGCCTGGCCAACAGGAGAAGGGACTTCTCCAGGCCTGGCGGATGCCCTTTGCATCACCTGGCTAAGGCTGAAATGATATCATAGCTCTCAGAGGCACCCTTGGCTCTGTACAGCACCTATTCCTACCACCCCTGTCTCCTGGAGAGACTATACTGATAGATTTGGCAGATTACAACCTCACTCACGTGATAGATAGCCATAGATAGGTTGCTCGGGTCCTTAATTGCAGCAAGGAGCCCAGGGGCTGTCAGACTGCTCTTGTGTCTTTGATACAGTGAAAACTTCCAAGTAACATGGACCCTGGAAACTGCAGGAGAAGTAGGTATGCCCATGGCACTGCCGGAGAACTGAGGTGTCTAGCTTGTTTCACTCACTACAAATCATAAGGGGATGAACATTTGGCAACAAATGTGGTGGCCAAAAACTGGACAAACTCCTGCAAGCCAAGCAAAAGCCATGCCTTCAACCAGAGCAGGTCATTGCTGACAGTCTTGAGACTGTAGGCCTGGATGTGGTTGGTAACAGGCCTAGGAGCAGTCTGTAAGCGTGTGGAGCGTTGTAGGAACATCCATCCTTTCCTATCGACAAATAAGGAATTCCTCAAGTGTATAAAGCCATAATCTTTTGTAAATGCCATAAAAACCCCACCATGGTGATATAATTTCCTTTTCGAACGATCCTTTTTTTTCTTTTCCCTGTGAAAGCAAATATTTAGAAACCAAATTAGGAAGACAAACACAGCTTTTCCTTGCAGGAAGCTCATTCTTTTCTGCTATAAATGGTGCTAGCTGGCTGGGCTTTTACCCAGCAAGGGCTGCCAGCTCTTTAAGAGAGGTTACTGGTCTCCAATCCATGTGGCTCTTTCCCAGTTATTATTACAGCATATATTTTTAAAAATATTTTTAGCTCAAGCAGGCAGGCAATGAATGAAAGTGTCAGACCTCCCTCTCAATTCTGTCCAGTCTATCCATTTTTTGCTTCTTCTGGGGTAATCAGATGCCTGTGGATGGGGTATTTATCAGAAACCTTTTAGAAGGGGAAGAAATGAAAACGCTAGGCCTGCAGCTTACCACAGCTGCGCGTTTTATATGCTCAGTTGGCCTGGGTTGTTCTGATAAGCCCAACCATTTTCTCTCTGCTTCTTAGCTCCTTGCAAGCTGGCCTGTTCAGGGTGTGCATTGTTGGTAGGAGATGCAGGTAATTTAGCAAAATCAGGTGGTGATGGACACCCCTCCTCTTACCACAGCATGATTTATATTATCTGTTTCATGAGTTTTGGATCCCAAGCATGGTGACAGAGGTTTTCCCAGTTTGGCTGGAGCCTGGACACAGTGTGTTCACAAGCAAGTGCTTGGACCTTTCTCCTAATGATCTCTGTAGAGCAGAAGGCTGCAATCCGAAACTATAGTGCTGCCATTTTTCTAACAAACAGCCCCACTCTTGATCGGTGGCGTCTCAATACACGCATAAAACAAAGACTTTAACAGTCTGATACGAACAGGCAAGAACTAATCTCTGCAACCAGATCTTACCGGGTTAAGAGACTATGGATCAGCCACAGTTCATTTTCATCCAGTGCCCAACTAGGGTAAGGAGAATGCCTGGCAGAGTTTCACCATTTATGTAAGCCCCATTTTTCAGTTGATGGCACACTTCCCCGAAGCCATAAGATCTTTGATACGTCTTAGGAATCTGAGAAACTCTGTTAAATCTGTGCCCTTAAAAATTATTTATGTGGCATCAGGTCATATAAATTCTGGATTTCTGCTTACAGTCCCCAGACAAATGTTTTCCAGTTTATTGTTGACCTCTCCTGGATATGAGAACACACTGAGACTGTTTTATCTCCATGCCTTTCCTTGTGCAGGGCAGATGAACACCCTTGGGTATCGGTGGACCTGAAACTGTGCCTCGGCTTCCCACCCAAAAGAAGGACACCTTACCTGAATGACCCGCCTCTCCTGCACGTGCAAAGCTTGAGCTGGGAATGCGGTCAGAGCAGGATTTCTCACAAGACATTCTTTATTGCTGGTTGGGTGGATAAAATAATGAGCAGTTGTTTCTGTGGTATTTTAGCCGTTACACTTTTGGTCCTGGCCAGAACAGAGGAACTGCAGAGAAGAGCATGTTTCAAGTAATAAATTTAAACATTTTGAAACTTGAGGAAAAAAAGGTGAATTAAGATGAAGCCAAAGATTCAGTTTAGATCTTGTTTAATCCAAACCAGGATATCCATCCCTGACAAAAATGTCGACCACGGCTATTTTTTTGGCACCGTGTCTGTTCCCTCCCCGCCCTGCTTTCTTGGAAGTCACTGTGCTCTGGCTCTTCAATTAGAGATGGATAATTGATGCAATGCAGACTGGAAAAAGCTTATCACGCTGCATTATTTGTTCCACCACTGGAGCCCTATCACCACTGTGAAATCTATTTCTGCAAGTTTGAAAGAGTCTTGGATAAACCACCAGGCTATCCCGTCTGGGACTGTCGACAGCCTGATCCAGGCAGTTTGTCACGGACCCTTGAAAATGGCATTGACGGATTGAAGGGATCTGTGTCTCCAGAGCATATTTTGGAGTGAGGATTTGCGCAGATGGGCTGGTGGAGGCTGCGCTGTGTTGTGGAGGATGACTTGGACTGCGGCTCTGCTGGTAGCTGGGAGCTCAGGCCTGAATTTCTGCACGCTGCTGATCCTTTTGTTTAGGGGATCCCTTAACTTAGGCATATGGAGGGTGGGAAAGGTGCTTTTTAGGCTGTATAAAGTGTAGGGATGAAATATCAGCGGCAGCCCAGGGCTGCTGGAGCACATCGCCACAGGGTACCTCCCTGGGCAGTGGGGGACTAAGGGCAGGTGTTGGGTGGCAGAGAGACAGGACCTCAGCCCCAGCTCTCATACTGGAAAGAAAATGTCAGTGTCAAGCAAGGCATAGAGGATTTCCTGATTGATGTAAAAGTCAAAGTTAGGGAGGATCCAGACCATTCTGGAGACTCATCTGCTCCAGGTGAGGGCAGAAGCCATGTAATGGAGCTGGAACTGCCCCATTCTCCTCCTCCGACAGTAACTGACAGCTCCCTATAACCAGTGAGGAAAACACCTAAAAACACAACCTCATTCAAGGAACTGGTGTAAGTGCAAACTACACACAGCTTGGGTGTCACAAAACAAACCGCCCAAAGCACTCACTGGACCATCGCCATCCGCAGAGCTCCGTGGTAGCACATTGCAGGAGAAGAAAATGTTCGGCCACAGAGATGATGTTGCACAGACTGTGAGTGTAAACCCTTTTTGGGTGCACAACACTTGGAAAGACCTGTGAACCTGCCTTCCCCTTGGTAGCCCATTTCTGGAGGCTCCCTTGGGGAGGAGGGTTGTGGATTTTGCCTGGATTCGTGTTACTGAATGAAACTCCTGCAGAAACAAGGAAGCCTTCAATGAAAATACTTCATTTGTTCCTGTGGGTTTGCAGTGGTCAGCACGGAGTGGGAAAAGGCTTCAAAGCCATTTTCTTGGACTAGATGACCTTTAAAGGTCCCTTCCAACCCAACACATTCTATGATTTTCTATGATTTCTTCCCATCACGCTGAGTATGTCTCAGGGGAGATTGCTTGTGAAATAGCAGGTGCAGATTATCTCTGTGACCAGTATGGAGGAGTTATCACTGCAAACAGGATTATTTCTATGTGAAGGAACTGTAAATGTTTAATTACAGACACAATCCTGCCTGGGACACAGCAGGCTTTTTTATTTCTTAATTTTAATCGCTTTTTTTTGCTGCCTCTTGAAATGGTGGCCTGCAGTTTTGCATAACAACCTCACTAATAACCCACTTTCCCAATATCAATATGAAATAACACAGTAATAATAGTCACCTTTCTCACAGAGCAGAGTTTTTGCTTGCAGAGAAGGTGGGAAGCTGCTTTCACCCAGCAGTTATTGCATTTTAGCTGATATCTCATTATCTGACATAAACAGATCCATGTGCTTCATTTCATGTTAAGCTGTTGATAACCAGATAGAGGTATACCCTGCTGCCAGAGACCGACCAGCGAAAGGTAATTACGGCTGAGCTTGATCTCAGCCATCAAAGGCTGGAAGGGTGATGCCGGGTGTGCAAAGACACTGCGAAGAGGCAGGGAAGGGCTCTGATTTTCTTCTCTCTGTCAGCATGCCTGCAATGCACACCAGCCCTGCAGCTAAAAGCAAAACCAAGCCTTTTAGGTCGGTCCTTTTCTCATCTCCCGATCAGTAGGCTCTGTTCTTCTCAGCATCGAGCATTTTCAGTGATTTATTCCGGTACAAAGTGAATTCAAAGCACTGCTATTTTGATGTCCTCTTATTTTAGGTTCAGTTCACACATTTGGACAAGTGCATTTGACAGTTTAGAGATCAAGAATCGGTTCCTCCATTGCTTTTTACTTGTGAGTCCAAAATTTCTGCCTGTTGACAATGATTTTGTGGGCCAGCTATTCCTTGATGAAGGCACAGAGGGGAATGGTGGGCAGCAAAGATTTCTGCAGATGGGATTCCGTTCAAAAGATTGGAAACGAAAGAGCAAAGTCTAAACTCTATTATTAATTTGGACCAAAAAATGTGTGTAGCATGAAACCACCAGAGCCGTGATGGGTAGGAACCAGGTGGACTCTATTAGAAAGCGAGGAAGGGAATCTTTCTTCTTTCTAATAGCTGCCAAAAAACATGCTTGTTTCAGCTTTTGCATGAAATGATAGATGGGGGCTTTGAAGCCCAAATCTCTTTGGTTTTATTCCTCCTCCCTTTGGGATATGGGTGCTGTGGATGTTCATTACTCACGGTGGAAACATTTGCCACAGGAAGCTCCGGGAACAGAGTTTGGAAAGCCATGAAAGCCCTAATGGCAGCTGAGAACATCAGTGCTGTCCAGTACTTGCTGAATCAAATTATTAAGTGCCAAGATAAATTAATGTTTGTCTCTGAGTCATTCCCAGTTTTACAGAGTCCAGGGTTTTCAAACTCTCTTCCTACCAAGAAAATTCTCTCTCCTTGAAAAAGAAACCCCATTTTGGTGGCAGCAGCTTCCAAAATCTGGAACTGTGTTTTCAGAAGTCTTGCTTCACTCTCCAGTAAATTCCCTTCCATCTTTCCTTGCCCAGTGAAATAACTGGAATATTTACATTTGTTTTTAAATCAGGATTTTCAGTAGTCATAAAGCATAGGCTAACAAGTCTCTTCTTCAAGGCTACTTAGTTAATTAATATTTATACACTGAAGCGAGGCTTAAGAGCTAATCTAGGAATCGTTACTCAATGATCCTGAACACCTGACTTAAGAATCCAAGATTTCACTGAAACTGCATTATGATTCCTGCTGTTACAGCTTCACCATCGTTCAAGCACTTCCTCACCATCATTCAGCAACCACCGATTGTCCACCCCTTCCAGCACCTACCAGGGTTTGAACGAAAAGCCTTCACATCACAGATCTCCCTGCTGGGCTCATCTTCCATTTAGACAGGAGAGCCACAGTCCCTTTCAAAATCCTTGCTGCTTGAGCCGTATTCTCCTTACGTGGGGTGAAAAAAGAACATTTCCTAGGATTTTATAAGGAAGATTAGGCTTTGTTTCTTCAGATGCTCCATACCTCATCCCCATCTCAGTAATATGCCAGGCAGTAAAGTCACATAATGACTGTCCCTTGCAGCTGCAGTCAATGAAGTTGGGGCATTTTAGCAGATATAACTCATTTCCCCTGTTTAGCAGTGCCTGCAGTGTTATGCTTTGCTGCCGTAGCATGCTGGTGTGCTTAAGGCTTTTTACATTATCAAATAACTTAGCACCTCATTTCACTGGTGGGTCTTGGCCTTCTGATTAGTCACGTCCTGGTTTGTTCCCAGCATCTCTTTTGGAGTGCACTGTCTGTTTTCCTCCCCAAAATTAAGCTTTGGCAATATCTGTGGATCATTAGCTTCAGAGAATACCTTCTGGATGGATGAAACCTTCATCACCAGCCCAACAGGCCCCTTGTGCTCATGCAGCCTTAGCCTCATGCTCTGAAAACAACCACTGCACCAAAGCCCTCATGTTTTGTCAGACAACTGAGCAGGAAGAAAAAGAAAATTGAAAAATGAGGGATAATTTAGGGCCACAGAATACCCCCAGAGATCACAGAGGAGCCCCAGCCAAACGCTAAGCAGGCTGGTCAGCCTGGAACAACTTGAGTATGACCAGTCCATCACACTGCGGGGCCAGGGATCACTACCTGGGGCCGATGCCTTCAGTAATGTTGTTGCAGCCAACAGTAGTACTGGTGAAGTGTTTCTCACAGACCAAGGAGATATTTGGTCTTGGGAAGGCTGGGTGGGCATGTGTATGTGGATGCATTTACAGAGCTGCATTCTGCATCTGTGGCTTTCTAGAGGATACTAGTGGGTGGTTCAAAAAAATATAATATGGATATTATCATACATATATAATTCGATTCTTTTAGTCTGAAATAAGCCCCCAGTACATTTATATTTACTTGGCAGCGAAGACATGAAACTTGGTTTGGCAGTTGCATTTAGCAAAACACTGGGAACTCAAGGGAAAAAATATTGCCTGACTGAGTAGGTTGAACTAATGCTGAGAAACGGGGCTCTGTGAATCTGGATTCAACCCAGTTTTTCAGAGCTACTTACTCAGTCTCCTTCCACCGTTGGCCAACTGACAGAAATTCAATATTTTTCTTTTAGTGAATGAAAAGCATAGTCAGAAACAGCCATTGGGTCAGGATCATATGCAAAAGCTCCTCTTGTGCTTTTGTTTCCTAATTGCTCTTGGAAGGATTTTTCGTACTGGGCTGACGCAGTTGTGTGTGTGAATTTCCTGGCAAATAAGGAAGGTGACTGTGTCCAAAAGACATTTAAGAGTGTGAATTCACAGCCTTTCCATGTCTAATCAAGGAGCGTAAACCATTAGCCACATGTTCTCCATTTCCATCACATTTTTTCACACTTAAACAAAAACATGCCAAAGAAAAGGTGCTACATTTTTTAATGCCCCCAAATAGGAACCACGGGAGTCCGTTAAATGCTGTGGTCATTTCCAGCATACAAATCAATTTTCCTTGTGGTGGTGAAGTGGTGAATAATGCCTGGTTTGTTTAAAGGAGCATGACTGATTTTGGATGAAGGATCCTGTCACTTTGGCATTTTCAGTTTTATTTATTGCACGCAACCATATAAAACCTGGTACTGGTCTCAGTGCCAGGCTTACTAGTGGAAAAGCTGAAAGGACCACATAACTCCTGGTGCAGCAAAGAGGTTCTACTTCTGCAAGGCATTTGCTGGACTCCTGAAAATTTATTTTGAATAACATGGCAGAGAAGGATTTCATCAGTTGGCATCTACTGGCTTTATTTTTTCTTCCATTTTGCCTGTGTCAAGATGAATACATGGAGGTGAGCAGAAGATCTTATAAACCAGTGGCCAAAGTATTGCAAAGTCACCACCAGACTGGCCATAAAGGTTCCAGAAGCAGGGAAATATTGAAACAGCGGAGTCAACTTATAGAGTGGACTGTTGATAATAGCACTTCTACAGACCAAAAAGTCCTGAGACCAGAGGTAGATGATGTAGAACTGACTACCTCAGATAGAGTCCAGGTACTCTGAATTAATCTTCTAAAGATATATTTAAAGCTAATGAGATTTTTTTTTTTTTTATTTTTTTTGCTAAGAGTATTAGTGATATATTTATGAAATTATTTTTATTAAAGCTGTGTATTGGTCTGTATCTTGCTGGGTTGCTTTATAGGATCTTTTAATGAGCTGGTAGAACCAGCAGTGGTTGGGGACACGGGTTTCAACATAGACAGCAGCCCTTTGTTTTGCTGAAACTGTGATCCTGTGCAATCATATGTTCTGATATACAGTCTCCTAATTATTTCAAGGTAATACTTATTTAATATATTGAAGTTTTAGATTCTGTTAACTCATTTGAATGTGAAGGAAAATTACAGGATTTATAATGGTATTTGGAAAGATTCAATTAGCAGAGAATAACTTTACTTGAAAATGATGTATATAGAGTATATTCTTTTGAGCTTGAGACAAACAATGAAAGTCTGAGTGTTCAAAAAGTTTATTCTAAGCCATAGCTTATAAAAAAGAGATACTAATGTAATAAGTAAATTCAACAATATAGATCAACTTGACAGTTTCAGAGGAAAAAAGACTTGAAATGAAACTCTAAATCATCCCTAGTATCTGCATTTTAAACTGGGAATCTTTTTATACCTTTTATATGGCATTTTAGATATTATAGTCATTAGCTCACAGCAAAGGGAAAATGGCATCATTTGATTATACATAAAATATTGCAGTTCAATTTAAAGGGAAAAATCTGAAGGGCAGAAGATGAAGCTTTTTCTAGCACTAGGCAAAACAAAATTCCACTCAAAGTTTTCGTTGATTAATGTTTTCAGAAACAAGAACATGAGTGGTTTTTTCCTATTGCTGATACAAATGTTTGAGTCCTGTATAGTTCACATTTCATCATTTGTGCTTTAAAGCTCTTTCAGATCATACTATGATATTTTGAATTCCAAAAATCATGGACATGCAGACAAGTGTTGAATAATAACCTACTTCATGATTAGCAGAGGGGAGATTTGATTTTAATCCTGTCCTAGGCTTGAAGAACTGAAACATATCCAAGTATGGGAATAGGTTTAATATACCACTATATTCCCTGGTTTTAAATTGTATAGTGCTTTGCATTTCATATTTCTTGGGCAGGAGTTATATGTTCCTCCAGTGCACTCAGCAAAATAGATATTTAACTGTAGGTATGTTAAATTGCATTTGCAGTATATAAACAGTGTAAACCATCAGGTACATAGTCCAATGAGCCAGCTAGTGTGTGTGTACCTTTTTACTGCAGAGAGAATTGTGCAGCTGCATGCTACAGACTGTGTTATTGGTACTTAAAGAAGATTCCCATTTAGCTCAATATAATTTCCAATAATGCAGGATTGAATACAAAATTACCACTCTTTTAGGGGTCAAGCTGTCCCTCTCAGAAAGTGTCGCTGTGTTTGGGGTGCATGTGTCTCTCATCAGAGAGTTTAATCCAACATGTTTGGAGTTATCTGCTGGGGAAAGAGGTTGTGACATTAAAACTGAGCCCAGCGAGTCTGAGTACAGCTGATGGCAGTCATTTACCTGCCAGACCTGCTCTAAGAAGCAATCTTTGCTGGGGAAATGATGCAATTTTTGGCTTACTGAAATGAAATGGAGCACTAGCAGATGCTTGACAGGGATAATCCATCACAGTGTGGCTGACACAATAGGTATTTTCCATCTCTAGACTCCAGGGTTTTCGAGGCAGAGGAGGAATGAAGGTGGCACAGACATGTTTTAGTTCATGTAAAAAACTTTTCTCTTCCCCTTGAGATATCTGAAAGCTGTTTCACCCCTAAGTCCCTAGTTTCTTACTTGTCTTAGCTCTGGCTGGAGAATTTCACCCTCTTGCTAAAGGGTTTTAACAGTCCCATTCCTTGTTATGGAATAGAAACAACAGCATTTGGTTTTGCTGCACTGGGTACAAGGCCAGTTTTCAGGCTATTAGTAACTTATGTAAAATATAATGTGCATTTCTGAAGCACAAGAACTCCTAGTGACTGGGGAAAGCCATGCCAGACACATTCTTTCTTTTGAGGTTGCTCTTTGAGAACCTTCAAGTACCCCTCAACCTAATGGTGTTTCACCCTCATTTTTGCAATTTTGGTTTGTTTAATTCTTTGGTAAAAAAGGGGCCTTAGCGCCCACAGAGACATGTTATTTTGCATTCAGAACGGGAGCCAAGAATAGTGGATGTACAATGCCTGTCTCCTGCATTGTCTTAGACAATATAACAGAAACCCATAAAATTAAAAAGGAAGTGGAAAAGGGCTGGGTCTCCAGTTATGGTTTGTTCACACCTTTAAGTTAAGGGAATTTTATAGACTATCTGTTGCCTATGACTGCCTCCTACATACTAAATCAGGAAATTCAGCAAACAGCCTCAGAAATATTTCCAGTTTTCTATCTGTATTAGGAAATCAAAATGACAAATGCATTTCAAGCTCCTAAAACATATTCATGTTCAGAGAGCAATGCCAAAGATTCATTGTGTGATAAAATTTATGTACAAATGGCTGCATAGGACACCTTTGGCAAGTAGATCGTCATTAATCCCTTTGTCCCATTTGAGTGTAATTTTACTTTAGGAACAGGTTTTTCCTTTAAACGTACTCTTCATGAAATTCTCTGTTTTTAGAGATTAAAAGAGTTATCCTGAATATTCATTGTTCTTAGCAGCCAACTGTGAACACTTTTTTCCCTCCCAGTCAAAGGATTAGTAAAGATAATAAGTTAATACTACTTTATGACTTGCATAAGTAGTTATTTTGAAGTCAGTGGAAGTGTTCTCATACAACCAGGCTGGCAGGACTTGCCTCATTTCACGTGTAATAACCTGCTGAGCTTTTTGAGAGGTAACAATGCCAAACAGCATTTGGTTATGACCAGCACTAGAATCTGTTTTATGATAACATAGCTGGTTAGCTAATAACGTCATTCAGGATTTCAGTGAATTGGGAAAAACCCCAAACCTTACCTGCATAGAGAGGGTCTCACATACCATCCATTTTACTGGAGTCATGCCTTCCCTTACCTGTAACCCACAGTTCTATGTCTTCGGATATTTCTAGGCTGATATGACTTATTTGCTCTTGACAAATACATACACAGTTTGCCTTCTCATTTAATATGAATATGGAGCACTATCAAAAAAGAGCTGGAGATTTTGATCTCAGTGCAACACTCAACATTAGCATTTCAGGTGGTGCAAAATGCTTGCACCATTCCAGCCCCTCTTGTACTTGGTTCCCTTCAAGGACTGAAAATGAGCCAAAACTAGGGCTACTTCTTCCCTCATATTAGGAAAGCTTTAAACTGTATATCTGATGATTGTCAGTTATGTTCTTCCTAACAACTGGGAGAGATAAAACAGCAAGAAAGATACAAACAGGTTCTCTAGGAACAAACAGTCCAAGAGGCAGAACTCATTTTTCTCATAAAATATAGACCTTATCAAGGAATATGGTAAAAAGCATAGCATTGACCAAAACCCCAGAAGTATAAAGCCCTTCTGCCCACTGTCAAGTCTTAACATTTCCATAACTCTTTGAATATGAAGCATAATTGTTGAGCTGCCTGGTCAGCCTTTATTCCCATGGTAGCTCCACTGGCTGTGGTTCCAGCTGGAAAGGGCATGTGTCTGTACCACTGGAGGAGTTGCAGTATTTTGATGATATGAACGGGGTTTTCTGTATCCATAAACATGAAGTCCCAAGTCTCTCAAAATTAATGTCTGGGGGTGTGCTTGGTATTGTTCAAAACGTGGGCAGAGTCTTTAGTGTTTCAGATCAAGCCAGCTGATGACCCTGAGGGCAGGAATACACCACATCTCATTTGGCAGCTCCCATCCCACCAGAGGCTGGTTTGCTGCTGTTAAACCAATAGGTCTGCATTAAGCAAGTAATTTGAGGACAATAAAGACAAGTGAAAAGAAAGGGAAGGAAAACAAACAGTAGAATGATTAGAGAAATGTAGCAGTCAGACTGGTGTAACTATCCCCCCACCAGAATTTGAGAACTGCAGATTTGCACCTCTGGATAATAGCAAAGAATTGTAGGCAAAAAGAAACAAAGAATTAGAAATGAGAAGGAGGTAGAGAAATAAAATCAAACCATGGACCTCTACCTTGGCTGACCAATCAGAAGATTTGCGAGGGCTAAATCATCGCAACAGGCTAGTTATGAAATCCAGCCAGGATTGAATGAGACTCCATTAGTATAAATACAATAATTTGGGAAAGCAAAGCACTGAAACAGAACTATTATTATAGTAGCTGAGCTGTGTATAATAAACTCATTAGTTTGTTTATGCTGCTATATTACTTTCAGCATATTCATAGTTTCAGTAACAGATTTTCATCGTTACAAACCCACAACTACAAATAATCAAACGTCCATAACACCAGGTGGTTGTGGTCAGTTCAAATTTTTGTCATGTGTCTTGGCACTTTTTTAGGTTGTCCCAACTTCAGTAGGTTGTAAATATGCAAGGCTGGGGCCATGAACAGGAATATGCTGCATGGGCACTTTTTAACATCTCCTTTGGGTGGTCCAACACAGTTTTATTCATGTTTAGTGGAGGATACTTCATTGCTGAAGGTCAATGAAGTCCCTTGTGTCCTACCACTCGTTGTACATAGGCTTGTTTGTCAAGAAAGTTCAGCTGAAACGTGGGATCAGTGAAAAACAGGATACGAACCTAACTGAAATATCCATCTAACTTTCATTACTTGGTATTATTTTATTTTCAAACCCCTCATTATTTGACAGGACAAGTTGGGTTTTTTTAATACTCATACAGCTCTTAGAACACTTGATGAGCTATTTCCTTAAATCTTCCAAAAATAACATCTTCAGGGACAACCCAAATATGGGAGATTTCAGGCCAGATAAGAAGAGTTTTGAAAACTTAGCAAATATATAAACAGAGAATATATAATGAAGACCCTGTAACCGACATGCATATGATTGATGCCCTCCGTGAATGAGCTATTTAAAGCTTATTTTTGTGCACTTAGCCCCCACAAACCGGACCGCAGAATCCAGACTGTAGTTCCTGCTGCCGTGGTGACTTTGGAGTTCGACTCTACCAAGGGCCCCCAGGACCTCCTGGGCCCCCTGGGATGCCAGGTAAAGATGAAGTTTAATTGATTTTTTGATCAGTCTAATTACAGGCTATAAATTACAGGCTGTTCTATGAAATATCAGAGAATGGTCCAAACATCAGTATTTGGGGACAGGTTCAGAAGCAAGATTTTCCTGTAACTTCTGGGGAGATTTTCAGAGATTTTCAGTTAGACTCTAAAGTCTTTTCCAGTGAAAACGCATTTATTATTAAAATTCAACTTTCACAAATTCATGCTAAAAGTAATCTCATTACATTTCTACGGCAAATTGGTCTCTCAAAGCAGCATGAAGCCTCCATTAAAGTTGGAAGAACTTGTTCCCTGGAGCTGATTATTATGGTTACCTTTGAATATCTGGCTACGCTATTGTGTACTGTATTCAGTAGCTTTTTTTCATCTAGCATACTGCTAGCCAATATTTTACACAGACACACATGCTTCTGTTCTGTCGTAGAAATGCCTTCTTTTCCTTCCTTCTTCTTTTCTTCCATAATAAAAAGTACCTTTTTTTTTTTTTTCCATTAGAAATGCACACAGAAGAACAGGATACACAAGAAAGGGGTATACTTCTATCTGATAACTGGTGTGGAAAAAGAAGAGCCTAGAGAAGGGAAAAAGATAGTTAGTTGCGTTTTGGTGTAGGTTTGTTACAGCAGCTACCTTCAGGGACTTGAAAATCATGGTTCCTAAAGCAGATGTATAATGTAAACGAACATGTCACTGACTGGCAGATTTGTCTCATCTTCAAAAGCTTACGTCTTCTGTTATCACAGTAAAAATGCAATTTCATAATCCTTCTGTCTCACAAATGTACTGACAGTAACAGACATGACATAACGACACACACAAAAAAATTAATGTAGTGATTTTTGGTAGAAACAGTTTGCAGTAACAGTTAAATCTGTCTGTTATGAAGTTAAATCTGAGTGAATGAAGTGTTTCACTAACTACCTTCAGCTAGCAAAATATTAAAATAAATTGTTACTTCAACATATTTTGGGTATTCAGCAAAATAAGGTCATAGGTGTATTTGGTATTAGCCTGATGTAAGATATTCATGCATCAACCTTTATAAAAATACTACTGAGCATTACAGAAGAAAGAAAAGTCTAATGGTGAGGCCTCTTGTGCAGAAATATTGCATTACATAGTAATAAACTGTTGGCTTCTTAGAAGTGGGACACAATTTTGAATGAGGCCCACACGTTCAAGGCTGCAGGGGACCTACTGGGGCACAGCCCAGCCCCAGCTTTGCCCTTTCCTGATGCGAGGATGTATCTCAGTCACACCTTCTTGTCACCGCAGGATGCCACAAACATACGGCCGACAGCCACCTTCTGCACCCTGTAATTTCTCTCTCTCCTTCATCTGCTGCATTTCGTATCACTGTGCCCGTCGGGGGAACGACAACAGCTGCTTTTCCCTTGATTGAATCAAATGTCGCTCGCAGACTTCTGTTCTGAACTGGTAGAGAAGTAGTTCTGGCTTCACTTTGGCTGTACTTTTCTTCTGGCTATACTTTACAAGAGTAAACATTCTTGTTATTTTTAAGAGTTATCGATTTCTCTACCCAAACAAGTTTGCTTAATTTCTTCCACCATTTAGCTTCCTTGTTTGAAGTGAATTTTTTTTCTCTATACAAAAACTCTGAAGAATCACTTAATCATTAGACTTGACCTCAAACAACACCATTCTTGTAAATTCATAACCACAGTGACTAATCAGAGAACAAGCAGAGTGGCAAAGAATCTAATTTCAGTTCAGGAAGACTTAGAACAATGATGACACTAATTAATCCCCTGAGTAATTAATTGAAAGGTCAGGTTTTTGCTTCAGGTATGCATAATAATTGCTCAGTGATTCTAGCCAACTTCAAAATTTTGTCAGTCACATTGACATTTGCCGAGTAAATTTCCTCAGTAAACATCAGAAAGTAAGTAATACTGCAGATGCAGGAATATGTTTTTATAATGACCTCTTTTACAAGAAACCATCTCAGAAAAGCTTCATTATAAAATTTTTGTCTTTCTTTAAATTTAGGAACATACAGTCAATCGACCCCTTGAAGCTAACCAGCACCCTGAGAATGCACACTCTCTTGGGTTTGGCACAGACGGGTCATTTGGCTAGTTTAAGTCTGCAGCCATTCTTTCCTTTGTGTCCACATGTTTTAAAGATAGCAAAACATTATTCAAAATTATCTTACCCTATCCTAATTAACCTAAAATATCAGGAAAAAAGTTTTTACACAAAAGGAAAAGCAAGAGTGCTTACGCATGCTACCTGGTATGTGTCAACAGGCAGTGGCTTTCGCTTTCCTTGAGCCTCACGTCCACTGAGGTCTTGTCCTTGCACAACTCCCCAACAATGCAATGACTTGAGATATCGGCACTTTATGCAGCAACACCAAGATAGCATGAGGGTTAACTCTTAAACGTCAATCTACATTCTTCTGGAAACTTGCTCATCAAAACCGTCACCTTCAGCTTAACCATACAGCTGTTTCTTATCCGTCACAGCTCAGCCTGGGGTTTATGGTATTGAAAAGTCCATGTGTTGCAAACGGGTGGAAAAAGAGTTTAACAGTTATCTGTTTTAAAACCCATTACATGAAAGTATTTAAGTTAAACAGAAAGCTCTGTTTCCTTTAAGGAAATCATGGAAACAATGGAAATAATGGCGCAACTGGCCAGGAAGGAGCCAAAGGTGAGAAAGGAGACAAAGGAGATATGGGACCAAGGGGAGAGCGTGGCCATCATGGACCCAAAGGCGAGAAGGGTTACCCTGGGATTCCCCCAGAGCTACAGGTACAAAATCTCTGGCTTGTGTTGGCTGCATCAGTTCTCAGGTTATGGTTTTCTTCTCTGAAAAACAGCACCTAACTACTTAAGAAGCAAATCCCCCTGTAATTTAATACAGTCAGAGACATATGTAGCCCTTGTCATGACTGACAAATGTGCTCTGCCAGATCTTCCTGGGAAAGAAAGACATCAGGGATTAGTCTTTCTTTACAGTAAGAATCCAGCTGATAAAGAAGAAACGTATATAGTTCACTTTTAGGGCAGAAAGCCAGTATCTGGGTCGTTAAAGAAGAATAGCGGGGACTATCATTTTTCTATAAAGCTTTATCACATACCTAACTACGCTTCCTACAGGATATAAAAAGAGTAAAGGAGTCACTCTGGCCCATGCCTCTCAGGTCAGTCAGACTTTGGGAGATTCTCAGAAGCATATGTATCCAACTCCTCAAAGTATGGGGTCAAAGCCTCTGAGTGCAGACAGAAGTCCTCTAGTTTTGAAAAATACGCCTCAGTAGTTTTTGCATGTCTAGATACCTTAAATATGTTGAGAAGCATGTAGGTTCTGCCTGTGAATGAATCACCCAAAAGCCAGATGAGTATTAAAACATGGTTTCAAGCCTGATCTGATAAGCTCTACTGAGGGATGGGGTATATTTGTTTGGGCTCAACACTGTGTTGGCATAGTCCCATAGCTTTTGCCTAAGAGCTTTTTCATATCACAGGAATCTGGCAGAGGGCCAAGAGCTTGCGTATATCTATATCTACAGTAGAGTGGAGATGTGGTGTAGTCCTGTTCTTAAGGCAACTAAAAGTAAATGGGACTTGCCTAACTAAGACCCTTGGTTGCTGTGGCAAAGGCGATTTAAGAGTTGCCCACACTGTATATTGCAGTGTAGCAATATACCAGTGGTTCATCTGAAATAGCAGGAAGACTTGACTATCTCATAGAATGATAGAATGATAGGGTTGGAAGGGACCTCTGGAGATCATCTAGTCCAACCCCCTGCCAGAGCAGGGTCACCCAGAGCAGGTTACACAGGAACATGTCCAGGCGGGTTTTGAATGTCTCCAGAGATGGAGACTCCACCACCTCTCTGGGCAGCCTGTGCCAGGGCTCTGCCACCCTCAAAGGAAAGAAGTTCCTCCTCATGTTTAGGTGGAACCTCCTATGCTCAAGTTTGTGCCCATTACCTCTTGTCCTGTCGCTGGGCACCACTGAAAAGAGCCTGGCCCCATCCTCCTGACATCCACCCTTTAAGTATTTGTAAGTGTTGATAAGATACCCCCTCAGTCGTCTTTTTTGCAGACTGAAGAGACCCAAATCCCTCAGCCTTTCTTCATGAGAGGTGTTTGAGTCCCCTAATCATCTTGGCAGCTCTCTGCTGCACCATCTCCAGCAGTTCCCTGTCCTTCTTGAACCAGGGAGCCCAGAACTGGACACAGTACTCCAGGTGCGGCCTCACCAGGGCAGAGTAGAGGGGGAGGATGACCTCCCTCGACCTGCTGGCCACACTCTTCTTGATGCACCCCAGGATGTCATGGGCCTTTTTGGCCACAAGGGCACATTACTAGCTCATGGCCATCCTGTTGTCCACCAGGACTCCCAGGTCTCTTTCCACAGAGCTGCTCTCCAGCAGGTCAGCCCCCAACCTCTACTGGTGCATGGGGTTATTCCCCCACAGGTGCAGCACCCTACACTTGCCCTTATTGAATTTCATAAAAGGCAAGATTTAGGTGCATGGCAAGCCTTTGAGGTGTATCCCTCCTGGTCTCCAGCTGCCATTCCGGAAGGGGCTTCTGTAGGTCGGATCAGCCAGCCCTGTGTCGTGGGATCCTAAAGCACTTCAGACGGCACTAAGTGCATTTCTGTGGGCAAGTGATTGGAGTCAGACAGCCTACATGTGAGGGAAGCATCTAGGCTCCCATTACAATCACTGAGGATCTAGAAGAGCAACTCAATCTGACAGTCACTGGCTGCTTTGGGGCAAATGCAACCTCAGCCACCACAGAGTATATAGATCTCCAGAAACTATAAGGGGGTTTACATCCTCACTCACACGTACACACTTTAATGGAAGTGCCTTAGTCTTGATCTGATTTGTACCCCCTAAACCCAGTTCAACACAGAAGAGACAAAATGGGACACAGCAAACATGCACAAAAAGAAATCCCACATCCAAACACTCTGACTACGGGGGAGACTGAAGTTCTGATTTATTTATACATCTACAACTTTTAGCTGAACAATACTGTTTCCCAATAACAGTCATTTATATATGCCTTTATATCCTCACAAAAGGCATGCAAATTAACAGCAAAATCAACGGTACAAAGTGTGCAGTATGGGAAAATGGCTTTTGATTTCTTGTCATCGTTTATGTTTGAATTCTCCACCCTAGGTTGCATGAAGATGGGATAATTGCACAAAATAAAATTAACAATTAAAATACTTTCCAAAATTACTAGACTTTTGTAATAAAGGAGAACTGTTTTAGACGTATTCTTAAAGAATTGATCGTAATTAACATTATAGCTGAATATCTTAAAAACATATTTGTTGCAATTACATTCGACATTAATCCTTTTGCAATTTTAAAATAAGCTATCAGCATATTTTTCTTACATAAAGATAGTGGTAGTAACTTAATTAAAAACTGAACAATGAAAGAAGATGAACAACAAAGGTTCATATTGCAATACCTATCTTAAAGTAAAATTCCATCACTGTTTTTAACAGATGCGTTTAAAAATTCTTTACAGAGTAAAGCATACCATTCCTTGTTAGCGTTACACTTAAGATTTTTAGAGCGGGGGCAGGTGGAGGAGAAAATACTTGTGAATACATTACTGTTTTAAGTACAGGATTATTTTGAAAAACTTGGCGTGTCTATGTTCATCTGCTATTTCAAAATGAGACCTAGGGAGAAGGGACGTCTTTTTCAACTCTTCTGATCAACCCAAGAAAAGTAGCTTGGGGTCATAGAGAATGTGAAATGGAATCTAGACAAAAAGCAATAAATTCCATCAAGCTGCCATTGCAGCTGCTTTCCTTTAACACATGATGAACTTTGATGTGATCCTGGCTGAGAAGCAAGAAGTTAACAATTTTTTGTCACAGAAAATGCATCCACGCAGGGATAAGGAAAATCAGCCCAAGCTTTCAGCTCACATCTGGAGCTCCTCAGATTACTGGGCAGATGGCTAATGATTTCCATTGTTGGACATGGACTTGCATTTGATTTTGCCTCTTTTGGTTTTGTTCTCATTTGGAGATGAAATCAAAAGAAGTTTGGAGTGTTTTCTTTTAATACTAGTATAGCTGGAATCTCATGAAAAATGTCCTTTTTTTTTGAGGGGCAGTAAAAAGTGTAATTGAATGCTTCTCATTTCAGAAGTTAAGGGATAGAGATAAAATGCCAAGTCACGACTTGACTGTGTGGCACCCAGGTGCAGCAATTCTGCCAGTGCCCAGCTTACTGACAGTCAGATGGGGGGATCACAGGCTCAGAGCTAAGGGATTCCCCCTTCCCTGCCCCCTGCAAGATGAGGGTAACTTCAGTTGTCCAATGTGGGAGGTTTTGCACTGTCTCCTACAAAACATCTTCCACGGCCAATACATCTCACTGCAAGAAGTGTTAACACGAAGTTGAAGAACAGTTTACACTTAGTTTCCTCTTTTGGTCTCCACCACCTTCTAATTGTCATGACTGAGGATACCAGGCAACTGGTAAGAGAAAAAGCACTGAATGTTGAGTCCCAGCAACTGCACTTCTAGAGGACCTCTAATAAAAATGCTTAATGTATCTCTGAAGGTAGTTCGCAAGAAACACTAATGTGCATGGATTTTACCAAGCATTATTTATTTATTACACACATCCAGTTAAAAGCAATATCCAATCTAAATGCATTGGGGAATATATAAAAACTAATTAAATCACTCTTGTCGGAAACGCCATCAAGTTTTCAGTACCAGTTTTCCGTTTCATCATTCTAGAGAGACTTGAAAGTAAATAAAATCCCAAACGAAGGTCCTGACCTGCGAACACTTGCCCATACACTTACTTTTACAGTCATGAATAGCCCAATTGAATGTAAGAAGCCTAGTCCTCTTCCAGTTTCATTCAATGGGAGTTTTGTTACTGGTGTTTAATGGCCCTGGAGCAGGCCCTAGAAGAACATCTCTGTCAGGAAAATAAACAGACCGCAAATACAGGAAAAAAAATCTGTAGCTGATTCCTCTACACGTGTGCATTTTGTGAACGACTACCTGAATAAGAACCTGTTTTTCCAGGTCGCATTCATGGCTTCCATGGCTACTCACTTCAGCAACCAGAACAGTGGGATCATCTTCAGCAGTGTCGAAACCAATGTTGGGAATTTTTTCGATGTCATGACTGGGAGATTTGGTGCTCCAGTGAATGGTGAGTGTTTGCTAAACAAAATAATGCAATTCTGGGAGCTACAGGGAGAAGTGTGGTCAATAATGATGAGAAACTAGTTCACTGCCTTTGCAGAAGGCACTGATGAGGCTCACTCAGCATAGCTCTTGCCACGTACTTTCAAGAAAAATTAAATTGGAAACCGAGCAAGCCAAGAGAGGGCTTGCCAGCCAGCGCGACTAGTGCTTGGCACAAAGGTGGGAGGAAGAGGCATGGCCAGAGCTGGGGAGGGAGCAGAACTATCTATCTGCTTTGAGACCTTTAGCCCTTCAGCCACAGTGATGAGATAACCGTGGCCTTGATGTTGCAGCAGCAGCATCTTCACAGATCGCTCCTCTGCCTCCTGCCTCCAGTCACTCTCTTCATTCCCATCTTCCCTCATGCCAGTTCAGCTGTGACCTGGCCTGCAACGGACGTGTGGCTGGAAATGAGGCATTACTTTTTTTCCTGAGTTATTTTTCAGCTGCATCAATCCCCCATCTTACACAGCTGTGGCGCAGGAAGAACAATAGAAGATGGGGGAGGCAGGGCCATAACTAAAACCATGTCTAAGCAAAGTCTGAAACCACCTTCCTTCACTTGGCCTTTCTCACCCCGCCATTCATTTACTCACTGCTAAGGTAAATGGTATTAAAATAAACAAAAGTCAGGCCCTCCAAGCTTGCTGTAGCACAACTTACTGACAGCTGGGGGCGTGTGTCCTCATAGCTGCTTCCTTTTGAGGTTAGTGTGTATGTGGATGTCAATAAACTTTGACCCACAATGATTTAATGACTTTCATGCAAACTCCAAGCTCCCATTGCAGGGTCAGTGCCATAGATTACCGTTCAGGAACCAGGAGCTGGTCTTCTTACCTGGGGGAGCCTTGTAGAGCTCATGACACCTAACATGGTTGTACTGACAACATTGTTGGTGCCTCTCAGACAGAGAAAGAGCTAAAAAGAAAAAGGGTGATGGTAAGGGTGTGTTGTGCAAGAAGAGGAAGCGGTGGCTGTGTCTGCGTTATTCAGGGTGTGGTACGGACAGGTGAGCTGCAGTGGGTGCTGCTAAAGCCACTCATGCCCTGCCTGACCTGGGCGAGATGCTGGCTGTCTGACAGCCCCTGAGGCTGAGCCCTGGCTGGCCTGGAGGCTGCCCTTTTGGGAGAGGGCAGGAGCAAGAAGGTAAGGAAAAGAGGTGAGAGAGAGGTCACTACACTCAGCCTCTGGGAATTTCCCTTTGGGTGAGAAGGAAGGGATGAGCAGTCCTGCCATGTTCAAATACAGTCATTTCCCTAGAACAGCATGTGGCTTAGCCCCTGCCATATGCAGAATAAAAATGAATCAGATTTTGGCACACTATAAGCAGAAGCAATATACCCACTGACAACTGGAAGGTAATTCTGGCCTCAGCTACTTTGTTTTCTAAGCAAGAAGCACAAGTCTGTAGCATGACTACCTCCCTCTATGAAGTAAACACATTGTATTTGGTAATCTTTTCAGGGGTGTATTTCTTCACCTTCAATATGATGAAACATGAAGATGTGGAGGAAGTGTATGTGTACCTGATGCATAATGGTAATACTGTTTTCAGCTTATATAGGTAAGTGAAGGGCCAGGCTATATTAACGCAAAAGACATGTTTGCACAGATGTGACAACTTGTTCACATTTCAAGAAGAAGAAATTCTGTAGGGTAAAATAATCAACAAAGAAAAACGATTGCATTTCACCCTCCTCAACTTGCAGATTTGGACCATACCTGCCACAGATCCCGGACCTAAAATTTAGCCTTGATCACAAGTTCCTCAAAGCTCAGGGGAAAGGAATTAGCACTGCAAGTCAGGGTTGGAGTCCAGTGGTAACATGCTGTCATTCTGCTAAAATGTTATCTTTATCCTCATTTTGTCTGTCATACTCGTAACAGTCTTGTTAAAGATTAAGGGGAGAGCAATTTACTTTAAAGGTGGAGAGCATTTAAACTGCAGCAGTAAGGATAAGTAAGAAGCAAAGGTCCTCCATTTACTGGCTTTGTCATCATTAGCACACTTAGAAAAAAAAGGTTTCTGAACTTTTTATTTTATCTGGAGGATCATTGAGAATAGGATTTACTTCTAGCTTATCAACTTCTATAAGGACCAGGTCAACAAGCTTGTAGCCAGATGGGTATCTGAAAAAACAATGTGTTTGGAAAAATCTATTATTTCTTTAATACCAACCAGGGGTCTAATGCTTCTCTCCTAAGCCTGAATAAACAGACACAAAAGCTTAGGTTGATCACACTGGATTTTAGGCACTTAGATGATAGCAGATTCATTTAAGCTGTCATTTTAGCAGGTTCACTTAAGCAACAAGCAACAGGACAAGAGAAAATGGCCTCAAGTTGCACCAGGGTAGGTTTAAATTGGATATTAGAAAAAATTTCTACACCAAAAGGGTTATCAAGCATTGGAGCAGGCTGCCTAGGGAAGTGGTGGAATCGTCATCCCTGGATGTATTTAAAAGACAGGTAGATGTGCTGTTCAGAGACATGGTTTAGTGATGTTTTTTGTCAGAGTTATGTTGATGGTTGGACTCAATGATCTGAAAGGTCCCTTCCAACCCAGGCAATTCTATGGTTCTTTTAAGCTGTCAAGGTTTTTCCACAGCCTGAACCTGAAGCACCACCAAAGGGTGCTTCACTCCCAGTAGATCTTTCCTGCAAAAGAAAAGGGCCCTTTTCTTTTTCCCCTTGACGCAGTGATGTCAGAAAAGGCAACAGTTGGAAGAAAGTGAACCAAGACTCATGCTAAGCCAGCAGGTTAGCCCACATCAAACATATCTACATTCCAACAAAAGGCCTCAGGACGCAGTGAGCTGCCTGTCTCTGCCCACTGCACGTGCCAGGAGCACAACGGCTAATCTCACATGAGACTCCTGACCTGGAGGCATTTAAAATTAGCTGGGATGAATCCAAGGGGAAAAGAGCATCACAGGAAATCTGGAGTGTTGCGATGAATGAGGAGAGTTTTATTTCAAAAAACAAATTTGTTCCTGTGCCCTGGAAAAAAAATGCAAAAGTTAAACTCCCAGAATTTCAGAAAGGAATGAAATGATGCAATTAGGTAAGGTGCAAAATTTGACTAGGAGATCAAATGGAGAAAGATGCCAACACTTCCTCGTAAAGCTGAAAATATGTTGGCAAGCCTTTCAAGGAAGTTTTGCTCAGGATAACAATGTGCTTTCTTGGATTCTTTTTTTTTTTAAAGTTGTTTGCTTGATAATTGATGAGAAACAAAAAGCTGACTTGTTAAAATATTCATCCTCAGCTATGAATCAAAAGGGAAAGCAGACACTTCAGGAAACAGTGCAGTGCTAAAACTTGCCAAGGGAGATGAAGTTTGGCTGCGAATGGGAAATGGAGCCCTCCACGGGGACCATCAACGCTTCTCTACATTTGCTGGGTTTCTTCTTTTTGAAACCAAGTAAAAAAAGAAAGCAAAAACCAATAGATGTTTATCTGGGGAAACTTCTTTTTTGGAACTGGTATTTTTCTCCGGACTGTGGAATAGCATTACAACATTGAAAGATCAAGAAGGCTTGTTTTGATGCAATGCGTTGCTATTTGTGTATCAGAGATGAGCTAAATACATTGGGTAGTTGACACACAGATTTATGGAAGATGGGTTGTATCTAGTGATTCATTTAATGTTGCTATTGCTTTCTTCTCCAAAGAGACTGAAAACAAAGAAAAAGGCATTTAAATAATCTAGAGAGCAGTTCACGGAGTAAAGTCTATTTTGTCTGTAAATATACTTTAGTTAAGTATATGTCAGGAATTGAACAATTGATTCATGCTTTTCTGCTCATTTATTCAGTTCTTATTACCTGTTCATTTAAGTGTGCATCACAGAAACAAGCCTGAATGAATTATAAGTAGGCTCAGCTGATACCAAATTTAAAGGAAGAAGTTTTTACTGGACTAGAATGAACTTTACAAATAGGATTAAAAATGTGAAAATAAAGATGTCAAGGATTCAGGTTTATTGCATTCCCATCTCAAACCTCTGAAGATGTATTTGATGTCATTTTTTCATAGATTTTTAGCACATATTTATGCTCGCACTCTCTCTCTTGAAAAAGAGTGCCAGTAATTCTTGCCTTAGTAGCAGCTTGAAGCTAAGGTAACGTAGCCTGCAGTGTGCAGGGAGGGGATCAGACAGGGGAACTGCAATGTTTCTTCCTAGCCTTCAAACTGTTAAAACCTCATGGAACTGAATGCAAGGTGTTTATGCAGAGGCATGTATGTTGGAGAAGTGGGGATACGCCAACAGCACAAACAGAGAAACACACACTTCGTGGACTTGGGAGCTCTCTTAGAAGGATGCACCTTTTAATATTGCATATTTACTTAACGGTGAAGTTGTTGATACAGTTTTCCTAGCAGCCTTCCAAGAACCAATATTTCAGGAAAGGACACTGCAGCCTGGCAAAGCAGCAGCTAACCCAGTTCAATATTTAACTGGTGAAAGCAAACGCTGGCTGGCTCAGAAGTTCTGGTCACAGTAAACCAGGCCATTCTTCAGCATTAATATTTGCCACCGGCTTTTCAAAAATTGGGTACCTGAAATCCTGCCTTGCTATTTTCTTTTCATCTGAATCAGCACCAAATATATTAAGACAATACTGTTTGAATCTATCTTCTGCACATTCTGGCTCTCCACACACAAGCTAATGAAATATAAATTACATTTTAACAGACATTACATTTTAACCTGACAGTATCTGCCATTAATGTATAACAAGCAGGCGGGGTTAGGAAAACATTTATTCGAAATTCTTCTATACCGGATACAGATACCAGTAGCACAAGCATAGAGCAAATGAATAAAAATTTGCCCTATGAATTTGTATGTCCCTGTACACGTTCCTAGTGTATGTAAACCACGTCTTACGATGAAAAATGCATGTTGATACTTGACGATTATGACTTGTGATTTTTTCGTTTTATGCATCAACCACTGAAAATATTAGCTTTAATGAACTGTCATCCGACGAGTTTTGTTGTTTCTTTATGAACTTGGGTCAGGTTTGCACCATATAGGTTTTCAAAACCTGAGATGATGTTATTTTAATAAGCATTTTAGTAAAATTCTGGTGTGTCTTCAAACGAAAACCCATCCAACCAGGTAATCAGACAATGTTATCCTTTTGGAATAAGTGCACAAGTTGTATGAGATATATGGCATCATAAGCTAATGTTCACAGTAGGAAAAATCTTGAAAAAAAAGTACTAGTTCTTGTTGTGTTAGGAATGTTTGCTTACTTTGTAACACGTACATTTATCCAATAAAGATTAATAGTCATAAAACTACACTGGTTTGTTCGTATCTATATTTACCAAGGACCTTACCATTTGGAGACCACGGAGATGTATTCTTAATATGTCATTTCTAAGCAGTCATTTTGCTACTGAATGGGAGAAAGTCAGCACTAAGGGTCAAGATGCATTTATTTTACATGTATATATATACACATATAAAATTTAAATCCTTAAGGTTTCCTTCGGGGACTTAACTTTCCTTTATGGCATGGCATGGACATTTTAATCCATTTTGATCACAATAAAGCACTTTAGAAACTATTACACTCATTTTAAGCTCCTTTACATTATGTCTCGTAAAGGCCATGACATAAAAGAAAGCCAAGTTTTGCCATTCTCATTTTATGTTGTTTTCACAAGTTTTATGCAACTTGGCCTGCTAAGAGTGGAAAACAACTAAGAATCACCACAAAAGCTTCTAACAAACCAACAGCACCGGGGTCCCTGTTCCAAGGTTAAAGCTAAGAGGTTTTTTACATCAAGGTTGAAACTTCCTAGTTTTTGTATGAAATCTCCACAGTCTTGTCTCTGCAAAGTTATTGCATACAATCTCTGATGACTGAGTGTTGTAATACCTTATAAATAAATTGTTAACTTGCATATTAATTTCAAAGATCTTTCAAAATATAGCAGCTGATGTAAAATCTCTGTGTGTGTGTGTTCCTGTTCCTCAAAATTACGACGTTTTATATTCAGTAAGTCATGTGGAATGTATGTTTTTTTCTCAGAAATGTTTATGAAATGTAGTCACCTTTCCATTGCTGATGATAACTGAAAGCCTCTTGCTTAGCAGATGCTCAAGACAAAATGTCTGCTGTCAGAGACTTTTGTCCTCTGTTATAAAATAGGTGGTATCTTGGAATTTGTGTTATGAGTGAGAAACCTTCTGTAAATGCAAAAGATGCAATTTGGAGTCTACCTAATGGTTTCTTACCTTTGCTAAGCTGCATCTCTATCTCCCTCTCCCACTTCATGAGCTCCCAGATTCAACCAAAACTTGCCAAGAGCTGCAAGCCCCTGCCTGCCATGGAGCTGCGGCTTGAGTAGGTGATACTCTGCCTCTGTGGTAAGAGCTGGCATCCTAGCAGGAGAAAACACTGCCTCACACAGAGACGAGCTGAGCTCTGCTCTGTGTGGAACACCAGCCCCCACTCTTGGTCCTCCCTTCCCCTGAGACCCAGGGAACGCTGTCCTTCCCCATGACGCCCTTGCAAAGTCGCAGGTCCCATCCCCAGCTCTGTTAGGAGCACTAAGGGCTGCATTTTGCAAAATGGGGCTGTGTGCCACTTGAGAGATGCTGGATGGACTCCCCCTTGGCAGAGGTAAAACACAACCTCTGTGGGAGAAAAACATGAACTAGAATGAAACCTAATGGAAGGAAAACATCATAGGTCTGGGTCCCAGTTTCACCAGCGGCGTTTAAAGAAAGTGGAAAGCAGCTCAGTTAAATCTAATTAGAAATCCTTGAAAAAAAAATCCATCTATGATTTTAGTTTCAGAGGCTAGTCCATGGCCTGAGGGTGACCGAGTTGATTCTGAGGAAGCAATTTAGACTGACAACAGTTTGCAGCCTCAGTCCCCTGAAAACCTTGTGAGCCAAAGGGAGGGCTTTAAAGAAAGTAACAGTTTGCTAAAGGGAAAATAAGGAACACACTCTTCAGTCAGATCTTTCATCTTTCCCATGAAATTTTGCATTGAGTTTCCTATACTACACCCTACTGCTTTCTGAAGAAGTTTTTAATAAAACTGTTTTTTTTTTATTAAAACTGTATTTTTTCCTACTGAGCTCACAATATTTAAATGACGTTTTGTGCTCAGAAACAAAAAAATCACACAAGGACAAAACATGCAGGGAGTTGCTGAGCGTTGTGTGAAAAGGCACACAGTTCTTCATTTTGGTGAATCAGTAGCAAAATTTCTCCATTTTGCCATCAGTTCTGCTTCAGCAACCAAAGGAAATAAAAACTGACAGTGAGCAGTTCGGATTTAAAAGTCTGAGGTAACAAAAGGAATTACGAAAGGCAGTGCTCCGCTCTGGGTGTCATACTTGGACGCCAGTGAGGAAAGACACAAACTCTGGAAACTATCTCCATAAATTAAAAGAACTCAATACAATACACACTTCTTAGTATGACCAGGTTTCCTCTTATAACAAAGGGCGACAGCTCCTTTAGTCTTTGGGCCAAACCACACAGTCCTAGGAGGCGTTAGAGCATCTGCAGTGCCATGTTAATTTTCATTATCAAATAGCTTCCTTAAGGGAATTATGCAGCACAGGAGTAGCAGCAGAGAACAGCCATACTTCCCACCCCTCATCCCCCTGCTCTCTGCTTAAATTGATACTAAAAACCAAAACAGTGACAGACTCTGCTCTCTGGCCCAGAGTTATCATCTGACTATGTTATTGTTAACTAAACTCTCTCAGCCTCCATAGCAGGCTGTCTGCTTGCAAAACTGATCCTTGGCTTCTGATAACTTTCAAGTAGTACTCAAAAAAAGCTGCAGAGATAGCTCCTTGTCATGGGCTAAAGGCATTCTCAGGACTGTTCTGCTCACATAGTTGTATAACCCATCAATTTTGGTAATGCAACACTACAATTCAGCAATTACCAGACATGGACATTCCTATTGCTGTTTAATTCACTACCGTGTACATCATCCCTGATCACCTTGCAGGCCGAACAAGGATGGACAATAGGTGTGGGAAGAGACTATGCTGGCTTCTTGACATTACAAATTCGTACCAACAGGAGCGACTGGCTAGGTCACTCTTTTCTGCCCCTATATTGATGAAATCAGCATATAGATTTGAAGACTATAAAGATGACCATGGGAGAGGATCAATATTGTACATCAACGCTTGTAATGGGGCAGGGCATCCTCCACAAACACATCCACAGAATAATAAAAGCCATGTGATGCAGGCTTTTATTAACAAAGAGAATTCTTGCATTAATAACTGGTGAAAAATTGCACAAATGGAGTTTTATCCTTCTGCTCTTCTGAAAACAATCCAGCAGATGTGAAAAACCCATAAAAATAAGTGTTTTAAAAGAATCACATTGTTACAACACCAAGAATGGAAACACCCGTGCTAAAATCATCCTTGACATCTTAGTTCCTGCCTCCTGTGAATAAGTCTCAGTATGTTCTTCCCATCATATAGTCACGTGTTATGTCTTGGCCTCATCCAGCAGCAATTATATGATGATTGCTGCATAAAGCATGGGCCAAATAGTGGAATGGGATAGCAAGAGATGAATATAAAACAGTTTCATCCAGTAACTTCATCCAAATGTACAGCTGATGAAGCGCCTTTACTATACAAAATACAGCATACTAATATGTAAGTAGAGAGGAAATAAATTAATAGCAGCAACCTTCATTTTAGCATTTCCTATGTTTCTAAGAGCTTCATTTTTCAGTCTTAGCAATTCTTTGAAAGAAAACCACTCCAGGCTCCCACAGCACACTAAAGTTGATGAGAGTCCAGGAAGGACATGGTCCTGTTGGAACAGGTCCAGAGGAGGGCCACGAAGATGATCAGAGGGCTGGAGCACCTCTGCTATGAGGACAGGCTGAGAGAGTTGGGGTTGTTCAGCCTGGAGAAGAGAAGGCTCCAGGGAGACCTTATAGTGGTCTTGCAGTACCTGAAGGGGGCCTACAGGAAGGATGGGGAGGGACTCTTTTATCAGGGAGTGTAGTGATAGGACACAGGGTAATGTCTTCAAACTCAAAGAGGGTAGATTTAGATTGGATAGCAGGAAGAAATTCTTTACTGTGAGGGTGGTGAGGCACTGGAACAGGTTGCCCAGGGAAGCTGTGGATGCCCCATCCCTGGAGGTGTTCAAGGCCAGGCTGGATGGGGCTTTGAGCAGCCTGGTCTAGTGGGAGGTGTTCCTGCCCAGGGCAGGGGATTGGAACTAGATGAGCTTTAAGGTCCCTTCTAACCTGAACCATTCTGTGATTCTGTGTGAAGTCCGTAAGGACTGGAACTTCAGGCCAGGAGATAGGAATTCAGAGTTTATGCTATTCTGCCATGTGAAAAGTCCTGGTCTGCAGCTGAAAGTGCCAGTTGGAATTTAATTTGTCCCCTGTTTATCTTTTAAACTAGAAAAGAGTATGATTGTTTTGAATAAAATCTTTCAGATAGTGCACCACTTCAGATCAATGCTTTCTTCCCTCCAAGACTACCTTCTTCTCAGAATGGTCTATGTTTGCTTTCTCAAATTATCAAAGGCATGCAAAGTAAGGAACATGAATTAGGTATGTCATAGCTAAGGCACAAATAAATGGCTCATGGGCAAGGTGGTGGGAACAGTTCGTAAAAACAAAGGCTTATTGATGCATCGCACTAGTAATGCAGAAGAAATCGTCCTTCATGAACGTGGTGGACAACATTATCCCGCAGGAATGGCTGGCTGGAAATAAGTTAGGGCAGGATGGCCAAGCGGTAGTATGTGTGGTGCCCAGCACAGAGCTGAAGCTTTGTATCCAGGCAAACAAAATCTGGGAATAACCCTTGCCTACAGTTTCCAGTCCCTACAACAGCAGTTAATAATAAACTCGTAGGAAAATATTTATTTTCTACTGATTAGCCAATATAAAGATTAGCTATATAAAGCTACTTGCCAGTCTCTTCATCTAAATCATGGAAGCACAGTAATACCATACGCTTTGACTCAAAGGAAATAAAAGATGAGTATTTTGGTTCAGGTACAAGGGTAAAGGTCCAAAGTACAGAAATCACCATCACAGGCACCAGTAATGTGTTGTCCTACTTTAACAGAGTATCAGGGGGCAAACTTCTGACACTGTGAAAGTTAATGGTAAAGCTTGTTCACTGCAGCAAGGCCAGACCATCACCCCAATAACTGACTGGACTCACAAAGTGGTTTTTCTAGGATATGTCAATTTTAATGAAGTAGCACAAGGCATCTTATACAATTACTTCCTGTGTATGAGACTGAGCTTTCATTCCTAAATCTGTAATTCATAATCTCAGGCAGACATAGCCAGATTCTCAAGCAGCATGAATTCACAGCTACTTTAGACGGATGTATCCGTCTCGGGACAGATTCACTGTGGAGCTTTTTTCTGGTGTATGGTGGGATGTACAGTTAAGAGAATGAGCAATAATGTGCAAGTCCACACTCACACAGAGGCAGAGAAACACAGAAAGGCAAAGAGATGCTCCAAGCTAAAGAACCTATTGAAATTGCAGAGATTTATCTGCTGCATTTGACAATTGTTTTGTACCAGGGACAGTGTGTCACAACAGCACAGAGGTCAGAAATGTGGACTATGACCTACACCGTCTTTGTGGACACCAGGAAGTGTTATGAATGGAGCACTGCTTTTATTCAGGCAAGGCATAAATGCAGGCTTCAGGACAAAGCATCCATGCTTGAAAGCTCTGATAAACTTGGGAAATAAAAATACCACCATAAATTTCATGAGAATCCATGAAGTTCTCAATTTCAGATTAATGCAGGTATCTTTGAATTGACTAAAGAAGTTTCACCCCAAGTAGAGACCTACAACTTGCATGTTTAGGCAATTATAATTATCAAGATTTGAAATATTATGAGATGTGAGCACTTCTTGCTTTTTCATTTAACAAAAACAATATAAACTTTACTGATACCAGTCTCTCTTTAACCATGTATTAAGATGGACCAAATTGTAAAAAATATACACATGAAAGGGGAGTATCAAGGTTTTGTGTACAGCTATAACTTCACATTCCTGGCTTGGTATTTTTCCAAAGGGCTGAAAAGTAAGATTAACTGTAAACAACAAATCTGATACAAACTGTAGAAGTCTGGCAAGCAGTGTGGCCAGCCTGTAGCACAGAAGTGCCTGTACCTCTGCATGAAATGTTGATATAACGCACAGTATATATCATTTCATTTTTTAAACACTGACTGTGGAATACACTGATGTCAGTACAGGAATTATATACATTTCACAGGACGACACAGATAGCAATTCTCTGACGTAATTTAATCAACCTCACAAAAGCAGTCTGACAAGGTGTGAAACACAACCCTCCGTCCTGCCACCCACACTGGAGTTTCAACCTCAAAACAGCCTCCTTTCCTACACCCATTGCCTCTGCAGCACTGAATTCATACAGCCACCTACTTGCTGCTGCATATTAATGGTGCATATTAAATGGTATTGCACATATAAGCGCTTCACTGTTTTTACTGCAAGCCAATGCTAGGGGACGGCTCCATGTTTTTAACATTTATTTTCTGCTGGCCAGCTTGCTGCTTCAGGAGAGTTTGCTGGATTCAGATCATTAGCCTCATCTCTTGATTAATTAGAATATCTGTTTATCTCTCACACCTGTTTATTTCTTGTTAAAATCCATTTTATCAAAGTGGATTTAATGCTTATAAAATAACGCCCTTACCTCCCTGAAACTGAAATCATTTAACAGGGTCCTGACTCAAATATTTCTGCCACAGAGTACCCGTAGTAATGGTGGATGACAGCAAAAAAGCAGGTGCAAAGGGCTATTCGCTTAAACCATAGCAAACCCCAGGCATTATCCAGCATGTGATTATGGTGTTATTTGGATGTGATAAACTGAAAAGCATCAGGTGAAACGAAAGAAGGCGATGCAACAGAAATTGCCTGTTCCTACTCAACACAAACGCTGAGACCCGAAGGTAAGAGGGGACAAATGAAACAGGATCATTTAAAGGAATACAGTGTCCCAGTAACACAATGGTAACTGTGGAAACAAACCTTCATATGGAATAGTGTATGGAACATGCAAAACAAGCCAGCTTCATTTGCATGAGAATGCACATGTTTTTCTTTCTACCATTTCTTGTGGGTGGCAGCATAGCATTGGATACGATCAATGCCCGTATTATAGGACCAAGTATCTGCCTGGAAAATAAAGGGTATTCTGGCAATAGACCTCTTCTGTCTAGTACTGCAGTTAGAACAAATTCTGCATTCATATTTGCAGCCTTTACACATTTTCATAGCCCAACTAATTTAAAGAAATAAATAAAATGAGCATGGAATTGACTGTAAGGGCCTCTCTGCTCTGCCTCATATGCAGTAACCTGAAATACTGGGAGCAGGACCTAAGTTTGAAAAGCTGTGTCAATCCAATGCGTCTTTCATCACCTCCCCTGGATGGATGTGAGCAGCCTAAACAAAAACAGAATAACCATGGCCTCCAGTCAGACGTGGCCGCTTTTCTGGCAGGCTGCGTTAGAAGAGTGACTGTGCATGAATGCGAGCTTTATTAAACTGGATCTGATTTAACCACACACAAGCCACTGCGCTCTGTGCGGGGGAAGCGGTGGAAGCGGCAGGCAGCGAGACTTTTCTGTCTGAAGCTCCAGGATGCTCCTGGCTGGCAGATGGCTGTGGGGCTGATGGCCTCCATGGCGATGGTCGTCCCTTTGTGGCACCGCCGAGCTAACCGGCTCCACATGGTGACCTGCAAGCATGGACATCTTGATTAAAAATTTCTATGCGTTTAAAATCCCTGTGTCACACTTTCCATGAGCAGCCCTGTCCCCAACTATTAGCAGGTCAACCTGAGGCATCGCTACACCGGCAGGGCTCTCTGCCCCTCTGGGAGAGGCTGCTGCCGCTGTGGCAGGAGCAACAGCACCAGACAGCCTAGTTTAGAGGCACATTTGGGGAAAAAAACACGTTTTGTCATCTAATATGCTGCAGAGTGACCTGTGGAGGCTGATGGGCCCGTGGGTTTGGCCACCCATGGCAGCCCAACCGGCAGCTGGTGTTGCTGTTGGCTCCCCTCTACAACACGATGGCGGATGTTTTCTGAGAAGTAGGTCTTGATTTTCACATTCTTTGCTGCCTGCCCGACCCCCAGCTCCAAGGGAAGGTCCATCGCCTGACCGGAACCTGGAGGGGGGCCGGGGGGCGGCCCTCGGGGCAGCCCGCTGCCCAGAAGATGCAGCCGCGGGGGAACGTGAGGAGACAGGGGCCGTCCCCACCGCCTCGTCCGCCGGACGGCACAGCCAGGCCGCAGGGGAAAGCCGGCGGGCGGCCGGGGACACCTCCCGGCGCTCTGCCCGCCACCGGAACCGCTGGCGGCCGTGTGGGCGGTGGCGGGGATCGATGCCTCGGCGCTCGTCAAGCGGCGTCCGCCATGGCGCTGAGCGGGGTGCGGGTGCTGGAGCTGGCCGGCCTGGCGCCGGCGCCGCTCTGCGGCATGATCCTGGCCGACTTCGGGGCCCGGGTGGTGCGGGTGGACCGGACTCCCCCCTCCCCCGTGTCCACCGACACGCAGGGCCGCGGCAAGCGCTCCTTGGCGCTCGACCTCAAGCGACCGCCGGGGGCGGCGGCGCTGAGGCGGCTGTGCCGCGGGGCGGACGTGCTCATCGAGCCTTTCCGCCACGGTGAGGCGGGGGGAGGCGCTGGGGGGCGACGGGGCCGGGGAACGGGGAGGTGGGGTGGGCTAAGTCGGAGGCGGGGGTGGCGGTGGAGGGGCCGCGGGGTGCCGTGCTGAGGGGCCTCCTGTCAGCCGGTGACCTCGCCAAGTGCACGGCAGGGAAGGGAACCGCTTCTGGGGCTCATTTGGTGCGACCGGGTTAGAAATGGTGCGGGAGGTGCCGGGGTTTTGGAAGTGCAGCAGCCCTGCAACACTGGAGGGAAGAAGCTGTGGAAGGGCCAGGGCCTTGCCCCAGCGGCTGAGACACCGAGCAAACGGTCTTGGGCGGCTCCGGAGGGTGTCTGAGGCGAGGAGTCGTGTTTCAGTTTGGGCATCGGTCCTACGGGCATTTTCAGGCTTGCTGATATAATTCAGCCCACATTTGGAAGGCTGGCATAGAACCATAGATCATTTAGGTTGGAAAAGACCTTTAAGATCATTGAGTCTAACCGTAATATGGATAAGATGCAGCAGACAGTGCACCAAGTCTCAGAGCTTATGATTCCTCTAACAGATCGAATGTGCTCTCTTCCTTCATGAATTGTGCACAGGCACTCATCTGAGGCTCCTGCACAGGCTGTTTCAGTATCCCTGCTCTTCCGTGAGGATGCCATTCTCTTACGAAGACTTATCATCACGGTCAGGTTGGAGTGGGCTCTGAGCAACCTGATCTGGTTGAAAATGTCCCCCACTCTTTGCAGAGAGTGGGACAAGATGACCTTTAAAGGCCCCTTCCAAACCAAACCGTTTGGTCATCATGCTTCAGCGAGGAGCTTGCTGGAGTGTTTTGGGGTTTCTGCAGTTAGTTTAGAATAGAAGGCTGTATCAGGTAAAGATCACACATCATAAACAGGCTTACATATCCTGTGTCACAGGTAATGCTTTTCATTCTGAAAGCAGGGCTTTATGATTGTGATGTTTTTTACCTTAAGAATTTTTAGTTTTCTTCTCAGAAGTTGTGCAAACAAAATTAAGACCTTAAATTCCATTTTTCATTGTAGCTAGTTTTCTATTTTCTAATGTTTTTTTTTTTTCTTATCATAGAAATTTCTATTTTCTTTGGTTTTATAGGCACTTGCGCTTTTTTTTTAATCTGGAAATGCAAGTAGTTTTGTAACTAGACATTAGGTTTTATGGGCCTGTAACTGAACTAGGCCAGTCTATGATCCAGCGTGAAGCTGGTGTGAAACAAGAAGATGAGGCAGGAGAGTTTCTTTAAACACACATTGACCTTCCGACCACGTCTTTGTGACACCAGGGGTTATTTGGCACACAGTTCTCACTTGTGCTTTTGAAAAATCTTGCTCTTTACCAAATTTCACTGCTTTCTTCTTGGTATTAATCACTTGCCACTGCCCAGTAAGTAATACAATAGAAATAAATATTAAGGAATTTGAGTACGTAGTAATATTATGGACTAGTCTGTGAAACAAGTTGCAGTAATAGATTCTGGGAATAGGCATTGAAGTTATTATCCCTTCCCCTCTGAAATGTGTCTCCCTGCAGTGCCAATATAGATTATAGGGCAGAGTCTGACCAAGCTGCACTGCACCAATAAAAATCTATCATTTATTTGCAACTTCAATTTGCTTCTTTTAAAACCACTATTTTAGAACTGCAAGATCAAAATTTTAGCCTTGATTACTGTAAATGCATGCTGACCAAACCTACATTTCATTGATTTCTAAAAGTTTGTTATTCTCTGCATTACAAAAGAGCACATTTTCTTTTGTGCAGTTGTTGCAGATCATTTGTGCAATAGTGGCATGGCCCATTTGTATCAGTGAGTTGAAAGATACAGGAACATCTGGGGTACTGAGAGGTTAATATGGTGAGGAAAGTATATTCCAGTGAAAGATGGACACAATTTCATGTAATTTAAATGCAGAAAACATAAGAGTTTGCTCTTCCTCCTTTTTTTTTTTACAAGCCTTTGGTAGCTTTCTCTCTCATTCAACAGTACATGGATTACAGCATGTTTGCTGGCAATCTTTTGGGAAATTAAAACAGGAAAAAGAGCTGAAAAAAAACCAAAGGACCCTAAAGCTTAATTTCCACTTAATTGGCTTGTATTCAAAATATATGCAGTATGTTAGTAATTTATAACATTCTGGCTGTTCGCATTGTACTATGGATACAGAATTAGAATGTATTACTTGATAAATTGCAATTCAGTTCTTTTGTTGTGTAATTTAACTTTGCACCATGCATATTTTGAGTCTAATTAAAAAATAAACATGAATTAGGATTCTGTGCCTTTATCTTTTTAAGGTGTCATGGAAAAACTTGGGCTTGGTCCAGAGGTCCTTCTCCAGGAGAATCCCAGGCTCATCTACGCTAGACTTACTGGATTTGGCCAGACAGGAAAATATGCCAGGTCTGCAGGTCATGACATCAATTATTTGTCTTTATCAGGTACGCTGTAAAATTTCCTGTCAAATAAAGTTTTCCCCCCTTAAATCAAGACTCAAGAATTTATTGAAAGGTTATTTGCAGATAGCTCAGTTTTCCTGAGGTGCAGTCTGATGAAACAGCTGAGCAGATCTGAAGCATCTCTGCCAGTGAAAGGAGGGTTTCTCTTTCTGTGTGCTTCTCCCAGCTCCATTCTCTCCAGTCAGCTCTGGCGCTTGCTTAAACCCCTTCTAAGGTCCCTCACAAGTCAAAACTGGCCAGGAGAAATGAGGATGTTTTTCTGCCAGGTTATTGAAGTGAAGCAGTTCATTAAGGGATCCAAGAAACATAAAAAAGTCAGCACAAGAAAGGAGGAAACATGGGCTGGATGGGCTGTTCCTTTGGCAGCAGCAGCCAGCTGTTAGGCTGGATCAGCATACCTTCTCAGGCTTTGTGCTATTTTATCTGAATAAAGTTTTTCTCTTTGAAGAGAGGACTGAAGTTTTTATGCATTTCTTCAGAGCCTCTCTCCTGGAAAATCTGTATGCTTATAATCCTGAAAGGGCTGCAGATTATTTTGCGTGTTTGCGAGCAGCTTTTTTTGAGCAAAGAAAAATTACTCAGCCTAAGCTGTTTGAGCTCTTGTGCTTTTCTGCTGTAAAAACTGAAAGGAAAGTAGCCTTAAAATAAAGTGGCAATGCTATGCTTCCTTAAGGTGTTGTAGGCAGTATGCTGCTGTTTTTAAGTGTGGTGCTTGTACCAGTATCCAGTAACAAGAAGAAAATTACCCAACTCTAGTGGGAGCAGTCAGTGGGTCATGGGTGGCCCCACCTACTGCTCTTCACACTGCTGCTGTCTCTGCTGATTATCCAAGCCTGTGAGGGAGGAGAGAAAGCGGCCCAAAACTTCTTGGCTTCTCACTGGATAAAGCATTTCTTTTAGCCCCAGCAACGGTCAGAGCAGAGGCACAGCAAATGTGGTGATCTGGTATAACCTCCTATGGGCAGTCATTGCGTTGAGGAATTAAGTTTCTTCAGGGATGGGTTCAGTCTTCTGTCATTATGTAAGATTGCCAGAGGATAAAAAAGAGTAAAGAAAGGATGCCTCATTTGAAACACTTTTGACTTCGTGTCCAGAGGATATTACCATAGGGAAAAAGTCGTACATCAACAGTATTGTCCATCGCTACCTTAGATTGTAGTGCTTTCTGTTTACAAAAAGAAGTGTTTTGATTCTCTGGAGCTGATTTAATCAGTACTATTTTGGTTAGTGCTATCTTCCTAAAATGAAATCATTGTGCTTGAAATTGCACAGGTCAAGTTTTTCTGCCTATTTAAAGGAAATAGTATGAGGTGTTTGGGAGGTATCATTCCTCAAAAATGAGATCTCATATCCTGAGAATTTTCCTGATGAGCTTTGACTTTCTTTAACTAAAAAATGGCTCAGATTAGAAAGTGCAGATATAAGTTAGTACGTTAATTTGCTGGTGCCTGTGATGACCTTTAGACTCTTTAAAAATGAGGTTTTTGTCAGCGACAGGGCTTTATGCTTGCACTACAGGCTTTGCAGACTTCTTAATACTGTGCACTCAGTTGCTTGCATTTCCTAAGTGCAGTAGACCATTAACTAAATGGTGCATCAGAATTGTGCAGTTCTCTGGAAATTTTGGCCGTGTATGCTGCAAGTCTCAGACCTTAGGCTACAGGTGTAGGAGACATATGATCATACTGCAGTTTCTTGCTTGCCCGAAGGGAATCACTATGAGGGAACTACAAAGAGTAAGGTGACAGTAAAGAGGTTGTTCAGGATGGCAGAGAAAGCTAACAGATTCAAAGCTCCATCTGAAGTAAACTGACTTAACTGTTGCTTATTCTCTTTCATTTCTGCATAATTTCTGGTTCCCTGTGTCTGTGTTGCATGCAATCAGGGGTAACCTTTCTGTGTTATTCACCTGTTCCTCTTCAACACAACCTTTTTTTTTTGCAAAGGTAGTTGAATAGGCAGGATAGGACTGAAGTGCAGTTGTTGTGAAATCCTTTGTTATAAATACTAACTCATGGGTTATGTGCACAGAAGACTGTACATCTGCATTTTTTCTTTAAAAGATTCAAAGAAGAACAATTTACCAAAGTTGCTTTCAGGCATGTTCATAATGCCTATGGAATTGTTACGGGGGAGGTTCTGTGTATGTACAAAGTAGTAATACAGAATTACTTCACACAAGTTTTTTTGGGTGAAGTTTTGTCCCTATATAGCCAAATTATCAATGGTTTATCTGTGAGACTTTTATTAATCTCTTTAATTAATAGCATCTTCACTAATATGATTTCATATATTATATTCTTTTGTGAATTAAAGAGGAACTATTTGCTAAGACACATCTGAGTAGAGACAGAAAGCTGTTGATAGAAGTTTACTTTATCCCTTGTTTACTTGCATAGATTGAAAAGAACGAAACTCTCAATGTAGAAATGTAGAAATTAACGTTTAGAACTAATTGTGTACTTATGTTTGCTTTGTTTGCTCTGCTGTCAGGTGTGCTGTCAAAGATGGGTAGGAAAGATGAAAATCCTTATGCACCCTTAAATCTTCTGGCTGATTTTGCTGGTGGAGGTGTCATGTGTGCATTGGGCATTGTTGTAGCCCTTTATGAACGTACCGAATCTGGCAGAGGGCAGATCATTGATGCCAGTATGGTAAGTTTGGTCTCAAGGAAGGTGGGTTTCTTAGGTTTGCTTGTTTGGGTTTTTTCCTACTCTTAAGTCTGTAAAAGGGAGGAAATTGGAACTATTCATGACATTTAAAATTGAGAACTTGGAAATGGGAAAGTAAGTAATCTTGTAAAATGGCTGTTCCTTCACGTGCAAGCAGTTTTCACATATCACTGTATCCATAACATCCTTATGACATGTGACACTTACTGCGACTCTCCCTTGTGCCGATCCCTATCTTCCTTTTAGCAGTCTGCCTTCATCAAAAAAATATTAGCTGCATATATTTGATGAGTAAGTTTGGTGTATGGAAATAGGGTGTATAATAAACAATTCACATCGTGCATAACAGCAAAAGTGATGATCCTAATAAAATAAAGAATTACATTAGCTTTATCCAAGATACATCTGCTTATGAATTTCTGACAGATCATGCGTTACTAGACACTGTTCCCTTGAAAAATTACATTGCCATGGATTATCTCCAAGAAGTCAATTTCAAACACTTTGCGTTAATGTGCTGTAAAATAAATGAAAGGCTAAATTAGCTTAATAATGAGTACTATGGAATTTTTCACTGCAAGGCCACCCACTTAACACAGAGGAAAATACATATTTACATTTATCCTTGAAACCTGTATTATCTGCAAGTGTTTTTTTCTCTCTCTGTCTCTCTCTTTTTCTGTTTTTATTTGTAAAAAGCGTTGCAATTTAAATTTGACTACTTCCCTTCGAGGTGGTGTGATACAGTGAGGGATGTGATTTGGACTTAAATATAAATAGAAAACAATTATACTAATTGGAAAAAATCCTTTTGTTGAAGAGGTCTTGAAGGTAGGAGGGTAGCAAGAGATGTTTGCTATCTTGACTCAAGTTAAGTTTTTGACAAATTCACATGACATTCTCAGAAGCAGGCCACAGCATTATGGTGTAGATGGAGGTTCTGTCAGATCAGTACAAAACTGGTCTAATGTTTTTACCCTGACAATAGTTATTAGTAGTTGATTGCCAAAATGAAAAACGTATCAACTGGAGCTCCACAAACATGTGTTGGGTTTTTTCAGTGTTTTCTTCAATAAGCTGAATGATGGATGAGTAATTGTGTTTAGTAAATTTACAGATGCTATGCATGTAGGAAGAACTAAAAGGATGTTGGACACTTGGATTAGTATTGAAAATGACCTTTTCAAATTGGAGAAATGACCCGAAAAAAATGGCTGAAATTCATGGAAACCACTGCTCTGTAGTTCTCTTAGGCAGAAACAATTAGCTGCACAAATGCAGTATGAGAACAATTGGCTAAAGTACAATCCTGGAGGTTTATAGTAGTCACAAGCTGAACATGTGTCAACAATATCATGTTGTTGTAAAACACACATGCACCCTGTATTCGGATGTATAAGCAGGAAATAGAGCCAGCAAAGTTTCTGAAGTAATTCTAATCTATTCAACATTTATAAGGCCTCAGGAAATCACTGTTTCTGACACTGGCCGTCATCTTTCCAAAAAAAACCCAACCAATTTGAAGAAGTCTGAGAAACACAACAAAAATGATCGTGAGTCCAAAAACATGACCTACAATGGAAAACTGAAAGAGTTTGTATTGAATCAAGAATAGCGGAGAATTATGACAAGTCTTCAAATATTAAAAAAGATATTTCTTGTAGTTTTGAATATTACCTTATTTTCAATTTAAGTCATTAAAATAATTTGTTATGAGAAGAATCAATGTAAGTTCACTAATGCCCTAATAAGATCGCTGGCTCATTGGGAATAAAATGTGTTGTGTTTTTATGTGGGGTTTTTTTAAGCCCTCAAAACTTCTCTCAAATTTTTTTATAATTGTTGAATTTACAGTTCCCTGCTGATGTTCCTGGTGTCCTGTGAAATGGATGGAATATTGCCCAGTATCACTGGGTGTACTTTACCTGGCATTTTGTTAAGTTCCTTTCATTTGAACAGACTTTCAGTGAGACAGTTTATAAAAAATATTCATGCATCATCAACAGTAAAGACAGTTAAATAGACTGGGTTGATGAGCCTGTTTCTGTATCTAATTTTGTTTCATTGAAGTAGATATTCTTAAAATCACACTACTGCAGCATTTCAGGTGTCATTTCATTTTAACATTCTTTTTTATTTAATAGGCCTGTTACTTAAGGTGCTGTACGGTTTAGGTAGTCTGAATATGTTAAAGACTGACACATAGTGGAGTTTTCTACAGTAGAAGAGGGAAAATTAATTTATTTTTTAGGAGCTTTGTGTCCTTACGATTACTTTTATTAAGTTTTCATCTTGCTTCATCGATTGCTTTACTGACCACTTATTTGTTTTTTCCTTTTATTGTATGCCTATTTTTTTGAAGTAATCTAAAAGAATTATTTCTTGTCTTTTAGATTAGTAATTCTAGACTGAAATCTGGATTTTTGTGATAGAATAATTTGTTATTTATCTTTTATTTCTAATTAGCATACTGAAAGGTGAAAAATGGCTTGGGAGCATTCTTATGATCAGTAATATACACGAGGAACTCCTTTAGTTAGTGAAACTAAACTGATTCAAAAAGAGGGTAGGGAGTATTAGGGCAAGGGCTAGATTTTCATCACCTGTTCATGGTGTCCAGTGTTATTGTTTCTCTGTGTAAAAAGTAGACACCGGGTCCTGCATTTCACCTGTCTACCTCAGAAGAATTAAACACCTGGTCTGACCTGATTCATGTTAGTTGCTGTCTCTTCTCATTGACTCTATAGGGATCATAGGTATCTTACAGTGAGCCTGATAGTTCCCATGTGCTGAGTAGGATGTGGAGTGGACACCGCAATATGATACGGTAGGCACAATTGTATGTCTGCACTTTTGCACCACACTGGAATAGAGGCATGTGAGTCAGGGCCACACTTCAAGTTCACTCCAAATTCAGACACAGAGCCTTCTGCTGATGTTGTTAGGCATCTGACCGAGCATGACTCACTCTTTGTGAAAAGAGGATAGTGGTAATGATCACTTGCATAATAGTCTCATGGCAAGAGCATTTAGCTGTCCAACAGAAGACTGGGGTTCCAGGTTTTTCTCAGCCTGGAGGTGTTCAAAACCAAAATTCCCACATCCTAGAGGCATTCATCAGTCACAAGGATAAAGATTAGGTTGGTGGGGATTCATTCTGAGTTTTGTTTGACTGTTTCAATTTGCAGAAGGAACAGAAGACTTGCGGAGCAGACAGGTCACCCAGCATGGTGGTGCCTCTGCATTGTTGTCCCTGCTTTAGGGACTGCTGATGCCCTTAGGATGAGGGAGCCATTAAGTGAAACACGTTAACTCTTACTGTAATCAGGCTTAAGTGGAGTCTCCCCGTGTTGTCCTTTTCATGTTTTAGAAGAAAGTGACCACATTACTCTGTGTGTGTGGTGTTATTAGAGCGTGCTCTTGAAGGCTTGGTGCAGATGTTAGACACATTTTTACTTGCCTCTGAATTGCAGTGGACCTCAGGCAGAAACTAGCTGTACAGTTGCCCATCCAGGGATATTTCTAAAGTCACCATACCAGTCTAAAACAGTTGTGTTTGGGTTTTTTTAAGTGTTTCCAGGGCATGTAGCACTGTACATAGGTATTATAAGTAGTTCTGTCAGCACCAAGATCTAATTTGCAGTTAGAGCTTATTCTGATATTATCCCAATCTATTATTCTCCTTACTTCCAATGGTTTTTTTGTGTATTTTTCTGTTAATACGAGCAGTGCAAGATCAGATCATTAGTAAAGCAAACACTATTTTGATATCCTTGTAATTATTTTAGAAACATGTACATGAAGGTATACAGTATTTTCTCATATGAAAGTACTTTAACTGACTTGAACATGTAACAAGTAGGGCAGAAGTATTCCTGTCATTGTGGCGGGTACTGGAGAAAGAGGTCAAGTAATATACATTAAGTGAAGAAGCCTTCATGATTTGTTTTAAATTCTTGCTTTGAAAAGTAGAAACTAATAGATCTTTCCACGTGAAAGTTCAGTAGCTTTTTATTTTGCTACAATCTCTGTGCTTTTCCCTATAGACAATATTATGTTAACTTTACACACTGAATCAAAATGATACCCAAAATGATACAGCTGAGGTTTTTCTCTGTTCCACTGGAATGTTTCTGGCCATATACTGTTACTGCATCTTCTTTTACAGTTTTTCTAATGCAGTTGGAAGAAAATGGATTCTGCTGGTGAGCAAAACTGTAGGATGTGATTTTACTTGGAAAAACTGGTACAAGCTTGATACTTATTGGAAGGCTGAACAAATGGAATTTTCATCTGGTTGTACTCCACGTAGCCAAAACTTTGAGGGGAAAGTTGGAACAGGATTAATCATGTTTTCTAGTGCTGTATTCATCAGACACTTGCCTATTTAGACATTACCTTGCTATGTCTATGTACCTGCCAGTGATGAGAGGGGGAGAATAATTTTTGTTTCAGTTTAGTGATGGAGATGAACTTCCCAGTTCCCATCGTATGAGAGAGCTTCAACCTTTGATTTCCTTCCAGTTTTCTTCTAAAAATAGCAGTCTTATTATAATCAGTAAATTCAAAGAAGTTAATATTGAGATAAAAATTTTATAGTTACAGGACTAGTGTAGGCGTCTTGATTTCCAGAGGTTTAAAAGCCCTGACGGCTGTCAGATACTTAATGTTCTTACAGAGCCAAGAAGCTTGTCCCATGACCTAAAATTACTTACATTCTCTTTGTGAACTCCTAATGATTATAAACATGCTAGATGAAACTTTGTGCATTGAAAGTTTGTTATGCATCTGAAGCTGCGTTATTACACTGATGCTCCTTCTTATTCTGTAATTCTAGATGACTTCACATACGCATATAAACAGTAATTGAAAATTTTAAGAAAGTAAACTGCTTACCAGAGATTTCATCATTAAAAATCTTAACGAAGGCCAGAACTGGTAGTAGTTTCTTGCTGTTTTGTTTTATGTAGAATTAAGGTAATGTGCCAACTAATTTATTGAAGCTGTTACTTTTTCCTGTAAATCTTCAAGGTAGAAGGAGTAGCATACCTAAGTTCTTTCCTGTGGAAAACACAAAAGTTGGGATTTTGGGACAGACCTCGAGGTGAGAACTTGCTAGATAGTGGTGCACCTTATTATGAAACCTACAAGACCTCCGATGGAAAATTCATGGCTGTTGGTGCCATTGAGCCTCAATTCTATGAGCAGTTAATAAAGGGTAAGTAGCTTGGAGCAGTTGTTTCACATTGGCAAAGCGTGATTGAATGAATTTTTTAATACTTGATTTTGATTCATGACATTGGTTATGTTGATTTCTTTGTAAAAGCTAAACGCTTCTTGAAACTAATTGGGAAGTAGTGTGACAGTTTATTTAACTTTCTTCTTCTAGCAATTAATTTTTTTCTTTTTTGTCCCTTCTTCACCTTACCCTTAGAAACTAGACTTAAATTACAGGTTTTCTGCTGGAGTTACGGTAATGGTAGTCTTATGAGGCTGCAGCACTAACCAACTATTTTTGGAAACCACTTTTTTCAAGGGATTTTGAATATACTTTAAAAAGGAGACCTAATTCTTTTGTATTGCAAACAAAATTTCAAGCAATTTCAGTTATTTGTGCTATGTTTTTTTTTTTTTAATTAACTACTTAAATTGTTTCAGAAATGAATGTTCATTGGAAGTAGTTCATAGTATTTCTTGATAGAATGGACTTTTTCTAGAAGCACAGTCAACTTTATAAATTAATTTCCGTCACACAGTTTCAGAGTGCTTTAATGCCCATCTATGGATATATTTTTATATTTGACTGAAGATTTTTTAAGTATGACTATAAAATATTATTTATCTGTTTGAGAAATTAGAATGGGTCATGCAAAATAGTTGTGTGAAGTTAAAACAGAAATCTGCAGGTTCCTCTACCTATGAACTCTTTGTGTGCTTCAAGCTTTTGATCAGATGTGCTCTTAGCTTCTTACTAGTTATTTAATATAAAAATAATTTGTTCTGTTGTGCTCCTTTGGTAGATTGCTATGCTTTCCATACCAAATTTATGAAAATATAAAAAAATTCACAGAAGAATTTGATATTTATTTTCTTGATATTTCTTTCCCTTGTTCTGAATATGAAGGATATAAAACATTCTCAATCTAGTTTTAGTTTTGCTTAATGCTTGGAAGGGATGCGAACAAACGATACACCTAAAGTGGATGTACGCAGTGTTGGTGAACCCCTTTTGTGCGTGCATGACTTACATGTGATAAATCTTTGCTGAGTGAGGGTGACGGTGGAGTAGCTCCTTACTCTTGCTCAGACTCTCCCCACTGATTATTCCGTGAATTGTAGCATGGATACCTGTACTGGTTTTGGCTGGGATAGAATTCAGTAGTAGCTTGTATGGGGCTATGTTTTGGTTTTGTGCTGACAATAGTGTGGATAACACACTAGTGTTTTCGTTACTATTGAGCAGTGCTTACACAGCATCAAGGACTTTTCTGCTTCTCTGCCCCACCAGCAAGTAGGTTGGAGGTGCACGAGAAGCTGGGAGCAGACATAGCCAGGACAGCTGACCCCAGCTGACCAAAGGGATGTTGCATACCATATGATGTCATGCTCAGCAATAAAGGCTGGGGGGGAGGCCAGCAGGGGGGACACTGCTTGGGGACTGGCTGGGGATTGTTCAGTTGATGATGAGCAAGTGTTTTCATTTGCATCTCCTGTCTTTCTTGGGTTTTATTTTCCTCTACGTTCCCCCCCACCTTCTCCTTAGAGTTTTTATTATTAGTATTTGTTTGTAATCATTAAACTGTTTTTATCTCAACCCATGAGTTTCTTTCTCACTTTTACACTTCCAATTCTCCCCCCATCACCACTGAGGGGAGGGGGAGTGAGTGAGCAGCTGTGTGGTGCTTAGTTGCCAGCTGGGGTTGAACCATGACAATTCCTCTCACAGGCAGTTGCTGCCAGTTCAGCCCCAGTCAGCTACAGTGTGCTAACAGGCGCATAGTCAGTGCCCAGGGCCTGCACTTCCAGGAGTTTTTGAAATTCAGGAGCATGGTGAGATGAAATGAAAGTACGGGGTTGGAAGCGGGGGTATGCCTTTGGTGAGCAGGATCCCAAAGAGAGATCTTGTTCTGTACACTTTGCCTTTGTTCACTTGCAGCCTGTGCTGCTCCCAAAGTTCTTGCACATCTGTGGCAGTAAATGGCTGCTTCTTTGTGTAGCTTAAAAAGGGATGTGCAATTGCATAGAATATCCAAATTGGCACATGCTGACACATGAAATGTATAAGGCAGGCTCCTGGAGCAACTCAGGGACGTGTACAGCATATGTGGTGCCCCCAGATCAGATGTCAAGTCTGGAAGAGCTGAAGAAGCTGGTACTTTGTCCCTCATTGTCTGAACTCCGGTGAAGTCCAGTTCTAAGCTACGCGATCTTGAAAAAGAAAGTATAGTTGATTATTCCACACTTCGCAGTTCTTTGAAATGTTATTCTCATCCAATCCCTTGAGATTTTTTTGCTTGCAAGAAATAGAGTTGGAGAACAAAAATAAATATGAAACTATCAAAGTAAAATATAAGACCTTGTCTGGAAGTTAGGGAATTTGGAATTCCAATACATTTCTTCAGGGAGAATGCCTGTATTAAATACAAAGGAAAAAAGAAAACAATAAAGCTGCTTACTGAAATACCCATATGTTTGGATTAATGCGATCAAACGTTGCCCTGCAGTATTCATGGCTGCGGTATTTTATTCTTCTCTTGAGATAAAGTTGAATAGCACTTACTTCTAAGCTACAGGAGTGGGATGGAATTTATATTTGTTCAAAAAGAAAACAAATTCTGTAATGGATTCTGGACTTGGTTTTTTTGTTACACTTCTTCTCGGTGAAACTTTACTGGACACTCCAGCCTTCTTGTATTGATCATTGCCACAGGGTGAGACTCAGGCTTTTCTCTCTCAACCAGCCAGCCAGCTTAGCTAGAAAGAAGACTGATGGATGAATCCAGTGGTCAGGCAATATAACATAATCACTGTTTGGTCTCTGTCTTATTTAGATAACTCTTTACTGAGGAAAACACTGAAATTCTCTGTTTTCCTCTTAGCTCTTTCTCAGAAATTTAGAGCATGTAGTTGGAGCACCAACTATGAACTCGTATGCCTACATTGGGGAACCCCCATTGAACAACTTTATTTTCGTGTTTGAAAGTATTCCTTATGCTTACAATGTACAGAAATGTCTTGATTTTAACAGCAGAAGTTTCAAAAGTAGTTGTTTTCAGCAATAAAGAACTCGTGTATCTGCTTGTAAGTAGACAACAACTGCAGTCACAGTTGTGCCTGTGTTTCATTCTGTTTCTGTCGTATTTAAAAAACCCAAATGCAGACAGCAGTCTTCTAGGGAAATTTTTGCTTTTTGCCTTTAATTGTGTCACAGTCTTTGCTTGTTCACAGTCAATAATTTTTCTTTGTTTGTTTTGTAAAAGTGTGTTTTTTAAAGTGTCAGACAGAACTCAAGATTTTTTCACAATATTGCATTTGAAATAAGTTGTCTTTCTTCATTGTATTTTAGGTGCAAATTACGAGTTGTTCAGATTTTCACGTAGGAAATGTTTATGCCCTTCAGTAGTTATGGTTGCAAGCTTTCTGAAGCAATAGTGTACTAAATTAGAACAGCAGACCCTTCTTCTGGCTTAGGGATTCTTTCCTGTTTGGGATATCTATTGCAGAAATTCAATTCAGAATTTAAGCCTTTGAATGTTATAGGGAAGAAAAAGCTGCTTGTGAGAATTGTATTGCTCTTTCCCAACCCCAAGGAGCTTTGACTTAGGCTGAGTCATCTGTTCAAGGCATTAATTCCCTACTTTGAAGTGGTTTTAAAATGGTATGTTCCAGTTACAGTTTCCATAATTTTATTTCATACTTTTTTCCCCATAGTTCTGGTCAGTTCTGCTGGTGAACAATTTGGTGCTGTTCCAGATAAAATATATTCAAAAGCCACTTTATGTCTCTCTGTCCATATTCAGAGAGTAGGTTACTTTTGCCACTCCTATATACTGAAAACACAAGGATATGTGTGTTGCAGATGTCAGAGTTGGAGATTTAAAGATTGCAGAATTGAGAAGGGAACATGATTTCTGAACCATTTGTCACTGCTCACAGAATTCTGGTTAGCAGAAGTGAAACTAATTTCCTTTTTGGTTTTGGTTCACATCAGTGTTTCCCTACAGAATTAGGAACCCAGAGCTGGACCAGAGTGCAGCTAATGACATGGCGAGGAAAGTTCTTAAGGGGTCTGCAGAGGCAAACTAAATTTAAGAAAATACCGCATCTCAGTTTGAGAAGATTGTTGACAGGGAAAATTAAATTTCTGCTTGCCACAAATTAATGATTTTTTTTTTTTTTTAAAAAGTTGTATGAGAAACTGAAGCTATATAAAATAGATATGGTAAAGAGTTGCTCTATTAGCTGTAGTATTAAGAGTTGTATTCTGGGCTCACTATAGACTATTTGCTGTTAACAAACATGCTGTAATCCCTTTGCTTATGTTAATTTTATTATTATGAAAGTCAACCAATAAATAAGTAAAATACCTTTGCACCTTACAAAAAATCTGATGTAGGAAACATGTGTTACTGATGTTAAGTCTCAATGTTTTGATAGAAAGAGACAGAATGTCTTCCAACTGACCTGTAAATTGCTTCTGCAGGTTTCTCTTCATTTTTAGCAATATGTGCTTAGTATTGCTGTAGCCAGGCTACAGGAGGCCTGCAGAACACAATAACTTTTGTATATCAGGTGAGAAGTGAAAGTTTGGTTCTGCATTATCATGTGCTGTAAACTCAGTTACATAAGATGAACTTAGTATCAGCTTATATTGATGTGAAAAGCGCTAATAGTCACTAAAGTTCTGGACATGTATTCAATAGTACTCCTTTCATACTACTTTGATACTCCCATGTTGTGTGACTAATATTTAAAAAGAAAGAGAAAAAATTAGGAAGCACTTGAAAAACATAGTTTACGTCATTATGAAGGATTTCCACAGGGCTCTCCATTTTGTAATTGTAAAGTATTGTGTACTGTATAAAAAATCTGCTATGTGCCAAATTCTCTACAATGTTGTTATTAAGATGTGCAAAGTGGTCAGTTTCCCCATTAAGATTTAGACACCCTCAGTTACACATAGTGTTAAGTTTTATTTGAATTCATTTATCATGATAAGCCTTAAACACTGTACAGATACAGTAGAGGGCCAGGTTCTTGCTGCACCAAAACATTTGCAATTATGCTAATTAAATGTGTAAACTTGGAGTAGAGTTATGGATGCATTTGCAGCAATGCTCTGATAGTACTCTGGGCCTGATCAACCTTTTGCTGAACTGTCACTTCCTTAAAAATTATTTAGTTTCAAAAACTTTGAGCAGAGAAAAAATGTTACGTAGTTACTTTCATGAAAATTCACTACTTTCTTGGAATATTCTGAAGTTCAATTCCCTCTTAGAGTGAGAATGAATTATATTTAGAGAGAGAGCAATGGCATATGCCTTATGACTGTGGTTTGAGCCAAAATTAAGGATTCCCATACTAGATGGTTCTGTTCAGTCACGTTGTGGCAACGCAATTTCAAAATTACTGTGCTATGAGCATACAATTTTGAAAAGAAAATCAGCAAGCTAAAACAAGAAAATTGCAAACAAAGCTCTGTTTGGGTTCCTAAATAATCTTTTAAAATAGTATGGCTGAGATGCAGTAAGAAGCTGTTTGTTTCCAACACACCAAAGCAACTTTGCTGATTTATCTAATGAATTTTACTGTTTTCTCTGTCTTGAAATAGGTACCTAATTTTATGGCAGTTTGTTGAAGAAGTTCTGACGAAACAGAGATTTCAATTTGTTGCATTAATAAATGACATGCAGATAGATGTCAATAAAGCTACAGCATTTAAAGGAGACTTAAAGCTATATCATTATAAGGAGACAATTTTTCATTTTTCAGAAGTCTTTGTTTCAGAGCTGTTATTTCAAAGCTGAGCTTTTCTAAACAAAAATCCCTAGATCAAAATTTGAACAAAAAAACTTGGAAACAAGTTGTGATTGCTTTACCAGATATTCTGTGTAAAAAATACTTTGCTTTTGATTATGTTGGGTCAAACCTGTCATCCTGTGGTGTTTCAGACAATTCGGTGCTGTGTAATTGTTTCCTTGTTGACTCAGTCGCTCCTGCTGTGATTCTGTTCATCTGCACCACAAATGGTTAGCACAAGCTGGAAAATGAGAAGCTGTGGTGCTTAAATGCAGTCAGTTCATGCTATTTAAAGTTGAAGTCTTCAGTGGTCAATGGAAAATGAGCATGTAATACTAAATTCCAGGTTCTGCATGTTTTTTTATTTTGCTAGAGCATGTACAATTACATTGAGCCAACTTTCCATCTGGCACGATCTTCAAATATAATTGTGTAATGGGATAATGATAGAGCTCTGTTCATGTTGGACTGGCTACTAAAACCCAAACCATAATTAATAAGCAAATAAATACTTATGAAACAATGTTCCCAACTGACGAGGTTTCATGCATTGAAACAGAATCTCAGATAGCATGTTGTTAATTAGCTTTACTTACTGTGGAGGGTAAATTTGCTTCATCTCAAAGTTCTTAAGTAAACTATGTAGCACTATTCATCTTTAGTATTATACTTTGAAGATTAATAATCAAATTAATTTTGAAAAGCATTGTTAGCTTCTTTTTAGTTATGGATATTCAAGCAGTATGAGTAATCTTCAGCTGATGTTCTTTAGGATGACGTGAATGCTTATGAAGAGTAGATTGTAAGTTTAGTGATTTAAGGTGCACGTGACTCGGTAACTCAGTGAGGACTAATGTTTACCTTGTAGTAATACTTATCCTGATATCCGTAGTCATCTCTAATAAGATGTGAAAATGCTTATTCTGTCTTTGACTGTGTTGATTTTCTTTTAAACATGAACAACTGCAAGGCTGTATTTCTGAGTCTGGAGGTTGGCAATTTCTCTGTGTACCAAAGTAAGATTTCAAAGCATGTATTCATTTTCAAAGCTACTATTTAAGAATCTTGTGATCAACCGTGAAATTCTTAAATATCGTGATAACTTGGGGGAGACTGTGAAGTGCACATAGTAGAGATTATGAGCAGAAAGAAAGAACTTAAAGAGCAGAAGAATGGGCATTATCTTCCTTTCTTCTCCTCGGTATGTCTTAGTAGCTGTATGTCTGCCCCTCTCGGCAATAAGGAAACTGTAGAAATAGAAGATACAGAAAGTTTTTTCTGCCTATCTACAGATAAATATTAGAGTTCTCTGTAGATTCTACCTGTAAACAGGCATCCAATAGCCAAGCTTGTTAGCAGTTGCAGGTCAAATCATCAAACTGATACCAAATATCCAAAGATACAAGAATGCTTAAAATTAAATAGTTGCAGAGCTCCTCATTTACTCTTGCGTTTTACATAGAGCTGTTGTTTACTTAGCAGCCCCTTTTGTTGTTATTTGTGAAGCATTGTGATGATAGCTGTTCTCTAGCCTTTATAATTTCTCAGATAACTTCTTTCTTATCCCTGCTTTTTCTGAATTTTTCCTGCTGTGTTCATGCTCTTGATTTTCAAGATGTGACTGTTTGGATAGCCTTCAATGTACCACTTCTGATCTCTATTTGATATCATAGACTCTGTACATCTGTACTATCTCCATTTTGAAAGTGTGGTTTAATTGCCATTTCTCTTTCTTGTTTCTTACCTCCTTTTTGAGATAAACCCTACAAGATGTGATAAAAATTCTCAGGTCTCCTTGAAGTAGGAGAACGGAAGAGTAGGGAGTACAGAGAGCAGAATCCATAAGAACAGAAACAGAGATGGGAACCTGGCTGCACAGGAGAGATGTAAACTCCCCAGTGGGAGGGAAGGTGGCTCTTAGTTAAGGGAAGGACCTAGGACATGCCTAGTTCAGTGAGTTTTCAGTACAAAGGCTACGTGTCCATCATCTGCCCTTGTGTCTCAGGAGGAATGTGCATATTGCATACCTAGGAGATCCATGTGACTGATCTTCTGGGGAGCAGAGTTCTGAAGCAGTTAGTGGCTGTAAGGGCTATGGGTTTCACTTTTCCAAAAGAGCAGCGGTGGAGAGTGGGAGCTGGGGAAGTGTGCTGAGGAGGGGAGAGCAGCAAACGTTGCTGGGGTCCATTTGGACTGAGGGAGCCGAGAAGCAGGTCAGTGAGCCAGGAGGCACCTGCAGCTGAGCTACGTCATGCATATCGAGGTGCATATACCCATCCACACCATCTTCTCATCTCTGGCATAGAAATAACCCGATCGTGTTGGACACACAATCTCAGTAGCCTGATGAATGTCCAGCTGTGGCAGATGTGCTGGCGTCTATGAGATCAGTATATTGCTGTAGTCCAAGACCCGTTCAGCAGATTTTTGTGTTGCTACTGCCAGGTAGAGAATGCAATACATATTATAGAAAATGTTCTCAGGGCAAAATGTTATCTCTAAGTAGTGGCTGCTCTTCCGAAATGTTTATACAAATGAGTGTTTATTATACGTACCTACTTAAAAGGCTGTAGCTGATGCAGTTTAGTCTAATTGCAAGTAATAGAACATTTTATTCTTCTGCTCCCTCATCCTCAATCATAGATACCATAATAAGGGTTGAAGCAACTTTTAGTTAATATGCTGTGCTGTGTTGAGCTGCCTGTAACACAGCAGCTTCTCGAGGAACATACTTAGTTGCGGGCAGCATTTTAATTTATCTAAGCTATACCACCGTTAAACTTTGCTTCCCTTCTTTCAGGTCTTGGACTAGATTCAGATAAACTTCCCCATCAGTTGAGTTACTCTGACTGGCCCAAAATGAAGAAAAAATTTGCATCCATATTTGCACAGAAGACACAAGCTGAGTGGTGCAGCGTATTTGATGGTATTGATGCCTGTGTGACCCCTGTTTTATCCTTTGATGATGTTGCCTCACATCAGCATAACAAACAAAGAAGTTCTTTTATCAAAAATGATCAGGAAGAGATAAGTCCTAGACCTGCTCCTCTTCTATCAAGGACCCCTGCTGTTCCATCACTTAAAAGAGATCCTTTTATAGGAGAACACACGGAAGAGATACTTCTAGAATATGGATTTACTAAGGAAGAGATTGCTAAACTTTATTCTGATAAAATAATAGGAATCAATAAACCAAAAGCTAATTTATAATCTCTAACTATGCAGATGAAACAAATTTCAGGCTGATGTAGTATATTTTTATGCATTAAAATTTAATTATATGACAAATAAATGTTTGCATGATACAGCTTCTAAATAGTTTTTAACAAAGTATTGGAGTATTAAATTTACTTGAAAACAGTGGGAGTTGCGTACTTGTGTACCTGGATGGTCTGCAGTCTAGAATGATACCAAAATTGTGTTCTGAAGATGTACACAGTTTGCTTAGTAAGCAGCTGTAAGTACTCAAAATGTTTTTTTAAATATCGTACCCTGTGAAATATTTGTTTCTTTTAATTCTTAGTTACACTGTTGCTTTGTAATATATATTGTAATTACATGAAGGCAATACTTTTCATAAAATATATTCTTCCTAAACAAGTGATTGTGTTGTTTACTCACAGATTAGAAGGATTTTTTTTCTCTGTCTTACCGTATTAATTCATTTGCCTTATCATGCCAAAGCAATGATCAAAATAATTCTGTTTTCTTACGTGCTGCTGTAGAGTTATTATCATAAAGTAATTCTATTTAATAGCCTGACTACATTTTCCTAGCGCAGTTTCCTGATTATATTACATTTGGAATTTCAGTTTGCCTAGAAAATAACTTCAGAACAAAATTTGTTATTTTAAAATGTCTGCCAAGTATTAATCCTTTGCTCTCTTTTTGAAAAAAGGGTAGGCAAATTTGCTGCACAGGTTTTAAACAATGGTTATTCCGTGATGGTTTTCATTTCTTTCAAAATTAAACTGTCATTTGAAACAGTCTCCTTCAAGGCAAAAAATTATGCTTTTAAAAAGGATTAGTTATATGGCCTTAATACAGTTTTCTTTAGTCTAACATGTCAGGAATTATGCTATGAGGGGTTGGGGTTTTTGATAATTCTGTCAGTGTTTACCTTGCGGAAGATTAGTTTTTCATTTACAAAGACTTCCAAAGCTGAGGTACTCTTTAGCTCATTTTACTTGTGTCGTGCCAAAATGTCAGCATTTTTACTATAAGAAAAACTTTTACATTCTACTACATAAACACCTGCCTGAAAGCAAAAATCATCTAGTAGTTCTGACAAATTAGATAATCAACAAAAGCATCTTAAGTTTCCAGCTGATAAGCATTCTAATGTAAATTACTGAGTATTACACACCTTTACAGTAAGACTTGACAATTCACTTAGTCCCAAATGCATCTGATCATCTTGGAGAACAATAAACATTGTCAAGTGTAATCTCCAGTGCACCTAAGTTTTGACCTCAAAATCGCTGAAGTCAATTTAAAAACTCATGTTAACTTCAGGGAGTAAGCTCAGGGGTCTGTACTTGGGACCCGTACTGTTCCATATCTTCATCAAGGACACAGACAGTGGGATTGAGTGCACCCTCAGCAAGTTTGTGGACAACACCAAGCTGAGTGCTGCAGTTGACACTCCTGAGGGACAGGGTGCCATCCAGAGGGACCTGGACAGGCTTGAGCAGTGGGCCCATGTGAACCTCATGAGGTTCAGCAAGGCCAAGCGCAGGGTCCTGCACCTGGGTCAGAGCAACCCCCGAATTCAATACAGGCTGGGGGATGAAGGGATTGGGAGCAGCCCCAAGGACAAGGACTTGTGGGTGTTGGTGAACGAGAAGCTCAACATGAAACAGCAATGTGGACTCACAGCCCAGAACATCAACCGCATCCTGGGCTGCATCGAAAGAAGCGTGGCCAGCAGGTTGAGGGAGGTGATTCTGCCCCTCTGCTCTGCTCTGGTGAGACCCCACCTGGAGTACTGCATCCGGCTCTGGAGTCCTCAGCACAAGAAGGACATGGACCTGTTGGAACGGGTCCAGCAGAGGGCCAGCAAGACAATCAGAGGGCTGGAGCACCTCTCCTATGAGGACAGGCTGAGAGAGTTGGGGTTGTTCAGCCTGGAGAAGAGAAGGCTCTGGGGAGACCTTATTATGGCCTTTCAGTACCTAAAGGGGGCCTACAGGAGAGATGGAGAGGGACTTTTTAATCAGACCTGTTGCAATGGGACAAGGGCTAATGGCTTTAAACTAAAAGAGGATTGATTCAGACTAGCCATAAGGAAGAAATTCTGTACTGTGAGGGTGGTGAGGCACTGGCACAGGTTGCCCAGAGAGGTGATCGATGCCCCATCCCTGGAAAGATTCAAGGTCAGGTTGGATGGGGCTCTGAGCAACCTGTTCTAGTGGAAGATGTCCCTGCTCACTGCAGGGGATTGGACTAGATGAGCTTTAAAGGTCCCTCCAACCCAAACTATTCTATGATGCAGCATAGGTTGGATCAGCTGCCTCACTCAGGTGGCTAACCTGAAAGCTACAGTTCTGGTATGTCACTACAGATTTCTTTTAAGACCTTCTCTTGGCGGGTAAGACTGTTTAAAAAACCTTACGCTATCCTGATATCCTTTGTTTTTCAGAAACGAAGGAAATAATCAGTTGTACTGAGGGTAGCGCACAGCAGATAGATACAAAAAATATTCACCATTTGCTGTTTGACAGACTTCTGTCAAGCTTATTATAAGTAGATAACTTGTCTTCATGGAGAGCACTGAAATTCTTTTCCGGATCTATATTATAGATTCCTTTCCCCCCGTTCGGTCAGCAGGAAAGCGTCACTCCGTTTGGTGCTCTCCTTGTTTGCTGTACGGAAAGATGAGGGCTCAGGTCTCTTGGTGTCAGCACTGTCTTACAGTAGCCCTGCGCCTCGCCCATGTGATGTAAGTGCCCGTCATATGTGTGTGTCGTGCTTCAACAGTAGTTCTTCAGTTGTGGACGGTTGGGAGCTTTGCAGACGCCCCAGAGCTCAGATCTCCTCATGTTAACACGCTTCCCCGCCCCCTTCCTTTCATAACTTGTGATCGCAGAGCCATGAAAGTATGTGAGTCCCTCCCCCGGCACAGACTGATCCCACCCGGCATATGATCTGGGCTCCATGTCAGCCCGGGCAGGCAGCACCGACTTACCGGAGCACTGCGCAAGTTAACAAAAAGAGAGTTTCCACGGGGCTCTTCCAGCCGCTCCTGAGATGGCCAAGACGATCATGGACAGCATCAGAGAGGAGGAGGACGAGCTGCTGCAATCTGTGACGAGGACTGGGGCAGTGGTGCCCAAGAGGCGAGCGGTGGGAAGGCTGGTCATGCACAGCATGGCGATGTTTGGCCGGGAGTTCTGCTATGCCGTGGAGGCCGCCTTTGTCACGCCAGTGCTGCTCAGTGTAGGGCTGCCCAAGAACCTCTACAGCCTGGTGTGGCTCATCAGCCCCATCCTGGGCTTCGTGCTGCAGCCCGTGGTAGGTTCAGCCAGTGATCACTGCACCTGTAGCTGGGGCAGGAGGAGACCTTACATTCTGGGTCTGGGCATCATAATGCTGTTAGGCATGGCTTTGTACCTCAATGGGGACGTGATGATCTCAGGTGAGTGAGGGGCATGCGCTGTGCTGACAGACAAAACTCATCCTAGCCTTCTGAATCAGAAAGAAAAGGGGGAGGGGGTGTGTGTGTTCCTTTTTTTCCCTGCTAAAATGCGCTTAAAATTGCTTTAAAATTGTTAAAATCGGGTATCATGTTACTCAGCTGCATTGAAGGAGCTGGGGAACACTGAAATCTTCATGTACCTTCCGTCCTGATGCTGCATGTGATGTCCCCTGTACGCAGCGTCCTGTAGTTTCCGCACGTGACTGCAGCACGCTGTATGTTGGTGTGATTGCCTGATCTGCTTATACAAGTAAAGCACTGCTTAGGCCCAGAGAAGTTTTTACAAACTAAAATCTACCTTGTTAAATTAAATGATCAATTTTCTTTGTGTGATGTAAACTAAATATCTGTTAATCCCTAATTTAATGGATCACCATTCAAAATATATGTCTTTAATTACTGCAGCCCTGGCTTGACTCGGGACTGTGTTATGATGGTGAATAATAGAAATCCATAACTTCTTGGAAACTGTGGTGCACCTGGAATATGCAAAATCAAATAGGAGTGTCATCCCTAAGTGCTATTATATTTCAGCTTGAGATGTAACTTCTCAAACTCTTGATGGAAAGTTGTTGCTGTCAGTAGGACTTGGCAGAGGCGGGAGGTGTGTGTTTTTATGGATTGACTTATTCTCTCTTCCTGCATGCCATCGATATTGAATATACGGGTATTCATTTGCCCAAAAAGAGATGCTACAGTCAACCCTTGATTATCTAAAACAATGGAAGGGTGGGACAAATAGAATAAACCAAAAAAAGTGCTAAAAAATGCTTGTGTGTTAGGCCACCCCTGCGTGCCGTGGAGGTGCAATGGAGTAGATTAAGGCTGGTGACGCTCTTGATCGTGGAGCTTGGAGCGCCCTGAGCTTGTGCTGACCCAAGGCTGTAAGTCAGCCTGGCCCAGCTCAGCGCTGCGCAGGCTGGGTTGCCCTGCTGCTCTCCTGTGATTCTGGTACCCCGGCTCGCTCTTGCATAACTAAGCGTTGTCCAGATTTGGAGGTATTGGGAAAGACAAAGTGTGGTTTTTGCAGAACGTGGCACTGCTGCTGTCAGAATGAAGGTGTTTTTCTTTCCGTAGCTTTCATCGATGAGAGAGACAATCGGCAGACGTGGGCGATAGTCATTACCATGCTGGGAGTAGTGCTTTTTGATTTCGCAGCTGATTTTATTGATGGCCCCATCAAAGCATATTTGTTTGATGTCTGCTCTCATCAGGATAAAGAGAAGGGTCTGCATTACCACGCCCTCCTTACAGGTACTCAGATCCCTTCCTTTCCTCCCTGCCTCTCGAAGGAGGGGAAGGTAATTGCATGGATTTTATTCTTACTGTGTTTCTGATCTTGAATGAACTGATCATCTGATCCCACGCTTCAGTCACGAGTCTTTTGTTGCTGGGTTTTCACCACTCCAGACAACAGCAACTTGTGATTGCTGCTACAAGAATTCTGCTGCAGAAGGCTGCAGGCATAAACATTTACAGCAACATAGCCGTGATTTAAGTAAGAGCAATTAATTACTTTAAAAATTGAAGTAGTATTTATTCAGCTTGTTCTGATTTTTTTTCAAGTTTTTGTTGAAGCAAAAATTAAGGGATGTAACTTGTTTCCTTGCCGTAGCACATTAAAATAACATTTCAGACTCAGCATGTGACACAGAGCAAGAGCTCCACAGAACAGTATATTGATTGCCATCCTTCAGCAGTGTGCTGCCTTCCTGTGTAGAAATAGGAGTTCTTTGTAAAATTCAGAGCTACACAACTTCCACAAAGTTAAGTCCAAGTGGTTCAGCCCAGGCTCTTGCAAATGAAGGAAGACATTGATCTGCCTTTAAACATGTCTGAAATGTTGCTGAGTTACAGAAGGAAACCTCCGTACTACGTGAGCCCTGCGTTGAGAAAATGCAGGGGGGAGACACACAGGGCTGCATCCCTGCCATGTGAATCGGGAGGAGCTTCGATCCCTGTCTGGGAGCAGCTGCTGTGAAAGGACCAGGCAAAAAGCAGACTAGATGAGAATTTGTGCAATCTGTGTTGGGGCAGATTTTTGTGGCAACTGAGCTGTACCGAGAGCAGGGACGTGCAGATCCAGTGGCAATGATTCTAGGTGAGTAGGGAGTGACAGCAGGATGATTTTGGATACAAGAAATAGCTGTGTCCAGGAAAAGCAGATTATAAGGGAACCTTAAAGCCACATGGGAATGAAATCAGTATTATCCGTAGAAACCGACAGGTAAAAATTTTTACAATCGCTTGGACAGAGCAGGGAGTGAGTCTCTATCAGGAAGAAATTCTTTACTGTGAGGGTGGTGAGGCACTGGAACAGGTTGCCCAGGGAAGCTGTGGATGCCCCATCCCTGGAGGTGTTCAAGGCCAGGCTGGATGGGGCTTTGAGCAGCCTGGGCTGGTGGGAGGTGTCCGTACCCAGGGCAGGGGGTTGGCACTAGATGGGCTTTAAGGTCCCTTCCAACCCAAACCATTCTATGATTCTATATTCTTGCCTTCAACAGAACTCTGGTTGCAATTTTTCCTTGGATGATACTAAAAAGGCTTGATTTCCAAATTTGAAGCTACAGATTTAGCTGATTCATTTGTGTGCTGAGCTGTGAAAAGGGATGTGGGACAAACCACATCAAATGAGACTGGAACAGATTGCAATATTTGGTCCAGCACCATGTGCCCTCTATAGCAAGATCACCAGTATCTTAACCCTTCCTGATGGGCAATTACCTAGCCTGTTCTTGAAATTCTCCCTTGATAGGGGTTCTGCAGCCCTCCCAAAACAGTGGCCTTGTTGTTAGACAGCTTTCCCTAAAATCTAATCTTAGTATCTGTTTCCTGCAATTTACATTTATCATTCCTTGTCCTATCCCTATTAGACAAAGACAGCAATCCTCCCATTTCTTTTCTAGCTTCTGTTTTAGGTATTACTTTGTTTCCCCTATTTAGTTCCTTTTTTTTGTACTAAATATCTCCAAGATTTTTGTTTGTCTTCAGTTAAGGTTTGAACATGAAACTTGATAGCTTTGCAGTTGTGAAACTTGGCATCACTGGGACAAGTGGAAGGAAGAGTGCAGGTACCCAACACGCAACACTCAGACTGCATTCCAGTACCATGAATGCTTTTTGTCAGAAAAGTATGCAAAGATGACTTCAAATATCATTCACTCTGTGCAAACATTTAGTGTAGGTTTTCTTCAAAAAGCTATTAGCAGTTTAATTGTTTTTCATGAGAACAAGCAAGAATACAGTCCCTTTAAAACGCAGTAGGACACAATGAAGGACCCATGAGGGAAAAAAGTACAGAAAGCCCAGGACGAAATCAAAATCCCATGTTTTGTAGGTGAAGCAGGTGTAGGTCCTGTTACCTCTGTTACTTTTTGTTAGACAGAATGGTTCTGCCATACACAGTCTTCAGTTCTCCTAAGCAGCAGCGAAGGAATACTCCCAAGTCCTTCAAACGCTTCTGTCCTGCTCAACTCCCGCGTCCTGCAGAGCCTCCTGGTTCACAGGGTGTCGGGTCTCCACGAAGCTGCTTCCCCTGCCAGAGCTCCGTGCTGCACGCAGCAGCGAGCACTTCCTTGTGCTTCTGAAACTGCGCGCACTAATGACAAAAAGAAGAAATTGTAAAAAAAATCAGAGTGAAACCTGGTTTTATTAACTTCAAGACACAAGGTAGCATGCTCATTTTACCTTTTATTCTAACTTTTCTGAGAAAAATCAGACATTACACACTTGTATTTGATCCTTTTTATTTTCTTTTCCGAGTGGTGAGGTACTTGGATTTTGATAACTACAAAAAAATGCTTTTTATTTCCCTTTTTTAAAAAATTTCACACGGAGACAGTATTTCTGTTTAGATTCAACTATATAAAATACATTTTACAAAGTCTAAACTATAGATAGTCTCAATATAATTTAAAAAATGTTTGTTTGTTCTGTGAAGTTTTAAAACCCCATAAATTTTATTTTGTAAAATTTTATTGTGTATTACAAAGAAAATAAAGCTTCAAAGAGTCAAGAAAAGAGGTGGAGGCCCATGTTGCTACGTGTTCAGGCATTTTTTGGAGACCTCTGTCCATCAGAGCTGAGGAGATTTTTCAAGAGATGTTTTGGTAACTGCTTACCTACGTGATTAGCTCAGTATTCCCACTTCTTGTGATTGATATCTGAAGAGTGATTATTCAGTCATTTCTAGAGGGGATGTTGAGAGTATTGTGTACTGTTTATTTTATTGATGCCAGTAGATCTTTTTTCTCCTTTTTTCCCACGCCTGTAGGTTTGGGAGGAGCCCTGGGTTACCTGACAGGTGCTATGGATTGGGGTCAAACTGTACTGGGATATTCCTTGGCATCGGAATTCCAGGTGATTTTCTTCTTCGCAGCCTTGGTTTTCCTAACCTGCCTTACCGTACATCTGCGCAGTATTCCTGAAGTCCCACTCAGATCCAAAAATGAAGAGGAAAATTTCTTGTTGGAAGAGACTCGATCCTATAAATATAGCTCCATAGAGGAGGAAAACAAGAATGGTTACCTAAAATCAACATTTACTGAAATAAAGGCTGCGGCAAAACCAGGGAAGTGCGCTGCTGTGTCACGTACAGAGGTAAGTGCAGAGATGGTTTTGTAAGCCCTGTCTTTGCATCCTTGGAGACCTTTTAATTAGCTAATGTTGGCTATTTGGAGTGGAGCCCTTTCACACACAGAGAAAAATAATCCGCTGCCAGGATACAGGGTCAGGAGAAAGTCTGCTGTCTTTTCTCTTTATTTATTTATAAAGTATTTCCAGCAAGAGGGATGATAGTGGCTAGCACTGATGTTTTGAGCGATTCACAGGGTTGAGGGAGAACTGGATTCAGGTTTCTGCTCTGTGTCAATCTCTTGATATCCTCCTCTTGTGAGTTTTGTCAGGAGGATCTACTTTGTCCTTCAGTCCCGAGACAATTAACACCAAATTGTGGACAAGGACTACAGCCCATTAATCTTTGATATAGATCTGTAACTCCCACTGAGGTCCTCATACTTTCATACCTAATACGTAGGAAGTGCTTCTTCCCTGGTCTAGTAAACATTTGGTTTTGCTGCTGCTCAACATTTTGTTGAGGATTTATTGACAGACCTGATGTGTTTAAAATTGCTACTTCTACAGCAATGCTACCTCGCTTCCGGAGTTGTAGTTTTATTTTGAAGTGATGTTGTAGCGGTGTCTTTGGCAGAACTTTCAGGTGGGAAAGAATAGTGACTACTTTCAAATCATCACTGTTATTTTGTTTCTGCTGCATTTTTTATGAGAGATTGCTTCAATCTTCAAACTGGGAAAAAGTGAATCTACCTGAAAAATATCTGGAGAGCACGTTTCTAGAATGGTCTTGGGAACAGATAATAGTTTTTACGGGTTTGTTGATGTCTTTTAGTTCTAGAAATCCTCACTGCACTTTCATGGTACCTGAGGTAAACAAAGGCCAATGTTTATGTTTGTCTCCTAGTATAACAGTAAGTGATGAAACAATTAGTTCTTGTTTTAATTTCACTTCTGATCTCTTGGTGCTATGTATATGTATCCCTGGTTCGGATCTTGATCCATCAGGTAAAAAATACTGAGAATATGCACACTGTTATAAGTTAGAAACCTAAATTCATGTTTAAGCTACAAATAAAGAGGATTTATTATCCTTTACTATTTATCATTTGTATTACAATAGCACTTGGTATTCCTAACCTGAAGAAAAATATTATTACACCAGATACAACATAAAGGTAGAATAAAACATGAGCACTGCCTGCTGTGAATGCCAGAACAACACAGAGAGGGGCAGAGAGCAAAGTAGCAGTTTGTGGGGTGAATGTGGCTAGCACGATGCCGTGCTGCCCCTGCGATGCCCCGCCGTAGCCCACCTTGAGCAGCCGCCATCCTCCGCCAGCATCCTTCACCCTCAGCATCCTCCATGTTGCCAGATGCTGAGTGTCATTGACTGCTTGGCCTGTGCGGGCTCTGGGGAAAGGAAGGTGAATGAAGAAGAGAGAGCAGATGCAGTGAAACGGGGCGAGCAGACTAGGGTTTGGGGTGGCCTCTACCTTGGCGAGAACTAATGCCACTGAGTCAGTAATGTCTGGCAGCCGAGGTGAGGCTCTGGCGTCCGCTGTGGGCAAGCTTGTGCCGTTGCCCTTTCTCTGTATTTTTATCTGGACAGCCCGTGGGAGGCTCACAGCGCTTTGATCTGTCTCATGTTCCTTTGATGTCCCTGGTCATGTATAAATTCTAGACGCTCACGGCCTTAATGGTCTGTCTCTTGTGGCACATCTTTTCTAAGTTCATTCATTACTGTAATTGCTTCCTTGAAGGAATGGTTTGACTTCCTGTTTTTCTGTGTCTCTTTTTTTGCTGCAGGCATCATGACCCTATATATCCTAAATTAAGAGCAGTGCTCTTACATGCTAATAGCTATCATGATTATTAATGATATTTGACCTGTTACAGTATGAACAGACATCCAAAGTGATTCATCTTTTGTTCTCTAGTTTGGTGCCAAATTACTGAAGTCATATTGATTACTCTGCATCCTTATGAATCATCTGAGGCCTTGAGTTGTAGTGATTTTATAGAGAAAATTATTGGGTATTGTGAGCTTTTGAAGGACAAGGAAACTAAATGGGGTCAAACTTCAGCACGTCATTTAAATCAGTGCAAGGTTTTTGTGTTGGTGGGTATTGAATGTCCGCATTAAACATTTCAGTTTCCATTTCCACTGTCTAAAATATCTAAATAGAAAGCAAGCATTTCTATCTAGCTATTGAATTATTTTTTGTAATTATAGCAGTGTCCTTTGTAGTTCCCTGACCTTATGTTAACACTTTGATTGGAAAGGCTGTTTTAAAGAACCCTGTGGAAGAGTTGAACAAATCAAGTAAGCCAAATCAAAAGATAGTAATTATCCTTGAAATAACACTAATGAGACATTGTGGAATTTTTTGGGGTTTTTTTTGTAACTGTAGAAGAATAGAAAGCTTACCCTGTTTAAAAGAGACAGTGATGCCAAGAGAAATTCCAAGGGATTTGGACAATATGCAGTTCAAGGTGAAAGTCAGTAACTTGAATTTTGGCATTCCTATGAGGATTAAAAACCTCCCACTGGAGCAAAGTATTTTCGAACTTTATATGTGGTGATTTTTCGTAGAGTAGCTTGCAGCATAACCAAGTTCAAAGGGAAGCAGAGTTGTGAAAAGTAAGTAGAACATTGAAGGAAGGAAAAGATGTCATTATCTTGCAGCAAATTGAAGACAAAATTCAACTTTCCAGTAATGTACATAACTTCTACAGTTTTCCCACATTTCATGACCATACAGCTTCCCTTACATTCTCTCCCAACACTGTTGCCTCCAAACATCAATAATGAAAACTAGAAGTGTTCTGTCACACACAGATAAAATAATACCTTTTTTCCTTAAAATCAAAGAACACGCAGGAGCTTTAAAGCACTAAGAATTGTGTGTTACAAATGTCTGCCATCAAGCACTGAATTCAAGTGATACAAGTGATCTGGTGAATGTGACTGGAAAAGAAACTGGGAGGGAGTTTTGGGGCACAGAGCTCACACAAGGAGGAAGGAGATAAGGTCGGGCATTGAAGGGGGTGAGAAATTTTGGTTTTCCCCATCAGTGAGATGTGCTAACCAGCACCAAAAACATTTTGATTTTTAAGTGAGTTATTTCTCCCATGGGATAAGGTGTTCAGGTGCCGGCGCTCACGTTCTCTGGGTGCTAGGATTTGAAGAGGTGCTGCATCACAGTCTTTCCCTGCTTCATGGAGGGGAGGACAGTACATGGTGGAAATCTCATGGTAATGATATGCCAGAATAGGTGAAGTTTTCTAGGTAATTTAGCAGATAGAAGGGAATGGGAATGAGGTCTCAAAACTGCCGTATTCCACAAATGATACATTTTAATTCTCAGGAAGAGTTTTGCGTTTCATTTTTTCTGTGGCAGCTTTAAATTTTCAATAGAAAACTAATTGTCTCTATAAATAAATTATTTTTGTTTCTGGTTTGGTTTGTTGTTTTTTTTTTTTTTCCTTGAAGATCCACTGAATTGGTTTTGGTAGAAAATTTTCACTTGGTTCTACGAGTAAATAATAGCCCTACTGATTATAACAGCAAGAAATGTTAGGTCCTTGCTGATGTACCCCAGCTCTCCCAGAGTCTCTGTGAATCTTTCAGATGACTTTATTAGGCAATGCCTCTACAAATGAAATACATAGTAAAGAACATTCAGTAACCAAGCAACCCTTCCTAGTAAAAACAAATTAAAAACTTTGGAAGTTTAGCAATGGAAAGAGGCTGAGGCCTTCTTTATTTGCTGTCAGCTATTTTATTAGCCTTCAGGGCAATAATACAGTGTTTTTATTAAATACTTGCTTTTAGGATCAAAGGCGGATGACCCTTAAATCACTCTTGAAGATACTTTTAAGCATGCCATCCCACTATCGCTATCTGTGTGTGAGCCACCTCTTTGGATGGATGGCTTTCCTGTCCAACATGCTCTTCTTCACGGATTTCATGGGACAGGTAAAAGCGTGAAATCCTCTCGGTTCTCCTTCCTCTTAGCATCCCCTCCTCCACCCAAAAGAAATGAGACAGTGTTATCATCCTGAAGAAATGACAGTGGTGGCAGAGCCAGTTGTATCTGGATGGCTGAAGAAGAGTTTTGTAAAACTGCTAATTGATCTCTCGTTCTGAGCCAGTCCGTTGGATCTTGGGGGAAGACCTTTTAGTAGTTGTAAGGCTATTTGTGTCTACTTAACAATTTCAAATGAAGCTCTTGGAGCTGTTCCAAACACATCCATTCTCTGCTTTGGCTTCGGAGCTACTCGGAGATGGGCAGGTTTCCTAACTGAAGTAGCGCTGATGGGTGCAGCTGGCCCTATCCTGGCACAAGGCTGTTCACCTGCACCGCAGCTCTTTGCACACTGTGAGATACTTGGCAGCTCCAGGCTCTCGGCACCTTGCATTTGTCTGTCCTTGCCATACCTCTTTAAACCTTTCCCTGAGTCCCTTCTGACAGCAATCCTTTGCTTTCATGATACCCAGCGCTCCCTTTCCCACCCCATTCCCAGGCAGTAAGACTGTGTGCCCCTGGCAGTGATTCCTGCATATATGATCCTATCTGCCTCCTTTCTTCCAAGGTACAAATATGCTCCTGGCACAAATCCTCTCATTGCCACTTCCTTTTTTCTGTGGTTTCCACCCAGTATTCCCATTTCCTTGCCTTTTTTTGTCTCTGTAGGCAAGAGGGAGTTTTTGTTCCCTGCTGAAAGAAAAAGTTTTGCTTGACTAGATACGGAACTGAATAAGACAACTACTGGGTAGAAATATGTGTTTGGGTAAGCCTCAAAAAGAAAAGAAAAATATTAACTGTAGATAAATTAGGGAAAGAAAGGCTAAGGCAAGAAGATTGTGCTCACGGCCCAGAAAGCAAATCGCATCCTGGGCTGCATCAAAAGCAGCATGGCCAGCAGGGCGAGGGAGGTGATTCTGCCCCTCTGCTCCACTCTGGTGAGACCCCACCTGGAGTACTGCAGCTGGCTCTGGAGTCGTCAACGCAAGAAGGACATGGACCTGTTGGAGCGGGTCCAGCAGAGGGCCACAAAAACGATCAGGGGGCTGGAGCACCTCTGCTATGAGGACAGGCTGAGAGAGTTGGGGTTGTTCAGCCTGGAGAAGAGAAGGCTTTAGGGAGAGTTATTGTGGCCTTTCAGTGCTTAAATGGGGACCTACAGGAAAGCTGGAGAGGGACTTTTTACAAGGACATGTACTGATAGGATGATGAGCAATGGCTTTAAACTGAAAAAGGGGAGATTTAGATTAGATATCAGGAAGAAATTCTTTACTGTGTGGGTGGTGAGGCACTGGAACAGGTTGCCCAGAGAAGCTGTGGATGCCCCATCCCTGGAGGTGTTCAAGGCCAGGCTGGATGGGGCTCTGAGCAGCCTGGTCTAGTGGGAGGTGTCCCTGCCCAGGGCAGGGGGGTTGGAACCAGATGATTTTTATGGTCCCTTCCAACCCAAACCATTCTGTGATTCTATGAAGAAGGCAGAAGTGTAAAGAGGAGGAGAGTGGAAAATAAGACACCCAAAGGAAAAAGAGCAGATGAGTCAGTGTAGAATGGACAGTCCAGGAAAAGGCAGAGATTAATAAATGAGGGTGAGCCTGGGTGTGAGCATCTCAAAGAATTGAGTGTGAAACCTGGAGAACTGTGAAGGGACAGTTAGGGCACTGCTTAACAGATTTCTTGGGTGATAATTATCTCCCCTACCAGGGATGAGGCCCTGTGTTGGGTACCTTGTTCCCATGAGAAGGAGGTATTATATACACACAGTCCATCCTTGCCTTCTGTGATCTTTGTGGTCTCTTTCAGGTTGTATACCAGGGTAGTCCTTATGCACCTCATAACTCCACCCTTTACCTTACCTACAAAACAGGAGTAGAGATGGGTTGCTGGGGGCTGTGCATCAATGCAATTTCTTCATCAGTCTATTCTTGTAAGTACCCAGGAATGTACTCCAACACCGTGTTTCAAAACAGCCTTAAACTGTTTGCTATTTGCTATTGTTTGAAAAAATAAAGCAAAGACAAATTAACAGGTTTTGGTTTTTTTTTTCCAATTGAAACTTTAAGAAATGTTATATTCTCAGCATTGTTAAAAACTCGTATCTTAGCATGAACAGTTCCTGACCACATGATGAGGGGTCACTTTGGGAGTAAGGCGTTATTCTGCACGTGAACTAACCCTGAACGCTGAAAATCATCCTGAAGTTAAATGCCAGACTAAAATGTCTGCCATGGGCATCATTCTGAGATGCTCTTTCACCTAGCAGTGCTGTAGCTGTAGGTTCTCAAAGGTCTGTCTGATGGTCTCTCACCATCTGCATTCCTCATAAAATAAACTTTTTCACAGTGTACTAAATGTTCTTGCCAGAAGCACAAACCTGGCTCTCCAAAATTGTGTGTAAATACGCTAGCACAGTTCCCCAGATAGATTTCGCTATAGCTTTTACCAAGGATTAAAAAAATTCCTTGTGATCCAAAAACTCAAACGAGTAGCATTTTGGGGGCTGAACTGAGTATCTAAAAGAGGCTTGAGGGAAATCTTTTCCCCTTTCGAGCTTAACTACAGGCATCTCTGTAGCGCTTTTCTCAGCTCAGACAGAGATCGGTGCCAAATGTTCATATTGTAATCAAACAGCGGAAATGTCTGAGATTGTCAATGAGGGCAGTTCTTCCAGAATGGCTGTTAACTACTTCTTCTCTGGAGTTGCCTATGCCAGAATGAGAAAATCCCCAGAGAGAGAAAGTACTCTTTGGCAGGTTTATACCTACAATAATTTGAGGAAACTTCCAAAATCAGTAAGATTGTCTCCCTTGTTGCATTTTACAAAATAAAACCCCTTAAAGGACCTCCCTGATGAAATGTGACCTGTTTTGTTTTAATCTTACTAGCATTTTCACTTTCTCTTCACAGACCTGCAGAAAATCCTTCTGCCATGCATAGGATTAAAGGGACTTTATTTCATTGGATACCTACTTTTTGGATTGGGTACTGGATTAATTGGCTTGTTTCCCAATGTCTATTCCACCCTGGCTCTGTGTTCCCTCTTTGGCGTCATGTCCAGCACCCTGTACACAGTGCCATTCCACCTCATTGCGGAGTATCACAGGGAAGAAGAGGTGAGTTCAATGTCTAAGGAAGGGTAGGTTTATATCTGTTTAGTCTGTTTTGGGAGGAAACTGGATGGGACTAGTGAGCAGCTTTTAATTTTAATTTCAAACTATTAATGATGGCACATGTTATGAATGGAAAGTTTCTGACAAAGAAAGTGAAGGTCCCAGCTCCAAACTCTCCAAATAGTCCTGCAGTGAGACAAATAACTATTTATCATCACAGCTGAAACAAAGCCAATCGCAGTACATGCTCAGGCAGTAGCCAGATAACAGGGCTCCACTTTGTGTTGCCTTCAGGTGCTACCTTCTTTATACCTTCCTTCCATCTGTACTGGCAGAGGGCTTCACTTCTGAGTTCCTAAGGTTAATAACCACACCGTAAAGGCTGGCAGAATTTTTAGTTAACTGCAAAGTGTTACAAAAACTGTTAACTAATAAAGATATTAAATTCAAGTACAAACAGTTTCATATAGTTCAGTATTAAATTATATAGCATGTTCTCATTAACTTTCTAAATGTCTGGGGTTGGGTTTTGGTCCTCCACAGCATGAAATCCTTTTTCCAAGGAAAATATGGAAAAGGTCACATTCCTTATATCATGTTACTGGGCACAGCAGGATCTTCATGTTTTGTAAAGTGTTGAGCTCTTTAACGGAAAAATTCTCTCAAGTCTCTCAAGTTAATGAGATAGCTGGAAACAAGAAGGATTAAGGAGAGATGGGAGGATTTAGGGAAAGTTCTCATTATATCTAGGAACATTTGAAGAAATTAATAAAGGAAATGTTGAACCATTGAAAAACAATGTAGAAACATAGTTGAGAGCAGCACAGGGCTAGAAAAAGTCCTTGAGAACATGTCCTACTCTTCTGTACAACTTTTAAGCATCACCAGCTGAATGACGAATACAAGAAAACTATTATTTCATTGAATCCTAGGATGATGTCTCAATGTAGTTAAATGTTTCATAGATCTGATTCCTAATTTTTAAGTTAGTTTCTCTGTTCCTTCCATCAGAGAAGTATCACGATGAAGAGTTTTAGAAAGATTTAACAAAGGACAGGGAATGAACCCAGTTTATGGTGAGATCACAATCCTAACGTCAGACCAGACAACTCAGAGAGAGGGACTAAAGGCAAAACTGTAGTCTAGCTCTGATTCAGAGCTGTTCCAAGACAGAAGTAAAATAAAATATGCCGAAGTGTGCATCCACTTGGTATTTAATAGGTCAATATATTCTAATGTAACTTGTGAGGCAAATGATTGTTTCTTGTTTGGTGTATGGTACTTGCTATGCCAGATGTTAAATGATATATAATTGTCTGTTAGATCTGATATTAACAGAATTAGGTTTAGCTCAAATCTTCTATAATATACAAGATAGAAAGAATAAAGAGGAAATCTGCTCCAGTACAGGTTGGGGGCTGACCTGCTGGAGAGTAGCTCTGCAGAGAGGGACCTGCAAGTCCTGGTGGACAACAAGTTGGCCACGATCCAGAAATGTGCCTTTGTGGCCAAGAAGGCCCATGGTCTCCTGGGGTGCATCAAGAAGAGTGTGGCCAGCAGGTCGAGGGAGGTCATCCTCCCCCTCTACTCTGCCCTGGTGAGGCCGCACCTGGAGTACTGTGTCCAGTTCTGGGCCTCCCTGTTCAAGACAGACAGGGAACTAACAGAGAGAGTCCAGTGGAGGGCTATGAAGGTGATCAAGGGACTGGGGCACCTCTCTTATGAAGAAAGGCTGAGAGACCTGCGTCTCTTTAGCCTGGAGAAGACTGAGAGGGGATCTCATCGATGCTTATCAATATCTAAAGGGTGAGTGTCAAGATGAGGGGGCCAGACTCTTATCAGTGGTGCCCAGTGACAGGACAAGGGGCAACAGGCACAAACTGGAACACAGGAAATTCCGTCTTTACATGAGGAAAAACTTCTTTACATTGAGGGTGGCAGAGCCCTGGCACAGGCTGCCCAGAGAGGTGGTGGGGTCTCCGTCTCTGGAGACATTCAAAACCCACCTGGATGTGTTCCTGTCCAACCTACTGCAGGTGAACCTGCTTTAGCAGGGGGGTTGGACTAGGTGATCTCCAGAGGTCCCTTCCAACCCCTACCATTCTGTGAAACATCAAGTGCAAGATTACAGTCACTTACACATTCACATAATTGTTGTCAGAACTACTGGCACATAGGAACACTGGGCACAGCCCAGCAAAATAGACATAATTCCAAAAAAAATCTGTCTAAAATTTTAAATGTTTCAAGTGAAAGAACCGTATCATTCCAGAAAAAAAGAGCAGATATTTTCCCTCACTGTGCATTCTATCAAAATCACGTGCTGGGTTTTGAAATGCTGCCATTTCAACGCCTGTTTTGTGCTGCTGTTCCCTAGGGTCCAAATTCAATTTTGTCTACTGGATTAGGAAGAGGCTGTTTGTCTGCAGTACTTTAGAGCTTTGTGTGGCAACAGCTCAAAGGCAATGTAATAGGTCTTGCAAAAAACAAAAAGCATCTTAACGGCTGAGCGTGTTTGGATACCAGAAGACAGCAGCGCAGCTAGCCTACAGCCTGGAAACCTCTTGTCTGTTACAATACAACCTTCTCCATTCAACAGCTTATGCAAGAAGAATAATAAATATGTAAACTACCACATAATTCCCCAACAGAACAGAATAATTCCTTCCTGGAGGGAATCACAGAACAGCTGAAGTTAGAAGGAACCTCCAGAGATCATATAGTCCAACCCAGCTGCTCAAGCAGGGCCACCTGCGGCAGGTTGCCTAGGGTCATGTCCGGTCTGGTTTGAATATTTCCAAGGGTGGAGACTCCACAATCCCTCTAGTCAAACTGTTCCAGTGATCAACCACCCTCACAGGGTGCTTATATACAAAATGCTTGTATATGATAAAGAAAGCCTTTTGTTCTGCTATGTACGTCATAGCAGATATACAGATAATCAGTAGTTAATAATGGCCTTCAGTAGTGTAGAAGAATCCTAGTCTGGACATTTGTTTTCAGATATATTTTTTTTCTACAGCAATAAAAAAGCATTAAATTTAGATTTTTAGTACTGAACTCCTTTATGTGCTTTGAGCCATAACTTCTGAGCACAGTGCTCCATTATAACAAATTCTGCTGTGTATGTGTGTGGGACATAGTATGATTCATCTTAATATCCCTTTGAGGCTCTCCTGCAACCATGAGAGTTGGAGCTAAATTATCCATGACGGAGTATCCTGTACTGTGAAATATCAGTTTGCCAGAGCTCAAATAGATCTGAACTTGAAGGAAATGGCTAATTTTTCTGATAAAGTTTCAATTCTTTCTTTGAGAGAAGAGACAGAGGGGAAAAAATGCAGATGGGAGAAAGAGGACAATCGTGGGGGGAGCTTGGAAAACTCATTATCACTTGCAAAAATCTCTGAATTCCACAACGTCTGTGGGGCAAGCAGAGAAACCAGAAAGGAAGCGGGGAGCGACTGGCCTGTCCTGCTGCGCCTGGGGGCCGTGACAGTGCAGCATCCGAGAGCTGCAAGTTGCCGGCACCGTCTCATTTCACTGGCTTCTGTTCTGTGCTTATTTGCAGTGCCTGAAGCTGCAGGACCGGGAAAAATCTGTAGACCACGGGCGAGGGAAGGGCATTGACTGCGCCGCTCTCACCTGCATGGTCCAGCTGGCCCAGATCATCCTTGGTGTGGGGCTGGGGCTCTTGGTCAGCGTTGCCGGCAGCGCAGTCACTGTGATTTCGGCATCTATGGTGGCACTTTTCGGCTGCTGCTTTGTTGCTTTTTGTGTCCGATATGTGGAGTAGGACTGTCTGAAGCAATTGGGAGAAATCTTCCCCAGGGAGCGTTTTCTTTCTGGATTAGTAGCACTGGTGCAGTTGCCATGATGATACTGCTGGCACTTCCTCCTCTCTTACCTCCTCGGAGAGGCGGCAACTCCAGAGCATTACGAAATGGAGACTTGATAAAACTGGTTGCCTAATGCCTCAGATTGAAAGCTTCTGTATTTTGTCTGCTTTATTACTTCATTCCCACTGACCTCAGTGTATTAACACGCTATTACACAGGGTGGTGTGTATGGCCATGGTATCTCAACGCCCTCCATGAGAAGTCATTACGAAACTCCTCATTACCAATTTGTGGCAGTTAATAGATGAAGTATGCAGTAAATTGAAGAAGTAATAAAAATAGACAGAGTTAGGAAGAAAGCAATTATTTATCTTGTTTTTCAAGTATCTTAAGCTTGGGGATATTCCCTCTGGTAGTCAAAAGCTGCCAGAGGATCAAACAGGTGTCAGAGGCCACGTAGGGTGCAATAGTGTCATGTTTAGTAGTACTGTTAAATGGGATCAGTTAATTTCCAGCTGCAATCAAAAGCAGATTTGGGTATGAAAGATGATTGGAGTATAAAGAAGATTGAAGCCTATTGTTTAAAATCATAACTGTAAAGTAATTATTTTATATTGGATCCTGCTGCTTGTGTATAAATGAAATGAAAGTACTGACTGAGCTTGTCATGGGAGTCCGCCTAAGGCTGCTCTGCAAGTCCATGACAGCTGCCATTTCTTCCTTCTTAAAGCTGGCCTGACTCTAATACTGTAACTGAAAAGATAAACTTGACCAAAATAAGAATTTTATGAATGGTTGTAAGCCACTGAAGTATTGACATTGGAAACGACAGTATTTACCTTGAAGTAGTATCTCTGTTTTCTCTATTTTCCTTCATGCATCTAGCTTTGAGTGAAATGGGGTTTGCTCTTTGCAGAACTTTGTGAAATAACTCAGTTCTGCAGAGCACTATCAGGAATTACTGTACAGTAAGTACTTAAGTCCAGTTATTTGTATTTAATTGCGTATGAAGATTCATTCTTATGTTTATAATATTGCCAGAGTTTTGAAAATCCTGTGTTTGTGAAAGTGGTACGCTGTATTTATGCTGTGCTTCCTCTGTTCTGAAAACTGTCATATCCCTTTGCTATGTTGTACGCTAAGCCACATGAAGCCATCTGCTAACGCAATATTGTTAATTGATGGTGACAGAGAGAGACTGTTGCCAGGTATGGTGTGTATTTTTTTTTAAAATGTTGCACATGTATAATCAATACTGTTCAGTCAAATGCACCATTGAGCTGATCAGCTCTTAGAAGGTCCGCATGATATGAACTGACAACACCAGAAATAAATGGTTAGATTTGAGCATAAAGTGCCTCCGCAGAGATGCACCAACTTCATCCTTTCTGTTTTCAAGAGCAGAGTGAGTCATTTGTTCTCAGAAAAAATGATTTTCCCTTAGGTAAATTCTTATTAACTATAACAAGCCTATTGAAGGCTCAGCTGCCTTTTCTTGTTGATGATTGTGTCTCTACTGTAGGCCCAAAACGGGGCTCGGTGCATGGCAAACCTTACCTTTCTTCACAGGTCCCTCATCGTGCCTTATGAAAAAGCCACGTTTTATGTTTTCTTTCATTTTGTGGCACTTCATGAATCCTTCTCATGTCACACCCATGGAAGAGAAAATCTTGGAAGACTGAGCCCCTGGACTGTGCTTGAAACGCTTTGTAGGTGCTGAGATGGCTGGAGCACAAGGGTCTCAACCAGGACAAAACAGCAGAAGGCCAGAAAATGAAGGATGGTTGTCCTTTTAATTGACTTTATGCCATCGTTAACTTACTAACCTCCATTAACTCAATATCTCCTGGGAGGGGACTTTTTAAGGGATGAGCGAGGCTTCCGTGGAGCCATAAAAATAGAGAAAGGAGGAGGTGATCTGGTTTTACAGGACTGCAGGACTCGAAGCACTGTTTAAACCCGTGCTCTGGGAGGTGAGGCCATAAAGCTCCACTTCCAGCGTGAGTCTGGGATAGGAACTTTACAATGTTTACCTACGTCTTTGTCAATATTTTCTTTGTGGTTTAACGCCATCAGAACATTAACATTTGAATGGTCAGTGCTATCTCTGCTCTGTTACACAAAGAGAAAGCTGGCATCCATCCAGGCCCACAGAGTGACTGTAGATCTGTAGCAACATAAGAATTGTGAATCTGCAGAAAGAAGAGGCATGTGGCCATCACTTACATCAATGCTTTTTATTTACGAATTTATTCAGAGGAAACTGTTTCAGATACTCACATTATCATCTTTCTCACAATCTTTCCTTTTGAAATTCACTGCATGCTACAGAACACAGGACAGAATAGAGCCAGTTTTTCTTTGGAAATCTTTCCATAAAAGCATCCTATAATTGGTTCTAAGATCTTTCTCAATGGGTCTTGGTCAAAAATAGCAAGCGGGCAAAGAAGTATGTACAACTTGAAAAACAGAGTTTAAACCTGAAAAATCATGGTGGTGCTCATTCTGAAGTTGAAAGTGTCTTTCAGGTGTTACTGAAAACAATAAAATGTAACTAATTCATGAGAAGGGATAAAATAAGTATTTCTTACTAAAAATGTCAAAGACATCGAAAAACTCTACTGTGGTGCTATTAATTTAAGAAGTTCCACCTTTTCTGTCCTTTTACGTTAGTTCAGGACTTGAGTCATCAACATGATCGGTTATTGTACTTAATATCAGCTTTTATTGCAATGATGTGAGTTTCAAAGTTAGAAGTACCCTGGGTCTGATCTTTCTCATCTGGTTTTATTTCCATATACATAAAATCAAATAAATAAAGATCTCTGTATCACGTTTACGCAGATGGTACATTTCAATGAAGATGAGAGTTCTTGAGATAAACTACCCCTCTTCCCTCCCACTGTAACAGAGCTACTCATGGCTGAATGGAACAGGCAGGAAACAAGTCTGCCATCTTATCTTCATGACAGTTTCCTTTTTCTTTCTCTTGCTTAAATGCCTGCCATTTATTCCCATTTAACGAGCAGGCATGTCATGCAAGCAAACCCTTCAAGGAAGCTTTGGTTCTCTTGTTTAGAGGACTTGCAGTATTAGTAACGTCACAACTGGTTTTGGGGTTTTTTGCCCAATGTTCATTGTTTCTTTCATGGTGATCTCATTCAGTTGCTTTGACTTCCTTGAAAACATGCAACTCAGGTGGTCTGTGGGAGACACTTTTCTTCCAGATAAACTACACAAGTCAGGATGAATCATAAATATCTTTGCCTTGGCATAACTCACAGCTTTAGCACTGGTGCCTATGAATCAGTGCCAGTCCCTGCAGCATGTCAAAAGACAGGGAGAGCGGTGTAAGTAGGAGATGTGGCAACGAAGGCATTTAACACTTGTAAACTGTAGAGGGATTGCTTCATGGAGGAATAGGGTGGAAATGTCTGCTGCAAAATGTCTTCAAATGATTTTTGGCATGATAAAGCTATAAAAAAATGATCTATAAAACAAAACTTTCCCCTCTAAGTTTCCAGCATTCATTTCTCATTCCCGAGCTGCTCCTTCTTTGTTTATTTAAGCAGCAAATGTTCGGGGCCACTCATCCAAGACTAAACTGTGAAAAGCAATTTGTAATTCTGTTGCCTTCTACAGTGTACTCAGTTTCATACATTGCTCCTTTAGGTACGCAAGGTGTGTTAATCACTTGTATTTCCTAAGGGGTTTTCTTGGAAATGAACTTTTTTACCTTCCCATGTATTAATATTTTACCTGTGTATGACTTCACTTCACCTGATAATGACTTCACATCATGCAGAGACATCAGACCAGAGAATATTGCCTTGTGTTGCTCCAGGTAAGTACTCACAGCAGTGGGAAAACAAAATTCAGTGCTCTCCGCTCTGGATTGCACAGTAGACTGAGATAAGCAGATCCTGCCTGTTATTTTCAAGGAGAGAGACCTGTGACCTTTTGTAAAAAATGTACTGCTTTTTGAAAGGATGATTATCAAAGGCTATGTCTGCTCCAAGGAGGAGAGGAAAGGGGGCTACTCGCGTTTTAGGGATCAAGTACTTTCTTCCCTGAAGGCTGGGTGCTTCGTTGCCCCCCGGTGTTCAATGACATTATAGCACTTCTTCAGGGCGCAGGAGCTGCCTTTCCTTGCATCGCTTTCTAACCTCACTCCTGCCCCTCTCTGTTTTCTCTTACTCTGAAGGTTCCTTGGAGTGATCCACTGCTGCAGTTCAGTTCTCTTTTTTTTGTGCATAGACGACAAAGGAAAGTTGCTTGTTACCAGCTGTAACCCAAGTGCGTGATGCCAATGAAGACAGTGACGACATCAACTCATGGTACAATCTGACCTTCAGAACCTTCAGTGCTAATGCTGAGACTCAATCCTGTACTGCAGCCGTCCTCACTTTGGCAGATGAATTTTTGTTGCATTGGTTCCCAACAGGTAAGGTGCATCAGGAGGCAGGGACAGTGGTCACAGTGCATAGAGAGGACAATAGGCAGCATTGGGGTCTTAGACACCTCTGTTTGCAGGGCCCCTCTGCTCATTAGGTGCTGAGGAGGAGAGGGACAAATAGGGGAACTGTGGGGTTTGAGGAATGACATGAAGGAAAGAAAAAGGTCCTGGCAGAGACACCTTCTGTTAAAGGCTGGGAGCGCTAGCCTTGAGTTGCATGGCTGGCGTGATCACCATATAAGTGCAAGTGTGTCTCAAATGATTTGTTTTGCTTTTCAGCATTCAGATCTGATTTTTTTTTTTAAATAAAATAAATGCTATCTTGCAATACAATTTTCAAGTTATCAGATTCCAGGGATTTTGAGGGAAGTACTTGTTTAGTAAGTGCTGAAATTCCAACACCCGATCCCATTAAGCAGACCTTTAAGAAATATATCCCAAACGTTGTTAGATTGCCATAACGTTGCAAAACATGGCAATAAAACAGCTGTTAGAACTATGGTTATCTCTGAGAGATATGCACCTTATCAAAGGGTGTTCTTCTCTGAAGAGGAATTTTGGGGTTTGGAATATTTTACTTTGAATGACTGCATATCAAGTGTGCCTAAAATTCAAGATTTCAGTCTATGTCTCTGAAAATGCGATGCCAAATCTGAAATTCAAAATAGATTCTTCTTTTCACTATTTATGGTTGGCTGTACAGGTTGAGGAGTTATTTAATACAGTGCTGTAGGATTCCTGTTACCTTCGGTTCAGGAGCTCATGGGTCACTCTACCTCTTTATGCATCCCTGGATTTGCCTATGAATAAGGGACTGGAGTTCAGCAGGAAATGCCTTTTGATGGGCAAGAAGAAGAGTGTATTTCCTCTGAGCCCGCTTATCTGTTTCAGCAGAAATGAAAAGCTGTAAAACCATTTTTGAAATCTGTTTATGACCATAAACTTATAAGAGATGATTTGAAATACACATTAGGAGACGATTTGAGGGCATAAAATTTTCTGAGGATTTTCAGAATAAATGTTAAGAAAGACAGATGTCCTAATTCCACTGTATTAGAACAAAGACATATTCATAGCAATTTAATTGCCATCACAGAATCACACAGACGCACAGAATAGTTGAGTTTGCCCCTCGAGGTGACCTACTCTAAGTCCCCTGCTCAGCACAGAGTTGCTAAAGCAGGCTGGTCAGGCGGTGTCGAGTCAGATTCTGAGCATCTCCAAAGACGGAGAATCCACAGCCTCTCTGAGCAACCTGTTCCAGTGCTTGACCACACATACCATAAAAACATTTTCTTACGTTTAAATGGAATTTATTGAATTTCAGTTTGTGCCTATTGCCTCTTGTTCATTCCTTGGACAACACTGAGAAGAGTTTGGTTCCACCTTCTTTAACCCTCGCCCCCATCAGGTATTTACACACATTGATAAGATCCCCCTGAGTCTTCTGAGCTCCAGGCTGAACAACACAGCCTCTGTCAGCCTCTCCTCGCATGGCAGATGCTCCAAGCCCTCCATTGTACTGGAACCTCTCCAGTAAGTTCATCTCTCTCTTGTACTGGGCAGACCAGAATTGGATACAGCATCCCAAATGTGGCCTCACCAGGCTAAGCAGAGGGGAAAGATCATCTTGATCTGCTGGCAATGTTCTACCTAATGGAGCCCAGGATGCTGTTGGCTGCCTTTGCTGCAGGGGCACATTGCTGGCTTACGTTCACCTTGTCACAGAATCACAGAATGGTAGGGGCTGGAAGGGACCTCTGGAGATCATCTGGTCCAACTACCCTGCCAGAGCAGGGTCACCTAGACCAGGTTGCACAGGAACGCGTCCAGGTGGGTTTTGAATGTCTCCAGAGTTGGAGACTCCACCACCTCTCTGGGCAGCCTGTGCCAGGGCTCTGCCACCCTCAATGTAAAGAAGTTTTTCCTCATGTAAAGATGGAATTTCCTGTGTTCCAATTTGTGCCTGTTGCCCCTTGTCCTGTCACTGGGCACCACTGATAAGAGTCTGGCCCCCTCGTCTTGACACTCACCCTTTAGATATTGATAAGCATCGATGAGATCCCCTCTCAGTCTTCTCTTATGAGGAAGGTCTCTCAGCCCTTCCTCATAAGAGAGGTGCTCCAGTGCCTTGATCAGTTTTGTACCCCTCCACTGGACTCTCTCCGTTAGTTCCCTGTCTTTCTTGAACTGAGGGGCCCAGAACTGGACACAATACTCCAGGTGCGGCCTCACCAGGGCAGAGTAGAGGGGGAGGATGACCTCCCTCGACCTGCTGGCCACACTCTTCTTGATGCACCCCAGGAGACCATGGGCCTTCTTGGCCACAAAGGCACATTTCTGGATCGTGGCCAACTTGTTGTCCACGAGGACTCCTAGGCGTCTCTCTGCAGAGCCACCAGTATCCCCAGACTGCCTGTACTGGTGCTGGGGGTTATCTGCCCCCAGGTGCAGGACTTTGCATTTCTCTTTATTGAAGTGCCTGGGGTTCCTGGCAGCCCATTTCTCCAGCCCAGTGAGGATGCTCTGAATGGTGGCACAATCCTCTGGTGTATCAGCCACTCTTGTCACTTTTGTACCATTTACAAACATGCTGGGGTGCACTCTGTCCCATCATCCAGCTCATTAATTGTGGAGCATGGATTCACGGACTCTGGCGGGGTACAGACCAAAGACCTTTATTGCAACAATTTGACAGGCTTTATAGCTATACACACTCTCCACGCGCAAGTTGTGTCCTGCTGGTAGGTTGAAGGTCAACTGCCACGCGCTTCTCTACTTCTTCCAATTGGTTTCTGCTGTCTATCCACGAGGAGCAACAACTTCATTCTCACGTCCTGTTTCTTACTGATTCTTACTTGTTTTTCTGTTCTCACAAACCCTCTCTCAAGGATGCAGCTTTATCTCATCAAGGTTGGACAGACCTATGCTGCTCTCTATTCCCACAATTCCCCCTTTTTGTTTTTCTATATACAAAAGCTTGATTAATCATTCTTTGCATTATTTTCTGCAGGCAGCCTGAGATACAGGGCACAATAAGCATTAAGGCACACAAAGAATAGCAACAACAATCCAGTTTTTGCAATTGATGATAGCCATCCAGAAATACCCCAACTGCGCAGCAAGTTGTTTGGTCAGTCCCATTCATTGTCAATCTGTAGCTAATTAAACCCTTTTTTCAATTGCTGGATACTTTTATGGATAGACTCAGAGTGGTCAGAAAGATTCGTACAACACATACCTTCAAAATCTTCACACCCGTGGCCTTGCGCTAAAAGCAAAGAATCAATGACAGCTCTATTTTGAAGCGTAGCATGCCGAATAGAGTCTACATCTGCTAATAACCCACCTAATGCTAACGACGTGGCATTGGTCTGTTTAGACAGCCAACACCCTATTTTATTCAGCATATTTAATGCTGTTGCTGTTCCTTATGAAGGGAGAATACTTAGCCCTACTCTTTGTCCGAGATTTGGGAATGTTATACGGTCGTCACCGTGGAGTGAAGGTATGAACTGTTCTCTTGGCTCTGTGTTTACTGTGTGCTCTGCTCACTGTGTCTTTGGCCGTACGCAGGCCTCTGCTCGTAGATCTGCCACATCTCCCCCTTTTTTGTTTAACATCAGACCATTTATAACAAGGTCGCCATGACTTGTGCTTCTACTCATCGTGACACTCTTAGCAGGTTACATACTAAACACAATTAAAAACAGAATCAAAAAGAACCCTGCTAAGGCAATAAATACCCAGATTCCTAAATTTAGCCCCAAAAGCCAATTTCTTTGGATTTACCCACGAGAAATTATTTTGTAATATTTCAAATACATTGCAGTTCATTAAGTCTTGAATCTTTAGTATTTGAGCTTTTAGCTGATCATGTAAAGGACGAATATTTTGTTGCAACGACATGTCAAAAGCACCTTGGAGATGGTGTTTAACCATTTCCCAGCCATGTAGTGACGTATTCTGGGGGAGAGATGTAACACAAAGTCTTCGAGAGTTGTACTCCCAATCACAGTACAGAGAAATACATGTTTTAATGCATTTTGCCAATCCCCTATCCATATTACTGCTGTTTCATACCTTATTCATGTTAAATTTACACAATAAGATTGATTACATCCTTGTATACTTGCATTTTGAGACAAAGCAAACATACAGATGAGAAGTACAAATCATTACAGAATTTTCTTGCTCACAACTTCTATTTGTTGCAGTATTATCTGTGGTTAGCATGCACCCCGATTTAAGGTGCTTATAATACACCTTCAGTTGTTCAGGCCATTCAACAGTTCTTATGAAATGTCGCTCTACTGCTGTGGATGACAAGACATGTTTAGAAAATTTAAAACATGAGAGCGTATGTGGACAATAAAATAAGGAAACTGTCTTTTTCATAAAAGCAACATTAATTGCAGTAAAAGATTAAATAACAATTGGTTCTCTAGTTGTTTTATAAATGCTCCTTCAAGTCTTTGAACAATACCAGTAACATATTGAGATTCTGCCTGCATTTAACAGTTCCTGTGGAAATAAGTCAAAAGCCCTTACTGTGTCCCTGAACCATCTACAAACACCGTACGGGTGCCATCAAGAGGCTTTGGTGCTAGCAGGATGTGCGGATGTAAAGGAATTTGTGAAAGTGACTGTAATAATCTGTGCTAGGGGAAAGAATAATTTATTTGCCCAATATAATGTACTAAGGCTATTTGTAGGTTAAGACTTTGTGATAACCAAGGGTCAACGTTGTCCTTTTTGATGGGGACATGTATGTGGCTTGGGTCCATTCCAGAAAGCTGCTGACAGCACAAACGACCCTGGAAAAACAATCGCGGTAACATTTCAATCATCATAGTTACTGGTTTTGAAAAGGTATGTGGCAAAAATACCCACTCTAATGCAGTCAGACTCTTTGCGAGTGCATCATCCCACTGTCCTATCAGGGCGTAAGTTTGAAATTCTTGTAGGAAGGTGTTCAATGCGTCTTGCAGCAGTAGTAGACTATATCTTACCTGCAACATGCTGTAATGCCTTCAGAGCTGTTGGGGTTAATGAATGTAGAATTTATGGGGGGAAGCGGGGGGGGGCAGACACAGTGCTTCGGGGCATCCCCTGTATCTTCAAAGTGCGCTCGTGTCTCTCTCCCCCTCTCTGACCCGAGACAGCCCCCCTATATCCTGCACTGGATTGAGTGGAGAAGTACAGGCTAGAGTCGCTGCATGCATGGCCAGTGCACGCAGCAAGTCCCACCAGACTCTCCTGCACTGGATTGAGTGGAGAAGTACAGGCTAGAGTCGCTGCATGTGTGGCCAGTGAATGCAGTGAGCCTCACCAAACTCATGATCCAGCTTTGCTAACAGCGGCTGTCTGATACGTGACTACGTTGTTGTAATCCCTTCTTGTTATCTTCTTCTGTGAAGGTCAGGTTCTCATGGATACACACACAGTTTTTAGAGCAACATATTCTACAACTCGTACAAGGGTACGATGCAAAGTGGCATCTACAACTGATCGTATAATGCTTATTAAACACAGTAAACAGCATACTAAACATAACAGACAAATTCCTTCCACACAAGCAATGAGTATAATTTGCTTCAACTAACCTCACCCCCAAGTCCATCCAGCAAAGAGATTTCACCCAGTGGTCTCCACAAGTTGCTGTTTCAGTCAGTGCAGTTCCTGCAACTGGGCATGGATGGATTTGGAGTGGTCACTTAGATTCATACAATACAGTCCTTTAAAATCTTGACAACCATGTCTGTGAGCTGAAAGCAAAAAATCAGTAGCAGCTCTGGTTTGCAGCATCGCATATCGAATACTATCTACATCTAGCAATAACTCAGAAACAGCGGTACTAGTAGCATTGTTAAACTTAGCCTTGGCAGCAAGAGAGTCCTTGTTATCACAAATCCTTGGCAGCAAGAGAGTCCTTGTTAGCAAGAGCGCATGCGGACTCCCTGTTCTCGCTGGTACTGTGCTTTGATCTTCTTCCACAACAGGCCACGATTCTCAAGCAGCTGGATAAGGTGTCTGTGAGTCCATCACAGGCTTATGTCATCCAAATGTTTTTCTTGCCAGCACCCAAGACTGAATAACAATTGGTGTGATATATGTGTTTTCCAGCACCTAGGTGTGAGTCCCTTGAGTGTATTTACAATCCTCCTTGCCGATCTTCCGTTGCTTTCCCATATTCCACCCCCTTGCTCAAGAGACCACTTCTGCTGGGGTTCATTTTATTCTTGCAGGCTATAACACAGAGTAATTTACCAAGGCATGCGATAACATATACACATATAGGAAAAAACCAAAAACATATCTCTATGGTACTGCTTTGAATCAGGTGTCCTATTTCTCTTTTTCTGATGCTTTCTCTTAGTGCGTATGGCATACTTTTGTGCTAACGTGGCACATTTCCCATCTAATTGTTCCTGTTTGGTTTCTTTTTTTTTCTTTTTTTTTTCTTTTCTCTTTTTTCTTTTTCTTTTTTTTTACTTTTTTTCTTTTTGTCTCTGTTTTCTCTTTTTTTTTTTCCTTTCCCATCACTTACAACTGACATAAAAGTCTGCCTTTGCAACAAGAGCTCAGTTTCTCATTTTTCCTTAAGTTTCTCATTTTCCTACAGAGCATCCTATAGATTTTGGCTCAACTCCTTTTCCCGATCAACCATGATCTTATAGGCAAACAACAAACAACTAGCCATATGCTCTGCACGGGTGAGCCGTTCCCGAGAGTGTAAACATGTCGGCTGGTGAAAACTCCCCCAATATTTCAGGACTTCCATCGGTTCTACAGCCCATCCTGGTGTATCTACCTGGGGCACGCTCACCTTACATCTAAACATTGTGTATATACAGACTTCACTTGACGGAGTGTCAGCCCTAGTCGCGTACGAGAACAGTACCACACCGGGCAGAACACCTGCTCAAGTGGAGTCACCTAACGACACTGCACACAACAAAAAGCAAACAGTAGCACAGATGCTGATCAGCAGGTATAAGCTGGCGCCCACACACACTTAAACACAGCAGACATACAAAACCAGCACTTTTGTCTCAGGGAGACGACTGGGGAGGGGAGGGGGCGAGGCGGGCGGCGGTGGGAGCAAAGCAGCTCCGGCTCCGTCCTTCTCTGCTGACATTCTGACAATACACCGTAATACCCCGATTCCAGCTGTGCACGTATAAGCGGTTGATAAGGAGGAACAGATGCAGTACCTGGCGCAAATGGAGAAGGGTTAAGAACGGAGGAGCGCGATAACAACTTGCGTCGCTGTTGCTGTAAAATCTCCACAGTTGGAGCAGATGCAGGCATAGCTTTAGCTGGGGTTAAAGGTGGATATAAATCAGGTTCAGTCTCTAGATTTATTGGACCAGGATCAAAGGGGCTCCCAGGATCATCCTCAGGGCTATTACAGAATAGGGTAGAGTGAACTTGAGTGCTTCCTTTCCCTTCGGCTTGTTCTGATCTCGGCAACACAGGGGGGCAATCGTCTGCTTTAAAGTTAGGAGGTGTGGCAGTTGCCCCAGATAGAGCAGCATCGTTATTGCTTGCAGCTTGTCTGATATCCTCCTGTTTCCGTATCATCTCTAGAATTTGCCATCAATCGGTTTGATAAGAGATAGATCCCACTCAGTTGCAAGCTTCTATCATATCTATTAAGCCTGGATTCTTTAAGGCTCGTAATATACGCCTACCCATAAAAAGAACTCGCTGTGTTGGGGTAGAAATAACTTCGGCTAGCTGCTCGATATCGAATGGAGTTAATATGTGTCCTTTCATAATGTTATTTAATAGTCCTTGTGCATAAGGGGAGGTTAGTCCATGCTGCATAATTGTTTTCTGCATTTCTCTAACCAGCTCCCACTTCATCGGTTCCCAGGTGTTCGTCCCATTTTGACTAAGCAGTACTGGACAGGCGACGGCAGTAGCCGCTTCTATACTGCCATCCTGTAATGCCTCTTTACGTAAATTTTGCCAGTGTTGAGCAGGATTATAAACTGCAGTGACCGCCGGACTTGGTGCTGGACTTGGCAAGGAATCGCCCCTACCCAGTAACACAGAAGACCGCGGCGGTATCATCGTCACATCTAGCGGGGGTGCTAATGGCGCAGCCGGGCAGCTCGGGGGTTCAGGTTTCCCCCCCTCTGTCTGAGTGGTAACTGGGCTGTCCTGTGCCATAGCTGCAACGGCGGCTGCTGTGACATTTCGTTCGGATTTTATCTGCTGTAAAGTATCTTTAATCAACCCAGGTTGTCAAAACCTTTGTGGCAGTCGCATCCCCTTTTGTTGCAGTCTCAAATAAAGTTTCACCCGCTTGCTCCCAACTTGATAATTGGAAAGCCATTGTAGAATCAGCGGGAAGACCCTTGCTTTTTAGCCATGCCGGTAAAAGTTGAAAAGTTCCTTCATCGTATTGAATACCCCTTCTACTTAAAAACTTTTCTAATATACATACAATTCACTTTTACTCTGAGGACTCTCTCGATCCCATACTCACACGTCCCCGGCTGCTCACCTTTTTCTTGTGATTATTCGTCCGGACTGCAGCTCTCCGATACCGCTGCCTTTTTCATTTAGCTGGGCTGCTCCACCGGTCGTACATTCCTACGATTCAAGTCCCTCATACGTTCCTACGATTTTTGTCCCTGTTCGGGTGCCATTTGTGGAGCATGGATTCACGGACTCTGGCGGGGTACAGACCAAAGACCTTTATTGCAACAATTTGACAGGCTTTATAGCTATACACACTCTCCACGCGCAAGTTGTGTCCTGCTGGTAGGTTGAAGGTCAACTGCCACGCGCTTCTCTACTTCTTCCAATTGGTTTCTGCTGTCTGTCCACGAGGAGCAACAACTTCATTCTCACGTCCTGTTTCTTACTGATTCTTACTTGTTTTTCTGTTCTCACAAACCCTCTCTCAAGGATGCAGCTTTATCTCATCAAGGTCGAACAGACCTATGCTGCTCTCTATTCCCACAATTAATGATGTTAATTACTGGCCTCAGTACTGATCTCTGGGGCACACCACTGGTTGCTGCCCTCCAGTTGGACTTGTGCTGTTAATCACAACCCTTTAAGCCTGGCAGTTCAGCCAGTTTCAATACATCTCACTTTCCACTTATCTAGTCCATTCTTTGTTGGTTTGTCTATGGAGATGTCACGGGAGAGAGCACCAAAATCTTATTTACATCAAGATAAACAACATCCACTGCTCTCCCCTCACCCACCAAGCCAGTTGTCTCATCATAGAAGGTTATCAGCTTGGTCAGACATGTTTCCCCATCATCTTAACTCTGCTTGATTGTTGGGAGCTAGGAATTGCTAGCAACTTTATTATCTCAGTTTTAAGATTTGGCCTGAAAACAAAACTGAAGGTATTTGTTGTTCAGACTTCTTGTCTAAGACAATCAGAGACTTTTACACAACTCCAGAGAGAAAGAAGTAATTTTTCTGCAAGATTCCAGCTTTATCCAACATTAGGTTGTATGCAACCTCTGAATGAAAGCGGAAATGTTCGTTGAGCTATGATGATAGAAGTTAGTGTTGAATAGTCAATTTGATCATTCTGCAATGAGTGTACTCATTCAGTTGGTCTGTGCAAGGAACAACTCAGGTCCTTGGAGAAATAGTATCTCATTGTCCCAAGGAATGGATGGCTGAGGGAAAGAGTGAGCTACCTTTATTTTGTTATATTGCTCACTGAATAGTCTGCAGTCTTAACTTCCTGTTAACCTTAACTTTCTGTTAGCACTCCCCAAGCGGGTAGGTCAAGGTTTCAAAAAACTTGCTTGACTAAATAAATGGTGGGGTTTTGGCCCAATTTGCTCAGGTGTCCTGTGAGTGTAGTTTGCAATTAAGATTTTGGGAAGGACTCTGAGGCTATGCACTATACGCTGAGAAACCTGCACGTATGTGTAGGATTTGAAAGAGACAGTTCCAAGGAAAACAACTCTCTCAACTAGGGAACATGTCTAAGGCATGTTACCAGCTGCACTTTAGCAAAGGAACAAGTTAGCTGGCTGCCCAGCCTTTTCTTGCAGACTTTGTCTCAACCATTGCTGCACTGACTGATGCTGAGAATGTACTTGGAGGAGATTCTTATAACTTCTTAATCATGATAAAAAGATATTTTCAATAACCCCTTCTGAACAGATTAACCAGAATTCTCTTTTGAAGCAGGAGAGAAATAACTCTCACTAAAAATTGGCGATCCAAGCTCCCAATCTAATGTCCCTGAGCTGCAGCGCATCCATACCTATGCCTGTTCAAGCTCAGGGATACCGATTAGATCAGAGCTTCTGCGCAGGCACTCAATTGAATAATCAAGTTTTAAAGCAGACAGTCATGAACGGGAACAAAGGGAACTGGATTTTTTTTATTGCTAAAATGAGTGCTGAAATAACTCAAAGAGAAAGTGAAGCAATATTTCTACTGAAAAGGCATTTCAAAGGCAAACCTGGAAATGCAATTGGAGGTTGTTATTACATTAAGAGCTTGGTTAGTTAGCTGAGGGGAGGAGCTATTTAAAAGTCCTTAGGCAATCAAAGTCAGTGCCTAATGTGAATATCTGGGCTTTAAAGGTTCTTTCAGTTTGTCACTAGGTGTCAGCCTACAACTTCAGGTCCCTATCATTCCGTAGCAATGTGCACTTCTCTACCAGCACCCCACCAGGAATCTCCAACAGAAGGAGAGACATCACAAAATTCTCATAAAGAACTCTGTAAGTATTGTTTTGTATCCTTCAGCTGTGTTTATTTTAGATCATGAAAAGGCAATCGTTACAAATGAAGACATGAACATTTGGAAGCAACAAGAGTGTTTCTGAAGAGCGTTGTGCTGAATTCTTAGGAAACCCCTGGATACCCAGTAGGATTTGTTACACACTGTTAACACGTAGTCTCAAAGCTGGAGCTAGAAAGACCCTCTGCTCAGGCCGCAGGCCTGATGCTGTGGGCACGCTCAGAGTGACCGCTCGTCCCTCGCAATGCCCAGGCTGTCACTCCTGCCCACACAGCACAGATCCCACATTTCATGCACCAATAGTTGGGACTTGCAGCACATGGGACGCAAAATTTCTCTCTGCTCATGCACAGCAAGGGAAATGCTCTTTGGGTATGCTGGACACACACTGACCCCCCACAGCCTGAACTTACGTTCTGGCCTACAACAACATTTTGCCAATTGCAGATGGGTCTTTTGAACAGATCCATGACGTACACCTGGTTGATCAGTGGCTTAAGAGAGAGCCACCCTCTAAGTCCACAGTCCAGTTCCTACACACACCAGGTATTTTCCCATTTGTCTGATTTGCCAAATGTAAAGTCTTTATATCTTTAGTGATCAGGTACCTGGGGCTTCCTCTGAGTATGGTGTTTTGCTAGTATTCTGGGCTAACTAGGGGTTGTTCTGAACATCATCTATTTTACTGTGTTGTTTTGCTGGCAAAAAATTATGTCTACATTGACATCCACAAAAGCACATGTTTTTTTTCACGCTGAGCACTGCAGAGGATGTCTTTTAGGCAATTTGCTATCTACCGAAATTCATAGTTATGCTTTAGACACCCGGATAGCTTTTTATGTAATGCACAAGGACATTTAAGCATCAGGATAGGGATTAAAATTCCAGCAAGCCAAGCAAGGAACTATGCTGTTCAAAAGCAAACACTAAGAAGAGAGACTGGCTTTGAGATTCACCCCCTCTTCTTAATTTAGACACGGTTAGATCTCTCTGAACTCTGGAGTTAAGTGATCATGGTATCCTTTTCTCACACAAGTGTGGCTTTCTTCATCTGCTAGCACAGGTATTAGGGCTTTCTCCCAGACCATGTGAAACCAAATGCATTTCTTGCAAATCCTTTGACACATTAGGCTGCTAGATTTCTAGGTCTAGAAAGCTCTCAGGCTCTCACATGGCATACTGAAACTTTAATTGAACCAGGACCTGTGAGCAAGTTAATCATTGTTCTTGGAAAGGGGAGACCTAGAATCCAGACCTGGATCCAATTTCTCTTCTCTATTTACAAGGAAGAAAAATCCTGGCACTTCCTCTCTGGGGCTCACACCCTAACCACTATGCTGCTAAGTAGCGTTCAAGGGCTTGCTTTCCCTTTATGATCCAGCAATGCTGAGCAACTCATGCAATTGGAATGGTTTCAAGCCAGAGGATCTGAGCATATTTGCTGAGTTTCCTAGGCTGTGGGCAAAAGCTCTGCCCGCTTAATTAGTGTTTCAAAAGCAAAGAGGAAGGAGCACAATCTGCACATGCATAGAAGGTGGGACAGGAGAAGCATATCTAGAGATAAATGCAAAGGGACAGGGAGAATGGGTTAAGTTTACAGCCCCTCATAACAGTGTGGCCTGGCACGGGGTGTTCGGTGCTGGGATGCAGAGCTGCCTCCCTCTCTTAGGATACACACTGCGGCCAGTCCTGACTGAGATATCCCCATTAAATACAGAGGTAAACACTACAGGCTTAAGCAGATTTAGGCATGCTCAGGAGCAGACTTCTAGGCACAAAAAATTTACTAGAAAAAAACCTTTAAGTACCTACAGTCTTCATCTGGCAGCCAAGTCAGGATTTAGGAACTTAGAGGGGCTGTTGTACAGTACTTAGATGCTCAAGTTCTTCTGTGGATAGATCTGATTTCTTCAGAGTCTTTGCATCTGTGTAAGTATGTCCATCACCTGCCAGCTCACTTCTGCTATTCTTCTCCAGGCACTTGTATATTCCCAGGTATCAAGTGCCCAAGGCTGTAGTAGAAGTCTCTTTTCCTTGAAAAAAACAAGAACAGTTTCTCCTTTCAAGTAGCAGAACCAGCTGCTTCCAGGCCAAACCTGAATTTTACAACAGGAGTTACTGACATGTACAGTAAATGTAACAGAGTCTGCAAAGCATAATTGCCACTAACAGCACTGCAATTTTCTCTGGACAAAAAAAACTAAGTTTGCTGCATATCAGTACTTAGGGGTGACAAACAGCCCTCTGAAGAAATGCTTTTTTAGCAGAGTCGGGCAGATGTTGGAGTCAGGCTGCACAGGAAGGGGCTGGAAATAGAGACGAGTTTTGAATATTGTATTTAAATATGCAGTATTTGGGATTAAGGAACTTGCGTTTTGGCAACAAAATCAGAACTGTTGCATTTTTCCATCTTTTAAAAGAAATATTTTGACCTTTCAATTTTAAATTATTTTTTCCTCATAATTAAAAAAAAATTATAAAGTAAATACATATCCTTACCATAAAAAGTTTCACAGCTTAAAATTACACTTTTTTCATGCCCTTAAAAGTTCGTTTCAGATCAACATCAAATTATTTCCCAGATGTTTCTCTGGAACACAGGCTAGGACAGGCACTGATCATCCCTGCCCTTCTCCTGGGTGTGAAAGCACTGAACTGCAGGGCTGCTCACACCAGAGGAATTGAACTGGAGTTAACTGAAACACTGGCAAGTATCAGTGCAGACCTTTAACAAACACTTTAGCAGAACAAAAACCTTTGTGCTTGGTTTTAGCTAAACACAGATGTATCCCAGAGCAAGCAGCTTGAAGTGGCTATGATTTGTTTCCTTTTCCCCATTTTTATTTACAGTTGTGCTGATTTCCTGGAGTGAAATACAAACAGTCTGAAGTCCAGCAAGAACAAAGCCTGCAGCCTCAGTGCCCTGGGAGAGTTGCCTGCCTTGCCACACACAGTTTGGGGCTGTGGGTTTCCCCCTCCAGCAGCCTGGAGAGAGGCTGGGGAACACAGTGTACCCTCACATCTCCCCTTCAAGCCCAGCCAAAGCAACACCTCTCCACGAAGCTGCAAGTCCTGTCCTCGGGTTTCTCGTTGGCTGGCTGGGTTGCTTTGTATCCTGGCAGCGGCAGAGGGGATGAGAGGAGCTGGAAAAGCAGATCCTGCAGAGATCTGGAGGGAAGCACTTTACTTCTTTTCCCCTCTCTTTCCTGGGTCCCTAAGAGAGGGGAAAGGGGCCAAGCCTGAAGAAGCAGGAGCCTTGTACCCACTTGTCCTGGCTGTTCCCACCAGGACAGATATAAAATAGGACATAGGCTGCCTGGTCCCTGTGCCCTCACTGGAGCCCGGGGAGCAGTGACCACAGCCGGGCTGGCATCACTTACAATGCCAGACAGCAGTGAGAAACCAGACCAGCTCCCTCCCCCTGCCACAAACACACACACAGGGGTGGGAGGGCTGCTGGCCCCTTGCTGCTTGCACCTCCAGGTAGGGGGAACACAGATGAGGCCTCCCAGCCCCTACCTATGCCATCCAGCCCCTGTCCTCCCTATGGTGCCCTGAACATCCTGCATCTTCCCTGAGTCCCATCACCCTCACCAGCTCCTCTTCCCCAGATCAGGTGCAAGAACTAAAAAGCATCTCCTAGAGACATCCCAATCCCCAGTGCACCACCACTGTGTCCTCCTACTTCTGTTCTCCAGTCCAGGGGACATTTTCAAGACAACAATTCCCATCAACAAGTTTCTGAGAGCGGGCACAACTCCAAAAGAGCATCTCTCACACAGAAGCCCTCCTTTATCCATCCCTCTTCCCCTTGTCCCTAACAGGCATTCAATATCCCAGGGCCACATCTTGCACAAGACCCCACAGTCCCACCCTCCACAGCCCCCTGCCCATCTCAGCAACGCTGCTCCGTGGAGCTCGCAGGCAGCAGGTCATAGCGGCTGCTGTACATCACCACCCCAGGGGGGTAGTAGGCCACCTCCGGCTGGACGGTTGCAGCAGGGGAAGAAGCAGTGATGGGGTGGACAGGCACCAAGGCATGCAGGGCCTGCTCCTCCTGCTCGGGCTTGGTGGTGTCGGTGAAAGGGCGCATGGTGGTGAGGGAAGGTGAGGTGATCCTCCAGAGGAGGCTCTTCAGTGCCTTGCGAAACTCCCTGCGCATGAGGCAGTAGAGGATGGGGTTGAGGCAGCTGTTGGAGTGTGCCAGGCACACGCTGATGGGGAAGAGGTACACCTGGGAGAGGAAATACTCAGTACTGAAGTGCACCACGTTGAGTTTGATGAGGATGCCCCATGTTGTGAGCGCTTGGTTAGGCAGCCAGCACAAGAAGAAAGACAGCACCACGATGGACACCGACTTAGTCACTTTGGAGCGGCGCTTGGTACTGGGGCCACTGCAGGTGCTGCCAACATGCTTATCACTGATGAAGCGCACCAGGAGCAAGTAGCAGAGGCTGATGACGGCCAGTGGCACCACGAAGCCCAGCAGCACCTTCTGGATGTGGTACAGGCCCAGCCAGAACTGGGCATTGTTGCCTCGACCCTCGGGGAACTTGACAAGGCAGAGCACGTCATCAAAGACGGTGGCAGTGGTGGAAAAAATGGCATGGGGCAGGGATGCTAGGATAGCTGACAGCCAGATGAGCACACAAAGCCACTTGGCAGAGCAGCAGCCACCCAGTGGGTCACTTCGCCGCTGATTCTTCAAGGCTGAAGCCACAGAGCGGTATCGAGCCACACTCATGGCAGTGAGAAAGAAGACACTGGCATACATATTCATGGCTGTCACATATGAGACAATCTTACACATTGCTTTGCCGAAGAGCCAGTTGAAGTCCAGTGCATTCTCCACTGCCCAGAATGGCAATGTCAGCACAAACTGGAAGTCAGTCACTGCCAGGCTGGTCACAAAGAGGTTGATGGAGGACTTTCTCCAGCCTTGTTTGCTTTTCATCAGGTAGAGCACCAGCAGGTTGCCCACCAGCCCCAAGGCGCACACCACAGAGTAGACCAGTGAGATGACAATTCGCACCACATCAGAGCTATCCCCTTGCATCCCATCGGCTCGCTCCAAGTTGATGTTCTTGAAGAGCTGCAGGAAGGACACGTTGCTCCTGTTGTCCATCTGGGCACCCTCCGGGAAACCCAGTGGCAAGTCCCAAGACTCCCAGTCCGCTCCTTCCTTCATACCGGCGGCTGGCGAGCAGGCACTGCGCTCGCAGGGCTCGCCCATCCCATGCTAGGGAGGACGACAAGTCCGGGGGAGCCTTTCTCGACACGGGCAGCTCTCTTCGGCGGGCGCGCTGCCGGGGCGGCGAGAGGGGGACGGCGTCACCCTGCGGCCGGACGGCTGCGGACGGCTGGCGCCGCTCCTGCCCCGCTCCGCGGTTATATCCGCGCCGGCGGGGCCGGGGCATGCGCGGAGGCGGCGGCGGAGCTCTCCCGGGTGCTGAGCGCAGGCGGCCGCGCCCCCGGCCCCCCCCATCCACCACCGCCTTCCCCCCCTTCCCCCGCCCCCCGTACCCGCTCCCGGCGGCTCCATCCCCGCCGCTCGCCCACGGTTCCCGCTCCGCCTGCCCGGCTGCGGTCCCTGCGTGTGAACCAACCGGGCGGCCGCGTCTCCGTGGGGCTGAGGTGGGCAAGCGCCCCACCCGAGGCGATGCCCTCTCCCGAAAAGTCCGCCCGGCGGGTGGGCTCTCAGAGAAAATCCCCCGCCTTCCCTCCCGCGCTTGGGAAGCGCCGGGGGCTCCTCAGCTGCAGGGCGAGCCCGAAACAGCCTGTGCTTTCCCGCCGGAGAAACCCCGGCACGGTGCCTGGACGTGCTGCTCCGTCCCCAAAACGACCACGCTCGGGACAGGGACCGACAAACACCTTTCCCGCTTTCGGGACACCGTCAGACGGCAGGGAATTTTATCCCTAATTTTAAAACGAACGGCCTGGACAATGAAGCTGTAAAGCCCGGCTGGCGGCAGCACGCGGTGCTTGGGCGAAGGCAAAAGCGGGCATCAGCCGCTTGCCCGGCAGGCAGAGGGGTGGCCACGGGCTCCCGGCAGCCGCCCGCCCGCTCGCCCGCAGGGGGCCCCGGCGCGCCGGGGAGCGGCGGCGGCAGCCGTTCCCGTCCCAGTCTTGAGCCGTGCCCGGCGCTGGCTCTGTCACCAGGTAGGTTTGCGGCAGAAAGAGAAAAGAGCCGATGGGAATAGGAACCGAGGCTTTCCTTCTCCCGTTCGGCTTTTAAACAGATCAAAACAGGCGCCCGTTTTGAGAACGAAATAGATTTTAAATATAACTAAATAAAGCACTTTGAATCAGCCGTCTGGGGGAGATTAAGGAAAGATTTGACAAGTAAATTATTTCTCCACAGTCTTTAAACTGATTTATCTTATTGCAATTCCTGCAAAGACATCGCCGTGAGTGCCATTAGTTGCCAGGAGTCCACTCATCACTCTGGTTTACATCTACAGCGACCCTGTAAAAGTATCAGCCAGACCAGGGGAGTGCTAAAGGGCAACAAGAGTAATTAGGAAGTTTTATACATTATATTGTACATAATGAGTGTACAATTTACTAGAATAAGCAATGCAATGCTCTGGGAAGGCTTAGCTTCTAGATTACTGGCTAGATTAAATACATTGTTACTAAAATGAAATGAAAAAGAAAATTCAAATAATGGGCCTTCGAAGAGCTGACTGTAGCAGGCCTTGAAAAATGGACTCCTGACATTTCTTCCCCACTTCCTCCAAATTATGGATTTTTTCTAAGCTTCCATACCTCTTAATCATAGATGCACAGAATCATAGAATAGTTTAGGTTGGAAGGGACATTAAAGACCATCTAGTTCCAACCCCCCGGCCATGGGCAGGGACACCTCCCACCAGACCAGGTTGCTCAAAGCCTCATCCAGCTTGGCCTTGAACACTTCCAGGGATGGGGCATCCACAGCTTCTCTGGGCAACCTGTGCCAGTGCCTCACCACCCACACAGTGAAAATTTCTTCCTAATATCTAACCTAAATCCATACTCTTTCTGTGGGAAGCCATCCTATCACTACACACCCCTGTAAAAAGTCCCTCTCCATCTTTCCTGTAGGCCCCCTTCAGGTACTGGAAGGCTGCTATAAGGTCTCTCCGGAGCCTTCTCTTCTCCAGGCTGAACAACCCCAGCTCTCTCAGCCTGTCCTCATAGCAGAGGTGCTCCAGCCCTTTGATCATCTTATTGGCCCTCCACCCATATGTTGGGGGCCCCATAGATGGACACAGTACTTCAGGTGGGGTCTCCCCAGAGCAGAGTAGAGGGGCAGAATCACCTCCCTCGACCTGCTGGCCACACGTCTTTTGATGCAGCCCAGGATGCGGTTGGTGTTCTGGTCTGTGAGTGCACGTTGCTGGGTCATGTTGAGCTTCTCATCCACCAACACCCCCAAGTCCTTCTCCTCAGGGATGCTCTCAAGCCATTCACTGCCCAGCCTGTATTTATGCCTGGGATTGCCCCGACCCACATACAGGACCTTGCACTTGACCTTGTTATCACTGACTAGGGTTGCATTCAGGTGGCATTTTCAATAGTAGGGCATTAAGTTGCATCCGTTAGCCTGCTGAATGGCAACAGTTTCTCAAATTCTCTCACCCAAAGTAAACCATCCCTGCCCGTGAAACCTACCAACCCTATCAGCCCCATCAGTGTTGCACAGGCGACTGTAAAACGGTACAGGCAGGAGAGAAAGCCAAGGATCCTTAAACACCAGTAGTGCAACAACCATCTAAACAAGCAAAGTGAAAATGCCGAGCTTTAATCAGAGCCGCACCACTGCAGAGGTTCTGCAAGCAGTACAGGAGGTGAAGTGCCCCCCAGCCCTCAGCAGTGCTGGCTGCCTTAGACGTAGTGTCAGCACTTACCCAAAATGAAGGTTAGTAAAATATTTGAAATAAGCAAGTTCTTGTTCAATTTTCTCCCTCTACTTAGTCTTTCCACAATCATCTGTAATCGAGCCATGCAGAGACTATGACATGTTCACTTGGTAAATCATTAGCAGGATGGACAGTGCAGAAATGGATATTTTCCAGATTAAATTCTGCCCCATTCTGATCACATTGCTACTTGCACATCTAATTTGAAGTATTTCACTGGAAAAATTGCAGAAACTGTGTCTTGCACGAAATGATTTCTTCTACTATTTTAATATTTCCCTGCTTGGCACATCTTGTTGATAAACTGTGGAGGCTGAGCAGTAATACTGATTCAGAAAGGAGAGGGGGAGGAAAATCATGTCTGAAGATATATTGCTTTTTTGGTTAGCCACACAGAGAAAGCAACAGAGTGTGAACTAAGGCACCTCACGGTGACGCTGTTAGTGGATTTTGAACTCAGGGTTGCAAGTGTGAAATGCTTTTCCACGTTTTTTGCTCATATTCTGACCACCAGACAAATTCCTTTTCTGTCTTGGTGGTTTGCCTTTTTCTTTCATCGTTCTTCATCTCGGATAAGAAGTTTTAGAGGCAGGTAAGGGAACTTGCTACACCTAGATGAATAATAAAAGGAATATTCGCTGAATAATTTATTCATCACACCATCAGAACATTTCCATAGCTGGAAAAATGTTTAAAAAGTCATCAGCTATTTTGAAAAAGTATTGCAAAATTCATCAGATATATTACCTAAGGGTTATTATTCTGGAAAATATTGTCTTCTATTTGTTCCCTGTTTATTCCACCAATGCTGACAAAGGCTTGTTGCTAATATGTAACTTTCTGGAGTCTTCTCTTTAGCAAACTGGCAGTGTAATTAGTGGTAGTGACTCAATCTTTTTGAAAACTGTAATAAACTTGATGGGCATAGGCTTTTGGGATGTATTCTGGTGATAATGGGGAAAAAATGGCTGATCTGTTTACTTTTGGAAATCTCAAACAGCTCCTGTAGAGTTTTGTAAAAGGCTTTTTTGGGTTTCTATAGTACTATGCTAAAATATCCATGGGGCTAAGATTGCCAGTTTGCCTTTGGCCAGAACCAATCTGTACAGTAAAGTTAAAAAGCTTCCGCCAGTTCACACCCCCAACAGAAACTGCCCATTGACTTTGGTGATATTGGATCAGGGATAAAAGTGTCCCTGCAAGTATTTCTCAAATAGCCTTTAAAAATGTTTCAGATAAATACACCAAATAAACATTTGCCGAAAATGATAATTTTTCTACAATTTACACCTAAGGATTCCTATCATTTTTCATTTCCTTCACAAACCTCATACACAAATGAAAGATTGATTATGATTACAATAGTGACTGAACCAGCTGTACGCTGTTCTGAAATGTTTTGGCAAGGGAGATGGGGTTCTGTTTTCAATATGAAAGTAATTTTCGTAGCTTAAAGCAGATTTTTGTAATATTGAATGTATTGCTATTTTAAATACAGAAACATAGGACTATTTCTTGGGGCATTTTTGTAGCAGCCAAAGATTTTGTTATCTTTTTCTATTTCACATACTGAAGCATTGAGTAGTAATAGTAAAGCTCTTGAACAGATTTCATTAAAAAGAGTTATTAATATATGTTATGTAAATGGGCTTTATATTATTCTTTAATGTTGCATTCTTGCCATAGAGTTCTGTTTTATGAATAATTCTTTTTATGGCATTTTCTTTTTATTAAATCAAAATTTTGGAGCAGGAGAAGGAAAGCGAAATAGGAAAAAAGGGACATTTCATATTTCTTTTTTTTTCTCAGTTCTAATTTCTAGAACCCATACGGTCTCCCTTTGGCTTTTTATGAGCTCAGGGCTAAAATGTCATGCTTTTGACTAAACTCAGACAATAACTGTTAACAGTTACATTTTGAACTGGATTTTACAACTGTACTTTCTCCATCCTGACAGTGAAGGTTTGGTGTGACTTGGTGTGTATCCACCATGGGAAGATTTTCATGGCAATTCTTTTCTTAAAAGTAGAGAAGGAAATGTATACAGGTCTTCATTACAAAAATCCCAGTGAGATAACACAGCCAACACACTCACTTAGATACCATAATGATCATACCATCATTGGTATGCTTCATGGACCACAGACATATTCTCCAGAAAGTATTATTTGAATACAGATATAAAGTTTAATTTAAAAAAAATTACTTTAATCACGTTCACATTCTCTCACTTGTTTTCTAGGTAAATCACTGAGAACATATTTTCCTGGCACTAATTTTCATAAAAAGTTAATTTCAAAGTGACCTATTGCTCCAGAAACATGCTTTAAAACTTTTAATATGGATAGTAAGACCAAATAAGCTTTTAAATTCACATAGTCCAAGCACAAAATTATAATTTTGTGAATTAGTTCACCAATTACAAATAACAATCCATGTTTGAACACTTATCAGGAATCTGAATGTGAGCATCCCAAATCACTGACTAGAGATTGCTTAATTCTGTTTCTTGAATCTGCCCACAGACATACCATAAGTGGAATGTCAGCAAATATTTTTTTGCATGAGTAACTTATGAAATTCCAACAATCTTTAAAGACTTAATTGAAATGAAAGTTGAGAAATCCAACAGTGTCTCCGATTCAATTACTAATAGTTAGCTGTGTTAAGAGGCTGCATCTCTAAATGAGAAAGAGGGAGTAATGTAAAAAAAAAAAAGTACTCCCAAATTCCATCTGAATCTGTCTCAGAAAATAAAATGAACGGATAATCAAGAATTAACCAGCAAACGCCATAGAGTCTTTGGGATTTAGAGTCATTCTCTTTCAGTTCATCTCTCTGATAATACTCAGGACCTTTAACACAGCCCACCACACCACGTGTGATTCCTCTTAACATTTCTAGTCCAGGCAAATTGTTAAGCTGCCTGTGTAGTTAATAGTGAGGTCTGGACAGCGTTTCACCTTGTATGTGACAGAAAGGGATGTGCTATCCTCCGGAGGTATCTTCTCTCCCTACTGACTGGAGGACCAGACAACCAAGCATATATTAAATGCCTTTTAGATCTTTAAACTTTGGGCAGGAGAATCTCATTTCTAGTAAAGGAAAATTTCCTGTCTTCAGCCGGGCTTCATTTTGTAGCAACTCCTCAACAACAAATCATGTAATTTATGTTGCAGTTCCTCACTGCTTATAATCTCTGCTTTTCTATCTCTCTGTAGACATTTACACATGCCTATAAATTCCTATACACACATTTCTTTTGCTGCTATCCTGGAAGTCTATTTAAATTTAAAAGAATCCAGATATCGATTGTGCCTGGATTGTCAGTCCAGGCTTAACTGTGTCTCTTGATCACATACCTTGCCTTTTTCTGACTTCCTTTCCGTAACTGTACAGGCTTTTCTGTGTTGACGTGCATTTACTGAACTGCAATACCTTTGCAGTCACAAGAACACAACTGATGTGGTATTGTATTCATTTTCTTTTTATAATTGAGGTTGTGTTATAAAAAAAACCCAAACCCTTAATTCATGAAAGTCTCCAAAACCTCAGGTTATGTCTCTTTCGGAACAGGAAACCACTAATTAGCTCCTTATCATTACATTTTTACAATTCTTTATGAGTGACCAAATAGCTTAATATATAGGCATCTTATTTTAGTAGACCACAAATGCTCTCCTAAATCAGGTCTGTACTGGGAAGACAGAGTGCCATAAATTCTATTCACTTAAATAGCTGGCCTCAGTATGTCCTCACAGCAGGAAAGTGCTTTCTACGTGTGCCTTTGCTTCACATTTTAAGCGTATGTGACTGAGTCAGCTACAGCCACAGCATCCCTTAGGCAGGAATCTTACTGTCCCCCAGGGTATTTTCTGACACTACACCCAGTGAATCATTTCTTCTGTGTATGTGCATGCTGGCACAAAGCCCAGGGAATTATAGATGTTTTGGATCAGATTCCCACAGTTCTCTTTCTCCATTCTGTACAAGTTTTGCATCTACAATTTTTGGTCATTTGGAAAAAAAAATCAAAACAAAACAAAACACCCACATTCCCACAAACCCTCGAATTCCTAAAGCTTTTATTTCTTCATCATTTCCTGACTTTTTTCTTTCTCTTATGTGATGCTGTCTGGAGAAGGGATAACATGGAAGAAAACAGGCAGGAATAACAGGTTGAAGGAGTTAGTTCAGAATGAGAAACTCTGTAGTCTCAGGAACAGGCAGAAGGAAAAACATCTCATGCTTGGAGAGAACTACAGGCAATGAGAATTAACTTTTCCTGCTGAGGAAGAAACCAAGATGGAATTCTTGCACAAAATACCAGTTGCCTCACATCAGACACAATGAACACCTACCCCAAAAGATGACTGAAGCAAACAGTTAAATGCCTCTCACAGAAGGGCTGTTTTTCCGATTGCCTTCAAGAAGCGTGTTAAACCAGTACTTTGTAAACATATGCCCATCCCTTGAACTTTCACCCCTTCTTTCCAAGAGTCCTAGCCTGTTTTGCTCATTTTACAGTCCTTTTCCTTTTTATCCCATTTACTGGAGGTACTTCCTTATTCTCCAATTTAATTATTTCAAAATATTCACGTCAAACTGTGTAGCTTGTTCTATGCAATAATTGTCAAGTGTTAACAGCTTTAAACTAATTTCAGGGAAGCACTGATAAACACCTAAGCAGGCTACAAAATTCAATGTCACAAAACAGTCCCGTGGCTACTGTGCAACTAGACTATTTAAAGAGTCCTCATGGCAAGCATACCAGGGAACTTGTTGCCGTAACAGATGAGATAATGTTACCCATATGCAGAACATCCAGATGGCTATATTAAAATCAATACCTTGCAATGAACAAACCTCCTCTTGGCAAGTGTTGCTGGATATCAAATATTACATAAATTCATCTGTTGCATAGTCTGTGTCATTCCATTAGCTAGAAGAGAGCACATTATGACTCATAAATCAAATATCACTCTTTTATAAATATGTTCCATTTCCAGAGTTATGTCTCAAGCCTGGGAGAAGCCACATTTGTATCTGATTTACAAATCCTTGGAGTTTTAACTCTTTGTTGTGTTTTTGTTCTCTGGTGTTCGAGGTTCACAGTTCTCACAGTTTAAGGCAGCGGAATTGCGACAGCCATTCGCCTTTGGGAAAGTTTGAGTGGAGGAACGGGTGTAATTAAGGACAGATCGCCCTGAAACTATCCAAAAAACACATGTTACAGTCAGTTTTAAGCGGAGGGCTATCTAAGTGGTCAAGGAGCACAGCACAGGTCTCAAGGACCGGCCATGGTGCGGTGGCCAGGCGGGAGCCTGGGCAGAGACCGCCTGAGGGGATCCTTGGCGGGCAGCACATGGCACACACCTAAAAACTGAGGCGCCAAGGCGACTGGAGACTTTCCCTATGAAGGGAGGACGCTCAGATGTAGCCCCAACGCGTCAGCACCCTGGTAAAAGACAGGAATGGTCACAGCGGAGCCGGGCTACGGGCGCGCGGGGCCCAAAGGCCGCGGCCGGGCCCTGAGGAGCCATGGGCTCCCGCCTGCCCTCCGAGCGCCTCAGGCGGGGCGCGGACCCCGCCGTCCCTCGCCGCTGCGTCGGGAAATGGCGGAAAACGCGCTGAACACCCGCGTGCTTCGAGCAGTTTCGCCACAAGCCGAGGTAGGGTCACACGCACCCCCACACCGCGCCTCTGCCTGGGCGGGTGCGGGGCTGCGAAGCCGCTGCGAGCTCCTTCCCTCGGCTGCTCGGCGCGGGGCCGGGCACGGGAGAGTGCCTTGTGCGGGACGGCCCTCCCCGAAGGCTGCCGGGGCTCCCGCCCCACGTTTGCCGCCGAGGAGGGCGGGGTGGGGGGGCGGCAGCCCCCGCTGGCGGCCTCTCCTCCCCTCCCCTCGCCGCTGGCCCCGGCCCGGTTTGCTCCGCCGCGTTAACCCCGGCGGCTCCGCGGCGGGGGGCTCCCGGGAGCGGCTCCCTCCCCACAGCCCTCCCTCCTCCGCCGGCAGAAACCAGACACCGGGACGGCCTCGCGCAGCCCTTCCACGGAGCGGCGCCGGGAGGCCGCTCGGCCGCTGCCCAGTCGCCCGGCCATGCCGCGGCCCGGCTAGGCGTCGGGGGTCGCGGCCCCCCGCTGCCAGCTCCCCGCCCCGCACCATGCCATGTGTCCCGCGGAGCCGGGCGGCACACCTCTCCTTCTGGCTCCTCGTCCTTCACGCCCAAGCGCTTTGCCTGGGCAGGGCCCCGCCGGCCGGCGGCTCGCTCCTCTTCCCCGACGAGAGGCAAGGTGAGTGGGGTGCGGGGAGCTCCCCGGGCACGGCGTGACGGGCAGCGGGGTCTCCCCGCCGCGGGTGCGCTGCCGGCCGGTCGAGTCGCGGCTCCCCGGCGGTGCCCAGGCCGGAGAGGCGGCGAGCCGCGGGGTGCCGGCCCCGTGTTGCGTGTTGGCGTTACTGCCCGGGCTCCGGCGGGGTTTGGAGCCGGCGGCGCAGCCCCCCGGGACTGGCCGCTCCCGCCGGGCTTTAAAGTTTGTCCGTGGGGCCGCAGGGGTCTGGCTGTGACCTCCCTGCTGCTTCCCGAGTTGCACTGAGTAGAGGAAGGTATTGCTAAACCCCGCTTTTTGCTCATCTTCCTCCTTAAGAGGCATCTCCCAAAGTTATGGCATCGTTTGCTACCACTGAGCTGAAGAAGTGTACTGTCCTGGTTACTTTTTCTGTTAAACAAATGATTGCTTCTGTACTGCATCAGCACAGACTACATTCGTAAAGATTGGCGTTACCAGGATATAAACCCCACGGTGAATTGTCCATATTCGTTAAGGGCAGTAAATTAAGAGCGAGTCTTCCTCTGCAGGATGAGTCTCTTGAGGCTGCTCCCCCAGGTGGATTAACTTTGTTGCCCCAGCTGGCTGTACGCCACCCTGGTGGAGTGTAACTCCGTAATTTTATCCAGTTGCCTGCTGTAAGGAGAGTAAGAAAAGCAGCTCTCACGAAACAAAAATTATAATTAGCTGGAAGACTCTGCCTGGTGGTAGAAGACCCGAAAGCGTAGGAGGAAATTTTCCTTCCTGAAAACGTTCCTGATGCAATCAACAGCTGTAGTGCTGTCAGTGGGAGAGCTCGAACACAGAGGAGAAGATCTTCTGTGCCCTCAGAGATCGTGGAAAGGAAAAGTGGTTCAGTAAGTTGTCTAAAAAGTGGACAATTACCCTGAAGTTAGTTCCTGCTGGATTCATTTAAAGTGAATGCACACAGTCATTGCGTTTCAGTGACTACATGGGACACAACAGGGACGGCTGTGTAAGCATGTAGTAGGTGTTTAATTGTCAGGCATCTGAAAATGAGTGTAGAATTAATTTTACTTTCTAGGCATGAAAAACTAGGCTTTCCTGAGAGTTTGCAAATAGCTTTGTTTAAAGGGACAGTTCAAAATTTGGCTGATTTTTTGCAAATAAGATTGAATGCAGTGCTAAGTGCAAAGGACTAAAATTTGTGTCTCACATAGCTGAAATGATGCTAAGTGTTGTGCTCTCTCTGCATCCACAATGAGTGTGGTAGATCGAACAGTTAAGGATGCCCTTGCTGAATGTTGAAGGCCTGCTCTCTGCCGTGGGGCTTCGCAGCTTGGTGTGTTTTCTGGGTATAGAGCCTTTCTTTGGCTCGGGAAGATGCTTCCTCCAGAGATGAGCAATGCTATTTTCTATCCCAAGGAGTCCTTTGAAAAGAAGCCAGAGGGTCTGAAGGGCAGATGTAGATGAACTACAAAGATGGAGATGAAACAATGGCAAATGATGAAGTGTCACATCTTAAGGGAATTTTGTCAGAAAACGGGTTATCTGTCTAAAAGAAATTATGTATTTCCTGTCGTGTGTGACAGATTGTATATGATTTTATCCTAATTTGTTCACTTTGTGTACAGCCATTCTTAATATAGGCAGTTCTCTGCCATGTGTGGCTAGTTTGAGTCCACAGAGGAGCAGAACAGACAGCAGTGGCTTTGAATATTATCAGATGTTTTGGGTGATGCACAATTTGGAGGGTCTGCAGGGAAGGTTTCTCCAGTAACTTAAACTGGTTAAACAAGCATGAAGGGCCTGAAAGTGGCTTCTCCCATGTTGCCAGAAGGGCCTCTGCAAACACTGTGGTTGCAAGGCAAAGAACTGACTTGACTGTGTCCTGCTCAGTGTGATGTTTTGGTCTTGCTCGCGGTACCGATGGAGGCTGGTGTGCTCAAGCTGCAGTTGTGGAAAGATAGAGCATTCTCTGGAGCTACACAAGCTGCCCAAGGAAGTCTTCCCTTTCCTGGCCTATAAATGCTGAGCAGTGCCACTTGACAAGCAGGGCTTCCCTGGACTGGAGAGTATGCTAAGGTGGCCACAGAGGACGCTGTGACATGCCAGCAACAAGGCTTCTCAGTGGCACTGGGATAGATTGCCTCCATTTAATGTTTGCTGGCACTAAGTTTTATGGGAACCTGTTGTGTTTTAACATGAATTAATTATTACTTTAGGAAAATTGAAGCAGTCAGTGTTGAAGAATAGAACCCTCATTCTTGTGCAGCCCTGGTTGCACATGTTAAGTTATTCTAGTTGTTTCCTCTGCCTTCTAGTTGAGTGTTATCCTAGAAGGGCAGAAAAATATCACCAAAATTGTACCTCCTGTCTTTGTTTTAGACCCTTCTTCATCTAGAAGGGTCAAGTGGTATGTTAGGCTTAATGTGGAGCTCAGTAAATTGTTCTGGTATTGGTAGGATTGTCTTTGCTAACCTCTACCCAACAGTCTAGAAAAAACTGATAATGATTACTTGCAGAAATATTTTTAGCCTAATCTTGTTTGACTTTGTTGTGTTGTAATCTTATTCCCTCTGGTCTTTTGAAAAGTTTTTAATAATTAATTTCTGCAGTTACATTACAGTACATTATTATTGCAGGGTAGTTCCCCTCTCCAGTGACTAGCATTCAGAAATGAGTATTTAGGGAGTGGATGGAAAAAGTTATACTTCTCTGCTTTGATAATCCTGTTGCTACCAGATGCTTAGCCGTTATTTTCGCATTTAGTGATGATGATGTCTAATTTGCCTCAACCTCTGCTCACTAATTACTGTAGTGATGAAATAAAAAACTTCCTTGAATAACGTGAAGTCCAAAACGGCAAGTCTTGGGTCTTGCACGGAGCTTAACTGTTAAGCCACAACAAATTAAGTTCAAGACGTCAAGCAGAGGCAAATTGCACAGTGACAGCAAGTGAGTAAATTTTCCTTCAGGCATTTAATTTGATTATTTCATGAGTTGTGCTGAAAACCATAGAAATGGGGGTCTGGTCTTGCAGCATTCTCTGTTAGCCTGTCTTTACTAGCACAATATGGGATGTGGGACTTCCTAGAAGTCTTGTAGTTTAACTTCTGCAGGTAAGCCATATTTTTAGGTGTTTCCCCTCCCTTCTCCCTGCCACTTTTTTTTTAATTCGCTCTGGAGTGTGAGGAAGGGGGGACCTCGGTTTAACTTCAGCTGCTGAATCGTCAGACAGCTGACACCCTTTATGGTACCTACAGGCTGTGTAAACTGCAGGCACAAAGGTGTGGACTGAGTTTTCAGTGTTTCAGTCCCTGCTGTGTTTATGTGGACAAGGGCAAGAGGTGTCTTAGAACTTGTGTTAGTCTTGGTGTTGTCAAGACCTGCCACTGTGGAGATCTTAAAGCCCACTGCTGTGGCTTGTCCTGGAAAGGCACAAAGTCATTTTAGGCTGGTGGGAAGGCTTGTGTTCAAAGAAATCTGTTGTGTATGAGAATAGGCTTGCTTCTGAAATAAAGGTGCTACAGAGACAAGGCCACATTTCCCATGCAGTTTTGTATATGTACTGGGAAGTGGGGGTTTTGTGTGTTTTGGATTTTTTTGAATTGGGAGTGTTTCATTGCATGTGTCTCAGGGGTCCATGTCCTGAGGAAATGCAAACAGCCACGTCTCATACTGCAGCTAATGAGGACAAAGGAGATGTGTTCCTTCACGAAGGGGACGGATCCAGACAGCTATCTGTCTGGGCACGATTTATGCTGTGTGGCTTTGAAGGTGCAAGCATTGGAGAAAGAAGTGTCTCTAGAAGGGTTGTCTTACCAGTCCTAGGGAAGAGTAAATTGCTCAGGAAGTACCTGGAGCAGGCTTACTGCTTTTTTAACCAGCTTAATTAATGAATGAGGTGTAATCACTTTGTGTATAAGTGGCTGGGACTTTGGGTATGAAGCACAGCCCTGGGGAAAGAGGAACTGTAATGACATGTATGTATCCTCACAATTTCTTTTCGATGAAATATGTTCAGACTGCGATTTCTTGGGCTGAAGTCAAGTATGCAAGCAGAAGATCTGGTCCTTAAGGTATGAGTTCTTAGGGACTGTGTTTTACGTGGATTTAGGTTATTTGCTTGAGGCTTTTGAGTTTTACACTAATTTGAAAAAAATAAAGTTGGGAACAGGTGGTGTTTTTTCTGCAGGATAGCAGGAAACAAGAATGCCAGTAACACTTTCTTCCCTGCTAGATAAGCATAAGTGATAATGTGTCCAAGCTTACCCTGTTCGGAACCCCTTACAAAAGGGCATGGTTACTTCATTCCCTTCTTTAAAATTCCCTCCTCTGCTGCAACATCTGCTAAAGCTGATGCTACTGAGATGCTATTGCTACAGCCTGTCAAGTCAATTAGTAGTGTTCTCTTCACCCATCTGTATTCGTGAGGCTCTGTCTCCTGCTTCAGGTGGTCAGCTTTCTGGATGTATGAGAATGGTCTTGGTCAGAGCATCGTGTGCTGGGGACCTAGGACAAGAGAGGGTTTCCAGCTTTTGTGGGATTGGGAAGGGATATGTGTTACAGTCAATCCTTTATATGAATAGTGACAAAATATTTGAAAAGGAGAATGTTTAGCTATAATGGGAGAGTAGAAAGCCCAAATGAGCATTGTCTTGCATGGTGTTCTGTACACTGCCTGCCTTTGTGTCAGTAGTATGGTGTGGTGAATTGCTGTCACTTTTGAGTTTCCCTTTAAATCAAGAGAGATCTGAACAGGCTAGCACTCACTCTAGTTTTGCTTCTTTTTTTTCCCCCTTCCTCTCAGAGCAATTTATCAAGACGTTGCCAGAATACCACGTGGTTGATCCAGCAAGAGTAGATGCAAGCGGGCATTTTCTTTCTTTTAATTTACACCATCACGTCTCAAACACGAGGAAGAAGAGAGATCTCAGCAAAAAAGAAAATGCAGTGTATTACAAAATTAACCACGAGGAGAAGGATCTGTTTTTTAACTTGACTGTCCACGTGGGATTTCTTTCCCATAACTACATAGTAGAAAGGAGACGTGGCAACCACACTAGTGCGAAGATTGCAACTCACTCAGGAGTTCCATGCCACTTCATTGGCACAGTGTGGCAGCCAGGTTCCGGGAGTGGGACAGCAGCAATCAGCACATGCAATGGCCTGGTAAGTGATGTGACCTTTACTGGGGTTCTGGGCTTATTTTGGTGTCATTAGGACTGAGCTAGAGCATTGGTGTATGAATAAGTCTGGTAAGAAACTGGATGAGCCAATCTGATACCTTCCTGTCAAAACACTCTTAAAGAATATTTTAATACTGTGGATCTCATTTGAAGTAAGAGAGAGTCTCCTCATTGAAGGAAGAGAGAATCAGAAGGTCAGCACTTGAGGGTCCTTGGGGTTTACTTTTAGCTAGACTTTTTTTTCTGGTGGTCTGGACTGAACATCTCTGTCATTCATATGGTTTGAAGCCATCCAAATATCCAGTTGCTACTTTGATCCCACTAAGAGTTGGGGTGCCTTTGGTATGCACCTGGATGTGAGCTTCTGTTTTATTTTTCTCTAAAATGAAAGTAGATCAGGCGCACCAAAACTTCTCTGCAAATCAAACCCACAAAAGGTATGTTGGGAAAACTGGGAGATTTGCTTCAGAACCGTAATGCAGCTTCAGAAATAAATGGTAGGACAGATGCAACCTTAAATTCAAACCTGAACCACTTCTAGGCATCCCTCATTCAAAAGACCACTTCTAAGGCTCAAGCTTGAAGTCTTAAACTTCTCAGTAGCCTGTGGTTCAGATTGAGACAAAGAGGTAGAAACCTTGTTTTTGCTGTGCTTTATTTTTTAGCACCACCATAGCTTAGGTTTCTAGTTCTAGACAATAAGGCTGTACATATCTTGTCAGGGAGGGGAAGAAGAGACAAACTGCCTGCATGTGAAGGGGATGCTGTAGGGAGCTGTGTAAAATGGCACGTGTAATCTGTGAGAGGCAAAACACAAAGGGTTTGTGGAGTGTGCGGGCAGAGGTGGTGAAGTGTGTGCGGCATGCATGTGCTCTAGTGCCTTGATCCTTGAGCGGCAAATTGTAGTATTTGAAAGTGCATAGCGCAGTGCACTGATGCATTTTGGCCAACACATCTCAGCCTGCAACAGGCAGGGGACTGACGTTTCACTCTTGAGCTTGAACTCAGCACTAAGGTGTCTGTAAAGTACATCCTTTCCCTGCCAGCCTGTCAATATCAAAGTAAGTTCCTTGGTATTGAGAAGCATGGGGCTTTCAGAAGATTTGGAAAATCAGTGGGTTACAGAAATATCATGGCAATGTATGAAAACTAACATGAAGACAGCTCTGATGTAGGTGAAATGGGAAACTTTGGAATCTTAACGCAAGTGCTGATAACACTTTTGGCACATTGCCTGGAGAAACAGATCATTGCTTGAGGTCAGAAGCTTCAGTCCCAGAGGCATGAAGATCAGGGATTTTCTAAGTAATTCTTTCAGTGGGGACCAACTTATCAAAACTTCCCTGAAACATGGCATGGTCATACAGGGTCAGTAAGGAAAAGGAGGTATGATACAAGTAGTTCCTTTGGTTGGTTTGTCTTGTGCTTTACTTGAATGTCTTCCTTAGTTTTCATTAGGAGAAGAACTTGAAAATGAGGTGCTAAGTCTTCATTTATGCCTTCTGAAGAATTTAGTCAGCAACAAGGATTAAAAAAAAAATATTCAAATTACATTTTAAATTCAGCTTGGCAATATCCTTCAATGTGATCCTTACATTTCGATTACAAACTTTTTGAGGTTTACTTTAATTTGGCGGGTTGTGAAACAATGTTTGTTAGAATACAGGCTTGGGGATTCTTTCTTTTTGACAAACACTTGTATCAGAAAAATACTGTTGTGGTTTTGTTTGCCCACCCTGCCCTAAACTGAAACTTTGAAAATATAGAATCGTAAATTACATCAGGTTGAAAGTGACCTCTGGCAAAAAACATGGTGTTTTTGATGTGATGACTCTTGGGATCTGAAGAGGTTGCAGTAAGAGTTTGGTCTGAATGTCTTAATTCCTGAGTGCTGCAAGCTGGGGAAAGGTGGTTTAGCTTGCCTTCCCCCTGAAAGTTTCCCAAAAGATCCAGTGTCATATGAAAACATTTATTAATGAACAGTTTTGACAGACTGAGAAAAGCAATCTGGTTTTCAGGATAAAAACCTGACATTCTTTAAACTGCTTGTGTTGGTCTGCTGTTTCTTGAGCTAGTGGTAAACTATTTCCATCCTGTAGATCCCCAGTTTTTTGTTCTTCAGCACCATGTCTATTTCTGCTTTTTTCTTTTTTTTTTTTTTTTTTTTTGTTTTCTTCCTGGGATGTATTTTTTTTCTCCACTAAAAAGAATTTTTCTGTTTTTTGTTATGAGGGAGGGAAGTAGAACTGAGAATAGGTAAACAGCATGGAATTAGGGCAATTTATTTGAGTTACTAAAACCCCATTCCATGAGGAGAAATTGTAAGCTTGTTACTTTAGGACAGTAATTCTAAACTACTTGATAAAAAGAGTTATATGAAATATATGTATCTGGTTGAAAGGTGCCAGCTTCCCAAAACATACTTTGGCAGCTGTGGCTGCTGTACAGGTCCTCACCTGTGACAGCCTGGGTCAGGACCACACTCGTAAGTGTGTGCTTTTGCAAATGGGTCCCAAAAAAATGTAGCTCCTCAGCCCAGTGCTGCGAGCTGGGGGAGTGCTGATGGGCTCAAGCATCATAACACAAGAGCTGATAAGAAACGATATCTTAGCCTTCAAATATGGGGAACAGGAATATTAGCGAAGTTCCCTTCCTGATGCTGTTTTGGCTTGACAGCTTAGGTACATTATAAAATGATAAACACACTGTTCTTTTTTCGTTGAGATGGTAAATGAAGCACCAGTTTACCATGGTAATGAGTGACAGGAAAGTGTGTGATCCCTAAATTCCTAATTTTTGGCTTCCTTAATGGTAGGAGCTGGTCAAAAAATTGATAATGCTGGAAAATACTGATATGATTAAATAAATATGTTTTACTGGAATATCCTCTTTGTTGACATATTTAGTGGGAATTGGTTGAAATGTCCAAGTGAATTTCTTAAGAATATTTCAACTTTTGCGAGACTGCGCTTCCCCCCTGCCCCTCCTCCCCCCCAAAAAAAACTCCCAACAACCCAACACAAAAAAACTACGTTAGCCTGAAATGGAGCAAAATAAAATCGTAAAGATGCTGTGGGATGGGAATCCTGGTTTTAATCCTCTTTCTGGAATTAATTCCTTCCACGTGAAGTCTTTGGTTCATATGTTCCCTGAATTTCCATGGTAATAGCACTGTATAAGAACAAAACAAAGATGTGTGTGTAGATCTGTGTTCTGTCATGAAGGTCACTCACACACAGCACTAAAAGTATAGAAAGTCTAGAAATGGATTTTCATCTCCCTTGCATTTTTAGTTTGAAATATATTCCTGCTTCCATTGGCATTACATGGGCATCACTTATGTAGCAAAGATATAACTCTTACTATTAATTTTTATTCGTGACACTCTTCAAAATCAAATTTCTTGCGCATAAATCCAGGGGATGGTGCTGAGATGTGGTTTTCAGAGGCGCATCAGTTTGACTAAACCATATTGACAAATGATTAAAAAAGAAAAATGGCACTTTCAAATTGCGGGAAACAGCTTTTTGTCATTAGTGCTTCTCCAGGTTGACAGCATGTTGATTTTTCAGCTAGAATGTCATTGTACCTAGGAATTGCAGCATTTCCTTAGTTGTTTTGAAAACAAAGTATACTGATGTCTTACAGATTTCATTTTCCTATGTGTTAATATGTTCCCAAATGGCCTGGAAGGGGAATAACAGCGTGACAGATTTGAGATCTAAGAATGGGGGAACAGTCATAGTATAGCATTGTTCATTTTTAAAAACATAAATAAGTCTCTATTTTCAGAAATTTATTCGGAAACAAGTGGCTAGGTTCATAAGGGGATTTGGGCAGAATCAGACAAGAGGATAAAGATGACAAACTAGCAGAGATCTGGAGGAGCTAAGTTTTAATTTCTGAATCAATTTTTTGTCTTAACACCTTGTGATATCCTGGTTTCCCTTTCACGCTAAATAGGTCATGATCTCCTTAACGGGTTGGAGAACATGATGCTGTAAGCTGTGTCACTTCTTCTCTGAGTCGGTTGTCTGATTAAGTCTTTTGCATTTCTGGGTCTTGTAGAATAACGCATGAGGCTGCATTAACATGGCAAGAGTGGGGCAGACCTCACTGTTTATTTTGGGTCACAGTTGGAGGAGGAAGCCCCAGAGTTGGAACACTCTGGAACTAACTACTGGAACACCAAAAATGGATCAAACTGTGGCACTTGGGAAGAGAGCAGACATGAAATCTCTTAGGTACAGGAAAGTTTCCAAGAGGAAGTAAAGGGGAGTTTTTGTCTTTAGTATTTGGAAATAATATTTGTGTTTGTCTTGGCAAGCTATTTAGGGCACACTTCTAATAATGCCACAGTGCCTTTCCACGAAAGATTGTAAAGAACTTTTCCAAACACTAATGTCTTAATTCTCAGTTGTGTGTTAGTCCCGAGATCCCTTGTTTCACAGGGTTAGTGTCATCTTGTCCCCTCAGTAGGGCTGGGAGGAAGCAAAGCTCGGTGAATTTGAATGAATACCCTAGGTTTATGCACTAAGCCCTACAAAGCTGGGGAGTGAATTTTTCTCTGATAGTCTATCCTCTTCGTTAGGAACAAGGCCCTCTTTTATTCATCAGTAACACAGACATTGTTTATAGTATTTTTAGATGACAGAGCATCATTAAGGCATTGTTTCCTTGACACTTGTTTACAGTGTGGAGCTGTCAATTGACAGTTGCCTCTAGTAATACTTTTGTCTTCAAAGGCCATACAAGCATCAGCACGGAAATGGCAGAAGAATGGAAGAACATTAGTATGGAAATTGAGAACGATCTGTCCACATGTACCTGGTAGGCTCCTGGCCATGCTGGGCTTTGCCTAGCACTGTGGGCAGATGCAGATCGTGCTTAGGCTGTCTCCAGCTGGTCAGAGGGCTGTCTCTGTCCTGATGGGCATCAGCATTTACTAGAAGTGCTGTTGTCGTCTGCTGCTCAGGCAACAGCAACTCACTGCAAATTCACAAATCACTGTTTGTGTATTTATTCCCCCCTCCCCCTTCCCACTGTTTCTTAGCAGTGACAGACATACACACCAAACCTCATGGTGGCTCTGTGCCCTGGAGATCTGTAGAAAACTGTCGAGTCTGCTGCCTGTGCTCAGGATTTTTGAAAGGTTTCCCCCACCTCAGTTCTTCCCTCTGTGCCCAGCCACCGTCAGGGCAGCCATCTATGAACATTTAATTGGTGGCTGGGTGACCATTTCTCTTTATATGGCAGCGGGTGGGAGATGCTCCAAGTGGGTCTTCTCTGATACATGTGTCAGGTTTGTCACCAAAAAGCAGAATGGTGTCTGAATTCTGCTTGAATGTAACTGTTCTCCTTATTGCAGGATATCGCCATTATATGAAGCCTAAGAATGAGCTCTGGTACTTATGCAGTGTTGTCTGTGTTCTTAATCCAGTCCACACAATGCAGCATAAAATCCACCAATGGCATTTTACCTGTTGCAGGCTTGCTTCAGTTTTGGAGAACTCAGCATGATATCTGCTTCTGCTATACATGCCAAGAAACTTTTCTAGGTAGTGTGAGATGTCTTTTCCATGCTGACCCACGTGTTACCATTTTATGATCTGTCCCAGCCCAAGCAGTTCTGTGCCAGGTACTGTAACAGTATGTCAGTGGCAGTGTGCCCTATGAAAGTGGTCTGACGCTGCTGTTTAGACTTTCTTCTCCTGTGGATATGGAAAGCCTGCATCAGGATGTCAGACGGCGTGGTGTTTTCCTTAAAGTAGGCTAGGGGTTAAGGGATCTTTACTTTAAAACAGTTTTATAATATTTTATTCTAAAGTAGCGTGAGAAAAAATACATTGCTAAGCTTGTAATAGGGATTTCTATCTGCTTCTTTATCTCCCTATTTGTGAGATTGGTTGGTTATTAGCAATTTGTTAATTTGTTGTTAAAGGTAGTTACCAAAGCTCTTCAAAGCTACTGTTCTATACAATTCACTCCTATAGCCCAGAAGAATGACCATGTCTTTCTATTCCCCTGTGGTATACCTGCAGCCAACAAAATTGTTTCTCTTCAAATCCAAGTGGATTTTGATTATGGTAAGTGGGTAAGTATGTGGCAGTGCAGAAATACACTTAAGGAAAGGGGAGATGTAACGTTTTCTTCAGTTGCATTTGTGACCACCTGCAGCTGGATTCAGCACTGATCCCTGACATGGGATTGTCCGGCCCCAGAGCACAGTTGTGTTTTGGTGGCTGTTATTTTAAGAGGTGGGTTGTAGTGCATTCCTGTTGTGCTATGAATTCCATTCTGGGAATAAGAATACTGGGAGAAAAATACACAAGTTCTTCTCCAGGGTTCTCTTCTCCTTCACTCAACTTTCCTTGCCTCCTCTAAGAGAGTCTCTCACTTCCTTGTTTGCCATTCCCCTGCATTATAGTACTTGGTGGGTACTGCTTGTGATTCAAAGTATGGCAGATGTCCCCATCTGGGACCTTCTTATTTAAATGTCAGTTACATCTCCACAGCAGCCTCTTTTGGTTTGTCCAGCTTGTGATAATCTGCTGGAAACAAAATATAGGAATAGAGCGTTTGGAGAACGCCAAGCATGAAAGCAAGCTGCCAGCCTCTTCCCTGGGGACGGGAATTGCTCCATGGTTGGATATAACGGATCTTTCCAAATCTACATGTTGTGATTTTGTTTGTTCTGGCATATGTAAAGAAGGAACTATGTTGTGTATCTCTTGTACATTTCTTCTCTTAGGCAGTAGTATGGAAAATGCTGTAAGTAGAAAAATTTACACTGAAAGTAAACACGGTGTTCCCTGTGCATCTGTTCTATATCGTACTTGGTTTGCCTGTTTTCTCCATATAATAAAAATATGTGGTTATTCTCCTTGCTTGAGTAGTGTTGTGATTATGTTGTGTGTTTTTGGTTTTGGTGGTTTTTTTTTGGAAGATGATCCAAAGATAGGGTGTGTGGTGGTGTTTATTGTTGTTGTTTTTGGTTTTTTTTCCCCCAAGAGATTAATCATTCAAACTTGGACTAGTATTTGCCGCAGTACTTTAACATCCATCCCTTTTCTTTGTGTTTGAACTTCAACTATCCATCTGCCAGCTCCCTTCCCCCAGTCTTTTGTCTGCAAAAATACTCTAATTGACAGGTCAAACGAGTCTCATCAGTGATCTCAATACATGAGAATTCGGCTGTCTCTGTGGCTCCTGGTCTTGGCCTTGTCACCTTTAACCAGTATGAAGTTGTTAGCGCATAAGCTGGGTTTGGCTGGAGTTTTTATAATGTAGTTAACGTTCCAGTCATTGATGGCCTATGTTAAAATAAGGAATAGTCAGTATGAACTGATTCGAATGGAGTATCCAGGATTAGAATGCTCCTTTAAGGTAGCTATTTTTTGAGAATATGAGAGACAGACGCTTTTTTAATATAGTTTTAAGAATTTTGCTCTCTCTTAAATCTGTACCTACTTATTTGTTAATTACTTAGGAATATTGTTAGTGTGTGGAGCTGTCAATCATATATCCAGTTTTCATGAGTCTTTTTAATGAATATTCTATGTGTGTGTGTGTGTATTTTTTTTTTCTTTTTTCTGAAGGTTTTCACTCATGATTTCACAAGTGTGTTTCTTTATAAAAAATGTCTCATTTACTGAGGGAATACTGGGGAATTGTGACTTTAGTCTAAAAGGTTCAGAACCCATAAGTAAAAAATATACATAACATCTATTTTGATTCGTAACAATGTGAGGTTTGTAAGATGGTCTGTTCTTTGCTTCTTTTAGTATCTTTGGAAGTTGTTGGCAAAATTCAGCCCGATCTGAAAGAGAAACGGAGGTATCAAAACTATTAAGTTCTTAACAGTTTTGCAGGTAAAGGTGTGAACTTTTGATCAGTGAAGTGACAGATGAACACAAGCAGGTTGAGCAGTGGCTCAGCACAACCGTAAGTTGTTACTGAGCAGGGTGCAGTCCTAGCCCTGGCCCAGCTGATGGGGAGGAGTGCTGGAGGATTCAGGAAAGATTGGAGAAAATGACTTTAAAGTGAGGAACTTGAGCACATGTGAGAATCAAATCTGTGGGGAGACGAATTTTTCATAGTTCTGCTGTTCATAGAACTTTTTCTTTTTTTTTTGCTTTAATCCATTTTCATGATGCTGAAAGGAAGGGTCCAGCTTGGAAATAAACCAGAATTGTTTGCACTGGTTGCCATCTTTAGAACATGCTGTACCTGCTGTAGAAACATGTACCTTTAGAACATCACAGCACATGCTTTGTACGTAATCATTAATAATGAGCAGAAGAGAAGGAAAGAACTGAAGCTTTCCTACATACCCAGTCAGTGATGCATATAACGTGACATTAATAGGGCCACATCTTGGCAATTGCATGCCTTATTTTCTAGCTGTTCAAAAAAAAAAAAAAAAAGAAAATTACCAAGGAAAGCCTATCTTGCTGCTGTTCTGAGGAGACAAACATTGGCAGGATGTTAGGTGGTGAACAGCAATGGGTGATGTAAACAACGGACCCAAATAGTCTGTGTCTGCTGCTTGCACTTGGAGGGTAGATGGGCTAGTGGCACTTTCATAGCAGCTGCGTGAGCCTGGCTTCTGGCACCAGCTGGAAAACAGCAGCCTGGAGATGAGGTCCTGCCTCTTCAGTTCTCTTTGTTTGTCAGAGAGAAGCAGCCACAGTCCCTGAGCAGCATCAGCATCAGGGTGCAGTTATATAGACATATATATTTGGCAAACACACATGCAAATCTGTATGCCATGTAGCTCTGTCATTGCAGAACAATTACACTGCAACTAAAGCTCTTGGTTTAAGATCCATGCTGTGTGCTGAGAAGGCTTCTGTGCTGTTGTATTTATTGGGTATTACCAAGCCATGGCCAAATACATTGGTTTTTTCCAGACATTTAACAATGGACTTTCCCAACCCATTTGTAAGTTGCAACAGAATTCAAGTATTTAGTAATTCAGGCTGAGATATTTATGCGCTTTATACACACACTGGCTTCAGGGCGTGCTCTGGAGAAAGACTCAACTGAAATGGCAAGATTTAAAAATAAGTAAGTTAGTAAGTAGTAACTAAAAAAGCTGGTTCTTTTGCCTAAACAGTGCCTGTGTTTAAACACATCCATTGTGCATTCCAATTCTCATGGCAAACAGCAAGTCCCCAATAAACTGCTTAGTCTAGTTGATGCATGGAAATCCCAAGAGTAGATCTAGTTGTTGCAGCACACAGTCAATGCTCACGCAGACACTGTTTTTGACTTGAAATTTCCTTTCGTTCAAATTCCACTCTTTTTCCATTTTAAAATTTATGTATTTAAAACAAAGATGATTCTAAATGCTCAGTCCAAACTTTAATATCTGTTTATCTGGCTGCAATGTTAACTTGCTTCCTTACGTAGAACAGTCATGGACCAAATATGGTCAAAATCATAAGAATAAATCATAATAATAGAGAGTTTCTTTTGATGTTTCCTGGAGCCATTGTCTTGGAGGAGACAATGAGCAGTCAAACACTGAGCACAGTGGCAAAAAAATAATTGCTAAGTAATTTACTTTTCTTTTTGCAGAAATTCCTCTGTTAATTCTTAAAGTAATTCTGTGTTAGCAAGAGAAATATAAATAATTTGTATTACTACAAATCTCCTTGGTGGATCTTTATGGAGATGGAATGACATTATAGGTAGTATTTCACCCTTACGGAAGTCCATTACACTTCAGTTTGTGTGTACCACCTGAGAAAAATGTCACTGCCAAAAAATAGACTATGAATAATTACTTTTAGTAACTTCAAATCAACTACATTTATTTTGGAGAGTTTTATCACTGAACAAAACATTTACCCGCATCCCCCTTTTCCCAGCGTGCCCACATAGTATAATTTCAACTGGAACTTTAGTTGGATCCAAAACTAAATTTTTATTTAAGATTTTGCCTCTTAATATGAAATTTTGGGTAATTTCCTAAAAGGAAAGCTGTCAAACAGTTTATGTTTTAGAATTATGGAAATAATTGGAAAAAGATTGTCTCTGTTCATTACATTATTTCAGTTTATCTCAATCTGCTTTTTTTTTAAGTGGAGGTGTGAATTGACAGAAAAAATCCTCAGCTTTATATTTCTGAATGCCAGGTAGTTCAACAACCAGTCCCGAACAATTGTTCCTATATCAAAAATGTTGTTGTATTAGTCCCTTATTAGATGCCTGTTACTTAGGGAGTGGGTAAGAGGCAGCTGAACTGGTAGAATTTTCTTTTGGGCTGTATTTCCATCAGTGTTGAATGACAGACATGATATTCTAGTGCACTCATGCAAGTATTTCTAGTGTCTTTTGATGTTTTGGGTGTTGCGTAATTACTGTTTACAATTTGCACGGTGGTGGCAATCTATTCATTGCAAATCATTTTTGTATTGTACAGTAGATCAAATTTGTATTTGCAAGACTGGCAGAGAAATATTGTTATCTGTGAATGCTTAGAAACATAATCTTAAATTGAAAACAAACAAGCTGGGCATGTAATTTCCTAAATTTATGCTAATTTATTTTCTCAGGTCCTTTAAGTGAAAGGAAATTGTGTCTGCACTTCTTTCTAGAACTGTTACTGTCTTATTTTAATAAGCCAGAAGTCATCTGTCTTTCTAGGTCAAGTATACCATGGTTTGCCCCAGACAATCTGGTAACTAGTTTTAAAAGGCAGCATTTTAATTGTGCTGTCACTACTGCTAGGGACTTGGAGGGGCTGTGTCTTGAGATGTAAATGATAATTATGTTTGGAGAAGTTGCAGACTTGAGTGCATTTAGGTTAAAATTCAGCTTGGTGCTGTTCAGTACGATAATCTCAGTACTTCAGCTGCTCTGACCCCTCACAACTCTGCCCATTTGCAGGTAGCTAAATGAAGAAAGAGCTTGAATAAGATTACTTGATGAATATAAGTGTCACTGCTCTTTTGTGTATGGTTTCATGGCATGGAGACCTTCCTGCTCAGGTCATGAATATGCTACCGGGCTGTAAGTTTTTTGAAATTTCTATGAAGGTCAGAGGGTTGAGCAAGCGACTTCACACATCGCAGGCCTGGTTCTTGCAGTGCACTGATGGATGTGAGGGCTGCATGAAGTCAGGTAAGTGACTGGATCTGTTTGGGGAGCTGTGTGGAGCAGCCAGGAATCATAATGCTCCCTTGCCCTCACGCTGGTGCTTGGCGTTGCTTCCCAGGCATGGGAAGCGTCAGACAGGAGGCAGGTGAGGTTAGGTGGTGTGAAGGTGCCAGGTGGTTCCAGGACACATGGCATGATCAGAATGTTCTTCAGCTGGGAGAAGTGAGGAGGCCAAAACCTGGGTTGTTCCTTTGGTCTCCACCTCCGACTGACGCTCTGGAATGCTCTGGACTGCACTGGAGATCGACAGTTCAGGTGTTGTCATATATACCAGCATGACACTAAAAAAATATTATTTAGTATGAATAGGGCTGAGTCTTGCATCTCATGTGGTTGGGAAAGAGTCTTTTTCTCATAAAGTGGATTTTTTAATATAAGTTTTCTTTAGCAGAGTTGCCATATAAGGAAGCACTGCTAACAGAGTGCAGTATGCTGGCAGGTGGCTGACAGACTAGCTGGGTGGTATAATGCAATGCAGTATATAGAATAAAACTAGTGGTCCCCAGCAGCCTGCCTGACAGAGGGCCCAGGAGGCAAAAAGCATGTGGAGATCTCTCTGGGGTGAGTATATAGGTTTCCAATCTGCTGTTCCTTCAGGAAAGGGAAACTTTAATGTCTCGGAGTAAAGGACTTCCAAACTTGATTCATAAATAATCATGGTTAATCTTGCTGACCGATGCCTGGAGTCAATGTCTTACATGTAGTCCCTGTTTTACCTTTGCAATAAAAGTTGTCATAGTAGCTTTGCTTCTTAGTCAACGGCTGCGTACTCAGGCATCTTAAATGGAGTACAGAATCGCGAATGGAACAAAACTGCTCTTTACAGAGTCACTGATGTATTGTTATTTCCCCCCCCCCATTGTCTGCTATGCAGCATTGCATAATACAGCAGCTGCCAAAGTATACCTATCCTTGAGATCGCTATATTTCATTTGCACTCTCCTCTGGCTAAGTTTCTTTAGCCAACTCAGCTATTATTGCCATAGCTTTCAGTGAGTACTTCTTTCATCTGTGGTCTTATTCTGACAAGGAAGATTATTTATGTTTTTAAATGTTTGTACAAACAGCTATTAAATGCATAGTATTTGCCCTCCCTCGTCTTTCTGCTGTGTTAAGGTGTGCAGAACAAATAGTAAGATGAAACTGTGCTTGTCTTAATGATGCGTTGTATTTCATTATTTAAAAAATAAAAAAGGAAACAGTGTTTTGTTTCTCAGTCTTTGTTATCTCTCCTTTTTCACACTGGGACTGTCAGGGATCCTTCTGCTAGGGTGAAAAACATCTTTATGTTGTGTTACTGCTGTGCTGAATATAATAGAGTACTAGATCCAAGACTAGGACTCTAAGATCTGCTATAATCACAAGCAATATTTTGTAACTGTTAACTTGAGCTGGAGCTTGCAGCTCTGATTTCTAATCCTGTAGATCTAGTGTGCGTCCTCTATGAGTGTGCTTAACTTTTAAAAAGGAAACTGATTAAAAATGATGAAGGCTTAAAAAGAAGCACCTGGTAGGGTAACTAAAATTGTATGGGACTTGTTTAATGATATTTTCAAAGCTCAAGATGAGTGATAATTCATTATTATTTTCTTAATTCTTTAAAAAAGAAAACGACAAAAAATTGGTGGGAATTAACAAAGTAAGAAGTAAAAGCAAGTAAAAGGAAAACCAAAATTTTATTCTTGCAAATTTAGTAATTATAATCAGGTGTGTGGGGGAAATGAAAATTAACTAACTGTGAGGCATAACCTATCATTTAAATTGACCTTAGAAAGTGGGTAGATAGGTGGGCAATGAGTTATCTTGGATGGTAGAGTAGTAAATGGATCAAATGAGAACTGAGAGAGGAAAGTTCCAGCAAAGTGATGAGAAAGCAGCCTTTGATTCGAGAATTCCCTAACTGGAAGATTGCCAAACATCTGGAGGTCAGTGATTGTGTCCTTGTATCCTTGTACTGTTCTTACAGCCTTTTCTTAAGAACCTGGTCTTGTATGGTGCCAGATGAAGGCTATGGGGTTGAAGGGATCTTTGTTTTAATCCGGTCTGGTCATTCTGATGTTCTTACAGCATAGGGTATGTAATGGGTTTTCACCAGCCTGGAGTGTTTTTCTTGTATCTGTTTGTTAGTATAGATGCCCTTCACTTGAAAGTTACTGTGCATGGTACAGAAAACAAGAATTGGCTGCTGTTACTGCCATGAGATTTGAGGATTTCTTTTAAAAATAAGTTCTTTCTGGCTTTGTTTTCTGTATAAAATCTGGACGTCCTTTGTTGCCCTTTGTCCTCAAAGGGTCTCATTAAATCTTAATCTGCATTAAACAGTCTTGGCCATGTCTATAGATGACACCAAAGCATTTGAACTGCATTGCCTACACATTTTACAACAGCTGTTGACTTTTTCCTAATAACTCATAACCAAAGGCAGAAGCTGTATTTCTTCCCTTGGCAGATTTTTACATCATGTGAGATGTGGCTCAGAACTTCCTGACAGTTTTTGATGTATATTTATGTAATCTAATTAAATTACAGCGTGGCAGCAGATGCTTGCCAAAAATGGCAGGTGCGTTTAACCTTTTTTGCATCAAAATGCACAGAGGAAGCTACTGCTATTTCTTCAAAGTAGGACCCTGAGTCCTAACAGCCAGAAAAATTTGATAAATTAGAATAGTACAGGTTTTTCCTTAGACAGAGAAATGCATGTTTCTTATTTTATTGCTAGCTAAGCTACTGGGGCTACATGCCATTTGTTTATCCAATTAAGTGTTCTCTTTCAAATGAGGAAATGGATTTCACTTGGCTTTGGAGAAGAGTTCAAAAGTCTGAGAGTAGTAGCAAATCAGGACAGAGATGCCAAGGAGAGTTATAAAGCTAAATACCATTACCGGTCTCGTGGCAGACAATCCGTATCTAAGGAGGGAATGGAGGGAACTGGAGTGCCTAAATTGGTTACAAGTAACCACAAAGCTCTGCTTCCAGTAATAATCACTGTCTTCCAGAAAAAGGGGTAACGGGGTATTGAAAGAGAGACTAAATATGTAATGCCAGATCATCATCTACATTGATTTACCCAGGTGAGGTTTTAGGCCATCATATTTGCTTTGTGGCAGTGCTCTGAATTGTTCTGGTCATTAGAAAGGAATATGATCTCCTAACTGGTTGTGCTACCTTTTTGGCCATTTTCTTGTAGTCGGGATGTGTCTCCTTCCAGCAAGGTAGCAGAGCAGCTTTTGGTGTAGTCGCTTCATTTTATGGCTGTGAATGTTGCTTTATATGTTATTTTTTCTAGTTAAGATGATTATCATAACACTTCTCAAGAAATGTGTTTTGTAAAGAGCTTGAATGACAGTTAGATATTTTAAAATATAAACCGGCCAAGTTCGTGTATGTCAAGCTTCTTTATGGAGACTGAAGCTAGCAAAACTGTGTTGTGTTTTTCATCTTTGATAAATGTTCTGTCTCCCCATTACTAAGAATTTCTATACTTTGAACTATGAAGTCCCATCTAACACTTGTGTGGGAAGTCATTCATTATTCATCCAGATGCTACAGTGTGAAGACTCAAGTTGCAGAACACAGAGATGCAGTGAGATACAAAGCCTGTAAATGGGTAGGGCTTGGGGGAGTTAAAAGTCCAAACCAGAAAAACATGAGACATAACAGCTCAGACTCTCAAAGTGGATGGATTTCTGTGAAGTGTAGGAATTTGTGAATTGTCAGACTGCCACTGGCATTGCTGACTCTTGGCCCTCATACGGGCTATTTTTGTGATTGAGCATGCCGCTTGGGTCCCATTTGTGTCCAAGTCAGGAGGTCAGACTGATCTGATTTAAAATCAAAACAAAAACAAAAAATCAAACCAGAAAACCTCCAAAAGCCTCCCAAAACCCCCAAATCTCAACAAGAGTGCTCAGGGCCTCTCTTCTTTCTTTTTGTAACCTGATTACAAGACAACGTCTCTTTAGGTGTTCAACCTGCTCATGGCAGTAAATGGAACTGTTTATCTGTGTTAGATCTGTAGCAGTACCACAGAAAATTGAGAAGTATTCTTCACTGTCGTTTGTCCGATGAAGAGTTAAATCAGGACACTGATTTATATACTTGCATGGTACATCTGCCGTTGGTGAAGCACCGCTGTGTTACTGACTGGAAGGAGTCATTTGGGAACAAACTTCCATCCTTTCTACCCATCCAATTGCATCAAGCTGAGCAGGCTAATCATCTTGCTATGAGGCAAGAAGAATATGTACGTAGCAATTACTCTCCAGTATTTGTCACAGATCAAGTGTAATGACAGCTCTGCATTTCAGACCACTGCGTTACTCTAGATTCCAGGCTGCAGGTCAGTGGTACATGGCTTTGTTCTCTCTCTGGTGTTGAGTCACGAGCTGTGCTTTAGGCACTGCAACACTGTCTATCCATCTACTGGAAAGGGAGCTGAGCTTGGCTGGCTCAGCTCATCCAGGTTGCTCGTTGCTCTCCAGGATGTAATATCTGGCTGATTGCAGAATAGTTATGCAATTTGTCTAATTTGGCAGTGGTAAAGAGGAACCTGAATACAACCCCTGGGGACAAGGGGGTAGTAATTGGTGATTGTAGAGGTTTTCTGACTGTGGCAGGGTATGTAACAGACCCCAGTGTAGAACAGATAGCAGAAACCTCCTGGTGTGCTAGAAACCTACTTGCAGGGCTAGTGGCAGAGTGGTGAGACAGACGTACCACACGGCCTGGACAAGACTCCAGCTTTCATTCTGGAGTACCAGAGAAAGAAGCTAATAAAACCGTAAATACCACAGCAAAGATTTTAAGTAGGTCTACTGAATTGCATGCCTTCATAAATTGGGAGAATATCAAATGAAGGGAAATTATTGTGAGAAGTAAGACTGTTCATGTAGTCCCTTAAGTCTCTGTTCTGGGGCTGCTTTTAATTAAAATTTTCATTGATAATTATGGGACAAGAAGAAGGAACAAGTGATGAACTTTGCTCAAGATGCAAAGCTGAAAAGTATCATCACTACAGAGGAGGACTAGGATGTTGTATCACTAAACTAGATAAGTTAGACTTGAAGCTGCAGGGGGAAAATTCAAGTGTCATAGTCTGGAGTGTGAAGTCATAAATATAGCAACTAATAGGAATTTCTGTTTTTTAAAGCTCATCTGTTGGAAGTGTAAGACCAAGACATGAATATACTTACTTTATAGTTTGAGTTTTTTTATAGTTTGTACTAGCAGGATGTTACCTTGGAAAAAAAGAAAGAAAAAAAGATACTAGGATTGAGCAGAGATTAGAAAAATATGGGAAAATGTGTCTAAAGGATCACTTAGAATAGAGTGGGCATTTCTCGTCACTCAGTTTGGAAAAGGCAGGGAAAAAAATGGTGGTAAGTATTATGTCTTATTTTACAGTTCTCCAGATGTCTGCATTTGGCAGTTCTGGGAGATAGGATGGGGGGTGAGGGATGTTGATCTGAGCCATTCTTGCTCTTCTTATGTGAGATTTAGTTTATACGATGGAGAACTGGCAACTGGATCTGTTGATTTAGGGTCTCCCTTCACATCCAGTTTCTAGCTGCCTGAGTACTGTTTTGGATTCTTCTTGGAGCAAGCAGGCTAACATTCTTGGGAAGACCTGGAAAACTAAGAAAAAGTAAATAAACTTTGAAATTGGAGCACAAGAGATTAGGTAACTGTGGGAGATGATTCAGGCATACCTGGACCTATCTGAGGGTGGGATTTCAAGAAGTGAAGACATTCCCTTTTAAGACTACTCTGAAATATGGTTGATAAACATCTTATCTCCTTCACAAGTGGACTTCAACCTTATCTTTCTTTTAAGCATATAAAGGCTAAAGTGAAGGTAATTTTCCAGGGCACAGTGTGCTTGTATTTGGTATGAGTCCAGATAATCCAATTGATAAAATAATTAAAACCAGCACCTTTTCCAAGTATAACCCCCCGAATTCCCAAAAGACTTCTGAACCAAGCGAGATACCCAACATGAGCTAAATTAACATGCTTGTGGATAATACAGGGGGACAGAGGACAGAAATAGTAAAGAAGAGACAGGACTTTAAGAAAAGAAAAAAAAAAAAAGAAAAAGAAAAAGGAGAGGGTGTTGTTCATGTAACTGATCTCAGAGAAAAAATCTTGGCAGCTGTAAAGTTCAGTTGCCTGGGATCTGTTACATCCAGAAGCTGAGGCAGTGCGGTGTGTATACATCTAAAGGAGAGCGAGCACAGCAGTATTGCTGTAGGGCTTGTGTCAGGGAGTGCTTCGCAGAGGTATGCGTCAGGAGCATCCACTTGCCAGTGGCTTTATTTGGGAATGCAGATATTTAGGGAGACTGCAGCAGGACTTTAGAAACTGCTGAAGACCTTTTAAAAGAACAGCAAAATACCTGAAATGTGCCCTGCTTTTCTGGGATGTTGTAGCCTAACTCTCTAGTCCTTTCAATCACAGGCAGCAGGGAGTGGATGCCACAGCACTGCAGCTGTGGAGTCTGACATAGCATTAACCTCTTTTCCTGCTGGTTGTGGCAGAAAACATTGTTCTGGGCAAAAAGTATATTTGAAAGTAGGTTCTTTCAGACAGACCAATCTGCCAGTTCTGTTTGGTGGTATCAAGTGTTTCTGTACTGATCAGTGCTGGTACACAGCAACAGAAAAATGAAACGGATCCTGAAAAGGAGGTTTGCATGAGGACTCTGCCCTCTGGACCTGATCAAATATCATCCGGTCCTCATCAAGCTTTTGCCCAACCTTTTTCCTTCAGGAGAACCAAGGATAGGTTACTGCTCACTGCTCTGAAAAGCAGGAGAGAGTATCTATCTCAGTACACTGGCATGTGAAGGGTGCAGTGCCTACAACAGCAAGCTCTTTGGCACTTGATGCAGTGCAAGGGAGGAGGCAGGCATGAGTTCCAGACAGGGCTTAGGAGGTTTTTATAACTCTTCCTTTGTCCTGTTCTGAGATGAACCTACCTGTGCAAATGCACTTCATACCTGTCCGCTGTAGATGGCAAACCCTGGGGAGCGGTGATTGTGTGATATGCTCTGCCATGCTGGGCCAAGCACAGCCTGATAAAAGCAATGTCTGTGAGCGTCAGCATTCTTGAGATGCTGAATGGAGAGAGCTTCAGAAGGGTTTCCCCCCCCACCCCCTTCCTTACAGTCTCATCCTCTTGGGCAATTTTCATTCAAAAGAACAATTTCTGAACAGGGCGGTGATTGTTGATGGATCAGTCAGGCAGGATGCACTAAAAAGCATGAGTCCACCATAGTTGCTTTTACAAATACCAAACAAGAAAAAGGTCCTCTTAAAATTTTCCCTTTGCTTTGGTCCTACTGCACTTGCTACAGTATTTTGTATCCATTATCCCTAGAGTATACTATGTGTAAAGTAAATTAACATCTCTGTCTTCACATAACTTTGTCATAAGACCCCTTTTGTCCCAGACCCCTTTTGTCCCTTTGTGGATGAAATACTGGTGCCGTGTTGCTTTGTGAGTGCAATTCTGTAGCATAATACCAGTTTTTTGGTGTGACTGCCATGTGCTGTACACTGCTCTGTGTGGTGTGTCCCAGGCCTCTTCTGTTCATTGCTTGCGCTGGCTTTTGTTACTCCCTCTGACCTCTGCTCGAGCTGGGGACAGCTGCTTGCATGACCTCTCCAGTCCAAAACCGAGGAAGGTGATGGGTTTGGAGGTGGGCTGGGCACCTCCTTCCCCACCCACGGTTGGTGGCATCCTTTTTTCTTTTCAGGAAAGTGCTGTGGCGCCTTTGCGCGGTATCAGAAATGTTTGGTTGTAGGAGAAAGGCTGATTGAGAGCAGAGGTCTCTCGTACAATGAGGGAATGAAGGAATGACAGGGGGGGACAAGTTACTCTAAATACAGCCTCTGACTTTTGTAATTAGATAGGCTCCAATTACTGCATACCGTCTTTTGTTGGTGTCTCCCAGGGCCATATCCTTGCTTGTCAGCAAGAGCAGAGTAACCTGGGAATGACCATAGGTGCTGCCCAGAGTCCCTGAAGCTCACTAACCCTTTGTCCTGAAGGCTTAATAGTACTACAGTTTCTAGTAGTATCACATGTCTTTTTGGTGTTGGTTTCATGGAGGATTCAAGTGCACTGCTTTCTGTTGCTGAAGTAAGATAACGTCTCTTACATTGGTTTGTTATATGATCGCAGCACACCGGAGTTGCAGAGAGAGAAGCCTGAGCATCATATACTTGCCTGCTAAATTCTGCAACATAACAGCCAGATTAGCTATTTAGAGTATTATTTTCTGAAGAGTTTCCCAGGCCTGAAAAGGCTTTTGGGGTCACCTTTCACTTTAAGAAATTACTGGGCAAGTGTGTGAGGCAGCGAACTATTTACTTTCTGGCTTGGGTTTGTTTCTGCTTCATAGACTTGCAACGGTTTTGGTCAGACAGCAGACATGGTGCTTACTCTGTAATCTCTGCATTTTTTTTATCTCTGAAAGGCTAATTTGTGCTCCAAGAACTGTGGTAAGAACAGAGAGAAGTGAACTTGATGCCGACGACAAGAAATTCTAATTGTTTGGCTCTGCGTAAGTGTTGGACAACATCACAGAAAATACTCTGGTAGTGCTTCCAGATCTGTCTCGTACAGAGGCTGAGACAAAGACCATCTCTGATTTTCTGTATTACTATAACATTGAAGAATGAAATGTGCTTCTCTGTCTTCTGCAGCATTGTAAGCTTAATGGCTGACTTGTAATACAGTTTTTCGTGTTGTACTACGTGTTATTAGAGCAAAGATTTACCCAGAGGGGACGTTTCGTGCTGTGGTTACAGTAGGAAAGGAGGCAGTACTCCTAGATAATATACTGGGTTGTTCCTGACTCGTTGACTGTGCCAGTTTTTTTTAATCTGTAAAATGGGTAGAACCACTCCCTCTAGAGCTGAGAAGAGATGCTGGGGTCAGGGCTGGGAATGGGGGTGTGACTGGGTGCCCAGTTACAGCTGGGCAGCAGGGTGAGAAGGTGTAGTGGGTGCCCATGGCTGCTGGGGACCTTGCAGTGTCTTCTTGGCTCACCTCGCCGAAGCCAGTGTCTCTGTCAGGTTTCCTGGCTCCCAGGAGCTGGCCAGCTGGCTACTCTGCTCAGTCACCCCAGCCCCTGCCTGCCCAATCCAGTTATGAAATACAAATTAGACGTGCTGTTTAAATGCAAAGTATTTGTTTTGCACATGAATTTACTCTGTACAAGGGCTAGTTAAGCAGTAGTACAGCAGCAGTTTGGCATAGTAACTCCAGGGGGTTTTGGAGTATGAGAAAAACAGGGATTTTTGTCATCAAAGCAACATTTTATGAGCCATAAAAACTCCTAAGTATATTTGCAAGAGTCAGTCACAGCTAAGGGCCTTGTTGCACAGCCAAGAAAAGGGTAAACTCCAAAGTCCGATGTTGAATGTTTTCATATGCTCAGAGCAGCTTTAGATCTTTGGCTGTATGTTGATACAGATTTCCCTGTGTTTAATGAAACAAGAATGTAGCGCTTCTAAACAATTTTTCTATTTTTGTAGGATTATTAGACAGCACTGCTGTCACAAAAGGGCAGGGTCTACAATCTGAGTGTTTTATTGAAGAGTGTAACTTAAGCATTTTCAATGTAGCTTGGGTTACTTGTGTGGTCTTTTCAAGAACTGTGTGCAGAAGTAGCATCTAGTTGGCCATACTAAATATAGTTCAGTACCATTTGAAACTGGAGTTGGTGCTTAGTAGAAAATTTGAAGTGAACTACTTGTCTATGTAACTACTAATGATAGAAGGAAAGTTTTCAAACCCATGAGAGAAATCAGGAAGCGTGTCTGATAAGCTCTGTAAGGAACTAGAAGAGACAGGCAGGAGAACCCAGGGATGGGACGGAGCAGAAAGTGGAACATCTGGGAATAGTATCCTGATGCTGTGAGCAATAGTGAGAGGTGCAGACGACCGGTGAAGGTGGTACCTGCTGGTGCTGGAAGGCTGCTTGCTGCAGTTCAGACTGTTCCGTTTTGCTGTGGTTCACGAGGCCTATGCGGCTGTGGAAATTGGAAGTCTGACATGAGAATGCAAGACCAGCACACTCCCCACTTCTGTTATCAGAGCAGTCAGCTTGCTGTTTTAATTACTGCATCCTACCCAGAACATGGAGTTCACATCCACAATGGTTGGTTGGTTGGTTTTGGTTTGTTGTGTTTTGGGTTTTGTTTGGGGTTTTTTTTTGTTTGTTTGTTTTTAAAATCTAATATATATTTTTCAGTTTAAGGTGGAAGACAGAATCTTTTTGCGTACATAAAACTACAGCAGGCCACAGCTGATACTTACTGAAATAACAAGTCCATAAGAAAAGCAGTTGGGAAGAATCCTCTGGGACTCTAATCAAAGTTAATTTTCAAGCAGTTTGTTTTGTGTGTAGGCTGTTCCTGCAAGTGTGGTAATGCTTTTGAGCTTACTGGGAAAAATAGCAAGTTTGTGTCCTCAGGGCTGGGCTGACTACAGCCTGATTTGAAACTCACAGGGATATTCTCCTGAGCTACCACACGTGCCTTCCTCTTCCTCTGCCCACTGTACTGTCCTAAAAATACCACATGCGTGTCACTTCAGAAACACACGTCAATGAATAGTAATTGAAGGGCCGATAATGCGGACAGGTTTAAACAGTTTGCATCATTGATTTTCAGAACCTGGTGTGTGCCTTTGCAAAGAAAGATAAATGCTGCATTGGATTTGCCAAAATACAAAGATTGGACAGAAGGGTAAAGCAAAGGCAGCCACTGTGCCACAGAAAAAGATACGTTTTTCCTTGTTTCTGAAGGAACATGAGCTAGCCTGATGATGTGAGCAAACCAGCACTGGCAGATGGAAGAGTAAGTATAGTTTGCATAAATAAAAGTCTAACTGTACAGGCAGCTGGAGAAAAAAAGACCATGGAGAAAAATATGAAATGTTATACTGCTTACCATATGATGGTAGGTAGCAACATCTAATTTTGAAGTATGTACTTTTTCTTGTCATTTGGTGTGGCAGCTCTGAAAAAAAGAAAGCAATACTAGCCTGGCACGTGCTTTCTAGCAAAGATTTTCTGCGCCGAGAGAAGCCTGAATATTCGTGAAATTAGAGCAAATGTATCATTCAGGCAAAGCAGAGTTGTCTGAGATGCAAGCAGGCCCCCGCAGCAATAGATGGCAGTGCTGGGAGAGACTCTGAGATCCTTTTGTGTGTCTCCCAAGGTTGTATTCACCCTTTTGTCTGCAGACGTCTGTTAATAGCTACTGTTCAACCACTTTAAGGTGACACCAAGAGTCTCAGAGTTGCTGCTTTGCAGACTACAAACTTTTCTTTTATGTGACTTTTTGTTTGAACATACAGAAACGTGTGCCATTTCCTGGACCTCAGATTACCAATGGCTCTGGTGGTTGTGTGTCTGTCACCTGATAAAGATGCATTCCTGCGATCTTTGTATTGTCTACAGATGACACCAGGAACGTTTGTTTTCATGTGAACTTTCAAATCTTTGTAAGAATGTTCAGTGCCAGAGTGGCAAAATTGATTCCTCTGCAGGGTTTTGGTAGAAATGTACCTGCTTGAGAATGGCTCCTCGCTTATAATTGTATCTTAAGCGCTCTCAGTTAGCCAGGTTTTGAATCAGTGGAATGTGTATAGTATTGATTTTCTCAATTCTTCATCAAAATGTGCCAAGATAAATGCCTTACAAAGCCTAAATGTGTCATAAGCATACTGTATCTTTTACCGGTCAAACTTGTAATCTCATTAGGAAATGTGATTAGAAAATGTAAAAATTGTAATCTCATTACGTTGGATCTGTTGTTTATAAAGTTGGCGTTGGCCGTATTTCCTGCTGTTAATTCTTCACTAGTCTGGTTAGTATCAGCTGTCCTTCCTTTCTTTCCCTCCCTGCCCGCCCTGAATCATGTCAGGCTGACATGACTCTGATGTCCTGTGTTGTGCTGTGTGCCCCCAGTAGATAGAACGCCAGCATTCGCTTTTGTCAGTTCTTGGGAAAATTTCTCGTTCCAAAATTTATTGAACAACACTGAAGTTCCCACACAGTTCTTGACCTTCCTTTTTGCAACTCTTGGATACAAGTTATCAAAACTTGCTGGCCTTAAAAGCCTCAAGTTTTAGGAGTTGCTGTTTAACATCTTATTTAGTTATTTTTGAAATAGTAAAACTACATTTCAGGACTGTCTTCCCATGTACAAAACAAGAACACTTTGACAAACGATTCTGGTTTTGAGTAGTTTGGTTTTTTTGGTTTGTTTGTTGTTTTTTTTTTTTCCTGGTTGTCTTCTATGTGTCAACAGTTTGATCATCTCCATTTGATGACAGACCAGAAGTTACATTTGTGGTTTCATCTCCAATAGGCATATTATACGTGTTTCACTGGCTTTGTAATCACCATCTGAGAGGTAGAAAGGATGTAGAGAAGATAGATGTCTATGTCAGCATAGCTCTTTATTTCTTCCTCTCTGGACGTCTGTTCATTTTGCTTGGGGTTACTTCTAGGGGAAACTTGTAAATCCCAGTCCTCACCTTTGAGTCAGGTAGCATGACTTGTTCATGAATGTAAACAGACGTATGGTAGTTACAGTTTATTAGGATGAGATTTCAAGGACAATATGAGCTAAAATAACACAGCAGTATGTGGGCAGCTTTTTGGGCAGAAAAGCCGTTGTGTTTGAACTCAGTTTGGACATGAGAGAAGCCAACTGGACAGATGCAGGACCATGGCTTGGATTTACCAGCTTTTGATTGCAATTTGAACAGCATTCAAAAGAAATAGGCTCTTCTAAAAAAAAAAATCCTTTCACAAGTGTGGTTCAGACAAAATCAGTGCCATATGCATAAGGTTGATCATTTAAACTAGCTAACAGGAAAGCAGAAGAAAAGAAGACCTGCACATCTGTCTCCCTGCAGGTTTTATTACATAAATTTCTCCTTTTCACAGTTGTGGTGGGTTTTTTTGGTTTGGTTTTGTTTTTTGTTTTTTTTTTTTTATTAATGTGTGGCTGCATCATGTTTTAGGATGACATTGTTTATTTTGGCTTTTCACTTTTATTTTTAAAAACTAGTGTGAGATAAAAGCACAAAATAGATGAACTGTATGAATACCAAACAATACTGAGAACTTTGTTTTTCATGAAAGCCAGAAATGCCCTAGCAGCGGCATTGTGGCTTACGCGTCAAATTCACCCCTGTTGATGATAGCTTATGTTCACTCTCTTGGGTCTTTTATAAGTTTTGCCTCATTGTGCAGGCTTGTAAATCCCAATTATACTAATGGGTGTCATGCTTTCACATTATAGGAAAGAAGTGCCAAATACAGCCCACAGTGGGATGCCCTCATCTAGCAACTAGCTCTTACACTATGGAGCCTTTCTCTTAGCTATCAAAAACATTTAACACTGGGGAAAAGAACATTAATACAGCTTGTATTTGAGTCCAAGGACAATGATCCGGAAAGCTGATTGCAGTTGTGTTCTGTCAGGCTGTTGCATATTGGAACGAGAGATAAAGCAGTTTTCATATGAGAGAAAGAAAGTGGCATTTGCAGAGCTGACGGTCAGTTAATTATTGCTGAAAAATACATAGCAGCTGGTTCTTGTACTTTTTAGAAACACTATCTGATGTGCTACCCTCGTTTACTGAAATGTCTCATAAAATAATTCTTTACTATGAATTAGAAGGCCAAACATTTGTGTTCCCCTGTTTCTGAGAAACCGGTTCGCAGAATGACATGAAACATAGGTTGGCACCATCATATGGCATTTTGATGAGGGCTGATGTCCTGTCTTTGTTTTGAAAGAAATCAAGTCACAGACATTAACAGCTTTCCTGTGGACTGTTTAAGTAGGATGGGTAACTCTCTGATGGTTTTATGTTGCTGATTTTGTTGGTAACATTTTAAAGAGAGTCTGAACGAAAACGGGTGCATTCAGAGAGATGTGCGGACACCAGTTTTAGTTTTGTTCATGCTTCAAACCTCTGCTCTGAGAACTGGATTCATATGGGTTTATTTTAGACACCTACCCAAGGATCTTGAGCTGGGAGCATAGTTGCTTGGGAAGGTGGTCCAGCCAGCTAAAGGCCGGAGTCGTTCTTCTGAAGACCTCTACATGAGCTCTTCAGCAGCTGAGCTCTTAACTCTGGTTATTGGTGCTTCGTAGCTTTGTAAAGACCTTATCTAGCACAGGTCATGGTTATCTTTCATTAATAACTTGAATAGGTATTTCGATTGCCTAAAGCTGGGCAGAGGGAATCTGTGGTATTATCCCTGATTTAAGCAGGGATTAGGTCTTTACATTCAGAAAGGAATGAAGTTACTACAGCCAGGATTTTTCCATCTGCTACTCTGCTCTTACTTCAGGTTTATGTCATACCCAGGGGCTCTTAAAAGGGTATTCTGAATACTCACTGACTGGTTTAATGAGACGTTTTGTCTAGGCTACGGCACCATAATTTAACATCATCTCTGGACAAAATGGTGGCTTTTTGCCTTTTTCATAATCTTGTCTGTTTTCCTTTCATTTCTCCATCCCAGCCAAAGCAAGTTATCTTGACAAATATTTGACTTCCTTGAGTATGCGTGACCCCATGGCACAGTTGATTGGGATTTCAGCTCTGGGCTGCTGGTCAATAAACAGGTTGACACTGGAGGGACTATTATCCCGATTCTTAACCTCTCCTGAAATTCTCTGCTGCAGGAGATGCAGCAGTTAGTTTTTCTTAGAATTTAAAAAAAAGCACGTGCAAGCAAAGGAGTAGTAATACTCCTTTGTAATACAAGCGGAGTAAAGATTTTATATTATAAAAGCATATAACTCAGAAGGAAAACCATCTGGTTAAAAATATGTGCATTTTTCTTCTGTCAAGTGTAACCCGGGGGTTGTTTTTTCTCATTTTATTTCTGACTGCTTTTCATTTGGTTTAAGAACTTGTTAATGATCTGTGGCAATCAAACTCAGCAATAGCTAACAGAGAAAATGAGAGCTGATTTTGGAATACTGTTGTCCCTCACTCCCCTCTGTTCTCCTGTAAAATGTTACACGAACCTGTTGTGCCTTATCTTAAATTATATTACTAGAGGTAGGCACTGTGTGTTCTTTTGTGATTTTGATCTTTCCAGCATTGTCTCCTATGAGGTAGTTTAATATGTATGGTTTGGAGATATCCATAGATTGTAGACATGGGTATCAAATCACTAAAAATATTACTTCCTGCTCTATTTAGAAATGCTTTTATTTTTTTAGAAACCATTTTTATTCCTTCTTTCATGTTATAACGTTACTTTTTTATATCTAAAAAGTGAATTGCCTCTAAATGTGTAGTAGAAGATACTGCATTTCATTTGTTCTCCACTTAACAGGTGTAAGTCTGCTTTGTTCAAGGACTATTTCATGTCAGGGAACAGGCTTGGTAGCAATATTCCAGGGTGAAGAGTTGGACAAGGGCGGCAGGCGGAAGGGCTGTTTAGGTGCTGCTCAGGTGGACAAGAGTGCTGAGTGGCCTTAAGTATGGGCTAATTGAAGGGGAGTAGTGAAGAGGTCGTGTAGCAGCTTGGCTGTCTGCAGGCTTGTCTGTCTTTGCTTACATCTGCACTTTGGGATGTGGTGGAACATGAAGATGCGCGAGCAAGGATTAAACTAGCACAGGTACGAGAGAGGTCCAGCTCCTGCAAACTCCACCTCCCAGACAGATCTGTCCTGTCCTGGACAAGGTGAAGTCAGCACCAACTGTGGTGTTTCACCCCACAGCTGTCTTGTGCAGTGCTGTAATTAAATACAGGTCCTGTTACGTGTCTTGTATGAGAGGGAGCTTACTGAAATGCAAAAGTATATTAAATAACCAGGTATCAAGATTTATTCTTGTTACCAGCAGCTGCTAAGTTAACATCTGGTGACTCTGGTTGCTTAAGTGCGACCACTTACGTGAATTTTAAAGGCAATGTGGACCTTTAGTTCTGCAGGAGCCTGACTTGAATAAACATTGCTGTTTAAAAACTTAAGTCCAGAGCTCTCCCTCTGTGTTGTTTGCCTGTTTGGCAGCTCTGGTGTGTGAAAGTAATAAATGAAACTGAAATGACTTTTTCAGTGTGTCTCTGGGCTATAGGGTTTTCCACACCTGGCGGTACATAGGAATGTATTTGAAATCATAACTCTGCTTGTTAGAGAAAGTGGAGGAATGTGCATGACTGATGCATCTGGCCTTCCTGCATATCATCTTCAAAGAAGATCCTTTTTATTATTTTTCTTGTGGTAAAAGAAAAAGTAAAAATTAATCTGGAGAAACTGTAATCTCTCAAGCATTTTTATAGGTTACATCTCATAGTTGTTTGGTTGGTTTTTGTTTTGTCCCATGTCTTGTTGTATGTACTGAGTTTAGGAAAACTGGTGAATGCTCTTTAGCTTTCATGGAGATGGTATGTATGAGAAGAGTGGATTTTCCAGCTGAAGCATGCTTGAAATTCATTACAGCTGCTTTCTTTTTTTCTTCTTTTTTTTTTTTTTTTTTTTTTTAATTTAATACCTGTCAGGTCTGAGGTTTCAAGTATCTTCTTGCAGAATTGGCTTGCCAGGAGCACAGACTGTCCCTGCAGTTATCAGCAATTGCATTTCCCTTTGTTTGGTGTGGCAGCTCCAAACCCAGCCACTTCTCCTTTCTCCTGTGAAAGTAAGCATCTGAAAAATACACGTTTGGTGGTGCATAGTCACCCTGTCTTTGATATGCTTTTATTCTGTACAATACCTGTTGCTGTGGTATGATGTACTTGAGACTACTGACTAATGCAGAGTTTTGGACAATACTCACTTCTCTGCACAGATGCATTAGTGACAGCCAGAAGTAATGGATTTTATTTCAAAAGTGTCTGTAATGCACACTGGAATGGATATTAGTAGCTTGGTGGGTTCAAGACATGGTCTACTTTTCAAAGTGATGAGTGCTTAAAAGCTATTACAATGTGTATTTGAATATATATATGTGTTGAAGGGAAAAGAGGGAGATCAGAGATCTGAAGGTAAGAACCTGTCTGAATCCTATTTGATTGTTAAGCCAGGTATGTAAAATCCTAGCACGGTCCCACAAAAGAATTCAGTCTGCTTACTTTCTGGATCTGTCTGACGCTGAAAGCTCCTATGCACTAACATCTCACCTGCAGCTTGGCTGCAGATCTAGATTCTAGTAAAGGTGATGCAAAGTTAATTGTGGTCGTGGCAATGATTTTCGGAAATAACGTTCATTTCTGTGTTATAGCCTACCTGTGAGAATATTTTGCTCAGCAAGTATGTGACCCATTTCAAGACTCAACTCAAGAGGTTTTCATTTCCTCCTGGCACATGGAGGAAATGCAGGGCTTACTTTAGCCTTGGATCTCCACCTCCTAGAATTAAGTGCTTAAATCTGTGGTGTATCTGCATAAATAGGTGACTAAATCGGCTGTGTGATTCAATCTGAAGTACTCAAAGCCACTAAGCTGAGAGAAAGGACTTCATTGTATCGCCCTTCCCTGGGATAGTCCACAGGGGTCTTAAACTTAATTTTGTGTTTCCTTTTTTCATTTGCTTTTCAAAGAAAGATCTCCAAGCTTTCTGAATGTAAACATGTTATTAACATCACAGAGGCAAAGAACTTGATTTTTCAGCCTCCAGATTCCGTTTTTTTCTGAACGTACAAAACCAGGAGCTGTACAGAGGTAATAAAACTGGGAAATGAGACTGTTTCTCTAGTACTGACTGTAGGTTCCTTAGTACCGTGTGGGGCCTGACCCTTAAAATATGCAGAGGGTGGGGAACCAGGGTGGGAGGAGGAACAGGGAAGTTTTTCTCCTTACTTCATCTGCACTCACTGTAGACAAGATAGCATTCAGTCCTTGCTCTATTTAGGGGAAGGTACCCACTCCCTCTGTGGAAATGAAGAGGGAGGCATAGCCATTTGAAAAAACCCACACCACCCCTGCCAAAAAAAAACCAACCCCAAAACCCACCACGTCCCTCTCTTAACGCATTAAGCACCTAGTGTCCTAGGCCTTAGAAAGATTTTTGACATGCATAAACAAATGGCAGCAAGAGATCAAAACCCCATTTGGAAAGACCTTACAATCCTAGCTGCTATTTCTGTCACTGAAAATCTGTCCAGGCTATTCTGGGACTTAATATCATTTAATGCCATGCTGGTGAGTCTGGTATAGAATAGACTTACATATTTGCCTTTTCTGGTATAGTCAAAAATGCTTTTGTACTATCCAGTTTCAAGTCAATAGAGACTTTGAGTCAAACTCTTACTTTTGTATTGCTTTGGTAAAGATAACATTGTTGGTGTTGGTATTGTACTCAGCAATTTATGATTGAAACAAATCTTATTTGTGAGGTTTTTTTCCCCTATCTGAAGCTTTTTAAGCAAATCAGCATAGATGCTAGCTTCATGTTTCATTTAAATTTCAGCAGTTCTGTGTTTGAATTGTGGATTATATTGTTAGGCAAGTTACATCTGAGCAGTGCTTCTAGACGAATCCTAAAGTTCAAGTGCAGTAAGCAGATGAACTTGACTATTTTTCTGAGTTCTTTTGTTGATTTGAGTAAATTCTTCCTCTGTTTACAGGAAAATATTTTATGCCTTGTTAAATATGTGGCTGTATGATTTATTGGATTTGTGAGCATGCACATATACAGCTTGTATAGTCATGAAAACAGGATAGTCTCTAGTATGCCTCTGGCAAGGCAGCCTGTTTAAGCACCAAAAAAAATAATTGAAGAGCTCAAAGTGAGTTTAGGTCCTAAACGAATGAATCCAACCTACTACTTCGGGTTTAGCGATTTCAGAATTATTATTTTCAAACCCATGCACGAAACATGCTGTGAAATTATTTACTGAAATGATAGTGAGACTGCAGTGATGGAGATTATTTTGTAGCTCAAAGGGATACCAATTAACTCATGTGGCCTAAAAAGACAGGCATAAGACTTCTTATCGATTTGAATCGAGATGTCAATCTCTCACCTTTAATTTCAAGCAGTTAGCTGTGTTTTGACCGTGTTTAACATTAGGGCACTAAACTTCAGTGTCCTGCTAATGATGAGTTGGGGAGACCAAGGGCAGCTTAAATCCCTGAAATCCCGTAAGTGGCAGGAAATCATTTGGTATGTTCAGAGGATTCTGGTAATTAAGTTGTGCCATGTCACAGAAGGTGCTGCTGGCTCCTTTCTGGTGCTCCCTAACAGATTGATATGAGGAAGATCTATCCTAATCCCACAGTTGGGGATTAGTTTAATCTTCACAGTTTTAGTCAGACATCTAAAGATAATATTTACTGACACAGATTATATTAATGTCCTCTCATTCTTACTTCAGAGATGTGTTTTTTCTAGGTAGATATTCAGATTACAGTCCTAAATATGTGCGCATTGCACGTTATAAACAGACCTTGGATGCTGTTGGCCATACGACAGGATAGATCAAAGATGTGTCATTTCCCTGCTACGTCTGGCAAATCCGGGGTTTCTGCGTATGTGACAGCTGTTTTTTAATGATCTGTTGGATGACTATGCTCCTGATTGAAACTTACTCTTTCCTTTCCGCTGGTTAGAACTGGTAAGGGATCTCCACTCATGCAAAATGTAATCATTTCTTCTTTAATAAGACCATTAAAAATGAGTAATGTCTCTTATTTTCAATGGGCTTTGCAATTTTCTTGTTGCTGTAGGTGCAAGATGGCAAGTTCTGTGCAGATGTTCCCGCTGCTTCTGCAGCGTTTAAACAAGTGACCCAGATGGGTTTTCTCCTCTGAGCTTATGTTTTTCTTTGCCAAAAGCAAATTTTCATTGAAGGCGGTTTTCTGTAGGCTTTTTCCACAACTATGTGCGACTACAAGTTTGATTAGGCTGTTGCTGAAGGATGTTAACAGAGAAGCCTTTTTTTCTAGTCCTTAAGCCAGGATTCATTTGCATCTGACTCATTCCCAATGTCAGCAGACAGTCAGAGGAAGCTAGTTTGAGTTTAGAATCGCATCTGAAATCTGAAGATGCTCAGTCTGTTTCTTTCACTAAGGACACATCATCCATCTCCACTGTTTATTCCTCTCAGTTTTCCTTTGGTGTGAGGCTGACAAGTGCTATCGTTCTTACAGGTAGTAAATTTGTACAGAAGTGGCTTTCCTGAGCCTCACAGGCAGTCATTAGCATTACTGGGAGAGGAGAAAGCTGTCTTGGAGCAAGACTTGTACACTGTGTATGGTTAGATGGTACAATATGGAGTCTGAGCACTGGAAAGGTGCATACAAAGAAAAAGTATGGGAAATTACATGCTCTGCAACAATACAACAGTTGACAAATCCATTTCTTTTAGATTGGCTTTACTTTGCTTGAAACTCTTATTTAGGACTCTCCTGGTTTTGATTGTTTCAAAGTAAACTGAATTAAAGAACTGTAGGTGAATCTGCAGGGTACAAGAGAACTGCTTCATTTTTCTTCTTCAGGAGAGGTTTTATTGAAAGATGTTAGCTGCCCTAGAAAAATTTAGGAAAAAAACCCCTCTCCTCAGGCTCCAGGAATAGATTGCTGATTACATGCAAAATAAATTAAGGGAAGAACAGACACAAAACAGCAACAAAAATACTTTTTCTCCCAAAAAGGATCCCAAAGGATTGTTGTATCTGGAAGTTTGTTGGACATCATGTATGTCTAGCTGTGTCTGGATGTGCATTCAAAGTAAGGCTCAGTCTCTAGGAAACACTCGGTCTCTTGCATCCTTTTTAGCTTTTAAAAATAAGATTTTACCGATTTGTGTGTGTGTGAATAGCAGGTAATGGAAAGCCATAAGAACTGCCTCACTTCCCTACAATCCTCTAATTTTATTACTGAGAACTAGAAGCAGTTGTATTAAAGCACTGTAGTTTGTGTGTTGTGTGTGTGGTTTCTTTTTTTCTTTCTTTTTTTTTTTTTTTTTTAATGTTTAACACTTACCACTCCATGCCACCTGATGCAATACACGCTGATGTGTAATCCTTATTATTGATGGCTGTGGTGTGGGGAGATACTTCAGAGCGCTAGTTTAGTCCATTTGTCAGATACATCACTCCTGCAAAAGGTGGCCATGTGTGGGAAGAACCCACAGCAAATTGAGTTGTTACATGGTTCTTATTAAAGAAATCTGCTGTAACAGCATTAAGGTTGAGAAATGCCTGCTGCAGTGTTGCTGTTACAAGCTCAAGTACGGAATCAAGGGTGCATGTGGTATGAGATCTTTAAAAGACTTAGTTATAAATGCCTTTTGTATTCATTCCTCTCAAGTGTTCCCAATGACACTTAGTTGTTGCCATTTTAACTGTTTCTCCTTGCTTGCTGTGTGGACCCATGTTTTGTTTAATGAGAATGTGGTGTTTATTTTCACAACAAACTTACATAGTTCTTCCTGTGTTTTTCTGTGCTCGTGAGTGTGACTTTCACAAAAATGCAAGTATTTTTCACAACGCTGAAGTGGCTAAGGTGATAGTGTTACCCTGATGTACCTATTATAATTTGAGTACAGAGAGATTAAAATCAGATGTGTTCACTGCTTTCAGATGTTTACTGTAAAGTATCAGAAAGTTCTTTTATACTTTCCCTGGGAACATCAAATCACAAGTTTTTGTATGTTCGGCTCCAGCCAGCTTTCATTGCAGGTTAGTTATAAAAAAAAAAAAAAAAAAGTACTATGTTATTAGGGGTCACTTATGAGGTTTTGTGTTAGTTGTGTGCCCAACATCAAGTAAGAATGCTACAACAGATGCAGTGGTAGAATTAAATTATCAAAGATTGCTTTAACAGTAGGTTCTTTTTTCTCTTCCAGCACATTGCAGATATAAACAAATTATTGTCTAATCATGCAACTTTTTTCTTTCCCTATTTCTAAAACACAGTGACTTGCTATAAAAGGGTAGAGCAGCAGAAATGGACAGGAGAATCTGGCTTTGCCCGTTGTCCTGTAGCTGTGCCACTAGACATGAGCAGGAGAATCAGGCAGTAGGTACTTGTTGTTTCTATTGAGAGCCTGCTTTGGGAGAGCCAGGTAAAAAATTCGGCTTTTTCCAAACCCTAAACAGCTAGGTCATTTGTTACCTAGGAATTGTATATTGATATTTAAAAAGTGTCAGTAAAATACTTGCATGGGGCTTGAGGAACTGTTGACTGTATTGGGGAAAAGCAGAATTATTTTATAAACTGAGGTGGAATGTGCCACTGCTCATTCTGTTGGTTTTATAACTTGGCTGATGAGACAGATTTTATTCAGAAATAGCCCATAGCATAGTACCATGGTCCAAAATTTGGAACTCAATGCCATATTAGGTATAGCTCCAATCAGTTGCAATTTTGTTGGAATGATTACACATGGGGACTGGAATGTGGAATATGAACAACGTTATTAGCACATAAAGGCCATTCTGGTGGTTAGCTAGCATTTAATTGTTTGGACAAACTACGCTCCATTTTAGCAGAGTTTCTAACACTCTCCTAGGATCTTGCAGCACCAGCCTGTGAAGTTGTCACACTGACTGAGCAAAGCTGATGTAATTGGGATTGAAACTAATGCTGTTTTCAGATGAAGGATCACTGTTTTCACTAATAGAGCTAGTGGAATTAAGGGGAAGAATGCAAGTAGTATTGTAAAAAGTTTGTTGCATGTAACTGGCAGTGAAGACCTTGTCTCTATGTCTGTGTACAGTCTTACCCATATTGCTGTTTAAAACCAGTAAAGGATTCCTGAACAGCTGGGAAAGGTCCCATTTGCCTAATTAGCACTGCTGCTCCAGGAGCAGCGAGAAATTCAAGGCAAACACAGCAGAAGGTGAGGCACTAGAGTAATCCCAATTTAGCTGCTGCTTGCTACCTCTAGTTTGCAATTACTGTAAGCCAGGTACAGAGCATTAGAAAGGGTGAGGGAGAGAGCTCTGAAGGGGTAAATAAACAAGCAGTTCTGGCTGCTGCTGCAGCTGTCTAGGAAGGGATTCTGCAGGACAATAAGGACCTGCAAGTTAGGCTTTGGAGAAATGGGGCTGAGATCCAAAATTTATTTTCGTAGCGTTGTAGGAGCAACTACATCAGAGAAGAATGATTTTTATCTGCCACACAATTTGCAACAGCATTATACTATATTATGTTGGCATTACACTTTGGGGGAAGAATATGCTTGTCTTTTCCGCTCACATGAAATTAAGCATTGGTCCCTTTTTTTTTTTTTTTTTTTTTTTTTTTTTTTTTTTTCAAACGTATCTGTCCTGGGCCCAGTTGACAAGAACTGTACTCTTAAACCCTGCTCTGAACACAGGCTACACTTGCTTTGGGAAGTACTGGCAGAGTTCTTCGTCAGTGAATTCCTCTTCATCTGTATGCTCTTTGAAGAAGGACAGGGTTCATGAGGCTATTGTATCCTTCTTGGTATCTGAGATAACACTAGTTCTAAACAAAATAGGACACATCTCAGAGCTCTTGTTTAGGCTTCCTGAAGTCTCAACGGAAGATAAAGGTTCATATGTAGACTCTGGCTGCATTTTCACAAATCTTTCACAGCTGTAATGCCGGGAATCTAGCTTAAAAAAACTAAATGGTCTGAAGTGGTAGTGTTTCCTGACTTTATTTGCTTCATGGGGTCCTATTCCTTATGCTTTGGGAAGTGATATAGTATATGTAGGACTCTGTGCTCTAAACTAGCTTTCCCATCACTGTGCCATATAGCAATCCAAGAGGGAATGTGTAATAAGCATCAACTATATGAATTAGTAAAAATAATACTGATTAAATGACATTGTTTCAGGGGTAACATCTTTTAGTGTTTATGAAGTGTCATTTTTACAAACTGCTCTGTTATTTTTTTTTTTATTTCATTACTGCTACAATTTGCTAATGATAATAAGCACTGTAATTCAGCTGTGTTGGAATGGGATTGAAGGATTGAATCTTTTGCCAGTCTGCTTTGTGAGGTGTAGGAATAAAGACAGTGGAGGGACGTAGTATTTTCTGAGTAATGGCATTCATAGCAGCAAAGATTTACACAGAAGCGTAAAAACCACACAGGGGATCCACTGACTGGTCCAGTATTTTATTTACTGGTATTGCCACTGTAACTTCAACATTATGAGATTATAATCAAAAAGAAATAAATCAAAAGAATGAAATCCTAGAGTAGAAAGGAAAAAAGATCAGAAAGATGAGGAAAAAAATTGTCCACAGTTGGAGAGAGATTCAGTTACATAAATTGAGAGTATTTATGCATGTACTTCTAAATGAAATACTTGTTATATTTTGCTTCCAAGCGTTCTAAGTGTTTTATTCGTTGGACAGGTGAGGACTTAGTGCGAATGATCATAATTCAGAAATTAAAAATATTCCAGAATCTCTAGCCTTTCTTTATGTGGTGATTAGAAATATCTCTGTTCAGTGGAGAATCACGGAATCACGGAATCACGGAATCTTCAGAGTTGGAAGGGACCTTTAGAGATCATCTAGTCCAACTCCCCTGCTAGAGCAGGATTGCCTAAAGCACATCCCTCAGGGCTGCATCCAGGCGGGTCTTGAAAATCTCCAGAGAAGGGGACTCCACCACCTGCCTGGGCAGCCTGTTCCAGTGCTCTGTCACCCTCACTGTAAAGAAGTTTTTCCGTGTATTTGAACGGAACTTCCTATGTTCTAGCTTGTGCCCATTGCCCCTTGTCCTGTCGCTGGGAACCATTGAAAAGAGCCTGGCTCCGTCCTCCTTAAACCCACCCTTTAGGTACTTGTAAACATTAATCAGGTCCCCCCTCAACCTTCTCTTCTCCAGGCTAAAGAATATCCTCAGTACTGCTTGTTGGGCTGCAGTGCTATGTACATATGCTGAATTTTACATGAGTTAGACAAAGATGTTACGCTCGAGCTGTCTGAACTTTGCACAGCAATACAGACCTAGCAACAGTCAGTTTTTTTACAACTTACAGTCTAGGGGTATCCCAGGTCACTGTAAACAACATGTATCTGACCAAACATGAATGTCTCATGTATAGGTGTCCACTTCTCAGCTTGTCCAGACCTCCTACAGGGCCAACGAAGAGGACACTTTCTTGTGTGCAGTTTAATTCGTCCCAAGATCGATTGTTCAGATCAGAGGAACTTGCCGATTCTTCACTGATTATGAAACAGATCCTGAGGGCATAAACTTAGAGGTATATATTTACATTTGGTTGGGTGAATGCCACATCTGGAGTTTGATTTTGGCCTTGAAAAATACTAAATTATGGGTGGAGCTCACTGAGTCCAATCTGCCCAGGTTTGGTTTTTTGTTTTGGGTGGTGCTGTTTTTTTTTTCTTTTTTTTTTCCCCTGCTTGTAAGAATAAGTTTAACATCTGGGATTCATTTTTACCAACTTTGCCAGTCACACAATGCCAGAGACGAGGCACTGGGGAGCGCGGAGCGAGTCTAAAGGGATAAAAGCAACAATGAAAAGTCCCCTAAAAAGATGTGGCCTGTCCCCTAATGTAGGATTAAAGTAAATATTGATTTGCATGATTAAAGTAAAGGTTTCATTGGTAGCAGTTCTGTAAGCAATTAATATGTAGCCACAAAATCCATAGATGCTTGTTGGCTCTGACTCTGATGAATAGGATCTTCTGAGTTACTCCAGAGACGCTTCTGAGGACTCTGCAGTCGTCTTGCTGCAATAACATGGCGTGAGTTCCTCTCCTTTCACAACCAGCAATCTGATTGCTCTGATGCTTTTTAAACTTGTGCTTGTGTCTTGTGTTTCAGCTTGGGAACACTGACCCCCTGAGTGTTGTCAGAAGCCTTCTCAGTCACTGTTCCCGCTGATGTGAATTTTTGTGCTCGGCTAGATTTACACTAAACTCCCAGAAACCATAGTTTAGACAAGAAGCAGAGCATAAACAAGATCACTATTGCGCAGTAACTGCATAAGTGTGTTTGGCCAGGATTTGAACTGGTGGACAGCTGGAACTGGGAAATATACTTGCTTTTCCTACTGTAGTGCTACATGTAGTGACTATTCATGTTCTTGTTTTTTTTTGATTTCCCTTCTGTTTCAGGTCATTGCTAGAAGCTTGGTTATGGAGCGTATGAGCAATTGATTTTATTTTAACTCTGTGCTGTTATTCATTACTGCACATATTGCATCAAAATGCAAGTCAGCCTGATTTGTGCAAGTCGGAATGAAAAAAGGCACTTCTAGTATTGCGTTCTGTATGTTGCCAATTAAAAGACAGTAGTGTTTTTCCCTCAGACGGAGAGCAGATGCTTCGGATCGTGATGGTAACAAATGATTTATCAGGGAAGAATAGGGATGGGGAAACATAGCTGCTCAGTGCCAGGAGATCACAGATCTTTAATTAAACCACCCACAGGCAAATTGGCCTAGCTGTCACTGTCTGGGGATGAAAACTTTCTAGTCCAAATCGACAAAGACAGTCCTTTTCTCGAACCTTCGTGATTTAGTACTCCACATAGGGGCAAGTGACTGGCTACTGATGCATTAAGCAACCGTGAAAGGGTTTTTCCCTCCTGGCTATTGGCTGAACCCAGTATTTAAAAATTAATTAATTAAATAAAAATAGTAAAAAATCATTTTCAGACAACTTCTTCTAGCAAGCTAAATTGTTTTTTCTTGAGTCATTATTGGATCTCAGTGTGTTAAGTGTCTCTTAAATCATGCTCAAACTCAGAAGTTAGGCTTGTGAGGCTCAATAGTTTCTCAAAAGATCAGAGAAAAACCTTTGATCTGTACTGCCCAATTCTGCCTGCTTAAATCTGTTTATGTTACCAGTTTTGCCTCTCCCTGTTCACCAGGGAGTGCAGGGCAGTGGTGCTACATGGGACTCGGTTATTGTATCCTACTGGCCTTGCTGAAAGACCTCAGCTCACGCTCGTTACAAATAAAGAACAAATTAGGCAATGCTAACAGTTTGGTGTCAGTTTTGATTTCTGCTGCCTACCTCTGCTAATTCCTATTCCTTTTACCATCCAGTGTTACCCTGAATACCTTGCTCTACCGTCTTCCCACCTACTTAACTGAGATTTTAAATTAGCCATGTGCTTAAACTTTGGTCCTTCTCTAGCCCATGGTTTCAGTCATCCTAGGGAGATGCGTGTCTCTTTCCACAAAGTTATAAAAGACAGCACAACTTAGAGTTGTTTGTGTGATGATTTAAACATCAGATCAAAGCTTCTGATGATGTTGTCAAAGTGGTAGTGTTAATTTCAGTCAATAGTCACTGCTGCGCTCTGACATTAAGCCAGGAGACTGTAGGCTGTGGCACGCAAAAGACCTTCCTGTCAAAACATCTCGCTGCTTTCCAGTGTTACACAATGATACGCAAACTGTGGGCTTGTCTATTCATTGCAACTTGCAATAATCTCACTGGGTTTGCTTCAGGGAATAAGCAGCAGAACTTCACATGAGCTCGAGGACTCTGTTGTAGCCCTTTTCTGCCCTCCAGCCCTGTGTGTGGGTTTCACCATTCCCACCCCTTTAAATCTTCAGAGACGCTTTGGTGTCTCACTGAGGAAAAGGCTAAAGCAGCTCTATCGTTCAGAGAAGTTCAGTTTTAGAAGTAGCAAGGTAAACATGAAGAAACGAAAACAGAGTTCAAGAATATTCCTAGGACCAACACAGCTTAAGCATTGGCCTTTCAGAAAGCTTATGGCTCCTATCCAGCTCTACTCAACTTCTTCCACTCCACAGCAATTCAGTCTGAGATCCCACACACAGCACCTCTGACTCCAGAAGCATTTACGGAGTTCACCTGAGACATAAGGATGTCCAGAATATCTGCCTGAACAGCACAGTAAAGCCTCTGTGGTGAAGTCTGTGTCAACAAAGAGTCCAGATCTGCACCCCCCACCCCATCAAATCTTTGTTGTCATGAGGTGACCTGCCTGAACAAGACTTGAGATCACCCTGATGCCTACACCCTTCCTTCTGTGAAGGCTCCACCACATCAGGCTGTCATCCCACGGAATCAGTCTTTGTCCTTCCAAAATATTTTTCCCTTGATTGAAAGTTAGCTCAGTGGATGTTTTACGGTTGATTCTTGCGTGGCAAACTCAGAGGTAGAATTCTGCTACAGCAACCTGCAAAGCTAGTTGAGTAGAATCAAAGACTTTGTTACTTAATTCCTGTGGAAACACAACATGTGATGGCAATAGCATTGACTTTGCCCACGCCTTTTCACTTGCCTTGTGACCAAAATGGACAACTGAGACAGCCAATGCAGGAGGAGGAAGGTCTGTCAGAAGGGTAACTGCACCATAAGGGATCCAGTTTTTATCAAGGAGTAGTGAAAGCAGGACTCATCTGAAGAGTGGAATGAAAACCCTGTGGGGGTTTTTTGCAACACCATCTTTGAACATCATGAAGTTTTCCATGGGCTCCTCCAGATGTTGTAAAACATACAACCTTCTTTGATGGCAAATGACAGGATGTGCCATTTACTAAATGATTGTGTTTTCTGAATTCCAGATGTTGGCAGGAGCATACTGTGGTTTAAGTGGACAGGTCTGAATTTGGATAAAGATCTGATGGAAATTAATCCAAATGCACTTCTTACGTGTATTTTGCACTTGTACTTGCAGATTGCTGTTTCCATTTGGGCATTCCTATTAGAAATCATTCCATGGCAGCAGGGGACTGTGATGAAATCCTTATTCTTTCACTCTTTGCAGAGATGCCTGATGTTAGTTACCCAGGAAGATAATATATTTAACTTGCAGCATAAGGTTTATGGAGCTTTTCTGGGAATATGAAAATACTGTGTTTGAAAAATAGTAAATGATGCAAAATAAAGCAATATAAATGAAAAAGTTTACCTTCCAGACCTTGTTACAGTCTGAAATAAAACTAATACATTGCTATTCTTGGAGGACCAGAAGTGGCCTGGGTCAGAGTGTCTGCAGAAGTACAAACAAACTTCAGTACACAGACAAACTTCAGACAATTGCCTCCGTTAGAGATTGGCTTTCTGATAAGCTTCTGATTCCTCTGTATTTAGTGTATGTTTAACAGGTTCTGGAGTCTGTCAGGCATTTAAAAAAAAAAAAAAAAATCACTTAATTGGTGTCTAGTCCTAGAGATTCATAGGAAGCATGTTTTTGTGATGAACAGTGTCTTGGACACCACACAAAGGGTACCTCAAGAGATAAAGCAGGGCCTGTCACATCTTGCAGCTTTGGCTGTAACATGGATGTTTTGTGTTGCAGAGACTCGGAGGGAGGTCTGTAAACACACACATGCACCCCACTGCAGCAAGTGGGTGTACATGGTATTGTTTGTCAGATGGTTTTTCTAAGCTGTATCTCTATAGGGAGCCCAAGCAGTAAAATAAATTTTACTGCTGTTGGCTATTACTCATTTTTATTGTTATTATTATCAAGAGTAATAGTTCACATGGCAGTAATGCCATGTGTCTGAGTCACAGGCATTGTGCTGGGTTCTGTGTAAACATAACCAAAATTTATTCACTGCTGTGAGACTGAGTGTAGAATTCCCTGGAAAGGGATATTTTCCCTTGGGTAATGGTACCTTTGACATACATTTTGATGTTCTACCTTTTCCTTTCATCAGAGGGAATGGAGTTTTTGATTCCGAGATTTTTTTTTTTTTTTTTCAGCCTTTCAGTTCTGAAACCCAGCTGGCAAATCCCAGCAATTCTGTGAGTTGTCCTAAAACACGCAGATGGCGTGTGTCACCAGTAAGGCAGTGTTTGCCCGCTGGGTATTACTGTCAGCAGGCCAGAATCTGCCATTTGTTTGCTGTTAGTCCTACAGGTAATTTGGAGTTGTAGTTTATGCTGTATTGTCCGAAAATCCTTGTAGATCCCTTATGTGTGAAGGAGCCATGGCAGGTGATGAATAAAATCGGCTTATAGGCTTTGCACTTCTTTCTCTCTGTCTATCTTTCTCATATACAGGCACACATGCTTGTAGCAAGCTGGAATATGATATTTCTAAGGGATTTATGGCTGTAGAGGAAAATTCTTTATCTACAATTTGAAAAAGGCTAACACATCCGTCTGTCTATCTCTATCTATCTATCTACCAGATGTCCCATCTGGAGGGCTGCGAATTTAGTTGAGCTGACTTATTTTTGTTTATGCATTGCCAATAGCATGAGACAAAGGTCGTCTGGTTTGTGGCAAGTTGAGTATAAATTAAAAATTCCTGTGCTAAGAGTTCTCAGTTCTAGTCCAGCTGTAGTGCAGAGCTGCTCAAACTTTGTTCTCTGTAATTGCAGGGATCCAGCTGAGGTCTTCATTGTAACTCTTGTGTTTCATAGGTGTTTGATTCTACTCTTCTAGTGTGTGAGTAACTGCACCCTTTGCTTATCCTTCCTTTGTTTGCTTTCTGCGCTTTACACTGCTGTGGCTGAGAGCTGGGTATGACCTCAAATGCTGGAGCTAGAGCTAATCTTTAATTTCTGCAGCTGTGTTACAGTCTTCCTGAATTAGCAGAATTATTGTTTAAGGATGGCAGACAAACAAATCCCAACAGCTTCCCCAGAGCCTCACAAAATAATTGCTGAGACTTGAACTATGGAAAAAAGCTTCTGAAAAGACAGAAAACTTAAGAGACTGAAGATAAGACAAGAACTTGTTTGGTAATTACGCACGGCTCTTATCTTAAATATCCTCAAATGCTTCTCAGTGAAAGGTAATCAAAGGCTGTGCCAAATTAATCAAATCAGATTACATGGGGAAACTAAACACAGGGTTTTGGACAGTTTGGGCAGTAACTTCATAGGGAAGTCTAGAGCCTAAGGAGGAGGGTAGCTGGACACTGGATGGGCAGTCGCAGTGAAGGGCAGCTGTTATGGTCTCAGCAGTCCTGAGCAGACCTGTTGAAGCTGTAATAAGGCACATGAGAGTCTTGAAGAAAATCCAGAGATGTGCTGCAAAACAACAACCATTTTTTGGGGGGATGAGCCAGGCTGTGGAAGGAATGGAGAACATGCATCCTGGTCTAGAAGTAGGTGGTGTAGCTCTTGCAAAACAGCTAGCAGCACTGGGGAAAGAAGCCTGCTGAAAGTGATTTTTAACAGCCAGTTCCACTAAAAACCACCTCTTTGTTTCCAGCTCAGCTCTGGTAGAACTTGCCTTGAAAGTCTTCTCTTAAAAAAATGCATGTTGGGGATCTGTAAGTGCCACCGTGTGTTGAGTACTGAGCATAGAGTAAGGTCAAGCATATTTTAAAGTGGCAGAAGAAGGGATGGAAATAGTGCATGTGTTTTTGCATCTGAGCCTAGAGGGGATTATTCATTGCCTTTGGAATCCGCACATAGTTTGTTGTGATGTAGGCTGTCAGATCCATTCCTGCTGCAAATAAATCAATGAGGTTAGGCCAGGGATGTATTTGGTTCAGCATTTGTTTTCTGGTTTTCCTTGTTGGCAGGAAGAAGGAAAAAAGATGTAGCACTGACAAATAAACACATCAGCTCGAGGAAATCTCACCTGAATTGTTTTGGGCAGGAACAAAAAACAGCTTTTGGAAGAACATTGTTTTTCAATGATAGCATTTCCATTACTGATGTTTCAGTGCCTCTGTCATGATCTGGCATCATCCTGTACAAAAATCCTCGTTTTGAAAAAACGTCTCTCTCAAAAAGCCACAGTCTCACCTCTCAGTTCTAAAGATTTCTGCAGTAAAATTCTGGTATTTAGTTGTACAACTCTGGCTAATAGTGAAAGCGGAATTAATTGCTTATTGTACATACTATTTTTGTAAATTCAGCTTTGTGAGGGGTGAATTGTGAATTATCAATGATTCAGTCCTGAATTCTTTCCTAAATTTGTTTCTAAACAGCCCTCTGACCATACAAAAGCTTATTAGAAGTTTATGGGTCAAATATACCCCTCTTTTAAAGAACTCTTTAAGTCCATTGGAGTTCTGTCAGGGCTGTATATGATTTAGTCTTTATTATCTTCTATTTCTTTCCATTGTTATCAAGTTCTTGAATTTTCAGTATTCTTAGACTAGCAAGAATCATGCTGAGTGGGAGCTGAAGATACTTAGTATCTTTTCAGTTTGAGTAAACTTTTGCTTTTTCGGTAAAACATTTTATTCTACAGAACTAGGAGCATGTCTTCAGGAAGATGCTTCATCTGCAGACATCTTCTGTCTGATCTGTACAAAAAGTATTTTCTTGTTCTTTTGCTTATGTTCCTACTTACCACTGTATTGGTTTCACATAAAAAGCATTATACATCCAAAAGAAACAAATGGCTGAATTCTTAGAAATGCTGAACATCTGTGCCTTTTCTTAAATTAAAAGGGATTTTCATAATTTCTGAATTCCTGAAAGGTACATTATGAGGATTTCAAAACATGACAGTTTTAAAGAAAAAACTTCAACATCACATGAGCCAAAGAAGAGGTGACAGCAGAGCTATAACAGGAAGAAAATGAGTCCTTTTACTATAGAAAAATACTTTTCCTCTCCTGCCTGGTTCCAACATGTGTTTTACTGCAGTTTTTTTTTCCAGATAAATAGTGCAATTCTTCTCTATATGTCTTTTTTTTTTTTTTTTTTTTTGTGTGTGTGCTATGGGATACCACATTCAAACCTAAAAGGCTGACTGCTGCTTTTAAGCAAGACAAAATTAAGGACTTTTATTCCAAACAGTGTTGTATTTCCAAAATAGCAAAAGCAATCTCTTTGCAGTCAACAAATTATTTTGATGGAAAGTCTAATTCTTCTGTCAGTTTCAAATAAAAACAATAGCTTTTTCAACAGAGAAACCTGATTTTTTTACAGAAATATTCTACAAAAGAAACAAACACATGTGTTTCAAAACACTTAAAAATTGAAATCCTATGTTAATCATTTTTAGACTGAAATCTCTCCCTTTGATCTCCATGGGTGAGCTGCACAACTAAGACATTTTCTTTTTGCTAGCAGACAAAAGTATGCCCAGAAGAACGGTTTGGAAAAAAGACAGTTTTTAAAAGAAGCGATTGCTGCTTGCATGAGGAGCTAAGACCTATGGAAGTACAAGGTCAGCCCCAAAGTCCAGCCTGCCCTGTAGTAAGTCTGGGACAAGAAGAGCTGGTCTAAAGAGATATGAAGGAGCACACATGCCCTGCTGTGAAGTCCCAGAAGGGCATCTTGGGCTGATGTTACAGCTAAAAGAAAACAGAAACCTGGAGGTGAAAGGCACAGTAGGAACAAGCCCCTAGGGCTGCAAAAGCAACCAAGGTGGCTAATCACCCAACCCAGAACGCCTCTTTTTCTACAGAAAAAGCTCCTACAAAGGCAGCACCTAAGCAGCGGGTTGTGATTTCTCTGTTGGTGGAGGGTGTTAATTTGCCAAACCCTTGGCTTTGTTGTGTACATGCGGACTTTCAGAAGGAAATAATTGTCAATAGCAGATTCCTGGGGAGAGGTGTAAGAACAGGGCTGGGAAACAGGGGCATCTCCTTTATGTGCTGTGACTTTCTGAGCTGTAGGTGGCATTTTTCCATTCAAAAATGTGGACTAATCTTCCCTACATGGATTTATCCATCCACTCCTGGTACGTCTCTAAAAGACTTCCGATTTGCAATTTTCTGTGGCAAATGCTCCTTCAGCTTAAGTATATCTTGGGTGCAGAAATGTTTTGTTGCCTGCCAACTTCTTTTCGAGCTATCTACTTGGGCTAGGGCAGATGGCAAACAGGCAGAAACTCTCCAGTTTCTCTGTGTCGCTTGCTGCTTCCTCATGTTGTCTCATTTCCAGCCTTTACAAGTGCTTCTTATACAGGCCCTTGCTCTGGAGAACACTGAACCAGCTGATTTCCCACAAGCTTCAGGAGGACCTTGAAGTATTCAGCACCTTAGAGAAGACGGTTGACATTTCATCAGATCAACCTTCGGGGGAGGGACCTTAGAATTAGCAGAGATTTTATGCTAGTCTTAGCGTAAGTAGTTTACTCACTTAGTGGTTTTGTACCGAATTTGATTTGGTTCTTATTAAGTATACATCCTGCCAAGTATTGAGCTGAAACTTGAGTGTGAGTACATGGAGACGCATTTGTTTTGCAGGTGTTTCTTCTTATTGTTGTGGGGGTTTTTTTGCACAACTTGAATTTCAAAGTATAGGTCATCTCTCTGCACCTCTGAGAACATTGTTAATTTTCTGCCTGCAAGCTGTAGTGTCTCACACGTGCAGATAACTTTGATGATATATCAATGTGTGCACTGTACCTCTCATATCAACGGAAAGGGGGCTCAGTCAGAATTCAAGCTTCAAGTGCTTTATGCTTTTAAACTGACCTAAACCCAGTGCTGAATCTGGTCAGCCTTCAGCTTTGGTGTGCATGGTAGCTGAGACTCGTACTAGATTTATAAAAGCATTTATGGTGGTGTGCCAGTTACAGTCATAAAATCACTTCGTCCTCCTTTCTCAGGCAGACAGAAATAACAGCAACAGTCAGAGGAGTGGCATGGGATTTTCCTCGGGCCAGCAAAAGTTTAGCACTTCTGTTGTGATTACCAGTTGTCATCGTGCTGGTTCCCAGACTGCAGGTGCTAAGCATCACTTGTATACTAGAGAGGACACTCTGTTGTCTAATTTTTGAGACTTGGTGTGAACCTTGTTCTTACGCTTTCATTTCGTTTCTTCTCCCCTCTCCTTCCACACCCCATTTCTTACTCTCAGTCCTTTTCCAACACAGCCACTGGCTGTGATGCAAAATAATGTTTTCAGTGTAGTGCGTCACTCACTTGACACTGATATCTTAAAGCGCCACAGCTGCCTTCAACTGTGGACTGAATTTTTCTGGTTTTGTAAGGTATTTGGTTGTGAAGAGCTCCCTCCCCCTTCATTCCTCCCCAGTGATAGCACAGCAAGCTGCAGCTTGAGCATGGCCCACAGCCTGCTGCAAGGCTGTGCAGAGCAAACGGAGCAGCTCTTTTCTTGTACCACCTATGGAAACAAGGGCAGTGTGTCTCAAGCTGCAGTTGTTGAGCAGAAGCCGTGATTCCTCCTGTAAGCACTGAGCTGAAACTCCGTGTCGTGGTGCTGCCCTGAGGTTATACTTCAGTGTGGGGAAGTCACCCATTATGAAGGCGTTGGAAGGATACACAGTAAGTGATGAAGAGACTGGGTGCATCAGTATGGGGTGCCCTTTATGCCACCTTGATGCCACACTTTCATGCCAAGTGGTGGCATGATCCTTCCTAGGCATGCTGAAATTCATTCGTAAGTCCCATCTGTGGTGTTCAGCCAGAGGCAATGTTTGGAGAAAAGAGGGGCAGAAGCCTTCTCCGCAGCACACCTATATTCACAGCTGCAGACCTAAAATGCTGTCTGCTCCTAACATCTCTGCTTGCTTTTGGGCTGGATAGAATGAAGCTAGGAGAAGAGCTTCAGCAGATGGGTCAGTGTAGTCCAGTCTGACGTTGCTTTTCCTCTCAGACTTCTGTTTCTTCAAGCAAAATAATTTCTGCAGAGTGGAAGAAGTTGGGCTGTGACCTTCCCTTGCTCTGCTCTTGAGGAGAGTGAAGCTCCTGCCAGGCTTTCATCCACTGGAAAATGGGATAATTGTGCTTTCTTCCATCTATCTGCACACGTTGTGGCAGCTGTCATCATTGGTATCTCTTCTTTTCTGGCTGTTGACGAGGGTTCTTGTGGGTCACAGTAATACAAAGAATACTTGTCAATAGAAACAATGCCACTTGTCATTTGATCAAATATTTTCATTTGGTTATTCTCTAATAAAGCTTGAGCCCTGCAGTATTAACATTGTCATGCTCAGTAGCTTGAAATTAGTTTTAGAATATAAGTGAGCAGGAAGCCAAAACAGCCATGGTGCTTTCTGTCTCCAGGATTAGAGATAATGTCCGTTCAGTGGATCCTCTTGCTTCTGTTTTTATTGTTAATAGAAAGCACATTTTAGGCAAGAAACCTCTTGCAAATCTGGCGTTTGAATCTTTACTCTTCAGTGTTACATAGGCTTTAATTCATCAAACTTGATCTGCTTTGCAAACTGTTTACTGACTTCCAAATCAAAGCTTTAGAATGCCTCATCCTGCTATCGAAAGTCTCAGAGAGGATTTCAAATGGTGGGTAGTAGAAACCATTTTTATAATGTTTATTTTTATTTTCATGACAGGTTGTTCTGATATTAATGAGATGAAAAATACCCTATTTGTACAATGTAAGCCCCCTGGATGCTGTGCTTTCTGAACAAGTTTAATTAGAAAGATATGAATTAGATGTTCCAAGAGTATTTTCCAGGAATAAAACAGCTGTTGCTCTTTCCTACTCTTCCAAACTAAAGATCATTTTTGGAGGAATTGGGCAAACTTTTTATTTTGTCTCATAATAGTGACACTTGCCAAGTTGTTTTTGGATCCCAAATGAAGTCAAAACTTCCAAGAGTCTCACCCTCTCTTGACTGTAGTCAAAGTTAGCCTCTTGCACCTGGAGAAACAGCTCTTTATTATTTTATTTATTTATTTAGCATAAGTTGCCATTAAAACTTCCAGTACAAAAACAGGGGAGAAGGGGGAGGGAGAAAGCATGGATAAGAGGAAGAGTCAAAGACTCAGAAAAATATTCTGTTACTGTTCACCAAAGAGTGCCCTTCAGCCTAGATAGCACAGCTTATTGATTTTTAATTCAGATTTAACTTGCTATTAGGTTCACCCTGAGGTAGATCTTGAGGCTATATTGACTACTTTTTCAAACTTCTTGCTTGATGGAGTGCCTTCTGTGACCTAGCTGATTTTTGGTGGAGGAGAAACTTCTGGGCATGCTTTATCCTCAGGAGTGATGTAACTTGCCGTGTGGATGGGCTTAGGGCACAGAGTAGACATCATCTATCCAGCCTGTCCCGGTGGGGTGTCATCTCACTGGCTTTGGGCAGAGAAAGCAGCCCAAAGGACTGCAAGATTGTCTTCTCCAAAGACACAACAGTCTTGTCGGCAATTGAGTGACAGGGAAATGCTGACAAAAGGAGCCTCAAATCGCAGGAGTGCTCCGGGCTTCAGTCAGTCTCTCAGCTGCAACGTGGAAATCACACTGGTAAAGAATAAGTGTTCAAACTGTGTCTGAGTTAATGAATTACGAGTCAGCTGTGCCGTGCAATATCCCTGCTGGATGCCTACCCTGTGGTGAACACAGGCTTGTTCCAGCTTAATACAACCAGCAGTGGTAGCCGTGTACGGTTTATGAAATGCCATCTTTGCTGTATTTTAAGACCATAAAAACTGCTATTACTAAATTGCCTCTAACAGACAATAAATTCTTACCCTGTTGGAATTTATTAGTGTATCTGAGCTTGTGTCTGATGTAGCAAAGGAGGACAGTTCTGGCTTAAGCAGATCAAATGGGACATATTTCAAAAAGTAGAAAATGAGAATGTGGAAGGCAGCTGAAAGGCTCTCTGGGAATTGGACAACATGAAGCGACTGCTTCTGGGCACTGTGATATAGTTAGAGATGCAGAAGCTGTGGGAACACAGCTTCATGTTCCTCATGAACTGCTGGAGATTTCAAAGCAGAAGCCTGTACAGAGACTAACAAGGCTCTAAGCAGCTTCACGGCCACACAGTTACCATCTTTTATTTGTAGATCTTCTGTCATAAGAAAAGAAGTAAGATGGGATATTTCTATGATGCAAATATAGCTGCAGCCAACAGGGCACCCACAAGTGAATGTATGAATAAGATACCTGGACTGTTTCTTCTAACAATAATCAGAAAATAGTTGGAAGAAGTAATAAATGGACAATGAAGATTGATAGTGGAGGATGGCATGACCTGAAGTATGAAAAAAGATATCTTTTGAAATTTCATGTTCTAAAATGATTTTTTCATGCTCAAATCCCCACAGAAGATTAATTTCACAATGAATTTCTGTGAGTATAAATGAATGTAGCCAGGGTACTTCAGCCTCTGTGAGAGATGCAGAGCTCACAGTGAGTTGGAGGTCCATAAAACTATTCCTGGCTATCAGTATTACTTAATGAACTGTCTCTGGGGCACGGCACAGGAGCAAATGAACACAGGATTTGGACTGTTCACTTCTCTCGCCCGTGGCCTTGGTTTCTTAAAGGTATCCTAGATAACCTTCATCCAAGTCCCCATCTCCACTAAACTGTGGGAAAAGGAATTAATCTGCCTTGCTCAAGTGAAAAGAAGAAATGAATCACAGACTCATAGAATGGTTCGGGTTGGAAGGGACCTTAAAGATCATCTAGTTCCAACCCCCCTGCCATAGGCAGGGACACCTCCCACTAGACCAGGCTGCTCAAAGCCCCATCCAGCCTGGCCTTGAACACCTCCAGGGATGGGGCATCCACAGCTTCTCTGGGCAACGTGTGGCAGTGTCTCACTGTGCTCGTAGTGAAAAATTTCTTCCTGATGGGTAATCTAAATCTACTCTCTTACAGTTGAAAGCCATTACCCCTCGTCCTATCACTACATGGCCCTGCAAAAAGTCCCTCTCCATCTTTCCTGTAGGCCCCCTTTAGGTACTGGAAGGCTGCTATAAGGTCTCCCCGGAGCCTTCTCTTCTCCAGGCTCAAAAACCCCAACTCTCTCAACCTGTCCCCATAGCAGAGGTGCTCCAGCCCTCTGATCATTTTTGTGGCCCGGCTCTGGATTCGCTCCAACAGGTCCCTGTCCTTCTTGTGCTGAGGACTCCAAAGCTGGACGCAGTACTCCAGGTGGGGTCTCATGAGAGCAGAGTAGAGAGGGAGAATCACCTCCCTCGACCTGCTGGCCGCTCGTCTTTTGATGCAGCCCAGGATGCGATTTGCTGTCTGGGCTGCAGGTGCACATTGCTGCTTCACATTGAGCTTCTCGTTCATCAACACCCGAGTCCTTCTCCTCAGGGCTGCTCTCAATCCATTCTCCACCCAGTCTGTATTTGTGCTTGGGATTGCCCTGACCCAGGTGCAGGACCTTGCACTTGGCCTTGCAGAACTTCATAAGGTTTGCACAGGCCCACCTCTCAAGCCTGTCTGGGTCCCTCCAGCGCGTTGACTGCACCACTCAGCTTGGTGTCATCGGCAAACTTGCTGAGGGTGCACTCAGTTCCATTGTCCATGTCACTGACAGTGTCATTGAACAGCACAGGTCCCAATACTTACCCCCGGGCAGTGCCACTTGTCACTGATCGCTACTTGGGCATCAAGCCGTTTACCACAACTGTTTGAGTGTGACCATCCAGCCAGTTCCTTATCCACTGAGTGGTCCATCCATCAGATCCATGTCTCTCCAATTTAGAGGTAAGAATGTTGTGTGGGACAGCGTCAAAAGCTTTGCACAAGTCCAGGTAGATGATGTCAGTTGCCCTTCCCTTATCCACAAATGCTGTAACCCCATCACAGAAGGCCACCAAATTTGTCAGGCATGACTGGGCCTTGGTTAAGCCATGTTGGCTCTCACCAGTCACCTCCTCATTTTCTCGTGCCTTGGCAGAGTTTCCAGGAGGATCTGCTCCATGATCTTGCCAGGCCCTTCAACAAATGAAGCTTGAGTGTGGTCACCAGCAAGCAGATGCCATAACCCAGAGTAATGATTCTTTGCCAAGTCTCTCAGCTGAGTGATCATGTTTTTTAAGTAGTTGCATGGTAGCTGATCGACATGACCATAGAGACTTGCCTTTTCTCCTTTGTTGAGGGTTATGTCCCAACCAGAAAGACCCTTATGTCTGAAGTAGCCAGGAGTGACGGTTGAGAATCTGAGAAGTGGAGGGTATCAGACACTTCTTCCTCCTCTGATACCTTATTTTCTTCCACAAAAGTCCACCTTGCTGTAAACTTGGATTTGCGTTGATATTTTTCTTCCTTTTCTTTGTGTCTTTATGAGCCCACAGCGTGCAGGGCCGAACTCCACACATTTTTGGCACCTCTCGCTAGTTTTCTGGCAGCTTCTAAAATATATGAGGTAGCAAGTGTGACAAAGGAGTATAAAATCTTGTGATATGATAGTATCCTGTTCTTTTCCTTATCTTGTTGACTTAAAACCCCCTTTTTTAAATTTTTGACTAAAGCTATGTTGAACTATAAGGCTGTGTTCCACTGTCATAGCACCTTTTTCATGAAAACCTGCTGAAAGCATTGTTTTTTTTTTCTGTAGACCTCTGTAAGAGCTAGAGTGTTGTCCTTTTCTGTGGGTGATGTTCATAAAAGTCTTTTGTCCAATTCCTCAATACCTAAGAAATAATCAGCCTCTTCTTTCTGCCTGAGCAATGGCATGGCAGGTCCATTTTTTGTAGCTCTGGCTGAGGACATAGGTGAAAATCTCATTTGGACCCTCATGTCAGTGGGTTTGTGTTCTGGCAGAGACAGGAACAAGTAACAACTCAAAGAGAAAGATCCTTGGGGAAAGAAATGACATACAGAAAGCAATTAAGTCATAAGCTGAAAAAAAGAAAATAAACTTAGCATGTGTAATGTTTACGGATAATTTACTTCACTAGTTCAGTTTTGAGCATTTGTGGCTGAAGTTCTCTGGTAATGCATGTTTCCTACAGCACAATTTTTTCTTTAATTAGAAAATTCTTTTATTCTTCTCTTACCATGCATTACAGTTTTAATAAGCAGTTGCAGCAAAGTACTTGAAGGTTAACACCAGTGTTTTGTCTTCTTTGTTTTGTTTCACATCGCTTCTAAAAACTTGCTGTGTTTGTCCAGAGTCCATCGCTGCCCTGTTCTCAGAAATAGTGCTGTCTGCTTTCAGTGAGTTACACACTGTTCTTATTACAGGTGTTATTTTTTGGCATTGTTGTCGACATATGCAGTTATGTAGCTTTAGACTGCAAATTGTTGGGTTTTCCCCTCCCTTTTTCTCCTGACGCACACCCACTAATTCCAGACCCTCCTTTCTGGGATAACATTGCAATTGCAAAATCTTAGCCAAGGCTGAAGCTGCTCTTTTCCCTTCCCACAGGACTTGGCTTCAGCTTCCCACATGGAATTGATTGAGAAAATTCTGCCAGAAAATATATTTTAACAAAACCCCTGAACTTTTGACCAAAAGAAGTATGAGAAAAATACCTGCTTTCCACTGGAAAACACAGATTTCCACTGAAAATCAAAAAAGTTTGTTGAAAACTTTGAGTCAGAAGTGTCCCAGGATCACCATTTCCTCCTGGCAAGTGACATGCAGTGTGGGAGATGCAACGTGTCCAGGGAACTGTTTGTGTCGAAATAATGAGGCACTTGAGCTAAAAATCCCATTAAGTTATGTAGCAGCACTTCCAAATACATCTGGGAAACATTTTCGGCCAAAATATGTCAGAATTTGGGGGCGAAGGGAGAGATTTGAAGGATGGGAGAACAATTTAGAAAAAAAATCTGTGGTAGATTTTTTAGATTTTTCCTCATAGGCATTGAGAGAAACAAACACACCCCCCCCACCCCCACACCACACAGACACCCATCCACCCACGCAACACGCACATACACACCCTTACCCCCTATTTTCTGGCCTTTTCTATTACTATTATACGTGGTGGTGTTTCATAAAGAAGTTTAAATGAGGGAAACTTGTGTGCAGTCATTTTTTTCTGTGGTGAAAACTAAACTCTGTAATGAGCATAAATAATGCTGGCTTATTTCCGATGAGGCTTTCATAGCGGTGCTCCTTTGTGTATTCTGAGGCCGTGTGAATGCACTCAAAAGCAGATGATGCTTCAAACTGCTAAAAAAGTACGTATATTGTATGTATACAAAGCTTGAAATCTGATGGACCTTAAATGACAAATTCTTGCTATTATATTTGTAAGTCAGAAAAGAACAGATAAAAAGAGCAAAACTAAAGACGCACTTAATCAGCAAAGAGAATTTTGCCAGTTCTGAGTGCTTTGAAGTAAGTTTAATGTGAAAATTGGTGGCGTTTTCTTCCAGTTGGTCTCAGCATTTCATTTCTTGGTGTATAGCTTGTGGAGGATCAAAGTGCAAAGGACAAGTTCAGTAAGATCTGGAAGTCTCTAGGAGGTGTTGGAAAGCACATCTGTGTGCTGGAAGTGGACTCTTATGGTCTCTTCATCCCAAGCAGCACTGGCAGGCGTGGTGCATTTCCTACTCCGATTTCCTTAATTGGCTTTACCCATAAATTTACACAGGTATCTCTGTAACACGTTTCTCTGTAAGACAGAGCAGGAAATTGAGTTAATAAAAAATACTATATCCCCTAGTAGACTACTATTTCAAATATGAAATATTTATTTTTTTGCAGTAACGGACTATTTCTGAAAGAACCACGTTTCCCATGGTTAAAGTCATGCTAATTTTATTTGCTACTGCTAATGTATAGGGCCTTTACACTTCCAACCGATAGATTGTGCAATTGATGGATTTTCTAAATTTATAATGTAGAGTATAACTTGTGTGTGCTCTTCTTTATGATTCTAGACAGTAATGAAAATCTTGGTTTCTACCTGACAGCCAATCGGTCAATAATAAAATACTTTAAGGATAAACAAAGCAAGGATAAAGGATTTTTATTTAGAAGATATACAAATACCTACCTTACCTTCCGGTTACTTCCAGGAAGAGCCAAGAGAAGAACATTTGTCTTGGAGTATCAGCTCCTCTTCTTGTTGTAGTGCAAAAGTGGAACTGGCAGATGTTTTTAGACATTGAAAAAATTACATGGTACTAGAATTAGGGGAAAGTTTTGGGTCAGGTTCCAGAACTGATCTTTTACATGAGCTAAACGTTATGTCTTCTTCTGATCTCTGGTAAGTTTAGGCACACAGTGTAGCCATTTGCAGATAATGAAAGTGGAGCGTGTCATAATGTTCTACGGATTTTTAGAGGGTATGGAGTAATGCACATTTTTGGTATCACTCTTCAGTTACTTTTGCAGTCATGAGTATAATATGTCTATGCAGAAAGGTCTACAGTCCCTGAGCCTCCCTAAATTTGCTTTGGCTTAACGTTACTTCAGATAACACAGGACATAAAACATTTATGTACCACATTTACAGAGCTGTATTTAAGACACTGGTCTTAAGAACCCTAATCTCCTCTTGGACTGGTGTCTGGGAGTAGTAATACAGAGCAGAGAAATCTATTCCGATCATTTTGCTTTTTCTGTTTTCATCTCCGCTTCCAGCTTTCTTTCTCCACATGCTGTAGCACCAGGAGAACTGCAGTTGCCAGATAAATCAGGGCAATGCATGCACTGATTTCAGGCTATCAACATGGGTAGAGAATTCTCATATGTTGAAACTGTCAGGGAAGAGAGAGTACCCAGGGATATTCAGTAACACATCAAAACCTTCGGAGAGAGACAGTCTGGCCTGGGTACAATATCCTGGCTCTGTCCTGTAACAAGGAACACGTGGAGGCAGCTGTCTTTACTGGGCAGAGCACAGATAGCGGTAAAATGCCGTGTAGGATGTAATGGCATTTCTTTTATTTTGTATTGGAGTGATGATAGTTGCATCCAAATTTCAAACTCTTTCAGAAACTCCCAGAGCACAAAGTTCAAGTGAAAGGAAAGATTCCTTATAAATATCTTGCTTTATTGGGGAATTTGTTGCAGACAGAGCAGGCAGTTTTGTTTAAATAAATTCTATCAGTACTAGAATTTAGGATCCATGAGAACTTTTGGAGCAATTTTGCTACAACGTGCAATCTGTCACCTTCTTTAGAAGTGTAGTACTTGGAAAACTGTATGTTCTGTTGGATCTTTTGTGTAAGAACAGTAACATGGTGTCACCCCAGCCTTTTCTTTGTAGTCTTTTTAGATACTGTGAGTAGACCTGGGCTTTAGTCTGTATACCATCAGAAAACAGGAGAAAGTTTCACACAACAGTGATGATTTATAACTTAATTTTTCAGTGAAGATTCCCAGGTGCTGAATGTACATTCAGTCATATGGCAAACGTCAGGTCTGTTCCATAAATAAAGTCAAGATGCAGGGCTCACGTTACAATGAGCTTAGTGGCAATACAGGCTCAATGTACTCTTGTTCCTCCTTCTCCCTCCTCAGACTGCATTGTAGAGGGATTCATGGCGATAATTTGATGGCAGGAACAAGTAGGTGGGGTTGGGCAAGAGGCAAGGACACCTTGTTCCCGAATGCTTTGTTGGGTTATATCAAAAGTTTGATGCAGAACACTGGCCTATTGACTTGTAGCCTTGAATTCATGATATTGATACTTTTCAACCCTGCAAGAAGCAACAGGAATGAAGGAAATAACCTCCTGTACCACTTTTTAGGCTGAGGTGAAAAGCATTTTTCATTGGTTGTCATAAGGTCAGAGCTAAAACAGAAACAGCAACAAGCTGCATCTGTGATTCAGGAAAGCTTGGTCAGTGGGCTGACGGGTACAGTTGCACTTTATTTGGTGACAAAGCTGGTTGATATATTTCAGTGCCATCCCATCAGTTGTTTGTGGAGACCCACTGCTGCATTAAAGCCTGAAGTGGCCTTGTGGGTGTGTGTACCCAGGAGTATTGCCAAGCCAACCACGAAGAGTTGGGCGTAACCTGAAAATATACCTAGGGTTCTTCTTGTTTTATTTTGAGCTCGCAGCAGTTTTAGCTGTAGCTTAGTTTTGCTACTCTATGGGCTTAATTGCCTTTCAATAAGTAGAGATTTTCTGATATTCCCAAGGTGTCAGGAGTTCTTGTAGTGAGTTGAACTGCAAGTTGATGACACCCTGCAGAGTCTGGAGTGTCTCCTTGGTAAAATTGACTCTCAGACTTCTTCATGCTTTAGAGTGACTTCAGTCTGGATGTCAAGTGTAGGAGCAGCCTTTGTCTTCCCAAGATTCATCAAACTGTAGCCAGCAAATAGGAAGGCTCTGGCTGTTACCAACCTCTTTTAAAGAAGAAATGCTAAAGCTATCATATAGAAGTTAGACATGTCTGAGTCAGCTTTCTTCAGGGGAGATCTGACACACAGACATGGCCTCTTCCAGAAACTGAAAGGACATAAAAAATTTCCACATTTTTTGCACGAAGTGCAGGAGGCTTCTCTTGGACCTTGCCTCACTCAACAAAGAGGAGACAAGCAGGAAGGCAGTAATTACAACACAGAGAAGGACAGTGCTGCTAAGTCAGTTTCTGTGCTCATTCAGTTATCTGTCAATGTAAAGGAGGAAGCACATGCAGTAGACGTGAGTCAAGTAGCCACACGTCCTCCTGGAAAGTGCTAGAATGATAGTGACAGATATGAACTGGTGCAGACAAGCAGTTATTGCAGAGGACAGGAGGGACAACTCCTGGTTTCATCCCAGATTTAGAGGAAGACTGGCAGGATTTCTGCCGCAGGTGCGTGGGATGGTACAGTCCTACTGCTGAACTTAACAAACGTTGTCCACAGTATGCCAGCTGGTTGGAGGTGTTGTGGCTGTGTTGGAACAGAGATGGCTTGGGATAGAGTTGTCATAGCAAAAAGCTGTAAGACTGTGAAAGTAGATATTCCATACCGAAAAATGATAATGTTACGAAAACAATAATTAAAAAAAATTTAAAAAGGGAACATCTGAAGCCAGATGCTGTAGTGGCCAGTGTTTGCTGGCTCATGGAACAACCTTTACTGCCATCTCTGTGTGTGCATGTGTGCAGTACAAAAGATGATGAATTTTTGTTTTTTCTCCTGCTCCATATAGCTTGGATGGAGAGCTGTATTTCAACATGCAAGCATTGCTGGGGGAGCTTGGGAAATGAGGACACTACTAATAATATGATTGCCTGACCTTTCTTCTTACAGATGCAACGTTGACACAGTAGTCCAGTGACTAATCAGCCTGCCCTATAAAATCAGGGTCTGCAGTGAAGATGGTTAGGTCTTCCTGGTTCCAACTGGCTTAAGAAACACAACAAGAAAAGAAGGTCAAATAAACCAGGCTTACAGAATATCCAGGGCAGACCAAATCCCGTGGAATGAAAAGGAATGGGCAAAGATTTGTGACAGTGCTTTGATTCCTTGAGCAGCAGGAGGAAAACTACAACTACTAATTCCCTGGTCTAGCCTCTTTATAGGCATTCCTGCTGTATAGATTCATGCTCGCCTGACATCTTTATCCTATCTGAACATGGGATTTATTGCTATTGTAGTGCGTCTCGGCTCCTATGTGAAAAGTAGACTCGATTTATAATGTAAAAAGAAATCTGATCATCTTTGGGATTTCATGTTTAAAAATTAGAAGTCTTGATTTCTTTTTTCTTAAAAATTAAACAAAAAACATACAGGCAGTAACTGTAATCCAGATGAGCAAGCATATGTGACTTTGAATCCTGAACCTGTGAAACTTTATGGGTATAACCAAGGTTTCAAACCAAGGCCAACCTCTGGCTTTTAGACTTTGACTTGCACTGGAAAACTGGAAGGAAAGAGCTTCTGCTGATTAGAACTGTTGGGCAAACTCTGTGAAACGACAGCCACAGTTATTTGTTTGTACAAGTTTGCTGTGGGATGTATTGGGCCTGTGGCGATAAGCATGGAGGCAGGAGGTACCTGGTAGAGGGGACTTCGAAGCTCATTGTGTGGCGATCTCACTGACCTGCCTTTAGGCTCCTAGTACACAGAGACTATGGTTGCTTATTTTTTAAGAATGCTTTTCCTCTGTTCGTATGATTTACCTCTTGTCCTTACCCTCTTACTGGCTTTCCCAACTGTCCAGGGAAACTGTAAGACCTCAGAGTATTTCAAAAGGGTTTTTAAATTTGTCTATCCTTGCAAATTTGAATACAGCATCTGCAGGAATACAGCGTTGCTGTTTTTTTCCTGCTGCAGACCAAGTTAAGAAGGCTGCGCTGACCCCAGCAAGAAAACTAAGAGGAAACAAAGCCGTAAGAGTGTGATTCCTCCATCTCCTGTCAGGAGGTCCTTGGCTTTAGATTTAGTACTGCTCTGTATATGTTGAAATGGAAGGGCTATTCAATGGTTTTGCAATGTTAGCAATCCCTGCAAAAATGGTGAGGAACAAGGGACCAAGGAAGGCCGTGTCCTGTTGCATGTGCGTCTCGGATCTTGGCAGAGGGAGATGTAAACTAATCCCCTGTAGTCCAAATGGATATGAAAGGCCCCGTACCTCAGTCAGAGCTGGGAAGCTGATAGAGAAGTTATAGCATGAGAAATGTTACAGCCTTTGTTAGGCAGGTCTATTGTATGATCACAATAGCTTGCTATAATTCATGAAAAGCTGCTTATTTCCATTGGAACCCTGGGGGCCAGGGGAATTTGTAGTCTGCCTCGAGAGTGGACCACGCAGCCCATCCCATCTGATGGATTTTGTAATATGTCTGTGGAATTGCAGCTGGGAGCAGAATTACACTTTGCACTTATGAAACAGCTTCTATTCAGGGCTTGTTCTCTGGGGAATGAATGCAAAACACCAGAAGAACAAGACACAAATCTTTCTAGTGCATCATGTTTGACAAATTAACTTTTGACCTTTCAGTGACTTTGTACAAATGTGGGAGCCTCTGCCTTAGTATACAGGATTTCAGGTTATTAGGAAGAAGATATTTTTTCTGTTCCCCTTTGGACTGTTACGCCTTTGTGAGGTACAAAAGAACCTTGATGTATGCAGCAAAATAAATGCTGGAAACCTGTTGGTTTTGTATTTCTGCAGTGTAATGACTGGCTTATGAGAAAAGCTCAGCGATGGTCATATGAAAAGAGTCTATTTTATTTTTGACTTCCAGTACTGGACAGTAGAGATTAACTCTTTTGTGCTTATTTTCAGACTGGATATTTCCATCTGCCCCATGGGGATTACTTCATTGAGCCCATTAAAAAGCATCCACAGAAGGAGGGAACACCCCATCCCCATATTATCTATGGGGCAAATATTCTTCAAAATGCTTTAAGGAGAAGACGGGCGATCCCGATGGAGAAAGAACAAGCATGTGGATTGAATGGTACCAATATTACTGGATTTCTGCCTGTTTGCTTTCTGCATCTTTTTAAGCAGCTTTTATTTTCCAGTGGCATGTGCCTTTCCTTCTGCTAGGCTTTTTTAAATTCTGTAAAAAGAGATTATGCAAAATGAGAGCATCTCAGTCAAAACACCTTGAGAGCCACCCATCTGGGTTCCTTTCTGAAAACTTAAATCCCCCCTTTGACTGCTGGGATATGTCTTTCACACCATTGATCCTTTCTACCCCTCACTTTTTTCTCCAAACAGAACTGTTCAGTGAGTTTGACTTGAATTCTTGAGTAGTTCTGGGATGACAGGAATTGCAGTCATTATTATTTTAAATAAAATAGTCTCACTCCATGCAAATGCCATCCTCAACATAAAATATCCATCCTCTAATCCATGGTTTAAATTTAGGATTTCTAGATTCTCTGTGATACCTACCAGAATATTTAAAGACTTTTATTTGGTTGTTCTGAAAGTGGAGTGCAGGGCAACAGCAAGGTGTTTTTTGTAGAAGTAAAAATAACTGAAATATTGGCTCAGTAATATTCAGCATTATGTTGTTTTGGAAAATAAACTAATACATTATCCTGGAAATACACTATGTAGACGGTAGTTGGCATCTCGTAATTACAAAATGAGTTCCTTTATTTAGTAAAATAATTTACTTGACTGACTTCATATAAAAAATTTAAAGATCTTGCATTGTTTCTCTGATGTTTGAGGCCTTCAAGCTGAGGCTGCACCAAACTTTAGAAAAGGTACAGTATTGGTAGGGAGAATGAATAATAACCTAAATGACATAAGACCCAAGTTATCTGCAGAATACACAGGGAGATGTTTCTGTCATTCACAGGTTAATGGTTAAAGAGTAGTTGGTTGTTTTACAGGGTTGGAAAAAGAATGAGGAATGTAGGAATTTTGAATCTGCAGTCATGACTGCTGCTGAAGTTTTACTGCTGTGGAATACGAGTTGATAAATTAAAGAAGCAAACAACAAGTCAGCCCCACTGTATTTCTGGTCATAGACCTGCTTTGCACTTCTTGCTTCCTGGCCAAGAGGAGTGTGAAATGATATCTGGGAGAAACTAGAAAGCTTATGGCTTGTGGGGAACTATTCAATCTTCTGTGATACCAGAAACGTGCGGATAAGGGGAAGTCATAAGAATTAATACGAATGCTGTTCCTTGTTATTTTTCATCAAATAAAAATATATCTCCTTCTTAGACAAATAAGGCTGAAGTTGAAGAGCCGTGAACATCTAAAGTTGATGTCTATTTTAACTTAAATCTAAAATAGCTCCCTGATTTTCTGTTTCTTCTGATGACTGCTGGGATGAGTGAGAAGGAATTATGTTAGATTTGCCTGTGAAGAATGAGGGAATGTTCTTGCCTGCTGTCTTCCACGTTTCTTTTATGGATGAAATAACGTCTGTAAGCAATAATACTTAAAAAATACTTAGGCAAAAATACTTAAAAAAGTATGGAGAGGAGATAGGAGATACCAGGGATCATACTGTGCATTTGCTTTGTGTCGCCTGCTTATTTTCTTTCTACCTCTCACTTTTAACCTCTTGTATCTTTCTTCAAAGTCCTGCAGAATGAGGCGGGAAAAGACTGGCTGTACCCGGATGCCGGCAAAAATTGAGCATAACTTCCCTGAGATTTGAGGGACTAGCTAAGTTTGCTCTAACAGGCTTTTGAATTTAAATGGCTTGTCTGATGTTATTCATTCTAATGTGACAGAACTATTCCTAGTGGTAATAATACGTTCATGATATTCCAGGCTAACAAAGGGAGTGTCTTACGAACTAACGAAGTAATATACTCTCATTTATGTTCTGTGCTTGACTGACTCGATCAGCCTTTAGAGGTAATGTCTGCTTTTGGTCAAGCAGTAATCTGCTTGGCTGTCATAAAAGTTAATCAGTGTGAAAAAGTGCATGAGGGAAAAAAGCATTTCCTTCATTACATTTTTGCCCTTCATGTCACAGGATATAACAATAATTGGTTCCTCTAAATGCCTTAACTTTTAATTTGTGTATTAAGTTTTGTTATCTTCTGTTGTAGCCAGCTCTTCAAGGAGGGTAGAAAAAAAGAAAGTCAGTGTCATTTCCTGTTTGCACTATGCACTGTCAAAGCAATTGCTCTTGTTAGGAGTGAAATAGAGGACAAGAAAAGGAAAGTGAGTTAATTCTTGCTTTCTGGGCTAAATATATTCACTCCACAGGCTTTGGGGAATACTTGGTGCATAAATAAATTTTAAAGGTAAGTTGACTCTTCCCCCTTCTCAAGACCTCAAGCACTTCATGCTCTTAAGTTTGATGCCAGAAGTCTGGTACACCCACATGATATCACAGGTGGCCCAGAGTAATGCCTTTTGGGATCACTTTAAAGCAAAACAGTTTTGATTTACAAGTCACATTTAATTCTAGAAACATATTCTGTTTACCAGATTAAACATCATGACCATTTTGTATTCTCAGCCCTAGCTTTGTCCCCACTGGGCTGGGGCTTAACTGGTGAAGAATTGCCTGCCATATCTCTTCTAGGAACTCGTTTTCAGAATCAAATATTTCAACCTCGTAGGCTGAGATTCATTGTATAGATGTCTGCTTTTGTTTATTTGAGCTCTGATTCTGTTTGGTTTTTAAACTTAAACTAAGACAATTGAGTCATTCTTCAGACTTGGGAAACCCTTTGTGTGCCCAGGCTAAAATGCAGTGGAGATTTTTGCTTGGAAAAGTTGAACCACGTGGATGCTTTCAAGTCAGCGCACAAAGTTGGGTAGTAATACTAGTAATATTTTAGTCAGAACTAAGCGTCTGTCAGGCGAGGAGTATAAAGACTAGTTGTATGGGCAAAATCAAAAGAGAGGAATTGGTGTGGAAGGGAATAGGCAGAGGATGCTGACCTCCTGTGGAGTCCTTTTCAAGCTTTTTTTTAACGCAAGGACCATGTCACCTCTTGGAAGAAGCCCCATGCAGCGTGCTCACGACGTGCACTGTGGCAACACCCTCATGAATCTCCAGGCTCCAGCCTGCTTGTCATCTGTCTCATCTCATTACGTACAGTAATACTTCAGCCTCAGTTACATTCACGTGCGCTTGCAGTGATTATATTAATTAGCTTATAATTTGCATTCTCCTTAACAGTTTCAGGTATTTTCAGAAAAATCATTGGGATAAATGATGTAAATTAAAACTTAGGTTTGTGCTCTACACTTCCACTGCTGCTTGGGCATCTGCCAGATGGCTCAGTCATTAGCTGCATGCAAAAATGAATGCTAATCTTGAAAGCACTGAAAGCACCACTATGATACTGTACATTGCAAGTTGCTGTTTTACTGTATCGTTTGAAAACTGTATGAGAAGTAGCAAAAATGATAAATGAAAAGTGTCCCTAAGCTTTATAAATAATGTTTCTAATCATTTGTGCCTGTAGGAGAGGAAACAAAGGATTGGGGATTTGCTTTATTTTTCTAAATAGGTTATCTTAAAAACTTTACAGTGCTCCAAGATATAACGCAGAAGAGATGGAATTACCCTCCCTTCTTCAGAATACGGTTTCCTCTCATTTCTTTCTGTTTTTGTGCTGTCTGCCACAAGATATTGGTTTGTTTGTGAACTGCAAAATGGAGAAGTTTGGTGAAATTTGTGAATGAAAATGCTGCGATGTAATTTAGCCCTTCCTGACTCAGCGCTACAGAGGGGACTGATACGATATGAATAATCAGACTTCTTTTTCTTGGCCTGGTGAGGTGGTCAGGGTGGTCAGGTCGCTGTCATTTACAAGGAGGGTAGTTGAGTTTATTCAGACAGCAGCCCAGTGTTTGCTGCGGTAGGTGGTAATGTATAACTAGAGAAGGAAAGGTTTAGAGTATTGGAGCGGATCTCCAAGAACACTTCATTGGAGCTTTATGGGTGTGGAAGTTGTCATATGCTTTGCCCTCATTTTGGCATTGAAAAGATTTGATAGATCAGTTCCACGCAGATCAGAAGTTAGGATTAGTTTGGTTTGTACATGGACCTCCAACTCCTTGACTGCAGAGGAGTTATAAATCTTACAACTGAAAAATTTGCATTTGGAGCAATTTTGCATTGGAGCTGTGGTGGGATAAGGCTGGGGTGGGAGGGAGGAAACAGACTGCGTGCTGCGTGATATGAGTAGAAGGATGAGGGGAGCTGAAGGAGCAGAGCAACATCATCTGCAAAACTCGTTTTCAAGTCTTTTGAATGATGGCTTGGTGGCATGGTTCATTTAACAGATGACTAGAATGCCATTAAGCCATTTCAGACAGTATTACTTGCTTTTCTTCCTAAGGGTTCTGCCTGAGTGCCAGATTTTATGGAATCGTGGTCTTGCTTTTTGATGATTAGCTTGATACTGCAAGAGCAATTTTACTATCTGCAAGCGTACAGCATAAACTGTTAGTCTTGGCTTTTGACAGTGAAGTCCTTTGTGTAACCACTTGGAAGAGAGAGGGAAGAAAAGCCCCAAACACTGTTTTATTCTCAAAGGATAACCTATCTTTTTTTGGAAGAACATTGTGGCCAATGTAAGCAGCCTTGCTTGCTGGCAGAACCCTTTGTACATGCTGTGTAGCTTCCATATCTTTTAAAGAATGATGCTGACATTTTTCCAGTATTTGTTTATCCTGTATTTAACCACATCACTTACTATTCAGCTTAATTTGCCTAGTGTCTCCAAAACACAGAGACTATTATTCTTAGGATGGTAAATTCACACATTGAATTGCAATAACTGAGATTAATTCAGTGCAAAGGGAAGAGAATCTTTCTCCCTGCATCCCTCTGCTTCCTATGAACAGGGTCTACTAACCCATTTAAAAGCTGCTTGCCATGAAAAAAGAACAAATAGATCCATTCAGGTGGAAAGACCTCTATTTTAAAGCAGGAACAACAAAATACACAGCCTGGAGGAGTACACATAGTATCGCTCATCTCTGGAACAGTTGGCGTTGAACTGAAAACAGCAGTGCCTGCTTGTGCGGACAGCAGGAGATGTAACATTTCAGGAGTGGGGTACCTGGGGAACAAAGACATGGGAGCTGGTTTGTTCTAGCAGTGGATGAAACAATTGCTGCTAACTGGTATCGAGAGATTTCCCCTCACCTCCCCACCCCTCCCACCACCCAAGAATCTAATGAAATAAAAGCAGGAGATTCTAACTTTCTTTCAGGTTTCAGGAAGACATTTTTTTCTTTTTTTCAGTTGCTCTCTGGAGTTTATTAGAAGCTAATCAGAGATAAGACTTTTTTTCATTGTCTTGTGCTTTCCTTCTCCAGAAAAAGGAAGAGTCCTGTTCTGTTTCTAAAACCTTTGGATTCTGTGCTGGGGAGATAAGAATTCTTCAGCTTTGAATTTCTAACATCTGACATATGAATTTAAGAAGACTTCTCTGGTCATTTCACTTTGCTGTCAAAAATCCGTTTATTTCTAACAAATCAGCAGGCACAAATGTCTAGCCTTGCTAAGCAATAAAAAGGATTCTAGGTTTCATTAGCATACAGATGTTTAATAGCTATGCCAACTATTACTTGAACTTCAGGTTTTGAGGGCACAGGATAAAGTTCTTATCTCTTGAGTAGCCTAGCAGTTAAATCCTTGAGTTTAAGCTAGTTGTGTTACAAGCTCCTTTTATAGTTAGTGGAATAGAACAGTCATTGTCAAAGGCTGATTCATCCTATCCAAAAATGTCGTCTTCAGCTTTTGGGATGAATTGTCCTTGGGATATGCCTAGGCTAGTAGAAATATTGGTAAAGGAGAAAGGAAAAAAATTCTGGATTTTGTGCAGTTCTCCCTCTCCAGTTAAATCAGTGCAGAGTCAAAACTAGAACTTTCTCCAAGTAGATCTGAAGTCTGTGCTAAACAGGGGCCAGAGGAAGCTCGATGCTGGCAGAGTGCTGACACCTGCTTTCCCAGTCCCTGGTTGTTTTCTCATCTTCTTTTCTTCTCCTCTGGATTTTAACCTTCAGTATTTCACTAACTCCTACTAACTGAGACATGGTACTTTCCATAAGTACTTGTGTTGCGCAGGAGGTAAGGGAGAAAAATGTGGAAACAGGAGATTGTTGTTAAACTGTGATAATAGTAACTTTTTGCCACAAAAGACATCAGAAATACGATATGCTTCCTCACTCAATGACTGAAAAAAAATGTAAAGTTCTGTGACAGGCCGTTTTCCAAATAATGTGAGTCAAAACTATATCACTGTGTTTCAGTGCAGTTTTTGTTTTCGGTCCCTGTGCCACTGGAGAGAAATTGTGTTTGCTATTGCTTGCTTACTGCACTTGCTTTCCTGTAGTTTAAAGGGTAGACTATGAAATCTTTCATGTCTTCATTGAAACAGTTTGCTTAACCACTCATCAGACTGAGGAGTCTCCGTCTGGATCCAGACTGAATTTAGTTCAGCATTTCTAACTATGTATTCTAGTAGAGGAATGTCTTCTGCTCCTGCTCTATCCCTACAGCTTTCCTCATCAAACTGTGTGTGATACTGTTCCACTGTTTGAGTATTGCCATTGACTGTGTAAATAAATGCTGTGGTAATGTAAATGTTAAATTGCTGCAGTATTGATTTGGAGAGCAATAGTAAGCTTTAAAATTAAACTGTTACGTATTACATGCCACGCCTTTCTCTTTTGTAGGATAACATTAGCCTTAAACAATTGTAAACCTGATTTCCACAGTTGAAATAGGAAACTCAGAAAGCTAAGCTGCATTTAGGAAACATTTTTGTTGCAGCAGTTTGAAAAATATGCTCAGAGCACTTGACCCATTAATGGAGTAGTATTGGCAAAGCTGCTCAGCCTTCAGTCTGCTTATCGCCAGATTTCTCAGTCATACTGAACTCTCTGTGAACTTTCAAAAAAGAAACTACAGTTACCTTATTATTTCTGGGCAGATCACAGCTTTCTAATTCTTCTGGAAGTGCTGGACTTTTGCTGTGGGGCTAATGCACTGATATGGGCTCAGTGTTCACAATTACTTTCTCTGAAGTCTGGGTGTCCCTGATGAACCTCTGGCAACCTCCTCTCATATGTGACCCACTTTAAACAGGTGTCTGAGCACAGTTTCTCTGCATGAAACACAGTGTCCTTGCAGCCTGTCCACTCCTTGCTTGGGGTTGGTGGTATTCACTCCATCTTCCCGGCATCTGCTTGAACTTGGATGTATTTTGTGTACTTGGATGCATTTTGTGTACTTGGAGAGACTCCTCTGGAAGAATTGTACTTAAAAGGAGATTGTAATACTCTTCTCAGCATAGATTTTGGCTTTATGATTAGTTGTGAACAAGGGAAACTGCATAACTTAGGACGTTATAAGAATTTTTCTCTCCAGTCATCGTGTAGAGACCTGTAAACTCTCTCCTTTTTAGGGAGAAGTGGAGCCATATCCAGACTTACCCCACTCCACACATAATTAATTACTCAGTAGCATGTTCTGGGTGCACAGATCCTATTCTACAGGCTTGATTATCCACTGAGTGTAGGGTGGAGTTCTCAACTCCAGTGGTGGGTGCTTGTGGGGACCATTCTCATAATGAGTAGCCTGGGATGTTGCGTTTAGTAGATGCAATTTCACTAGACAGTAGTCTGCAAAGGGCATCTTTTGGAGTCCAGGATGTCATTTCTGACACAGGTCTTTATATCTGAACTGTTTTTACATTTGGTTGCTGAAAACAAAGAGCTGCCTCAACATGGATTAGGTGAGCTACTGGACTTGCTGGCTGTATTTGATTTGTTGTGAAAGACTTCTAGTATGGTGAGGTTTGTTCCTCATTTTCATGGTGCTTGTGTAAAGATTACCTGTTGTAGGCTATCTTTGCAAATAATACCTCTTTACTGTGTGCTATTTCTGAACTGTCCTGAAAAAAATGTATGTAAATAACAGACTGCTGGGACACTATTCACTTAAAGATCATACCGAATTGCACACACTTTTTTTTCGAGAGAAAGGAATTGTCCAACAGAAGTAGGCATCCACCTTTAGGCAAAAAAAACCCCAACAGTGTCCAAAAGATTGCCATGCCACTGGAGAATGTTTTTGGTTGATGCCCTTAAATACTGTACTTGTTTGAAGACTTTGTGGAACCATTTGTTGCATGTCCAGGTTTCTATATGAAAGAGCATAAAAAGAGAATACTGATTTTTTTGCAATGATATCTTCTACACTTTCTGCTTTTTTTCTCTTGCAAATATTCAAGTTAAACTTATTTCAGCTAACAACATGTAATCAGGTGTTTTAGCTGAAAAAGCTACATATTCCTGTCCTCTTTAAACAGCTAATAGTGAAGTGTTTGTGCATATAAATTAGATGGTTAAATTAGAGAAAGTCTCTTCTAAGCTGTTCTGATCAGTTTCAAGAACCTCTGCCCCAAATGGATCTTTATGCAAAATAGGAAGTCCAAAGCCTTGATGTCCTTTATTCATTTCTTCAAAAAAAAAAAAAAAAAAAGGTCCAGTTCCATGCTGTCTCTGGTTTATCTCATTTGAAAAAGATCTTGTCTATTAATATTTCGCTCAGCTCCAAAACAATGTTTGAGTTGAAGCTGCAGAGAGATAGATTTTTGTAATTTAAGTACTTTTTAAACACGGTTAAAACACAGCCTCAATCTGTCTTCCTCTTTGCCAAAATTAGAATTAACAGCAGAGTTTCTTGCTTGCCTGAGCTCTAAAACAAGCTGAATCAAGTTTCTTCCCCTCTGATTTGCACTACTGTCAGTTGAGCCTCCAGTCTGGATTCCCCTCAGCTCTGTGGAGGTTTGGATTTGGATCAAAGTCTTCTTTCAGGTGCTGCAGTTTTAACAGGGGATCATTCCTGACATTTTCTGTATTATTTGCCTGACATTCTCCAGGCAAAATCTTCACTGAACCACTCTCTGCTTTATGGTATTTTCTTTTCACTGTCCCAGTTGCACCCGTTGCCCATCGTGAGGTACTTCTGTTGGTCAGGTCTTCCTCAGAGGAGATGGAAGATAAGAGAGATGAAATTTCATCTGCTGGGGAGATAATGGCGAAGAAGGGCAGTAAAAGAAGGGAGTTTCCTGCAAAGTCTGGGCCAGTAACATTGGCAGGCAGCTGAAAGTTGTCCAAGCAGAGATAGCCTTAACATTGGGGAATGGATTACTGAACAGCTCCTTCCCCAGGTGATGGAAGTGACCTGGTTTTATTCATTCTTATGCATTTTTGGGATATTTTTGGCTCCTTAAGCTGTAATTAATCATACTGTTTTATGATGTGTGTGAACTGGATGTTTCTTTCAGGCAAACTCATCTGCATTTTTCTTTCTCTCTGGTCCCATGCGTTTACCTTTATAATTTCAAGGCTACCTGGAGATAAGAGGAGCCATTTCTGCAAATGAAAACTGTTATTGTCATTTAGAAAATAACAGAGGCTGAGTCTGTTGACAGGACTTTGCTTGATTCTCTTTGCATGGGAGTGCAAATTTCAAAGCTCAAACCCAGTTCTAAGCTAATACTTTCAAACTTCTTGGCGCTTTAGTGCGGGAGCCCCAGTAGCTCCTGTCTGTGAAGGATTCTGGTATAGTTGACAGCAAACCACAGGGAGCCTACTTAATTATAGCTGGTGTTACTGGTGAACCTTCACCCTACGCGTGAAAAAAATGGAAGCGAATTAATGGGGTTGTGACATTCAACAGGTTCTAATGACCCTGGTAACTAGTCTCTGATAGGAAACCGAACACACAGGAAAAATTCACTCTCAGGACTGGCTAAAACTGGAAACATCCTTTAGCCCATGCCGTGGTACTCATGAAGGGCTGAGAATGGCACGGGTCACCCCAAGACAGTATTATCCTAACAGGACTGCTCGGGGTGCCTGCTGGCAGGAGTCCTTAACCTCTGATGTGCAGAGACGCTGTTGGCTGCCTCCCCTGAGATGTCCCAATGCTGTTTGTGCCATTCCTCCCCGTGCTCCTTCTAGCAGTTTACAGATGCCTTCTGCAGGATGGAGTAGCTGGGTGATGGGCTGTCCCTGCTCTGCCGTTTCAGCGGCTGGTGTCTGTGCATGGGTGTCTCTTCAGGGGCTTAATCAGGCAAAGTGAAATCTTGTGTGCTGAGTCAGAGCAAGAGAACCTCTGCAGTCATCTTTCAAAATGTGATGAAGCTGGAGAACATGGTTATCAGGACCTGCTTCTAGGAACAGAAAACATTAAAAGCAGTATGTGTCTGAGATTTTCAAGATGCTGTATTAGCATAATTCATTTTGCTAACTCCCAGACTGACCAACCCCTTCTCAGGCCCAGGCTCAGGAGGAGTCCTCACCTGCAAGAGCAGCTTTTCCACTGCTGATACTTGTTGCAGAAGCACAGCAGGGTTTGGGGCTGATGCATTGAAGGCTGTATTGCTTAGTAACATCATCTGAAATACAAGACGTTTGGCCTCAGCCAAGGAGAAGCAGGCCCCTCAAAGTGCTAGCATGTTTTAATTCCTTGGAGCACACTAGTGGGATTGGTATATTTTAAATACAGTGGAGAAATGGAATGGAAAAAACAACAGCTGGTCCAGAGAAGGGGCAAATAAACTCTGTTGTATAAGCACGGAGATAAGAAGGTTATAGGATATGCAGCATTTCTTAAAGATATATCAAACCTTGAAAGAATAGCATTTTGTTTCAAGTTTAATTCTAGATTTTCTCTTCTTTCCCTTAGTAATGTGAATTTAAACCAAACTAATTAAAAAGTGTAGTTTAACTACCACTTCAAAGACCTGTTCTGAGAGTAGCCATTTCTCTTTTACAACACAGACATCATGCATTAGTTTAGTTGGGGTACTTTACATTTCTTAAACTGTCTTTTGAGTGTTTAAAACTTGAGATTTTGTTTAAACAATTCAAATCTCTGGAATTATGGGTGAACCGTAAGGGCTATTTTCCGTGTATAACAAACTGCAGTGCAAGGAATGTTCACTTACTGATGGACAGTGCATTCATGAGAACTTGGCCTCTGTGTCTGCAGCGTGCCTCTAGTATGAAGGTCTTCAGAAGATGGGGAGATGGGGATAACGAGCCACAGAATTTCACTGACTTGGCAACTGTCACCCAGTGCTTTCCACTCCCTCATCTTCCTTTCAAATTTCTTCTCATATGATGGTGCCAGAAAGACTGAATGGCCTACAGTATTTTAGGGAGGTATCTGTTTGGTTTGGCTGTTTCTAAGGATGGCCGATGAGCAAAGGAATAGGATCCAGCCATTCTCTCCAGCTTTCACCCTCGCTCCTCTGTAACAGCTCATGCTCATCCTGCTCCTCACAGTCCCCTCATAATGAAAATAAGTCATAAAAGCTTTGAGTGATGTCTGGGAAAAGTATTATTTTCTCCATAATTAGAGGGAGGAAGGGAGGAAGGAAGAAGGAAGGGAGGGAGGGAGGAAGGAAGGGAGGGAGGGAGGAAGGAAGGAAGGGAAAAATGGTGTAATGTTAGAAGGCAAACATGAGGACTTGTGCAGTCCATTACAATAGCTAATTAGTTCTGTTATAAAATTAATGGCATTACATATTTGTTCTGTTAGTTCAGATAAACGCTTTCTGACTATTGCTATCTATTGGTCTCTTCAGAGTGATTTGTCATTTCTAGGCTTTTACGTAGTAAAACACAATGGTAGTGTGTGAAATGGTTAGAGATGCTTCTGGATTTTCCCGTAGGCTTGGGTTTTGCCTTGATACTGCCCTATTTCCAAGAGGTCTGGAGCTCTCGAAATGGGAGCGAGACAGGCACAGGGGCAGCCTGGGAGAGGTGAAGCAGAACTGTCAGCTAAGACACGTTTGCCAGGGCGTGTTGGATTGCGCTTCATTTTGGAAGCACGGGTCAGCTTTATTTGCTCTCAAATCGTGTGGTGTGATCCACCAGGGTATGTTTCATACCCCCTCGCCGGGGAAGGCCTGGAGGTAGTTCTTCCTTCTAGACCTGCCGACCTGCAGAGCTGCTGTGGGTGACGGGCGCTGCGAGCACTGCCAGTCTGGATGTGCCAATACGGCGCTAATTTTTCTCAATTCTCAGGCGGGTCTGGCACCGTGACTTGAATTCTGTGGTGTCTCAGCCCGTCTGCTGTGCCATGTCCAGTGTGCTGCAGCAAGTTCTGGTTTATCCTGTGTAAACTTACCTTGAGCTGAATTAATGAGCAGGTACAGTTTGTAGAACAAGAGCATTGGAGGATTCCTGAGAATAGCAGTAACACATAAAAAGAGCTAATACAAATACCAAATTGGGGTTTCATCTTCGCTTTACTAACACTAGGACACTAGTTTTTCAATGGGGTTTTGGAGTATTTGGAAAGCACTGATTACTGTCTTGCTTTTTATCTTTTAAAACCCCTTTTGAATCCTGTTAGTGTACACTACCTATTAACTGTAAGAAAGTGTTCTGGGGGGAAAAAAGGTGAAAAGGAATGTGTTTATATCCATGAGCTTAATAAAATGTTGAAACGCAGTGCTAAAACAAAGCCTGGCAATTTATATAAGGAACACTAATGGACCTTCCGTTCAGCTCCTTGGATGATTGCAAAAGTTTTGTTTAAAAGTTATGAGGGGTATTCCAAATACTTTATGTTGTCTTCTAGGGTATTTTTCTTCCACCTCCTTCTCCATCTATGTGTTTTGCTAAAATATTGTATGATATGTTTTCTCTGATGTGGCTACGACATACAGTAGCTAGTGTTGTGGCTGACATAGAGGCTATCTTCTGGTAAGTTTTGAAAAAAGTGGGATTCTGTCTTCTGCATTAGTAGACCTAAACTAAAATGCAGAAAAAAAGGAAAGTGTAATCTAGATTATTTTCCTAGTATTTTCCCATCCTTTTGTGTTATAAATCAGGATTAAAAGGCAGCTAGGAGCCAATTTTTAAACCATTGGTTATGAGACCAGGAAATTCTCATTGTCAGTGCTCAGTGAAAAAATCCCATGTATATTTTAACGGATGCTTCATTAATTTATATAAGTAAATACATCCTTATACATTTTTACTTAGATATTTAGGACCTAGGGTCAAAATATTTCTTAACCAGTCAATTCTGTAAATATGAAGACAAAGATCTCTTTAGAACCATTTTTTTTAATTTTTTTTTTTACCTGTTTTATGTTTGGACATTAAATAATTTATTTCTGTCTAGTGCTTTATAATTGGACTGTGACATTACAGCTGGAGCATTCTCTCAAATCCAGTCTTGAAAAGGTATTTTTAGCTGAATTCTTGACTTATTTTCACATCTGTAAAAGTTAAAGTAGGTGAATCTGTCTTCTTGAAATCTACCCAAGGTTTTTGTGGTGGCAGTGCCAAATAATAAGGGGATTCCAGCTGGGGTGGTTTCAGCTGAGTTCACCAATTCCCACACGTATGGGTATCCCAGTAACCTCTCTGTTGACGTCTTGAAAGATACACAGTTTAAGCTGTACATTTTGAAAGCTGAACTGGAAACTTTTATTTCTTAGAAATGTGAACATATTTGAGTAACTGAATGATAAAAATACCCTGAAAATACTAATCCAATGCCAGAGTGTTTAGCAAAAACCTGACATTGTAAACATATAGAATAGCCACAAAAGCAGTCAGTTTATATGATGAACATAAACAGACATCATCTTTAATAACTTTGCTTGAAAAAATTTGCTTACAAGATGCCAGTGGTATTGCAAACACTAAGTATTCTGTTTTATGGTATTACTTTTTATCTGTGAACTGAGTGCTGAGCTGGGATTTACTCTTGTGCTGTAACACCAAAGATATTCGTGGCAAACACAATGAGACCACATTTGTGCTAATAAATAAAATACGCCGGTATTCTTTGTCCTTGCTGCCAAGTAGCACAGAACAGTCTGTGTGCATACATGAAATTTTCTCAGCCTCCTGAACAGGGTGGCCAGATCTGGCTACCAAGAGGGATTCCTGACCTGTGTCCACTCCTGTGCCATGCTCAGGAATTGACTGAGAGCGTGCTCATTGCCCCATACAGCGGCTGTGCTGGGAACCGTCCACCTTAATAAAGTAGGCAAACAAGTTCCAGTGCCTGGGTGTATTTGTTCGCTGTCTATATTTAACTTATGGGAGTAGGCAAAGCCTGATAGGTCAAGTTCTTGTAATTTTTTTTGGTGAGAAGGAGAGGACTTGAGAGGATGAAGTGCCGTTTTGCTCCATGAAGCTTCAGGAGTGTCATTATATATCCGTGGTACACAAAAAGCACATCACCTGGAGAAGAACCAAGTTAGTGGTGGGTTCCCTGTGCCCCGGCAGAGCATCTCTCTTGGGACAGCGAGACTGCTGAGCTCTGCTAGCAAGGATGGCATAGAAAGGTAAGGATGCCATTCACAGAGAGCCAGAGATGTCAGTCTTTTATAGCTGAGCGTCAAGTACAAATAAGCCAGTTGTATTAGAGTAGTGGACTTTCTCGTCACTCCAAAATATAAAAATCAAATAGGAGTATATGATGATTGCTTCTCCATATGGAAATACGGAAGTTTGTTTTCAGGAGTGATTTCTGCTTGCAGCTGCTGAGGCATGACCAGGGTGTTGTTCATTTGACTTTTGTGGTGTTTCTGTGACTGAATTAATTTTAAGGTATCAACATTAATTTGTGAATAGTTTCGATTGACCTGACTCTACATTTTTGGTGACAGAAATATCAGACTGAAAATCTTCTTGCAGCTCTGGATGGTGTTCATATGTCAGAATAGCACTTTCTCAGTCACTTGCATCTACAACCACAGAGACAACCAGTTAAACGTTGTAGTGATGTCAGAAAGGAATGCTGTAGTAGTTTTTTTGATGATTCGTGTCCCTGCTAACTCATAGCAAGTCAAGAATACCAGTCATTACTAAACACTGTTACAGAATGTTGTGTTTCTGAGCCTTTTTTTTCAGTTGCGGGATCAGTTGGTTTGGGTGAGAAAAAAAATGAGTATTTTGTACAGTTTTCATTTATGTCCAGCTAAAAATTTACTAAACTTTGAGTGATCATTTGTGGCTCTTATTTTGTTGGCTTGCTCATATGTGTAGAAATGTTAATTTCTTGAAGTGTCTTGTAGATGCTTTCCGGATCATCAGTGGTCAAGAAACACTGCTACAGAACACTTCAGACAGTTTGTAACTTAAGGGCGTCAACTTCAATAGTTAAGACTAGTTAAATAATAAAAATGAGCTATATGGATGCTATTGCTAAGTTTAGCCTTTTGCCACATTTTTCCTAAGCTGTTATCAAACAAACACCTTCAGTTTTTGTTCTCTTTTTGCCTGGGAGTGAAAGAAGTAAATACTAGAATTATAAAGAGAGGTGAAATGTAATGTCTTTTAAAGTGCTGTGTGTAGAAAACAGTGAGATTATTATCTATAAGGTAGAGTTCCAGTGTACTGGTAGTATTGCCCAAGGGCAAAAAATTCTGTAAACTTACTATTTTTAAGTAATAATAGCTGAGATGGAAAGAACTGCCATTTACTTCCAGAAGTCAATGGAGATAATGAAGAGCAAATTTGCTGAGTGTTTTTAACATACAATGTTACTTGGGAGCTAGAGACAGTCAATTATTATGGAATATTGTTTACAGAACCTATTTAGACTCTAAGCCCTCCTCATGACAGCAAGCTTTATAGAGAAAACATGAAACTCCTTGCTTAACTACAACAGATTGCCTCAGAGCAGCTATTTGTTGTTTCGGGAAGAGGTGCAGTTAGGGCAACAGGCACAGAAAAACGCAAAGAGATTGGGGCCAGGCAGGAGGACAGAGGTGTGTGACGTGAAATATCTTTAGTTCAGTAACCGTGCTTTTCACAGGGAGTTGCAAATCAAACGGCTGAGATTCAGTTCCTGTTAACTTGGAAGTCTCTTGGTGTGGGTGAGACTTGTTAACTTGGAAGTTTCTTTGTGTCGCAGCCCGCGGGGAAGCTGCATCCTGTTTTGGGACCACCCAACAGGCTGGGTCAACATGGGAGTGGTGGCATCTCGCGGGTGCTCTGCGCTGCCTGTCTCCGTTTGCCTCTGACTTCCTGTTCCTCTGCAAGAGGAGACGGGAGCAGCTGGTCCCAGCTGGTTCTGCACTAATCATTTGCAAGCACAGAGAGGTGCGAGCGGCTGGTTTTGCTGTTTAATGAAGGGAAATGATGAGCCAGAGAGGAGTTCCTGTGGTACACAGGTTGGCTCTTGGGGACCTAGAGGAGGCTTTTAAACCCACCCAACATTTCTGATTCTGCGCGGGGGAGCATAAACAGGCAAAACTGTGCTGGGCATATTGGTTTTGTGGGGATGATTATAGTACCAGGAGGATTTTGCGAACGGTATCTGTGTGGAGGGAGTCCCTCCTCAGTTGTTGCAAGACTGAAAAAGCCAATCTGAGCATCTCGAGTGTACAGAGCAGCAGTCTGTCCTCTCTGGGGAGGTGCGGGGAAATCTTGAGGTGTTTGCAGAGAGCTGAGCAAGACAGCCAGTGGGAAGAGAGGCCTCAAGGGGAATCCCAAACCCTCCCCTTCTGCTCTGCAGCTGTTTGTCCCTGGTCAAACCACAGGAAACTTATACCCTGGCTGGAGGATGGACCAGTACGGAAGGAAGCATATGTTATGGACTGGGGGAGAGAATTGTGCTGACATACCTGCCTTCTTTGCTGTACTTCAGCTTGTGGTTCTGTTGGGGAACAGAAAAAAATGTTTCTTCGTTTTAGGACATTGATAGCTATGTCTACCATGCAGAATTTGGCGTCTGATAAAAGAGGAGCTGCACATTTCTGAAGTAAAATGTTTGCACAGGGAAATGCACCGGTTTACTTACAGTCCCTGAATCAAATGTGATCATTCTCAGTCATTCTTTCTTGAAGAGACTGCTAATGTTCACCAGTTTTAGATGCAGTTGGTATTGTGAATGTAAATGTATAACTGTGGGTACATAAGCTGCCTTAATGACTTGCCCAAGAGGAATGGTTCTCCTCAGTCCCTGTCCCTTGTTAAAGCCCAGGAGGTGGAGGCTTGTTTTAGCTACTTCTCAAGTCCCAGTAGTGGCTGGTTGCAATCTGTACAGCTTGAAAAGAACATTGCACTCTTGTCCCAGCCATGTGGAAAGAGCAAACCTTCCGTCTAAACCACTCACACTGCCCAAATCATTGGAATTACAACCCTTAGTAGTTCTTTCTTGTCCTTTACCTCTTCCAGCATCATTTTGCTTTTTTATGGCGCCTTTCCTTGCATTGATACTCTCTGTCCACTATTCCTACGTTCTCACCAATTCTTGAAGCTTGGCATTAGGTGTCCTGGTTTGAGGTAAAACAGAACCAACTTTCTGTTCGATAATTTTATTTCTTAGCTAGACCTCTTCTAACTCTCTGAAGTTAACAGCATGTTGTGCTGAAAATGGTTTGTTCTCAGAGTGATAAGACAGTTTGTGCCAAGGAATGGTATGCAGAAAGGCTCTTGCTCATACTTATAACAACCAAGGTCAGCTAATTTCATTATTTGCGCCATTGGAAGGTCGGAAGCAGAAAATTGTAGAGGGGTCCCACCTGCAGGGAGGAGCAGATGGGACAGGTGACCCAAAACTGACCAACGGAGGTATTCCATCCCATCTGCCCCATGCTCAGTATAAGAGCTGAGGGATCAAAGGGTCAGGTCTCTTTCTTCAATGTCTGATGTCTGAGGAGGACCCTGTCTGTTCATCTGCCTTTGACCCCCATCCGTGTGTCCCTGACTCCAGCTGTGGAATCCAGTTCCCGCCCGTCACTGAGTTCAGTCTGGGACTTCCCCAGTGCCTGCCGGTGACATCATCCTGGGAGCTTGATACAGTTTTGTATATACTGTACCTATTTTATTATTTCCTTTTTATTTTATTATTAATATTCCATTAAAGTAGTTTAGTTTCTTCTAAGCTCATAAATCTCTCTTTATCTCTCCTCCTTCTTTGTACGAGAGGCTGGGGGGGAGCATCTGTCACTGGCCATTGGCCAATTTGACCAAAACCATGACATTAGGACACCCTGCAATTAGTGGAAATCACTTAATTAACTCCAAAGAACTAATGGGCACTCCAGAGACTTGTGCTGCCAGTTTCTGGATCCTGTGGTTCATAACTGTCTTCCTGTCCATGTGTCCAGAAGCTCCACAAAATATGTGGAGAAACTCTTCAAGAGTTTCAGCGCTTGCTTTCACTGCTGAATTCTGTAATGCCTACACAAACTTACCTGCAGCATGCAACCTTAGGGAACATAGTCATAGAATCATTTAGGTTGGAAAAGATCCTTAAGATCATCGAGTCCAACCATTAACCTAGCACTCCCAAGTCCACCACTAAATCATGTCCCTAAGTGCCAAGTCTACATGTCTTTTTACATAACTTTCAAATGTCTTTTAAATACCACTCGAGCACTTCCCTGGGCAGCCTGTTTCAATTAAAAAATAATTTTTATTGTCCCTTATTGACTTGGGCTTAATCCCTGGGAAAAAAAATTAGAACATTCAGGCAGAAGGAAAATCGTGGTTGCAGAATGTAGGCAACTCCAGGCATAGCTGTTTCCCATGATGTTGTTCTCTATGTACCTCCTGATGTCAGTGGCCCAGAACATTTATCATTCCATCCTTCCCAGCGTAAGTACTAATGAGGGGCAGGCACACTCAGCAGCAGTATTTAATTAAGTGCATCAGTCAACACAGGTCCAATTTTAGCTTCATTCTGCATTAGAGTGGTTGTGACTCCACTGTTTGATACTTCATGTTTTTGACAGCAGGAATGTTAAAGTTAAACAAAGCCTGCAAAGTTGCAAGCTTTCTTTCTCTGTGCTTGTTTTTGTTGTGACTTGGGGGTTGTCAACATGGGGAAGTACGTGATTAAATAGCTGTAGTAGTTTCCTGTGTGAACACTGCTTCACACTCAGAAAGCATTTGTGTGATTTAGCTTAGACTGTTTCAGAAATGCCTAGGAAAAAAGCTGGTTTGGTTACCCATTCTGTTTTAAATTCACATCCTTTCTTCCTTGTTTTACAACAGTTTTTCCGTGTAGGATGTGAGCCTTTACTCTCACATTGTCAGCATCCTGGCTTAGTTTTGTTATGGATATTTGTAACCACAGTTGTATGTATAAGAAGATACTATGTGTACAAAATTTGTAGTGTATTTGGTTTCACTGAGCTTTTCTAGATAGCTGTCATATTTATTTCAGCAGAGATAGTTAGAATAGGGGAAGAGGTTCACTTACTGTGTTTGAGTTTTGTAAATAGTAAGTTCTTGCAGTAAATCAGCTATTAGAGTTGCTCTCCTCCATCATGAGTGAAAGAGGAGAAGGTCCCACTTTCTTTATTGAGAAGTGTGATGGTTAGAGCACTGTCCTGGGAAATCCCAAGTCCCTTACTAGATCTAGCCCAAAGCTGATGGGGTAGTAATCACTTTTCAGAAAACTGTGTTGATTTCTTCTGCCTTACTATCCTTTTAATTCTTATTATCTGAGTCACTCCTTAGCCTTTCCTTTATTTAGTCTATGTTTGGACTTCTGTATACTTTTTAGTGCTAGGTTAATGTTATTAATGATGATTTCATATGTTTATTAATTTCCCTTCTATTTCGACAGAGTTTATTGACCTCTTGAAGAACTCACCCCAAAAATGTAGTCTTTTTGTTAATACTTAAACTAAAGGCACATCTTAAAACAAAGACAAAGTGAACATTATAGGAAAAATCATAATGTAGCAAGTTCTGAACAGTGTGAGATTAATTAGTCTATCATCCCTAGCATCATTCAAACCTCCTATCTGGAGAACATACCATTTTGACTGTGAATAATACAGTGTGGTAAAAATGAAAGCTCTCGCCCAAAGAGAAAGGAGGTGAGGATAGGAAGTGAAGGCATAAATCGGTACTTCCATATTTTGTCTGGCAGCCTTCAGTCGTAGGCTGCATTCTCCTCTTCTGGGAATTTCCAGACATTTTCACCTTGCTTCCTCAGAGCCCTGTGTATCTCCAAAGGTGTTGAAAGGTGGCTCTGGGCAGTTAGCACTTTGAGGTCCTCTTATCTTGCACTGTGTGCTTTACTCTTCCTTGAGCAACACCTGCAGGAAACAAAGGTGGAAAAAAGGCCTTTGATGTAGAAATCTCACATAATGCCTTTAAGTGAGGTGAGTCATATCAACTCAATAACAGCATTTCCGGGGAAAAAAAGCGGAAATTAAGAAAAAACCCTCATCAAGCAACATTTTGAGTGGATGAGTTGTTTTAAGTGAAGAACTAAAATGTTTTTTGTAGTGAGACTATTGAAAGTTCTTTCATATTAGGGATTGGCAAATAATGGTATAGTTCTGTTGCCACCTAATGAAAGATGAAAGTGGTTTGCTAAAAGACAGAATATAACTCTTCTTTCCTACACAGAAGCCATGCAGCCATGAGAGTTAAGGGTCCTATATGTTGTTGAGTTAGTCAGGTAGGATTTGTATAGATAGTTTCAGGGGACGTTTTTATTTTTCACTAAAAGCAATTTGGATTTTGATTTTAAAAACCAACCATTTTGCTGAAATTCATCTACCATTTCTAACTAGAAGATGACTAAATGTTGTCGTCTACACCATTCCTTCTGGTTATGCAGTGATATGGCTGGATATCACTTATGACTTACGAAACATAGTTTGTGACTCATTTGGCAGATTCAGGTTTTCTAGTAAAAGCCTCGCATCTGCAAAATTATCTCCCACAACAGAGAGAAGCTTCTGAGCATTGCTTCTTGTCTTTCACGCAGTTTGTTAGCTGAATCTCTTGCCAACCTTCTTTTTATTTAGTCTTAGAATATCCTGGGTATCCTTTTAGCGCTACCTTCATTTCTGTTCCTAAGGACTCCAGCACTATACCTACCTGTGTTACATCTTTCTCAAAAATGCATGGAAACCCTCAGGGTTCAAGTACTCCCTTTCTCTCTTCTGCTACTTGTGGAGTGTGCTCTGCTCAGCAGTGATGGTGGAGGAGCATGGCGAGACAGGCTTTTCTCAGACAGCACTGTATGTTACTGGGTCTCAAACCCTCCATCACTTCTTGGCTATTCCTGAACTGGTGGGTTGCTGGTCAAGGTTTCCATTCCTGGGCAACAGGGCACCTCGGTTCTCAGCAAATGGGAAATCACTTGCAACACTTCGCTAATTTAAGGTAAAAGTGCGGTGAGATTATTTTACTTCAGAATGAAAAGCTGAACAGAGACAATCATTGTTTGGAGAGTCATAAAAGCAGAAGTAGAACCATACTTTATAGCTACCTGTATGTTAGTGTAGCTCCAAGACATTCTCCCTCTCTGCTTCATCTAAGTAAAAAAGTTGCCAGGAGACTTAACACAGCAGAGATCAGGTCCTTAGACATTGCCCTTCCAGGTTAGATCCCTGCACTGGGGGGGATCAGTCACTGAGGAGAGGGTTTTGTCTGCAAAATCATCTTGCTACCTGGCGTTAATTTGCGCAACTGGAATCTCTTCTGAGATTTTCCCGCGGTACATAGCCTCATGCTTAACCAAGACTCCAGACTTTTCCCTGAGGGTTGCTCACCATTGCAGACTATGGCTTTAAACATTTTTACATTCAATGCTATCACCTGTCCTTACAATAAAAACACGTCTTTGCTAGAGGTAAATACAAAGCCTGACAGCTGGTGTGATGTTTTATTTGGCCATAAACAATCACTTAACCAGCAGCCTGAACAGAACTTTTGTTCAGACAGGTGCGGGGAAGATTTTTCTCAGAACAAAACCCTTAAAATATAGATATTGAGAACTGCTTCATAGAAAGAAGAATGCTGAAAGCCATGCAAATGTACAGGAGAGACTAATGAATGCAGCTGAGAAATAGCCCCTGATAGAGGTGGCTGTTGCAGTAACTGAACCAAGATTGAGGGAATCAGCAGGAGCGATGCTGCAGCCTGGGTTAGTGGTGTTAGGGTAGAGGTTATAGCAGTAGTAGTCCATTTCCCTTCTCTCACAGCGAAACTTACCAAACTCCAAACAAACAAAACTAAATAAACCACCCACTCTCTTTTCTTTGTCTTTACTCACAAGTTATATTCTTCCACGTAGACAAGCTGTTTTTCCATGCAGCTCATTCTTCAAGGTTAAGATACAAAAACACGTGCCTTTCTTTGAGTCCCTTGGCTTGGTGGGAAGGCAACTTCCTTTACTGACTGACTTTTTTTACTGGTAGACATATCTACAGGACAGAGTCTGCTTGTGTGTGTGCACAAGATGACACTGGCAAGTGATATCACTTGGGTGTTGGCCTCTTCTCCCAAGTGAATAATGACAGGACCAGACAGGACCAGAGGAAATGGTGTGAAGTTGCAGCAGGGGAGGTTTAGATTAGATATTGGGAAGAATTACTTTACTGAAAGAGTGGTCAGGCACTGGAACAGCCTGCCCAGGGAGGTGGTTGAGTCACCATCCCTAGAGGTGTTTAAGAAACGTCTAGATGTGGCACTTCAGGGCATGCTCTAGTGGCAGAGATTGTAGGTTGTTTGTTTGTATTGGGTGGGTTTTTTTTGTGTGTGGGTGTGTATGGTTGGACTCGATGATCTCAAAGGTCCTTTCCAACCATGAAGATTCTATGATTTTATGATTCTATATGGGTTGGTAAGCACAAAGGAAATGGATATTCTTGGGCTTTTTATTGTAACGGTGTGTGGATAGTAAAAATCAGAAGCTTACATGTCCATTGGAATTTATTTACATTTATTCAAACTTATCTTACATTCGAGTATATTTTTATGCTGTTTGCCTTGCCACACAGGTCAAAATTTTTACAGTTCTTTATCCTTCACAAGTAGTATTTTCAGCATCTTTTAAAATGTAAATGCCAAGTTCATGCAAAAAGAAATCTACTTACAACTAATTTTATTTATTTATTTATTTGTTTATTTATTATATTCGAAATCTGCAACATCAAATACGTGACATGCTGCTTCGCATATTAATTCAGCTTTGTTCAGTATACTTTAAATGGTAGTTCAGAGGGGTACAGGTATCGGTCTAGCAGGATGAACCTGGGGTAGGTTTGTAGGTTTCTGGGCTTCTCAGTGGTATGTGCCTGGTGCTGGCTGAAATCCTGAACTGGTACTGCAATGCAGGGCTAACTGGTCACGGCGTGTGCCAACTAATGGAGCTGCTGTGCACTGCAACTCAGTTCTGAATGTGTAATGTGGCTGGTGTAGTTTTGATTATTAATGTGATGATATTTCAATTTTATACATTATGTGTCACCAGTACCAGCATTTCTTTCTCCAGGCGTCTTTTGGACTGACCTCAAAGAACCCATTTCTGAAAACACATGCATCTTCTGTTGCACATATACGATAAACCAAGTTATTGATCACCTTTTATGCTAGAAGATGTATTAAACACACCATTAATAGTGCAATGCTGCCACATTTTGTATACAAGCAAGACACCATGATACATTCTGGCTGAACTTAGTTCTTCTAAAGGGCAAACAGTGCGCTCATGACAAAGGCATAACAGATCTTCTGCGTGCGTGAGCACAAGATTTGGGACCTAGCTGCCAGGTCATCCATTTTTCAAGGGAAGAGTAGTCTGTGTAACCTCAACACTGGTTCCCCTCAACACTTAGAAGCTGGGAGATGGAGGTAATGCTGGATAACTGTCCCCTGCCCCACAGTAGTGGGGCTTATACTGGACAGGCTGTAAGCACTTTGAGGCAGGAGCTGTCATTCTGGCCTGTGAATTTGGCCCGTCTGGAATAAGGACATCCTCTTCCATGAATGAGATCCCAAGGAACTATTGCAGTATCTGTAATAGCAACCGGTGCTCCTGATCCTTCCTAGGGCTAAGGGAATCCCAGCACTGTAGAAGTGTTTCTTTGGCTTTGAGGCTGGAAAACTACCACCAATTGCTGTCAAAATGGCATCTCTCACTTCTTTTTCAGGCCTAGGGGTATTTACATTCCCGATATTTTCCCGGTAACACAAGTCAGCTGGCCTTCAAAGCTAGAATGAGTGGAATTAGCCCCACTGAGCTCAGTGCAAGGTTGCTTGCAACAGAGCAAACAGCTTTCCTGAAAGGACTTAGATACATAGGTCCCCAAATTATGGGGGAAGGTCTAAGCAAGTCTTGCCTGTCAGTCAGACAAGATGACAGCTGCTGAGGAGCCCGAAGGTCTGCCTGGCTGGTATTTAGGTGACACCTACTGGTGGAGCATTCCCACTCTTTGGGAATATTTTCCATGCACAGAACAAATGGTTCATGGATGTGCCAAAGCACTTGGGCTTAATGTGCCATCCTGCTGAGAGTAAGAGCTGCGTGTGGAGAAAGCAGGTCCCTTATCTTAAGCTATGAACTGGTGTCATTAGAGAGTTTGGAGCAAAACTGCAGAAGAGAAATTCCTTGAAAATGACATTCCCAATTCATTTTTTTTAGCTTGGCTCTGTCTCGCACCGTAATCCCTGGTGTTGGAGTAGGGGTAACTTTTGGATGGATGTTTAATCCATCCAGGGTTGGGTATTCAGAACTTTACTGGACGGGGTCCTCAGCAGGCTGGTGTCCCTTTGGACTTGGTTCTGCTTGGGGTCAGGTTGGTGGCAGCCAGAAGTCCCTTCCAACCTATATCATCTTGTGATTCTGTGATACCGACGTTCTGTCTGCAAGCGTTACAGCCACACACTTCAAATCAAGCTTGAAAATTTTGTCTAGTCAACGATGCTTCTTACTCTTCCAGATACCCTCAGCTTTTTCAAACAGCAGCAGCATCGGAGGGAGAGATGGCAAGAAAACCAAATGGCTGTCAGAAAGGTTTCTCGACGCTCTGTTAGCAAGGAGCGATGGGTGGAGACGCTTGTGGTTGCAGACAGTAAGATGGTTGAATATCATGGAAGTCACCATGTGGAATCATATATCCTCACTATAATGAATATGGTATGTACAATTTTTCCCTTTTTTAGATATGTGAATGAAGCAAATTTTAACTTCATTATGTTATTAATCACCTAGAAACAAGTCTGTAACATTGTTCTCTGACAGAAATGTCCTATCATTCATATATATTCATTGAAACTCTGTATTTTAAAGCATTTTTTACCTTATATTTTGCAGAAGCATAATTTTTCTCTGGATTTTAAGTGAGAGAAGTTTCATAGCTATAAATGCTAACAGTAATTTTCTTTCCACTGAAATGCCCTGTTTCCCCTGGAACCTGTTGCTTATTGGTGATTTCAGGTTGGTGGCTATAGCAGCAGAGAGAAATTCTACAGTTTTAAGTATATGGATTCGTTCCTATGTCTGTGGATGAGAAAGGCACACAGGACCCCACTGAAACTGTAGTAATTTAGCAAGAGCTAAAATATCAGTGTATTAATGTTTTGGTCACAAATCCAAACAGCACCGTATGAGCTATTATGAAAAAAATTAACTCTGTCCCAGTTAAAACCAATACAACTGTTTTTCCCAATAAGTATCCTGCCTATAATACAAAGTCCACATTGCAAAATAAAGAAAAGTTTAACTTTCAATGTTTTCCTGCGTTTCAAGTTTCAAAATGTAATCTGGGAAAAAGGAATAGAGTTTCATGAGACTGCCTACAGATACATCTTCTGTCACTATCTGTATCACGGTAGATATTGACCTTGGAGAGTCTATTGAGAATGTCTTGTACGTTGTTATCGTGGTACATGTGTAATATATGTGAAATTAATCACAGTGTAATTCTAGCCATGGTAACCAGTCTGTCCCTTATGTTTATACAGTATGTTCCTGACTGTGCCCCAAGCAGTCTGGCTAGCTACTCAGGCAGTTAGCCTGATTAAACAGACACAAAGATGATTTGAGCACGTGAGGTTTTGTCCACGCAGGGAAAATATGTGGAATAAAATCCTGTCATGATCAGATTCATGAACAAACAAGTCTTAACATTTTTTCTGCGGTATGTATGTACCTGAGATGTTAGGGTTACTCACAATGATTCAGCTTTCAGTCTAATACCTTGAAAAACACCCATATCAAAATCAGACCATTGCAAACACAATTTCCACTTCAATTTGGTAATTTCTCTTTAGTGGTCTTCTCCAAGACAGTTTTGACCCAAACCATTCATATCCAATCCGTACCAGTCCATTCATATTTCTTGTGATACATGGCATAGCTCACATATAGATAGATTATGACTATCTACTGCTCTGATTCCCTTTCCTTCTGCCTAATTCAACATTGTGATGATGTCTATGACATTTTATTGGGGTCAAACTTTTGCCAAGTTCAGTTCTTACTCTTTTTTTATTTGGATTTTTTTGAATGGATTCATTATCTTTGCTTTTGTTCTTATCATCCTCTTTGTGCTGTGAAAACACAAGTGTCTATCATTTAACTGATTTCTCTTTGCCTAGTACTGACTAATTTTTGCTTTGTTGTGGTAGAAGCTGATTGCTGTCAAATGAAAACCGGATGATTTGGTGTGCTGGTTTTTTTGCACACTGAGTGGATCTCTCCATCAGTGATACGTCACTCTAGATGTTGTGTTCTTTTCTGCTTGTGTTTTTCAAGAACTCTGCAGTTCTTGAAAGGGAAATGGACATAAAATAATCTTGTGTAATCTTGTGCTTTTGCTCTTTAGTTTAGTAACTTTTGCCAAATCCTGTATCATCACTCATTTGGCAGAGCTGCCCTTTGCAGTAACATTTCTGCCCTTTGCAGTTCTAACATTTGTTGCATTTCAGTAGACTTTCAATGAAGTGCATTGAGGATTTAAAAAACAAAACAACACCCCTATCCCAAGACGAACAGTGTGCTTGAAGTAAATGTCGTATTTTCTCTCTAAAGTCCTGTTCTTCTATAGAGGAATCAGTTAATCTCATACCTCCTGGCTCTGGCACAGGTCACAGGGTTGTTCCATGATCCAAGCATTGGCAATGCAATTCACATTGTGCTGGTCCGGCTCATCCTCTTTGAGGAGGAGGAGGTAAGGTTTTTATTTTCCTCAGAATGTCACTTATAAAACTTGGGATTTTAATGCATTGAGCCATAATTATGGAGAGGAGGGTTTATTTGCTTAAAATAATGTGCTCATTTTACTCTTCTAATAATCTTTGGTGTGTCTGGTTTTAGAATAAATGCTGCCCTGGATAGCAAAATATTTAGCTGATGACTTCAGGTATTTCTGCAAAAAATTGCCAAGGAAAATGTAATTAAAACAGGCAGATTAAGAATAGGGAAATGGAATCTCCCCGCTGTCAAAAGAACATGGGATGCCAAGGAAGACTAGATGAGAAACAGAAATTAATATGTGCATCTTCACTCATAATCTAATTACGTAGAATTACCTGAAATGTATTAAAAAGTGCAATGCTAGATTATTTGGAGGTCTCTGAAGAAGTAAATCTGTTATTGTGTAGCTCAAACACACATTTAGCTTTTTAGATCTCTTTCAAAACAGAAAAAATGAGGACTAAGTAGATGCTAATTGCTGTAAACTAGCTATATATTGGTAGGTTCCAGTGTCTCTCATCCATAAATATGTTGCTACATGCTTAAATACACGCTGATTGTCATCATTTTATAGTTTTTAAAACACCATGCATGACATGGCTTGCTCTGGCTGCAGGAACACATTAAGGGGATTTTCTCAGTGGCTTATTGTAGAATCATATGATAAATCATTATGATTTATGACCACAGGCCAGATGGTCCCAGTACTGTAGAAGACAGTGAACCAACCCATGGGGCCAGGCTGGGTCTTCTCAAATAACTGTTAGACTAGATTCTATCCTTATAAGCCTCAGTGTAAGAGTATGCAGGCCAAAAACTGTGGTTCTCATCTTAACAGGACAATTAGGACCTTAAGTCCATGATGACCTCCAGTAAAGTTTACTTGCTAAATTTCTGTGCTTTTTTGATAATAAACCATGGATTCCTGTTCAGTTGAGCATGGCAATGTTGGAAGCAGCAGTATTGGGTATCTTTCTAAATTTGATTTTAAGTTGCCCAGAAATTACTGTCTGGTAACAATGTTATTTAGACGCTTTGTAAAAAGTTCACTTTTCTTAAATAAACTGAGACAAGGTACAGTGAATGCCCAAACCAGAAATGAGAAAATCTGCTTTTGAATGAATTTATTTTGCATACTTTCTATTCAGAAGAAATTTCAGTAACTCGCATGTATACTGTATAATAATAAGATGTGGAAGAAACATCTATGACTGCATTGTTTCTCTTTGGAATCGAAAAATATTGTGAAAGAAATACACCCTTAGAAGCCTAAATGTTCTCTGAGCATGACATTGTTCACATAACATTGAGTGACAAACTTCAGCATGAAGTCCCATGCTACTTAGTCTTTACCTTCTCTGCAAAGGAGAACTTGCTTTCAAGAGAATATAAAATGTTTGTTTGAACGTTTCAGTTCAGTGTTGGATCTTATGAATCTCACAGACCAAAAAATATGTACATTTCTGCATTTCATTTTTTCTTTAGCTGCACCAATTATGAAAATGTCAACATTTTAACTTAATATTCAGCATGTTAGATAAATAGATGTCATTGCTCCTAATGATGTCTCTAGCTTTAGGCAAAAGCATAATCAATTGCATTTCAAAGATTACCCATCTTCACAGCTAACATCACTGACACGTTATTGCAATGTGGTGTGGTCTTTACAATAATATTTTCCTTCATTGCCCATTAGCAAGGCTTGAAGATAGTTCACCATGCTGATAAGACACTAGCCAGCTTCTGCAAATGGCAGAAGAGTGTCAATCCCAAGAGCGACGTCAACCCTACACACCACGATGTGGCCGTCCTTCTCACCAGGTATGACAGCAGTTCAGTGCTGTGACTGGCTGTTGTTACGTTGTGGTTTTTTTGGTGATGATGTGTTTTTGTAGGCTCATACCATCATTTAGTTCATCCTGCATAGAGCCCAGTAAAGTGGTATGATGAAAACATGCTGTTTCTGAATCACAGTGTTAATGCAAAAATCACCTAGTGTGAGCGTGTCTGACACTAACACAGAAGAGAATATGAGCTATATTATAAAAGTATGTGGGTAAAGTTATAACAGCTGTACCTTTGAAAGGGATTGTTTTCCGTTTGTTTTCAAAGTAAGTATAACACTGTATGTATGCGTGTGGGTGTTTTATTAGAGAAGCATCTTAGTCAGGAAATTGGGATCTGTACATCCCAAGAGGTTACCAATTTGCAGACCTCAGGTTATTTTCCCGACTTGATCCTCTCAATCACTTCTCTATTCTTTGTTGAGGCAATATACCAAAACAACATAGCATGTAGATGAACATCTCCATAATGACAAATCCTGAAGTAATAATATACAGGTGCAGCTCAGGATGGAAGAGTATTTTGTGAACACAGTGCCATTTATTTTTAAGCTTTAAAGTGTATGATTTTTGAATATTATCTCCGTATTCAATGAGAGACAAAATATTTTTTTACGTGTGAACAAGGGAGGCACGGAAAACTTGAAGGTGATGTCTGAGGTCACACAACTGAGAGAAAAGATTGGGTCTAAGGTCTGCAAAAAGAAGTTTTAAGTTAAAGTCTGTTAGGCAAAAAACCAACAACAACAACAAAAAGAAACTAACAAATAAACCAAACCAAAACAACCAAAACGCACCCCTCAAATAGTGGAGTAAAGAAAAGAGTCAACAAATCTTAAAATGAGAAAAAGAAGTCTCACAGTGATGCATGGTTTACCTCTCCAAATTAACGGACTTCAAATAGTTAACTTGAATGAAACTGAGTTACGGTTGAGTTTAATAAAACATACCTCAAAATGCTGTCAGAGGTGGAGGTTTTAAAACGTTTTCTTATGCAAGCTGACAATGAACGTATGTATTTAGACACTACAGCAACATACATATTGGCTACAAATTATAGCAGTATATCATAGTAGCAGAACGAGTGCATGCTATTGTTGCATATATATTTGTAAAAAAGTTAACACTATACTTTGCTTAAAATGCAAATTAGCACTGATACATTACACAATGGAGACTTACCACCCAGTGTAAGTGATGCTCTACAGTTGGTTTTAAGATCTATTAATGGCACGTCTCTTTTGTGATTCTAGAAAGGACATTTGTGCTGGCATGAATCGTCCGTGTGAAACCTTAGGTTTGTCTCATCTGTCGGGCATGTGTCAACCTCACAGAAGCTGTAACATCAATGAAGATTCTGGCCTTCCGTTGGCTTTCACTATTGCTCATGAACTTGGACACAGGTATAGTTGAAAGTGAAGGGGCGACCCAGCTGAGTTTAATTTATTATTTGTACGTTAATACTCAAATTGACAGACAGAAACAAAACAAGGAGTGAGTTAACGTCTCTGTTAATAGAATCAAAACTGTGTTTGTTTTTTCTAAGCAAAGGAATAAAAAAGGAATTCTTAAGCCTTTGAGGTTTTGTTGTGGTTTAACCCCAAACAGCAGGTGAGCACCACACAGACACTTGCTTACTCTCCCCCAGTGGGATGGGGGAGAGAATTGGAAGACTAAAAGTGGGAAAACGCGTGGGTTGAGATAAAGACAGTTTAATAAGTAAAGCAAAAGCCGCATGTGCAAGCAAAGCAAAACAAGGAATTAATTCACCACTTCCTATTGTCAGGCAGGTGTTCATCCATCTCCAGGAAAGCAGGGCTCCGTCACACGTAACAGTTACTTGGAAAAACAAACTGTCACTCCAAACATCCCCCCCATTCCTTCTTCTTCCCCCAGCTTTATACACTGAGCATGACGTCATATGGCATGGAATATCCCTTTGGTCAGTTGGGCTCAGCTGTCCCGGCTGTCTCCCCTCCCAGCTTTTTGGGTGCCCCCCACCTTCTTGTTGTCAGGCCAGTATGAGAAGCTGAAAAGTCCTTGGCTGCTTAGTAACAACTAAAATATTAGTGTTTTATCAACACTATTCTCATCCTAAATCCAAAACGTAGCACTATACCAGGTTCTAGTAAGAAAATTAACTCTGTCCCAGCTGAAACCAGGACACCTTTGCTTATATTTACAACTATTCAGTCTGCCCCTTTTAACAGAGTCGGCTAGGGTAATAAATCAGGGTGAAATAATCAACCTACAAAGAATTATCACTTAATCATGCTAATTTTTTCAACCGTGTACTGAATTACTGTGCAATTGCTTTAGATGATCTCCAAATCAGTACAAATAATTTACATAAAACATCCCTGTTTCATTATATCAAGGTATTTCAATATTGCATATTAGCTAGAAACCATTTTTAATTCAAGCAGTCAGACTTCAGAGAAATATCAAATCTTTGTTCTCCTTTCCAACAAACAAATAAAGTCACTTTGGGGCATTTCTTAATAACTGGTATCTTCTGTATATTAATATTGCTATTATGGATACGCTTAGGTCAAGTCAACTAAAGTTCCTGGGCATCTAGTTTTGGACATACATAAAATTTTTTTTATGATTGGATATTTTTGCTTGAAACTAGACTTCTTAGTATTACCAATTTCTACGAGTGTTTTGGCTGGTTAACTCATTTATTAAACTCACCTGAAAAAAAATCAGTTTTTTTTAATCAGTTTTGAGACTGGGCTGTTTTCCCCAGGGTAGAGTCTATCTCCTGAATGTTCCAGTTTGGCTATAATGCCTGCCCTTTTCAGCTGGACCAAGTTGCTTGGCTAGGTGACATGTTCATTGCTGTATCTACAATCACATTATTTTCATTATGCAGCCAACCACCAGTCAGGATGAATTGGTATTTCCTTATGGAATTAGAATAATAATAATCTGACACAAAGATTACTCAAGTATTGATCCTATCACCCATTAACTGGCCTTTCTTTATTCAACCCTTCTGTTGCCAGAAAGGAAATAGAATAAGTAAATAATGCTGAAATCATTACGGTTGGATCTGGGTGCTTTGGGTTTAGTTACTTGGTTCCCACAACCTCTTGCTGACAGGGAGTTTTTTTCCTTAATGCTAGTTATCAGAAGACACTTCCCGGTAGAGCTGTGTGTGACCTCCTGGTCTAGCCTGGGTGTCTGGTAGCTCACTGTACTTTGGATGCTGTGAGACAGCGTACTGCTATACTTTCCTCAGAGGCAGGAGCGGTGCAGGGCTGTGCCTGTCAGAATTGTCTCCACAAAGGAAATTGAAAACTCTAGGGTTTGTTGTTAACATGAAACCCTCCTTCCCTCAAGCCAGATTAGAGTAAGTACGGTAAAAAGTTCAAATATGCACAATAGAACTCTGTAAGAACAGGTGAACAGAAAATGAGAAGAAAGCCATGTACCCATTCCTTGGACGATGCCGAAAGTGATCTCTTGCCCATACTGTCCTTCTAGACATTCACTGTCCCCTGTGTCAACCCTGTTCGTGGAAAAGAGCCTGTCAATAAGGGGACACACTTGCTTTTATAGCTATGACCCATTACTGAATTTAATTCAGACCAAAGTCATGCCCTGCTTTTGGAACATTTGAGTCATAGTGCAATTACATTTTCCAGAAACGAAGTCTTCAGTGGTTTGAACTCACTTTGTCTGATCTGTGATTCAATCATGACCTGAGTTAGTTTTCACTGCGTTTTCATAAAAGGACTTAGACACCATCAGATGTTAACAGTGTAGGTGTCAACATCCTCATGTATCAATATCTTTGTATATTATTATTTCAGATAATCTGCTTCACGACGAGATGATGTAGAGGCATGTGTGTTTAATCAGCTGAATCCCACCCGAAATTTTTAATGTTTATGACTTTTACAAGTTTTTGAATAAAGAAATCCCTTAATAAGTCAGAAAAGCTGGAGAGAACCATGTTGGGAAGACCTGCCGTGGAGGTCTGTTTGTAAGGCATAGTTTAAGAAAGCTAAATAGGAAGAAGGACTGGTGGTTGGAGGCTAATTCACTGAACGTTCGGTAATTTGGAAAACAGTATCTCTGTCTCAAAAGAGATTTAAGAAGAAACAAGCAATAGAGACGTGATTTTAAGACAGAGTGTAGCAAAGCCTGATCTTAGCTAAAGTGTACGAGTCTGAAGTAACTGGGATCCACGATCTAGGAAGCTCTTAGCTTTAGCAGCTTAACCATACCTGAGGTTTAAACCATGACTCCCAGCCCAACTGTGCAATAGTGTTTTGACTCCCTTAAAAATACCCCAGAATGTAGCCTGTGGCAATCTGTTCTTCACTTTGTGCCAGACAATATTGCTGTGCATAACAGACATGTTTGAAAGCCTGTTGGAGTGTAGAATTTTTTGTAGGCTTTGGGTCGTATCTTCTATATGTTTTTTTTAGCAAAGGGTATCTACAGCCCACTGGGGAAGAAGCAACCTTAGTGTCTTTTTAAGCACAGTGTGGAACCCATAGATGAGTGTTGTGGTAAGGCCAATCAGCTGGAATTATTAGATGTTGTTAATTTTATCTCCAGTTTTGGTATCCAGCACGATGGAAAAGAGAATGACTGCGAGCCTGTTGGAAAGCGTCCGTATATTATGTCCCGACAGTTGCAGTATGATCCTACTCCACTCACCTGGTCGCAGTGCAGCAAGGAATACATCACACGTTTCCTAGAGTGAGTGATCAGTTTGTAGCATTTCCCTGAAATGAGTACGGTTGTGTATGAGGTGTTTCTGTGGAGTTTAAAGTAAATCCTGTATTATTGAATCCCTAAGCTTATTGCTCAGTTAGTATTTGGGAAAAGCTCCATTGTATTATTGCGTTCTGGAACTGAAGTCAAATCTTGTCGTATTGGCTCAGGTTTGGTGCAGCCTGCAGCTTTTCGCAGTTATCAGGAAGAAGGAAGCCTTTCCATCAAGGACATTGATGGAACATCATAAAGTTTGCCTTTGGCCACGATGATGTGTTCTTGACTTCAATGACTTGTTCAAATTCATTATCATCTTTTTAAGAGCAGCAATATGGTATATCTTTAAGCAGAGGCTGTAGTGTGTTCTAAAGCCACTGTGCAAACCATAATGACCTCATAATATTTCCACTTCTACAAGCTATATTTTGCCTTTGTAACCCTCCCGAACTAGATGGAGTGCTGTTTGTTAGCAGCACTTCAGCACCTCTTAGCTGGAATCTGGACTATTTCCAAAGGCCGTATAAAAAATTACCGTTAAGAATTAGATACTGAAAGTCTGTATAGAAGTGTCAAAAAAAGTGTCATTGTGGTTTGGGTTTTTTTTGATATGCAATTTTGTTCTTTTAGCCGTGGATGGGGATTCTGTCTGGATGATATCCCCCAAAAAGAAGTTTTAAAGTCCCCAGTCATTGCTCCTGGAGTGATTTATGATGTGCATCACCAGTGCCAGCTTCAGTATGGTTCCAATGCTACTTTCTGTGAAGATGTGGACGTAAGTGCTATATGTTTTTCTTCATTTTCCTAATAAGAACTTAAGCTTGTTGAAGAGGGTGGAAGTGCAGCCAGTGAACCTTAGTTGCTAACTACAGATGCAGCATGTTCAGAGTCTCATAGGCCAGATATGCAGTGTTGAAAACACTGTTTTAATTCTGCTTTGCAGATTCTGGAAGTGAGTTTTTGCACTGTTTGCCTTGTATTTTGCAAGACCTGCATGCTGATCTTAGGCAAATTATCAGTGCAGCTTAAATCCCATTTTAAAGATCAAGATGCTTCAAGTTTATAGCTTTCAACTGACCAAATCATTCTGGGAACAAATCTTCAGTTCCTGGAAGAGAACTCAGGAAAAGAGAAATCAGGGTTGTGCTCTATTCCCATATGTCCTGATTTTTCACACTCCTGATGGTCTAACTACTTAAAGGAAATTTCAGTCTGTGTACCTTGAAGAATCTTTATTTTCCCGTCAAACATGAGGTTTTTATGTGGAAATACATAATTTACAAAGTACCCTGGGGTTTGTCTCACAGTACAGCAAAACAGTGTTGTGTGGTGATGCAAGGGAGCAGTATAATCACAGCAGCACAACTCTCTACACGAGCTAGGAGCCACTGCAGAGTAAGAGGCTATATTAGCTAAGGTGCACAGGTGTGGTATTTTAAGTGTACCTAGCATTTTCAGAGCTATTTGGCTCCATGCAGCATTTTTCTACATCGAACAGTTCAGAAACAGTGGTTTCAAGTGCTAGTCTAGCTAAGTGATCACTAATTTTTGCTGTGTTTTGGGCAGCAATATACAGTAAACATTGTAGAGAGCATCCAGCTTGCTCCACATGTTAAACGGGGCTGTGGCAGAAGTGGTGTTATGGCTATCAGCAGAGCTGGAGGGGTTTTTAGGCAAAGTATTGTGCACAGCTGTGGATTGGGGACTGCTGATGTTGACTGTTTATTCCATTCAGATAATTATCTACCCTTCTATTAGGGAGATTATTTCTGATTAATCTTCTCAGCCTTAATAGATAACATGATTACCAATGTTGAACTGCAACTAGTGAATCTGAAGCAGGGATTGAAAGATTGCTTTCATTATCTGCTGTTCCAGTTTCCTCAGTTACTGCAATTTGTCTGTTGGTACAGACAGAAAATTAAAGTATAATTTTGCAGTATTGTTTCATTCTCTCTCTCTTTGAGTTTGAACCTAGTAGACCTTTACATTCAATGTCTCCTGATTAACCAATTTTACAGCTAGACATATGTCAGAAAATTAATCGATATCACCTCATTTTGCATGTTACGGGAAGGCCTGTGTTTTGCAGGTAGCTGCACTGTCAAGGAAAGGAATTGTGAATAGTATGGTCTGCCTGGCATGTTGAATGATCACTATAGTCATTTCGTCTAAGAGATCTGACTGTTCTTTGCCTTTCCACGATTAACTTAACACTTGCTCACTGATCAGGCTACGTTTGTTCTGTAACTTTTAATGTCTGACCAAATTAGATCCGTGGATTCTTTTTGAGAGAAGAATCGACATTTAGCTGAAGATGCCCAGGGGTTCAGTGATAACACTTACAAAGAGTGAGTTTTAGAATTCAGTTAGTGGTTTCCACAAACCATTTAGGTAGGAAGTCCTCCAAGCATCTTGTGAAGTACATAAATATTGTCCCTCTATTAAGGAAAAGAAAAGCAAAATACAGATTAGGGGGAGCAATTTTCCAAGTGGTAAGTAGATCTATAGCTTCCTATAGGGCAGCTTGTAGGAGCTCAAAATCTTTATCTTATTGCCCTCTGTCTCTAAAACTTCCACCGACTGCAGTGAAAGTGTGCTTTTTGGACTTAGGTGAAAAGTGTGTACCACATTGCTGATGATAAAAATCAGTTGCCCTGCAGTGAGTCCATGGTAGAGTCATGAATTTCTGGCTGTTACCTCCAAAAGCACACAGTAAACAGTGCTTTTCCTTGTGCTGTTGTTGTTTCAGTATTGTTAAAGATGGAAAAAAGCTCTGATACATGGAGATCAATATGGAAAAAATCTTGCAAAGCTAAAGAATTTCCTCCATGAACTTTGAAACCTGTGAGTGCACCTCATAAAAATGTAACTGTCAGTGGAAAGCTGTGTTTGGTTTCTGTGCCTTTCTCTGGCATCTGAAGCACAGTACAGGAGTGCATTTCACACACTAAAAAGCACAAAATGTATGCTATATACAAGTGTTAAAAATAAAGGATTAATTTCATAATGAAAGAAAATTCATCAGCCGTAACACTTGGGTAGCTCTGCCATAAGAACCTGACAACGACGGCTTCACAAAGAGTTGCGAAGTAATGCTACTCCTGAACTATAAATAGGGAACTGTGAAACAACCTTTGACTTCTACACATTGCCCTAAAGCAGCTTAAAAGAGCCGAGATGCCATGCCTCAGCCCTTGTATTTCAACTGGAGATTTGAAGTGCTTTGAGATGTTCCGTACTATCATCTTGCTTTTGGGTGTTCTAGATGAAAACCAAGGTGAACACACAATGCAGAAAGTAAATAAAGGGCAACTCTCTCAAAACGGACCATGACCAAGTGTAGCTGTTTTAAATAGAAGCAGGTTAGAAACCAGCAGCCAAGTTTTGCATTTCACACTCAGCCAAATGTTGCTGCTAGCTCACTGGGGATGGAGTTTCACAAGTGCCCAGTTTCTAGGTTGGCTGCCAAACCTGGCACGTCGTTTACTCTGAGAATCCCAGCGGGAGCCGCTAATGGGATCTTTCTTGTTGGCCCCTTTCTCTGATGACACTTGCGTCCCTGCTTCATGGGTAGGTGCTGCCAGCTCTGTTCCCTCTCCCACTGCTGAGCTCTACAGTTCAAACACCCTCAGCCAAGAGCTGGCCCAGAGCCCCCTGGGCTTTTCCTTCTGCTGTTCCAATTGGGAGTGCACAGTCTCTCCGACACACCTGGTTTCTCCAATTTGGAAGTGGTCTTGCACACAAAGCCCTGCTCATTCAGGAGTTCCAAGCATGCAGGGCTCCTGTGTGTCAACCAAAAGAGAAGCGGGTGTGCATGTGAACTGAGGAGGGGGGAATAGCCCTGGGTGTCTGTCCTCGCTCCCTAGAGAGCAGTTCTGATTGAGTGAAGAAGACTTGTTATAAGGTAGCTGTAATGTTTCTTGCCCTGCTGGTTTGGGTGACCCTCAGGAGTTTCTCACCCTTCTGTGGAGTTGGCCGCTGCGTGCAGAGCAGCAGCTGAAATGCTGTGCTTTACTGGCAATGTAGTGCATTAAACTGGCACCAGTTTCTCAGTAACTTAATATGGAAGCATTCACTAACCAGAGCCCTTACTCTGCCCAGCCCACTAGGCTTTTTTCTCTGCCAGCTAGCTTGGACTTCTTCTTTTAGGTCATTTCTTTGACGTCTGCTTGGCTGATGTTTTAAGAGACCTGTGTTTTGCTCTCTTTTTCCTCATCCGGTTTTGGGACCTCCATGCATATTAAGCTGGCTGTTGTACTTGGAGACATGACATTGTTTTTACTTACCTGGCTAGCTTCTCTAACCTTTGATTTCAATGTATTATTTCAGGCAGACAGCAATGCAAAACTGAACATTGTATTCATTAGTACTCATTAAATGAAAATAACACAAGCTCTGTTCACAGTAGTGCGCTATACACAGTAGCGCGCAAACTTTGTAAAGCCATTTTTCCAGTGTGTAGCTGGGAGCTGAGCAGCCAGTGAGGAGAATATTTAAACTCACATAGTTCAGATGATTCACTTGATAGAAAGTATTCACCATTTCGTAGTTGTCAAATACTCCCTCCTTGTACACTAATGAGGAGTGCCTAAATTTGGACCCTTGGTGGGGCCTAACTTGTGGATAACCCTGAACATCTGCTTCTGGAAATGCAGAAAATCAGGCTGTGTAAATGGATGTACAGAACTGTGGGAGACTTTTGAGAACCTTGGCCATAGGAGTTCAACTCTGCTTCAGACTGCTGCAGTTTTCTTTCTTTTCCAGAACCTTTGCCAAACACTCTGGTGCTCGGTGAAAGGCTCCTGCCGCTCCAAACTGGATGCAGCTGCAGATGGAACTCGGTGCGGAGAAAACAAGGTGACGGTGTGGGCCACACTGCCTGCAAGCTGCACTGCCTGCGAAGGGCAGTGGAGGAACTGCGAGTAGCTCTGCCATTGTTTAGCATGAAGGAGGGGCATCCTGTGACATCTCCGTTTACATTTCCACATTTCCACTTAAGTTTTTTGTGGACCTTCAGGGACTGAAACAACAAATAATTCACAATAACATTTTCCTGCAACAGCGATCTTAAGCTGTTTGTCCTTTCTCTTCTCTCTTCAGTGGTGCTTCTCTGGTGAGTGCATTACGGTAGGCAAGACTCCTGAAGCAATCCATGGCGGATGGGGTGTTTGGTCGTCCTGGTCCCATTGCACAAGGACATGTGGGGCAGGAGTTCAGAGCGCAGAGAGACCATGCGATAACCCAGAGTAAGCTGAGTGCACAATCTTTTCTTACCTTTTGTTCAAGATCTTTGAGGTACTTATGACATTGGAAGCTCTTTTGTGTGAGACTGTTATCAGCAGGTGCCACAGCAAGACAGACACTGAACACCTCTCCTTCCCAGTTAAGTATATCTGAGTGAAATTCAGTTGGCTCGCCTTTTTATCATTATCTTCTTCTTTAATCCTTACCCTCCATGGAGCTTATTTCTATACGAAATGAAAAAAATCGTGTTATTTAGCATTCAGGCTTTGCCAAAATAATAGAAACGTTGCTTTAATAGTACTGCCATGAATAAATCAATGTCCTCAAACTTTGGGTGAGAACAATAGCTAGGAATCTGTTCCTGAGGGAAATCAAGGACTCACCTTTCATGTTTTGTTCTAGTCATCAGCTTTGTTTGAACTTCAGACATATGAGTTCATAGGTAAAGAATGTGAAAGGCAGAATTTTCTAAAACGTATCTGAGTTTGTGAAGACCCTACATCTCATTTTCAGAAATCGCTAAGAGGGTGCCTAACAGCAGAAATCACTTGGCTTTTCTGGAAGAACTGTCAAACATTCTGGAAAATACAGTATTTTGGGAGAGTTGATTTGATAAGGTAATTTATTGTGAGCTAAACCAGGCAATGTACCAAGAACTTCTTTGGGATACAAGGTTTGTCTAAATCTCTGTGCTCCCTACTGACATATTTAGGTACTTGAGCACGTGAATGGTATCTCTACCTTGTCAAGGATTCAGATTCACCTTGTTATCCCATTGGAACCTGCAAGACATTGCTCCTTTAACATTGTTTTTTACCCGGAATCTTATGTCCCAATCTCAATGTTCCTTTTCTAGACCACAGTTTGGAGGAGACTACTGCACAGGAGAAAGGAAACGCTATCGCATGTGTAACATTAGCCCCTGTCGCAAAGGCCTGCCAACCTTTCGTCAGATGCAGTGCAGTGAATTTGATACAGTTCCCTACCAGAATGAATTCTACCACTGGGTGCCCGTTTATAACACAGGTACGAAGCTACAATTTTTTTAGTGTCTTGTACAAGAAGTCGAATTACAGGCCTATGAGAAACCTCTATGAGGGCAAGAAGTCACTGAATTATAAGTCTTTTAATTAATTAGGGAGAAAAATCTGGTGTGCTTGCATATGCAGGTGTACCTTTTGTGTATACACAAAGGCAGTGGTCATCCTCTACTCATGGATGTCTTTGCAAAAGTGTAGTGATAATGGCTGTGAGTGTAACTACCCAGTTCCTGGAGAGGTACTGCACTAAGAAACGCTGTTGAAGTCACATCTATACTAATTGTTTGGGATAGACCTAAAAAATCTTTTCTAGTATCAACTGCAGAACAAGAAGTACAGTGTGTAGCATAGAGCCGCATGTTTGGGCCTGCAGGCATCACTGCACCCAGTAAGCAGAGCTCCTCTGCTGCACAAACATGGCTTTACTATTTCCAAACTCAGTTCTACGTGGTAAGTGTACCTGGCACCACACAGAGGAAGTAATGCCTCAGCACGTTCGATATTGTACTGCCCTGTATTGTAGAGACAGAATTGATGCCTCTTCCTTATAATTTGCTTTGTACCAGCTAGCTACTAAATACAGGGGCAGTAGTTATTACCATGCAGTTTGATTCTCAATGTATGCCTAAATGTAAGGAGTAGATTTTCCAGCAGAAGCCAGCAATATTTTTTTTTAATGAAAATATTAACCAGGTAGTGAAGTGAAGCTCAAGACTCAACCTTCAATTTTGTTTGCCAACGGTATTTTCAGCATGTTCATTGCATTTTCACAGTTATTGGCAGGTCTGAATGGGTTTCCTAAATTTCAGCTACAGTTTCAATTTCATCTATCAAATACGCCATCGAAGATGAACCTGGAGCAGACAGGCTTCCAGGAAAATTTTTCACGAAAGAAAATATGGACGATAGAAAAAGACTTTCAGAAGGACTGTCAGTAAAACAAAAATGGTAAATGCTAGCAGCCTAAGACTTAGTCCAAAGACAAACTCATAAACCATTTTCTGCAGTCACCAGTCACTGAAATTGGGATTCTAGCCCTCTCTGTTACTCACATGTATCACCGCAGAGTACAGCCTTACTGTTCATGTCCTCTCTAGGGCAGTGCTACAGAACTGGTAGTTCTGCATGTGCATTTGTTGCAGAAAGTCTGCTTTTAAAGGGCATCAAGAATCATGAATCAAATGCTTCCTGCACACTGGAAGGCAGGCCAGTGGTATGTCCCTGCCATATATAAATAGAGCTTATTGGAGCTTTACAGACAAACCACTTATCTTTACAATGCTGGGTTGTTGACCCTGATATATTTCATCTGGAAAATCCTGGGTTTCAGTGACTTTTTGAAAAATCCTTCAAATACCATGCAAGTATTTTTTCTGTGGCTTAAAAAGCTTTTTGACTGCTTTCACCTGTTTTCTCAGCAGCCAGAATTTCAGTCTAGAGTTACATGTCTACGCCATGATCTGTGAGGTCCTTAACATTTGTAACTTCATTCTTACATTCCATTAACAGCATTCGAAGTATTTTCTTGCTGCTAAACTCTAACGTACAAAAGTCCTGGCTTCCTCAGATAGGCAGCCTCTCCTAGGAGCACTCATCTAGCCAGGGAGTTGGCCAAACGCTGTGCTGATCCTTCATCTGACATCATCATTGTATGATTGAGGGTGGGGGCGTATCATGGGCACACTGCTTCCAGTTTTGTCCAGCCGGTGTTACGTACTGCACTGAAATACATCTGAGAGTTTTCTTCCCATCTCATTTTCAAGTTTTCATTCCCCTTCCACTGGTTGCTAAAGGTATCCTGGGCAAAACAACTTCAAATAGACTCATGAAACAGTGCTGTCGCTGTGAGATGGAGCATTTTGAGCCTTTTTTGTGAGCGTTTCCCCTAAACAAACCAAGACTTTCAACAGAAACAAACCAACAGCCTCTTTTAAACCCCCCACAAAAAAAAGAGATGGTATTTCAGGGCTCTGGAGACTTAATCACCGTGTCCACCATATGTCCACCAGTCTTCATCGGTGTACACTGGCTTCACTTACTTTTTCCCTCGGTTTCAAAGACTTTTCACAACACTCTGGTGCTACTTTAGCTTGCTGCCAAGAAAGTTTTGGCTTCTGTTTTATTATCACGCATTTTAAATCTTGTGCTGCACATGAGGTATATGGGGAAACACAAACCCACAGTGCACATAACGGTTTTTGTCTGGAAGCATCTAGTTGAGGAGATGAAACCCTGAGCTAGACATTTGTGACATTTTAGACATTCTGTGTTCCTTCATCCTGCTGGAAAAACAATAAATGGTCTAGATGGTCACAGTTCTGTCTCCTGGCTTTAATTTCATAGCTTACATAAGCCAGTTCTAATGAATGTCACATAATTAAACACTGTTGTAATGTTCTTTTCTGTTATGTAAATTGTACCTTCAGAAGAGAACAAAGACTCTTTTTTGAATAGCTTATGATTTAATATAAGGTGAGATGCCACAAGCAACTTTAACAAGCAACCTGGCAGAAAAGCCGTGAATGACATCTGGCTGTTACCCAGGCTAACTATATTTAAGGTTCCAATTGAGTTTTTCCCTTCTGTTTTATGTGAGTTTGGGCCTGTTGGGGAACTTGCATAGTCCCATTGTGGTTTTTCCCCGGACCACAGAAACCCATGTGCTCAAGCTGGAACACCTGAGTATCCCTGGGAGTCTCAACATGAAGGGGACTTCCAGGTTCAAGGGTTCCAGGTTCAAAGCATCTCACAGCTCTGGATTTTCTGAATTGTTCTCATGACCCAGGCCCCTGCTTTTACACTTTAGTCAGACTTTGGTGGTAATCTACTTCTCTTGCCATCAGGCTGACCCCACATTTATTTATTTCATATCTTTTGACAAATTACGTTTATCTGAATCTGATAGCTTCTCAGGGCTTAACTTCCATGTAATAAGTATGAGTCCTTCATTGAATCATATAAATACTTTTTTTTTTCTCAATCAGTGCCAGGATCATCTCATGTACTGGCAGATAGGGGTTATGTTGCTAAAGTGTTTTACATTTCATATTTTTTCTAAAATATGTCTGTGTATCAAGTAAGATTTATACTGGCACCATCACAGGGGCTGAGCTAACAACGTGAGATAGTGTTTCTGCTGCCACTGCTGTGAAATTAAAATTTCTCTTGGAGTTCCAAACTTTGTTAAAGTGATGAAGTAGCTTCACCTCAGCCTTTTTTTCCCTGTTTTATCTGTGTTTGGTAATTGTGTTTTCTAATTTTCTTTGTTTTGTATCTCCTCATCCAGTTCTGAGTTCTCACAGAGGTGAGGGCTTGAAGAGGCCCACCACTTTTCTTCTTGTGAAGTAGGAAAAAATATTGAAGCCTTATCATCTGCTGGCAGACACATTAATCACATCCTTCTCAGTCAGGTTAAGCTGGATCCTTCCTGCATGTGAACTCATGGGAGTCAGCTGTGAGGGCAACAAATACAAATTAGGAAGGGAATATGTCCCTTTCTAGTTATCTTCACGTTGTTCTGTTTACACTTGGTGAATCTGAGATCCATTATAATACACACAGGGGAAAAAAAATCATATGCCTGAATTTTGGGATTTTTACTCAGCTTTGCTGGCTTGCTTCTTCAGTCCCCTTCTGATTACATGTAAGTCACTGGGGCACTTATGGAAGTTCTGTGGCTTGGGATTTCATTACGTCTGGGTTTCTTCTATGTATTAGGGGATTGATCTTGTCCCTATTCAAATCGGCAGCATAATCTTGGTTCAGGCTGTGGGCACTATGGATAAAAACCAGGATGTAATTTTTCTAGGCTGCTGAGAGTTGGTGGCAGATCAGCTAAAATCTTCTCTCCAGATAGGAGCAATGCAGTGCCAGAAGGATGCAGCCAAGCTGGAGGAGGTTTACAGGAAAGCAACATGGGAGTCAAATGATTTGAAAAACATAGTTTATGGGAAAGGCTGAGAAAAGCAAGTTTTAGTCTAGAAAAGAGAAGGTGGAGTGAGTTAGATGACAACTGCTTGAAGAGAGTTTCTAAGGGTATATAGCATGCATATACTGAGAGTTCACAGATTGGATGTAGTATTTCATGCATATGCCGGATTGCAAAAATTTCTGTATATTTTGGCCTAAAAGTTACTAAGATGACAGCCTTTTTGTTAAAGTCTCACCATGAAGTAACCAAACTTGCTGAAGTAAATGAAACTAAACCAGCTGATATAATGAGGTCCTTTTGAGCAACCCTAGCACTCATGTTGGTATCAGTTTAGTCTATTTAGATTTTGAGGACTGAAACAAGATTTAGAAAATCTGAATTCAATGCCAGCCTTTCTTTCAAGTTCTTCCATCATTTTGGGAAATTTGTTTATTTTCCTTGTGTGTCAGTTCTCTATCTGAAAATAGGAGCTAAAAGAACTTTCTACATCTGTATCTGTTTTGTGTTTAAAATGCTAGGCTTTTTGAGGACAGCAGGTGATTCTGGTGTTGTTTATTTATAGTCCTAGAATAACGGAGCCCTGTTCTTTTGTCAGGTCCCTGAGCTCAGCTGTAAAAAGATAATAAAGATAGATAAGTAAATAATTTGAGAAAATGAATGGCTAATACAGTGCTAGGATAATTTCCTCAGTGGTGCCCTAACCACCGTTCTGTGCAGATGAAATATCAAAATAACTTTGAGAATGATGGCAGTAGTATAAATATTGTATAGGATTGAGATTGTGGGGAGGGAGCAATATCCTCTCACTGCCAGTGGGGCTCAGTAGAAAACCAACGGGAAGAAAATCAATACAAAATCTGTGGGTACAGGTAGGATCTAATTTTAGATCAGCTACTACAATTAGGAAAACCAGGAAAGCTTTCATGCCTAGAAAGCCCTTCTTTCCATCACAAACCTTTGCAAGTCTGAAAGTTTGCTTGTTATTTATATAACTTTTTATTTTGGCTTAGTAAGGGGGTTACCTTGCTCTGCAAACTTTATCTGAGTTATATACAGAGAGCATCATAGTTATGACAGGAAGATGTCAGCAGTCAGCACTACCTGCTTTTTCTTGCACAGTGGTTTCTGAAATGAAATTGGATACCATCTTGCTCGTTATGTCAACACACAGCAAGGGAGGAGATCGAGATATTAAACCGCTGCTCTACATATTTCATTATGAACAATGTAAAAGCTGAAGTGGCTTTATACAAAGTCTGTATCCATCAGGATTGATTCTGAGCAGGTAACAGACTAGCTGGAATTCTGGGATTCTCCTTTCCATAAGCGTATTGTGCTTTGTGTTTAAAAAATGGTGCGTTGAGAAGATAAGTAAGGTGAAACAAAATTTAGAGCACTAAAGTAATCACATTAGCCACATGGCCAGAAAAAGATTTCTGCAGATAGAAGTAAAATTACTTGTATGGCTTATCATGACAGCCCTTATCAGAACAACTGATGGACGTTGCGGCTGGCAGCTTTGTCAGAGGAACTGAGAGCTGATAAGGATTACAAACTTTATGTTCTTGCCTGAGACTCTTTTGTAGAATCTCCCTCTATGTTCTTCATCATGACTCACATCACTTTGAATTCCACCAGTTTTATAACCTTGGTCCTCCGCCTCTAATCACTCTGCTGCCCTTTACGAAAGCATCTTTGTTTGAGAAGCCACAAGCACATCATTGTTGTCAGTCCTAAAATGCCATTTTGGCTCTACTGACAAGTGGGAAAACACTAAACTCCTCATTAAAGTTTTGGATTTCCTTTAGTGTCCCTTGTTTATTTTTTGGATCCCAGTTCTGCAGAGATCCTGTTTACGTGAATGACAGTCACAGTTTTAAAGCTCAGGCTGTGTGGGATTCAGTCCTTGAGCTCCAAGCTCTTTGGGGGCAGGAGCTGCTCTCACTTTTGCGTGCTGCATGGTGCTGTGTATGTACTGGTGCTATACAGACCAGAGCAATGAAAGCAAGTTTCCCTGTTCCAAAGAATAAACCCTTTTGTAGATTATTTAGTTTCTTTGCATTAGCAAAAGTTTGAATTTCTCCTCCTGTTACTAGAAATTCCTCTAATGTAAAACACAGTTCTTTGTATAACACAAGCCAGGGCAACTAAGGAGGAAGAGGAGGAAAAGGGAGAAAGACATTCATTAGCCAGGATGTGGAAGATGTATAGTTACCTTGCATCCCTCTGAGACTGAGGGAGCGGCTTTTGTTGTCTCTGTCAGGCGCAGGATGAAACTGTCACTCAGCAGAGGCACCTCTGCAGCACACAGGGAGATTGTATTAAAATGGCTCAATAATGGTGCCTTGAAAGCCCTACTGACTGGCAGTTTTAAGGCCCACTGCTTTGCTCAGCAAAGCATTTCAGCTTGCTGAGCCTGAACAAATTGCTTTAGCACCTGGCTAGACTGGAGTCTTGGAATAGACCAAAACCAGAAGACAGGTCCTCTGTTGCTGTCCCTCATTGACATGACAGTGGATGATTTTTTTTTTCTGGGTCAGATAGCTCTGTCTCTGATGGAGCCTTTCCAGGGAGTGATATAATGGCAGGGATTATATCTGTCTTTGCTTTGCCCTTGGTTTCAGTTCTAACTCATCTTCCATGTACACAACTTATTTACCAAACTTGTGTGCTTTGACTCTCCTAAGCCTGAATTTTAAAATTTCCCATTCCCAAGGGCCAGTGTCTGTGAGGTAGGGAAATGCCCTCGCCTCTTCATACTCCATGGATGGAACGGACTAATGCTCGTCTGTTGCAGAAAATCTTGTTTCAGAGATCCACAGATTGCTTTTGCTACAGCTTTTCTCTTCCCTGTTGCTTCTGTGCACATCTATTCAAGAACAGCCTGGATCTGTCAGACCCACCAATATTATTCCCGTTTCATAAGTTGCCAAGCAGGAAAAAGGTCCAGTGTTTGAAATAATTTATTAAGTGCCAGCAGATAGCTGAAAATAAGCAGTGATGTGACACTCTACTGACATGCAGAAGATGAGAAGCAACCATTTGACGGCTCTCTGAGAGAGGCTGGCAGTGGTGATGAGCAGTTATAAATTATCTCTGAAGTCACTCAGTCATCAGCTGGTGGAAAACTGTTGCTTGTCAGTGTCCTTGGCAATCTCACCCCCACATTCCTCCTTTCCCCTCACTAATGACAGATGGTTTTGCTGGTTTCCCATTCCATTCTCCATCACAGCTGACGGCCTCATTATTCCTTGGCTCAGCCAGACAGCTGCTAACATGGGAGCATGGAGGCGTGAGAGCACCAGCCTCCAGCTCCTTCCTACAAGTCCACGAGTGGCATTTATCAGTCTTGTGTCACTCTGTTAGCAATACGACCCTGGCTCCGCTAACTCTTCTAATTAGGTCATTTCTGTCAGCAAATGCCAGGGAAAGCGAGTGGATGCTGCTGTAAAGACATTCTGGGGGCATTACAGTTCAATGTCCCTCTGAAGTATTTTCTCAGAAAGTGTCTTTGTTTTCCTTTCAGCAAACCCCTGTGAGCTCCACTGTCGCCCCATAGACGGACATTTTTCAGAGAAGATGCTTGATGCAGTCACTGATGGTACTCCTTGCTTTGAAGGGAGGCACAGCCGAGATATCTGTATTAATGGCATGTGTAAGGTATTGGGTATGTTTGCATGTTTCTTTCTCTACAATTTTATTTTATGGATGAAGTTTAAGTTATGAGAAAATGTTTAACAGTTTTTTGGAGGATCAAGGCAAAGCACTCCATTTTATCACATTTTTAATGATCATGGAAACAAATTTATAGAAACAGCTTTTCCAAGTAGACATAAGAGTCGTTTCCATCCTTTTTAATGAATCTATTAGAGTGAGTGCTAATTACTTTTGGTACCTTTTAACTCCTCTCTCTTCTTCTTCCATTATTTTAAAACATCAGTTTAAGAAAATCTGTTTGTTTCTGATGAGATGTAGCTTTAGGGTTGTAATTGATGTCACCACTCTCTGTGGGTTTTTTAATGAAAATGCAGTTTAACATTACACGTTATGTAGCAGTTCTGAACTGACTTCTAATAGGATCAGACGTTTGCTTTTGAGGGCAGTAAAAATTCTCTTAGTTTGCAATAGTAAATTGAATAATGCTGTATAATGAGATAACAGGAAAATACAGAATGTATAGTTCAGTAATCTTCTGTTTACTGAAGAATAAGTATGAAGTTCTCTGCATATTCTGCATGTCGATATTTGGTTTCCAGGATGATGTGTGCATTTGTGGCATTTGAAGGTGTCTTCTGTAATTGCTGCAACACCCACAGTCTTAGCATTTGTTTTAGTGAATTTCTCATAAATCAATTGAGTACTTTATTTGTAGGGGATGAATTTACAACGACGATTTATTTCTTCAAACTGGGCATTTGCATCCTGTACTCACTAGAAGGCTGATAGGTTTTTTTGTTTGTTTTTAACACCTTTGGAAACAAAAGTGCCATGTGGAAACTTGATTAGCTTACCATAGGGAGCTTGAGATTTTACATCCTAAGTCACTGAATCATACGAAAATGCAACTAGAAGGGACTTCAAGAAATCATCTGTTTCGTCCCTTTACAGAATCATGTTCATTTTTTGACGTTTTTACGTTCTTTTCTTAAAGATTTCTAGTGATGAAAAGTCCACATTTTTAATAGGTCACTGGTATATCGTCTCTGAAGACTTTGAAGACTCTATTTTAGTAGAATGCCAGTGCCTCAGAAAGCAGCAATAAAAGGTTTGTTTTAAGCTTTCTTTGCAGGACATGAATTTGTGGACGGGAATTACCAAGATTCTGCTCAAATTTGCAGTCAAGAGATTCTGCTTGACATTGCTGAGAGCCAGGGTGGGCCTTTTGATTATGATGGTGAAAGGCCTAGGTGCCATCTAATTGCAGTTTGTAGATACTAGATATACTTTAATATTAATAGTCTGGGGACTCAAAGCCTTTCTAAAAAATTTCCTCCAAGGCACTGGTGCTATCTTAAACACAGATTTGTCAGCATTTCACATGTTGACTACTGCTTCTGACAAACAGATTTAATTGGAGTCAGAATCACAGACTGAACAATATAATCATGCAACTGCCACCAAATGAGATGATGAGACCAAATGATGTATAGGTAACCCAAGTAGCTCACATTTCTGAAAGACAATGTGATTTTATCTGAAATAGGTACCCAACTTGACACTTGAGAAGAAGCTTTTTCAAGTATCTCTGTATAATTCACTAGTGTTTTAGTCCAGCTAGTTAATACATACATTACAGGTTACAGTGAATAAATCTGAAAATGCATTTAATGTAATTAGTCTGGTACATCATTCCTGTACTCCAGTAGCAGCATGTTGCTAATGATATGACAAAGGAGTTCACAAACATTAATGGCAACGTCTATTAAAGCCCTGTTCTGGTTTTCAGTACTATATCTCACAAAAGCACTTCACATTTGTTCGGACTACTAAAATAACGCCTCACTTAAGTCTGAAATTGAGCAAAAAATTAAAATGGTGAGATGTTATACATTAGATCCACTATCCGTATTGCTCATGTGTTTGGTGTGCAGAGTACCTCTTTTTTAACAACAGAGTTCAGAGTTTTCCTAGTGGATATGTCAAACAAAATAGACTCAGATTCAATGTCACTGCTTTCCTAGCCACCTTGGCAAAGCCATACTGTGCATTTGCAAGTGGGTAAGTACAGACTTAGCACTGATTCAGTTGGCCCTTGCAATTTGTTCAATATATGTGTCCTAATTTTTTAGAAGTTCTGCCTATGCCTCAGTGCAGAAGGAAGCCTTACCGGTCAGGTGTTGGTGTGGTATTCCTTTAGAACTTGCCTTATTTCAAAGACAAGCTTCATTTGAGGATCTGGCATGTAAAATAGTTAGGTCCTCTCAGCTTTGTCCGTACACAGAAGAGGAGTTCCCTAAACACATGTAAGGCTGTTAGATCACTCAGTGCTGGAGCCAGCGCCTGCAAAGTGGGATCTCAAAGCTACGTGCCTGCAGTTGCAACCGTCTTTTCTTCTAGGTGCTGCTAATAAGGAGATGAGAGATGCGGTCCCCTTAATGCTTTTATTGTATTTGCCTTCCTTCAGTACCTTCTTAGATCCCCTCCTGTCATGATACCTGACTTAGAAATAGCTTTGAGTAGAGGGAGTCAACATGATCTGTCAGTAATTTAATCTAAAATCATCAAGATATACCATGACTAGTTTGCTCTTTCACCATATTCCTCCACGCTCATCCTTTCTTTGAGTGTTACTTTTTCCCCTTTTTTAGACGATCTTTAAAGCACATATACTGTCTTCCTGTGTTTTAAATTATACATTACAAGTGCACTCTTAATTCTTTCTAGAACAGTCAGTTGCTCCCCCAGTGTTGATTAGCAAAGGTATTGCCACCAGAGTATGTTTGTTGAGCAGTGATACGTACACGACTGAGGAATTTGGTCAAATACAAGCCATGGCATCATCTAAAAGTGAAGGCTTACATGGTATGTGCACTGAGAGTGTGCAGACGCTGAGGGTGCAGGTCCTGGGTCTCTGCTGTTTCTAACAAGCATTCATCTCCTGCACAGAATTTTAATAGGCTTAAATGACCTTCGATCATGCAAATCTGTGAGCTGTTCTCTGTGGTAATTCACAATTGTTGCGTTGAGAGACTAACATTGTATTGGAGAAGTACACAGCTGTGTAGTACTAGGGAGGAAGGTGTTTTTTTCCCTTGCTGAAAAGCAGATTACACATTTCTTTTTTTTTTTTGTAGTAGCTTTTCTACCTCTCACTACCTATGGTTCAATCTCCTCCTCAGACTGCTACCCCAACAGGACATTGATTCAGACGCATCTAGGCAAATTATAAGAGAAACAGGCAAATCGGGACACATTTCTCCCCATTCAAGCCAGCGTCATGGCCAACATGACATGACCGTAATTTCTTTATTTGGAGGGCAGCTGGGGAGACAAACAGAAGGAAGAGCTTAACAGCACAATGTAGCATCCACGTAACTTTGATATTCAGGCAGTACGTCCAGGCTGTACCCTTCAGTGACAGCAAGGTCTTTTTGTATCCGCCCCCCACTGCCAATCTGACACAAAAGTCTCTCCCTCTGGAAGTGACAAAAGGGTAATATTGCTGGCTGTGTTCCCTTTAGTCACTGAGCAGCAGGAAATAAATTGTTTCTCCTTCCTGTAATGCAGTTCAGGTCATTATTTCTGCCTCCGCACTGTGTACTGGGACCAGAAATAAAGCTCGTCTCAGGTGCGTCAGAAAGGCTGTTGGTGAATGGGGCAATGGCAAAGGGCTGCGTGGAGGGATGCTGATTTGCGCTGCACGTGCTATGGCACACACTGGTTGTGCTGTCGCACAGCAGCTTTCACTGGCAGAGGGTGCACAAGGACGTAGGAGTGCAAAAGATGCTACTGATTTTTTTTTCTTGTTTTGTAACCTGCATTTAGTCTCCAGATCCCTTTTAAGAGGCAATTTGGGAGAAATTTGTGGCATGTTATTTAAGGCAGTTTTAGAAAATATGGCTAGTGCATATCTAGAAGAATCAGAAGAATGAGGAAAGCAATGAGGAGGAAGCATCTAGAAATGAATCTAATGGATGACAAAAGTAGTGTGATATTCACTGGAGCGGGAAAGTAAAACATGGCCTGGAAATTAAAGCTCATGTAAGTGTACTTAGAATGAATGACTGCTGGTGCTGTTTATTCTGACACCTGAGAATATATACTTTGTGGGGGTCATTAATGGTCTTTGCAGAAAGGTCATTGCAACACCAGCAGCACCCCAGAGCTAGGGAATAAGATGAAGGCTTTATTGACTGAGACACGGTGAATTGCCTGCCCTGCCACAGTTGTCTGCGGTGCCTCATTCTTGGGCACCCCTGCACCCCACCCTGCCGCATGGATAGGTAAGGCTGTGATGTCTGATCAGACACAAACGATGTTTCAAATACCAGAGGAAAGGCAAAATACAAGCTTCTGTTGTTACCAGAAAGGACAAAGGGATTCCCTTCGTGTCATAGTGATGTCATATTTTGATGCCACGGATGTGTTGCTAAAGAAAATGCGTGGCCAAATGGGAAAGATCTGAGCTGACCCTGACTGAGCTGGTACAGAGTACAGCCCATGCAGCGACGCTAATTGGCACCCCAAAGGCAGGAAATTGATGATACCATGGTGCTGGCTACCAGACTAATTTGCTAATGCCAGTGCAGCAGTTCAGGACTAATTTGTTCAGCATTTGGGGATTTTTACACTACACAGTACTCAGAAGGGAAATATGCTCAGTGATGTTCATTTCAAAATGTCTATTTGACAGCCTGAACTAGATAAATTATTTCTGGGTGCAACCACCCAAACAAGCATGAACAGTAAATAAAGATGAACAGGAACCTTTTCAAGAACATGCATTTTCTACCAGAAAATGCTAAGTTGGCAAAAGTGGTACAATTTGAAGACAAGTAATTGTTTTAAAGAAGTTCAAAAGAGGAGATCCAGAACACTCATTAGTGATATTATATGATAGCAAAACGTTAAGTGCAAGGGTTCCCTTTCCAGATTTTCTCCAACTTTCTGTTGAATAGTGAATATGTGGATGGAATACAAAATAAACGTCAATTTTCAGGACTTTCCAGAGAGGCTGGTTACTCCTCTGGTCTAATAGTAAACCTGATAACAATGACTCTAAAAACTGTTTGTAAATGATTAACAAACATACTGATAGTATAGTAAATATACTGCAGAATGCATCACTTTAAGAAAATAGCCACACACCTACTTCTTTAAATTCTTAGGAATTGATAAACTGCGGTGCATCTGTAGAAAGCAGGTGATGAGTCAGATCTGAACTTGGCAAGATAAATAAGCATCCTGCACTTAATCGCAGTGGCGTCTGTGTACTTTGAATATTTCATTAAATCCATCCTTGGTTGAATAGTGACATGCTTGGAGTAAAAAATGTAGTCACCTTCTTAACATGTGCTTATCTCTGTAACGTTTTGTACTGCTCATAAACGTGATCCTTGGTGCCGAGATGTGTCTGGGTGAAAGACTTTACAAAAACTTCCCTTTTCTGAAAGTAGCCTTCACTGAGAGAGAAGCTAAGGCTGCTGCAGAACTTTTTGGCCATTGTTTTTCAGAGCAGGCTAAGTGTTGGCATGAATTGATGGATGAGTCTTTTTTGAATCCTCTGTAGAAATGCATTCGACGTAGTTTAACACCTTTTGTAACTTGAGACCTTTCCTTGCTTCCATTTCTGCAGCTTCTCTAGCTATTCATTAAATGGCTGGCGCATAGAGGCAAAGTTAAGATGTTTCTTGAGCTGAAAATGACAGAAAAATATTAGAAAATGCAGGAGCCTTTATACCTAGAGTAGTCTAATAGATGGATTTTCCTGTCAGAAGCTTACAGAAGATTACCGTAGCTGAGGTAAATGTATTTTACGTTTTACTGAACCTGATGTATTTTACCTTTTAGTGGTGGTAAAATAAAATCAGAATCAAAAGAGGGGATACCCAGATTTTCATACATCAAGAGGGTGTTAGAGAAATTGGCAGGTATCTCGCTTGAAAGTTTATTTTGAGAATAATCATATGAGAAAAACTTTACATACCACCAGAATTATGGCTATTTGTCTAAATCACAGGCCTCTGGATATCTTAGATACTATTAACAACCATGAAGTGTTGAACATCAGGTTGTGTTCTGAAACCTTGCTAGTTTTTAAGGAGAGGCAAAAAACACACCAAAACCAAATGAAGATTTTGTTGAAGTTAAAAAGCATTAATGCACAGAATTTTTGGTTTGGGCAAGGGAGAAGTTTTGTCCTGACTCAGTATGAATAAATTTTTCTCTCACTTTCTCCCTGTAGCAAGCATGAACTGGAAAATCAGTTTTTACTAGAATTCTTTTTTCCCCCATCCCGGCAAGCTGAAGAAGCAGCTGTCAGGTGTATAAAAATTGATGCCTGATGAAGAGCTTCTCTTTGCCCAGAGGTTTGACTGCATTAGAGGTTCTGCACTGTCCGACAGCCACAAAAAGCTGACACAGAGATTTCAGTTCTGATACTGCATTGTATTCGTGGGAATCCATGGATCCTTCTATGACATAAGAAAGCAGACACAAATCCTAGATGTATTGGCCAATCCTGGATTTTGAGTCCATTTGGGTGGCACATTTCCATCTGAAGTAGCTGGTCACTTCTGTATGTTTCGTGACATGCTGGTGGTGGTTGCTTGTTTGCTTGTTTTTCACCTTGCAATGCACATGAGTTTGACCTAGATATAACAATCTCTCCTATTAGTTTGTTTATGTAGGATATATACTCTTCCACAAAATTGATTCTCCCCCTTCTTAGAAGAGCGGAGTACACTGAAGACAGCGATATGTGAGCTGTGAGTATTTTATTGTGGAAGCCACATTTATTCTGAAACTGTTTTTCCTTCTAGGCTGTTGGCTGTGATTATGAGATAAATTCCAATGCAACTGAAGACCAGTGTGGAGTTTGCCTGGGAGACGGCTCTGCTTGTCGTACAGTGAAGATGACGTTTAATCAAAGTGAAGGATTTGGTAAAATGGGTCCTTTTTTAAACTCTTCAGTTGCGGAAGTAATTTCTCTACATAAAAAGGATTAAGTGCTTCTCATTGCAAACTGAGTGATTGATCTGCGTAGGAAATTGTAAATGGATGTTTCACAGTGAATCATGCTTCTGCCAGAAAAGATCTGTGGTCTGTGCTTTTTAAGTTCACCTTATCTAATAAAAATTATGCAGAGACCAACAGGCCCTGCACAAGTTACTCAGGAATAATAAAACCAAAAACAGCAAGTGCATTTAAAAAACGAATGTAATTTACCATCTTGGAAAATCTGGACCAAATCTCTGAACAGTGTAAAGCACCAAGAAAATCCTGGAGTGATTGTTTTGGGGATTCATTTCTGAGTGTCTTCAATCTGATACCATTGGTTCTGGTGACCATGTGCCACCTCTTGTCCATGCAGAACTTCGCACTTCTGGTTGCTCTAGAATTTTCTGCAGGATGCCTACAGCTTGAAAGGGGAGAAGAGTAACTCCCTGCAGGGTTAAGGTGGTCTGAATGAGCCCTTCAAGGACCGAGCCTTTCTTCACTGAGGGCAGTGAGACATTCAGGCTTTAAGTTGCCTTGTGTGGGACGAATGGGAGCCAGAGAGTCTAGAACAGGGAGTGGGAGACTAAAACTTAATGAGAACCACGGCAGTGAGCTGGACATGGAAGAGACAGCCAGGATGAGCTTTGAATGGGAAACCATGCCAGGAGGGAGAGAGGTGAGAAGATGGGGCACTGAGGAGTGTGCCGAGAGGGAGGTCTGCGGCTGAAGAAAGAGGCTGGTGTGGCGATGAGAAGTCTCAAGAGCAATAATTGGTACCGTGCTAGTGAGGAGGGAGAAACTGCCATGAAGCGTGGCTTTAACTGGCTTTTGGCTTTGTGAGTTTTTTAAATAGAGTAACTCTGTTGTGCACAAATATGATTCGTGCTAATAACTTAGAACTGGTTTGATACATTTTTTCAAAGTTGGGGGGAAAAGCACTTTTCATATTTCAGGGTTTTTTCTGTACTGTGTACTTGGATTTGCTTTCCTCCCCTCTGGATCCCACAGGTGAACTGTGAAGATGCCTGCAATCATGCAGCAGTGCTGGCTGTGTACGTGCGTGAGACTTACAATGCCAAATTTAGAGCTCCCTCTCCTCCAATGCTACAGTAGTCCTCCAGCCTCTGATCTTTTGCTTCTGCTACTCTAAACTTCACTCTGCCTTTGACTGTGTATGGATTTTCCAAGACTGCAGATGATGTGAAGTTTATTTTCAAATAACAGTTTTACTAAAAAAGTCCAGTACTGTAACGCGCAGGAGGAGAAGTGCCTCTTATCCTCTTATTCTGTTTAAATTCATTTTGTGTTTCATCTTCACTTAGTTTTTCCTTTCCCGAAGATTCAATAAGCTTCATTGACAGATAATGCAGAGGGATACTCAGTGTTAAGTAAAATTACTTCATCGCTTTTCTTAGATTCAGTAAAAAATGCATTGATTCTGCAGATTCTTTCCCTTCTACAGACGTTGACTCCATTGCAGACAAACTAAGGAAAAGTGTCAGGAAAGGCAGAGGTTGGTGAGCTCCTCAGCTTTTAAGACAACGTGTGGGTCTCGCTGGTGTTCACAGGTGTTAAACTGAGAATAGGAAAGTGGTTTTGTTCACAATATTTGGCTTCTTGTTGTCTCTGACGGGTGCTGTGGTATTCTGTCTTGCAGTACAGATTTATGGCAGAGTGGCTACTGAACAGTTTATGTAAACACAAAGACTTCAGGCTCATAACTTATGTATAGGTAACAAAACTGGACCAAAACTTGCTGGCAGGAAGATTTCAAGAGTTTTTTCTATGATTAATGGCACAGAGAAATATAAAATCAAAGCTACTATATTTTGATTTAAAGCTTTATTCAGAACCTCAGTGCAGCAGGGCCTTTCTTGGGTCTGGTGTTGCAGCAACGTGTATTCTGTCTGCAAGTTGACTAAGTTGCCAGGTCAGATTAATGAAACACTAGGAAAGAGTTTTAATAATTCAACCTTTCACTGCAGTGATCGGTTTTACCTGAAGTCTTACTGCCTCATGTTCAGAAAGAAAAGTTTTAAAATCTGTATTATTACTTAGATTTTCTTAAAAATTCTTTGTTTTTCTTGTGGATGCAAAATGGGAGTAGCGGTCCAGGGGCTCCCAATACAGTTACAGGAATGGCAGCATCATCTGTGTAATGGATTCAGTTGGAGTTTCATGATGGAAAACAAATAAGACGTCTGATGTGCGCACATGGTCTCAGCTGTTGACATGAATATGAGCAAGTACTTGGGTCTGCTCCTTGTTAGCAGGTACCTGGTCTGCACCTGTCATTTTCAGGAGATTCACTGGAAAGTCATTTAAGTTCCGTCAGATGAACTCTTATGGCAGAGAGCTTGCAACATGAGCAGGGCATTGAAAAACAAGGTCTAGGCCTGGACAAAGAAGTCACAAGCTCTCCCTTTTTTAAGGTAGAAGAGCCTGCTTTTATTTTGAGGTGGAGTATTTAAAAGTGGAAATCCCTGTTCTTATTCATGTTGTTGATGACTGCAAAGGAATATGACGTTTGCAGGTTGTGCAGACTCATTTGGGAGGAGAATAAATTGCGCTGCTGGATGAGAAGTGCTGGGGTAGGAGAAAGAGTGTGGCAAGTGAAGGGAGAGTGGGATAAATGGGTAACAAAAAAGGAGAATGATCTTGTAAGGGGCAGACAAAGGGATCTGCTTGGGAAGGAGTGGCTAGGAAGCAAGTGGTGGTCAGAAGGATGGGTAATTGTCCTGTCTTCACCCTTTTGTGTTGTAGGGGGAAATGAATTTTCCAACTTTCAGTAGCAAGGGGAAAATGCATTTAAATTTATGAAAAATAGGAAATGAGGGATTGTACAGTAGGGGTGGAGGTGTTTTATTCCGCCAGTCAGAAGGAAAGTTTAGGTGTATGTCACTCCTGTGAAGGGCTGAATTTTAGCAAGGTGATGGGCAAACAAGGAAACTGGCTGTACTCACCTGAACCTGGAGGTTTAGCCTGGTCCAGTTATCTGCTGACCAGCTTGGTTGGGACTGAATGGCCATGGTCTCTCTGCTACCCCTGTTTCCTTTCCATGCAGCCAAAGTGCAGACAGAGATGTGGTACGTGCTGGGACCTAGCCCTGAGATGGAAACTGGACACAGCCATGATGCAAGTACTGGTCTGAGAGACTGGAAGGTCTCCTGGATCATCACCTGGGAGACTGTCTCTGGACTATAATTTTTTTCCCATTATCATCACACGCTGCAGTGCTCCCTCTATTCCATGGGAAGGCTGTGTGCAACCATACCTTGACTTGCAAACCCAATATGCCACTGGGAACCTGTGCAGTTTTCCACATAATATTCTTCTGGTAGTGCCTAGAGCCTGGATTAGAGAAAAACTGTGCCTCAGGAATGTGTATTTTTAAGAGAGAGCAGCTCGCAGATACAACCAACTGGAGAGCAGGATGAGAGCTGTTGTGATAAGGAGAAATAGCCAAATCTGATTATCATCTGATCTGCAATACTGTGCTAACCACCTGAGTGAAATTACTCCTCTCTCACAGCAATGGGAAAAGAGAAACAAGCTCTTCAGTCCTGGTAGAGCTGTGCCTACAACGAGGGTTGCATGAATTATTCACATTGTACTCTCGTCCGTGTAAGGAGCATATAGATTTAATTTTAATTAAAAAGGGAAAGATTAATAGCATCTGAGAGTTGCCATTTCACGGGTGTGTGGTAGCACCCGCAATATGGATGCTCCGGGATTTAATGAGCCTGGCATCTAGGTTAGGTAGCTGACATTTTGACTGTTATTGAATCTCAGATCTCTAGATCCTTATCAGATGAAACTATATAACCAGGAACAACTATATAAACACCATCTGCATCATTTTTAAACAAAAATTTATTATGTTGAGTGACAAACTCAAAAGCTTGCTGCTGATTAGCTTTGCTTTCAAAAGCAGATAACATCCATTGGGGATTAGCATGAGGTTGTGGGAAATCAGGAGGTAGTTTAGCTAGTAAAAAAAGAGAGGGCTGGGGAGAAAGAAGCGTGGTACATTGACCAAATGGCAACGTCTATCACCAGACAGTTGCAATAAATTTAAAATCAGGTTTATGAGCAACAGCAGGTGATTCAGACAAAAATAATTATGCAAAACCTTGAGAGGATACAAATTTTTATCTTAAAACAGAAAGAAAATTATGTTTTGCTTTTCTTATAATTTGTGTTTTGAATAAATGTTATTCTAATTACATCTGAAAAAAAACTACTGGAAAAGGGCACCAACATTGCAAAGCCAAGCTGTCAGGACGTGACACAATTAAGATTTTCCACGCTGTGTTAATTTGGCCCATTTGTGAGTATGCCTTCTGATCAAGTCTTTAGTTACACAATCCCACACTGTGTTCATAACACGTCTCCTCTGCATTGAATGAATAGAACGTTTGGGAGAATCATTAGACCTTGGTTACTTGTAATAGACCTAGAGCGCTGGTTTCCTATAATAGAAATTATTCAGTAATCCTCCAGTTTTATTATTCCCTTCACTTATTAAAGACTGAAAAGTTTGGATTTCCGCATTCAGTCTAGTAAACTAGCAAAGGTGACATCCAGAAAACTCTCCCTTTTGAACATTAATTATTAATGGGGAAAAAAGATATATAATTATGTATTATTAATATAATTAGCAGGGGCCTGGAGTAGACTGATCCTTTTTTGTACCATAACCAACTTATGACATTAGAACCAATACTGAGAGCAGCAAAGAAAATTCAGATGTTAAAGACTCTGGGGCACTTATTTATGACACCAGGTTGTTGTACAGCATATAAGTACTTCTGGTAGGTGGAGAGCATTGGTACTGAAGATCACTTAATATGCCCAGTGTGGTTTCTCTCACTCATGTGAGTGAGTAATCAAAGCTGATAAGCTTGTTCCACAAGAAGGGTGAATGGGATGCGAGTCTCAGAATTTAATTCATGACCTCAGCGGTGTGTGATGAGAACTGGGGAACCACATATGTTCCAATCTTGAAGTAAACCATCACAAACTGCAGCTCACACTCCAGGGCACCATCCCTGTCATCCGTCCAATTTTTAAAGCCCAGCCAGGAGCAATAGCAAGGAAGCTGAGTTTGTGTTCTAATTTTCTATGTGAACTTCCTGTTTTTACAGTTCAGTAGCAATAGCAGGTCCCTGTAAGGTGGGAAGCACAGAGCCTGATGTCTTGTATTGCGTGTGGTGCAAACAAAATTCTGTAATAGGTGTTCTGGGTTCATTCTTAACACGCATACCAAAAATCTCTTTTTGCAGATAACTCTGTATATGAAGAGCTGTTGGACTTCCTTGTGAAAATCAGTAGTTTATAAAAATGTGTTCAACTTATCATAGTAAATTAGAAGCATTTCAATAATATTCAGTTTTTTGTAGCCAGCCTATCTATGGGAAACAGCCATGGAGAAGTTAAATGACTTAAGAGAAGGTACATGGAATTATGTATATACCTGTATGTTGGTGACAGATGAAAACATTCATTGCAAATTGAAAAAACCTTTCCCACAATAGACTGTTAACTTGCTGGGACTCCCTGGTCTTTCTCCAGATTACTCACATTGCAGTATGCCACAGCCCTTGGGTATGATTATGGAGATGTTGAGGCTCATCTGTGGAGCAGATTTCCCCTGGTGCAGCTCCATATCCCTTCTAAATGCCACTGTTATTGCCTAAACACAGGGCATATTCGTATTTCCCAACCGATCCTGGAAAACCTGGCTTGGAAAGTCGCACTGTTAACTAACCGAAATACAAGCTCTGTGATAGCACATTTGTGTGTATCTTCAAGCAAAGCTGATATTTTAATAATCTCATACATAAGTAAAATGCAATGAAATTTTTTTTCTTCACCACTATGTACCTTTCTTTTCTCTTAGGGTACGTTGATATTGGGCTAATTCCAAAAGGTGCGAGGGGAATCAAAGTTATGGAAGTTGCAGAAGCAGGAAATTTCCTTGCAGTGCGAAGCAAAGACCCAGAAAAATATTACCTGAACGGAGGCTTTATCATCCAGTGGAACGGTGAATACAAAGTGGCAGGCACGATATTTCAGTATGACAGAACAGGGGATCTAGAAAATCTGACTGCTCCAGGACCCACCAATGAATCAATATGGATTCAGGTAAATAGGAGATTGCTAGCAGAACCTGTTGGGTTTGAATGGCAGCAGAATGTGCTGGGCCTTTGAAACTGAGGCTGGAAAAATACTTATACTTGTACATAGATCACTCTATTAGCATGCTGCCTTACAAAAAAAAATCAGTTGATTTTTTTGGAGAGAAATAAACACCTTGTGTGAGGGGGTTGTTCATCCTGCTTAAAAACAGATGTCCAGTGTCATAGTCTGATGATTACTAAAGGCTGGTATTATCCAGTACTGACACTATGACAGGGATCCTGACACCTGTATTTGGTCAGGCCTTTGCCCAAACTTCCCTGTCTCTTGTGCCACCTTAGACCAACACGTGGCTGCGATGTGAAACGGAGCCAGATGAAAAGTAACTATTCATCACAAAAAGGGAGCTGATGTCAGGCTGTGAACAAGCAGTGAGAGCTAGGGAAGGCTGACAGCAGTGACTGCTCACACTGAGCAAGAAAACGTAGCATTAGATTGATGGGTTAATAGCTTGTGGTAAGTGAAATTGTTCCGTTTAGCATCCACTGAGGTTGCTCCCTTTCTTTTATGTTACTTTATGTTACTTTAACAGCTTCTGTTAAGTCTGCAAAAATAGTTTTAAATTGCCCCTTTGTTCTCTGAATGTATGTTTCCTGGCTTGTTTGCTTGTGTATGCAGCATGCAATTAAAAAAAGTATTAAAGGTGTGAGCTTTTTTATTAGTATTAAAAAGTATAAAAATATAAAAAGTATAAAAAAAGTATTAAAGGTGGGAGCTGCTTTCACACTTTGAAAGTCTGGTGAAGAGGCACATATAGGTGCTAAGTGTTTACTGTCAGTAACAAGGTCAAGGACACAATTAGGAGAAATAGTAGAAGTTTTGTTGCTGAAGTCTTATCTCTTGATGATGTTTTTCTTTTCTCCCTCTCATCAGCCAAATACTAAGTTTCTTTAGTGGCTCTTCTCAATTGGAATTTTCTTTCTTACTCCAGAAATACTGCAAAATAATACTAAAGCAGTGTCTGAATAAAGTCTGTAATTTTCTGATCTGCTGGTTGTTTTGCAACATCTGTTTCAGAAGGGTAGGGAAATTATAATTTATAATGGTGATAGGCAATGGCTCTTAATCAGCAGCACATTTGGCAGTGCCTTGGATGGACTTTGCATTATTTTTTCTTACAGTGAATAGGATACCGATTATGCTGACCCACTTACTCCCACCTGTGCTTCCAGAAGTGCATGGCAAACAGCTGTGTCTTAGAAAGATACACGTATGCCACTGTTAACGCACAAATGGAAGTTTTGCCAGTCTGCTTTTCTGAAGTGGTAGTAGGCTCCAAAATGTGCTACTTTAAACCTTGTTGATTTTTCTGTTCTCACACTTTGAAAGCTTTGGCCCAGTAGGTTATTAAAATCATAAGTAATTAAATAAACCACACTCATTGTCCAGCTACTTTTTCAAGAAATTAACCCTGGAGTCAAGTATGAATATACCATACGTAAAGAAGAAAGTCATGAGAATGAGATTGGAGAGCCAGAGTATTTTTGGCAGTATGGAGACTGGACAGCCTGCAGTGTTACCTGTGGAAAAGGTAATTCCTCACTTCCTTTTTCTATTACTGTTCTTCTGCGCTACTGGCAAATCTCATCCTTCAGTTATCCAGACAGTGTTCTCAAAGAGGTAAGGTTCTTTAATCTGCATTTGTCAGGAAATCAAATCACACGGTTACAGTTATGTATTTTGACTTTAAAATAAAATGCTATTAAATCACTTAAGGCAACTAGGTTTCTCTAGCTCATGCCCTAAAATTCTCAACCTCTGTGAACCAAAATGAAAAACTACAGTTTTCTTTTCCTCTAATTTGTTGTCAATATTGTTCACAATAACCCTGCTTCCCAGCAATACTCATATAAGTCTTACTCTTGTTTCCCTACCAACTCTTTCCAGTATGTTCGCTACAAAAAATATTATTTCTGCCCTGCCTCGGTAAGCAACAGTGCTTTTTGTGCATCTCTCAATAGTTACTTTATTTAAATCAGTCTTGAGAACTTCTATGTCTTTGCCACTCTCAGCACAATGGCTTGGGAGCAGCTGCAGTTATATTGTAGTTCTGTGCAGCATATTAAACCAGACAAGCAGAATGACGACCCTGAAGGAGGATCTAACAACAGGTCTAGAAGTTTACCTTTGGTAACACACAGAAAAAGCTAGTGGGAAAACTTTCTTTAAAGTAGTTAACAGATCAATGAGATGAAGTTAATGCTCTCAGTAAACCAACAATAATGATAAAAAGACTGAACGTTTCTTCACAAAAGTAAAGGATTTTATCCATCCTTTGTGGGAATAATTTTTAAAATATGATAAAAATGTTGTGTGTGAAAGGAAGTCTCCACTTAGGGGGAAGAGATTGCAGCCTTCCCATGTGAATCAGTTCCTGCGTTTCACTGGACAGAAGTCCTGGCGATAGGACACAAACCTTGTTCTTTGACCACTTGTGTGAAAACTGTACAGAGCAGTAGAAGATCAATGTTAACGCCACTGGACAAGCAACATGAAATAAGCCTTTTCTCTTTCTAATGCTAGGGTATTTTTTATGTTTTTTGATAATTATTGCTTTAACTACTTTCCAGAAGGGAAGGAAAAGACAAACAAATGTAACAAATCCAATTGGGAGTCTAGAAGCAGTGGTGATCACAGGAGTAAAATTTTTTTCATCTTTCCTGTCAGGGAAGACACTAAAATAGTGCATTTTCAGTGGTTTGAACAAAAGGCATTGTATAACCTTAATTTTAGAAGATTAAAAGAAGAATTTTTCAATAGTATGAATTACCCCATCCCAATAATATTCCTATATTATATTAAAAAAAGAAATATATATATATATATATAATGGACATGTTATAGACATGTTTCTACATCCATACATATATATATATATGTGTATATGTTTGTGCAAATATTTGTGTGGTTTGGTTTTTTTGACAAGAGTTTCTCAGCACAAGGCACCATGTGCTTTCTGGTTAGCAAACCTCAAAGCGTTATCTTTAAATAGTACCCAGAACAAGTGTTTTGCTTAATTGCATGCTGTATGTTTTAGTTCTGATACCTGGTTGTGAATAGTGTTTAATGTAACAATTGGCATGATGACAGAAAGGGGGGCAAGGGGGAAGTGTTATGAGGCTGTTTATTATGTTGTTTTGGGGTTTTTTACATCAGCTGCACTTTTCCCAGAACTGTTTCTCAGTAAGTAAATTATAACCCTGTGTACTACCTCCTGGCTAAAGAACTGTGTGACTTCACTTTGATTTCTAACTGCCACATGGATTACTTAAATAGAGGACTGCAGGATATGGGTTTTTTTTCAGGTTTTATTTAATAAGTGGCTTCCCCTGTTTACTGTCTTTGGGCTCTTAATAAATATTTCTTGAGCTCATTGGCTTTTTCTTTGCATAAGTAGAAATTATATTTTGGGCCATATTGTGGATTTACTGCCGTGAGTTTGCAGGGGGACCAAGAGGTGCATCACAGTTCAAAAAGGGCACAGAAACCTTCCCAGTTCCCTCCATTCCTTCCTGGGCAGGAGAAAAGAAATGAATAGACCCTTTGCTCTCCTTCCTCTGAGATACACACATCTATAAAAACAGCCGAACAGGTTTAAAGGAGGATGTAATCAGGGCATTGTCGCTTATCCCTGCCCAAAAAAGGGAAACCCTGCCACAGAGCTTCAATACATCATTTGAGGCAGGGGAGCTCTGATACTACAGTCTGTCTGCAGTCTTCTGCAGGTACGGGATGCTTAATCTGGTTGTGCTCTGGTTGTCTGAATGTGGACCAGCTGTGCTGTTGTTACACCAGCTTGGCATTGCACCTGAGTTAGCTGGCCCTCCTGAGCACCACGCCAGTGCAGTAATATAGCAGGTTTGTGCCCGGATGATCAGAACAGAAACACATCAGCAGAAATACCTGGAGCTTTACTGCATAAGAAAAAAAAGACATAGCAGAAGGGAAGGTGTATTTGGAAAATGTTAGCTCTCCATCATTATGGAAATTTGGAAACTCTAAAGTATTGCTACATTTATCAGGGAATATGGGAATGGTAGTGATTGTTGACCTAGAATCAGAAAGCCTCACACATTCATGTGTTATTGTGGTTTGATCCCCCTGAGTTCAGTTCAGGACCGGGAGGGAAAATAAAGGCAGAACTGAATGTCCCCAATGTTGCTGGATTAAGCGACAGCCTTCTCTTGTTTCCGCAGCCTTCTCATCATTCATTGGCTTTGAATGATGAGATGATTTTATCTGGATGTACACTCTGCTTAGATTAAGAATTCCTTGCTGTGGGCAGCAACAGACCTGTTGTGCCCAATCTCAGGAGCTGAAGTGTTTTGAAAGGTTTGTAAGATTAAGCACACTGAAGTAGGCAAGATCATCTTCTGCTATCAGTGTGCTGCATGGGAAGTCTTACTGTAGACAAGCCTCCAGTGGGGGTCAAGGAGATAAGAAAAGTTGCATTGAGTTAGACTAAAGGTCTAAAATAACTTTCCAGGAATTTTTAAGTTATCAATTGGTAAATAAGAAACCAAGAGTAGTTTTTCAGGATAAAAGGGAGGGCCAAGAAAGATGAACTATTGAACCAACTTTGATGGCCACAGCCAGTAGGAGAAATTGATCCTTACCTGGAATTTTGTTGTCTTGGCAAACATGGACCTGCCTAAAGATTCAGCACAGGGCTTCTCCTCACAACTGGTCAATAAGGTAGCAGTAAATCCAAGGGCGATTTGGCCTTTTGTAGCCTCAGAGATCAGGACAATGCAAACAAATGCTTTCTGGAGCCAAGAGAGAGAAGCTGAGTTAGGCAGTGACAAACGGGGCTACAGGCACAGGAATGGGCTGATGCAGGAAAACGTTGTCTGTCCTAGGGAAAAAATATGGGTTTATCCCTATGATACAGCTCCTTCTCCAAGGCAGACATACCTGGAAGAAATCCCAATGATGAATAATGTCTTGTAGTGTGAAGCTGTCCCTTCTCAGAATTAACCCAGGGCAGCTCCTAAAGGTATTTTCCAAAAGATTCATGGCCTCCAGGTAGCACCACGCTGTGCCCTAACCCATATCCTTCCCCAGCTCCATTACAGCTGAGAAAGAGAAGATGCAAACGTGCTCATGTTTTCCTTCATTTCTTTCATGTGCCCCTGTGTTTTGTAGTCTTGAAGAGTGGGTCTGGCCAGTCTACAGTAACACCATTTAACAGGGAAAAATATATTGTGTGAAAAATCATAGAATCATTTCGGTTGGGAAAGACCTTTAACATCATCAAGTCCAACCGTTAACCTAACACTGCCAAGTCCAACACTAAACCGTGTCTACATGGTTTAGTCTACCTGTCTACATAAGCACTATGTCTACACGTCTTTTAAGTACCTCCAGGGTATTTTCTGTAGCAAACACACATAATACTTACTGCATGCAGGGAAAAGAACACACTGCAACACCTGATAGCCGTTAGGAATGTAGAAAGTAGTTCAGTAATTACATTGCAATCCATTTCATAGCAAGGAAATGCTGAAGGGCATAGTTTATAGTAAAAATCATAAGCCTTGCTCTGTCCTCACCGCAGGGCAGTTTGACTCCCTGCCTGCCGTTGGCTTTATGCAGAAAGAAATTGCTTTGCAGTCAGGATGTGTGGAAACTGGACGGTGTCCTCCAAACTGCTGCACCCTCTGGCCAAGAGCTCATCTCTCCAGAGCCTATTGTCAAGACAGCATGTGAAGCCGTTAAGCTTTTTTATAGGAAGACTAAGGTGTTTTTTTTCGCTGAGGTTTTTCTTCTAGACCAACTACCCATTATTTTTTCTTTAAATAATGGTCAATTAGGAATTACAAGTATAAATCCTTCATCCTTGTCTGAAGGCTTTAATCATGTTTCTTAGAACTAGCTTTGGGTGGCATTGAACCTAACAAGAAGGCAAGAGCAACACAGCTGCAACTAAGGGAGAATATTAGGCAACTTCAACAATTTACTTCTCTATAGATAATATCAGTAATTGGCAATTTTTCAAAGCTTTGCAAAAGGACTTAACGGTAAGATTTGTTTGGGTGTTAATTGTTGTGTGCCCTCTAAATCTTTCACAACTGTTTTCAGGGCTACTTTGCAAAATTACCTCCAGGTGTTCCTGAACTGAAATATAGTGCTAAACTTGTAGCACTGATTTTAGAAAACAAAGGTAACTCTATTTTCCTTTGCTATTATGGGTCCGTGTTTTATAACACCAAGAATGCAAAGATTGTGTACATGTGCATGCACCGCATATAATTTATTGAGTGAATAATACCAAAATGAACTCCTTGATGAGTATCTGATTTGATGCACAACTGTGACAATTACATGTTCAAATTAGATTTACAATCTAATGTAAATGTTCTTTTGAATACACATTTTGTATATTTGCTTCTGGTCCTTCATTTCTATTGTTCTCAGCCTAATTTTGCCCCAAATGAGGACCATTCAGCCAACAGATTTCAAAACCTTCCAAACCCAAATGTTTTTAAACTGACACCTTTTTTTGCAATCTAAGTGAGAAATCAGGAGCCAAGTGGGGCAACCTCCCATCTAAAAGGTCCTGCAGTAGGGGTGAGGTGGCACAGAGAGGAAGAAGCAATCTCTCAGCAGATTTGGTGAAATCAAAACCATTTTTTGATCTGGCTGTTGTCATTCTTGGTTTCTCTTCCCCCCCCCCCCCCCCCCAGAAATATTTGTAGGGTTTTTTTCACAGAGCTGAGATGGTACACTTCTGCCTAAAGAAACATGGGTGTGGGAAGGGCCGCTTCAGCTAACATTATGTTTTTACTTGCAAGTGAGTCAGTGTGAGGGAGATGGTGAAGTGATGGTGGTGATGCCTACAGTGCAGTGAGTGCTGAGGTGAGCAGAACGGAATGGGATGTTCCCACTCCAGAGGAAAAAGCAAGATCTTTGCAGTGGGATTATGACCAGAGAGACCATGTCCTGAAGAATACGGCCAGCATCTTTGTGGGTGCAAAACAGTTGTCAGGACAGACTAGTTAATGCTGAGGTCAGAGAGAAGTAAAAGAGGTGAAGGGAGAAAAACAGCTACCCTCTCAGATTTAGGTTTCCAATTTTAGTGAGCTTTTAAGTATATTTAGAATTTTTAATCTGTGTCATAAATAAGATATTACATATTTAAATTATGCAACTGTGTAAATGTTTGGTAGGGCAAGGTCAGTGTGAGGTGACTAGTTTTCTACTTTTGCAATATTTTCTGTTCAACTTGTTGAAGCTGAAAAAACAGCTGTGTTTCATTTTGTCATTATATGTATGCCAACATATATATGTGTCTATCAATATATGCATATAGGATTCCTTCCAACTTTGGAACTGAACTATACACAGTTATGATGAAAAATCTGTGTATTTATGGTTTCTTTAAGTATATGCTTCCAGCACAGAACTTTCCAGATATTGAAACTGCAGCGGGACTTCACATAACTTCCATAATAAAAATTGTTTGTGTGAATAAGTTAGTTTATTGGTGCCAGCGATCAGCAAGTATTTTATAAGAATGTACAGCCCCGAAGCAAAACTTTTGCAAAGGTTTGTAGTGGTTTTGAAGTGAATTACAGCAGCTGAAATGACAATAAAAAATTTATCAAGGCAAAAGACTTCTCTTATTTGCATTCGTAACAGCAACATATCATGATTTTGAAAGGGACAGAAACATATTTCTGTGAACTGCTTTGTTTAAAAACTAGCAGGAAGGTAGCTAACTATTCCAGTTACATTTTTCATAGTATAAAAGAGAGCCCTGCTCCGTGGGAGTCCTGCAGTGAGCCAAAGACCTTTCTGCTGCTCCAAGTCCCCTAGGGACAGGGGAGAGCCACATCCAGCCACGCTGCGGAGTCCTGCGGCTCCTTCCACATCACGTACCCTGGAGTGTGAATGCCTCGGCGAAGAGTATTAATGGGAGCACAGGGCTGCAGTCCCTTAATCCTCCCTTCCAGGTGCAACTAATCCTTGTTCTAGTAAGTCAGCTTTCAGGTGTGACTGGAGGAGACTCAGTCATCACAGCCTGTGCTGTTGTTGGAAATTGTCCTATATATCTCAGTTGCCAGTCTTGAAGTACCCTAAAATCTATAGCATTTCCTCACAGTGTTACAGACCTGATGCCTTGAAGTGCAAGAAAAATGAGGTACAGGTTTCCATCTGCTTCTATGGAATCACTCGAATATGCCTAGAAAGTTTTTAATTTCCCTGTGTTGCGGAGGCCTTTTTCAGTAATACTGGACTACAGCCTCCCCTTCACACTCGCAGTCCATGCCTAGTTCTTCCAACAAAAGCTACCTCTGCTGCTAGCTTTGGATTTCCCCATATTAGAGTTGGTATTCTGGTTTTTCTGTATTTATTTTTATAAGTAGATAGTTAAATTTTGGAAAGGGAAAGAAATTTCAATGCTGTGAAATTACTTAAAGCAAGATAACCATAATGCTAGCATGAAATTTTAGGAAATAATATGTTTTAATTGCCGTATATGGGGACATTGCTGTATAGAGGAACATAAGTATGTGTAGTAAAGAGCAATATTTTCATATTTCCCAAGTATCTATGGACCTGTAATCTGCAGATTACTGTTCTTATCTTCCAGATAGTTTCCCTCACTAGTTATTAGGAGGTGTGAGGCAAGGAAAAACTTGATTCCTAAATATTCTGCAAAATAGCCTAACACTTATCCCTGACACCATAGTAACAGCATTGTTCGGCTCTTTGCTTCCCTGGAGGAAGATAAAAGTCACAGAGATACAGTGACCTACCATCTGCGTATTAATTGCTGTGAATTAATAACAGCGCAATTAATTTAACCGGAGTTAATAAACAAGGTTTCTTCAGTCTTGGGACTTGTTTGGGCCTAATGCGACTATTTTAATACCTCTGTATCGGTCTAGCTACAACCTTTCAAACTGTTATATTGCAGTACTTTTTTATACTGTGTTTGCAGCACAGGACTGACCTCAAATTATTGCTAAACTGTGTGGAATGCAGGGCCCTGGAAACTGATTTTCTTTAGATTCACAGTAGGGTAATGCAGTATTTTGGTTGTAAGTGGAACTGTTGTGAAAGAACCCAAATTTTATCTATGGGATGTCTCTGTGTTTCTCATCATTACCTATTATTACTTATTTAGAAAACAGAAGATTTTCTCTCTGGTATTACGACATCACATTTTCAGTCAAGATTTGTACCAAAAATTCTTAAAGGTGGAAATCAGCACTAAGAGTCACAAGGTTATAGTTTTGCTGATACAGTCCAGTTTGTGTTCTGCTTAAACTGCCTTCCCAGAAATACAAATAAAAGATTAGCAAAAATACCCTTGCTGTGAATAGCCTGACGCTGTGATGTTCCTTATCTGTGGGTAATGCCAAGAACCATTCATAGCCCTTTAAACCTGCTCCTGCAGGAGCCCTTTCTGCAGCTGACAACTAAATTGAGATTAAGGAAAGTGCTTTCTAATGCGTTGCTTGAGCTATCTGATCCAAAAGAGCTCTGCTCAACACCCTTTCAGTTTGATGAGAGGATGCTTATACCTGATTTAGCCCAGATATTCAGCAGAACTGACTTTCACGGCTGATGCTGTATTCTGGGATGCGGAATACAACCGGTGTGTACTCCTCAATGCTAAGGATTTCTACAGCTCATGCCCAGCCTGTATGGATTACTGCTAATTTGTTGTGTGTCTTTCTCCCTCAGGGGTGCGGCGTCAGATTGCCCACTGCATGCGGAAGGGAAGTGGGGCGATCAAAAACTCCTTCTGTGACCCTGCAACACAGCCAAACGGGCGACAAAAGAAATGCTACGAAAAGGACTGTCCGCCCAGGTAACGGATACTGGGGGGGCTCTGGTAATGCTAAATAGCAGCCTTATTTATTATAGGAAAATGTTGGTTCTAATACCAGATTAGCAGCATCCACGGCCTGTGGCGGTGAGAGCTCCCAAGCGTTTCAGAGCAAGGTGGCAGGAACCCAGTAACGGACAGATTAGGAGTGAGCTGCCCTAAGAAGTTTCCAGTGCAAGGTACTCAGCAGTCTATGCTGGGAATGGCAGAGGCTGCTCTCTCATCTGTGTAGGCACTCTTTTTGTTCAGTTTAGGTGCAGGTGTGCTTGAAAACTGCATAAATTCTTATTTATTTTAAAAACTTTATTCTTGTCTTAGCTCGAGTGATAATGTATTACTGTGTGTTCCAAAAACTAACTTGCGGAGCGGGTTTTTTAAGCCTTTTGATGCTGTTTTTCAGTACTTTTGGGTACTCCTTTGTCCTTTTTGTGAGGGAGGATGAGTGGAAAGGCCCACTTCTATAACTCTAATTATTATACCTTACTTTTAACACTTATTTAGCATCTTTTTATCATGTCCCTTCTTATTTTTTCCTTTCAGGAAAATGCAGCTTTCTTCATTCTGTGATCACATTGGAATAATTTTTTCCATTCCCGTAACATTATTTTAATTCGTCTTCATCTCTATTTTTTCTGTTCTACCATTTTAGTGAAAAGGCTTAGGAAGACTAACCACAGGGAACATTTTGCGTGACAGCAGAACTGCGGGCTTGTAAAATAGGCACAGATTGGCTGGAAGGGATCAATATTGGGTTTGCTTTCATGCTTTAGGTACTAGAACATCTTGCTTTTGTCTTTCATTGTCTTCGGAAATTGTTTATTATGCTGTTTGCAATGATATACCAGTCTTTTCCTAGCAATTCTAGTTAAATCATAATCAAATCAAAGTCATTACAATGATTCCCTTAAAGTGTATCGCGTTACATTTGCCAGCAGTGAATTTCATGAAGCCTTAATGTAAAAAACTCTGCATGGCTGTTGTTTTTATTAGTTGTTTGCAAGTATCTTCACAACAGTATATGATGCCTCCTCTGGGAGTTACATCTTTGCACTTGCAGCCCCTATAAATGACGTTAAAAGCATAAACTACCAGCATTTCATAATTCTTTGTAGATTACTAGGAAATCAATTGACAGTATATCAGGATTATTAACTAGCTGACTAGTTAAGAGCTGAGGCTACCCACATACGTGGGGGCAGAATTTGTCCCTTGTTGGGCAGATTGTAGAATTATGTGACATGTGAACCAAGCTCTTCCGTGGGCCAGGAGGAAAAGCTCTCCTATGCTGCCAGCCTGAGTGGTGCTGCAAGCTCCTTCTGTGCTGCAGAGGAAAGCACTAGTTATCCTTCTGAGGACAGCAAAATACTGACAAAATGCAGTGTAGGAAAGGAAACCCATATGTATATAGTTCTAGAGTCACGTTGTGTATTTGTTTTTCTCTTAGCAACACAAAAGTGACTGTAGTAGCTTGACTAAGGACCTGTCTAAGTCCCTGTTCTGGCTCCCAGCAGGGCCTGCATGCCTAAGGAAGGGTAAAGGCAAGGCAAGCATACATTATATCTCTTTCTAATGCTCTTGCAGTTTCCAGCTGGTTTTAATTCAAAGCATTTCCAGAGGCTTTTGTGACTTGTCTATAGTCAGTAACCTCACTTCCAAGTACTTTTCCAGCCTTCCTCTGCAACTTTGTGAAACTTCCGTCATGTACAACTTCCTCTGCAAGAAGTTCCAAAGCTTTAATGCCTATGGTATGAAACACCACCTCATTTTAATTATTTTGACTGTGTCTCTCACTAGCTTCTGCTGGTGGCCCTGAGTTCTGTTGGAAGCGATGGCAGTGAAGAATGAATTCCTACCCACCCTTCCCAACCCCTTCACATTGTAGATCTGGTCTATGTTCCAGGCCGTTGTCCGAGCATGGGATTTAGTTGGTATTTACTTTCTGTGACATATGCGTCACCTCTAATTCAGACAGATAGTTACACATCTCCATCTGAAATGCAAGACAGTACTTAGCGCAGTTTGGTTAGTTGTTGGTTCTAAAGAAAATCTGAATGTTGGAGGAAGGTGTGACTGTCCCATACAGCGTGATGCAGCATAACTGAGAGTTCACGTGAAGCTGCGGAAGAACAAGTGTTCTGTAGAGAGGTGGCTAAATTCTGTGCTAGGGTTGAGGATGGTGTTATCAAACACAACACTGCAGAGGACCTTTGGCTAGTGCTGTAGCCCCAGGACTGAAACTGTTTGATGATCTTAACGCTTCCCAACAGCAAACCAGTTTCTTCATGGGAACATCCTATCTAAAACAAGAAGGATGTTACCTTGCATAACCCTCCCTCCTGTGATCTGCTAAATCCCACTGATGGAAAACATGCTACCATGAAACTAGCTACTAGACCACTAAATCAGAATTAGATAATTTATCAAACAATAGCTATTCTTTGAATAACATTACTGTAATATTTGTGACTCTCATAAACCAGATCTTATCTCATTAATAATTTCAGGAAGTTAATTATAAACTGTTTAAATGACAGGCTTCTGAGAAGTCCAAGTCATAACATTCTTGTTTGTTACCTGATTTGGTCTGCATTTATTTTTTCCACACTTTCTGCTAGAAGAATCTGGAGCAAAACAAAATATTTAAAATGTTGCAATACATGTATGCCACATGTTGACCCAGTGTCGCAGATGGAGTGATGCACTTCACTCATAGAGAGAAGCAGTTTTATTGCTATAAAACAGCAATTTAACAAAGCTTGATAGTAAATGTGTGACAGTGTTTTAACAAGATTCGATGGCAAGGCACACTTGGTTATTTACTACATAGGGGACGGGGTCAGACAGAGCTGTCACGGAAACCCTCCTGTTAAGTCAAGGTTCAGAAAAAAACCCCTTGCTTTCTAAACTTCTTCTTAGGGAGGTGTCTAGGTGCGGCTGTACCCAATCCTAGCCCCAGACTAGGTCAACGGTTTATGTCTAAAGGATTATATATGCACAATCAGTCCTTTATATCACTTAGCTAAGCCTTCAAAGTTTAGCATGCTATAAACCTCTTAGAAAGGATCTGTTGCGGCCAAGAATCTCTTAATTTTGAGAAGTAACTTTGAGAGGCGTCCCTACTCAAGGGGAGACCCTGGCGTGCAGCCCTCTGCCGCGCAGGAGAGCTCAGAGGGCTCTTGGGCTGTTCCCTATTTATGGGAGAAAGAGGATTGACTTGTAGTCATATTTGCATATCAGCCACAGTACCAGTATTGCAGTTAGGTGGGCGCATTTCTCAAGTTAGCCTTCGGCTGTTGTTTTGTCTGTCTCCCTGAAACCGCATTGGGCTGGATGCAGCCATCCCGACCAGACACAGCCATTATGACCACCACGGGTGGTTATCGCCTGGGCAGGGTTACAGGAGATAAAGGTCAGTTTGGTGGTGGAGCACAGGGTCACACTCAGAACAAAATAAAGATGGCTGAACAGTTGAGAGTTATGTCATATAACCACTTATATAAAGGTTGAGTGATACTGCTTAGCAGGAGTGCAACAAGACAGTGGCATAAATGCATGCTTTTTTCTACATTATGCTATGGAATATGGTTTCCATTTGTATGGTTTTTTTGGTAGGCAGGTGTTTATCTCCATAGGTGTTAATGATAAAAATCAACAGATAGTACTTGACGAAAAAGAGTGAGATTTTAACTACCTGCAGTGCTGTGAATAAAAGTTTTGCTCTCCCCTGTAAAGCAAATTGCCTGGAGCCTTTTTAACCTGACTACCCACTTGAACAGAGTAACCATAAATAGATTATTTTATGAGTACCTGGTATCTCCTGCTTTTTATCTGCTGTTACTGTATTGTCCTGCTTTCAGACTACTTAGTAGACTCCGACAGCATAATAAGAATAGGAGACCTTGTTTCTATTGTAATATATGGAGTGAAAATCAGTGCCCTGTTGGTATCTGCTGTGCCTGATGCTATACAAATACATAGTGAGCAACGACAGTCTTTCTTTAGGTGTTCCAAAAATGTTGTGGGAAGGAGGGAACATTGAGCCCCATTGGCATGAATATAGCAAACTTTGGTTCCAAAATCCCATGCTACTACTTTTTCAGCAAGGGTCCACACCTCATTCAGTACACGTCATGTAGGAATAGATGAGGATTGCATAATGGACAAGGCTGTTTGGCCCTGCCTTAATTGTTACAGACCTTGTAAACTCAGCGTGGGAGGAAAAGAGATGGGTCTCATTGAAGGCAGCTGAATGCGACCTGCGAGAATCAGATTTTCTCCCAACCTCTGTCCCAGGCTGGACTGCAGAAGAGCTGAGCGCTCACAGCTGCAGATGAAAGCTAACTGAGGTTATGCTTTCACCGTTCAGACTGCCTCAGGAAAATTAGCGCTCACACAAACTAATTACCCAAGTCGTGCGTTTTCTTTCTTTGTTTATTTGTTTGTTTGTTACCACAATTTTTCCATGCTGTGCCTGGCTGTGGAGATAAGACATTCCCATCACTTTGCAGGGACTAGGTGCTGCGTTAGTATTTAAGAACCACTCAGCTGCTGTAGTGGTAAATGCCAACAGAAACCAGGGGTAGGAACAAGTACTGGACAGTGGCTGCCATCAAGCTTCAGTTTCCACCAGCTCATCCCAGTCTGTCACCACAATCAGCATAGCTGCCCACTAGCTTTCTTTCCCATATCCTTTTCTTTGCCAAGCATCTCTCTGTATGTGTGATCTAAAGAAAGCCTTGTTTATAACCTGCCCAAACCTAAGCCTGTCTGGCAGTGCCCTCCACTCCAGCTGACACTTGGGAGGTCCAACAGCTTGGTTGTTTCACCTTAGAAGTTGCATGCTTGGACTTCGTATTGCTACGTCAATTCTGGATGTGCAATCAGCAGTCACCTCCAGTTTGGGTTATGACTCTGCAGCATGATGAGACAGCAGAAGCTCCGAGATAGTGTTTGGCAAAGCAGTCACTTGGGTGCTGCTCCCTTCTGTGTGGTCCAGGACCTGCTTTGGGGCATCCTGTACCAGTACAGGCAAATGGTAGATGTTCTGCCATCCTTGCTTTGCCTTTCTTCTCCTTTGGCTGGGATGCCGCAGTTCAAAAGTCCTCAGTGTCAAACATGAAGAGACAAGAGTGCAGGTGCTTCCATGTTAAGTTTCTCATGCTTGAGTGTTTAAGGCATGTGCGTGTACCCTAGAATGGAAATAGGAAAATGCACTGTCAAAAACTCCAGTTACTGATAAGAATAAATTTTCAGTCAGAGCAAGTTTTTTGAAGTGTATGTGGTAAACAAGGCGCCAGGCAATTAACTGCTTGGCTCACTGGTACCGTCTGTTACCTGCACTGAATGAGGAAGGACTCGTATAGAAAAATCTTGATTCTGGGATTTCCTAACTACTTTGGAGCACCTTACTTTCTTCCATAATTTTTAAAAGATGTTTTGCATGCAATAGTTAATCATGCCCCATTACTGCTGATCAAGATAGGTTCTGTAATATATATATATTACAATATATATATACACCAATATGTATATCTCTGATAATATATTGGTAGGAGTTCGGTATTTAAACCTTCAAACTGTCAAACCCTCACTCAGAGCCATTTGAAAGCAGTGAGGGAGGGGTTGTCAGGTTAGCATGTCTGTAGCTTGAAATATGTGATCAGGTTCCATTAAAATTAATAGGGCAATTCACCTACTTCAAGTTGCGTTTGTGCCAAAGCGTCAGCAATTCACAAGATACTGGAGATTATAAAATTGGAAAGAAGATGCCAAAGATGTAAACAACCCTGAAATGGCTTGGTTCAGGTTGTGGTAATATGTTTTTCTATCTTTTTATTGCTGTATTCTGCTGAGGTGTGCTCGCTTTTTGTCTTTAACCACTTCTTAGTTTTCCTTTGTTGTTTACAGAAGCCAGGAAGAGCAAGAAGCTCTTGCTCCCCCTTGCCAAAGGCAGGCGGGGGAAGGAGAAAAACAATTTGTTCTTTTATTACAGCAATGTCCAGAGGCCTCACACAGGGTTGTGGTGGCAACAGGCTGCATTCTAGAGCATATAGCAAAACAGTCTGTGCCCCAGAGGGCTTCTAGGGTAATTTAAAAGGAAATACAGTATGTAAAGAGAAGGAACGTAGGTGTAGGCTCCCCAGAGAAGACCAGGTGGTTGCAGAAATGAGCTGTGTGCATAGCTTGATTGCTCTGAGTCTTTATTATTATTTTTTAAATTATTAGGAATAGATATCAGTGCCTTCCAGATCAGTGACAGCTCATTTGCAACTGAAGAATAAATTAATCAGGAAACAGAGAAGGAACATAGAAAATACAGAGGTAAGGGGAGGTGAATTGTCAGTAAACTGAAGAAGCCAGAAGTGCAGTAAGATGGGAAACAAAGCAAGGAGCAAAACCTGTTATAAAACTGGACACTGAACTTTGATGTATGTATAAGAATGAGATTATTTTGCTTCAAGTTTACTGAACTTAAAAGCTAAAAAATACAATAGAATGGTGTTGGTTGTAAGCCAAAACCAATTTTTTCCACCTTTTTGTCTGGAAAGGTGGAAATAAATAAATCCCTGTTTTGTTTTCCTTCTCTTCTCCAGGCAGAACAACCCCAACTCCGCCAGCCTGTTCTCATAGCAGAGGTGCTCCAGCCCTCTGATCATTTTTGTGGTCCTCCTCTGGACTGGCCCCAACAGGTCCACGTCTTTCCTGTGCTGAGGGCCCCAGAGCTGTATGCAGTACCCCAGGTGGGGTCTCACCAGTGCGGAGCAGAGGGGCAGAATCACCTCCCTTGCCCTGCTGGCCACGCTGCTTTTGATGCAGCCCAGGATGCAGTTGGCTTTCTGGCCTGCGAGTGCACATTGTCAGCTCATGTCCAGCTTTTCATCCATCAGTTCCCCCAAGTCCTTCTTTGCAGGGCTGCTCTCAATCCCTTCATTCCCCAGCCTGTGTTAATCCCGGGGGTTGCCTCAACCCAGTTGCAGGACCCTGCACTTGGCCTGGTTGAACCTTATGGGGTTCACGTGGGCCCACTGCTCAAGCCTGTCCTAGTCCCTCTGGATGGCATTCCACCCCTCAGGTGTGTCAGTCACACCCCTCAGCTTTGTGCCATCCACAAACTTGCTGAGGGTGCACTCGATCCCACTGTCTGTGTCCTTGGTGAACATATGATGAGCAGTACTGGTCCCAGTATAGACCCCTGAGTGACACCACTCATCACCGATCTCCATCTGGACATTGAGCCATTGACCACTACCATCCAACCGATTCCTCATCCACTGAATAGTCCACCCATCAAATCCCTATCTTGCCAATTTTGAGAGAAGGATGTTGTGGGGAACTGCATCAAAGGCCTTACAGAAGTCCAGACAGACAACATCCGTAGCTCTTCCCTTGTCCACTGATGTAGTCACTCCATCATAGAAGACCACTATGTTGGTCAGGCAGGACTTGCCCGTGGTGAAGTCATGCTGGCTGTTTCAAATCAATTCCCTGTCCTCCGTGTCCCTTAGCATAGCTTCTAGGAGGATCTATTCCATGATCTTCCCAGGCACAGAGGTGAGGCTGACAGGTCAGTAGTTCCCAGGGTCCTTCTTTCTACCCCTTTTAAAAATGGGTGCAATGTTTCCCTTTTTCCAGTCACCGAGGACTTCACCAGACTGCCCTGACTTTTCAAATGTCATGGAGAATGGCTTCCAACTACATCAGCCAGTTCCCTCGGGACTGTGGGTTGCATCTTGTCAGGTCCCATGGGCTCATATGTTCAAGTTCCTCAGGTGGTCACAAACCTGATCTTCTCTCACAGTGGGAAGGACTTTTCTCCCCTAGTCCCTGTCTTGTGGTCCATCCACTCGAGAGGTGTGGGGAGAGAAGTTGCCAGTGAAGACTGAGGCAAAAAAGTTGTTGAGTACCTCAGCCTTCCCTTGTCTGTCGTTACCAGTTTGCCAGTCATGTTCATCAGGGCTGGCAGGTACACTTTCTTTGATATTCCTTTTCTGGCTGACATACCTGTAGAAGCCCTTCTTATTTTGATTTGCATCCCTTGCCAAGTTCATCTCCAGCTGCACCTTGGCCTTCCTGACCCCATCCCTACACAACCGGGCAGTGTCCCTATATTCTTCCCAGGATACCTGTCCCTACATCCACTGCCTGTGCATTTCCTTCTTGCCCTTTAGGCCGACCAGCAGGTCTCAACTAATCCATGCTGGTCTCTTGCTTTCCTTTCCTGATTTCCTACACCTGGGAATCGAGAGTTCTTGCACTCTATGGAAAGTGTCCTTAAAAATCTGCCAGCTCCATTCTGCTCCCATGTCGCTGAGGGCAGTTTACCAGGATGTCCAGTTGACTAGCTCCTTGAAGAGCTGGAAATTTGCTTTCTTAAAATTACGGGTCATGACTTTTCGCCTGACCCATATCCCTCAGGACTACAAACTCCACCAGTGCGTGATCACTGCAGCCCAGGCAGCCTCCAGTCTTGACGTCACCAATTAGCTCACTTGCATCGGTGACGAACAGGTCCAGTATCACATCCCCTCTGGTTAGGCTATTACCTATTAGAGTTGATGCCAACTCTTCTCAAATAGTAGAAACCCAGAAATTTTTGCCCTCCTTTCTTATCATGGAAGGCAGGCATGCAGATATTTGATCTGCTCTGGGTCAGTATGAGAAGAAATAGGTGGATGAAGCTGGAGAAAGGCTAAGGTAAGCCAAGTATAAAGGGGATGGCTCTTGTCAGTCAGGTGTTTCATACCGTACTAGAGGAAACATTTGTCTTTCATTTGGAGGAACATTGCATAGCACACTAGGGAAGACCATCTTTAATCAGGAGAGAGGCGCATAAGTGGATCGTTTTTACTTAATGAAGGAACAAAGTACAGAAGAGTCCAGCCTAGTGCAGACACAGACACTAGGCCCAGAGGTACACCACAGCGGAGCACTGATCCCATGTGGGTGCATGCAGCAGAGCTCTGACTAGCCTGGTTTTTGTGTGTGTGTGCCTTGACACTTCCCCTTCTAGAGTTAACACGTGGCCAGTTTGAGCACTCATGCAGTACTGGCTTCATAGACATGTGTGAGGCGACCTTCTCCACCTCTATGCTGTCATTATACACCCTCCAGTGATTCTTACTTGTTTACTCTTTTTGTACTGAGGTCACAATAAGCAGATAAAAAATAGGATAGAGTAAATAGATTACTAAACTTGCTAGCAGTTCCTCAAATTTGTATTTGAAAGACCATCTATCTACTCAGCGGATTCTTGTGCGTTGTAGAAACATAATACTTGGTACCTACTGTTGCCTGGGAATCGGCGTTTTAGTGACTGGCTGGTACTGGAACACGGGGCAAATCGGAAAGTTTGAGTGATCTGCACTTAATATGAAAAGCATATATCTGAACCCAGAATTTAAATTAGTAGTTCTTTTTCTTTGTCATCTCTGACCTTTTTCCTAACGTGCTTGTGATGGGTTGTTTTCTGATGTTTCTTACCCCTCTGGTTTTCAGATGGTGGGCAGGAGAATGGCAGAAGTGTTCAACCACGTGTGGCCCAACAGGCCAGAAGAAGCGAACTGTTCTTTGCATCCAGACGGTGGGATCTGATGAGCAGGCACTGGCTGTCACAGAGTGCCAGCACCTGCTTAAACCAAAGACCCATCTGTCATGCAACAGAGATGTCTTGTGCCCATCTGACTGGACAGTGAGCAACTGGACTGAGGTAAATTAATGTCAGCTGTAATATTGAGTGGTTTTTTCAAATTGACCTATTATAGTCAGCAGAGAGGACCAATGACCTGCTTATCTGCCTTTTTTTAAAATTTGTTTTTGTTAAGGTGTCTTCAGAAAACCTTTGGGCAGAAGAAAAAAAAATGCTTTGCTTGCTAAAGACCTCGGCAAGTGTTGCGTGTTGGCTGTTTCTAGAAGTTTGGCTTGCTGAGCTTTTGGGACTGTAGAACAGAACATGTTTGTGTGCTAAAAATCTGTGTAATACTCATTACTGCTATGGACCAGATGGGAGGAGGTTCTGTGTTGTGTCTTTAGGCCTACAAAGAAACATTTTTACATTCTTTACATTCATATCTCTTGCATTCATAACTCTGCTGATTTTGCCACAGCATGCGAGCCTTTTATTTCTACTATTAATCTGAAGCCCTGAAAAACACTAGAATCCTTCAAGAGTTAATTAAATATTGTGTAGTTACTTCACTGGCAGCTGATGAACAGCAGAATGTGAGGTCATCAAAATGATGGCTGCAGTATATTAAATTTATTTAAATACACTGCAACATATTTTGCAATGTTTGTTAGTAGGGAGCACTCATTTGATGCGCTTTATCATAGGTTTTAATCTGTGGAAGGACCTTGTGCTTCTTAGATTTCTTTATGTTAGGTTGCTGGTATCTACAGGTATTTCACAACTTCACTTCCCATTGAAGGCAAGGAGAGTTCAGGGTCCCCAACATGTGGAAGTCTACTTCTCCATGAAAACTAAAAATGCACTGAGGTACTTCTTCTGTAGTGGGGAGAAGTAGGTTTCGAGTCACGTGAAATTTTAAAATTATTTTAGTATGATTCTGTTGTGGTACGACTTGGTCATGGTTGTCCTCAAACAGGTAGTTCAGCTATCAGTGTAGCCAACAATCATGACAATGAATGCACAACAAATATTTTCCATTTCAGGTCCCAATAAAAATGTAGTTTACTAAGTTTTTCAAAACTTCCAAGACCAATGATATTGGATGAATGCAGGAGTTGAATGCACCATTAGCAAGTTGGCTGATGACACCAACTGGGAGTTGCTGTTGACTCTCTTGAGGGACAGCAGGCTTTGCAGAGGGATTTAGATTGGAGCACTGGGCAATGATTAATGGGATGAAATTTAACAAATCTAAATGCCGGATTCTGCACCTGGGACAGAGTAACGCCGGCACAAGTACAGCTGGGAGAGGAGCATCTGGAGAGCAGCCCTGGGGAAAGGGATCTGGGGGTGCTGGTGGGCAGAGGCTCCATGTGAGCCAGCAGTGAGCCCTGGCAGCCAAGAGGGCAAACCGCATCCCGGGGTGCATCAAGCCCGGCACAACCAGCTGGTGAAAAGAGGGGACTGTCCCACTGTATTCAGCGTTGGTGCCACCTCCCCTGGAGCGCTGTGTGCAGTTCTGTTTAAGAAGGATGTGAAGGGACTTGAATGTGTCCAGAGGAGGGCAACAAAGGTGGTGAGAGGGCTGGAAGGAATGTCCTGTGAGGAGCTGCTGAGGGCTTTCGCTTGTCTAGTTTGGAGAAAAGGAGGCTGAGGGGAGACCTCATTGCCCTCTACAGCTCCCTGAGGGGGGGACATGGAGAGGGAGTGCTGAGCTCTTCTCCCTGGGATCCAGTGACAGGACACATGGGAACGGTTCAAAGCTGCACCAGGGAAGGTTTAGACTGGACATTGGGAAGCATTTCTTTACCGAGAGGGTGGTCACACACTGGAACAGGCTTCCTAGAGAGCTGGTCGATGCCCCAAGGCTGTCAGTGTTTCAGAGACATTCGGACAATGTCCTTAATAACATGCTTTAACTTTTGGTCAGCCCTGAAGTGGTCAGGCAGTTGGACTAGGTGATCACTGTAGGTCCCTTCCCCTTCCCCTTCCCTTTCCCCTTCCCCTTCCTTGAAATTCAGGTTTGACTAAAAACAGAAATACCTCAAGAGTTTTGGTTTAGACCACAGCAAAAAATTAAGCTATTAAGGACATTTGGACAATGCCCTTAATAATATTATTTAACTTTTGGTCAGCGCTGAATTGCTCGTGTAGTTGGACAAGATGATAATTGTAGGTCCCTTCCAACTGAAAATTTTCTCCCCTCCCCTCCCCTGGTGTTGGGGAAGCAGATTCAGATAATGAAGTAGTAGAATTTTGTGACAGTATTCAGTTTATGATGCTCACAGACCTTCATCACTGAATGTTGATTGTTTTGTGAATAGCCAGCATGTTTTAACTGCCTCTGAAAAAATAGACTAGAATTACATGGCTAGCAGTACAATTGTATAGAAATGGTATGCTGTTACAGAATACGGCCAGTGCTCGTATGTTGTTGGAATATATTTGCAAGTTACTGACAAAAATAAATTTCTACATCTGTAGAAATTTGGGAGGGAGTGTAGGACAAACTATTTCACCTGCACAAATGACAAGATTGTCAGGAGACTTGTAACTTCAGAATCTTCTTTATTGGTAAATGTATGGGAGAGATTTTACACCGGCAAAACTTCCTTTTGCTCTGAGCTTATCTGGCTGTTTGAAAATAATTCTGTATCTTATAAACTGAATAATCTTAGTTAGGCAGATAATGAGGATAGAATGTTGTAGCCATTCTGAAATGTCTTATTAGTATATTGCCATAATCTAAAGCAGAGATTTTTCAAAGCTAATTCTGGGAGACAGCCATTACCCCAAAACGTAATGAGGTTGGATGTTCCTTTTAACTCACGCAAATGCTAACCTAAATCATCCAAGTGGCAAAGTCTGACAAAATAACTGTGTTGTATTTTTGTGTGAGCAAAATAGTGTTAGTAGTTGCTGTCTTCCTCAGTAGGTAAAATTCTGTACTGAATAACTTCAGAGGTCAAATTGCAGCTGATGTAAGCTTGCGTAGCTCTGAGTGCTTTAAATATGCTATACAGCTGGAAGTGCAAGGAGGACAGACAGAATAGCTAAGGAACTTATCCACTCTGAGGTTACCCTGCTTTCTTCCCTGCTCTTGATGCAGAGCTGATGTTATTTTACAGGTGTTAACAACAGAGAGGACCCCAGTAACACAACATCACTGGTGTTTGTACTGCCCCGTGACCTAGGTTAGCTCTAAAAAGGGTTAGGTATCCCAGGAGCTTTGAAGTACTGGCAATAGGAGTGTTCATCACTTCATGTTGAGCACCTGATTTAAGCCAGCTGAATTAGGTGGTCAGGCTCCCTCACATGCCAGGAAGACTTCCTTGAGGAGGTTGCATGTAACATCTCCATTCACACCAAGGAGGTTGCACGTAACTTCTCCATTCGCACATAACCAGTCATCCGGCCTTAGTACCTCAAACCAGAGAAGTGCGTTGAAATTTCAGAAAGTCCTCAGTGGAGCGACAGCTGCTGAAGGCATGGCCGTGCCTGTGGGGCTGAGGATGAAAAACGTCACAGAAAAACTGGTTCTCCTTAGCTTTCAGCATCCTTTATACAAAACAGCGCATCCATTTAAATAGAAGCCAGATAGGTTAATTGCTTTCAGGGGTCTGTAATTTAGGAGAGACATGCTAGCGGCCCTGGCAGCGTGTGCTGGTTGCATTAAGACTGAATGAAAAATCCATTCCATAAAGTCAACAAGGATCTGTGAGCTGCATGGATAATCACAGCGGGTCTGTGGCAGTGTGAGTAGCCAGCGCTGAGGCACTCAGCTATGGTTTTGATGGCAGGTTTTTAGCCTGTTCTTTGTAATGCTGGTGGAAGGGTATGGGCTAAACAACTTTCGTGATTCGCTGAAGAAATCAAATTCTAGCATATTCCTTTCATATTTTGTCCTTATCAGGTAGTCTTTTTCCACTGCTCTTTCCCCAAAGTTACATTTACTGTTCTAAAAATTTGGAAAGAGCTCCATGATAGCGGAACATCACTAGAATGAAGGGCCTGTTCCTCAGAAAAAGCTTTATTATTGATTATTTATAGCAATGCTTCTTTATTAAAAACAGATGCCATTTGATATTTATTTTTATTGGTATGTGCAGCAGAATAAAGAGAGGAGATGCATTCATTCTCTTCTGTTTGCAGTGCACAGTTACTTGTGGTGGTGGAATAAGGACTCGTAATGTCACTTGTGCCAAAAATAATGATGAGCCATGTGATACTTCCAAGAGACCAAACTCTAAGGCCCTGTGTGGTCTCCAGCAGTGTCCTTCTACTGGAAGATTTCTGATACCCCCACTGGCACCCAGAAGAGGAAAGATCATAATCAGAAAAACAACTACTAATCCTGAACGGAGTCCTCCTCACAGAACACCTGTGCCAAGCCCAAGGTCCCATACAACAACAAAAATACCCAAGCCTGAAAATGTAACTCCCTGTTTGCCTACATCCTCTGGTTTGGGTAATGTCTCAGAAAAAGAAGGAACAGCCAACAATACATTACAAAATCATTCTGCTGGACCAAGTGATGTTTACAATTATCTGGTTGTTTCTACTGAAAATAGTTCACATCAAAATACTACTTCATGGCCTTTTCATAATAGCTTAAGTACTGAAATTATAAGGCATACTGAAAGTATTTCTGACAATGAGCTAGTTTCTACTGTGGAGAGTGAGGTGCAAAGAAGTGAGGACACTCCTGTCTCCTCTTTTACCAGTAGTCCAGAAATAACTTCCAGCTATGATTACTTAACTGAAGAATCTGATGACATTGATGGGTCCGTTGCAGGCAGTGAGAAACCCACTGATCTCCTTTACAGCACAGAACTCAATCTTGAAATCAGAACCAGGAGCACAACCCTAGATACCAGCTCTCCTGTCCTTCAAAATGAGAGCGTGACTTCTCAGCCCCCACCAGCATCTCATCACCAAGAGCCTTCTACACTCCTCCCTGTTAGCAAAGCAGCACAAGGGCTGGTGTTTCCAACAACAGCAAACTATATCAGTCTGCAAGTCAGTGTGCCTCTTGTAGAAGTAACTACCCCACAAGCATCAGTTACAGTTATGCCCACAGTGTTTGGTCACGTACCAAGAGACCAGACTGACAACAGAAGAGAAATGAAGCTACCTGACACCGTAACCTCCGGCACACAGTCGTCAGCTCTTGCTCATGCTCTCAGGAACCAAAGTGCAACATCTGAGGGTGCTTTAATGAATGCCACAGAAAACAGCCACCTAATAACACCCAATGATTTGCCGGGTGATGCCTACTGGATAGTAGGCAACTGGAGTGAGGTAAGTTATTTTTAACTCGTAAGAACTGAAAAGTGTGAACAGCTGTCTGAAACACCGCTAAGGAAATAAAGCTTCTTGTTTGTGATGGTTATCTGAAATGAGTGTCATACATTCATATGAAATACTTCTCACACAAAAAAATTTATAACCTGGAATATCAAATATTAGATTGTTTACATAGAATGTGTCTGTATCTATGGATTCTGCAAAATTATGCATAACTGGACACTGAAATGGTAAGGAACCAGCTGTATCAACTGAATGTTCATAAGTCCATGGGGCCTGATGGGATTCATCCCAGAGTAGAGAAGGAGCTACATACCATTTCTCCCTAAATTACATGTGTTTTCTAACTCAGTATGTGCCCAGGCTCATGTGGGTAGACTAGCTTTATTACTGTATAAAGCACATTAATACCATGGATACTTAAACATATTTTGAGTTGGCTATTAACGTAAGAAATCTTTGTCGTGCATTTCTATCTCATCCCACCATCAGCGTTTGTATCCACCATTAAGCCAATGCCTCCAAACTCATTGCAGCATTCAGCGTGGTAAAACCAGTTTGAATCTACAAAGATAGGAATATTAGTCCAAAGTTAAACTGTTATATCCGGGATTCATAATTTGTCCACCGCATGTGCATGGGGAGATATTATAATGTGGATTTCTGCACCTTTGAAGTTTAGGTGATTGTGTGTTGGAACCTGGTCAGGTGAGTGGTTGTGGTCACACGGTATTCTTTGGATCCAGCAGCTGGTAATTACAGTGTTGTACTTTGTCTTGTTTGAATGTAGATGAACCATTATTTTATCTGCATTTGGCTGTGCCAAAATGAACTTTAGAAATCAAAAAGGTAATGAAATTCAACCAGGTGTTAACAGGTGTTAACTTTCTGACTAAATGAAAGAAGCACAGCTTACAGGGCATTTGAAAACTCTTTTGAGGTGTAAAGCATTTGGAAGATACTTGGTCTGAAAGGTGATGACTTGCCCGAGTTTCCCCTGATGCCTGGTCATTACTGAATGGTTATAATACTTAGGTAACTTCTGCTTTCTGTGCAGGAGCAAAATAGATGTCAAAGTTTTCTGTGGCCCCAGAGAAGTCCTTATGATTTTTTTGTATGTTACTATTGACTTTCCTTTACCAATACGCAGCACCAGGCTTTTTGACCATTAGGTTTCTGTCCTGTTGCCTTGCTGTGTCCTGAGACAGTAGTTACTGTGGGATCAGGGCTGGTGAGGGGGCAGCCACGCAGTTCTAGCAACTATAAAACAATATAGTCATCAGGGGGCCTACTCACATTTAACAAATTTCTATTTAATATCCTTCCCACTGTAAAATTTTATTTTCATGTAAACATGCTAATGGATGTTGTTTTCTTCAAGTCGTGGTACTAGGGTGAGAGACTTTGGTATCTGAACCAGCTACCTCATTTTTCTGATGGCCTTTTTTAATCAAGCTAATCAGTACAGCCAAGGGTCCAGATGTGGAAACCTCCTTGTGCGGATCTGCCTCTGTGTCACTGTATTGATGGAGAAGGCTATCAAAGGTCTGTTTCTCTGTACCTATTTGCTCGTGGGTCTGCCTGGCATGATGCACATTTATGGAAATGCAGAAATGTAGGGATAAAAAGGACAGCAAGAGATGACTTAGTGTATCTAATGGCAGTGGAGTTAAAGCACAGCTAGACTACGAGAGAAAGTCCAGGCAAAGGTTGTGCTCCCAAGCACAGCACGTCTCCACCAGAAGTCTATAATGCAGAGATGCTGCCATCTGTCCTAGTCATTCATTACCCCCATTAGAAGTATTTTCCTTATACATAACCAACATCTTCTGCACTGAAAATGAAGATTCTATTTTTCATATACAGCCATGGAAGAGAATTGTCTTCTTAATAACTGTTTTGGTGTCTGATTTCTAAACAAAACAATCTGCCGCTTTCCAGATTTTCCTTGTTTTCTAAATATCTGGTGACTTTGTTGTTCTCCTCAGGACTTGCTTCAGTTTCATCATACATTTCTTCAGCAGTGATGTTCATTATGGCCCCAGCTGACACTTGGCAAATAAAACAGAATAATTACTATCACTTTATATATGACCCTCTTTATGAATGTTGGGATGAGATTTTTCTTGTTTTATAACCATCCCACTTTGATATATTAAATTTGTGGTCCATTGTAAACTCTGGATCCCTGAATCTGGTAATTCTAGATCAGTGGATGTTCTCAGTTTTGTCTGTCGTGTATATGTGTGTATATATATGTACGTATGTATAAGAAGTTCTCCCTAAATGTAGTATTTTGCAGATGTTTTTCAATTACGGGTTACTGTTTTCTTACAATTTTTTAACTTGGCGAGATGTTTTTGAATTCATATTGTGTCCCCCAACATTCCTGCGAACTCTTCCAACTTGGCATCATCTGCAAATGTTGTAAGTGCATGCTGGCTTTCATCATTCAAGTAGTTAAAGGAAAACACTGAAGAGAGCTTGGCTCTGAACAGAGCCCCGCAGGACCATATTTGAAATGTCTTTTCATTTTGACACTGAATCACTGAGAACCACTTTATTACAGTTTTTTGGTTAGCTGTGCACCAATCTTGTAATTATTTCACCTAGGCTGTGTTTCCATCATTTGCTAAAAGAATGCTCTATGAGATCATGTCAAAATGTATCACATCAGCTGGCTCTCTATTTTCATTAAGACAGGGACTCCTGTCAGAGAAGAACATTAGACTGACTTGAACAATTTGTTCTAGATAGGTCCATGTGGGCTATTTTATTGCTTTATCATCTTCGTTAGTATTTACCATTTTGATCTTGATTGTTTAATAATTTTCTCTTGTATATTCTTGTGAAGTAAAGTTAGACAAAGCGTTCCATTAGGCCACAGATCCTCCTTTTTCTTTTCCTAAAGATAAAGGAAGATGTTCTTCTCTAATCCTCTGGAACTTTCCTAATGTATGGTGAAAAATAATTCTCAACAGTTCAAAGATTATTCAAGAACACTTGAATGAATATTTAGGTAAGGTCAATACATTCAGTTTCACAGAGCTGATCAAATCAATTTGAGGGTACTTAATGCATCTAACTTTACTATTATTTAATGTTTTAGTAATCTTTTTCTATTCTTGTTCAAGCTATTGTTCCTTGTTAAAATTAACTTTATGTGAAGCCTGGCACATTTGACTTTTTATTTTTCAAGTTCAAAGAAGAAAAGGTGGTGAGAATTTGTCATTGGAGATATTCTGAATCCACCTGGACGTAGTTCTGGGCAACTGGCTGTAGGTGGCCCTGCTTGAGCAGGGGCGGTTGGACAAGGTGACATCCGGACGTCCTTTACAAATTCAACCATTCTATGATTCTGTAAAGAAGACAGCTGTTATCTTTCTCATGAAATAAAAGTTTTGTATTTCCCCCCCACACCTTGATTCTAACATTTCACAGAACCATTTTTTATTGTTCGCTACTTTTAATTCATTTTTAGTCTACAGTTTTCTGACTTTATTTTTGCGCATTCCATTTACCGTCTTTAGTAAAACTTTGTGCCTGTTTTTAGATGGCATCTCTCCAAGGCATTGATATATCAAGACCACTGTACCTACATAGATAAATCTCTTGCTATGCTCTCTATTTTTCTCTTTTAGTGACTGCCAATATAATGATGTTTCTTTGCTCCTTAGAGTATGTCTGTACTAGTACATAAATAGCTCCCAAAACTAGTGATAATTACTGAGACAGAATGTTGTGACATGTCCCCTAACACTATTGATACGCGACCTCCCAAGGGAGAGTGCTAATTAGGGTAAGGCAAAACAGTGCCCAGTGACACTGGTGCCTGTGTCTGTAACTTTTACCTTTCTTCTTGTCACTTTCCCAGGTCTTCTGGGCTGTCGTTTTACCTTTCTAAGAGTTTTCTGGGTACCAAAGATACTCCATTACGATCAAATCTTCTCATTATGCACGTCTGTTATTGGTCATGAAAAGTCGCCTGCACCTCCTTCCTCTGTGAGAGACATCAGCTGTGACAAGAGGAACTCTTGGTACCTGAATGACCAAAGGGAAAAGCAGTAGGCCTGCCTCTTAACTCTTCCTGGATTTCAGAGCAAGCACGTATCTGTACATCCTCCAGTCATCCTCCTTTGTGCAATATGAAACCATGGTCAGGAAAGCTAAAGCTTTCTCCCAGTGTTATTTACAGCATCATGCCTTTGTCTCTTGTCTCTGTTCCTGCACACAGCATTTTTTGGAAAGGATCCTGCTGTGTTTCACGTCCCTCAAAAAAGAACGTAAAGCTTTGTAAGTATGATCTGCCCAGCATCATCCCTGGAGCTTGAATGCTGAGAATGGGGTTTCGGTCAAAGACTAAGCAGCCCTTCAATAAAATTTTATTGTCAGACAGGTTTTGAGGGACCCATCAAACTGTTAGCAACCAAGGCAAGGACACACCATCCTCTTGAACAGACAGGTTGTCTTGGATAGATATGTGACTGTCCAAACTGAAGAGCGGTACTCAGTCATAGAATCATAGAATCATAAGGTTGGAAGGGACCTCTGGAGATCATCTAGTCCAACCCCCTGCCAGAGCAGGGTCACCCAGAGCAGGTTACACAGGAACGCGTCCAGGCAGGTTTTGAATGTCTCCAGAGTTGGAGACTCCACCACCTCTCTGGGCAGCCTGTGCCAGGGCTCTGCCACCCTCAGGGTAAAGAAGTTCCTCCTCATGTTTAGGTGGAACTTCCTATGTTCAAGTTTGTGCCCATTACCTCTTGTCCTGTCACTGGGCACCACTGAAAAGAGCCTGGCCCCATCCTCCTGACACCCACCCTTTAAGTATTTATAAGCGTTGATAAGATCCCCCCTCAGATGTCTTTTTTCCAGACAGAAGAGACCCAAATCCCTCAGCCTTTCTTCATAAGAGAGGTGTTCGGGTCCCCTAATCATCTTGGTAGCTCTCTGCTGCACCCTCTCCAGCAGTTCCCTGATGCTCTTGAACCGGGGAGCCCAGAACTGGACACAGGGAGCCCAGAACTGGGCACAGTCCCCTTTAACCGGATCTTTGTGGCCTCTTGGGCAGATGGCCCGGGAATCTCGGAAGCTGGAGATAGCATGCTGCAGAGGCCTTGCAGATTCACACTCTTCATAATGTCCGGTTTTTCAAGAATTCTCTGTTGTTACCATTAACCATTTTTCCATTTCTCTGATTGAATCTGGTAACAGCTCTGTGTCGTCAATGGTCTTTTCTTTCCTGCCTTAACTTCAGCTTTCCGAGGACACTTATTCAGCTTTCCCTGTTTAACTCTCCCACTTTTGTTTAGGTGGTTCAAACCACTCAATAGCAGTTGTTGTCTTCATTATTATGCTGTTTAATCCACGATTATTTATACTGTTGGTCATACCAACTGCAGGCATCTTGGCATGTGTTGTTTTTAACTCTATGTGTATAGTTCACTGTCCCTCCCTTTTTAAGAAAGAAAAAGGTAAGTGGGTGTCTCCAGCCACTTTTCACCTCTTCCTGCTTCAGAATATAATGACAGTGACTTTTTTAGTGAAGAGTGTGCACTCTTGGGATCTGGACTGGCAAGATCAACATTCTCTTACCTGAGACACTAAAACCCTCCCAAATGTTGGAAACATTTAGCCACTCTCTGAATTCTTGGTTTCAAGAATCCTTTTCCTGCACACTTTTCCCAGGAGTCTCGCACAATTTATTTCTGGTTTTCAGCGTCATGCGCTCAATTTGCTGAATATCTCATCAGCAGCATTAGGGAGAGAGAGGAAACAGTGATGAAGACTGGATGCAGTGACATTTTGCGTTGGATCCCCAGAGATCACAGAACGAAAGAGTAGAACAGCTGGTACAGATTTAGTATGTTTCAGTAAGCAGGAGTTTGCCAAAGAAGAGCAGTGCATGGTATAAATCAGAATCGATATTTTCCTGACAAATCAACAAAAAGCCCTCCTTCAGAACCTTAAGTAAGATTTAGGTGAATTTGAAGTCTTCTTTGGGGCATCTCAGATGACCTAGGTCATCTGAAATGGCTCTAGATATTTATATTTAGGTTCCTGGATTGTTTCTGGAATGATTTACTAACGTTGCGTTGGCGCTTGGGCTTTCCTGTCGCCCTTGCGCAGTGCTCTACCACCTGTGGAATAGGGGCTTTCTGGAGACACGTGGAATGCAGCAGCGGGAGCACATCTCACTGTCAGCACACAAAAAAGCCTGATCCTGCAAGAAAATGTTATCTTCGCCCATGCGCTAGCTGGAAAACAGGAAATTGGAGCAAGGTAACTTCATTCATAGCTGTGTGTGAACACTAAACTTGTGTGTGAACACTAACTTGAAAGAGTAGGGATTTCTAAATACTTCATTTTTAAAATAATTATTTACTCAGTGAATGCATACATGATTTCCAGTTGAACATTTAACACTAATTGACTAATTTCCTGAACAAGTTATTTATGGAAACGCATCTGCTGTGAATTTTGTTCTTCCTCTGGGGGGGGGTCATGCTCATTAACTCTGGCGTCTAGAGCTGAAGCAGGGCTCACCATCCATATTCTGTGGAGATCATAGGGCAAAGCTCTACGTATTTGCATGTGGCTTCTTTTTGATCTCCACCTCCAGGGGTTTATCCTAATTTTAAAAAGCAGATGGGAGTTTGGGAGAGTGTCTAGGCGTGTTCCTATTCACCCTTGCCAGTGTGTATTATTCATCTCTTACATGACATGGTCTGTTCCCCATTCATATAATCTCTTTAAGTTTTACGTTACAAAAACTAAAGAAAAAGTGTATTGGGGACAATGCCTGTTATGTCTAGGGTCTTATTTGGTGCTTGTTATGTACGCAAGCAAGACACAGAAGAGTGTCCAAGGTGGTAAGTGGAACCCAATAAATCGCGTTTGAGTTCTTTTTTGGTATTGTAAGATGTGTGATGAATACCTGGAACAACTTCGGTGACTTCTTGAAACTTGTTACATTTTGTCTTCGTGCTATCTAAAATCGGGGTTTCAAACAGTGAGTTATTTTTAAAGACTCACAAGAGAAAAACTGCAAAATTCTATTAGAAATAATGTTGATTTAATAAAGAAAAAGATCTCTCAAACTTTCTTAATATGTGTCATATTTACAAACAATGTTGTTACCCTTGGACTAGAGGGCAGAGTCATACAAGGAAGAGTCTGCAGAAAAGGTTATGGTTACAAAACCTGCATTATATTATTGAGCTCTTTGCCATAGAATTGATGCATACATGAAATACATGCCTGTTTAGAAAGTCCAGGCAAGGCCAAGGCATTATATAACCACATTTAAGCCTTCAAAATTAATTTAAAATGATACATAGATATTCTGCAGTCCCAATTGCGGTAGGGCATATTTCACCTTCACTTTTTCTTCATAAATGTTATTCCTCTTGGAACAAGTAGATGATAGTTGTGTCACAGAAAGTAGCTAGAAATCAGGTTTAACGATAAAATATTACGGAAAACAAACGTTTTAAAGTGCCAGTCCAATTGTGAGGTCAGTTTGAGACAAAAGGCTTTTCCTAGCAGATTTCTGTTGTGTTAGGTACCCTTATTTTCCAGCAATTGAACTATACAAACCTAATTACAATTTCATATATAAAAATGGCTATTTTTCTTTGCTTTTGCAAGGGGCAGTTGTTTTTCTTATTACTCATTTTAACATTTTTAAGGTACCTTATCACAGCAAGGTGGATATATTCCCCTGCTGGTGTAGTAAAACTTTCTTTGTTCCTTTACTCACATCTAATTCTTACCTTCCCCTAAAAGAAAAGTGCTTCAGACTAGATCTTGCAGTCTGAGTTTAATACCAAATATAATTTTACGTATTTTGAGGCTATTTGTACTCAGTTTCTTACCCAGTCACTTCTGCCCATTGTTTCTTTCCAGAAGGACAAAAACTTCTATGAACAAGAGTATGGACTCCCCTTTCATCCGTCCTTCAGTATTATATTTAGATTCCTTGCTCAACTGAAGAATGCCTTATGCAAAGGAGAACAGCATCAGTTGTTAGATTGCGTCATGAAACCTGATCCAAGGTTATTCAGTGGTGTAGTCAGAATTTGCTTTAATTCTGGATGAAAACAAAATAATTAAACGTATATTTTTCCGTATCCTTGGGGTAGCAAATTTAATTCATCCTCAGGAGCAGGAGAGGTCCTAGGCTTTGGTATGTGGGGACAGAACCTGGTGCTGCTACATGAGGCCTTGGAGCAAGCTCTGGGGAGAAAGAGACTGAGGGGCTTGCGTGGCTCACCAGTAGTCCTCCAAGCTGAGAAGCAATTTCACAGGCTGTGAGCGAGGCTCAGGGTGTCTCTCCTGTCCCGTTCTCTCACGCCCAGGCTGCTCTTGGGGTACGGATCCTCCTGGTGCTGTGGAGGAGCGAGGAGAGTGAGGGTGGGAGCTGCTACTGTGGGACAAGTCCACCATCTCCCAGTGGTATCAGCAGCAACTCCAGGATCTGGGCTAAGACGAGGGGCAGTCTTGCCAGCCTGAGCAGTCCTCTGCCATGGACATCTGCCTCTTCCATGGCTGAACGAGAGATCAGCTCACGCAACCATGCCTCTTTCCTCCCTCTCTCCCTCAGAAACAAGTAAAGAACCAACAATTTCCCTGCATATAGAATTTGCTTTTTGTATTTATTGCATTATGATTCTTTCACTATGACACTTTTTTAAGTAGCTGGCAAGATTTCCTAATTAGATATGCATCTGTGTTATTAGTAGATACTCCAGTAAAGAAAGGGAAATATTTATATGGCGTGTTCTGATTTGCTGTGGTGAAAACCGCAACTTTTAAGCCTAGCAACAGGTTGTTGTTGGGGTAACCTGGAAATTTCCTCGGTGAGTCAGGATGCTCAAAGCTCAAGCCTGTCCTTCTCCTCCTCCTCTGCAGCCGGGCAGGGGACAGCCCCTCAGCAGAGCATCATTTGGAGATGTGCCCCTTTCTGTTTTCTGTACAGTGCTCTGCTAACTGCAGCGGCGGTTTCAAGACCCGAGATGTTCACTGCATTGATGTTCGTGAAAAGCGACTTCTCAGGCCTTTCCATTGCCAGTTACTTGGATATAAGCCACAACTCAACACTAGTTGTAACATGGAGCCTTGCTTGCAGTGGCGTGTGGAGACCTGGAATGAGGTATGGTTCTATAAAAGAAGCTTTGGGAATGAGCAGTTAGCTGTGAATTAACAGTGACTGTTAGATCCCATGCTGTTGGTAAACTTTTGCTCAAAGGAGGACATGCAGCTGATGCTGCTTGGAGGCTCTACAGTTCCTTGTGTATGGATACAGCAAAAATTATCACAGACATTTGCAAGATTTCCCAAAAATCATTCCTGAGGTTGCATGCGATACACAGATAGAGCTGTCAGTGACCATACCATAAAACAGAGAAGCAGATGGCCTGGAAGGTTTGGTTTAGCTATCCTACTGGATCAGTAAATGTGATTCATTCAGACTGATCCCTTTTGCTGCCGTTTTAGTCTTGCTTTCTCATTATGATTAATTTAGAATTTTCCTTTACATTTTCATGCTGGAATGTTATGGGGCCAGAGACATGGGTCAGACATAAGATAAATCTGACTTTTGGGTCACTTTGTAATATAAATCTATGCCAACAAACTTTCATAGGCAGCCAGGCACATATTTCTGTCAGCTAAAGCATGTGGTCTGATCACATTTCAGTGTTTGCTCCCACTAAAAGCAGCTTTGGAGAAAGCAGCACAGTGTCTGCAGGACTGTGGACCTGATGCTTTTGGATTTCAAAGGAGGGAATCACATTGCGTCCTTACAGACCGTTGTCACAATGGCAATGTCACACCTGCAATAAGGAGGAGACCTGTGTGCAGTATGTAGGTTTCCTGTCACAGCAGCCAGAAAAGACTGAAAAATAAGAGTAGCCAAATGATTGTGCTCGTTTACCTCCTAAAATGTTTTACAAAACCATTTGTCCAACCCTGGCAGTATTGTTCATGCTGGGGAAACTGGGTAGAATTGAATTGAAAAGGTTCATTTATCAGCTGTCAGCTCTGGTCCTCTGTCCATAGGGATGCAATTCCTCATAGGAACAATGCATTATTCAAAGTATATTTGGTGCCTTTGGCACCTTATTTCATGTCAGAGTATGAAAATTTTGGTGTATTTCAAGGTCTACTGGTAAAAAATCAATTGGTAAATAATAATAGACTAATAGAATATGGACAAAAGAATGTTTAAAAATAGCCTGGGTCACTGTCTTTGTATGACACTTTTATTACCAAATAGTTAATTTATTGTATGCATCGGGTGAATTTTAATGTCCCCAGCTGCCTCATAAAAATGAGATGGTGCATCTCACGAACTTTTAGTGTCTTCAGTAAATATGGCAGATTAATCCTGCAGACGTGTGACTTCCAATCTCATTCCTGTTGGGGAAGTTACTGTGGCTAATGGTGCTGCATGAGCAGTTCTGCGTTGCCTGTTTATATTGCCACTTCTGTGTTGTCCTATATTCCTTGCATTAATACATGTCAGGAGCAGCTTTATACCAAATATTTTGGACCAATAATGGCTTCTTCCCTGTCTCTTTCCAAGCATACGATGAAATAAATGTCTTAGTGCAGAGCTTTTCTTCATATGTGGACTGTAAGACTTGGTATGCAAGCTGCCCCGTACATCTTTCTAAATCACATGGGTCAGTGACATGCTTCTTGTTACCTGTGGCTCCACATTTTTAAATTAAGAACATTTCCTACTGTCTTTGTGGTTTCTTTCTGGGTTCTCTTCCATTCCCACCTCTCTCCTCATGGGTTTGTGCACCTCTTTTGTTAGTGTTCGAGAACGTGTGGTGGTGGCCAGCAAAAGCGACGTATCTACTGCCCACAAGAAGGCTACTGTGACTGGACAAAAAGACCTAATGGCATTGCATCATGTAACAGGCAACCTTGTACGAAGTGGATTAACCAGGCATGGGGCTCGGTAGGATTCAGTTCTTTTTTGGTTTATTTGTTGTGATGAGTTGACCTTCTTTGGTCGTATTACCCACTCTTCTGTGAATCTCAGTGCCCATGGAAAGTATAGCTTCTTATGCACAACTGGAGCTACGCAGGAAGATCTTTCGAAAATATTACTAGACATTTCAGATCCAGCCCATCTCTTTTTCTTCAGGTGATAAACGTTTGTTGCTGTATTAGATGTTGTTGGATGGACAGCTGGTTTTATTTTTTCCTTTTCTAACAAAATGGAGTTACTATTGACATTCTTCCAGTACTCATTTGAAATCTTCCACTGGAAGAGGCTACTGGGTAGTAAATTGAACTGTGTTCAGTTAGATATAGAATAAGGTAACATTTCAAGAGGGTGACAGGACAGAGCATCTTTAGAGAGGGAGAGAAAAGTATGACTTGCTAATTGAAGTCCCTGTTACATGCCTATCTGAATTCTTCCAAGTACAACCAGTCTGTTTGATCTGTCTGTGCTTCCAGAGCCTCTCCAGTCATCATAATGTTTTACTGTTCAAGACTATTGAGTGAGGTGGAAGAGGCAGGGGGGTGACCCTTTAAGCAAATCCAACAATATTGCGTTTGCCGACACAAACAGAAATTTTGAATTTTGACCAATAGCCCTCTACTTTGGCTTCTGGAAATCTAATTGACAGATATGGGGTGTATCTTTGGGGAACCTTCCAGTATCTTCAGTACATGTTTAGTTATAAAGAAACTTGTATATCTAATAAAATGTGCCCTACAGTTTCCATAATAAACCTATTCTTACATTACAAATAGCCCTCAAAGCAGAAGAGAACATTGAAAGAACACCAAAAGCCAGGTGTCACAAATAAGAAAATAATGGAGAGTCACTTAACCCAGAAAATTTAACGAGTTGTTTTTGACATAAAGCCATTAGATGGAATATGAGTGTAATGTAATGTAGAGTTAGTGTAACTCTAACACTTAAATACTGAAGTGAAAATGTTGGGACATGCATAAAATAAGCAACTGAATACAAAATGTATATCAGCTATTGTACTGATTTATTAATCACATTTATTTTACTTTATAAGAAACCTATTTTAAACAGTAATCTAAAGTTGCCACAAGAGTACCTAAGATCTTTTAATGTACTTCACACCAGTAATATTGTGTCTTAGACAGAGATGTACATTAGAGAGAGGATAATTTGCAGTTAGTCCTGTCTTCATCTCCTAATGCTTCATTAGCTGGCATTCTCTATCTGTTGCAGTATTTATCTTGCTGGCCACTATTTATCTGAAGAGAAAGAGAATTTAAAATTAACTGGAGTTCTCAGGTGCTCTGGGATGTCAGAAGAATTAAGTACATTTACAGAATAGTATGGAAAAATGTTCTTTTATGGCCATCTGTGTGCAGCCAGAACAAGCATCTGGCAGTTGTTTTGTGGTCATAAAGAAAGGGTAACCACAGTGTAAATGTCACCAAAGAAAAAGCATCTCACTGAGCTTTTTTTTTAAATCTTCAGCTTGGTCATTTCTAGACCTAACATTGCAATTGATTATTCATGTTTAGTTTAGATGCTGAGAAAACAGAGGAAACAAAAAATGCCAGTGTGCAGTCCTAATTTGGATTACTACTCTCTAACTTTGTAGGAGTGGCATTTCAGGTCATCCTCACCCTCCTCTATAGAAAACAGCCATCTCACCCTGGTTGCACATTCCAAGATGCTGTATTTATACCATTTACCCCTCCACTGTATCCTGCCAAATCTGGCCATGATGCCCCATGGAGGTGCCTGGGTGAAGAATACAGTACATAAAGTACTTTACTGTCATTGGTTCTGGATCATACGGCATTTTTAGCTTCCCATCTCATAACAGCTCAAACACTGGCATGTTACACGATTTCTATGTAAAAGACTTTTATATATGTTAAAATTACTCTCTTTCAGTGCACTGTTTCTTGTGGAGGGGGCATTCAGCGAAGAACTGTGAAGTGCATGAATACAGAAACTAATGAAACTGAAGATGACAGTATGTGTGTGAATAAACCCAAGCCCACAGAGTATCAGAAATGCAATCAGCAAGACTGTAGGAAAAGTACAGGTATGACAATACACCTGCATCAGTCAGTTTCCAAAAAACTTTCCGTTTTTGCTGAGATTCTGTAAAAAATGGAAGCTGACCTTATTTATCAGCTTGTGAATACTACAGGCTCAGTAATTATAGGTCAGGCTAGCTCGCTACTGCTCAGCTGCACTGTTGGCAGAATCCCGTTGTCACGTTCTCCATCCCTACTGGCCTTGTGTTGCCATGATGGGGAATGGAGTTCTCCAAACACACGTCCTAATTTATGGTGCCACAACTAAATGAATCAGTTTGCTCATATTGACCTGTTTCAGGTAACTCACAGGCTGCTTTGAGGGCTGTGGAAGGATGTGTTGTGAGTCTGAACAGATGCCATTTCTTAAGACAGATAGCCCTATGGAATATCAAATTCTGAACTGGGAGGGCAAGCAAGCAAAGTGAGACACTGTAATGTGTCTGGCAGGGAACCCAAATACAGTGTTGGCACTATGGATTCAGTGTCCCACAGGGTGAGACTGCCTCTGAAACGAAGAGGTGGAGAGAAGTCCTCTTGTGACTCAGGGTGTCCTGTACCTCTCTCCTTCAAGGCCCCAGGAGTCCAGTTGTGTAGATGGTTAATAGTCCGGCAAAGAAGTGGCAGGGAGGGAGGAAGCTTACTGAAGGCTGTCTGTAGTCTGTGTACTGGGATATCCAGCAGCTACCCTCAGGCAAGAGCACCAACAGCTCAGAGTCCCTCTGGAAGAGCCTTCAAAGGCCTTTGGGAGGAAGATTCTTCCCTCTTAGCAAGTCAGTAGTAAGGGTCCCATCTGGCAATGAGACGAGTCGTTGACTCCTGAGGGCAGTGCAGATCTGGCATACACTTGGGAGTGATCCATCACTCCTCCTGCTCTTCAAAGGTCTTTGGCACATGTATTGCCCTAGGGTTGAATTGGTCTGCTTATCTCTTGTCCCTCTCATGTTCAGAAAGACAGACTCAGATAAATATTACCTACGCAGATTAATAATAGTTATTTCTGTGAAGAAAAGCTCAAGGTGCTAGTAAATTTAAGAATGCCCTCTTAGGTAGATCAGGGGTCCAGGCAACCCAATATTGTGTCTCCAGCAATGCAGTAGAAGATGCTAGTGAGGGAGAATGCGGGAGTTTAGTCCTTTCGTTTGATTCATTTCTATGGTATTCCTCCAGCATTCCCAACTGACATATTTGGACTACTAAGGCGTGCCTTTTAGTTTAAATTTATGGATCTTTTTCCATTAATATGTTGCATCACTTTTTGACCCTGTAATGCTGTCTGCTTCCACCCTCTCCTGTGGCAGCAAGTTCCAGAGTTTCACAGCCTGCTGTGAAAAGAAGTGCTTTTATCTGTTTTAAACTACCTTCATACTAGTTTCATTGAGTTTCCTTAATTCTGGTGCTGAGAGATTTGCTGAACAACAGCCTTGCATTCACCTAATCCACCACCTTTGGTAAACCTTGACTCTCCCTCTAGCCATCTCTTCTCACAGCTGAGGACCCCCCATTTTGTCATATCTAACTAAATCTGACACATCTCAGTGTATTAAAGCTGCCACGGGCCTGTCAGCACAGTAATACACGCAGTTCCAGTCCCTGGCTTATTCTGGTGCTGCAGAAATTGAAGCGTAGTCAAGCTGAACACGTAGTTACACGTGCCTTGTACGTGCCCCTCTGCCTGCCCTGCGTGGCTCCGCAGCACGCCGCCGGCCCATTGCGCTTCTCTTAAAGAAGAATTCTATTACAAGAACGCAAAAATACCAGGCTTGCAAATCACTGTTGCTAGGCTTTCTCTGGCGGTTCTTAAAAGCAGACACATTAAAGTGAAAAACGCAGATCAGCTATGTCTGCTGCAGAAGTAAAGCCTCACTGCATAGTAATAAAAGACTGCTGTTTTCCAAGACAGAAGGTCATGTGAAGTTTAACAGGACCTGCTCGCTTAAAAGTCCTAAAATTTCAGTGGGATCAAGCTGACCCCATAATACAAAGGAAGAGAAAGCCATAATAAGTAAGAGACTTAACAGGCATGCCTGTCTGGCATAAAGCATTAAAATTCTAGAAATACAGATAATTTGTCAGCAAAATATAGCTCATTCTTCTCATCTTCTCCACCACAGGGCTACCCTGCGGCAAAGACCAGCTGTCGCCTCACTTCTGCCAGAGGCTGAAAGGCATCGGGAAGTGCACGCTGCCATCAATACAGACTCAGTGCTGCTTCACGTGTAGGCATCCCCGAATTCGTCACAAAGCAAGATACTGGGATCAACGAGGCCTCAAACAACAAAATTACACTAAATCTAGAAGAAAATCACCTCAAAACCAAGAAAACAACAACCAAGCTGCTCAGCACTAGCTGGTTTTGATCTAGTTGCTTTGAGTAGGGCTTCTGTTTACAGGTTTTATGTTTCTTCTTTTTTTTTCCTGAACCACCCAACATAAATGAAAATCTGTGATCAAAACTGGGAAAACACATCCCTTAGGGTTATCAGTCCTAATTTACTCCTTCAAATTGTCTCTGTAATAGTCCAGAATTCATAACGTAATTTGCAATGTACCAGCAGCTAGTACTTCTTAGGCGTGCATAGAGGCTAGAAACAAGCTTGCAAGTTTTTTTTTATTTTTTTAAATGGATGTTTTACTTGTTCTTTTTTCCATTTATTTTCCGAATGCCACTTGAAACAGCAGCACCGCTTACTCAAGAGTGCTGGGTGAAGGCGGCCGACGGGGCAGCAGACACAGACCTGTGCTGTGGGCCAGATCCCTCTATGCTCACTCACTTTTCTGTTCCTGGGAATCAAGGTGAAGTGGCAGTGTTTCTCTAAATTGTTTGCTCACTTCATAAATTTAAAAGCAGAGTTTTATCATAACTGATTGTGATACGTAGGCCAAATTGAAACATTGGGTTTTTCAAAAGAAAAAATGTTCCTTTAGTACTTGACTGAACCTCTAAAGGATACCTCAGCAATAGCCTGTCCTGGCCAGTTTTCTTCTGCTACAAATGTCTTGCTGTAACCTGAAAACCCCACCAAATATGGGATGTTAAGTTCCTGAATACATTTTAAGCAGCATTTCTTGGTACCATGAAAGCAAAGCTGTTTGCATCTACCATCTTAACAGATAGATTGTAATTCACACCTGTGTTGAGTGATAGAGCTATCATTTAATCCAGTATCTCCCAGTAGAGTGTAAGCCCACATCCACATGAGTACTCTGTCACCTCACTCACAGCAAACTTTTCCCCCAGTGCAAATCCTTGATCGTAGTGAAGGTGAGGGCGCCTGGGGCAGGAGCCTGAGACCCAGAGTGTCTGTGGAGCTCTGGGCTTCAGGCATTAGGAGAGCCCTAGCCAAACAGCGTATCTGTTTTGATATTTAAGAAAATGGCAGAAAAAAACTCTAGGTAGACTAGATTGGACCTTTTGAAGCAAAGCCGGGCATTTTCAAAAGAGGTGTACAGAGTCTGACATTTAGATTCCTTTGAAATTCAGTAGGATTTGGACACCTAGGTTCTTCATGCTCTTTTGAAAATCTCAGATTTACTCCCTAGCTACTTGACAATTTGAGATTGTAATACAGGGAAATGTCACGTTTTATGCAGTGTAGAGTGAGACACATAGCCATGAATCCAAGTGTCACTATGGTTACAGAGCTGTGACTAGCAATAGCCCTATTTCTAGACAGACCTTTATGAAAGTTAATAGAAATATTTGGCCTGGCTATAACGTATTAGCCTAATGATGGCCACAAGTCTAATTGTCCTTTTTCATAGGTTTGTGACCTTTGGCTAAAGGCTCACTTCATCACTTGAAGTCTCTGGGAGTTCAGGCTATGCAGCATGGTAAGGTTAGATTTATTAACCTCTGTGGTGGTGATATAACCCCAGTTATAGGTGCTGATAAAACTTAAAATCCACTGTTAAAAATATGGTGCTACTATAACAGATGTGGGGGATGACTTACAATGGTGCATGTGCATGCATGTGTGTACATAGCATACATGCACATACTCTATAAATAATACGTGTATATGGTGTTGCTGGCCAATGCCAGACATAATGCTTTTTTAAGTTTTACAGCATGCTTATGAGATCCTTCAGAGGTCCTGAATGGCTACTGACCCTTGGAGCAATAGAAATCTGGGCAGTTCTTATTCCACTGGACACAGAAATATTAAATCATGTGAAGCAATGGAGGTGTCCCATCTGATTCAGGAAGCATTTTGTCAGGGCTTGGCCTCGGGCTGCATTGTCTAGAGCAGAGCCTGTACTGCTGCATCCAAGGCAGTTCTCTGGTGGCCAGACGCCCTGGCCTGGTGGACAATGCAGATGCTTCTGATGCTCCCAGAAGCACCTTCTAGGATTTGGGCAGGACAAAGTTAGATTCACTTCAGAGTCAGACTCCTCTGTGCTCAGAGGTACCTGCAATGTTGTATCCACAGAGGTCAGCCCAAGTGGGCCATCATGTATGTCTGCTAATGAAAAAGCAGCTGACTGAGTGCATACGGGGCAGGTGGGAGGAAAAGTGCCTGGGGCGGTTGTCCCTTCTGGTGCTCCTTATGGCTAGTGTGGAATAAAACCATTTCTGGCTTCATTGTTTTCTTCAGGGAGTTGTAATTTCATTTGAAATGGATAAAAGTGAATGAATTATATTATGGACATTAATCAAAATAATCTTTCTACCCAGGGAAGCACAGTCATCACTGTTGCTCAGCTTAAAACTTTAGGGAAAAGGCTGTGACCACAACATGAACTGTTTTAATTGAGCAGTGCCACTGCAGTATTTTACATAGGTTCCTACATCGCACTCATTAGCCTAATGTCTCCTCTCTGCTAATAATATGTGCAGTCATCTCTCCCGTCCATTTAGCAAGATTCCTTTCTTATGACATAACTATTTTTAAGTAAAGATGGATTTATGATCCTAACCCACATGGTTACTATTCTCAAAACTGAATAGAGTATTAAGCACAGAGGCACAATGTCATTATATTATCATATTAGCCTGAGACACATCAGCTTCAACAGGTCGCTCAGGAAAAAAAATGTGTATCTCGCACATTCACTGCTTGTTCTAACATTTCAAGGTTTAAAAAGCAAACTACAATAACATATTTTTTTCAAGCTTCAATAAATGGCATTGCTTATGTCTGATGTCTCTGGTATTTTATGTTTCCAGTGCAAGAAGATTCATAAGATGGAATTCCAAGGAAAAAAAAAAAGCTTAAATAGTATCTTTTCTATTACGGGGGAATCCTCATCATTGAGTTATTTTGATGCTTGGTATTCCAACATAAAAGAGATCGTTAAAAAGGGTGAGGCAAAAAGTAGTAGTATAAAGCATGCTGCTAAGTAAAAATATATGTTAATAGACTTAGATATTTCCTATGAATTAGATGACATATTGCCACTTCTAGTCCCAGCAGATGCGCCTTAGCTCCTTGGCAGCAGATGTGTGCATGTCTACTGTGGGATATCTTTGTTTTCCTGAAGAGTTGTATACAATATGATCGTGCCCGCTCCTCCGACCCCCCAGCCTCCGGAATCTTTTCAATACTCAAGTTTTGCAAGAACTGCTGATGCTGATGCCCAGAAACTTAACCACGCTAACCCAGTTCCTTGAGGTGCCAGCCCAGGAGCGCAGGCATCGCAGTTAGGCATATATGCTTGGGTAGTGAGCACCATCAGTTTGCACTCACTGACCGAACTCCACCCGTGCATCCATCTGTGGGTTCAGCCTCGTAACACCCTACCTACGTTGCAGGAAGTTGCTCCTTCTGACTTCACAAAGCAAGCGTGGATCTCCAGCTCACATCCCTGCACAGGCACTCTAAGGGAGGGGAACAGAGTTGAAGCTCCCCCGACTTTGCAAAGGCTCATTAGGCACTCCCTGGGTGACTTGCAGCACAGCATGCAGCCTGATGAGCAGTTTCTGCTGCGCTGTGCGGCATGGCTCACTGCGCTTTTTTGGCCTGGAGGTGGAGGTCTCTTCTCCCAAGCAACAAGAGATAGGACAAGAGGAAACAGCCTCAAGTTGTGCCAGGCGTGGTTTAGGATGGATATTAGCAAAAAATTTCTTCACTGAAGGAGTTATCAAACACTGGAACAGGCTGCCCAGGGAAGCGATGGCATCTCCATCCCTGGAGGTATTTAAAAGACAGGTAGGCGTGGTGCTGAGGGACATGGTTTAGTGGTGGTTTCAGCAGTGTTAGGTTAATGGTTGAACTTGATGATCTTAAAGGTCCCTTCAAAGCTAGACAATTCTTTGATTCTGTCATTCTAACATGGTCCTTGGCAGCTGTCCTCAGCTGGATTCAGTGATTCAATGGCCTTGGCTGGGGACTGCGACATAATGTATCCCTTCTCCTTATATTGGCTGGAGAGCAGTACTTTTGAGGCTCATGAAGGCTAATCAGTCAAAGAGTTCTGCCCCAAAGCCTAGGCTGTGAGAGGCCGCAGTCTGACTTCCCTCCAGATACGAAAGGGAAGGGGTTGAACCCGGCTTCCTAATTAATAGACCAATATAGTGCTCAAGGCACTGAGCAAAGGACACGGTGTAAGAGTCAGCTCTTATTATGCCATAAAGGCAGAACAAAACCCTGAATTCCCGCTCGTTCAGCATGAAGTCTCAATAAATGAAAGAAAGGGTGAATCTTGGATTTTAAACCCTTCAGGGTTGTCTTGGATTTGCGTAAATACTATCTGCTAGCAAGAAGAGAACGTGCTGCATGTGTAGAGGCTGGGGGAAGCTGGAAGCAAGAAAAGGCTGCATCTGAGGTCAAGCCGGTTCCTTGCGAACGAGGAGCCCCAGGCAGGTGAAGGTCACCGTACGTGGGAGCGTTTCAAGGCAGTGCACGGCTTTGCTGCAGCAGTAACCCTTGGGATGTGAACAGCCGCCCGGGGCTGCTCTCTCCTAATGCCGCGTCTGTGGTCCTGCCTGCCGGACTGCCTGGGCAAAGGGCATGGCTGTTCACTGTAGCGCTGGTGTCAGGGGAGATTCCCACCGGGAATGCTGGCATGCTGGAGTGATGGAAAAACTAATGGGAAACCACCATAAGGAAAGCTCCAGTGTGAGGGAAGCCAATTAATGAACTAGCAGAGAGGGAATGCTGTATTACAAACCCATGAGGACTCTCTGTGAACGGGAGTGTGGTGAATTTTCAAGTTCCCCACATGCTTATTTACGCAGATGGCAGCCATGGAGAGTCTCTTCTCTGTGTGTTCTGCATGTTATCTATTTCATACAATAGGTGAACTAATGAAGGTGGAGATTAAATTACCTCTTATCCAATGTGTTTCACTTGGAAGTGTATTATTCGGTTGTTTGGCTCTGGCAGTAAAAATACATTGTCATGTTATAATATACGGGAGCCTGAATCAGACTCGTAACAAGTGCTGGCTTACAAAATTACTGTCTTTTGCTGCAATGCCTGCTATCTGAAAGCTAACTGAATGGCATTTTTCTCCAGAGGAAAACTGCAAATTCGTTTCTACCCGTCCCTAGCCCCAGCCTTCACGGGACACAGCCCTGGCCCTGGCAGTCAAAGCAAGTCACTGGAGTAACGAACGTGCTGAGATACCGGTGAGATTCTGGCCCCAGCTGTGCCAGGCCCTGACCCAGCAGCCGTGGACCTTGATGAAAAGGGACTGACTTTACTCCTCCTGCCCGTCTGGTGAGCTGTGAGCCCCGCTGGCCTTGGCTTCACAGCCACACAAAACTAAAGGTATTGCACCTGAGCTGAGGGGAGGCCGTGAGCATCCTCAGGGCCCAGGATGAAGCAGGAGTTTGCTTAGAGCAGACGTCCCCCCCTGTTCGCCAGGGCTCCCTGCGTGTGACCTGGAACCTGTCAGCCCCCCGTTGCTCCTGGGTCACTCCATTTCTCATCATGCCCGTCTTCCAAGTGTGTGTTTAGGCAAGGTGGCAGAGGGGATGTTGCAGCAGCCAGACCCTGCTAGAGCTAATGGGAGAAGAAATGGGTCTTGGTAATTATTGTAGTTACATGTTCGACTAACGTGATTTTGGCTGAAGCTTCCTGCTGGCTCCTGCTCCCCTCCCGAAGGGACACGTGGTGGGATTGATGAGGGTACCCTCATTTATATGGGGACCCTACTGGGAGCAGGCAGGGTCGTAAAACCTGAGCAAGGATGCCGGGGCTTCTGATCTGCTGCTCCTTTGCCTCTTCACCACCCACTCAGGCCCAGCTTCAGTCTGCTTGACCTGCAGTCACCCTCCAAATGGGAAATGTGTCTTTCACCCCTTGTAGGACTCACAGTATCCAAAAGAGTGGTGAGATGGGGAACACAAAACCATTATCTGCCGAGCTCAACAAATCCCTTGAGCAAACCGTGTCTCTGGGTTCACTGGCTGCTGTTGTGACGAGCGTGTAAGGAGGCAAGAAGTGTCCTGCCAAGACAAAGGAAGCTTTGCCTGGGGAGCTTTTATCCTGCTGCTGTGACTGCCGTGGCTGTGACCCTTATTGAGCCTGAAACTGCAGAGGGTAATCAAGACTGGAGCTGAAAATTTCCATCCACTACAGCCAGTCACCCTTGCCCTAGGCGCAGAATGAGTTTGTCTGCGTAAGTGTGAAGTTTTTGTTAAGCATCAACGGGGACAAGCTGTGCTAGAAAGTCGAGCTGCTGAGAAGTGGAGTATTGGGAGTGTTTGAAACATTTTGCACATTATGTCAGGGTCCATGAGAAATCATGACTGATGTCAAAAGTGATAATTTTGATATTTCTGAAGTGAAATGCTTCTGTTGGGGAACGTAGGTGTTCACAGGACAGAAGCTGTATTGGCTGGTTCATCCGTCAGCTGCCACTTGCCTGGATTCAGGTACCTAGCTGCAGCGTGGTGTGAGTGCCTTAAGTGCAGGTTTCTGCTGGATGCCAGAGCTTTCCCTTTCCAGTCTTTCCTCTTGGCAGAGTTTTCCACTATAGAGTGACAATTTTGTCAGCACAGACAGTATAATGTGATATTTCAGGCCGTCAGCTGAGAGCAAGGAGCAGTCCCCTCTCCAGCACAGAGGGAAACATCTCAGTTTCATCTTGTACCTGGATGGTCTTTTTTTTTTTTTTTTTTTTTTAAATAAATGATCAGTCAGCTGAGAAAGAAACAGTTACTCAGAAAAGCTATTATTCTAGTGGCCAGGCACATTGTGTTGGTTTTATACAGGAAATCTGCTGAGCACAAAGCCAAAAGTTGCTGGTTTCACCGAGTGTGTTTTACCAGCCAACAGCAAAGGCAAGTTGATGCTGAATTGGCTCAGGAAGCGATTACCAGCAGTCCCCAAACAGATTTATAGGGTTTGTCTGACCGACTCCCCTTGTTTCTGCACACAGAGGGCTGTCATGTGCTTGGGCCTGAAGACCTTTTGTAGGGGAAACAATAAAATAAGTCTCCGAGGAAAGAACACTGTGTGTGCTCTGCAGTAGCCTGTGCCTCTCAGGTGGGAGTTGCCTGCTGAGATGAAAGTACGCCGTGTATGGAGCACGTAATCTACTGCAGATTAGAGCTACACCGGCACCGGGTTTCTTTCTCCTCTTTCATTGTCTTTATTTATTGGTTTCCTTTACATTTGGTGAATGACTGTAAATATTTACCCTAGGTTACTGAATTAAGTTTGCTGGTAAAAGAAGAGCGTTGCATCCTTGACAGTACTTGTCTGACCAAAGGAAAAGTATATTCTTCATTTGAGCTATGTGGGGGTTGTGTCCCAGTGAAATCAAAACATCTTGTTTGCTCAGGAGTTGGGCTGCTAGGATGATGGAAACTCATGATTAACGTCATGTTTCATTACTACATGTTTTCAAGCTTTTTGCCTTTTGCTAGCTGCCGTTCTTGTACCTTCTGCTTCCCACCTCAGGACTGTGCTCTTTCAGTGCCAGGAATGGGTGCAGCCCCCATTAGAAGTCTGTTCCACAGAGAGGTGCTTGCAAACTTGGGTCAGATCACCTCTCTGCCTTCCCGTAAAGGAAATAAATGCACTGAGTTTCTCCAGTTGTTCCAAGGCATATGTCATGGACTTCATTTTTTTTCCTGTTCTGTTTTTGAACCCTTAAAAATTTAACTTTCCATGTGCAGACACATAAACTTGCTACAGTATTGCAAATCTGGCCTTGTCACTGCACGCAACGTTAGTATTTATTATTTATTTAGGGTCAAATTTTACTTATTGCATTAGGTTATAAACATAAATTCAGTTGCCATTACCATCCTGCTGTTTTCCAATATCATGAACTTCAGCATGCAACCCCCCTCTTCTGTGTGAACTCTCATCTTTGCTTTTAGTTTTTCTTCCTTTATGAAAGCAGATCTTTAAATTCCACTGACTTTAGCAAGTGACCCAGTTCACCCTATCTAACCAATCTATCTCCCGCATTTACTGTCTGGGCAATTTTTGTGTCATCTGCAAATATTCTCAGCACTGATTTTCTGTTTTCTTCCAGATCACCAATAAAGACATTTAATGGCAGGAATATCCCTCTACAGGAATGAAAGTGCTTGGTTAATGTTTCCCTTGTGTATTATTTTTATGATGAATTCTGAATGTGCTTGTGTTTAACATAGTGGTAGCTTATACAATCAAAATATTTTATGGGGCGGAATGAATTTTTTCACAGGTATCTTTTGTTCAGTCCAGCCAAGCTTGTCGTCTGTTGGAGGGAAGCTATGTTAGGGTTGTGGCTTTTACTGGGTTGGTTCTTGTCAAACCAGCCTAATAAAAGCCACAACCCTAACCTTTGTCTTACTGAAGTTTCAACCTCAAGGCACGCTCAAAACATGCTCAACAGCAGCTTTGAAATGTCCTTGATCTCAGCTTTTGGTTAGCATAACCGTTGAGACATCTTGGGGTCAGCTGGCCGGTTGCCGTCTTAAGCATCCAAAATGCGAAGAAAGCAAAACAGGAGACTTGTAGAGGAGATGCCTTGCATGACATGCTTCTCTGTTACCTCTTGACACTTCTAATTATGCATTTGAAATCATAGGAATTTTGAAAACTTAATCAGCTGCTCTTCCAACCAGCCACAGACCAGCACATGGGAACAGCAAGACTCCAGGAATTCGTTACGGCAGAGAAAAAACTCCATCTGGCTTCTCTTCACACTAGTGGCTGTTGTGCTGACTGTAAAGCTTCACCCGGGAGGTGTTCCTAGGGCACCCCCTGAAGCTGTCTGCCAGGAGCTTGCAGGCCCAGTGTTCACAGCTGGGTGAAGCCTGGCTGTGGAAGCAACTGAACTTTATGGAGTGAGGATGGTACCGACCTGTCCCCGGAGGTGACACACCATGTTTCTGTAGACCGTGTGCTGAGACACAGCAGAAAAAAGTCTCTTGCTTCTGATGTGTGGCAGCAGCAACAGGGACCAGCAGGGATTTCTGTGGGCTGGCTGCTTTTCTGGACCCAGGCAGGAGCACTGTCTCCTTGCAGAGCCCAGGCTGAGCAGCACTTTAGCACATCTGAGGGTGTTATGATGCGGGAGATCCCGGTTTTGAAAGCCTTCCTGAGGCAATACTGACATGTGCCTGAAGATTTGATCAGCGGGGGAGCCTGCCGTGGGAGATGCTGTGCTCCAGGCTCGTGTTGGAAAAGGTGCCTCCCAAGCCCAGGCTGCCACCTTGGTGCACACGGGTGTTAATCCAGAGCTTTCCTGCTCATCCCCAGGGGCCATTGGTTGGCCATGGCTCATACAGAGTGAAACCAAATAGAGGAAGGAAGGCTGGCATGGGAGCTGGCTGTCCTTATCGCTGCCTTAATTGAGCAAATAATCCTAAAGATCTCTATAGCTGAAGCCAGGAACAGAGCTGCTTTTGATCTGAGGAGACTGCTCTTGTTTTTCTCAGTGACAGCTTAGAAGGGAAAGTATATGTTTTATAAGCAGACCCAGCTACTGCTGGTTTGGAGGGGAAAGCAGGTGGCAACTTGGAGTGCCAGAAATTTGTGAGAGGAGGCAGGTGACCGTGACCCTGTTACAAATCCAGGTGCCCCGGATTTCTCTGTGTAGTGCTGAGCTGTGGTCCTTCCGGATGGATCCCAAAAGCACAGCCATAGGTTTGGAGTCGGGCAAAACGCCCATGGACCACTCCAAAGCAGTGGTAATTATTGATGACTGGTAAAACGAAGTCAAAATGTGTGCAATTTTCTTAAGAGAAGGAATTTCGTTGTTGCAGAGAAGGACTTGCCACTTTCCCCTTGTGCTACCACTGTGTAAGCTTGTGAACAAGGAATAATTTGAATTGACAATTTTGGGAACGCTTATCTTCGATGATATGAGCTCACTGTCTATTTAGCCATCTTATAACTGAAAATGCCACCTTCTATATGAGATAATATCAGATATTATTTCAAATGTCAGTGGTTTCTAGCTTATAAAATAATAGCTGGACTCTGAATCTCTAGACAGTTCAGAACTGGAGCTGGTCAGCAGTTTTTTAATGGATAAAAAGAGACTTCACTAAAGATATTTTGTTCGACTGTGAGAAGCTCAGAATTCGTTTTTAAAACTGAAATATTTTAGAATAAATGACATTTTATTAGAGAAAGTGATTTCTTTTTTTCCATGGTGAAAAAAAAAAAAAAAAGAAGAATATTGCCATAGCTAACATCTTCCTTTCAAAGTAAAGTCCTGGCAAAGCTGTAGTTGTTAGTGGAAAGCTGACAAGCAATCAAAACCTTGACCTGTGTCTATTTGTTTGACCCTGTGTGCGCTCCTGGCAAGTACTGAGAAGTAACAACGTGTTTCTGAAATGATGCTGTTAACTCCAATGTCCTGTCTAATTTCCTTTCTGTGCCTACATTTCGCCCCCATAAAGATTGGAGGGATACTGCGTGGTAACTGATGAGCTGTGCTATCATTTATTATTGTTGTTCACTGTTAAATAGCCTTTATGTGCTATATGTTATATGGCACTGGGTGTTATTTATTAACATAAGCAACTTCAAATCATGATTCATATGAAATTGCTATCTCTGTGATCTGTAAAGAGTCCTAAAATGATGCATTGAATAAAATTTCTACCTCAAATACCAAGTCGTGCAACTTTGAAGAGGCAGCTGAATGAAACTGAACAGCAATTCCTAAGATTTTCATCAGCAGAAGCTCGCCCTTTCCCCATTTTTCAAATGAGAAGCAAAACCATAATTGCTTTACAACGTATTTTTTCTTGAAATTCAGTCCATCTTTGCAAAAAAAGCTTTACAAAGCTTTGGATAATTTTGAATGAAGCTTCAGATGTTCAGCTAAGTATCCCTGGAATGAAATTTGCATGACTGTAAGTTCCCAATTCGAAAACTGTTCTGATAACAGTGCAGGGTTTTTTTCTGACAAACATCCGTGTGTGCATCCTTTCACAATATCCCTGCCAGCCTTCACCTCCACTCTTCTAGCCACCTGCTACTTTCCATCACATCTAGAGCAATGTGAGTGATTTCTCCCTAATAAACTTCTTTCTTCATCTTTGTGGCCCTTCACGGGACTCTCTCCAGTATGTCCATGTCTCTTCCACTGGGCAGCCCAGCGCTGGACCCAGCACTCCAGATGTGTCTCACCATGCTGAGCAGAGGGGGTTGGGTCAGCCCCCTTGATCTGCTGGTGATGCTCTGCCTAATGGAGCCCAGGATGCTGTGGACTGCCTTTGCCATGAGGGCACATTGCTGGCTCCTGTTCACCTTGTCCACCAGCATCCCCAGACAGCTTTCCACTCAACAGGCCCCCAGCCTGTACTGGTGCTGGGGGTTATCTGCCCCCAGGTGCAGGACTTTGCATCTCCCTTTGTTGAACCGCCTGGGGTTCCTGGCAGCCCGTTTCTCCAGCCCCAGTGAGGCCCCTCTGGATGGTGGCACAACGCTCTGGTGTATCAGCCACTCCTCCCAGTGCAAACCCTCTGAGCTTGCACTCTGCCCCATTGTCGGGTCATTAATGAAGATGTTAAACAGTACTGGTACCATTGTCAGCCCCGGGGTACCCCACTAGTCACTGCCCTCCAGCTGGACTTCATGCTGCTAATCACAACCCTTTTAGCCTGACAGTTCAGCCACTTTTCGGTCTACCTCATACCCATTTATCTAGTCTTCATCAACTTGTCAATAAGGATGTTACGGAAGTCAGTAGCAAAAGCCCTACTAAAGGTGAGATAGACAGCAGGTAGGTGAATTCAAAACACAGTTTTGCTTGACTGATGGGAGCCCAGCAGACTTTGCCAGACTTTGCCTGGGGCAGTTAAAGATGCGCTGATGGTGACCACGGTTGCAACCCAAAGCAAAAAGGCTGTCAAAACCAAGTACAGGCTAGGAACATATTCAGCAAGCTAAGCCCTTTACAGAATGTGGGTAACTGAAACAAATAATTTCTTTTTAGAGGAAATTCAGTCCTCAGTCTTCTCACTCCGCACTTACAAAAGGGTAACTGAGACCCAAATGTTATTTGCAGCTGAGGTGGAGAAAACAAAACCAGCCTATCTTGCACTGAATTGTATCTGAGGATGATGACTACTGGGCTGCAGTTCTTTATTGAGATTTGTTTTTGTGAAATCCTTGTGCTGCTATGACAGCGGGTAGATCCTTGCCAAGGGCTGTGATGTTCCCTTCCCGCCTGGCGCCTCCCCGCCACCAGCTCTTCCCGCTTCCTGAGCAGCAATGGTTCTTGTCAAGTGTAAATGCCTTTGTTGTGATGCTACAGAAACCCAACAATAATAAAGAGCTGTGGAGATAAAAATCTTCCCACCTCCACCATAAAGACTGAAAACTATTGGAGGGAGGGAAAAAGTAAATTGCTAGCTGTCGGGCTTTTGATGCTTTTGCCTTTTCAAGTGTATAATAGAGGTCTTCCTGCACACTCCAGAGCTGTGTAGCAACTCACCCAGCTTCTGAAGTTGCTCATACAGAACAGAGCAGAAAGGAGAAAAAGAGTCGCTGATAAATTACTGGGGAGAGGGATCAAGCTGTTGCGAGTAGCTTGGAGAGATCTCCCAGCCACCAAAGTTGGTGCCTAAACACTGTGCAGCGTTGTCTAGAGAAATAACCCCAAACTGGGCTGCAAAGCCTCAGCACACATTCATCTCCCTCTAGAATTACGCTTGATCATGATGTCTGATGAAAACTGCCTGCTTGGTGGGTGTACCAGGTCTGAAAGCCCTGCTGATCAGCCGTGGGGAAGAAGCAAACAGTGGGTTGGATTTTTTTGGTCTGTTTTTTTTTCTGGACTTGGTTATCTGTGATAGTTTATGAAGACTGTCGTATTCTGAAGAACTGAAGATGATAACTGTTTAAAGGCACTGGTGGTATTTTGAGCACTGCATCAATAATGGGCCTGAAATACCATAAGCCAAGGTAGAGCAGAGAAGGGCTTGATTGATTTTTTTTCCTTTTGCAGCTTTTGAAGCAGCACCTCGCTGGGCTCCTAGGGCTCCTCTTGCCACTGGGGCAGCGTGGCCCTTGTGAGAGTGCTTTCCTGCAGACCCTGAGACAGAACCAGTACAGTCTGAAGGAACCCGTGGCGCAGAGCTGTACGCAGTGGGTGACACAGTCGGGACTGGGTGTCAAACACCTGGTCAGCAAGTGTCTGGAGGAGGCGAAGGCTTGATGCTGCTGTCAGCCTTAGCAGAGGTAACGTAGGGCCCCAGAGCTTTGCCGAATTGAGCCTCAAAGGGGTACTGTGAGTATCCAGAAATGCTGTGCGGCTGCTGGGCCAGGACAGCCCTTCAGGGCTTGGGGGAAAAGGCGTTTGAGATTTGAGGTGAAGGTGGTGCCACTGAGAACAGGGAGTCACTGTCTCGACCCACAAACCAAATGCCGCATGGACTTGCAGCGGGGCTTTTTACAGATGCAATGTAAACAGCGAGGTAAAAAGATAAAAACTTTTGACCATATCTCTTTTTTTTTTTTCCCGTGGCTGATGGCGCAGTTCACTTACGGCTCTGATGTGAAAATCTGTGACAGTGAGTACTGGCAGCTGCTAAAAACGAGCAGCGCAAGAAACAGTGATCCCCTCGTGCCGTGCCTGTTTGGTGCGCACAGACCCCGCACGCGTACATACGCACACGTGCGTGGTCGCCCTTTCTCCTAACAAGCGCAATCCCATTAAAAATGCTGCTTGGCAAGGCAAAGAGGAGCGGCAGCGCGGGGTGGGGAGCAGAGCCCTGGTTTCCCGGGCTGAAGGTCCAATTCTTGCAGGCTTTAGCAGAATGACACAGGGCGAGTCGCTGCGGCGCTCTGCACTCCTGGTGCACCCTCTAATTAAATCGCCGGCTCCTCAGAGCAGAGGCTGCCTGTGCATGGCTTTGAACGATGAGGTTTTGATCTTGTTTGGGGTCCCTTGGCACTGCATTAATACTATTATATTAATCATGTTATGTGACTTGCTGCCACATCACCGGGACAGTTTTTAAGAGGAATGAGCCTGCGATGAAGGGGCAGAGCTGAAGATGGGAAGTTGAAATTTCTAGTCTGGATTTCTGTTGTCATTTTGAGCACAGCATTTGTTCCTTCGACTGGCATAAAGCCCTGGCTTGCACAGACTGGCCATCAGTGAACTATGATTTGTACAAATTCTCTTTGGATTGCCCCATTGCTGCTGTTACTTCTCTCTGACTGTGACACAGATAATCCATTTAAGCTCATGGTATCATGCTTGAAAAAAGGATGCATAAAAAAGGCGGTATCAATTACTGTTCAGAAGCAAATGGTGTTCTCCCAGGGGTTTGAAGCTGGGCATGAAGGCAAATCACATCCTGGGCTGCATCAAAAGCAGCGTGGCCAGCAGATCGAGAGGGGTGATTTTTCCCCTGCTACTCTGCTCTCGTGAGACCCCACCTGCAGTACTGCGTCCAGCTCTGGAGCCCTCAGACAAGAGTTGGAGCGGGTCCAGCAGAGGGCCACAAACATGATCAAAGGGCTGGAGCACCTCTGCTATGAGGACAGTCCGAGGGAGTTGGGGTTGTTCAGCCTGGAGAAGAGAAGGCTCCGGGGAGACCTTACAGCCCCTTCCAGTACCTGAAGGGGGCCTACAGGAGAGATGGGGAGGGGCTGTTCGCAAGGGCATGTAGCGATAGGACGAGGGGCAATGGTTCAAACTAGAGCAGGGTGGGTTTAGATTAGACATTAGGAAGAAGTTCTTTACAATGAGGGTGGTGAGACACTGGCACAGGTTGCCCAGAGAGGTGGTGGAGGCCCCATCCCTGGAGACATTCAAGGCCAGCAAGGTCAGGCCTGCTTACTGCAGGGGGGTTGGACTAGGTGACCTTTAAAGGTCCCTTCCAACCCAACACATTCCATGATTCTATGATTCTATGAACAGGCTGCTGGGCTGCGGCAGGGAAGAGAGGGGAGCTGCAAAGACCCCACTTGGCAGCTCTTGGCACATACGAGAACAAGGATTTCACTGTCCCTCTTTGGAGTTGACACGTGCAGCTGAACTTCAAATCGCCATTTCCTTTGTCATCTGAGGTGGCATCTGAGCTAGCAGAGCGGGGACAGCAAATACCTGCCACCCCATGAGCCCTCACGCAGGCACCTGTGCTTTCCTAGCACCCCCTGACACAGCAAGCCCAGAAATACTTGTCTGAACAAGCATGATTGATTAGCTGTGGATGTACGGTAATTAAACCATGCTCATCACGTTGGCTGAGGCTGTAACTCCCTGCAGAGCACGGCTAGGCACCGCCGGGGGAGGCAGCTGGAGGACACCGCTGTCAGGAGGCAGCCCGAACGCGGCACCTTCAGCAGGGGGGTGGAGGGAAAGAGAGTTTTGTCCTTGGAACCAGACAACAATTCCTGACATATGTTATTTGGTAGCATAGCTGAGGCAGTTGTGCAGGAGGTTCTCCATTAGCCAGGGACTCCAGGTGAAGGCCGGAAGGGAACATTGCAACTGGGCGGATTTTCCGAAGTCGCTCAGTAGACCCTGGGTTGGGGTGTTGGAAAAGCCTCCCTGGGTCATACTCACACGGGCCTCGGTCATTTCAGGTGTAATTGCTGCAGCAGTTTGACAAAGCCCATTTGTGGAAGTGTGTATGTAGAAGTTTAAAAACACGGTCTAAGTAAGTGAGGTTTCTGTAGAAGGATAACTTGTCCAAGACAGACACCTACTGAGTCATGCATAGTAGTGGCTTGTGTTTTACAGCACTGTTATCTCACTACGTGACTACAGCGGTTTAATGCTAGTGTGGCTAGGGATGGATCCCTGCAAAACAAAAGGCAGAGCCCTCTGTGGAAGTCAACAAATGTGCCAGCCTGGTGGAAAGGTTTAAGGCACGATTCCTAGAGAGAAACGGGGCTAGTGGCTCCTTCTCCTAGGGGACCGGTATCTACTCTGGCTTTGTTTCAACATTTGATGAGGTCTTTCTGCCCCAGAGATGGATGACATCTGATTCTGCTGTTTTGCATGAACACTCACTCCACAGCAAAATACAGTAAAATACAGAAAGTAAGATTAAGGTGTTTTAAACACATTAACCCTCACTGAAATAATTCTGAAAGCAGAAAGGTGGTGAAAAGTCAACTTCCCCCCCTTATTTTTTTCACACAGACGTTAGATGGAACATTTAGTCTGAATGAACCAAAGGATGACTAAATAGATTGCCCTCAGAGTTCCTGGGGTTGTGGCCTGGCGAGACTGAATTCACAATTGGTTCAAGTGCTGATATAACGTTACCATCACGCCTGAGAAAAATGAGAAAAGGCTAGATGAAATGCCTCTACGCAGATAATAAAGGAAATGGAGAGAAGTGGAGGCTCTCCAAAGACGGCATGGTTCAAACGTCTCTTCAGATTCGTGTGATCTTTGCTAAGGCTGTAGCAATAGCTTTCTTTTTAAAGGAACAGTTATCAATCATCTTCGGAAGCTGTTCAGTTCAGTTAACAAAAAAAACCAAACAACCAAAACCAAACCAAAAAACCTCAGGCCTTAATTTTATTTTTTGTCAGCAACAGACATTTGCCTCTTGTGAGCCAGATACACAAAAAAAAGCAACCCCAAAAACCAAACCCCCCACCAACTGATAAGATCCCTCAACTGTGAGACAGAAAGGGCTGCTAATTGAGCCCATGATGCCCTGGGCTAGAGGCTCGCATAGGAAGTGTTCTACTGAAGGGGACTATACCCGTGAAATTGAAAAATATAGCCCTTTTCTTAAAAAAATAATCATTACCCTTTTTAGTTCAGTACATTCTTGTTTCTGCTGTGACACATACAGTGCTACTGAAAGGACAGCTCAAGGATATGAAAAGAAACACTTCTCCATTCCCAAGAATCCTGGTTCTCTTAGCTGCTGTTTTGGCCCTGCTATCCCCGACCTCTTCCAGACAGTCTTATCCCCTTTTTACAGCTACAACGGCCTTACCCGTAGAGCCAGCACATTTCAGATGCTGCCTTTGGAAAAGGGTATTAGTTGGCTTCAGTTAGCAGCTCGGTGCTCTGTGGCAGGCAGGAGTGTCACACAGTGAGAGCTGAGACACTCGCAGAGGCACCAACCACACTGGAAACGGGAGACCTCTGTTCGCTTCCCCCTTCATGTGACTGGGAGCTGTTCAGAGTCAATGCATTTAACTGGTGTAAGACCAGCACACAAGACTGCAAGGTATTACTTTCCTTGCTAAAGTAGACACTCCAAAAGCTGCTGCAGCGCATGATTACTACGTGGTTTCTTGAGTCTGAGGTCTTCTCTTAAAACACGTTTGTTACCAGAATGTATTTTATTCTTAACAGGGTAGTTAGAATGCTATAGGTATCCCCGATTACCATTTCCATTTTCCCTTGCAGTCACAGAAAGTCACTTCATCTTGCTTCATCTGTCATTGGTCAGAGGCCAGAAAATTTTACTTCAAGGTGTGTGAAAAACTCATTTTTACAAAAAGAGACATTTCTGACTAAAGAAAAATCTCTGCTAAAATGAGCAAGAGGTCCAATGTGAAATATATTTCAAATCTGGTTCAGAACAAGAACTCTGTGGTTAACTGAATTAAGAAAACTAGTATCTTTTTTAATGCCAGGTAGAACAGATGGTGTTAAAATTCCTCTTCAGCTTGCCTGGAGCGAGAGTGTTTCAGTTCCAGCAGTCTCTCCACGGTGTCTGCAATTGTACGCTCACCATGCACCTTGTTATCTCGGGTGCGGATGTTAACCGTTTCACTTGCCTTCTCCTTCTCACCAACAACTAGAAGCAACCAACATGCAAAGGAATGAACTCAACCTTTAGCAAGCTCTTTTTTCCCCCACTCCCTTAAAACTTAGGCACACTGAACAAAAATTCTAAAAAGCTCACCAACGCATCAAATCCTTCTTTGCCCTCCTCCCAGCTCCCCCCATTTAGATCTGTAACAGCCAATAGCCTTACTTAATCACGTAACATTTAATAGGTTTTAGTATGTTATGAATAGCAACTTAGCAAAATATGACTAAAGAGAAAAGTAAACTTAGTAAGTCTAGCTTGACTGACTTCTTAGAGAGAACCACAAAGTCAAAATGAGAAATAAACACAGAGTACTCCACAGGCAAAGATAAGAAAGACAACTTTGTTGTAAGTAACCAATAGCTTTTGTTTTCTTTACAGAAACAGCAAGACAGTTTATTGGAAAATCCTAAAGCTATTTTAGTTAAACATAAAGATACAGATACCAAGATAATATATGTATGTCTCACTACTAATATAGATTTCATATAATATACTTGGAGGTAGCTACAGGAGATTGCATTTCTTTGGTAGCCAACCTACATTCAGTGGGACAACTCTTTGAAACAACCTCTTAATGTAAATTTAGGTGAGATTTTTTTCCTGATAGGCTGATCATTTGTGTATGGTCTTGATGGTAAAATGTGATGGTGTCTTATCTGTATCATACGCTTAAAGTTTTAAAGAACAAAAGAACTTTACTCATGATTCTGTCAATTACTCCGAGGGTAGCGTTTCTCTGTCAAAGGCTATTTCTACTATAATGGATCCCAGAGAGTTTTAGGGTCAATGCTAGAGACTCAAATTACATGACACAACTAATGTGGTGCTTCAAATCACATACTTCAGGGTCAGTTTCTGATTTTCCCTACACCACCCTCTTGTGGAACAGTTTTCTCCATACATGCACGTATAGATCAGAAGTGCACCACAGCTGACTGCACTGAAAATACGGTACTTCTTTTGCTACACTTGAAACGAGCATAAATTATTGGGGGAACATAAAATCACTTAACAATCTGACTGACAAAGGGCAACAGATTTTATACATGTCTCCACATTGCTGACCAGAAGACAGCAAAGACATTTTTCTAAAGCAGCAGTAATGCCTTGGGCCACAGTGACCCCATTTCAGTGAAGCTATACAAGCCAGGAATGCCTATCATGTAGGCAGGAGAGGCACTCTGGGATGGAGACTCTTAGGAACAAAGCGACCTAAAACAGACTACCATTCTCTGCCTTGCTCACAGAAGAAAGATCAAATCCTATAACCTATGCAACAGGTCAGCCAGGATAAGGTAACAAATGCACTATACATTACCCAGAATGAAGTTGTATTGTGCAAGCTGAGCATTTCTGATCTTCTTGTTCAGTGTGCACCCAGGATCTACATCAACATCTGCCATTAATCCAGCGTCATGGAAGTGCTGCCTGACCTAGGAGGAAAAGTATTTAAACTGTCACTATAGGAGACAATTCACAACATTGGAATTGTTCATTCCAATGAACTCATTGGAATTCCATTCCACTCACTATAGGAGTTCATTCACAACAATGAACTATGACTTGTAGACTTAAGCCACTTAAGCTCGTCTGACCCCTAAAACAAAGGCACCCTCATTGGCTCAGGCATTGGAGATGAGCCCAGTTCAAGAAATGGAAACAGGTCAGCTATCATGCAAGTACATACACATTAAATAAGTAAGCAGTGATGTGAATCTAATGTTTTGGGCTGAATAGCGATGGAGTTTGATATTGTGAAAGACAGCAAGGTGGTGGGGCTTTCTGATTAGAAAATTAATTTTTATTATTTTTTCTTTTTTCCCATTATACATACTTTATTTATGTATAATGTGCTTGAAAGAAATAGAGGAGGTGGTTTGCTGGATGCTAAATATGCAAAGACCCATCTTCATCTTCGTTACTGCTTTTGCAAGATGCACATGGCCATGGGAGACTAGAACTTGAAGGGTAAGACAACTTTTGAGCTAGAGTGAAAAAATAAGTTTTCTGAAAATAAAAGCCTCACGAAGACCAGCATCTGTTGTTTAGAAATCTATTTCAGGTCCTCTTTAATATATGTCTACCACTTCAGCAGCTAATTGTAATATAAAAATGATGCAATGTAATATGCAAAGACTTATAATATTTATCTGGGATAAATACTATTAATCATTAAATTTAGTATCTCAACTAAATAAAATACACTGAAAAAAAGCGCCCCAAACCACATACATCACCTTTTGAGCATACTCATCACATGTTGGTCCTACTGGTACCACCATTACTTGCTGCGGGGACAGCCAGAGCGGCCTTCAATAAACAAAGAAAACAAGTTATATAGCTTTCAGTATTTTTTTAGTATGAAAAATCCTATTAACAGATAGGACTAAAATATACACGAGAGATTTGTAAAGCCAACTGCTTAGATTAGGTTCAGAAGCAATGACAGCCCCACATGCATTAAAATTTATCTCCCAAAAAGAGCTGAGTATCTAAATAAATTGCAGTGTGGACAAAAGTACTTTAGAAGATTGAAGTTGTGTTTTAGAACAGACAACAAATCATAACTGGGTTGTTGAGCTTATTACTAACTAATCATGGGAAAACATTTACTTTTGAGTCTGTTTATAATTAGAGGGGTCATCCCCATCAGGTATTACACTGCACCAAGTAAAGGAGATGACCTACACAAACGACTCGTTGCAAGGCAGCCCAGCTGCAAGAGCAAAGTTGAGATACACACCTTGGGCAGACAAGCTGTATGCTGTACCTGCATGAGTGGTACCATGTAGAGGCTACAAGATCAAGAATTATTTAATAGCTACAGAAGGTGGTTCAGAAGGAATTGGCCTGTTGTACATCTACAGCACACCTCTGTAGTAGCAAGCAAGTAGAACAAACCCTCTTGATTCTTGCATGCTTGGGACTAATTTCTCTTCTACATAAAGTGTTTGCTCATACTGGAATAATAAATCTACTTTTCAACTTTACCATTTGCCTCCATAGTTTTCAGTTAGAATGGCGATCATTCTCTCCACAGATCCCAGGATAGCCCGGTGAATGATAACTGGTCTTGTCTTGTCATTACCATCATGGCTGCAAAGAAAGGGGTGGTTTTTTTAAATGTAAGTTTTTTTCTTGATGCAAACTTACGCCTTTGGGTGACGGGAAAGTTAAGATTATGTAGCTATTAAAACCACCAGCCTCTGTGCTTACCTGACAAAGGTGAGGTTAAATCTGACTGGCAGCTGAAAGTCAAGCTGGATTGTAGCACATTGGTGGTAGCGGCCAATGGCATCTTTAATCTGAATGTCAATCTGCGAAACAAAAAGGCACAAGTTTTACTACAGTTTATGATACAAGCATGTCCTTCTGAAAGCAAACTCACTGTTTTAAGATGGAAGGTTTCACTCAATGCAGAGGAACTATAGCTGGTTTTAGGCAACATACTTTTATTTCAGCCTGCCTTAGGACTTAAATGATTTGCAGGTTTGGATGCAAAAAATGTTAGAGCTAAGAAAAGGTTGAGCAAGTGGAGAGACATTACTTCAGGGAGGAACTACATTTAATACCTCATGCTATTTTTTATGAGTTTCAATCTGGGACTTTCATGGGCCTTTTCACCAAGTGAATTCAGCAGCACATAAGAGCAAGTGCAAGATCAGAACTGAACATGTCTCGACAAAAATGAGATTTCTTCAACCTCAAACTGGCAAACTTATGCTCCTTTATTATGCAGTAATTGAATACCTTGTAGCCTATGTTATGAATTCTGGGCACGGACACAGGATGAGAATCCTACCGTTAAACAGTCCACTTACCAGTAGGGATCATATTAATCAATGACACTTGATCTGACTTGAGTATCTACAGTCAAGCCTATTCTTTCTATTCCATCTTACACTTTAATCCTAAGTATGCTTAAGATACAAGTTAGACAGAGAGATGGACAGAAAACAGTAGATTTATAGTGTCCTGACCTTATTTATCTATCACATTGCTCTCTTACTCATAAGTTTACCAGTACAGCTATATGTTGGGGCTGTGTGCCTTACTTTAATTTATACATCAAACAAACAGACCACAGTTTTATTAACTGAAGTTCTAAATGTCTTTCAATTTTGCGTTCAGATGCCAGAGTTTATCATCATTCAGCTACTCACCAAAGAGCTTCTATCAAAATAAATTATTTGCTACCTTCTTTAATTTCAAATCACTCACTCACAGACTGGAAAAAAAATCCAAGTAGTTTAAGGTACCCTAGATGTAGAGCTTAACTTAAAAACATTAATTTAACTAGTTTGCATTAAAACCAGTGCAAAATATACGAATTTGCTCACCTTACTTTGACTAGAGTGTATTAGCAGCAAGTATAAAGTTAATTAAGGTTAACAAAGGTTCCTGTAGATATTTGCCTTCTTTCAAATCAACAGAGGAAATTACTAAATGTTGTTTGCATTTCACATTATGAATGATTAGCTGCTATAACACATTTCACCTACAACCCATAAAATGAAATTGATTCAATTAGCATACAAAGAGAGAAATCAGAATCAGTTTACTAGATGACTGAATACGGACATTAATGTAGTGTAGGTTTATTAAGGAAAGAGTTACAAGTAATTTTGTAAGGCTGTCTGTCCTTATGCTCAAAGATATCAGGAAATTTCTAGAAAGCCCTGCTTAATCTGTGCAAACTGAAGAGACAGCTTTAAAAAAAACCAACAAAACCACAAAACCAATGCAAGGGACATCTTAAAATACCAAAACTCACCAGCAACTCAACACAGCTACAAAACTATGTCAGTAAAGGCAATATTTTTCAAAAATTTCTTTAACTAGTAAGTTTATTTTTGTTTTTCTCCTGAATTAAGATTTACTTATTGCTGCAAGGATTATTTCTAATGCAGCAATTTCTCTGGTAATGCAGATCTTACAGTGCCACCTTCTGTTCATGTCTCCCACTAAACCAATCAGCTTTGTTTAAGCAGCAGACAAATAGTCCATAAATGTAAACTGAATTTAATTAATGAAATGAGTATTAAATCTATGTGAAAACCAAGATCACAGAGTATTATTTCTCTTTCAAGTATGTCAGAGTTTACATATCTGGAAAAAAAAACACCAAAATTTCAGCTGTACAGCATCTTAAAATGGTATTAGATAACTTAAAAAAAAAAAAAAAGCCCTCTTCCCGATACTAGTTTTTAACAATCTCAGCTTGTACCAGGTCATGAGTTTAAGAATCAGTTTTGTTCTATATCCTCCAGTCAAACCTAAACAGCACCAATGCTTTAGAAATGCATACTGACATTGAAAAAATTGAGTTATAATGTTACACTGGAAGGGAATGTGCATGACAGTAAGTGAAAAATAGAAGCTGTCTTTACCAAGAAGATAATGAACAAAACCCAAGAGCATCACCATACTATTTTCTCCCCCTTGCTCATAATAAGACATGAAAAACATTCTTTATGTATTAACAGCATTTACTGTCCATCTGTGTTTGTTTAATCAACTTAGAGCAGAATATTAATCAGAATGAGTTTGTCTTGGTCAGATATATATATAAATTTGAAGTCATCTGGCAAACATTGTGCACAAATAGATGCCAAAAACTTGTCTTCCTGGGGAAAAATGACATTTAGCATCATTTTTTAAACACATGAAAACTGTTTTTTTTTTCTGTTCATCTGCTATACTGCAAAGAACAGTATTTGCATCCTATGTCTACTGCCAAGATTATGGTAGTATCAATGGAAAGCAAGGAATTCTCTAACTTTTGTCTGCCTCATCCAAACAGAATTAAAAGCCTGACCCAGCGAGGGGTTAGTAACATACTAACCTTAGGTCCATAGAAAGCTCCATCGCCAGGGTTTAACTCCCACTTCTCACCAAAGTCATTGAGGCTGTTTTCGAGTTGCTAGAGATAAAGGACACATACACTCAGTGTTTCTCAATCATTTGCTGTTTCTAATCAGGTCAGCCTGCTGCTACAGATATGTGACACTACCAGATTCTCAGTACTTCTCAGTTACTCCTGCAACTCATTTGTTTTCTGAAAAAGGAAATTTTTGGAGGAGCCCCAGACAAAAAAAATAAATTAATTTAGTTCAAATTTAAACAAACAAAATTAACGCATGCATTTTGAAAGAAGCCAAACACACAGCATTATCTAAGATGCAAGAACTTTTTATGCTAGATTCAAAGTTTGTAGATAATATTGACGGGGGATCCACCCTGATATACCTAATGTCTATTCCTTCTCCCCAGCACTGCACCTGCAGGGGCTAACCCCATCCCTTTCATCGTGAAAGCAACCTGGCTCCTGGAAGATAGCTCTAAGTCTTATTACAGGGGCTGCCAAAATTTATTCTCTTCCTTTTTTTTTTTTTTTTTTTTTAATGATCAAAAAGTTTAAGAAGAGACAGGTAATTTGATTCTGACATGGAGATTGCACCTGTATGGAGAGTAAGCTATTTACAGCAGCCAGACTGAATGGAAGACAGTTATTAAAGTTATATTGCTCAGGTCCAGCTGTCACTGTACCTCCCAGAAGGCAATAAGTTCTTACAGGACTTCCAGCTGCAGCCCTGCTTTCATATAAAAAGTTAATAAAACTACTGTTTACCTTTTCAGCTTGATTCCACACTTCAATATCTCCCAGGTACTTTTCAGGACGAGTGGAGAGATTCAGTTTAAAGGAAAATCCAAAGACATCATACACGGTACGCAAGAATTGCAGACAACTCTTAATCTCCTCTTCAATCTTTATGAGAAGAGAAATAAAGTCTCAAACATGGAAAAATCAGTTAATCTTATTTTAATAACCAATTTCATTTAACAGCAGCCCATACCTGCTCCATAGCACAGAATATGTGAGCATCGTCCTGCTGGAATCGGCGTACTCGAGTGAGTCCTGTAAGAGCTCCTGACAGTTCATTGCGATGCAGAACACCAAAATCAGCCAACCGTAATGGCAGCTCACGCCATGATCTTGGACGGTGATCAAACATAAGGCTGAAGAAAAAGGTTATTACTTGAAGCTTATCCAGAATCAAAATTCTGCAAACAATAGCCAATGAGAAGGAGCCAGTACCTAAGCAGATGCCCATAATGCCAACGATGTAATGTGAATACAACAATAATTCATATCTAGTTTTGTCAGGAAAACAAATGCAGATATCCTTTTATAGCTGCTAGATTTCCCCCACCTCACAGAGAGAAGATCAAACAGCTCCCAAAACTGAGTATTAAAACTGGAATGCCTAAATTGCCACAAAATTGACGACACACCAGATTTTGCAGTACCAAAGTAAGCTTCAGGTTTAAAACACAGTCACTGTAATGATGGAAAAATGACATTTCTCAGTGTCTCAAGTAAAGAGAGCAAGTAGACAAGACGACTCATAATTACATCTTTCCTGAGAGCATGTCACATACGGATACCTGAACATAGCCATCTTTACAATTAAGCCAGCAAAAGAAACAGTATTTTTTTTTTTTCTTTGAATCAGCACCATCTTTGGTAAACTGGATTTGCTATATATTTACCAGTGTCCTGGACAGTTCATAGGCTTCAGAGCAAAGATTTCTTTCTCCACTTCGAACGAAAACATGTTGTCACTGTAATGCTGCCAGTGCCCTGAAGTCATCCATAGTTTACTGTTGAAAACATTTGGAGTGACAACCTCCTGGAATCCACGTTTTCGATACTCGCTCTAAAACAAAAGACCCAGTACATAAAAAAAAATAGTAAAGCAAATAAAAGTAATGATACTAGACTTCAATCTGCAACCATTAAAATATCCAAATGCTGCCCTACAAAAGTCCATGACTCGAGAAAAGAACAGAAAAATTCAAGTAGGACATGCTAGGATATATTGCTCTCACAAGCACCACCCCTCCCCCCACAATTCCCCTGTAGTAAGCAAGAAGAACATGTTTCTTCCCTGTAAGCAAAGCAGCAGTCTCTAATTATTCAATGACACCTGACAGTACATTGCAGCCCAAATATGTAAGACCGACTTTAAATATTACAACAAGAAGATAGGACTTTTTTTCTCTACACATAATTTCATAACAAATAGTTCTACAAGGCCAAATTTAGTAAGTTTATTAAAACAAATCAATACGAATCAGTGGAAAAGCCATAGTGTGAGCTTTGCTGTACTATTAGATGTCAAAGAATTCATACTATAAAGCATCATTATCGCTGCTTTAACTGCAAGTATAAAATATTGATAAAAACATAAATTAGCAAAGATTGTGAGAAGACCAATTCAGAAACGAGGTTTCTATAGTTCTGTGGCTTCCAGATTTAAGAGATTAAACTAACTTGAAATGAAGGGCTGTTAATACCATTGTATGTAATATGCTGTTATGTATTTTTCTAAAATTAAGCAGTTTCTTCTATCAGAAGATTTCCAAAAGACATTACTTACCCGGATGAATTCAATTAACGTGTTGTAAATGTAAGCTCCTTTTGGCAAGAAAAAACAGCTACCAGGGCTGAGCTCATGAAAGAAAAACAGTTCTTGGTCCTGCAAAAAAACAGTATTTGAAAAACTTAGTATTTTTACACCACCTTTTTCACTTAATTTTCACAAATGAATTACTACTGACTAGGCATCACTAATCAAAGTTAAAAAAACAAACAAACAAACAAAAAAAGAAAAGCAATAGATCACATGCATTTCCACTAGTATTTATATCTCCATCAGTACTTAGAGGGGAGATTGTTCAGTTTCCTGTTTTGTTACTGATGCTCCAAAACCTCATGTTTATGTCTAATTCCTAATGGTGCCCACATAGCTCCCTTTGTACACTGACACATAACGTTTAGTTCTGCTTCTACAGCTCTCTAACTATCTGCACATGAACTGAATGTATGAACGGACTCATGTTGTGACAAACTGTGCACATGCTTGAGGACTGCTGCAAAAAAGCAGCAATCTTTAACAGTGTCCAGGAGTATCAATTATCTGACACGGGTTTCCATCTAAGAAACAAAACCAAAAACCAACCAACAAAAAAACCACAGAAATGGATTCTGAAATCACACAGAAGAAAAGAACTGTGAGTCAACAGCCTGCGGCAAATTGCATAGAAGTGACCACGGCTCGCAGACTGAAGTCTTCATGTTTTGCAGACCGAAGTGCTGATGTTCTGTCCTGACTGATCTGTGAAATAAGCATGTCATCATGTTTAAAGCAGTGAAAAGTTCTAAAAGGAAGTTATTTCCTTCAGGACTTTTGATGCTCTTTGAGAGAAAAGTACCCGACTTTGCAACTCGACTGAAAATACAATCGTGTCACATCTTGGTTGTGGCAGCAAGTATATGCCGTCCTCAAGATGCTTCTGGTTAAGGGGTTACATTCACCAGAAAAACTGTCTCACCCGCCCAATTTTTCTGTGATCTCTGCTTTTAGCCTCCTCCTGGAATTTCTCCCATTCCTTCAGCATTTTTGCATCTGGGAATGAAATTCCGTAGATCCGTTGGAGGGATTCCATATCAGCCTTGCCTTCCCAATAGGTAGAAGAATTCTGCATGCAAAAATAAACGAAACATTGAAGAAGAGGAGCCTCCACATTTTACTAGTACTGCCTGCTATGAAAAGACATGCTATTATTAATAAATCACTATACTTAATATAGAACAACTAAGGCATAAGGAGTTTTAATCTTAAATTCAGAGCACTGGTTAAGAAAAAATCCAGAAAAAAACAGGTGAACAGAATATGTAAAAATGGTTTCAAGCTCTCTCCCGTGTTTTTTTTTTATGCCTATTTGGCCTCTTTGTAGGCATCCTACTCCAACTGTTTATTCACACTCAGCTATAACCATCAATTGAGCAAAAACTATAAACTGATACGAGTTCAACGAAGCCTTTAGCCCCACTCACATTGCCATCTGCCCTGGAAACCTTGTTGGGCTTCAGACCATTTGAATATCATTCTAGCACACAACCCTTTCCCAATTTGTTACACTGAAGTTTTGGCCAGGTTACCCATTTTACGGTACATTCTTGGATAAACCACCATCGTACTGCCCAAAGACAGCAACACATTTTCAGCACCTACCTTATGAATTTTTATGGTCTTTATCTTGCCAGTATGTCTGACATGAGGCCCTCTGCACAAATCTATCAAGGGACCGCACCTAAGAATAGGAAAACATTCATTTGGTATATTCCATCACAGAAAGATATATCCAGTAATATTACAATGCACGTGTAATTACCTGTATACCGTTGTAGTTGGAGTATTGACCTTCTCATTCAGGATGCGACACTTGAATTTATTATACTGAGAAGAAAAGCAGCATACATATTTGTTAACTTCTTGTGAAGCAAGAGAACTGGAAAGCAGTTTAAATTATTTGCAACCCTGATGCTATGCTGTATCAAAAGAGGATTATAAAAGACAGACAGAAAGATAGTCAAGTAGTAGAGCAAGCTGCCCAGAATGCAGGCTGTGAAGTCTCCATCTTTAGAGGTTTTGAATGCCCAACCGGACAAGCACTCAGAAACCTGGTCTGATTTCAGTGTTGACCCCATGCCCTCTGCATGAGATTGGACTGGAGAGCTATGGAGATACCTTCCAACCCCAATGACACTATAATTCTCCTGATGAGAGTGAAAACCAAGTAACGTCTACCTCAGGAATGCCAGGAAATTACATGCAACTAGGTGCTAAAGAGAAAGGATCAGCTTTTAGTGTTGCTTGGACTTTCTCAGAAGTCCTCATTCTAAAAAATGTTTTATGAAGCTTTCTGAATGCATCAGCACATGCACTTAGAGTATCACCACAGCATTTTACTAACAGCTGATATATTATAGGCATATAACATAAATGCACACAACATATTGCAAATTTACATCTGTTGGAAATGAATAAAGAGTGTGGCTTCAGAGATTTTGCCAAGGTCACCCAGGGAAAGAATGAGAATTCTCACAGATGCAGAAAATCTAACGCACGTTCCCCAGAACCTAAGAATTACACCTTCGCTCATTTTTTTTTGTTAAATATCACAAATGAGGTTACAGGAACGTACCACCTTACAGAGTTAATTTGATAGACCTTCCTCCACTGCTAACAGAACATGCAGCTAAACTTACAAATACCTAAAGAATTAACTGCGTGGTGCTAGAAACAACCTCTTACAACAGCCTACCTTAAACATTTCAAGTAGTGTTTCCTTCTTAACTTCCAGTCTTTCAAAGGCTTGTTTTTCCTTCATTATCTTTTTGCATAACGCTTCCAAAGCGGAGAAGTCGTTACTTGATACACCCCTAAAATAAACACACACACACAACAGTGAGTTATACTTGCTTTCACTTGCAATTTCTGATCCAGTTGCAATACACTAGCTTGTGAATAGGGGACATTGCAAAGAACAAAGCCATCTGCAGTAATGCAGATGACTTTGTTCTGGGAACAAGCAGATAACAGAAACTTTGCTGTGATTGCCATCCTCCCGCTCCTAAAAAGAATACAAAACCTACCCTTCCTCAAGGAACATGTCATAATAAAATCCATTTTCTATTGGTGGGCCATAGCACAAACAGCCACCATAGATTCGCTCCATAGCTTCACCCATTATGTGAGCACTTGAGTGCCAGTATACCTAGTGGAAGTAAAAAACAGAGGGGATCAGTCTGAACATGCACAATGCATTTCTGAGTATCTTATTTAAAACCTTTTCTGAAACACCTGCTTTTAAGGATACTTGATGCAGATCCCACATTAGAGTCTGCAGAACAGAAGTGACCTGAACAGCAATACTCTCATCCTAAGCAACAATATTTCCAAAAGGTAACACTGGAAAATTGTTTACAGCCTGGCAGCAAGTAATTTCTGTTTTCAACTATTGTTGAAATGATTCAATTATTGTCAAGAAGTTGGGAAACTAATTAAGAAACTTTTTTTTCTATGAACTTCACTCAATCAGATTTCAACATAAGGCTGTGGTCCTAATCCAAAGATTTTATGCATGGGAAATCCTGCGCCGAAGTAGAACTGTTCACAAAGTTAGAAATTACACTCTATCTTGTAGTACACCCAAAGCTTTGACAAATTAAAACCAAATCTATAGGACTTCTATCTGCTTTTGCTTGCACAGACCAGGAAACATAAATCTCACAGAAGGCATCATTTAGCCAATATAAAAAACCTACGTTTGAATGCAAGACCCCTGTGATGAGTTTGACTGATGGCTTCTTGTACCAAATGATTTTTTTCTAAAGAGAGTATTTACAAATTTACTGGATATCCACATTTATATGAATGAGTAGACAAAATAAAGTTGTCCTGGTCTGAGGAAAAACCGAACCAATTTTTCTGTTTTGTAATTTTACTCTTTAGCTGGGCCTCTTCTAACTGACTAAACTCTGAAATACGGCATATTGTTCAGAAACTGTTCACTCTTAGAGTGATAGGACCGGATTATACCAAGGACTGGTAAGCAGAGAGGCTCTTGCTTATACTTATTGCTATAACAACCAAGGTCAGCTAACTTCGTTATTTGCCCCTTAGAGGGTCGGAAACAGAAAAACACAGAGGGGTCCCACCTGCAGGGAGGAGCGAACAGGACAGGTGACCCAAAACTGACCAACAGGATATTCCATCCCATCTGCATCACGCTCAGTATAAAAGCTAAGGGATCAAAAGGTCAATTCTCTTTCTTCAATGGCCAACATCTCATGAGGACCCTGTCTGTTCATCTGCTTTTGATCCCGATCCGAGCATTCCTGACTTCAGATCCAGAATCCAGCTCCTGTCCATTGCTGACTCCAGTCTGGGACTTTCCTTGTGCCTGCTGGTGACGCAATCATTATCCTGGGAGCTGGATATGGTTTTGTATATATTGTATACTTTTAAAAAAATTATTATTTTATTATTATTTATTATTCCATTATTTATTAGTATTTTCATTAAAGTAGCTTAGTTCTTTTTCTAAACTCATAAATCTCTTTATCTCTTTCTCTACTTTCTTTGGAGGTGGGAGGCATCTGTCATTCTGATTGTCCAATCTGGCCAAAACCACGACAAAAGTACATACTTTTAAATGTACGAAGTAAAAGAGCAGCCTACTCAGTACTTTTTTGATTGTATATAGACAGTACTTTTGCACTATTGTTTTCAAAGTCAGTGCTGAAGAGATCAGTTCAAAAGACCTACTTTACATTAACAACAAGGCTGCAAATATAAAATTTTAACAAGAACAGAGTTGACATAAACTACAGCAACTGCTAGTAGACTTGGCTACAAATACACAGCAGAATGTACATTATCTGCAGTGCCGCAACTCCCTTGTAAGGAACTATTAGAAAATGCAAATGTACACACAGCAAACCTGTTCCCATCTCCTCCTCTTTTGAACACAGCAAAGACGCAAGTAACTACTTGAGGCTGAGTTTAATGCAAATTTTAATGCAAACAAATTTTGGAAGAAGATACTCACTGCTTGAGCCTCTTCATCTTCAAACTTAAGCAGCTCCAAGGTACAGTCCTCCTCCAAAGGCCGGTCTAGATCCCAAACCATCTTGTTCACTTTGGCAATAACAGTGTTGTCAGCTAGACCTTGACTACAGAATAAATACATGGTATATAATCTTCTGAAATCAGCAAGTAGAAGTTCCCCAAATTTGCCCTCCATGTTGATATAAGATTTTCAGGGGGTACAACGTCATAAACAAAATCCAAATAAATGAGCAGTCAGTCTTGAAAATTCATTAAAATCCTGCTCACATCTCAGAGATGAGGGAAGAAAGCTGTGCAGTATACTCAACATTCATATATTCATTAACATACTTGACCTAGAGGCAGCCACCTCAAAGTACTAACCTGACTTCAAAATCCTATTGCAATAGTAGACACACCTTCTCTTTTAAAAATTATCAAATACCATTTTTGATGTAGTAATTTTACAGTTTTGTTTCCACTAGGCAAAAACCCACTTTCATTCATCCCAAATCACAAAAGCAAAGAAGGCTGCAATGACAAGGCACCTAAGCAAGAAAAAAATGCATTTTACCTCTAGGAATCACCCAGTTTTTGTAGTTTTAACTGCTAGGGTATCCAGCGTGCATTGTTCAAATCTACTCCACAGCAAGTCTGAGTAGCTCAGAGACGTGCAATACTCTCCCATGCAAGCAACAATGCAGGAAAGTGGAAGATACTTATACTGCTAACTCTCCCTGAAATCAACTGAAACATCACCCAGCAGTCATCTGCCCCAGGTCGATGAGAACTAGTTCCCATGTACTAACATTCAATCTGAGAGAGTAAATTTATTAGCAAGTTATTTCTTAATGCAATGACAGTATTTGCAGGGAAAAATATGCTAGCAGTATGTGTCCAAAAGATCTCAATTATATTCGTATTTAATTTTGAAACTGTATGTTCATAAGGCTAAAAAAATTGCATTCCAAATCTAAAACCCTATTGGTTACCTCCAGTTTATTACATACAAGATGCCTTGAGAAGAGCTGAGATAAATGACTAAGAGAGAAATTACACGTTACCCACACCCTCACAGCCATAGCCTCCTGATAGAGCTGTCTAAAAAGGATTGAGTGTATCAAAGAATAGAATCATACCTAATTCCACAAGCAATTTGATAAGGAGTAGTCTTCCAGGATTCAGCATCAACCTGCTTGCCATCGGGTAATGTAACTTTAATGGCTTTACTGTCATTTGCAGCTCTTTCTGCAAGGAGTGCATCATGTTCAGCTTTAAGTTTATTGTACATCTCCAAACGTTCATTGATAAATGCAGGCCAAGGATTCAGCTATGTACAATGAATAAAGAGAAAGGAAAAAATCAATAGATTATTACAGTAATCCAATATCACATTATGTCAAGAATGCAAATAGAATGGATATACTTTTCATGAGCTGCTAACTGACCATATCTATATATGTGCTATATCTATAATTAATCATTATTATTACAGATTAATTCTGTAGTCTTAATTATATAGTAATTTCAGCTTAATGAAAATTATTATTTTAAAATGTACCACTGTACACCTGTTCAATAAACTACACATATGTTAATAAGCTACTACATTATTTATTAAACACTTGTTTGATAAGCTCCACAAGAACAAAAATCAATTTGAAAACACTGTAGGAGTTAAACATAAAACCAGATTTTTCTTATTAGATCAAAAAACTGCAGGAACACCTCTACTCTGAGCCACCTGGACAGGAACTGACTCCAGCTCACACGTCATGTAATGACATCAGGGCTATCAGTGGGCATAACCAAGGTTATACAGCTATACGGTTGGCTCAGGATTAGTGCTGGCTGGCAGCTGGCCCTCTCTGTGCACAGCCAGAGGGATCTGTGTTTACCCACCACGAAGACAGAAAAGGCAGAGGACCTTCAGCCAGCTTTCCTCATCCCAGAGAACGGCTGCCTACCCCCTGGTGCAAACAGAGGCACGGTGAAAAGAGCGAAATCAGAGCCGCTCTCCCATTAAACCAACATAACTTGGTGTAAAAAGCAACGAAGTCACTTCATGGCAAACTTTAGTAAAATAATAGCGGGAAAAAAGGTAACTGCAACTCCAGATTAAATACTTCAGAGAGATGAACTGCATCAGTATGGAATAAAACCAGAAGACTGGCACCTTCAACTCCCCCCACCCCCCCGGCCCAAGCACAGCTCACCTCCGTCCGCCCTCCATCGCCGGCCACCTCCTTCATCTTCTTCTTTCCGCAGTCCGCCTTTTTTTCTTCCCCAGCATTTACCTGAGGAGGGCGAGCACAATTTCCTCATCCTCCAGCGGTCGCTCACACCTAAGGCGCTTTAACCCCCCTGTCCGCCCCACACGACAGGGAAGAGACCCGACCCCTTCGCCCCACGAACCCGCAGCCCAGTCCCTGCTCTTTTACCTTCAGGTAAACCCCACCGCCTTTCCACCCTGCTCCCCCGGCGCTGAAGAAACACCCGTCCACCCGCCATAAGGGCGAGGGGGAAGAGGCCTAGCTCCCTCCTGCCGCCAGGACCCGTCCTCCTGACGGAGCCGCCCACCCTCCAGGCCTGACGCGGGGACAAGGGGAGGCCCCGCCTCAGGACACCCCCCCGGCCCGCGGTGAGGGGGGGCAGCGCTGAGGAGACAGACGGTGCTCCAGCACGACCCCCGGCCGCCGCCGGGCCCACCTGGCTGTCAGCGCCCGCCATTGCCACACGCGGAGCCTCGCGGCGCAGCAGGGAAGGGGCGGAAACGGACCCGCGCAGGCGCGTCCCGGCCGCCGCAGCTGATGCAACCGGGGGCGGCCGGACCGACCTGACCTGAGCTGCCGTATCCGGGCCAATGGGGCCGGAGGGCCGCGCCGGGAGGGGACGCGGCGCCCCAGTGTGTGAAGCCGGGGAGGCGGGAGGGTACGCCGCCTGCGAGGGGACCCAGCAGCTCAAGATGGCGGAAGCCCTGTTAGCACCCGGGAAACGGGGCAGCGAGGGCCTGCGTGCGCTCATCCCTGCTCGTCTCCCTCCTGAGGGAGAAACTTAACCAGCTTTCCCCCGCTGGCAGGGCCATAGGGCCCCGAGGGGCTGGGAAGGGGCTGAGGGCCGGGGTGGCACCCGGGGACTGAGTATGGGACTACCCTTCAGAAAGGAGGCAAAAATATAATAAAATAAAAATCGCATTGACCAATGTCTGCTTTCTCGGAGGGGAAGGGGGCAGAAGAGTGGAAGATATTCTGAGGAAATTCTGTCAGACCTGTGTAAGAAAGGGAGGTATTGCTTTTGCAGAGGAGAAAAGCCGTTTCCATCAGAGGTGGCATGGTAAGGGAATGACTAAGACAAAGAGGCTCCAGCAAAGGCTCGTAGAACATCCCTTATCACACAGACAAAAGGACAAACTGATTCCTACTGGATTAGTGTCTAGAAGGGCAGTCAAACATTTAACCAGGGCTAATGACATTGAGCAATCTTTTACCAAAAAGGAAAGAAAAAAACTAGTCAGATAATCCCTTTAGGTGTAGCATAAAGAGAAGTAAACAGAGGCAGGACATGCGGGAAGAATTTTAGGCGCCTCGGACAGCCTGTGAACCCTGGAGTACCCAACCAATGGGAAACAGGGGAGGGAAAAATTCGGCCGGGATTAGGGAATAAAAAGGTGTGTTTCAAGAACTGGAAGTGCGCCTACTTGCTAGGTCACCCGCTCTTGCAAGAACGTGAATAAAAATGTGCTTCACAGAGGATTCTGCCTGAGCCTATTTCATTCGGACCGGAACTTGTTTCTCACACCTGGACGGCAGGAGTGCTGTGCTGCGCCCTGCCCTGAGAGGAGGCTCGGCACCGGCGGGCGCGGGGGGGACGGCAGTTGGAGTGTGGCCGGAGGCTACCGACATCTCTAAGAAAAGGATGTGATATTCAGATGCAGCTTTTTGCTTTGTAGCTTTCTTCCCCTTCTCTGCCCACTGTTGTTTTTATATGATAATAACTCATATTTTCATTTAGGAAGGTTGCTTTCTCTCAGCACATTCTCATGGTGGGCCTGGGCTCCCAGAGTGGTCTGTCCCAAGGGCCTTGGTGTGTTCAGTGAACTCCTACAGTAGCCTTTCTTCTTTGTAAGAAGGGTGTTTATTACTAGATTTCACGTTTTCAAGAAATCCTGTCATAGCGTCATTACTTTGAAGAGACTAAATCAGGGGTCAGAGCTATGGCTTGGCTTGGCCTGCAGAGCCCCTGACACTTCTGCCTCCTGTAACAGCCTCTTCCTCTTCATCTGCAGCAACTATTTGGGATTTTGGAGTGCTAAATACAGCTAAAATGTGCTTAGGTGAACATCGGAGCACCTCAGACTCCACAGACTTAAGTGCTGTAAGAAAAAATTTCAGGAAAAATAGGCAGTATTGTATAGCTTTCCAATACTGGTTGTGTAGGGGTGAAGGATGGTTGAGAGAACACCACCACTTTATTTGACCACAAATGTAGGATGTATAATACAAATATTTTTCTATATCTTTAAATAGTAAAATGAGAAGGTGTAGTAAATATGAACTTAAGGACAGAATCAGGTCTAGATCCAAATAATTTATTTGCTGTCTAAACTACAAGCAGCATAAATATTGGCAAAAACGTTTCTGAAACAGGTACGTTCAATAATATATGTGAGATGTTGGTCAGCATTGCAATGTTTGGTAATACAAAGGATATTTGCTTTTAAATACTAGTTTTTAGATTTGCAATAAATTCTAAAATCTTTTTGTGGGGGCGAATTGCAACTGGCTAAGAGACACCACATTGCAAAACTTATAGATAAATTATCTAACCCCCAAATGAACAAAACCCTATACCGACACTGTTAGAGAGAAAAGATGATTAAATATTTCAAAAGCAACCGGGAGAACTGTCGCTTTTGCCGGAAGATGGCAGCAGCGAAACACGCTGTGCTGATGAGAGACTAATCCTGCAGATTGCCCTGCTCACTGCTCCTGGCTTTAGATTTATGGCAAACAGGATTTATGGCATAAAATACAAAACTAAATGACTGTTTTACTGGCTTCACTCTTAAGCAGCGCAATTAAAAATGTGTAACTGAACTCAACCGGACTCTTAAGCCAGATGAAATTGATTTCAGTGTGCTTTAATGATTGTCACCGAGTGAATGAATGGATTTTTCTGCTTCATTTGAAGTTTGTTGGAAAAAATGTGGTTGGAAAGTTTGGTTGGAACTGCAATGTCATATTGGCTTATATTTCATGTAGGAAAACTAAAACTCGAAATCAAAAAGAAAATAAAAATTTTTAAAAATGAATCAAAATTTCAGAAAGGAAAATCTTTAAAAAAAAGCTAACGAGAATTTTTAAAAGGAGAAGAGAGTGAAAAAGGGTGAGAAACAAAGCTAAGTGAACATACAAGGAACTGGGGAAGGGGAAGACACTCAATAAAGTATCTGGGTATGTTTATATCTGGGGTACACTACATCAACTCTATTCCCAGTAGAGTATTTGCTAACTTTGCGAACTCCCAACTAGTTTGAAAATTAGTTGGAGGAAAGCCACTCATGTACATGCAGGTTTCAAAATGCATCTTTTGAATTAAAGGCCTAGTGGATTTCCATAAGCCCACATCAAGTGAAGAGCTATCAGCTTCTATTACAAAATCATGCAAATATGGGAACATCAGCTTTGGAATTGAAATTTTTTTGTGCCATTTTCTGCTGTGTTAATTTCAGCTGGTCTGGTAAAACGAAACAGTAGACTTTTTAGAAGTCCGGCATAGCAAGTTTAGAAATGTAGATTCAGAAATTTAACAACACGCGAAGTTAAATAAAAAAATACAGAAAATGACATTAAATTAAAATACCTGTGAAAATTAATGAAGCCCTGATTCAAGCAGGAACATGCTAGGAAAACTGAATTTAAGCCTTGGCTTTTTGATATTTTTTCAACTTTTGTGGCCATATTATTGAAAGAAAATAGTTATCTGAGGATAAGAAAATAACTGATATTTCATGCAAAGAAGGAAACCAGTTTTCTTTTGTTTCTATATCCATGACAGCTTCATGTACAGCCTGTACAGTGTGTAGTCCAGTAGTCTTCATGGTGACAAGGGTTTTTCCATACCTACTGGGCACTTTTCTGCTTCCGGAAGAGATGCATGCTTGTGCTTGCTAGGGAGAAAAACCTTACTAACTGCATAAATCCCACTGCCTTCTCAAGATTAGAAGCACACTGCGCAGTGACGGCCGTGTCCCACCTGTGTCCCAGGGTGCAGGTCCTCTTCACTTGCCCCTCTTGCCACCATTCCTTCATACATGCAACTGTGGAGATAATGCATTCAAATTACTCAGGTTCAGTTTGCTCTCTACTACCAGGCAGGTTTTTTGAGTAAAACACAATAAGGTTGTATTTGGTCAAATGTAGGAGATACCCAGTTTAAGTTCTGATAGTTACAGATACTGGGATCACAGGTTAGATATTCTAGGTGAAACTTAAAACCAGGGTTCACTCTTTGAAATCAGACGAGCATTAGACTCCTACTAGGAACCCTTGGGCCTTTTAAGGAAGTGAGATGCTGGGTGATATTTTTTTCCCTGCTTTGTTCACTAATAAAATCAGATTTGTCTTTCTGCTTCTTCACAAAAAACATACCATTAACTTATGTCTTTCCTCTGCATCTCAGATTTACCCCTACTTCACTTGCATAATAAGTTGTAGCATACGTGTAGCTGAGTCAACAATATTTTGTTATCTCACATCATGAAAAGTAGTAGGTGTGCATACATTCAATTAAACTCAGATCTTTCCTGTGTTCTTTTCATAGAGCTCATATGTGTCATCTTTGGGGGGCATTATTAACCCAAGTGACGTATCTAGATACTTTAAGAGTCCTTCAGGATAAACTGCACACCCCCACCCCCAGTATTACAGCACATTACATGTTTTTAATTTAAAGTCTTTTTTAGCTACTGGTCTCAGAAAAAGATGTGCTGTCTGCAGTTGTGCAGATCTGTGACTCCCACTCTGGTCTCCACTCTCAGTCTTAGGAGTGGGCTGTGAGATAGTGATATAGAGCTCCTGCCTTCCATTTCCTCATGGAAGATAAAACAGTGAGGCAGCAGTCATTTAAAAAGGCAAATAAAATGTTAGCAGTTTCATATACTGAGGAGGAGGGGTGATAAACTGAAGAAATTAAAATCATATGTCCTTAACTGTCCTGAATCACAACTTAAACCATTACAATGAACTAATGCTAAAAATCCAATTGATACAACATTTTTCCTGAACTTCTGGCTCTTGGACATACCCTTGGGTTTTGTACCTAAATTTAAACTAACTTTTACTATAACTGAACATCACCAAGCTATTCTATTACATAAAACTTTTTTGCCCATATAGGGAATTTTCCAGAATCCAAAATACTTTTTTGGTAAGTTTTTTTCCCTAACAAAAAACTATTATGCTTCATTTTAGTGCGTCTTTCAGAATTTAAAGTCTGAGAGTGTGGTTTATTTCAGATATTTTTGTAATAATGAAATTCCAGTTTCTGAACGGCTTTTTCCCTATATATATCCCTATCACTGATATTTTTTCCCTGATAATAGTCTTTTCTGTGCTTGTAACAGCAGACCACAGATATTTTTACATAACATCTATACAATGAAAAGTTAAATTTAATAATTTATGAAATTTAAAAAATAATTAGCAGAAAAAATAATTAGCCTGATCAGACATCCTTCCTGATGCTGTTGCCAGAAAAAGCAGTGATTTGCACGTTACGGAGACCAAACTGTTCCTTCATCCTCTCTGTGAGCAGAGTCCTCCACACCATGGCACAATGTGACACATAGAGGAATTTCCTACATAATGTGATTGGAAGCAAGAAATGCATTTCCGAGTCATTAATTTGGTGCAGTCCATAACCACTGATTTTCTGAATTCAATTTCTTACTCCAAGCAATCTCCATCACACCTCACATCACTGGAAATGATCTCCAAATAGCAAAGGACAAAAAAAATTCTTGCATTAGCTTCTCCTGCAAGTGCTCTGTCAGGCAATTTTTTGGGGAAATGGCAGATTACGCAGGGAAAGCAGATGTTGCATTCTAGGGTTTTGTTTCCTTTGACCATATTTTTCATTGCAGTTATGACTTAATTTCACACATTTCCAGTGAAATTTTATTTGCAAAGTATGTGCTCAGTGTCTCTATTTAGCCATGACTCAAATGTTCTGGTGATCGTCTCATTAACATCCCTTTTTAATGATGTTTCATGGACACAATCCAGTAACATTGCTTCAGATAAAGAAACACATGAAAGCTGATGAAAACAAGGACATCTTAACTGTGAATTTTGTCAAACCACTTGTGACAAGTTATATAAAGTGTTTTTTTCTTTGTGTCCTTTTCCCTTAGAAGTATTTGGAATCTTACTAAAAATAATGCTAAACTGCTAAATCATTTCAAGGTTTTATAACTGCAGGGATAGAGGACAGAAAACTCTCCTTAGTTAGCAGTAGCTGCCAGAAGATGGATTCCTGAGGGACTCCATTGTTAGATGCTGATCAGAGGAAAAAGATATTCCAAGGGGAGAAACAAAGTTTTATTAATTCACAGTTTACCTGGAAGAATGGGATAGGGGACACCTTGGCAAAGCATGGAACAGCAAAAACAGCTGATCGGTATCATTAAAACATCTGCTCCATATGGAGGGACCACAACATCCCTTTTCAGTCTTCTCTTTTCTAGACTAAGCAAACTTAACTTTTGAACCTGTCTCAGGGGGACATGTTTCCAGACTCTTGTCCTTCCCTTCTGAACTGTCCAGTTTGTCTGCATTTCTCTCAAAACAATAATGCTCAAAGTATAGAGAGGAATATCCTGCAGAGTGGAGAGGACTATTGCTCAGACGTGACATACAACATTTCTGCTAATGTAACTGCACCGTATTGCTCGCTCGCCTTCAGTTTGTGGCTTGTTTAGGACAAAGCAGAACCTTTTCTGCAGAGCTGTTCTGTGCTGTATTCTGCTTTCCTATATACTTTCCTGAATGGCAAAGCACTGAACATTATTAAATTGATTGTTTGACTTCAAACTACCTCTCCAGTTTGTTATGATCATCAACAATTTTGAGGTCTTTGTCAGCCCTCTTTCATCTGGGCATGCACACAGACTTTTAACGTACACTTTCCTCCTTCATACACCTGATGACTTTTTAGACAAGAACCAAACACAAGATAGAATCAGCTTGATATGTCCTTCTGGTTTAACACAGGCGGGCTGATAGTTGCTTGCGAAGTATATTTTTTTCAAACATGTATGCCAGTTTCACCTAATCACTCAAGTGTTCAGTAAACTAGTGCAGCCTATACTAGTACAGACCTTTTTGTTTCAATAGAGTGATTATTGTCATGGCTAGCTGCACCTCTCATTGCTCTCATGACTCTGTAATGTCTGCCGGCTTTTTTGTCACAATTCTGCTCTGTCTTCACACGATTCTCCCATACCTAGAAAGCACTGCAACGTTAATCATACGCAGCACATACTTACGCAGCCTGTGCGGCTAGGCTCTGTACGTAAAGCTTTTCTTTCACAAACATCACAGGATCAAGCACCTTTTTAAACAAAGGTGTAGTTTAATGTTGGCACCAAGGGTAAACCATGAGAGAAGAAGGAAAAATAGTAAAAAAAAAAATATATTGTTTATATACATGTTTATTTTATTCTCCATATCACCTGAGCCAAATATACTATTTTCGCTGCAGCTGCTTTGGAATACCAAATTTGTTACTGCAGCTCACCTGGAGCTGTTTTCTCCACTACGCCAGAAATTAACACCCCCTCCAGTCTCTTGGAGTTACTTCACGTGGAGCTGCCCCCTAGCCTGGTTCTGTCAAAAGGCCTAGTTTAGTAGAAACACCTTTTACACTCAAATCATAATGAGAGAACAGGGATAAGTAGCAATCACACATGCAGGTGTCCTGGCACATCTGGAGGGACAGTAAAGTCTGGCAGCAGAACCCAAGCCAGCCAGCTGGCTAGGGGATGGAGACCAATCCCCAAAGACCCTTCTTTCAGATCTGCTGCTGCCAGAATGGATGTGACCTGAAGCCATTTTTTTTTGCGCTTTTTTTTTTTGAGTCACAGCAGTCCCATTGTTTTTGGAAAGAACAGTCGTACACAAAAACCAGAGCAGTCCCACTTCAGCTACAAATTACATTGGGATCTTGCTCTGCTCTGTCCTACATCAGACCAGCTCCTGGCTGCCTTTGAGAGAACAAAGTTGGCCAAACTCATCTTCCTAAAAAGATCCGTCTGGTATTTAAAAAAGAATGGTGTAACAATTAAAGCTGAAGAAAGAAGAAATAAAACCTGATATATTCTGTCCTTCTTTTCTAATGTGAAAACTGCCGGGAAAATTTAAGAGGAAAAAAGAAGTGTAAAACTGCTTACTTCTTCAGAAAGAGATCTAATTCCTGCTAACATTTCCACAGTTGCATATGTTTGCTCTTTCTGTCTGCTTTGGCAGCAAAAGACATGGAAGAGGGTTGTGTTTTTTTACAAGTATAAGGAATGTTTCTGTCCTTTTGACCTTAGTCTGCAAGTGCACATACAGGGGAATGAGTTAAACGTTTTCAAGGAGTAATTTTGTGTGTGTGTATGTCATATGCTGACATACTCATGCTGTCAGCAAAAGCAAAATACACAACTAAATGGAAGAACAAGTAGGCTCTTAGGAAATACATGGTAAACTGCACACAAAAAGAAGACGTCTGTTCCTAGAGGTCTCTGTTGTCAGTGCGCAAAGGAAACCACACTTCCAAAACTGTCCGCTCTGTCTCTGCAGAGGGGACAAGGACACCTCCATTTCCTCTTCCTCTGCTTCTGGCAGCTTGAAGAAGTGATCTGCTCTGCCCTGCCGCGTTCCTGCCTTCCAGCAGCAACTAGAACCTGTGAACCTCTGTCCATTTTGTTTGCTGACTTCTTACCCAGCTCAGTCAAATTGTGACATTAACCTAATGTATGAAATGGCCGGTTCTTCATTAAGTGTAAGAGCTCCTGTTTTGACTTGCTTTGGTGTATAACACTTTGTTGACTACTGCTGTCCCACTTTTTGCTCTGTGCTGTTTTCATTACTCTACCGTGTCTTCCTCCATCCACCCATCTGTTCCTGGGGCCTTTGTCCTTCTCTGTTGGAAATCTCATTTGTTCCCCTTCCCATGATGTGATGACAAATGAAAAATGTGTATTCCCCCAAATCCATGTATTCATTTTTTATTGCATTAGGGCTTTAATAAACTGAGAATGACAGAACTCCTGAAGAACATATTTTTATTTTTAATTAAATATTTTAATTTAGTATTTTAAGCCACTAACTGTTGTTTTAATAGAAAGCTGTACTTCTTACAACAGCAGCTATTTTATTCCATACTTTTATGTATGGGTAGCAATAATATCTACATCTCGGGCAGATTTCTTAATTGAGTTCTGAAGGCTTCTGTGGGGATTATGCAAACAATTTTAATCTGTCAGGTGGGGCTCTGACACACGGTGCCCAACTACATGATGACCTGATTGGCCTAGATCTTGATAGCTTGTAAATCAGTCCTTCATCTGAGCCTCACATCACGGCTGAAAGTAGCACAAGGACAATCTTACCTGCATAGCTGCAGCTCTCCAGGCTGCCAGCCTGGGTGGGAACTAGAATACAAATGTTTCACTATGTTGTGCTGCTGATAACAGGGGGTAGACAAAATGAAGCCGTTTTTAGCCTGACTTGATATGGTTTTCCTGCATTAATCTCTTGAAAGTTTATGGAAACCCCACCTCCTCCCATGTAGAGATAGATGAAATGACATTACTTCTTACTGTATCTGGAACGACATTTGATAAAATTGTATACAGTATATTTACCAACAGTTAAGTGGGTGCTTTTCAGCTGAAGGGGGAAAAAGGACCTGGTTTCTTTTTCACTTTCATATGAACTGAAGTTACAGACAGTCCCTAGGAGTCAGAGCACTGTACTACAGAAATCCTGTCCAAAAGAGGGGCTAGCTGGTCAAAACAAGAACAAGTTTTAAAATAGAGCTGGATCCATCCATAAAGGGCATTCTTTGGGTGCATTTTTTGTATGGAGGACCATATGACTGCTGCTAATAGCAGAGCGAGAGGTGTGATGAACTTGGAGACCTTTTCAACTCAGTGTTTCCTAAAAAGACTTTAAAGTGTTTCTCTCTTTCCCTCAAAAGCCAATGATCGCTCAAGAGCTTGTAACACAATATCCCAAAATCAAGAAAAAGAAAAATCAAGTCACCCGAACAAGATCTGTCAATAGTATTAAAAATTGCCCCCCCCCTTTTCCCCCATAATTTATTCATTAATTGACATGTAGAAAAAAAAGACATAGGGAGACCTCAGTGCTAATGGCATCTCTAAGGGTTTCCTGCCTCCTGTCTCTGGCAGCTTGCTTCTCTCTGTTCAGATCTCTCGCTCTGCCATACCAACACAACTGGAAACTATATCAATGTACTGATCTATCTTAAAAAATAATCCACATTTTCCCTTGGAATATTCTTAAGATTAATCAGTTCCTGGGCTAATATTACTATGTAAATGGGTGCTGCCTGTAGTGGTGAATATCCAGACAAAGTGTAGATATCTGGTTTCTTTATGTCATGAGATTTCTCTTCCATTTATATGGAAATACATGTGAAAGTAGCACATCAGGGTAGTTCCTGTCTTGAGATTACACATAACAGCAATCCAACCCTTTGCTTGGCAGTGGATCTGTCTGATCCAAACTCTGTTTTTGCAGGACACCATGACAAATTTCTAACACTTCTTTTGCAAGGAATATGAGTACCTACTGTAGAGTTACTAAATCTCAAGCAGAAATGATCTTTGCTCTCCAAAGCTTTTTAAGTCCTCTGGATAGAATTGCTACGGTGTTGGTAAGGCCCAACAGAGGTTTGTATTTCAGTGCTTACTACTTATCTCAAACTATGATGTGGTTCTTTGGTGGAGACAAATACGCATGAGGAGAAATTGTCCTGTGGCCATTGTCCTGTGCACTTCAGCGGTGACCATTCAAGGCTGAACTGAGCCCAGGAAAGAGTTCCAAGTATTTACATTAGCAAAATCCCAGAGGAAAATTTTGCAGGTGTTCTTCTAAGACAAGGAAATGAAAACAAAAGCAAAAATCACAGCATCACTTTGATCCAAACCAAGATGATTTATCCTAATTTAGTGCAGTTAGCATAAAGGGTCTGTTGTATACCTCAGATATTATCTAAACCCTAAACCCAGATATTACCTATAAATATCGAAATTGGTTGCCTAAAGAAAGTGAATCTTTTCCAGTGTAGCCTAGGCAGAAGAGGAAGGTGCATTTTGGAGAGAGGCAATATGAGTCAAGGGTACTTTATAAGGTTACACTTTTAAAAAGAATGCAATAATTGCTTTCTAAATATTTCTGTCATCTCTGAAAGTACTTGGAAAAACAGAAGATGTGTGGGGGTACTTTGTTCAAATTGAAAATAAATACAAAAACGTCTTTCTTCTTAGAAATAAAAGTTCTCATGAAGGTTTTGTTGTCAACTAATGATCAGTATGTCGTTCCCTAGGCTTCAGTGGAACCATGCATGTGCTGTAAGAGACTAATCACTAATATAAATAACTGTTGCTGTGCATAAAGCTGCATTTTGCCCATGTTGTATGTTGTCTGCGGTGGCAGGTGGCGGGCAAGAAGTATTATTCCTCCTTGAACAGCCATGACAAGAAGTTTAGTCTTTACGATTTATGGAAGAGCAAGGAAAGATAATTTTCACCCTGTGAAAACCCAACATTTCCGAGGAGTAACCTTATAGAGTTCAGATCAACTCAGTGGAGTCTGGTGAACTGGCCTCTCATTTCTGTGGAGATACAGGTTGTTTACTGGAGGCACCTGCTTCCAGTTGTTCAGGATATTGGTCCCTTTTTTTTACAGAATGACAATGTAAGCCCTGCTGTGCCCGGCATTTTGCTGTTGTTCAGGGACTTTTAGAGCAAAAGATAAAACAGGGTTTTTTTTTTCACCTAGCAATAGGAGCTAGACAAGGTTTCATCTGAAGTATAATGCAACAATTCCTCACATTTCATCATTGCTCTCAAAGTTTCAGGCACAGGTTTAGTCTGTAGACTCATAAGCAAGGACTTCCTTTTGCAAAGAATTTAATGGGAAAAATCCACATTCTTCAGCCTTTTTTTTGGTAATTTTAGTCTTGCTGCAAAGAGGTGGAACTTGACTGTTTTGTTTTTCGACCTTTGGAGAAAAATCTTTTGGTTTTTTTCGACCTTTTTGGGGAATTCTGTTCCTTTTTTCTTGAAGTTCAGTTGATCACAAATCACTTGATCAGGCATAGCTTTCCAATGGCAGTAGCACATTAAATATTTTCAAGAGATAAAGCAAATCAAAATCCTGAACTTTGTTGGTGGTTGAATTTATACTTCAATTACACTTAAGAATTTTACAAGTAATTCCCATATAAATAAAGAAAAAAACTTAAACTCAATTGACCAACACCTGGGACTGGCTCAAAATTAAGATCTCTATATTACAGCCTCTGTTAACTGCTTTCAACACCACTCCAAAACAAATTTCACAGTAGAGCATTGTAGTATTCACAGATTTGCAATAAACCCACAGGAGCACTGGCTGTTGTTTGTATGTGGTACAGAAATGACACCAGCACCACATCAATAACTGTGCTATACAATCAGTGCACTTTTTCATTTGTGGATTTATGAGTAATGCCATTGCCCTTGAGGCCTAAATCTCTTATTTCCACTTGTGACCTGGGTTATGCTCAGCCTGATCAGTCATTTCAAATTTCCTCTTTTGTGTTGGCTTTTATTGACAGCTAATGACCTTCAAAGCCGATGCTGGCAACTGATGCTCAGCTGGTTCTTTTTAATAAGGCCACGTTAACAAATGAGTCCATGATTCCTGCTAGGCCTTTGAACTCTTACAAATTTACTTATTCTGCTGCTTGCTGCCAGTGTTATTTCAGAGGCTACAGTCTGCAGATGCTGGATTGAGATTGGGTTCTGTAGATGCGCATCTATACAAAAAAAAAGAAGACTAAATTCTCCCTAGCACAGTTTTGTAATTAAAATACCAAGCAAATATAGAATACTATCTTATTATTAATCAGAATGATTTAGAAAATTGGTCCAAACTGAATGTTGTCCAAACTAAATATAAAATGTGAGGATTGGTTCCTGGTTCCTGTTACCCAGGGTGTGTTCTTTCTGTGAAGCATGTGAAGTGCTTTGGGAAATCTGTGGTAGGACACAGATAGGAATTTTTGTGCCCAGCAGTCCCTGGAGAGTTGCCAGTGCCGCGATGTCTCTGGAGGAGGCAGAGGAAACAGTCCAGCTTTGCCCTGGGCAATACAACGAAAAAAAATGAGGCTTCCCGGTGTTATTTCTGGTACCCTCATTCAGCAGTCTGGAGCAGCTGAGGTCCCTCCAAGTCCTGGCTGAGGGCAAGTGTGTTCATCCCCATGGTGCAGTGCACATGCCGTTGGGTCACCAGTTGGGTACAGGGTTGGCATGGGGATAAAGCTCAGTTGCTGGGGATGGGCAGTGCAGGTGCAATGTGATAAGCAGGTTGCAAGGGGATGGTGTGCATGTAGGGGAGGTGAAACCATGTATTTACGCTGTTAACTTTTTGCTGCTTGTAGGAACATCTTTCTAACCTTAGAATTCACACCTGGTTAAACGCAAACACATTTTCGTGTCCCTGTCCCTCACCCACAAGCTTCCTTCCCCCTGACCCCCATCCCCCGAAAGTGAAGGGCCAAAGTCAAAATGAAGTTGCCAGAGTTTTTTATAGATGTAAGGCAATAAATATTTCCTTACTCTCTTGAGGAATGATAAGCTTTTCCAGGTAAATTTAGAGTAAGAACAAGAAAAAAACATCATGGTAGATATACATCCTGAAAACTTGAACCCAAACTGTTAATGTTCAACTAAAATGATAGGCAACTGAAAACAGTGTCAGTTTATATACAATGGCTGTATGTAATGCCATTACATAAAGGGCAGTATCAAGCAGGCTAGCATAGGTAGACCTAACAACACTACAATAGCTAAGATAGATTCTTATTGCTGTGTTTGTTGAAAACTACGCACCTTTTCCGTAGTCATGTCTTTTTTAGCTTTCTTTCAACTTGGAAATGAAAGCATAGGTGTGGCAAAGTTACTGTTGCAGCTGCATACATGCCTTGACTGCAGAAGTACAGGCAATTATTTTTTCATTAATACTAGTCATAGGGAGAGAAAGAAAAATGTGCTTTGTAATAATCCCTAAAGCAACTACTTCAATTTGGAAGTGGTAGGATTACTGAAGAGATTAACTTCCAACAGAAATATAATCTTGTGCACACTTTTCTTATTTCAAAACACTCAAAAGATGATTTTGCCTGTCCCTCGTAGAACTTGCAGTGTTTCTTCCTGCAGTTATCAGAGGATAACTGAGATGGGTGATGAACTATTAGAAACTGAAAAATGCTATATAAAATTCAGGCCAATTTTAGTGGCATCATAGAAATGAAAAACTATTTCTCCATATTTTAAAATTAACATGAATCTGAATGATTCTGTATTTCCTTGGCAACATATCATACATTTAGACACATTCATTACTAAGATGGACAGTTATTGTTCACACAGACTAGGGCATTCATTGGAAAAGAAACATGGAATGTAATTCCAACGTGCTGTCTTGATGGGCTGCTACTGTAAAATAGGGCTATTCTCACAACATCACAAGCAAATCTATTGCCTATCTTCAGCTTTTTCTTACATAAAACATGTCAAAACTGTTTTATGTCTGCTATAATGCCAGATGGATTGACCTGAAAAGGAAGGGAAGAAGGAGTGAGGTGGCTGAAAGTGTATCATGGAACAACTAATGAGACATCTCTGGTTTAAGGTTGTTAATGTTGTTCCTGCATGCAGTGAAGGGCAGTGCTTCAGGGAGTCTCCAAAGTCTTCTGATGGAAATGAAGGTATGGATCCAGTTCCTTTGCTATAACTATATGGGGCGCAGAAATAAGACTGTTAGAAGACACACTTGCTGACTGTGATTTGTATCGTCCCAAGGTATTAATTTGGGCCCTCCTGAAGTTCCTGTAACTCATACCAGTTGTCAGTAATCTAATTTTGATAAATCAGGGTATGTCCCTAGCATGCATATCTGTCATAATTCTTCTTATGCCAGACTGGGGCCTCCTAAGACAACTCTGAGAGCAGTATTTTTCTGTAAGCCATGGCAGCTCTCCTGCATTTTGCCTTGAATGTCTTGTCTCTGCAAAGATTCTGTGATTTGTTGTCTTTCACCCTGTTACCTCACATTCAATATTACCCTGTAGATGTGAAGAAATGCAGCAAGTACTGACTGGGTTACATTGGGTTATGTAAATATATATCATGTTGGGTTTTAGCCCCATAATTTATATGTTTCAAAAGAGTAAGTGCTTTTGAAATACTCCCTGGGAACATCAGCAGAATCTGCGATGAATTGGGGCGGAGGGGGTGTCACTCTTTTTCATCCTAGCACCTGCTTTTACGTAATTGAAGAGCACGTCACTTGTAGGGCTGCATCTCAGCTCACCTTTCGGTATCGGTGGGAAAGAATGGGCAGGTGTAGCACTGTGTGGCTGTTGAGGACCATCAAGCCATGATTTTAGCAGCGGCAGTGAAGATAGGCAGTGTAGTGGAGGGATGATCTCGAGATCACCCTAGACCTCTGGAACATCACAGTCTGCCTTCCTGAGTTCTGTTCTCCCCATTTGTAAAATAAAAATGACATCCACCTGCCCACCTTTACCTTACTCCGTGCTGTGAAGTGGAAGCTGTTAAGATAGCAAGAGTAATGAGTTCCACACAGTGTTATCACTGTATGTATTGTATGTATGCTCACGGCTTCTGTTTGTAGTTTTGTCATTTTGTAGTTCTTGTATACGTATCTACACAGAACCCGGTGTCAATTAAAAGATCAAGTAAATATGTCCCCTTCCCACTTATTTTTTTTAGCATCAGATCTCCTCATCTTCAGTTTTCATGCTGAAGTATTTTCATCTAAAAGCTGCATTGCATTTTTACATAGCATTAGGGTACAGTGGTAAGACTGCAAATTGCGAAAAGAGACACCCAAATACATCATGTCACAGTAAGAAATCCCTTAGGTGTGTTCCAGAATCATATCGATTCCTTGAAATAAAAAAAAAGAGAATAGATTTCTCGAAAAACAAGGAAGAACCTGAAAGTCTGAATGGCAGGATATATTTGCAGTACAGATGGTATTAAAATATTTCATCTTTTCAACCTCTAGGGGGGACTATGTTTTCAGTGAACCTGTCTGTGCAGAATTTTCTTAATCTGTGGCAGGCTGTTCAGACTGTTGCTAATGCTAGCTGGAGCGAGTCAAGTGATTCTTGATTGGTGTATGAGTTATTCCTGGGGGGAAAATAGCCCGTGTCTGAAATGACCTTAGTCCTAAAGGGCCAGTCTGAAATCCCTGCTCTCCCTGCAGTCCGCGGGCATTCTGCCTGCTACTGATTCACAACTGCAGGATTTGTTCCAATTAAAAAAGCATTTATGTAGCTGAGAAAAATAATGTCTGTGGAGAAATGTTGGATTTATAGCTATGGAAAATACTGTAAGTGAACTAATGATGAGGTGGATTAAGTGACATTTTGAATTGGGATTAACAAGTACATGCTCATGCATAACTTTCTGGCTGAGAAAAATAAATCAGTCACAGGCTGGGATTCTTCTTTATAAAACTGCTTTGGGTGAAGAGGAACAACTGAAATGTTCATGACACTTTGGGCCCGCAGAGACACTGTGATTCCCAGAAGGCTGAATGCAATTGCTTGGGCGAGTAAGGACCACATACTGCGGGCCAGATCTTTGTCTGAAAGCATCAAAATTGGTCTCTATGCTACTACTGCTACCCAGTGCTGGTTAGATGCCTTTTATTTCTTTTTCCCCTTGTGCTGGCCCTACTTCTCCCACTCGTATTCATTCCCAGCAGTACTTTACCTCACAAGGCGCAGCCAGTGTGAAGGGATGGCAGCCCTGTGATTTATGGGCTTACTATCTCTTCCGTTCTGTTTACACATCTCAAATAAGATGGCTAGGAGAGTATGGAGCTCACACGTAAAATGAAAAAGATATTTTGGCGGGGGAAGGAGGGAATCAAGAGAGATCTGTCCAGATTTCAGTGTTGTAAACACATCTGTAGGGTCACCATAAAGCAGTGACTACAAAGGTCAGCGTTTCAAAATGTGTCTTAAGAAAATGTTTTTGCAAGCTTTGTGGTGAAGATGGCTGGCGTGTTGTATATTGTAACATTCTGCTTAATCTCCAGTATGTTATATGGAGTCATTTACAACAAAAAATGCCTGACATAACTTACAGTACAGGAACATACAAAACCAGCTTCACCAGGGTGGATGTTTATGTAATCTTCAAGAGCACTCTGAAGTTCGATTCAGTAATCAAATAAAACTACGTGAGAGGCACATTTCTCAGAGACGCTACCCATCCTTGAATTTCTAAGCTTCTTTATTTTACTGATCCCCATGAGATACACGCTCCTGAAAAAAAGATTTTTTTTGACGACTATTTCTGTACGTCACGTTATCTGCTGTCTTTATTCCACTTCTCGGTTGTAATTGCACTAGCGTTTCCAGCTCTCTTTTCTTTTTAATCGAGGCATTTTGAAGGTGAGCAGATGGTCGCCCCAGGAGCGCAGCGTTCCCATTCATAGACAGCACAGCGAAGGCAGCAACAAAAGTAAGTTTACACAGACTGCCCTGACAACGACCTCTGTGCTGAACTATACAAACCCCTTCTGTAAAGCCGGGAGCAGCTCACTCACCTTTCGAATGCAAACCTGGCACTCTCTGAGTAACCATAAAACATCAAACCATGCAGCCCTGCCCTGGGTTTGAGGATGCGTGCTGTTACGGGGCACAGAAAACTCCACAGAGAGCTATCCTTCACGATTTTGCTGTCAAAAAACATCAGGTATTCCAAAGCCTCTTTCACAAAACATTTTGCACATTTCGCATTGACTTTATTCTTTTTTCCAGAACAGGAGTGTCCATTTTAAGTGGACATTAACAAAATCTTAAGCATAGCAGCTTTATGGCCAGTAAGTAGAGCTGATCAGGGATGCATTTAACATGGTCTGACCAGTGAGGTCAAGGTAATTCAGAAAGTTGTTTTCCTTTTTTTTTCCCCCAAGAAAATAATCTCAGAATGGGACTTGTCTCCTTCACTGGGGAAACCTTTGCTCGGGATACGAAATTGTGTCTCTGAGACACAGCGAGTGGGAAGCGACAGAAAATCACATCTGGGGCTCCTTGGCATGGGGATCTCTGAAAGACCCCGGAGGGATACAGGCAGGGGTCTGGGATCCAGTGCCGGATCCCCCATAGGGTTACGGGAGGATGCTGTCCCTGAGCACGGGCACCTTTCGGGGGGAGGAGATGGGGTCCGGGCAGCCCTGCTGGTATACTGCCGCTGCTGCATCCCCCAGTGCTGACGCTGCAACCCCCCCCTTCCCCAAAACCCCCAGCCCTGCCGACCACCGACCCCTGAGTCCACGGGGACGGTGTGTCAAATGCTTCCCATACGCAGTAAAGTGCAGCTAAAGCAACCCAAAAAAATATTTTAAAAAATTAAAGTGCCGTGGGATCCCTCACTCCGCGACCCCGGGGAGTCGCTCGGCGGGTCGGGCAGCAGCCGAGCGGGCGGACAGATGTACAGACGTCCGTCCGTAAGTGTTCTGTCTGTGACACGGACATTCCCCAACCCCCCCCCTTTCCCGCCCGCCCCGCGGTGCCGGCAGCCTCGGTGCCCGCAGCCCTGGCCGTCGGGAGAGGTGTGCGGGCGGGCGGGGGCGCGGAGGGGGCGGGCGGGGCGGGCGGGAGCGGCCGGGCCGGCTCCTCCCTGCGCACAAACCCGGCCGCGCCGCGCCGCGCCTGCGGAGGGACAGCCGCCGCCGCTCCCGCGCTACTTAAGCGGGGAGGGCGCAGCCCGGCAGCCCCGGCCGGGGGCGGGGGGGAGGGGAGGCAAAATAATAATAATAACAATAATAATAATATCTATAAGAAAAGCAGAGCTGAGATGCTCCGTCCGTAACCCGCCGGCTGGGGCAGGTTGTGAATTCGCCAAACACCTGAGAAATAAAGCACGACCGAACAATTTCGAGGCGGGCGGGGAAAGGAGGAGGAGGGTGGTGGTAGTAGTAGTATTAGCAGCAGCAGTAGTAGTAGTAGTAGTAGTAGTGGTGGTGGTGGTCGGGGGGAGCGAAGCACAAAAGTTTTGCCGGAGCCGGGGCGGCTGCGGGGGGGGGCGGGCGCGATGCCGCCCTGGCTGCTGGGCAGCCTCTGCTGCTGCCTGCTGGCGGCGCGGGCGGCGCTGGGCGGCGGCTCCGCGGGCGCGGAGGCGGCGGAGGAGGAGAAGCTGATCCGGGTGCTGGTGCTGCTGCCGCAGGACGACGCCTACCTCTTCTCGCTGGGGCGGGTGCGTCCGGCCATCGAGTACGCGGTGCGGAGCCTGCGGGAGAGCGGCGGCGGGTTGCCCCCCGGCTACTCCTTCCAGCTCACCTACGAGGACTCGGCCTGCGGCAACCGCGCCCTCTTCAGCCTGGTGGACATGGTGGCCCTGCAGCGCCGGCGCCCCGACCTGCTGCTGGGGCCCGTCTGCGAGTACGCGGCGGCGCCGGTGGCGCGGCTGGCGGCCCACTGGGACGTCCCCATGCTGTCGGCGGGGGCGCTGGCCGCCGGCTTCGGCGCCAAGGGCGGCGAGTACTCGCACCTCACCCGCGTCGCCCCCGCCTACGCCAAGATGGGCGAGATGCTGCTGGCCCTCTTCCGCCATCACCAGTGGAGCCGGGCCACGCTGCTCTACAGCGACAGCAACCCCGAGCGCAGCTGCTACTTCGCCATGGAGGGCGTCCATGTGGTCTTCCAGGAGGAGGCCTTCCACATGGCCGTGCACAGCTTCGACGAGAGCAGCCGCCACCTCGACCTCGACGACGTCGTCCGCACCCTCCAGACCGGCGAGAGGGGTGAGTAGCGGCGGGGCGGCCGGCTCGGCTCCTCGGCGGCGTCCGGTGGTGGCTGGGGCGATGGGAGCACCGGGGAGGGAAGGTCCTGCGGGAGGGGGGAGTCACATCACGTTCCCACCCGCGGGGAAACTCATTGCTGTGCTGTGCCGGCATCCCCGGGCCAGGCATCCCCCGGCGGATGGGGGCCAGCTGCCCCGAGCAAAAGCTGTGCCCACAGAAGTTCATTAGAACTTTGCCTCCCGCGGCAGAGAGGGAGGAGGCTCACCCTCGGAGACCACGCTGGCAGGGTTTTGTGGCATAGTAAGAAATCAGCTTTCTGCGGCAGGCTGGCTTACCCAAAATTGCCCGCATCTGCAGAGCAGCAAATCTGTTGCTTATTCTCTGAGATTTTTGAAGTGATTCTCTGTAAGTTCAAAGTCTAAGTAAAGATGTTTTCTTCACACCCTGCTGTGTCTTGCTGCAGGGATCCTTTTCCCCGCTCCTGCCGTTGGGAGCCCTGTCGAGTGCTTCATAAATAACAAATGCATTTAGGGGAAGCAGTAATTTCAGGGGATGTGTGGATGCAAAACCCTGTGAGTGTGTGCAGTAATATTGCCACCAACTGTTAGCAAAACAGTGTGGAGATAAATGGCTTGTAAAACATCTTGGGAAGTCACCTCTGAGCTGGATGAACTGGCTTTGCATCATGAAGTAGTAAAACGCTTAAAGTGCTTTGGGACGTGCAAATTTGTAGTTAGATTTTGTGTTTCAAAGCGAGATCTTGCTGACCAATGTGTGGGTATGTGGGCTTATCAAAAAGGTGGTTTTTGTTAGAGGCTTTTAGCAGCCATAGGCTTCCCTGGTAAGTTATTGCAAAAAAAAGGAAAAAAAAGAAAAGGTGTTTTCCAGGAGTGGACTGCAGGATCAAGTTAAAGAAAGTCCTTAGCTGTTTTCTGGAAGAGATGTAGATGCACAAAGTGCTTTGTACGATTTTTACATCCCTGGTTGTAGAATGTAAACATAGCATCAAAATTGGACTGATAAAGATCATCCCGTGCGTGACTGGTGTTGCAGTGCTGAAGGCTGTGGACGGAGCAGCCTTGCGCTGCTGATGTCGTTACACTGCTGTGAAATACTTAATGTGCGTAGGAGCATGTGTGAGAGAACTGAGGTCTAATCGCATATGGCTCTTTAATTCTCTCTTCACTAAAGCAGGTGCTTAAAATAGAGCTTTCCTAGTAAGTACCGTTCAGGGAAATAACACTGAACGGAGAGAAAGACATGCGTTAAGTGCCAGAGGAAACCGCTACGTAGGGAAAGATGCTTTTCTTTTTTAATCAGCCTGACTTTTGTGTGTGTGTTTGGCTTTCCTGATGCTAAGAGCATGGCAATATGCTTATGGCATGAAAAGATGAGTGTTCACCCTTAGTCAAAGGGGGCTGTGGCCGTGCTATGGGAGCATGACTGGTAGTTAAAGGCAAACCCGGCTCATCAGCCCGTGCTGACAGTCAGGGAAGAGAGGTTTGCTTTCAGCCTGGGCTTAAATGCTTTGATGAGCTGAGACCTTTGGTCTTACATCGTTCTGTAACTTGCAAATGACTGAACAAAAGCAGCCCTCTGTCATATTTCATTCCCCACCTTGTGCCCTGTGGGGTTCCCTCCCTCCATCTCACCTCTTCATTTGTCTTCTGGCTCATGCTGCTGCTGCAAAATGCAGCAAGTGGGGCCCTTCAGCTTCCACTTGTGTCTTTCAGACTTTAAAGACTGACCACAGGACTTGCCTGGCATGTTCCTCTGGGCCTGAGGGGGTGGTTCTGCCATTCACAACACCTTTCAGGCTGTCCCAGTATTTTAGAAGTCATCTATCATGTGAAGGATGCACCAGGTGCCTTAGCTGACCAGATGAGGTCTTCATTTCTCCTGGAGACTACTTGGAGGTCCCCCCTACGGGGCAGCAGGGCTTGTGGGCATCAGGGCACTGTCCAAAGCACTTTCTAGAAACGCTTGTGGTTGGTTGATTTTCTCACCAGATTTTAAGGGCTCCTGTGTTGTACCTACTGTGACACCATCCTGTGCTCTGACCCTGCACCTTCTCTGTCCCCAGAGACTGCTGTTAGTGGTGGTCGCACCTGAGTGGTGGGGCTTCCATGAGTCGCCTGGAGTGGGAGCGAGCTTTCAAGCAGATACGGGATTCCTGCTTGAAACTCTGCCAGGGTTGAAAAAGAAGCTGCCCCATCAGCTGTCCCGTGGGGAGCTGGGGCAGAGGCTGGCTCCGTGGACTGTATTGCTGCTGGCTGGGGCTTTGCGCTGAGCTCTTGGGGGCCTGAGAGGCAGGGGACCCTCAACCATGTACGTGTATTTGCCAGCTGCTGCCCGTTCAGTCCCTGCAGCCATTCCAAAAGACTCAAGTCCTGGAGCCACAACAAAATCATGATGAAAAATACAATGATAAAAGTTAACAACGTGTCTTCAGTGAATTTCATTCCTAGTTCAAGTAGGCTCCGTTAGCCACACTGCAGGCTCGATGCGGTAGGCTCAGGTTAGCCACGATGGCCACAAACTCAGGACTGTGCTTAGACATGTTCTGCCCAAACACATAGTCCAAGGGATGTGCGTAGCGAAGGGAATGCTTATTCCTTTAACTGGAATTAAACTCCTAAGTATTTGCAGGATGAGTCAATAATCCTAGTCAATAAATTCAGAATATTAGTATTAGAATCACTGTGGTCTGTGTGTATTATACTGGAGGGAGAACATTTTGTGTGTGTTTGCACGTACACACTTGTATGTACACAATAGTGAGGTACAGATGCAGATTAATTTACATTTTTGGAAGATTTTGAGAGACATGCCCATAGTTTATTTGTTTCAAAATCTTGAAATATGTAATCTCTGCTCTCCTGCTGGGGTAAAAAGCACATCCAAATAGTTAATATTACTTCCCTTACATTCCTTTAGAGGCTTACAAAATATGATTTAATGTATCTTAAAGTAGTTTTTTTTTCCCCACACACTTTTTTTTTTTATTCCTTTTGCTCGGTCTTTTACTGGTGTTGTGGGAATCTCTTTGATTCCATCTACAGAGTACGTTTTTATGATAGATGTGAATTATAAAGGCAAAGTGAAAGGAGAATTGGGAGGCCAGCAAGGAAACATTTCAAAAGGAAATCTCTCACCTATACTGAAATTAGGAACAGTGAGACAAATTTGTTCCTGATGTGTGTCTGGAAAAGATTTGATCCAAATTTTATTTTAAGAAAATTATTTTTCTTCTTTTCCTTCATGCTAATATACTTCACAATGGTCATGAAATATGTCTTGCTCTCTTGCTCTGGAAATTATTATATTGCTCTGCTGTAATCAGGAGGACAGAGCTATGCATGGTATAACTCTCCTGAAGTGTGGGGATGTACCGTACGTGACTCACCCTGGCAGCGCATCTGGAGCTTTATGCCTGTGATGGCATCCAACCAAAAAAGCGATGGGAGAAGATTCATTGTGTGCGAAAAGATTTGGCCTGTTTGGCCTTTTCATTTCTTATAATAGCAAACACTTCTACCCAGAAAAGCTGAATGTGGTTTTGATTCAGTTTTATTGTTGGGGTGAAAATATTTGCGTACATTATTGTAGCTTTTGAGCCCTGCCATGCGTGACGGTGTTCTTGGAAATGTGCGTGCAGTTGGTTTCAAGTCATCGTCCCAACAGGATCTCTTACAACTTTGCTGTAGAATATAACCCCAAAGCATTCACTGATAGAATACTTTACTGTTCTCTCTGATGTCAGTAGCTTCGTACCCACAGTCCTGTGAACCTATATAAAAATTTATGGTATAAAGTGCTCAATATGGGAGGTGTCTTCATGGCTGAAGACCTCACCTGAGTTCCTGCTTTCTCCTTGCAGAGGGAAGGGGTAGCAAGGGGAGTAGTTCCCTGTGCCCAGCAGGCTGGGGAACAGACCTCTTGACCACTGTTGTCACAGTGTGGATCATCGTGTCCACATGGAGGACACCTCTGGGATTGTAGGTCCCGTTGTAGCAGCAGAACCCCTGCTTGTCTCTTGGTCTGTGATAAATGAGGGTCTGTGGCGTTTAATCTTGTAACCACCTTTAATCTTAATGCTCAGAAAGTGGCACTCGCTTTTCCCATTTCTGAATATTAAGCATCCCATCAAAGGTTGTTTCCTAGGCTTATTATATGGTCTCTGGAGAGGAAGTCACATCCTGGAGAGATTCATACCACTGTCCCTGGATAGCTGCAGAGATGCTGCTCTACATTAACCGTAGAGAGGCAACAGATTCTAGTCCAGATACTTACACCTCAGATGTCTAAAATTTAGTTAAGGTGAATCTACACCAAACTGTTCAATGGAATGGAAATTAAAATGGTAATGTTGTTGTATCACCTTAATTCTTCAGATTGTCTTGTGTCCAGTTAGAAGTAGCAACAGAGGCTTATGGTTGCAATTGACTCTATGAATACATGCAGTTGAAGAAATTTGAAGCTAGGTCTTACCACATGTTGCAGGGGTAAAAAAACTTTAATCACACAGAGGCTCTAATTATTTTCAGAGGAGACAAGGCAGTAGGAAGCCCCTCTTGTGTTTGGTACCTGTCTTCTGTCAGCTGTTTGGGAAGTCAGTTTTGTTTGCCATCTGCATTGTCATGTTTGTTGCAACACTGGGAAGACAGCTGGGGTCACTGTCTCTGGCAGCTTTCATGCTTAACAGGCTGTTCCCTGAAGTTCTTGAACTGCTTCTTACCTGTGTTTTCTGTTTTCTTCCACCAGTTGTAATCATGTGTGCCAGCGGTGACACAATCAGGAACATCATGTTGGCTGCTCATCGGCAAGGAATGACCAATGGGGACTACGCTTTCTTCAATATTGAACTCTTCAACAGCTCGTCATATGGTAATGCTTTTTGTGCCCAAGTATGTTGCAAAGTCTTCTGTAAGCCTGGTAATATTTTTAGATTTGTTAGCCTCAAAATATGCCACATGGAGTCCAGAATACACCACTGCGTCTCCCTGTTGTTGCAGTTACCTTCCACTTTGGCTGTGGTATTGCTGGCAAGGATCTTGTGGCTGTAGTTGCCACTGGGTGGATCACAAAATGCCAAACGCACTATAGGCATTACTTATTTAGTTACTTGTAGGGGAAGCAGCACCAGACGGAGACATTGGTTACATCAGCCAGGTGTGGATACTCCATGCTGCAGTGTGTGTGCTCAGCTCTAGGTGGCTTGGACCATCCCCAGCCTTGTGACTACCAAATCTCAGGACAGGGCTATTCCTGGCTGCCCGGTGGCCTGCAGTCGGTGCAGATGGCTGGAAGGAAGCACTAGCAGTGGCCGGAGCTGTGGGCAGCTGCAGGACCTGGGTTTCCAGAAGTCATCTCTGTGCTGGCGGTTCACACGTCTAATCCGCTGCAGCTTTTGATCAGAAACTACATCTGCAAAAACATTCAGCGGTGTTGTGTTGAAGGGAAATCACTGGACAGGACACAGACAGTCCAAATTTACTAGAGTAGCGTGGATAAAAGTGTCTGATTCCACTCCTAAGTAAAAAGGATATGAGTTGTCAAATCAAAACATGACTTTAAGATATAAATTAAATACACTTGCTTTTTGGAATATAACTGCTATCAGTTACATTTGATACTATGTTAGTGCATGTCAGGGACTAAACCTGCTCTCAGCCGCTACAGAGCGAACTAATACTGGAGCAACATATTTGCTGAATTTTAAACAACATCAGATGACTGAAGCTGAAGCAAGTTCATGCCTGAGAACTAGGTTTTGTTGAAGTGTCAACATGGCTTTTGAAAGGAGCAGCCTCTGTTGCAGGTGCAGAGAAAATAATCCCCCCCCGCAGGCTGCATTAACTAATCCACTACAAAACCAAATTCATTTCAAATTGAAAATCAAGTGGGAGTTGACAAAGAAGGAAAACTTGGGTTTTTTTCTTTCTTTCAAGCCTCAAAATGTTGATGAACAGGACCAACTGAATTCACGAAAGGATGATGTATTTTGTTTAATGAATCATTTGTAAGTTGTGCATAAACTTTTTGTTATCCATGTACAGCCTCTGAGATTATTTCACAGTAAAGCAGTGTGGTTTGTTGAAAAGCTCTATAATGAATCTGTGTAACTGTTTGAATTCAGACATGGGGATACATACAGAAGTACAGATACTGCTACATGTATAGGTTAGGTAAAGAAGTGCCAAGTTTTTCAGGATAATAAGGAAATTACTTAAATAACTAAAAGACAAAGTTGCAGAATAAGATCAAAGCCAGTGGTTCGAATCAAGGTTTTCTTTTTGCTGAGTTGAATTTGGAGTGACTGTATCCCTTGTGGCATAAGCAAAACCATTTGGCATTGCAGCCTTAATCGGGACCAAAGCAAAAAGCTCAAGGTCAACACGTATCAGCAATCACAAAACCCTGAAGTTTTGACCCTTCTGTAGACCCTGGGAGCTTTGCAGGCTTGACTTTACTAGAAACCACTGATCAAATAACCCCTCTGGCTGCCAGTGGTGGCTTGTTACCTCTGCGCTACTACTGCATTTCATCTCACAGAGTAGAAATGCATCAGAAGTGATTCATATGGCCTCAGGAACAAGTCTGTGTATGAGCTGGGCTCCCTTTGGAGTCACAGGAGGGAATGCGGCACCCGCGGACAGCCTCACAGTGATGGGGGTGATACCACGTGGGAGCCTCAGCTCCATCCTCCTTTGCATCACAGTCTTCTTGTAGCTTTTCCAAAGGATTAATGAAAACTCTCTGTCTTTGGATGTAGTGTAGTTAGGATGTGGCATATCCTGGCATTTCTAAGTAATAATTCTTTTAAACCAATTTTTTCTGTTTCTTTGGGGGTGTGTTTCCCATGAAGAGTGAAATGACTGTGCATCAGGAGTTGACTTTTGCGCAGGTGGTCATCACATGTGGAAAGCAAGCACAAAAGAGAAATGTAGAGAAATTCTCCCAAAATTCCTTGTTCCCAGTAGCTGGAGATACTAGATTATCTATGTTATAAAAGGTACAAAATTGAAGAGGGGGTGTGATTGGCAAATTGGCACTTTGCCTTCAAGTTCAGATGACCATATTGCAGTTTGTTGTTGCCCTCTGTTCTGAATATTTTTAATTTTTCAGAAGAGCAGAAGTATTAAATGCCAAGGCTGCAATAATTGCACATAAGTACTGTGGCAAGACAACCTCCTGCAAAATAATCCATAAAGGAATTTAAATATGTAAAATATTCTAGGAACGCTGTTATGCAAGTGTACCTTCCCTGCTCCCAGTGTCATGATTTTTTTAAAATAAATATGTATGGCGTTCAGGACAGAAACCTATTCACATTCTACCAGCACTACCATTTTTCTGTGTCTATGATGTCACTCTTTTTAGCCATTTCCATTTGTAACTACTAAGATATAGCAAAGCCCTCTGTGCTGTAGTCTCTGCTGTACTTCATGTATACTGCACCTCCGAAATGCAGGTACGCAGCTGGGGCAGAGGCTTTTCAGCTTTGAGGCTCTGGCAGGGCTTGTACCCTCTTGCGGGGAAGCCAGCAAGATGTGCTAGCTTACAGTTGCCAGATGTGTGTCGCTTTCTTTTTCAAAAGTAGTAACAAGGTCAGCGTGCAGGCACTGGAGGGAAGAGCCCTGCCTCTGGGGGCAAAACCGGATGGTGGGATGTTAGTTGTGCTGCAGTGTTTCCATCAGGTCTGATGAACAGGGTCCTGGCACAAGTAATTTTGACCAGTTAAAGTACAATTTCTTCCTAAAAGAATGAAATCGCTTCTGAAAAAAGAAAGTAAATTAAGAATTAGCAAGGTTCATGGTATTTATAAAGATGACAGTCCTAGCTGGTGCCGAGCTGCAGTAAATAAGGCTTTCTTGGGGTAGAAAAGAAAGGTAAAAGGGCTTGGGTGGTCCTGTGCCTCCCATCCTGTGCTGGGAGTGACAGGAGCTGCCCTGGAGCCAAAAGCAGCAGGAGGAAAGACTTGTCCTCCAGAGAGGTGCAGGTCCTTTGTTCTTTCCCCTGTGCGCCCTGAGGAAGCAGAGCAATTCTCCATTTACATTTATTGTCAAAAAAGAAAAAGGGGGGGAAAAAAAAGTCCCAGCAGCAGTTCTGTGAGGACAAAGCGCAGGCTCTGTGTTCACCTGCTTTGGGGGGACCCAGGTTGTCTGCCTGTTAATTTGCTGTTGCAGGTGTGCGATGCAGCTGGTAGTACTGTGCAAGGAGCACCATGGGTTTGATGCTTGGACTCCATCTCCGTTAGCATCTCCACTCCCAAACCACTTGCTTCTCTTAGTCTAAATGACACCATGGTCCTCAACCCAAGCAAAGCAGCCACATCCTCTCTCATCTCAGGGTCCCGTGTGCCTCCAGGTTGCCCTTGGGAGTTTAGGATTAGTCTTTACCTTGGCTCATTTAGCCGTGATGGGGTTTGTTGTTGAAAAAAGACTGTCTAGCTTTTAATTATTTGTAAGCATTTAGAGGCACACTGCTTAGGGCTACTAATGTTCCCTCTATGCCTCTTTTATTTATTGTTTATGTAGAATAGCACAAAACCTGGTGCAGAGCAACATGGGCATTTCCACTAATCTCGTGATGCTTTGGATCGGGGTCTTAGGACCTGCGAAGGTCAGGCCCTGTTAGGCAGGACTCCTCTGCTAATTAACAACCAGTCAGCTATCCTGATTTTTAAAAATCTGATTACTTTACTGGTGGTCTGAGTTAAATTGTTCCCTGCTGTGACATGAAACACGTGTAAATACAGTGTAGGCACAGGATCCCGTTTTATTTCTAAGTGTTTCTTTTCCACTAAGAGCAGGGCTGGTCTGGCAGCCACTGCACACATGGTTTGCTCCTTGACCGCAGTGGGAGAGCTGTCGGAGAAGTAGCTGCACCATCTGCCTTCCATGCCTGGTGACGATCATACTATTGACTTTATTGGTGCCTTTCTGACTGTCCAAGAGTGTTGCTGGTGGAGTGATATGTAACAAAAACCTTTGTGGTCGAATCCTCCCTCACTTATTCTAACTTAAATATTTCTGTGTTTGAGATCTGGCACATGTTTTTTGCTCTGAGATGTCTTCTCACACTTAGGCTTCATCCCACCCTTTAAAAATAAGCAAGCCCAGCATGGGAGTAAAGTTGTCCTTCTGTTTGCACATTTACTTCCCACCAGCCGTTCCTCCCTGCCTGGTTTCCTGCACATCTTGGAACAGGTTCAGTTCTCCCTTTTACTCTGCCATCTCCCCATAGTGCAGGACAGGGGACTTCCAGGTGGAAAAAGGAAGGCAATCCTGTAATGGTACCTAAGTTGGAGCTGGAAATATTCTTGTTTTCCCCTTAGGAAATGGCTCTTGGAGAAGAGGAGACAAACATGACCTTGAAGCCAAGAAGGCATACTCATACCTCCAAACCGTCACTCTGCTGAGGACCGTGAAGCCTGAGTTTGAGAAGTTTTCCCTGGAGGTGAAAAGTTCTGTTCAGAAGCAAGGTCTGCACGAGGATGACTACGTAAGTGCTTGATGACAGGCTTCAGGTCTTAGCATCTTCAAAAACATCATCCTAATTAAAGCAAAAGTAGCAGTGAGACCTTATCAGGACAGTCACCTGGGTTCAGTTGTAAAATCCCACTGTTCACTATATAATATCTTTCTTTTTTTTTCCTCCATTTTTTCCTTTTTTTTTGTGGATAATGCAAATAGCAAGAATAGACATGGTCAAGGTGCACCACCATCCATGACCAGTTGTCCTGTGCTTGTTCCCTTGTTCATCAGCAGGAAGGCTGGGGAAAGGCAAATTGCTGTGTCTCTCTCCCTCTCCCACCAAGCACTTGTCTTTTTTTAACAGGCAAAGAACTATATTCTTTTTTGTTTTCTCCCAATAATTTTTTTTGTAGAATCAAATTTCAGCAAGTTACACTCTCTGTATTGCATCCAATGAAATTTTTCTTTATGTGAATGAGAAAAGTGGTCTTATTTCCCAACTAAGCATATTTAGGTTCTTGTTGCTGTTTATTTTAAACTGTCTAAAATATCAGTATAGTCCTTACGAGTTGTTTTAAGCCTAGGGGAGTGCCATTGTCATTCAGAGATGGATATGGGAAAGCATGTCTCTTTTTTATCTTTTTTAATCTCTCCAAATGTAGGAGGAAGATGCCTCTGAAAATTGCTTTTGAGCTACCAAGCTAGTTCATTAGGTGTTTTCATAGAAAAGTCTTCTGTGAAAGCAAGAATGTATAGCACATACCTATAGGGATTTCTGCATGCTGATACAAGTACTTCCCAGGCAGTCAGCCTTCCCCATGATGGGGAGTAACTTTCCAAATATGCTTATAAAGAAAAAAAGCTTGAAGAGTTTGGTCAGTCTTTACCTGTAGGAAATGAGAGCTAGGAATTTATGCCTGAAACTCAAGAAAGCAACCCAAACCGCTCGTTTGCCAGCTCCCACTGAGGCACCTACCTCATCTCTTTGCTTTAAGCATTGTGTGCCTCACAGGTGGAGGCATCATTTTAGTTCAAAGCACAAGCTGATGAACTTGAATGTTGTGTTAATAAATGACCTTTCCTGCAGTTCATTGTATAACCTTAGCTGTCTTCAGAAAACCTGTGCTTCTTAGAATTTGAATGTATTTTATTTAAATATTTTAGTTAAAGTGGTTTTTGAATCACATCACTAGCTTATATTTTTTCTTGTGAAACTTTCAAAGTCTAGGCAGGCAGAAATAGTCTTTTGTTGGCATTTTTTGCCTTGAGTTACTGGAGAAACCCCAGCTGCCAAGTTCAAAGAGCTGCTTTCTGAAGAACCTGCTAAATGAGTTTTGAACAAGGCAGAGGACTGTACTTTGTGCTGTTCCTCCCTTTTCCCTCTATGTGCCCTTTTGCAGGTGTCACTTAGCCAGCTATGTACCTTCAAAATCTGCCATGTGCTCTTGGTTGTGGTTGGTGAGAAATGTGATTTTGAATATTAAAGAGCCAGTCATCCACAGCTGTGTGGCTTTTCTAGTCTGGGCAGTGTGACATCTCCTCAGATGAGAAGAATGTTAAACTGACGAGAGCTCAGGGTGCTGCCTGTGGGTGGTTTGGAGACAGGCAAGGGCGGGATGCTTTGCTGTTCTTTAGGATGTGGACTCACTGCAAACCCTATGCAAGTTCAGCGTTGATAGACATGGATAGGTGCAAGCACTGTTAAGGTCAAGCAGCAGTGGATCCAAGAGAGAGCAAATCCCCCTGTGCCATTAGGGGGGAGATTTTGCAGGCTAATGTGTTTGTTGGGGATACTCCTTGCACAGTTGCATACCCACTGCCAGAAGTTCTCTTTTCTCCTTCCTTGCTCCATGATTGATTGTGCAATCAGCCATCTGTACTGGCTGTCCCAGAGTGGGTGCCTTGCTCCCTACTGCCTTGTCCTTGACCACCTTCTGCCTGGTTCTGAGGGCTGCGTCTCCCTATATCCTGTTCCCACCTGTGATCCAGAGCTTTTCATCTTGCTCCAAGCACTCCCTCACCCAAAAATGTTAGTGTTTGCTAGGGCCAGGCAGTAGCATGGCGCCCCTCCTGCTGCTGCTGCCTCTCCTGCTCCTCTTCCTGCTCTTCCTTTCCCACTTGGCTTTCTGCGCTCTTCCCAGTCTCTTCTTGTCAGGGCAGATGGAGGACTTGTGATCTATGGACATCTACCATGGCTTCCTGCCATCTGAAACAGCAATCCTTGACTCACGGGAAGCTCGTGGTGGAGGCTGTAGGGATCTAGATTCCCTGTGGAGGAGCTACAGATCCATGGTTGTGGGGGAACGAGGTTTGCTTTTCATTGTTTATGACGAATTTTACATTTCCCCACTTCAGACAGTGGGAAAGAGGTGCTTCATACTCCCTTAACTGATTGTCCGGCTGCTGTGTTTGTAAGGGAAACATTTCGGGGCAGCCTTCAGGCTTAAGAAAAAAATCCATTTTAAAAACTAATGGGGAAAAATAAAAAGCCAAACTGAGGGCCAGCTAGTTCCTCTCTGAAATATATGTGGGTAGTGGGCACCTCATTAACAGTGCTTTTTTTTTGGCAGCATGGTAGAAGTGGCAGTTTTGTCCTGGGTGTTGGCTAAGCAAGGCTGTGGCCTCTAAGGGAAACTTGGGAGAGGTCCTTCAGCTGAGTGAGTGGGAAGTGACAGAGATGGATTTTTCTCTGCTGGATTCAGCTCCTGAAAACAAAACTGCGCAAAGATAGTTGGTGGTACGGTCCATCTCAAGTCCTGTCCACGGGTGTTGAAATATAATCCTCATCCTTTTCTGCAAGCTGTGTCCCAAGAGGATGAATTCAGGGAGGTTTGAATTTGAAGCATTCAGTGTTTCTGCTTCTCTGCGTGGATTCTTCCAGTGTCATGGGAAAATGGGGCCCCAGGTCCCTGGTCTAAATTATCTCGCAGTGACCCTAACTCAAACAAAAGTTGTTAGCGCTGCCATTTTGTCCTGGCCTTTTGCCAGCAGTATTCCTAAAGGCATTATTATCTACCAAAAAAGAATATCATAAAAATGGAAAATAAGCAGATGACAGAAGGAAAGATAAGGGAGACAGAAAGGGCAAAGTCCTAAAGCAGCAGCTGTCCAATTGCGGGAATGGAGAACACATATGGCCCTTGGATGAGTAACAGGTCAAAGATTGTTGTTGGCCATCTTCATCTCCAGCTGTGAAATCACACGGAAAAGCGAAAAACTTGTTGTGGGTATGTCCTTCCCAGGTCAGAAACTGCTGCTGTTTCTGCATGGGTGCTGTGCTTCTGCAGGGGGGAAGGCAGAAGAACCTGCACCTTGGGAGTGAGCAGGAAAGTGTGGAAAGGGCGATTTCTCTGACTCCTCCAGGAATCTCCCTTGTGAAGGGAAAAGCTTCCTTAAACCCCTTTTAACTAAACAGCATCAAAAGTAAGAGTGGCAGAGAGGTTCTGAGAAAGCATCTTAGAAGGGTTTGGGTAGGTAGTAGTTGCACAGAATGGGGCTAAAAATGATGACGTTCCCTGTCTGCAATGTCCCATTGCAACATCCCGTTGCAACAGCTGCCTGAGTCCGTCAGCAAATATTATTAGTTTGCTTGGTCATCACTTTTAGAGTCTGAAGGCAGTTACTGTCATGCTAATGTAACCCAAAGAACTGTGGGCTGAAGCATCAGATCTGTTCAGCCCTCATTTCAGCATTTAATGGTGTCATGATTTTTTTTTTCAAGATACCTCCTGTAGTTCTGTAGACAGCCTGACCATTTTATCTCATGCCTACCTGGAGACTGACTTCGCTGCCAAAATAGCCAAAAAAAGAGGAATTTTTTCAGAAATCCATTCAGATACGGAGTTTAGGCATAAGGACGGTAGAATCACTTTAATAATATTACAGAAATTATAGCAGTTTTCTTACAACTGTAGTGCTAATGCTTTACCAAGACATTAACAACATCATGTCCTGGTTTCTATAAACCAGCTGAGATCCTTGGTTTAATTGCAAAATACAGCACAAGCTGTGCTTGCAGACCTATAGCCTATGTGAGGCAGGCAGCAATGGGAACTGCATGCATTTATGTGAAGGAAGAATTTGAAACTGTCTCTGAATTGGTGTGTGAGTAACTCCCAACAGATACTCTAGTTAAAAATGTTTATGAATAAATAGTGTTTCAGTTAAAGTATGTGCATAAGCCATTTTTATTAAATAATGCCGAACACTTAATGAATTGGCAGTAGCCTGCAGTTTGGAAGCTCTTAATGCACCTTCTGTTCCTGACTCAGGCCTACGATTCAATAAATGCTTTTTTATGTCCAGACCAGTATTCTGAGCTGGGATGATTTTACAGCCTGGGATATTTGCTCTTCTGAGGTTTCAGACCACCCATGGCTTGTTTTTTCTTCTCATTTAAAAGCTGAAAATGTAACTAATTAAACAAATATTTCTGCTGTGTTAACTACATGACAGCATTGTTTGCGAGGTGGATGCGTGGGTTTTACCCTATCCACAGCCCTTTTCACACGAAAATGAGCCGCAGGAGAAGGGAACTGGAGCTCAATTTGCCTGTAAAGTTGTCTCAGTGAAAGAATGAGCTACATAGATTAATTAGATCAGTGAGATGCTACTGCCTATTAGAAAGGGCAAGTCTGTTTTATTTAACATTTTCAGCCCTCTGAAATGAGAAATAATCTGCATAAGAGCAACTGTTCGAGCTCCAACAGCTAACTACAAAAGCTATGTGGGGGGTAGCTGTGCTCATAAAGTTTATCATCTCATCCATAACATCCGTGCCAGACTCTTCCCCGTGTGTATTCCTTACGTCAGCCTTTTAATTAGGATTGTACACCAGCTAAGATAAGAGTTGGGAGAAGTGAGCAATTCAGTCCTGTCACTGAGAGAGCCGCTGAAAATGTAACGTATTCAGCAGTGTACGTCCCGCTTGTCTTTTTTCAGGCACAGGCAGGCAAGATTAATGACAGGCAGGCTTTTGTGTCTCTTCTGACTACACCAGGATGGGAGAGAGTTTTGAGGAGATTTTTTAAAAAAAAAAAAAAAAAAAAAAAAAGCCAACAAAAAACCCTCCCAACGAATGATTTGTTCAAATGAATAGGTCTTTTCAGCTGCTGGAGTGCTTTGCTAATTGTGTTCGAAAGAATAAAAGCAAACCACAAGCTGCTTTCAGCAGCCGGAAAAAACGGGTTCACATGCCAGCTTATTAACAAGATGAATTCTATTAGTAAAACATATTTAGGATTTTCGCAACCAGCCCTTCACCCCTTGGAATTAATGAGAGTTTCTTCAATTTCTGTAAGAGCAGTGTTGAACTCTGGACTGCTAAATTTGTTGAATACAGCAGATGCTTTTTTTTTTTGCTGAAGTTAATGCTTTCTCCGTGATGTGAAAGACTAGTGTCTTCCACGTTGGGTTCTTAGGCAAAACTACAGTGTAATAGTATGTTTTTTGCCATTAACAGATGTCATAAAAGACAGTAAAAGAAAGAAAGAATTATACTTCTCTCTTCCAGTGGATTTCTGTTTAGTTTTTCTAGCCTGTCTAAGCACATTTTTGAAGCTGTCTTAAACCATGGAGAAGATAGTATAAAACTGTAGGTATATCTGAAAATAGTAACATCTGAACTCTCTGGGAATGTAGAAGTTTAAGAGTTGATCTTCATATATATGTTGTATATTTTCCATAGCCCCATGTTTTTACTTGGGTTTCACAGATATTCACATTCCACTTTACTAAACAGACACTCAGACATTTACAGGCAAGGCACTCTCCCTTTGAAGTACTTGCTAGAAATACACCTTATTTTCCATTAATAAAGTGTGAAATATATATCTTCCAGCAAAGTTCATAACCTGTTTTTGTTTTTAATGCCTCTCCATGCTATTTGCATTGCTAATGATCCAAAAGCTAATTTATCCCACTGAGGTCTTGTTTTTATGTAAATTTTGTAGGATTTTTGATACTGGTATTAAATGGTCCTCAGGTTTGGCTCTGAGATGTTCGAATGAAGGCAACGAAACACTATACACCTCGTTTTGCACAAAATGTCACTAAAAAAAACCAAAAGACCTTTGCAAACTGACTTTCTAGCAGCTAATACTTTCTTCTACAAGCCTTGTTCCCTGAGTAGCTTATGAGAATAGCTCTCAGTTGAAAGTTTCCTTTTTAACTGGAAAAAGCCTTCAGCTCAACAAGGCACGAAGTGGGAGGTTCAGGTGAGGCAGTCCAGTGTCAGGATGCCCTTGCAGCCAAAAGCAGGGTGCTGTGCAGGCAGCTGGAAGCAGTTTTCTCATGGGAGTGATGTGTTTGCCAGGTGACTGATGGGATGCTCCAGTCTCGGCACTGCGGGTGCTGCGGGAGGGTTCACCTGTGTTGGTGGCCTCACATTGCGGTAACATGGACTGAATTGAGAGTTCAGTGTTTGAAGTCTGGCTTACTCAGTTTAATCGGAGAGTTTGATCGGGAGGGTGGCAAGGTTTGAGGAGAAGGAGCCACATTTTGTTTTCTTTAGGGGCATAAAGGAAGGACAGTTCTTCAAGGCCAGAAATGCATATTCCTTGTTTGAGAGCTCCAGGGCAGATGAGGTGTTGCCTCCATAGGGGCAGATCCCACAGTGAGGTGGTTGAGGGAAGCTTTCCTGTGCTCATTTGAGCTATTGATAATGGTAAACATGATCCTGAATGACAGCTGGGCCAGGTCTAACTTTATGACATTTGGGTGACAAGTCTTCCTGGAAGAGCAGTATAAGTGGCAATCAGTAACACCTCAACTGTGTGGTCTCTTGCTACATTAGCACATCCATTTCTTAAGGTTGTTGGGAGGTTAAATAATATGAACGTAGCTCTGAGAATGACCCACTCTCCAGAGGGACAAATCTTTTACCAGGAAGGTGAGTCAAGTCACTCAGGTGTGTGAGCGCTGGCAGACCAAAGGCAGGCAGCAGGGCTTAGGCATGCTCTGCCTGGGCTGTGAGAGAAGATCAGCATACTGCTCTGCCAGCTCTCTTTTTTTTTTTTTTTTTTTTTTCCCCAGTGGATATTTAGCAATTCCTCTATTGCAGAGGGGTTAATGTAGCTACCCTGTGAGGATGGGTTGTGTGAATAAAGGCAGTGGTGTTCTTGTGCACGCATGGAGCCATAGGAACCCACAGGAGGATACTCACAACTTGCCTTCTCTCTATAGTAGATATTTTTTTCATTAGAAAGAGAAGCCTGAGACAAAAATCAAAAGGTTTAGTCCATTCCAAGAAGAACTAATATATCAAGGCATCTTGAAAAGACAAGGACTGTCTGTGTCCCAGAGCAAGTGAATAAGAGGGGCATGAGAAAGGGGCGCGGGACAATGGGAGGAGGGTAGGTGAGGAGCTCTGGGCACCCTTTGCTCGGTGGCTGGGAACAAGGCAACATTCAGTAGGCAGGAGGACATTTACATTTGATGGGACCCACATTTGTGCAATGCATCCAGTTAGCCCACCAGACTGCAGACTACAAAATACTGTAGAAAGCGAAATGAAGCAGGATCTCGGGGATTGGACAGTCAATAAGGAAACAAGAAGCTAAGAGAGTGGGGGTTTTGCCTTTTGGAGGGACTGTAAATCCTCAGATTTTGAGGTGTTAACTACCGTGCTGCTGCTGGAGGGTGGGAGGACAGGTTGCAGGTGTGTAGCTGGAACACTACTGCCTGCTGACAGGTACACATAAATACCTTTCAAGATAGCTGCTGTACCTTTCCTTTCCCCTTGCTAGTGGGATCCTTGCAGGTATGCCAGCGAAGGGATGGTTAATCAACCAGCTGAACACCTCTTGTCAAATATCCAGTATCGGAAAGAAAATAATAAAAACAAGTCATTAGTTTTTAAGTTATGTGGAATGGAACCATGATTAAGAGCAGCGTAAGGGTTTGCATTAGTTCCATGCCAAGGTTTACAAGTTTGTATGCCCATTTACCCTGGTATTTAATAAAAGGATCATTCGTCATGGCAACCTCAGCCTCAGGTGGGCTCTTCTGGCAAATGATTTACTCCCAGCCCAGAGGTACCCCAGGTATGGGCAGGTCACCCCTCTCCCCCAGCACCTGGGTTTCAGCTCCGGGGCTGCGCACCCTGGGATGCCCTGCAGACAGGGCAGGGGAAGGGTGGAGTTCAGGTTCCCTGAAAGCAAGCATTTGATCCTGAATTTCTCTCATGCTAGCACAGCAGTCATAGCCCCCGGGGTTTTTAGATAAAAGGGGCAGAGGATTTGACAGGACTGGCTCCCTGTGGGGTTTTCGTAAAGGCTTGACTGCGTCTCCGCAGCGGGGAGTTCCTTACCTGCCTGTGTGAGAGCAACGGGGTCACATCCATCCCTCATTCTCCTCTGCTGGCAAGGGTGAGGCAGGGTGCTGGTGCTTATGAATCCTTGTTTTGTGTGCCTCATTTTTGCCTGGTACTGAATAAGGAGCTTAGATGACTAATCCCAGCTCCAAGCATACTTTTGAGCTAAGCACCGCTTTTGGCTGTGCCTAAATCATCCGTGTTTATCCAGACTTTAAGACTGTATTTAAAGCAAACGCTCTGCTAGGTAGCCTTTGCTAACCTGCTGCAAAGCAGAAATCAGATGGTTGTTTCATTAAATGGCTTTTTACCCCATTGAAGATTCCGTTAGCCCACCCTCATGCTATTTATTCACCAGCTGGTGTAGTGCAGGTAAATTCAGTTTGAACGTGTGAGTTTTCTCACCAGTGATGATATAGTGATTTTTCTCTGAGTTTTGCATGAGAACTGATGTGATCTTGAGAGTTTTTAGTGTAGAAAATAAAATATTTCCATGATTTTTGTGGTTTGGTGATAATGTTAGAAATCCAGAACCCAAAACAATTGCACATTGTACAAGGATAAACATTTAACAAAAAATGTCCTTCCTGTTTGTCCTTGCTCTGCATTTATTTACGCCAGTTAGCTTATTTTAGCAAGTGGAACTGATTTTTTCAGATGAGTGACTCTGTCATCCTGAAAACTGAAATATTTTCCTGCTTGAAAAACAAACTTGCTCACTGACATTTACAACTTAATATCTAATGAAAGGACTGGAGGGTTTTTTTAGTTACTAGGTGTTTATCTGCAATTAAAATGTCCCAACGGTTGCATAATGCTAACTTAAAATGTAAGCATTCATTACAACTGTATAGCAGGTTATCATCAGACTACCAATGGGGTCCTTAGAAAAATCTATTTAAAACAAGCACACTTTAATTTCTGTGTGTGTTCAGCTGAAAAGAGTAACTTCTTTAATATCTCTTGTGTTTCACCACTGTGACTGGAAGTGTGATTTCTGAACATAGTTTTGTAACTCATCACATGAATGACTACAGAGTTTGTTAGGAGGCAGGAAATCCTAAAAAAAGTAGAATGGTTCATTTTTAAATGACAGCTGTACCTTTTACAGAAAAGATCCCTTCAGTATTCAAGCAATGATAATACAGTGCTGTGTGCCAATCCTTTGCATTGGCCATTTGTCTGGAGTTAGAGGTGTATTACGAACACGGGAAGGTGGTTTTCACCTTAACTGCAGGAGCACATTAACGCATTCTCTAATTCTGTTCTTTTCCTTGATAGGGCCTGGAGCCCTTTAGAGCTGAATTACGTTATGATGAATAGTATGTGTGTAAAGCATACGTAAAGGAAAAATTCCCCTAAATGATTATGCTGTAAGTAGTTCACTTCTGGTGCAAAACAGTGCTGGTCCTTAGTTACATGGATTGCACTCCTTTGAGACCAATATTAAAAGGTAATACAGGAACTGAAACCACAGCGGGATAAAGTGGCTGGTACCAACTTGCAGAAGGAATCAGTGAGCATGTTAGATAGAGCCAGGAATAAATCCTGCACAGGTTTGCAGGAGGAAAATCTGGTCCCAGAGGTGCCCCCAGTTCCCGGAGCAGGGCAGCTTTCAGCTCATCCCCCTCCTGCTTTGGCCGCACCATTGGAGGTCTGGAGGCACCTGAGACCCAGTGATGTCAGGCTGCGGGTTTGGTCCAAAGTTCGTGCAAATCAGCGACTGTAAGAGCCCCTTGACGTGAGCTGACTGTGGGTAAGGCTCTAAATCTGCTGAGGTGGCGATTCCCATTTCTGTGTTTAATGGAAGGAGCAAATTTTGGCTGTATCTTGAAAGATTTCTGCCTGGCCTGTTGGCAGCAGGCACGAGGGGTTTAAAGCTGTTTTCTAGATAATCACAGGAGAGTGTTGCAAGCAATAAACAAACAAAGAATGAGCAGCTCTCGCAGGCAGTGGGATGGAAGGGTTCCTCTGTGCCCTTGCATCTTGGTTGTTGCTGTGCCCTGTCCTCTTTTAGCTGGCATTTCACAGCTCAGCTCCCCTGCAGCCTGGGACTGAATAGGTTTCTGCTTCAATTCACCATTGAAACAAAAGAGCAACTTGTGGCTGCCCCAGCCACCTGACAGTGAGTAAATCTACCAGTTTTTCAAGAGTGGGTTATTAAGAAAAACAAGGAAAAGAGCATGAAGAATGAGGATGAGATACAAGAGCAAAGGAGCTGTCTTTGTGGTTAGTTTTCTTTCCCTAGCAAGAAAATAACCTTCACTTGACAAAATCCCTTAGCTCCCTGAAATTGGCAGCCTTTTTAAAGTAAATCCCAGATATTGGTTGTTAATTTACTTTTATTTTCCTTTTGTTAATTTCTTTTATTTCAGCAGACCTTTTTGTGGAACGAAGGTCTGGCTTCTGGTCTACAGCTGGCTTTAAAGTGGGTGGGAGTTTGTGACTGGTGGTATGTCAGTCCTGTTGGAGTAAGCATCCTCTTGTCTATGTGGAGCAAGGGTGGCAATGGTTTGGCATGCTCAGGGTGCACATCAGCTCTTGTACCAGCTGGTCAGATGCATGGCTGAGCAGTGCAGCCAGGCAAAGGCACGGTCTCACCCTGAAGGAAAAGGACTTAGCTGCGGCAGAGCGTCTTTATGTCCAAATCAAACAGAAAGTGCAGTAAAAGCTGGGATCTTTCTATACATCTTGTCTTTCAAATGGTGCTTGCAGGCTTTTCTGTGGGGGACGTGGGCAGCTGATGGGCTGTGACTGCTGCTTGCTCCCCAGATGTAATCACTGCCCTGGTTTTTCTGCCTGTACCTTCTCTCTCAACTTGCCCTTGCGAAGTCCTCACGCTGGGGCTGCATTACCTGCTGTGCAGAGTCCTTCGGTGGGGGGCAGGTCTCCATCTCCTCTCCTCCATCTCCAGCTCAGCATTACTGCTGTACCAATAAATTGCAGTGAGGAGACGGACACAAGCAGGCAGTCTTGTTGGCAAAAGCCTCCTTAAAGTTAAAGGGAACTGACTTCTTGTTCAACTGCAGTGCTGAACTTTTAAACTGTAATTTTAAAGCAGATTATAAGCCTCAGTTTGCAGAATTCACATCATAAAGTCACCTGCTCCCCTGTAAGAAAAGTCTAGTACGGGTTTCCACGTGCACACTGGCTTGCTGTGAAGGATGAAATTGATGCAACAATTTGAATAAATCTCTCTTAAATATGCACAAGGATTTATTATTATGTGACATCTTCTTATGCTGGGGAATGCTCATCCTTGTTTTCTAGGAAGAGATGTGGGTTCCATCCCCAAATAACAAAAGAGTGTTGGTACAGTTATCCATCATTTAGAAACCCAGGTCCTGAGCTCTGGCCTGACATGTTCTTGAGCAGGTACCAGCTTATGTATTTATGTATTTATAGAGAGTTGGTATCAGTGAATACAGTAGGTTGCTGTCCTTGGCTACAGCTGCGTTGCCCAGAATTTGGCATAATGCCATATGTTCTTTCTCAGTTGTGAATTAAATATTGAGGAAATGACCTTCTCTGGAGAAGGCATGTGTTTCTATTATTTTTCTCTTTCCGTTCCTGTTTCTTTGGACCACTAAGGTCCAGCTCTGTTAGGGAAGCAGTCTGGTTCCCCAAGCGAACAGGCTGTATTTTTAGTTTTAGGTGATTAACTGTTTTACAGCTTTATCCTTCTTTCCAGTTGTGGGGCTGGTTTCACAGTGATGTGATCTTTGCAGAAACAGGTTGGGTCAGGTAGTTTTCTCAGTAATACTCCTGGTCAAAGGTAAGAGGGCACCAGTCCTGTAGCCATTTGTGATTTGACAGATTGATTTGCCAGGTGATTCTGCCCTTCTGCTCTGCTCTGGTGAGACCCCACCTGCAGTACTGTCTCCAGCTCTGGAGCCCGCAGCACAAGAAGGACATGGACCTGTTGGAGCGGGTCCAGTGGAGGGCCACGAGGGTGCTCAGAGGGCTGGAGCACCTCTGCTATGAGGACAGGCTGAGAGAGTTGGGGGTGTTCAGCGTGGAGAAGAGAAGGCTCCGGGGAGACTTTATAGCGGCCTTACAGTAATTAGAGGGGGCCTACAGGAAGGATGGGGAGGGACTATTTTTCAGGGATTGTAGTGTTAGGCCAAGGGATAACAGTTTTAAATTAAAAGAGAGTAGATTTAGATTAGATATTAGTGATGCCTGGGAGTACCTGTTATCCACAGGTGAGATTTAGGAACTCTGTGAGTTTCTGTTGCATAATGGCATTAAGGAATCATGTGAGGATCTTGGGAGCTGGATGGTGAGTTAATGAGAACTGTGATAATCTTGATATGATGGTAACATGCAGGATGGTACGTGATAGTGTTATTGCACTAAATTACTGCAAAGCTGAAACCGGACATGGCATTATTGGTTTGAAATGCACTTCACCTATTTGCCAGGTAATGCTTAGATTTAAGGATATTCTTCCCCCAGCTTCACATTCTCAGTCTACATCTCACTTCCATCTACATTTTCTCATTGAGTTTATGCAAACTAAAAGTTTAGCAGAAAACCAGTTTGTAACGATCATATTTTATCTTAAAAAAATAAATTAAAACCAAGTCAGTTGTATCTGCCTGTCATCTACTGTATGGGGATCATGAGCACGTTGTTCTGGAGTTGTGCAGCTCAGAACAAGGGCATAGCAACATCATCAATGAACTCCTGAGGGCCCCTGGGCATCCCAGGAACATAAGGGAATACTTGTAACAACGGCATCAGCAGTGGCGATGTCCTGAATGGGAGCATGTAACATCATCAAATGGTATCAAAGAGAAAAGTCCCTGCTCCAAAAGTAGGTGAAGAGTTTAATGCTGGGTAGTGAGTCAATTGACAGAAGACAACTGAAGATACAGGTCAAGAAATGCATGTAAAAAAGTTAGCTATGTCAGGTTTTCTTGGAAAAGCTCATAATGGAAGGACCGTAATTATAGTCGGCTTGCTGAAGAAGGATTAGAAAGAGAGAACTGACAGTTAAATTACAACTGCTTAGAAAAAAGACTATTTTATGGAGATGCATTGAAAGAGCATGAGATAGTAGAAAAACATCTACCTAAACTGTAAAGATGTGTTGCTGTCTTTGAACTTCATTGCCATAATTTTACTGTGTCGTGCTATAGTTATACAGTATAACACTACTGCTAAAATTCATGAGGGTTCATGAAGTATTCATAGTCCTGAGGTTAGATGAGCTTCATGTGCTTATAGGATCAAACTTCCATACTTGATTGCTTAAAATTTCATCCCTGTGGACTAATCTGAAAGAGGGTGAAATATCAGTGGACTTTCAGTGGGCATTAGCTCACCTGAGCATCAAGTCAAGTATTTTGCAAAAATTGTGGGTACACCCTATGCAGTCCCCCAGGGTCCTCACTGGTTTTGGCTGGGACTATATTTTGACAACTTGAAAATCATAGAATTGTAGAATCTTCATGGTTGGAAAGGACCTTTGAGATCATCAAGTCCAACCATACACATACCAAAAAACCCCAAACTCCTACAGTCTCTGCCACTGGAGCATGCCCTGAAGTGCCAAATCTACACATTTCTTAAATATCTCTAGGGATGGTGACTCACCCACCTCCCTGGGCAGGCTGTTCCAGTGCCTGACCACTCTTTCAGTAAAGTAATTCCTCCTAATATCTAATCTAAACCTCCCCTGCTGCAACTTCAGACCATTTCCTCTGGTCTTGTCATTATTCACCTGGGAGAGGAGGCCAACACCCACCTCTCTACACCCTCCTTTCAGGTAGCTGTAGAGGGCAATGAGGTCTCCCCTCAGCCTCCTCTTCTCCAAACTAAACATGACCAGCTCCCTTAGCCTCTCATATGCCCTGGTCTCCAGACCCCTCACCAGCCTGGTAGCTCTCCTCTGGACGTGCTCCAGCGCTTCAATGTCCCTCTTGTACAGAGGGGCCCAGAACTGAACACAGCACTCGAGGTGAGGCCTCACCAGTGCCAAGTACAGAGGCACGATCACTTCCCTGCCCCTGCTGGCCACGCTATTCCTCATACAAGCCAGAATGCTGTTGGCCTTCTTGGCCACCTGGGCACACTGCTGGCTCATGTTAAGCTGGCCGTCCACCAGCACCCCCAGGTCCTTTTCTGCTGGGCAGCTTTCCAGCCACTCTTCCCCAAGCCTGTAGCGTTGCTTGGGGTTGTTGTGACCGAAATGCAGGACCCGGCACTTGGCCGTATTAAACCTCATACAGTTGGCCTTGGCCCATCGATCCAGCCTGCCCAGGTCCCTCTGTAGAGCCTTCCTACCCTCAAGCAGATCAACACTCCCACCTAGCTTGGTGTCATCTGCAAACTTACTGAGGGAGCCCTCAATCCCCTCATCCGGATCATCGATAAAGATATTAAGCGAAACTGGCCCCAAAACTGAGCCCTGAGGGACACCACTGGTGACTGGACGCCAAGAGGATTTCACCCCATTAATCACAACTCTCTGGGCACGGCCATCCAGCCAGTTTTTAACCCAGCGAAGAGTACACCTGTCTATGCCATGATTCACCAGCTTCTCCAGGAGAATGCTGTGGGGGACGGTGCCAGAGGCCTTGCCAAAGTCCAGATAGACATTGTCCACAGCCTTCCCTGCATCCAGAAGGCGGGTCACATGGTCATAGAAAGAGATCAGGTTGGTTAAGCAGGACTTCCCCTTCCTAAACCCATGCTGGCTGGCCCTGATCCCTTGGCTGCCCTGCACTTGCCGTGAGAGCTCACTCAAGATGATCCTCTCCATGATCTTTCCTGGTACCGAGGTCAGGCTGACAGGCCTGTAGTTCCCTGGATCCTCCTTCCGACCCTTCTTGTGGATGGGTGTCACATTAGCCACCCTCCAGTCATCTGGTACCTCCCCTGTTGACCAGGATTGTTGATAAATGATGGAGAGAGGCTTGGTGAGCTCTCCCGCCAGCTCCCTGAGTACTCTTGGGTGAATCCCATCCGACCCCATAGACTTATGTACGTCTAGGTGCAGAAGCAGATCATTGACTACTTCCTCCTGGATTATGGGTGGGTTGTTCTGCTCTCCATCCTTATCTTCCAGCTCAGGAGGCCAAACACCCTGGGGATAGCTGGTCTGACTATTGAAGATGGAGGCAAAGAAGGCATTAAGTATCTCAGCCTTCTCCTCGTCCTTAGTTGCAACTTTCCCCCCCGCATCCCGTAAGGGATGGAGACTCTCCCTGGCTCTCTTTTGGTTGATGTATTTATAAAAGCTTTTTTTGTTGTCCTTAATGTTAGTGGCCAAGTTGAGCTCCAGCTGGGCCTTTGCCTTCCTAATTTTCTCTATGTATAACGTAACAAGATCGCTGTACTCCTCCGGAGTTGCCTGTCCCTTCCAAAGGTGGTAAACCCTCCTTTTATTCCTAAGTCCCATCAGAAGTTCCTTGTTCATCCAGACCGGCCATTTTCCCCACCCTTTAGACTTGTGACACTTGGGGACAGCCTGCTCCTGGGCCCTTAAGATTTCCTTCTTGACGAGCGTCCAGCCTTCCTGGACCCCTTTGCCCTTCAGGACTATCTCCCAAGGGACTCTCTCAACCAGTGTTCTGAACAAGCCAAAGTCCGCCCTCTGGAAGTCCAAGGTGGAGGTTTTGCTAACCCCCCTCCTTAACGTCACTACGAATTGAAAACTTGACCATTTCATGATGACTGAACCCAAGTTTAGTGATCTGCATGATCATTGCGGATGGACTGGGAAGTAGATGCAGAGGCCGAGTTTGGGGAACGTTAGCTGTTTGCTTTTGCAGTAGAGAAAAAGTGATGATGATCCTGCACACCTAGCATCAAAGTGGTATGAATTGCTGGAATTGCTGTAATTGCTGTGATTCAGAGCCGGGCAGTTCCAGGTGGAAGAGAATAAGCTTACTTAACAGTCAGTGGGCAGGATATGGAAAATTATGGGTCCTGCATAGCTGTTGCTTGGCCGTCTTCCATGTCGGTAGTATTTTGCGTTACTGTGTATGCTGTTAACACCTTGGTATATATGAATAGTGTGGTCGCACGATAGCTGCTTGGGGAACTATAACTTTGAACTGTGTAAAATTTATTTATGTGATTTCCATGGAGAGGTTTGGTTGTTTTTTGGTTTGTTTTTTTTTCTGGTGGAAGATGGTTAATTAGAGTAGAAAGGTAGGAAAATAAAAGGTGTGAATGTATGCTTATCTCATCCAGCTACGCGGGTAGCTTTACCTGCTCTTTAGTTATATGGTGCCTTGAATGGGATGTGAAAGTAATACCGAAGGTATCTCAGCAGGGCATTTTCCACATATTTGTATTGCAGCCTCCAAAGATGTTCAGCAAACCTGTCAGCTTCTCTGCTGCAGCTTGCATTCCTGATGACACGCGGTGAGGGGTGGCTCTGCTGTGCGGTGTGGGTCAGGGTGACCTACACTTCAATGGACCTGATGTGCAAATTATGATCACAGCATTTGGAGTTCAGCTCTCACCTGTAATTAGAAAGACAACATAAATTAAAATGAAAAAAGCTATAATCAAAAATTTCTGCTTTTTATTATAGCTCAACTAAAAGAACTGTTAATTACCTATAGGATTAGTGGATCTTTAATACCTTTAATGATCTGTTTAGTTTTGTCCTGAGGGCTCTCTTATGTTGAACCACACATTATTAATTACTGTGGAGACCTTCAAGCATCCTGTGAAGACATCTTATTTACTTTCATCCCTATTTGAAACAGTCATGGAACATATACTTCTTTTAGCCCTTTTTAACTCTTTTCCTGCAGCAAAGGAAGGATGGGCATTTTTGTTAAGTATTATTTATTCTAACTGTCAGGCGTTCTAAAATTCAAATAAACACAGGTCAAAAAGTGTAATAATTGTTGAGGAAAATATAGTGTCAGTCTGTTTCATCATTTCTGATAGGACTGAATGTAGAACAGAAGCTATGTTGAAATAATAAAGAAAGAAGAAAAAAGAAAATGCTTCATAGCCATGAGGTACATGAGGTATCATTAACAGAGTTAATGTTGTCCAGAAAGGAAGTCCTGGGATTATATGGCTTGGGACACTGTTCTAATATGTGAGGAGAGGTATCAGATGGAACAAATTTTACACTCTTTTTATTCAAAGGATCTGTTGTAGTCAGCAGGGCTGCAAAGCGAACATGAGTGAACTCAGGACAGGTGAAAATGGAATAAAGAGCAATCCCTTCAGAATTATGTGCAGCTGTTACTTCACATTGTAGCATTCCTCCCACCTGTGATGTTTTCTCCTTTCTCGGTTAGAGCAGCCCTACACATTGTGCAACCCCTTCTCTCTGTAGGATTGTGGCAACTTCTAAATGATCAAGCAAGATGATATGCAGGAAAACTTTATGCCCTTGATGGCATCTTGAACCGGTGCTTGAACATGTTCCTGGAATAATGTGAAAAGTAGCCATTGTGCCCAACATATGGTTTGGCTGGGGAGCGTAGGTGTGGTTTCACCTGCAAACAGTAAATATCACTCTTTTTAGAAAAAGATTTGAAATGGCGTAAATTACCATCAGTTTCACCTTCCTTGACAACATAAGATAAAATGTTGGGTTTTGTGCATAAGGAGCTGAGAGGTGGCACACGAGATCTTCTGATTATTTTCTAATGTGATTTTTTGTATGTAATATCAGGGCTTTGCACCAAGAGTCAAGGCGAGGGGCTATGGTAGTAACCTCCCAAACTGCCAAGTGGGTTTTGACAGGGCTTATCTGGCAAATCTGCAGTGTCTACAGGAGAGTTTTCAGGCTGGTGGCACGGGTAGATTTCAGATTGAGCAAATTAGCTGACAAAATGGATTTTGAAGGTTGCTGTGTTACACTGAGAGGTCTTTGCCATGGACAAAGGAAGTGACAAATAGCTTTCCTTGAAATGGATGCCAGCCACAAGCTGTAAATCAGCCAGAAGGACATAAAGCAACTAGAGAGACTCATTTCTCTCCTGAGAGAATGAGTGTCACATCAAGAAAGCCCATGTTTGATCATCCACAGGCCACTTGGACTCTAACGCTGGCACATGAAGCAGTTGTCAAACTTTGTGGTTTCTTGGTTTGGGTTTTTTTTTCAATTCTAAAAAACTAAGCCCCCTGCTGGCAAAGCCTGTCCTAGTGTGCACTCTGGCCATCAGCTCTTGTTATTCCACCAAAAGCCTGACTTTCACCTTTTCTTTCATGCTTTCTCCTCGGTCAAAATAACTGCAGCTGCCTTTTAGTCTTTGGCTGTCAGACTGAGCTGAGTTGTTCTGCGCCTTCTGTAGCTCTTCCCCTAAACTGTTCATGCATTTTCGTAATGAAACATAGGCTGGAGTTATCTAAACCTCCCATTTTAAATGTGAGAGCAATGTAAACTCTTGTATTATCAGTAAATAATTCCAAAATTCCCCTTACTGTTGGCAACTGGTTTAAGAGTGAAGGAATGTCCTGCATGTAATTACATTAGCAGGGGCTTGGATAGTTCAGCTTAGCCAATCAACTATGTAATACTTTTTATCTATGGAGCAGTTATTTACTTAACTGGCTACATGTTTTTATCTTTTAACATGTTTAATGTCCAGTTAAAGCTGTGAGAGTTAGAGTATCACTTTATTTACCAACATTTTAAATAGTGTAGATACACTGAAGTGGAAGATAAACTAAATGTTGTTTCTATCCAGGAGAATATTTGTGGAGGCGGCTTGTTCACTGGAAATGGCAATAAGAGATCCCGTAATGCAGTATACGTGTTGATTACACCTTTGCTAGGATGTCAGGAGCTTTTCCGTTGTAATGAAACTGTGAGTAAATGGGAACATCTTTCTTGCAAACTGGAAAGATAATTCATTCTGAATTATTGTGCATCAAGCCAGGGTGCATTGTACTCTTGAGATGTGAGTTGCTGCTTACAGAAGAGAAATACCTGTGCTGCTCAAGCCATGTGTGTCTGCTTCTGCAGATGGGTATCCAACTGAACTCAGCTCCTAAAATAATTATTGCTTCATCAGTGAAGCACACCAGTCTCCTGTGAACAAACCTGTAACGTTCCTGCAGCAATCTGCTGTTAGCTGTTCTTGTTACAGTGATGTAGACCAAAAGCTGTAGGTTGCCTATGTAGACTCGTGGGAGGCAGAGCTGGTTGGCAGCAGTCGTCTTTTATATTAGGGATAGAAAGCAACATTGCATTCATTTCATGTTGCTTATGAAAAAAACTGTAAAGGACAGGAAAATGTTCTTGTGGCAGTTCCAGAGAATGCATTACTGTAGATGGTGAGTAGTTTCCTCCATTGCTCCTTTGCTAGCAGAGAGATGCTCAGCTGAACAAGGGCCAGAAATGGAAGTGGTAATCATTAAACAAGCAAATCCACCAGTGGCGCTCTCCAAAAAAATCATGGCAGAACATACTTCCCAATCTGAGAGGTGCTAAGTCTCCTGCACAGGGCGAGGAGGACGTATGTGGTGCTGTGGGATGAGGGTGCTCAGCACCTTACAGAATCTCACGTGGTCAGTTGCAGAATTTGTGCATCTGGGCATGGGAACTGTGATCTGCACATTTCTCCCCTATCTGCAGAGCTATTCAGACACAACATTAAAGTGTGATTTGAATGTTCAGAATACCAGATAGTGCTTAACTGTTCTTAAGAACAGGTCAAAAGTTGCCATTTTCTCCCCTGGGTTTTTTTGAGACACATTCCTTTGTGTTCCAGCAGTTGAGAAAATAACCCTCCAAATTAGTCATTTTGTTTAATTTGGAGATTCCCTCTACTTAATCAGTTCCATAGGGAAGAAAAGTTTTTCATGTGTCAATTACCATTGCTTTTTTTTTTCTTTTTTTTTTTTTAGGTGAACATGTTTGTGGAAGGATTCCATGATGCTATTCTTCTTTATGCTCTAGCTTTACAGGAAGTTCTGAAGTTTGGTTTCAGTAAGAAAGATGGAGAAAAAATTGTTCAGCAAACACGAAACAGAACATATGAAGGTAAGAGTCAATGTGGAATTCCAGCTTTCAGAGTCAAAAAACACGGGTCTTTGTTGTGTGCAAAGCAAGGACTCATGCCCATTCCACTCTTAAATGAGAGGAAAATAGCCATTTGAAACCATACACATCACATACCTCACCGGTCACACTATTTTCTGCACCAACCCTTGAGGTCTTATTCATCTCAAAAAACTCCGAACAATTTAATGACCCTCACTGATGTTCTAAAGAAATGCCAATAATTTTCTCAGGCTCCTTCTTTGTTTTTAAAAAGATTACAGCTGCTCACTTTACTCTTGTGCATCTATTAGCTCTGAGATTGCCTCATTTTTTCCATTTGACTTTTTTATCTTAAAAGCCTGGGAATGGATAGAAGCAAGCAGGTGCCAGCGTTGGTTTTTTTTGTTTCTTGAAGGGGCTCCTTTGGGCCCTGGAAGGATTTCCCCCCAGCCTACTCTCAGGAGCTGTGTGTGTTATCTCAGAGGCAGCAGCTGAACAGCACTGTGCCTTTCTGTGCCGAATCCGGTAGGTTGCAATCCCTCAGTGCAACTGGCACTTGTGCGTCACCCTGCTGATGCAAAGCAACGTGAGTGCTTTTGACAGGTAGGAATCATAATAAAGAAACAGGATTATTGGTTTCATATGTCATCTCTTAGAATATTCCTAGCCTTTTCTTATTATAAGAGATTATATCCATTCTTTTGGTGTAGGATTGGCAAGATTTCCTATGAAAATGCCTAAGAGAAGGAAACATTTCCCCTAGATAAGAAGTGAATGATTAATTTGAACGTGTAGGAAGAACCTCAGTGTCCAGGTTCTCTGCTCCAAGAACACACTGGATTTAGCGGAGGATGGCAAGAAGGACAGCAACTCCAAACCTCTTTTCTGTTTTCAAATTGTGGCCTGAACACAAGGCAAAAAAGGTCTGCAGGGCAGCTTAAGGCAACACAGGGATTGCATCAAGTTATGCTGGTTGCAGTTGTTCCATAAGGAGCCCTGCACCAGCTAGAGATTGTGCTTGATGTCCCACTACTTCCCTTGCATCCATGTCTTCCCAAAACACACAGTTTTAACAGAGGGATTTTGGATTTGCCTCACTGTTTGGCTATCCTGTGTACGAACAGATGCCCCAGCACAGCGTGTCTGTCTTTTCTCTACTCCTACTTCTCTGCTCCAGGAGGCCACCAGCTGGTGTGCCCATTCAAGTCTTTCATAGTACCATGTGTTCAGAATCTACTATGCACGTTACATGGTTGATTCTCACACCTTTCTTGTAAAAACAGACAGGAGGAAAAAATATTCTCTTTTCCGACTTGTGAAAACCAGTTTGTTGTTGCTGGCTGCCCTGTCACAACTCTTCTGAAAATGTAACTGTCAAACTGAGCTGTGAGGGTGCAGTTGAAAAGGTCAAAATGCCACATAAGTCATATACCCTCTCCTCCCTTCTGGCAGTACTTCACTGGACATAATTTGCAGGGATAAAACTGATTTTGAAAGAGTCTTGTAACTTGATGTCTTGCAAGCCAGTCCTTTTATGAAGATCACGTCCCTTGATTCTGCCTGTAAGCCCCTCTCTGAAGCAGAGGCAGCATCGCAGAGTACAGTCCGTGCATGCACCCACCAGGCTCCACTGCAGGAGCGAAGCTTTATAATTCACTTAAAATTTTGCAGTCCTTGATGATGAGAACTCCAGTTTCATTAAATGGCATTAATTTAACCACTGACGTCTAGCTATCTAATTGCCTGGGCACCTCATTTTACAGCCTGCACTGAATAGGTGACCCATCAGAACTCCAACGGGATGTGGATGCTGTTTCCTGTAGTGTTCACAGTCTGCCAGCCGCAACTGCACAGGCATCATGTGCTTAGGAAAGGATAGGGCTGAGACGATCAAAAGGATTTCTTATTGCTCGGGTTGTTAGAGATACCCTGCTATGACTGCAGGGCACATTTTGTGGAGAATGTTTTCTATTCATTGGCATTTCCTCTGAAAAAGTAGGAAAATTTTCTGTATGTAGGTATCTAACAGAATAGAACAAAAAGAGAGTACAGATAAAATCCTTCCACCTTCATCCAAATGCAGTTCTTCATTGAGGTTGTTTCAGAATTTCCTAAATACATTTCTTAAGGAAGAACATCGAAGGAAATGTCAACATTTCAAACTCTTTGTTTTGATTCAGATGGAAAAGTTAAAATTAGTCTTTCCCATTAAAAAAAACACAAACAAACATAGGAATTCTCAGTTTCAGCAAATTTTAGTGCCTACTTCCAAAAATTGAACTTTGGCTTTATTAGGCCAGCAATGGTGTCTGTTCCAATTAACGCCTCCTGTCAGAACCAGAATCCAAATTGCCATGTAGGCAAGGGCATTGCAGCTCTTCGTAGTGGCCTCTTCCAGTGCTTTCGCAGCAAAGTGGTTTTTATACCCATTCTGTTTTCCTGCAAAATCAAATTTGCAATTGTTTGATTATTGTTATAGTGAAACAGATGCTTGACAATAATTTTTTTATGACCGCTACATGTTTTGAAAATCACAGTAAGTTTAAACATTCCTGGCATCGCTAAATGGGAGCAGAGACAAGATAAATGGAGGTGTGTTAATCTGTTTAATCTGTTGCATGTTTACTATCATTAGGTATGTTGAGGGGAATTTATACTTTGGCTGAATATCTGACCTCTGTCTTCTGATTTACAGTAACTGAGAACCTGATTTCTCTACTGCTTTGTGCCTGGTCTAGTCATGTAGTTGGTGCAACATGGATGTATAATGGTACCTGCTTGACTTGCTCTGGTGTAAATGGCTACGTTTGGTGTCAGGCAGTGGGGGATCACATTTGAGAATATCTGAAGGGAGAAAGTCTTACAGTGTCTTCATCGTAGTTAATTGGTATGGCTTGGTGGATTTCAAGAACCTGTTTGACTTACACTGGAAGAAGTTGGAGCCGTGTTCTTTGTACACAAGGGCGTACATTGAAAGGAGAGGTTCAGACCGAATACAAGGAAGTGTTTATTCACTGTGACAGTTGGTACAAGTTGCCCCAGAGAGGTTGTGCAGTTTCCATCCGTGGAGGTTTTGAAGACCAGATAAAACCCTGAGCATCCTCTTATTCTGACTTCCTGGCCAACCGCTGAGCGGGAAGTTGGACTCGAGACTTCCTGAAGCCTCTTCAAACTTGAGTTATCCTATGAGTCTATGATTGCCAGTTTCCCTAAAGTTTCCTAGAACTTGTAAAGAAGGAACTGAACTGGGGATCTTAAAATATACAACAAACAGCAGCATATTATGCAGTTGATCCTATGTAAATGCACATATAGTGCACATGGTGCCCCTTGTCCATGCCCCCTCCAGTATCCCCTCAGAGGTGCACCAACCCCATCAGTCTGCGGGACATCGGGCTGTGCCCCTGCATCCCCTGCAGCACATGAGCTGGACTCTCCTTATTTGAGTCATTGTTAGATATTTCAGGGTTAGGCTTTCTGTAAATAATTCACATTAAATATATTTGTGTTTTATTCTTACGTGCTGGCTTTTGGATTAGATTTTTCTCACGTATTCCCCAAACAGTCTCACACATTTGATATTTAAAAGGAGAAATGTTAAGAATTCAGGAATGCAGACACCGAGATGAAATTACAATTTCTTTTGGAATGCCAACAAAAATGCTGAGAGACTGATGAGATTTCCTGTCATATCGGTCTGTAAAAACCTGTGCACTGTTTTCCTGTTTTTCTTGGAAGGGCTTGGTATTTTAACTAATTAATTTTCTAATTCCTCACATGCCATTCTTCAGGCATTGCAGGGCAGGTGTCCATTGATGCCAATGGAGACAGATACGGGGATTTCTCTGTGATTGGAATGACGGACCCAGAGGCAGGCACACAGGAGGTAAGGAAACAGACACCATTGCAATTGGCCGCTGATGAATTAGCCAGTGTAATGTAACACAGTATCATCTGTTTATTTGGTGGGCATCTCTTTATTTAATATACACGTGAAAATGGTATTGCTTAATCTTACCAACATGGAGACCAAATCCCTTCTGTAAAATAATTATCTTGAAGAAGTTATCATTAAGTTTTTGTAAAGTTTCTTAACTTCTTTTCTTCAACGTCTTTCTTCACATGTCACTAGAGTCTTTAAAATTTAAAGAGTGAAATCTCACAAGCTAGCTAAGCACTGATAAATTTTGAATATTATAAGTCATTGTTTAAAATGAGCAAGATTCATTGGTAAGAGGAAAGATTAATCTTACGGCAACAGGGATGCACAAGTTACCCTGGTGTATAAACACAGTAAGTATATGTATTTTAATCTTACCCTGTGGTCAACCACAGGCAGGAGGGCAGACCTTGCCTCACCTTGTTTATCAGGCAGTAAGATCTGAGTGCCTTGTTTTCAGTCTTTAAGAGACATTTTAATCAGATGGATCCGTATACACCATGTGGGTAATTGCACTGGACGCATCAGGAGTGGAGGCAGCCAGACTGTGAAAAACAGTCTATGAGACATAGCACCAGCTGCACGTAGAGAATAGCACGACTGGGCTGGGTTTTTTCATGTGTACATTGCCCTAACTCCAGCTGCAGTGTAAAGCTTCTGTTAGTTGCGAAGTCAGCATCAAGCTAAGCTTTGCTGGCCTCCCTTATTTCATCAAGCCCAAACGTAAAGCAGCAGTAGAGCCGAGCTGGACATTTCTACGTGTGGATTTGAATCCATTGAAGTTATATTGTTCCTGTCAGTGCTGCAGCAGAGACAAACTCAAGAAGCCTTTTTAAAAGCATGAGGATGTCTAGTGTGTTTTGGTATGTAAAAGTGACTGAAAAACTGCAGCAGTAAACTGCAGACACTCCCAGGGGTAGGAGTAATCATCATTAATTGAAGCCAAGCACAGAAATTGGTTGGGATAACTTTGGCTTGAAACAACTTGTATCTCTTCTGTTCTTTCAGTCCATTAGCTTTTTATGTCATTTATCAATTTAATACCCCTCTCCTACCCTTCCTTCCATTGCTCTTTCACTTGCAATTTAAACTATCTTTTATATCTTTGATGTTACATTTCTGCTTTTAACATACTGCAAATTTTAATTTCCCTTTGCTTTGTTTATGATGTATGTAAATATACATGCAATTAACATATGTTACATGTGATTACTTGTTACTTGTGTCTTCTATATTCATTTCTACCCTCATGCCTCACTCTAAAAACATTGTTTCTTTGAGGCCTAATTTTATTCATTTTGACAATTTTTTCTATGTCTGTACCAGAATGTTTCTCAGCTGAACTGCGCCAGATGAATGGCAGAGCTGTTTTCCCAGGTCCATTCACGAAGTTTAAAGCTAGAGGAAAACAGCAGATTACCTAGTTTGACCCCTGCTGTGTTACAGGCAGGCAGGTTTCTTACCTTGTTTGGAGCCCTGTAGTTTACATGTGAGTACAGCTCACATTGCAACAGGCATTCGCTTTTCTTTTGGAGACACTGAAGAACAGGGACTGCCTTGCTTGCTGACTCAGTGTTCGTGCCCCTGTTTAACCACTCCTGCTCCTTAAAAATCCATATCCTACCTCTGATCTGAATCTGTTTGGTCACGGCTTATAGCTGTTTGTCCTTCTTGAGCCTTTCTCTGTGCTTTTGTATTTAGTAAGCCCTGCTAGTAGAGGACTCTCCCACTCCTGTTTGATAAATTAAACAATCTCTTTATGAATAGTCTGCTGCTTGCAAATGGTTTCTGAGGTTTTTTCCCCTCTACTTTTTCCAGTTTACTGAATATGCGTTTATTTTTGAACAACTGTTAAAAAAAGTCTTTCTTCTAAGAATTTATCTCCATGGAGAGAAATTAGCTCCTTTATTTAGCAGGAAATCTACTTTTATGTATTTAATCAGGGCAGGTGTTATCTTTTAACTCTTTCCCTTCAAAATGAAATTTATCTGAAAGATTTGAACAGGCTATCAGTGGCTTGAAGTCTAAACCCATTATATTAATTTATGTTTTTTATCCATGATAGGACAAATATGTCTTTTGATGTGCTTCTGCCATCACTTCTGACTACTTCAGTGGCATGATATTTGGCCTTTATCACTGTACAAAGATTTTTTTGGAATTATTTTACATGAGTGACCTACTACTGTTAGCACAATTTAGTCCTGTGACTTTGCAGTAGACCCAGCATATGTTGTCTTGAAAAAAGCCTGGATTTATTGTTGAGGACGGGACTGAAATTCTAAAGTATCTTAATGAATTGGTCTGAAATAATAGTCCACGTTACCAGAATAATAAGCATGAAAGGCCCTTTCTGTGTATATCAACAACTGCAGAAATACAAGGTGGAGAATGACAGGCTCTGTTGTAGTTCTTCAGAAGATTTGAAGATTTTAGCTGAACGTGATCAAGTACCTCCAGATTCTTGCAAAATAGAAAAGTCCAGGCTGGAGTGTGTAGTTGGGAGCCTCAGCACACAAAGTACTTGAAATGATACTTTCCCTTATCTGGGTGTCAGTTTTGAGCACTCAACCCACTATGGAGCAATTGAGGAAAGCCCAGGGACAGCAGGAGGAATATTCTGTGTGAACATATAAGAGAAGCCTGAAGGCAGACCAGATAAGAGGCTGTGAATATGCAAAGTGATGTTTGGGAAAGGAAGAGTCTCTGTGACCACTGGCAATTTGATAAGTGGTGGTGGATAATTGCAACAAGGGAGGTTTAGGTTACATGTTAGGGAAAACCACTGACAGTAAGGATAGCTAAATTCCAGAATAATTTCCTACAGAACTTGTCTAGCCTCCATTTTTGGAGGCTTTTAAGAACAGGTTAGATAAACATCTGTCAGGAATGCTTTTGTTCAGCTGATCCTGCCTGGGGCCAGGGCATGCACTACATAACCTCCCACAGACCCCTTCAGCTCCACTCGCTGTGATTCAGCATCCTGCCACAGGAGTCCAAGTGAGTGATGCTGCTCTCTTTGTTTGTTTTAATTCCCTAAGTTGATAGGAAAATCTTTTCATTCCTTTCTTTTTTGCATAGGTGATCGGGGACTACTATGGAAAGCAGGGGCGTTTTGAAATTCGATCAAATGTGAAATATCCTTGGAATCACGGCAGGCTGCGGCTAGATGAAAGCCGGGTTTCGGAGCACACAAACAATACACCATGTAAATCATGTAAGTTTAGTGACTTAATGCTTCTGCCCAGGCTGACAGAGAGAGGAATCCACGTGGTGATGCAACATAACGGGCCCTATTAGATGGCTTAGCACAGTTGTACAACTGAGACATTGTGACTGTGTCTCTCTGCTGACTGTTTGGGAAGTTAAGGTCTGGCAGCCGTGGATAGTATGTGGTCTGACTCACTTCCCTCAGCTTAAGCATGACAGTAATCATGATGCACAGCCCAGGGCCCTGGAGGCTTTAGGACTTTCCAGGGGTTAAAAGGTAAAATCTCTTTTAGCCAGAAAGATGGATATAACTGAAACACCCAACAGAGAATAATCATATTGATAATTAGCAGCTGGGGAGGCCAGTGCTGATGGGAGCAGTGCTCTACCAGCGCAGAATGATTTTCAATGCTATGAGAAGGAACTGCGAGGGGCCCAGTAGGCTAAGAAGAAGTGAAGTCAGTTGAATGGGGCAACACCTGTGAATCCAGAAGGCAGAGACTACCCTCCATAGAGAAGGTGTCCTTGTTGTCCAGTGTACTGACTTTGCAGACCATGTTGTACTGAGGAAGACATTGCAGGGAGGTAAGGGAGAGAAGATAGTGGTGCCTCAGTGGCAAAGGGTGGTCTCAGCTTTCCACAGGAAACAAATTTGCTAGTCCTACAGTGAAAAGGTATCTGCAGCCTGATAATTCTCCGATCCCTGAAAAACCTGTGCCTACACACATGCTGTAGAGGCTGTTTCCAGGCCTTACCAGCATGGTGTAGCTATGCACCTTCTTCCTTCCGCACATCCTCATGTACAGACAGAATTCCCCCACGGGGGTCAAGGATAAATGAAGGGGAGCGAGCAGTTTAATTTCCTTAATATTTCTGGATTCCTTTCTGCAAACTCAGGTAGGCATGGAAAGGGGAGTGGGCTGAAAAATGTGAAAATGCCATTGTTCTTCAGCTGCCCTGTGCTTTGTGGAGCGACAGTCCCTACTTGGGCTCCCCTTAGCTACTGTGTCCCTGCTCTGCCTCTGTTGAGATTTGGAACAATGCACAGCACGTATGGCTTTAACTTGGAACAGCATAGGTTCAGAAAAAAAAAATAAATTGATAAGCTTTTGGATAATCATACAGTCATTTTAATAAACCTGGGTGATAGAGGGTTATGATGCTAAACCAGGTGAAATTAGTTTGTTTCTGTTATAATGACTCAGGGTGTATTCAGTGCTGAGTCCTATTATGCGCGTCATTGTAATCTCAGTCTGTGTTATGATTCAGACCAAGCCGTCCAGACCAGTTTCCTGACAACATTCCTGTGTTTCACGTTTCTAGAATTGTGTCTTCATGTGACACCGATGTTGGAGGCTTCCTTAACCCCAAAGAAAGCAAGGACAAAAAATAAACATGCAGAAACTGGAACTAAGGAAGAGGTTCCCATAGACTCCTGAGCTCTGAAAGGCTTTAGTTATTATCTGATCCTGGGCAGTCATTTCCTAGTTGTGTGTATTTTCCAATATGCGAATGCAAATAGTTCTCAATATGAACCGCGATTGTTTATTTTTCCCCTTTTCAAGCAGGTGGTCTAGGAGAATCAGCAGTTACAGGAATAGTTGTGGGCGCCTTGCTCGGAGCAGGACTGCTTATGGCTTTTTACTTTTTCAGGTTAGTCCAATTCATTTAAAGTTCTGTAAACTCTTCACTCATCACGCAAACTTCTCAGCTTCTGGCAGCACATCCTTGATGTGAGACAGAGAGGTGCCATGATAATCTGTAGTAACATTCCCACCAAAGACAGTGAACACACTCTGATTGTCCTTTTGTGTACATCCAAATCATTTTACTGACTCAGGGCCTCATCCTGTAACCATGTACATCTCTGAGTAACTTTACTCATGGAAGTAATTCCTGTGAGTTCCTTCCAGTCATTCACAGTTCTTTAGTATACTAAAGTGCCCTGGCCTTGAAAGCCTTCTTTGTTTGGTACTCCTTGCCAGCACAATTGTGCAGGCTGTGATTGTGCGAGAGATTTATATGACTTGCCTGGTACCATGCTTAGTTTTTGAGTATTGTGTGGAATTGTGCTGGAATATAGAAAGGTTTCTGGTTTGGTATCAGAGAGCATTTGGATTTCAAAGCTGTGCATTTAACTTAATAAGCTGCGGTCAATGCAGGGTGACCAGTGTTTTATTCCTGTTTAAGTAAAATAATTCTTACACTGCTAGTCAGCAAATCTAAAGTCTTGAGAGTTGATCTGACACTGACAGAATAAATTAGTTATACATGTTCAGCATTTTATATATATGATAATTTGTCCTCTTATGGTAAGAGAAAAGATAGGTAGAAGAATAGAATTAACCTCTGCATATAACAATCAAATAATTTTATCCAATAAAAATACCTGTTTATAATTAAATGTTAACAAAATTAAACAAGCAAAAACCGCTTCAATTCACCAGCACAATTCCAGGGTTTCAAAAGATATTCAGGATTATTCATCCAAGCAGTTACAGCTGAAATTCTGCACATCAGTTGTAGTCTTGCATGTGTCTGGTGCTTATATAGTATGTTATTTGGGTTTGAAACAAGATAAGTTAGCTGGCACTGATTAAAGACTGTCTTTAAAAGACAAAAGAAAAAGAAAACACAAGTCTGCCTTTATAGTGTATGTCATCAGAGGTTTTTGCATCTTTTATACGTTCTTAATCTGAGGTGGTAGTTTTTAGGTGTGTTTTTTAGCATGGCTGATATTGGGAGGGACTTGGTGTATGAGGACAAGAATGAGGCAAAAGACATCCTGAGCTGGTATGAAACTGTGCAAATCATCATTGTAGGAGCAGGACTTGAACTTTTAGTCACGTGACACAAAGATTTGGATTGGAAATCTGTGTGAGCAAAAATGAGTGTGTAAAAGTAGATGTACACACATGAACTCAACACCCAGTCTTTGGATTTATGGCATTTTTTTGGGTGCAGTTCATGTCGTCCTTATGTAAAAGCTAAACCAGGTCAGAAGAATGCCTCTTAGAAGCTCCTGTTTCTCTCCATCGACTGAAGGAATTTGCGGGTACTCTGTCAGATAGCTGTGCGCATTTAAGACATCTAAAGACACAGGAGTGAATTTCATCCTGGAGATCTGATTGCACCCACTGAAAGCAGGAGTAGGGACAACTCTCTAATTCCACCATTAACAGTAAATATGTGAAACAAAACATATACAGGATGTATGAGTCAGATTTTCAGAAAATGCAGGTCTAGGAATTGTGGTCCTGGAAATAATTTGTATCTGCAGCTTCTGTACCTTTCAGACTGCATATGTACTTTCTGATTACATCTAATTTGGATGTGTAATTACCACGAATGAGCATGCAAACACGGCTTTAAGTGTGCATGCAAACTGTTAAAAGATCTGTGTAGCAGTTCTAATACATAGCTTTGAAAGGATTTAAACTTAGAGCACTACATTTCTAAAATGTGGACCTGTCCTCATGCATAGCTGCTACTGTGCATGCTCCGACCTGTGGAAGGATCTGACTTAAAAATACATAAATGAAGTAAAGAACATAGGTTTTTCAAGTTATTTTGGAGCCTACTGATACAGACACAAATATTGGGGAATCTTTTCAGAACTTGTAGGTTCCCACTTCCTAATGAGCCATGTTAGCCAAATTAAAACCTTGGTGTTTTGAAAAATCATTCTTCCACTGCTGCATGCCTAGCTCTTACTCCTGCTACACATGCGAGCGGAGCAGAGCTTCCCTTGGCATACAAGGTTTTTGTCATGCATCTGCACAAGCGGTACCGTGTGCGCATGGGGCTGGGCTAATGCCCTTCTGAGAAATTAGTCCTGAAACTCAGTAGAAGCGTAAGTGCATAAAATAGAAATATGAATCTTCTTATGATTTTGGGGGGAGATTTCAGTACTAAAGGGCAAACTGAAAGACAGACAGAGGGCTTGTTTGACGTATAAAGTAACATAACAGAATTCTTCAAAACGTCCTAGAGGAAGACACACAGGAAAAACCATTTGATGCATGAGCAATTGTAGTTACTTCTTATCTGTCTTCTACATCCCTCTTCTTAATTCATCATACTACCTCCTCTGACATTACAAACATAGAAGCTTTCTCAGAGGGAGATGGGAGGGTTAGTTAGTAGATAGTTTCAGTGAGAAACACAACTGAATAAAGAGTCAGATCTGTTGTTTGAACTCTGCAGAAAGTGTCCCCTCGTATACTGGAAAGAAATTTGGCTTTGATCAATATAAGGCAGTGATGTGACACAGTTCACATGACACTTCACAAAAACTTCCTAATCACTTAGATCAGAAATGTTCAAAGAAGCAAATGTCTGTGTCTTGGTGCTTTGAGACTGCCGTGTAGAAACTAACAGGCATTCTTGAGCCTGGGTAAAATGTTTCAAGGCAAACTACTTTAATCTTTGACCAGGGTTTCACATTCTGCCACATTTCATTTTTCAACTGGCACCCAGCTGTCCCCTACAGGCATTCTTTATAAGGGAAGTCCTGTTATTCTATAGCTGGAGAAGGATTTCTCACTCTGTTCCTCTCCTTTCATGCAGAAAGAAATACAGAATAACTATTGAGAGACGAACTCGACAGGAGGACTGTAACATGGGGAAACATCGGCAGTTACGTGAAGACTCCATTAGATCTCATTTTTCTGCTGCATAAAGAAGAATAAGAAGAAAAAGAATCCCATTCTTCCTGGGGAAAAAAAGAATTAGGGAAAAGGACACAACCAAAGACATCAGTGTAAAAAGAGGAGGCTCTTGAAGAACTCACTCTTTTAAGCAGTAATTTTGTCTTAATTTCTTTCAGAAGCTCAGGAATGATTTATTAATCACATTATGCCACATGGCCTTTCATCTCATGAAAAAAGAAAATGATGCAATTTGATGTTATTGGATGTACTTAATATGTAAAGACAGTATTTCTTCAGGCATATATCAAGGGCAGCAGATCTGGGTTTAGTTGATGGGGAATGCCTCATTCTGTTCCCTTTTTTATTTTTTTAGCTTCTACCACCTCCTTAATTGCATCTCACCCATGGGTATCAAACATGCTTTCACAGGCACAGGTGCTGGTTGCTGTCAAAAGGAAAAAAGGGATTCATTTGGGGTATGATCCTGCATCACTGAATCATTGCCATTGATTATAGGGGATACAAGATTGGGTGTATGGAGTTAGTTCTTGGAGGGAAGTGGCACTTGGGTGTAATTAACTCCACTGGGGTCTAATTTACTCCACTGAGAAAGTCAGGCGGGTGGAAATACATACAAACCATTCCTTGTTTGTGTAGTATCGCAGTCAAAAGCACTGATTCTCACTCGTAGGTGCTGGGAGTTAGGTAGAACGCCAGTGAAGGAGGAGGAGTTTCACTGGTGTGAAACAGTGAGAGAGAAGACAGTCAGGTCTCTGGAGAGGACTGGCTGAGTCTTCAGTCTAATATGTGTTTTATCATGCTCTTTTCTCTCCACTGCCGTGACTTTTCAGAGAGGTAAATATAGTCCATGTAGAGCCTGTTCCTGTTCCTGGTGAAGTCGATGGCAAAATCCCATTAACTTCAGTGAGAACAGGACTGCATCCAAAATTGTAAATATGAAAGTGTTTGTATAGCTGAAGCAACTCAAAAGGGGATTTTTTGTGTAAAAATGACATTCCATGCTACCATTTTATTTTTAGGATATTTTTTATCTTGTATTTTTCTATTAAAGTATCTATTTTTGCTTTGGTAGGATTAAAAATTAAGGGAGAGAATGTTTTGAAGACATTTTTTTATGATAGGAGTAACATGCAGGGAAAGTCAACAGCTGTAAATACGTTTTAGAACCAGTATTTAGGGAAGGAGAAATGACTTTATGGATAGTAATGGACTTTTTGCCCCACTTTCTTCTCCAGGCATGTGCAACATTCAAATCATTATTTAAACAATGTAAATGCAGTTACTGAATTGTCTATGTGATGGTGGCCCTGATCCTGAAAATAATGAACTTTTCACCTGTTAAATAGCTCTGCATTAGTCAGTGAGACTAAAGGAACTACCTTCAGGAATCAGGGTGGTAAAACACTGCTCTAGGGCTGACCTTAATCCTGCTGCCATCGATGTCTCTGGGACTATTGCCATTGATTTTACCAGGAGCAAAACTGGATCTGTGGTGAGTCAGCTGCTGACAGGTTATTTTTTACTAGACGAAGGAGACCTCTGCGCTTTCTAGTCAACAAATGGAAATAAACAGTACCAATTATAAATGTGATGAGGAGGACCCATAGAAATATTGTCTGGGAAAACTCAGCTATGACTGTGGTTCTAGTGCGTGAAATCTTTTGGTTTATCCTATTCTGATTTCGTAAGCAGAACTTTCTGGTCTCAGCAGTTATAGTGAAACATAGTGAAAGTTAATCTCAAAAACATAGTGAAAGTTAATCTCAAAACTGACACTGAAGCCGGTGTTCTACAAAACTTCCAGGCCCTGAAAAGCCAGAGTGCCAATTCAGAGAAACCATTTTGGGATAGCTCAAAGTGAATGAAGAGCAAAATCTGGCTCTGTCTTCTTTCGGCTGCCTTTTATTTGTTGATGAGGAAATACCCCACGGAGTATTTCCTTGGACTTTTTTTTTCTTATGGTTCACTTATCTCCTAGCATATGCAGGGGTTCACCACCCACCTTTGTGAAATACTGTCCCGTGTCCCAGGTGGCCAGAGGGCAGGGCTTCCTGACTCTGAGGGCATCTCCAGTGTAGGTGGTGGCTGTAGACCAGGTAGATTTGGTGTCTTTAGGACTCACTGTAACAGCTGTTGTTCAGATGGTAGATTTCCGTCATCCCATTTCCCAGTCTGGGCCCGTATGACTTCTGCAAAGGTGCCTTAGCCAAAGTAACACTGCATTCAATGGACAGTTTTCTGAAGTAGCCTCCTTATCTCATGGGCACTGGAGAAGAATGTAGGCTAGAGCAGCATTCATGGTGCTGTGGAGCTGGGGAGAAAAAAAGGCTTCCTGATTAGTTTTTGGAATTTGTTTCAAGCAGTTGAGTTTGTCAAGCCCCTGGGCATGCCTAAGGTTTGGTGTTTTTTAAATCATTTCCAAGGGGGTTTTGATCTGCTTCTAGTTTTGCAAATATGCCTTTCAGCATTTTTACTTTCTTTTCTCCATTTGACTGCTTTGCCACAGAAAAAAGGTAAGAACTTTTCTAAATAAGTAAAGAAAAGAAGGCATGATTGAAGCATAAACTTTTTTCAAAATTATGTTTGTTATGACTTGCCTTGCAGCATGAACTAATGTTCAAACAGTCACTAGTTAGGGAGCAAGACAGTAGTGTAGATCTGCATTTTTCCTGTGCCATGCACAGTCAGGTCAGACCAGAAGATCTGAGCCAGGAGATCTGTCTGGGACAATAAATTGTTAAGACAATTTTTTTATTATGTCGTCGTACTATAACTAAACATATTTGGAAAAAAAAGTATAGTGCAAGGTCACTTTTTAATTAAAAAGATAATAATTCTGATACCCAATTTTATGTGGGGTTTTCAATCATGGCCTCAGGCAGTGTTTTTATGAGATGTCTGTGGCTGGGATAGTGAGGAGGCCTAGCCACAGCTTTACATCCCAGCACCTTCTAAGAGAGGTGAACCTTTCATGCCCATTAAAACATTTTAGATCAATGGACTTTAATCTTCCTAAACTGGTGCACACCTACCTGTGCATTTTTCCCATGGAAGTGTGGAGATCATTTAAGACGTTTCACATAAGTAGATTCCTGTATAGCATAAATAAACTTGCTCTTCTTAGCTGCCTTTCACAGGCCTCTTGCTAATAGTTCCCAGGTCTTCTAGGACCATAGATCAAAAACTGCCTTGAGTTTAGATTATTCAGCAAAGAGATTCTTTACCAGCTAATGCACTTTTCCTTTCTGGTTCATCTGCATTAGCTCAATGCCACAATGTTTAGGCTTCAAACTTTGTAAGGGAATGTCTAATCAAAATAATAATAATAATTGATTCTCAAAAGAGTTTTCAAAACCTACATTTTTGGCTTCAACAAATTGCCCGTATTACAAACATATGTCTGTATTACAGAGCAGCACAAGGAGGGCCTTGACTCAGCTCAGCACTTTAGAATGCACTTAAAATATGTTCAACTTTGGCTTCTAAGTGCTTTGCTCGCTTGGGACCAAAGGGTATGCTCCTGGCCATGGCTGAACCAACAGGAAGCTTGCCATATGCTTGAATCAGAGAAAGGTTGTCCCCATAGGCCGTATATTTATTGCTAAATCTTACAGTTGTGTCTGTTAAATTGCAATTGAACTTCAATGGCTTCATACTTATTGTTTGTCAAAGTTTGACAAATTCTGCTAATTAATTCAGCGGTTTTTAATTTACCAAATATTTGTCAGCTTAATAGCTGAGAATTCTGTGGACAAATTACCTGACTTCCACCCTCTTATCTTCAATGCGTAGACTTCCAATGCAAGTTGACAAAGACGAAGCAAAACTTTCAATAGTACCTGTGATTTAGTATGCTGAGACCCACAACTTTAGAATCAGGTGCTTGGTCCTGGGACATTGGTAGTTCTGGAAGTTTTGTTTATGGACAGTTTGTGTGTCCCGAGTTGCCTGTGACTACCACCATCACCAGTTAGTTACCAGTTCCTTCTGTGATGTGCTTCACTGAAGACCAAACCCAGCTGAGTTCTGAGAACCCTCACTCATTGCTAAAACTTTTGATTGATTGTGCTGTGCGCCTTGCAAGATTGTGGCCAGAATTCAGTTTATGAAAGAGTTATATTCGTTCACTTCTGAAAATAAATTGTATTCATCTATTTTTAATTTGTTTTTAAGAAATGTTTTATTGCATTATTGAAATTATTTTGTTGTTTCTTTAATGGTGAGTTATTAAGGTGTAGCTAATGCTTTGAGAACATTTGTGCTGGACAAAATAAGAGTGTACTCCCTGACAGCATGTTTTACTGGGAGGTTGATCTCTGATTCATTTTCTTGCTTGGAGGTGCTATCACACTGTCATCAAGCTGACAAGAAAACCCTCTCATTGATTCAGAGGAAGTAAACTCAGGCCCTACATGAAGTGTCTTCGGGCTTTAAACTCAGCATCTTGAAGCAGTTCAGAGTGAATTTCTCAGCTTTGCAGTAGAACAGGCTGCATCAGCCTTAGCTGACCTTGGCTCCAGTGCGATTTTCACCTCATGAATGCCATAATGCTCCTGGAAAGCCAAGAATAGACATCAAAGACAGGAAGCTAATAGTCCTGGTCGTAAATTTCTTTGGCAATCCAGTCCACCTTTTCCGGAGCTCAAGACAGTTCCACATCCTTCACTACCCTCCTCTGTGCTTCAGAGTAGCCATGTAACTGGTCTAATTCTTAAAATAAAGCAGTTGAGGTTATTTTTTCTCATTTTCTCCCAGGGTAGTGTGAACACTCTGGAATTCCCTATTTTTTTCATGCTCTTTTCTCTAGCTTCAGAAGTACTTTGAAAAGAGACAGCCATTTTCCATCATTTAGTCAGAAATGCTTCAGTGAGAGGTGTTTTTTTTTACGAAATTTCAGCCATTGTTCACTGCTGCAGTGCTGCTCAGCTGCCAAGCACACCTTGCTTTGGCCCGTGGCCACACCAGCCACTATCTGAGATCTAGACCCACACTCATCTGACGTTGCCTGTCTTTTAACCAAGCAAAGTTGAGAAATCGGATTGACCAAAAACTTTGTGAAGTTTAATCTGAATTTTGCAGCTGGCATCCAGTCCTTTTAAAAACACCCAAGGCTGGCACTATAAATTTTGGTTATAGAAGCAGTTCCATTCAAGCTAAAATGATTACTGGGTGCCACTGGGCTCACAGAAATTGCAGTCATCCAAGCATGGTGACATGATGTCAGGTGATGCCAGCCAGTCTTTTTTTTTTTCTTCTTTTTACTTTAATTGTTGTTGCTATAAAATGACATCAAATCTAGTGACCACACTCCCCAGAGCAGGGCAGAACAGAAATGCGAGTTTCTAAACGTACATTACCTTTTCTGTTGGTTAGGAACCTGCCCTAGTAACTTGCCTCACAACAGTGAGCAGTGAAGGTACAACTTTCAGCAAAGTGGGTTTTTTGTTGGAGGCAGTTTTAGCCCTTTTTAGAAACAAAGAAACAAAAAAGTTACTTATTGGAATACATTTTTAAGGACATACTGGAAAAAGTTTCATCTTCAGATGCATTGTATGTGTCTACTCTCCTTCCGCCCCCCCCTTTCGTCTTGCTGTTGAAAGCACAAAAGGATTTGTGTGTGTGTGAAACCTTTCAAGTGGAAGAACAGAAGTGTTTGCACTGTGCATATCTCTGCTTAGAGGCAGAAATAAATTCACATGTCCTGAGGCCTGTATTTTTTCCATTCTCAGATACCTTTTAACATCCGAGCTCTGAGACTGATGGAAAACGATTGTTGAAAGCAAAACAAATAGCTGTTTGTGAGAGACCTCAGAGCTGGCTGTCTGCAGGGGTCAGCAAGCTGTGCGGCAGGCTTTGACAGTGTCTCTTCTCTCCTAGAGAATGACAGGAAGCGTAAGTGCTGGGGTTTGCCCCAGTGAAGCCTTAAGTCTGGCATAAACGCAGCTCTCGGTTTATCTCACCCATAGAGGAGGAAAGGATAAAGGTTAATGTTGGTGTTTTCGTGAGGTTACTGCTGGTTTTGATCAAGAAGGTAACACTGCCATGGTTTTGAGGCTTTCTTGAGCTACTGTTTAGTTATGTCCAGTGTATCATTACATAGACTGTTTTATTACGCTGTTACTTTTTCCAGAATTTACCTTTCAGAATGCCTCCTAACTGACATACACCGAATTTACAGCATACAAAACTAGCTTTTGAAACGAGAGGCTTCACTAACCACTAAGTTAATATTCTGCATCAAAGGCAAAATATTCTAAATATTAGAACACTGTTAAAGTTTGTATGTTAAGCTATAGTACTTCAGAAATCTTATGTGGATTCATTAGGTGTTAAATCTTTGAAAGGTTAAAATCCACTCTGTGTGAACTGTTGCTTGGTGTTTCTGTCATGTGAATGTTTCTAGAGGACACTTGAGCAAGCAAAGAAAGCATACCAAAAAGGGTATTTTAAAAGATAATCTTGTTTTAATGGTTTCTTTTGTAATCTCAACTGGTATGCACAGGGAACACACAATTCTCCCCCCCAAACTATGAACAGAGGTTTTGCCAATGTTTCCTAATGAACCGTCAGCAGACATAATGAGCACGGCTAGGTTGGTTCATACTTGGTGGTGATCTGGACTTCTCTTTCTCTGTGATCTGTGTGTGCAGTGTGACAGAGGAACGAGCGAGCCACCACTGAAAAGCCAATACTACAGTTACTAATCAGTGGTCATTTATCATTGTGCCGTGTGAGATGATAAATGTGTCCTCCCATCTTTAGTATCTCCCTGATGTAGCTTTGTGGCAGATGTTGTGGTGACTTATGCAGTATAGTATGCAAAGGATGAAAAGATCCGTTGAGAATATAGGGAAAATATCTGTGCAATTGAGTAAGGGAGAGAGAAGGGGGAAGATGCTGAGAGATTGATTATACTCCCATGATGATACTATTGACTGCACAGGGGATGGAATCGGGCTCTTTCTGCAGAGTACCCTGTATTTATTATTCAATATCTGCTTTCTCAGAGACTCAGCAGAAAGCTTATTCACCTTTTAAATCCCACATAGACCCCTTACCTAAAATTGAAACGGGCTGTAAGTGGTGAATAGGACCTGCTCAGGGTATACCGTGCCCTTAGGTCGGGTATTTACCTGTTAACAATGTCATCTTGATGTGCAGGTCTTAAAAGCGCTGAGAAGACTTCAGTAGAGTGGCAGGATGAAGGCAATGGGTAGAATTTGGTGTGTTTCTTGTGCGTAGGGTGTAATTATCACAAAACTAAGAGGACTCAGGATAGACGGTGTGGACGTTAAATTTGTCCCCTTTTTTCGGTGATACTGTTCGTTATTAATGTAAAAATACTGGACAACAGAGAAACCTACTACCAGTCTAGTAGAAAACAAATGGAAAGCTGCACAGTATGTTGTACTGATGTAAGTAGAACTATCTGCATATAATGTGATTTTATTTATTGTTGTTTTTGTGTAGAGGAGAGTGCGTATTCATGATTGTGGATATAACCTTTGTTTATTTGTGTAATGTATTTTATTTCTTTTACGACTTGATCATTTAAAGTATCTACATTCATTGGTGTCCTTTGACTTTTTATTCTGTGCATTTTCTTTCACACATTTTAAAAATGCAAGAATATCACATAACCTAAATTGTAACAAAATGTTTCCATTAAAGATGTAGGAATATATTATCACCTATTTCTGTGGTGTCTTTTGTCACCTGTTTACTATGTTCTTGGTCTGTTTCATATAGAGGCTTCTATCAGGTGGTATGGAGTTAATAACAGGAAGGTTATTCTGGGTCTAAGATACCATGTAAACCCCTGATTTTAATGACGATTAGCAACTGATTAAATCAGGAATCAATCTAACCTGTCTTTGGGAAGAAAATTCCCCCTGGTATTTTAAGGTCTGGGGAAGGTTTTAATCAGTATAAACAAACTTTGGATATTTTTCCATTTATTCTCAGTCCTCCTGAAATGCAATTAAATAGGAACCAAATTATTTAAATACATTGGAACCTTAACTAGTAAGCATTGATTTTTATGGCCTGCAGAGAGGCAAAACTCACACGATTTACTAAGCTACAAGTTCGTTTTGCAGCAATCTTATCAAATCAGGGGAACTCAATTCTGTTTCTTTCCTGTGCTTTTACATACAGTCTTCAAATTATCCTGTTGTGTCTAGCCCTCTTCTTTCTGTGTGCATGTGTCTGTTGTAGCAATGTTGCCAAATTTAAGATTTGTGCTTGAGAGTGTGCCAGGCCTTTATAATCTAAAATAACTTGGAAATGAGTGTGAGGAAGAAATATCTGATCACAATTGTATCAAAACCACAAGTACCAAGAATTCACTGGAGAGCTGATAGATGGAAACATCCTCTGGGTTAACTATGAACCTAAAATCTTTCTGCAGCCCAGGAAAGAAAAAAGCAAAGAGCAAAAAAACAGGCTTGGAGAGACCCATTCAGTTAAGGGAGGGTTGAGCTACTTTCCTAGCTGCAATGCCTTTCACTGGTAAATCTCTAAATTTGTCACTAAATTTAATTAACTCCATACTCCCAGCAAGGAAATTAATATTACCAGCTTGTACAGTTGATTAAAGGTGCAAAGAGATTAACTTTTCAAAACTAGAAGATCTTCCTGATATATGTAAGAATTGAGATTACTTTAAATCTGCCTCCTCAGAGATACACTTCTAATTGTATGAATGTTTTACAGGTAGAAATTACTATTTCTCCTGCTTTTGCTTGATGGTTATGTTCTTAAGTCTTCATCCCATTGCAAACAGGAATTCACTGGAAATACCTAGCGATTTTCCAGTATTTCCATATAAAGCACTGTAGAAAAAAATTGTACAAGTTATGTTTTGTGTTCCTGATAACTGCAGTAATCATTAAAGGTGTTTTGTGATCTTTTCAAAAGTGCACATTTTACATGACTCATCTCCAGTCTCTTCTAGCAATTTAATATTCTAGTCAGGATAAACTAAAGATCAGTTTATTAATGTTTACTAATATTCTAAGTTCACTACAACTGAGATCAGTAATAATACATGCTTTACTGCTGCTATATTGTAGGGATATGTTGTCAGGGAAGACAGCAGGAGGAACTTTTGACATCTTGCCCTCATTGACAGCAATGGAAAAAAATATAATCAGCTTCAATAAAATAAAGTTTTCGCTCAGGTTTGGAAATATGGCACGAGCGATTGTTGACTCAATTTATGTTCAGTGTATGACCCTCAGGCTATTAGTGCGTGTCATTACCTTCACAGTGGCAGGACTTTCTTCCACTGTCACTAGATTTTCTTGTCTAATATCCTTCAACATGAATGCTTGAGGTATGTGTGATAAATTGTGTACATATATACATACATTGATATTTACAAAACAATTCATCCAAGTGTGTCAGGTATCTTTTTGTCAGAGTACTGACAGTCTGACAGGTAAAAATTTCATTTGGTGAAATTACTTATGGCAATTGATCTTCAGTGGTAGCAACTTTTGGATATCATTCTAGATATCCTGTAACCTAGCTCAACACATTCTTGTGGCTTTCTTAGGAAACTATTTCTTAGGGAACATTCATCACATTTCTGAAAAATTATGGTGGCATTTGAGCCAAATCTTGGTCTTGAACCTCAGCCAATGTTTTCTTGAGTTGAAAGAGCACTGCCAATAAAAAGTAATTGTACAACTGACAGAACCTCTTTTGTTGCCTCGTAGGAATAACCATAATTTACAATCTGTAATGCCAAATGCCAAAAAGGGTCTCCCTGTGTACATACACTACTCTTGGTAAATTTTCCTGACTCACGTTAGGGTTGGTTTGATGGTCTTCACTCCTCTGCCTCAGAAAAAAGAAGATCCTATTTCCATTTGTACGAGTAATTACTCTGTCCAGCTATTTGTTTGGCAGTGCAGTGGTTTATTACCAGAGTCTATTACTTCTTGACACTGCCATTCAACTTACACAGTAAAACCTGGCTTTCAAATTTTCGATATATATGTATATAGTGTAAAAACTACCAGATGGCTAAAATTGTAACCATGGATTTATGTTTGTCCAGGACATAAGGGGACTTAGGAAGTCCATGTCTATGGAAGCTCTGTTCTTCTCCCATCTACATTTCTACAGTACTAAAGCAATTTCCCCAGCCTACTTGTCCTGGTTCTGGCAGGGCTGGGGCTAAACCACGACACTACTCTATTCCTACTACTCACTGTGTGAACAACCACCAAAGATCGACTACTAGTGAGCTGTCTATGAGCCAGAAAGCTTCACAACTGTTATATCTCCTTCTGTTTCCCCTTTGCGATCTAGCGGGCTAATGGCACACTTAAACCATACAAAACATACAGGAGAAGCAGTGCTTGTGCTGCTTCCTCCTGCCTTTTGCCTAATATTAGTGTAGTAGTGTGACTGGGGGAAAAACAGTGTCCTGGGTTTGGATCAGGGATAGAACTGCAGTTTTTCTACTTCCTAAGAGAATAATTTAAACATTAATGCTATTTGTGAACCAGTGTCTTGCTGAACTCATTTACTGTTGTATAAAAGATGAAAATGCCTTAAGTAAAGGCATTTAAAAATAATTTTCCCATATCTGAATGCCTAGACTACCGGGCTACAGCAGGTATTTCTCACTTCTTATTTCTCTTGCCGCAGCAGAGCAACTATTTTATTGTCATTTAGCCTTCAAAGGGAAAAAGTGAAAAGACAAATTATACGCTATAGCGCAGGGGCCATTCTGACAGCAATGGATTTGCTGGATTTAGTTTGTGGATTTAAATCCCTCTTCAAACCGAACAGAAGATAGGTATGATGTGGAGCTTGTTACAGCTCTGGCAACTAGTATTTATTAAAAGGACAGCAGCAGGAACAGACCCTCTGAGTGTAATTTATGTATCCTGGCCAAATTAGATGTGTGAATCAAGGACTGGACTAATGTCTCTGACATCTGAAGAAGGAGAAAGCTGCTCTTGTGATGAAGAATTTCAGATAGTGAGAAAGTCCTGACAGCACTGTCTGTCATTGAATTTACACGCTGTATGATATGCCCCTGCTGAAAAGGATCACCAGTAACAGTTACTTTGAACTACTGCTTGGGCAACCTTGAAGTGTGGGATATGCTGAGACTCCTCTGCAGTACTTGCACTTGTGCAGGATGGAGGGTCTAAAGGAAGAATTCCCAGCCTTTGACTGTATGCTTTCATGCAAGACCTCTTCAGAACATGGGAAAGGATCCCACTTGCTGCCATTTGATTACTGCAGTGTTTTGTGGGATATTGACCAGAATAGCAGCTTAAGAAATACCTTCTTTCTTAAGAAAAAATACTTAAGAAGTACCTTTCATGCTCAGGCATCAAAGGAACTGGTCCAATGAAAAGGTATTGATAAACCCCCTCAATTACGTCAGGAAGAACAAAAAGCATGGCAACAGCTAGATGAGCACAGGAAATTAAACTGAAGGAATTAGGCTACTGGGTAATGACTAGAAAAAGGCATGTTATAGATAGAGGATATCAGGTCTTTGTTCTCTGTTCTCAGAAGAGATTTACCAGAGCAGAGGCCTGGCCAGTATCCAACTACCTACCCTCCTGGGTTAGAGAGAAATGAGGCCTTCTACTGGGTCCTGGGCAGTTTTAGGGAAGAAATAACGGAGCCTGTCAGGAAGGCACCAAAAGGTTTAAAGAATGTGGACTAGTCTCTGCGTTTTTGCATGCCTTCTTAAAACAGAAATAAACCTCAGAACCACCTGGGATTCACCCAGCACCAGTTATAAATAGGAATAACGGAGTAAAGACATCAAACAAAGGAAAATGCAGGCTATGTATCAGGAAAAATTGCATAAGAGTGTGATCTATTAGGTCTTAGGCACCCCTCCCAAAGGGGGTGGTGGTGGAATTTCTGTTTCTCAAAGCATTAAAACCCCAAGCCCTTGGGAGTGTGCTGCAGGAACAATCCTGCACTGACTAGAGGATGAGGTGATTTAACTGGTGGTCATTTCCACCTCCAGATCCCTTTTATGTACATGCCAGGATGCCTTTAGTGACAAGCTGCAGTTCAATGCCAGAGCTGAAAGCAGCCTGGACACAGCTCGAGAGAATGATTCAGAAGAAGTAGACAGGAAAGGAGGTATAGAAAGAGGGGCGGGGGGGTTAATTTAACTGAGACAAGCCAAAGTCCATAAAAAATTTTCCAATTCAGTTTGGGATGGGAACTGAGGCTGAAACAAAGAAAGAGTGGTTAAGTGATCCCATTATTCCTTAAATATTTATAGATGCATGTCACATGTCAGTAGCAAGTATGTTAAAGCCTCATTAACATTGCTTTCCTTAGTCAGGGCCTGAAAATTAAGACAGATATTAAGGGCTTCTGTCTCTAACACAGATACCACTGCTCTGTAAACCCTGACCTGGGTCTGACCAAGCGACATTCTTCCCCTGCCTGAGCTTCAGCTGAAACGAAAGTTTCCATCGGCACCAGCAGCAAACACTTAATTTCCTCCTCCCTACAGCTCACCCTTCTCTGCCAAGGAAATAAAAATGAAGGAGAAATAACGTTTCCTAATCATGAGTGTCTGCACATGAGATCGTGTTTTATTTCACCCCTTTACATTGTCAGTCCTTTCTATAGTCCCTCCTTTCATCGCTTGTTTTCACTTTGTCATTTTTTCCCTTTATTTCCTCCATCGTCCTCTCTAGTCCCTCTACTCCATACCTAACCTCCTTCCTTTCCTTTGCCTGCCAGTTTTCCTAAGTGCTTGCTTTCTCTTACTTTAAAGCTATTTTAAAAATTGCTGTTGTCTTGTTTTAAAGAGTCCACCTGGGTTGTCCACGCCTGGAGAAAAAAGCCTCAGCCAAGCCTCTGGCCTAGGGGCCTTTCCTTTGGTCCACCAGGCTGTGCTGAGGAGGAGTGCTGTGTTCTGCTCCTCTGTTACTGACCTTCACTTAGTGTCATTTTACCCCCTTATTGCTGCACGGACTGCTACTAAGGGAGAAAGTACCTTTCTCTAATGCTACAGGGCTCTGATTTTATTGCTGGCTCACGGCAGAAATGTAAATAACCACAAACAACTGCATTCCTTCAGAGGACATTGCTTATGTCACCTGTCCATTAGCAAATACCACACAGTGTCATGATTATTTTTTTCATAACTTTCCTTAGGACATTTTGAATAATATACATATATATATATATATTTGGTAGAAATAACTGGCTTCTCTCTGATTTCTCAGAGCCTAACCTCCCAGACTGGAAGAACGATCAAAATCAATTGCAATATTGCAGCCTTCAATCCCATACAAGACCACCTGTTGAAAATAAAGTTTATTGTCTGTCAAACAAACATTATTAGGAGTCTGTGTTCTGCTAGAACATAATGTACCTAACTTGGCAGGCTAATGTTAACAGGATAGTACCATTGTAGAGGGAGGAGGCAAAGACACACCCGTACGTATCCCATGATGCCAGCACAATTCTTCCCATTCCTACAGGCCTGTAAAATTTGAAGCTGACTGTGTTATTTGTAGACCTACAGTACTGTGTTTAGGCAGCAAAGAGAGCTACATGACAGGAGAAGATCTTCGAACGCTGATTGTAACTCCGTTTTACGTAAGGCTTCACAAAGGTGAGAAAGTCCTACGCAGACATGAAGCACCACCCACCACAGGGCATTGACAAGGAGCACTGCTGCCTCGCAAAGAATGTTTTACTGGTTTGGCTGAAAGCCAGCTCAATTTTCATTGTAGAGTAAGTTCTTTGAAACTCTACGTAAGTCAATCAGTCCCGTGACAGGTCAGGCATCCGATGCAGCCCTTGAGTTTCTATTGTTGATTTGGCTAAAGATTGAACCTGACTGTGGGGCAAATGCCGTAACTTACTTGCATCAGAATAGAATAGGCTAGTTGGGTTAAAATGCTTCCAGATGCAGATTACGGATGAAAAAGGACTGGTGGTTTTAAATCTCTCAGTTTGGGGGGGTGCCTAATTGAGGTACTTTGAGGTAATTTGACTTTTCCAGTGGCAAAACCTTATTCTGAGAAAGTCATATCTGCTTTAGATTGACTGAAGCAGGCCCAAGTATAAACAATGCATCCAAAATCACTAATAATTTGGAAAACAGAAGGATTAAAAAAAAAGTCAGTCCACAAATCCTCTTCAACCCCCAAATCCTTAGTTACTACACTAAAAAGCTGATTATTATGTCCTTTTTCTGGTAAGTGCTTTCTTCTCACTAGTAGTTTTACAAATGCATATATGGTGAAAACACTGCAAACAGCAAGAAAACTGTATGTGAAAGTTTGAAATTCTGAAAAAAAAACCCAACCCAAACATAGGCATTATTTTTAACAAAGTTAAATACTAATACAGAAACTGATGTGCTCCTTTCATTAGAAAGTCAAGAATGATCCTAATTAATTTCCTTTTTGCTGTTAAGAATTGCTCCTGGAATTCAAGAAGCCCCACCAAGCCTGTGAATGTAACAAACCGAAGTCATTGCTTGAATCACACCTGTGTTTAATATGCAATCTGAAGCAGAACTTCCAGTCAAAAACATCACCTCTCAGGTCTGCAGCTCTGGTAATTTTAAATGCCCACATATTGACATTACATTTACACTGCTCCAGTGCTCTGTTTCATATGTTGCGTAGGCTCCCTTGTTGTTGCAGGGCTAATGGGATTATTTCACAATTCCCAAGAAGGTTATTGTCCTAGGTGGGAGGCAGGAAGCTGGGCAGCTTTGCAAACTATCTGTCTTGTTCTTACAATGCAGCAAATTGTTCCCTATTGTGGTTACAGTTTAAAAATCAAGGAGGTAATGTTATACCAGCTAAATACTGCAATTGATTTAATAAATCTAGCCAAATTGTATCAATGCATTCTCATGCACAACACATTGTCTTCTGCTAGAGCATGCCATATATATATTGGAAATACTGAGTATACATTCACTATATAGTGGAAACAGAGCTAGGTTGTGTATCTAGGTGTTATTTTCAAAGAGTCAGGGCTAAGTGCTTTGTATGCTATAAAAATCTTGCTTCCTCTGTAAATTTGTAGATTTTCTTCGAAGTTGAGAGGGAAAATTAATAGTCAAGAAGCATCAGTTTTTAATGGAAATGAGGGCTCTCTTCCCTGACCATCCTTCTTTGCACAACCCTCTTTATGGTTTGTAGTATTCAGAAAAGGAAAGCACAGCTCTTAAAATAAAGGACCACCTTTAGAAGTCGTTCAAGACATGATCTACCAAAATAAATTTGGTAGAATTATTTCCACTGTCCCATCATTGAATTTAGCCCTTAAGACACCCATGTGCAAGATTTCTCACAAACACTCGGAAGTAATACTATCAAAACAAAATATGTTAAAAAGTGAAAGAATTTTCAATGACTATTCCAAGTTCTGAAACTTCTTGTTATGTTTTCTATTTGTTGCCATTCTTACTCCTGATTTGATGATCACAGGTGAAAAATTTTATAAGTGAGGTTGACTGAAAGATGTTCATCCACACTGTGAAAAAGACTGATGAGCCCTGCTCATAATACTCTTTCCTTCAAAACCTCTGAGTGACTGTTACATCTTATTGAACTGAAAAAAATGTTTCCTGTCAGTATTTTTTTTAAAAAAACAAACAGTATTTTCTGCAAGGAAAATAGTCCATTTCCTTTTTGTTTTGACCAGCTCTGTTTTCAAGCATGTAACACAAAGGAATTACTTAAACATCAGGTAAATATATTAAATAATGTTACCTTGACCATTTTTTACTGAAAAACATGCAAAGTTTCAAGCAAGAGTTTTGTAGCAAGCTAAAACTTAAAGGAAGAGTTTCTGTAATGAGGGGCCTCATGAGGCCTTCCCCTGTGCTTGCCTGGTTTATGAAAGGAATAGGATTATGTACTCCAATAGTTTGTCCATCAGTGGCAAATTTTGAAACAGCTGGCTAATTTCAGCTACATTTGACAGAGGGGTGGAGGGGTATGAAAGATATCTGGGGTTCAGAGATTTCATGTAAATGGACGATTAAATATAGGGAGGCTTTAAGAGTGGGTGGGAGAGAGAAACAGCTGAAGGTGTCTATCGATGGAAGGAAACAAAGCTGGGTTCAGCCTTTACCATCTCTGTTGTCTTGATGCTAGCCAATATAAATCCATGCAGCGAGGGGACAATCAAGCATGTTGTCCTAGACCCATTTCACAATAACTGCTTTGAATGGTAGTGTAAGTTGGAGTCATTATTTTTCATTTGGCATTGAAATAAACAGAGGAAAAGGACAAGGAAAGGGAAGAATAAATATTTTTGCAAAACACGTCTAAAACACTAATGAACATTAAATCATTTCTACAGGAGTTTGCAAATCAAAGGAAACAAGGAAGAAACCCTCCTAAGTTTGTTAAACTGAGACCAACTACGCTTCTTTTTGGTTTTCTACTGTTATCTGGAATTTTCCTTCTTCCTAAAATTCTAATTATTACCTTACATTTAAGCCTATGCTCAGTGTGATTTAACACAGGAGACAGAAAACCAGAGGGGTCTGGTTTTCAGTATCAGAGGTGTCTTTGTTGTGGAAAGTTGTCAGCTTCCAAATGTTGTCTACACCACATAGATCTGTGTACTTTGGCAGGTTTATAGCTCAGAATCTAACTCCCCTGAGACTTGCTGCAACTTGTAAACCCATAAGGAATTTTTCAGTCCAGTTCTATATTCTAATTCATCCACTTATGAGAACAGACCCATTATAAGATTTTTAAAGGCATTTTCAAATACGTGCTTTTCTTTGTTACTCTTGCAGCAACAGCGATCTGAAACACTGAAAAAGATGTCAGGTTAGCTCCTTGCACCAGATAGCTTTCTCTCTGGATTTCGAAGTAGAATTGCTAAAGCAATTGTTTTGTTATCCGAGACACAGAAAAATAGAAGGGACAGAAAATATTTCAGCATTTGTTCCTGGCTTTTTTCTTGGATTTATTTCTAAATGTACTACTTGTCCTCTAGGTCAAATGCCTATATCAGCTGTGCAGCTGGACAAAATACTTACAACTTTTCAGGTTTTCAGGGTGAAAAAGGTGAACTAAATAGTCGTCAAATGAAACATTTGATTTTGTGTTAAACAAACACTTGTGTTAAGTCAGATAACCTGGAACATTTTTGAGTTTTTTATTTGATCTTTTGCTGGGAAAAGAACCTGTTTTCATTTCATTTTGGTCTGAATCTGAATCTATATGCGGATGTTTTCAGCTTATTTAATTAACCACTAATAAAGAAAAAACTGCATATTACAGCTGTATATTATATTGGGCTGTATATTACAGTATCATTTATTCCCTTTCTTTCACAAAACATCTAAAATGTTGCCATTTTTTTTCAGGGGAAAAATAATCAGCTTCTTTTTTGACTAGAAACTATTCAGAATCTTCCAGTACTATGAAAACGTAGCTCAGTAAGTTCCTTTATGCTTTGTCCCAGGATTATAGCTTCTTTGGCTGCCTGGATTACTTGGCTTGGATCTTTTATCTTTTTTTCACATCAGTGGCTTCCAGTCTTCCCCTCTTACTCTTTCATGTCTGCTTTCTCATCTCTCCATCCTTTATAGCCTTTTATTTATACTATTAAAGCCACATATTCAAATTGGTCTTTTTGAAAGACACACCAAAACTTGACTCATCCCTGAATACCAAGAGACCATTGCAAATGATTTCAGACACGATTCCAGCAGGCCTGTTCATCATGGAGATGGGTCTTGCATTCACAGGGTGAGATGTACTTTAGGACAGAAAGAAAATGGCTAAAGCTTTGCTGTATTCCAACAAGCCACACCTAAGCAATGGCCCAGAGGGGAGCTGTTGCAGCTAACAACACCGTGAAGCCCTGCAAGATCCTCCAGGGTGCCTCTGTTCCTGCACAAGGTAAGAGAAGATGGAGGTAATTTGCTGATGCAGCTGATGCCTTCGTTTCCTCACAGACCTCCAGCACACCTGCAGTGTTGCCTCACTGGGACTGTGGGGGACCAAGAGCGAATAAGCTATTAGCCTCTGGAGGACTGACTGCCAAATGATTCAAACAGCATTGTATAAAAGCACATTTCTGATAAAGTATTTACACACCAGTTTATAGTGTTTTCATGTAACCCATACTTCCTCCTATTCTGTTCTGGTTCATTTACCCTTGTCCACAACTATAGTATGTAAGGGTGTTCAGAGAGGGTGTGATTACATCTGTTTTATCAATACACACCATTCTGTGGAAATGGGACCAGCAATTAAAATTAAATTATGCTGCTTTTCCCCTTTGAAATCATTGATGAAAAAAATAATCTAAAAATATTATCTTAACCTTTTGCTGATATCACTGTGAACCTTGGGTTTAAGGTCTCTTTACCGAACTGTTTAAAAGAGGAAGAGATAACAAACGTTTCAAGTAACATTGTTCCCAAAGACATAGGAACTCTGTCTCCAAGCAAAATACTTAACCACTTCTTGTTTACAAGAGGTATTTTCTGATGTTCTTTTCTGGTCTGAAAAGGTCCAAAACTCACACCAAAAAAAAAAAGGAGAAGCACCTTTTTTGAACTCACACATAAAATCCCCTGCTTGCATTGTAGCTGGTCTGACACAGAGGTGGAAGAGAAGACATGAAACGTACCCAACAACGATTTTTCCCATAGGCCTACTCCTTTGTATGCACATAAGCACAAGTGAAGCTAATAATATGTAGCCATATTAAATTGCAGATAAATTAGAGCCTTCTTTAATTGAGAAACACTTGATTTAGCTGTTTCTAACAGAGACTTTTAAAATTGAATTGACATAAATAAATTAATGCTGCAAAATATTTGGTACATTGTTAACTAAATTAACTCCTTCAATTAAGAAAAAACTACACATACTATTAACTGATTTTGGCACAGGGCTGAATGCTACTTTTATCCTCATTCCCTCCATGAAACTGATGGAGCTGACTGGGAGTAAAAGTGGCATGTGAGAGGAATCATCAGTTTTATTTTGATTTACTTAACAAAGCACATCTAGGAACTGCACATTCAAGAGATTTTGATGACCAGTCTTTAGTTACTGAAATAGTAGTGCTGCAAACAGAGGAGCAGCAAGTGCCTCATGGGCTTTCCTGGCCTGTGGAGTGCATGCTAAAAGGACTCAGCACTTCTGGAAGGCATAGAGCTTATGAAACCGCTAAGTATTACCAGTTGAAACAATTTTTAGGATTTACGTTGCTGACGTGGAGACCATAACCTGGCCTTCAAAATTCAGTTGCTTCTTCAGTTTTCTGCAGCTGTCCTGGACAGTTGCTGGATCTGGTCTCTGGTGGGAGTTCTCTGTTGAATGCTTTCTGACAAGTGGACAGGAAGACCCTTGTTTAGTTGTTTTCCTCCTTGCAATGGAAAGAAAATTCACTCTACTAGCTAGTTGGAGGAAATCTTGGGATTGGGGAGGAGGGTGGGGGGGTGAGGAAGGGTGGACTTTTAAAGAAGGTGATATTTAGCATTTTTAAAGGTGAGGAAAACATGCCAGCCGAACTGTCTGACCACTGGTATTCAGCGTCAAAGACAAAACTAAGGAACGTTAATTTGTCTGGGGTTTCAGTTCTTCCCTGGTATAAGGCAGTAAGAGGAATACAGAGAAGTCAATAAGCTCACTCAACTGACTTGAAACAAGGTTTCATTTTTAAGCCTGGATGTGGATGTTGGGTTAATATCAGTTCTGTAACTATAGCTGCTTTACTCAGGAGAATAATAATAATGAGAAAGAAAACAGATTTTCCAGGGGATCTTTTTAGTTCATATCATTTACTCTGTGTTCTGCAGTGATCAGATAAAGAAAGCTGAGAAAAATCTCATCAGGTAAAATCTTCCCAGAGGAGGAATTTTTTACTATCTATATTATTAAGTGATTATTTTGTGTCCTGAAGCAAAAGCTTAACCATAACCATAAAGCACAATGCCTATATTAATGCCAGATTCCTATTTGAATTCATGCAGTGTCTGTGAAAAAAATAGCATTTTTTACAATGGGTTTCCAGAATATTTCTGTCAAATATTCCTATGTCTTGGGTACTTTTGAAAAGCAAATTAGAACCCATTACATAGTCAATCTGTGAAAATGGGCCATGACGCAATTAAAAAATTGGCGGTCTGGAATTTTTTCCTATGCTAACACACTACAGTGGGCCAAAGTGAGTGTTGCATAATACATTGCACACCTAACATGAAGAATAACAAAAGGAAAATTGCAGGTTGTGCATAGCTTTTACAACTTTCCTGAGAGAGATACTTCAATGCTGTAACAACAACAGCATGAACCTGGCAATGACCACAGACGTAACTCTGCCCCAGGGAAGATTACTGTCAGCTTCCTACTGCTCCAACTCATTTGTGACTCTGCACAGCTCTGAAAACTTGTATTTGGAGATGGGAATACTGCGGGACTACTGCTGACTGCATTTGCATTGCTGGAATATCTAGTTCAGCTGCAAAATCTCCTGCAATTTCTTTTTCCTCATACCGCTTTATCTCAGCATGGTGAGAACCCCTCCTGCAATTTCATTAAGAGGGCCAGGGCAGAATACAAAGATGCAAAGTCTAACTGGTAAAGGATGCGTTCCTCACTCAGATAAAAATACCTGGTTTTAAGCCAGATTTAGAGCTTTCACAAGAGTACATGGACATGAAGCAATGCATCTCGATTTTTGCCAGCACCTTGTGTCATAAGAAATCTGTCTAGCCATTCCAGGAGGAATTTTGGAGGTGATTATTTCTCACATAGTTTTACAGTTTTAAAATACTTCTCACTTCCATGTGAGTAGAAGGAAAATGATAGTGAGGACAGCAAGCCATGCAACAGAAAGTTGACCCTGACAGTGCTACCCTTAATCAAGCTGAAGTGCTAACCATTTCTCATAGAAATTATTTCCTGTCTCCTGGACGTATTCCCACAGCACTAATAGAGAGCTGGTATATTGCTCTAATTGAAAAACCTTAAGTTGTCTAGGAGGCTTGCTTTGTATAAAAAGTGACACAGAACATTTGCTATCAGATAGCAGAAAATACAGAATTTAATCCAAACACGTCTATTTTGCTTTCAGCTTTTTTGAAAAAAATTGTTTCACAAACAGGAGAACTAATAAATGTTGGTTACAGCATACAGTATGCTATGCTACCCTTTTAATAACCCTGACTCCCTGACCCTTTCACAAAATCACTCTTTGCTCTCTCGTATTTACCTTAAAGCGTCTCATTCATTTTTCCCAGTATTTCCTCTCTTTCCCATCTTCTCTAATGCCTTCTTATGCAGAAATTAATGCCTGCTGTAACGCATTGAAATCCAAACAGGTATTGCCCTGCAACCTTTCTCTTGGTGGTGGCAGCACTAATCCATTGATTTTTAGGAAATGAAGAGGAATTACGAAATGTGTTTGAAATCATCCAACAGATTCAAAAGCTATTAGTGGAGTGTCAAATGGACTGTCAGACAGATGTTATGGATGGTTAAGAAACTAGACTAAAATACTGAGGCTGGAGAAATAATGCATACATTGTACACTTTTAACGTTAGAATTGTGATACGTACATTGCTGCACAACACAAATACATATATTTGTTGGGGAAGGAAATGCCTTTTCTATGATTATTTCCACATATAAATACCTGCATCTAAATACTTATGAGTTATTTTCCTATGTAGTGTGAGTGCATGCAAATCATCCAGGCACCGCTTACAGTACACAGACTCCAATGTATAGCTGTTTCTCAAATCTGCTGTGTATTCATTCATGAGCATTTAAAATACATTCTATAGCAATTAGGCAGGCCTGTCTGTTTGTAGCAGTACTGATCTAAATCAACCCTAGAGCCAAACTTGAGTCTATTAAAAAAACATCTAGCTCCTTCTCCTCAGGCAGAGATTTACTGAGTACTGATCAAAAGCTATTACCTTATTGTGCAACCAGAAAATCCCTATATCAGGCAATGCAAATCTGACAACGCATTTACATATTTGCAAGCATCCTTTTCATTTCGTTAAAAAAAAATGAAAGGGGCTGATCCTAGAGTTAAAATGGGACTTATGCAAAGTGTGTGTCCTCAGCAAAGTGGTCAAGCCACCCCTTTTGGACATTCTTGAGGTTGCTGAGAATAGTAAAATGATCATTCTGTTCCTCACTCTGATTTCAGTGCCTAATCACCCCTTTCTGAGAGCTGAAAGCCTGTGGTCCCTGAGTTTAGACACTGTGATTAGTACAGCAGCCACAGACTCCCCAGTGTCTTAGCGTAACCCTTCACAGAGTTCCCTTTTGCGGGCAGTCTGACTTACAGTTCATGTCTTCAGGGACGCATGATGGTGGAAGCAGGCAGACAGAGGCCTTGAAAAAGATCCAAATGTGTTAATCTTTACTTCTGGTAGCATAAGTGATACCGAAATCCAGACAAACAATAAGCCATCTGTATATATTTGCCTGCTCCAGTTTCCTCATACTTGAGCATTCTTTGGGGTTAAGTCACTCTTCTAAGGAGTTCAGCATTTTCTCCTTCCTACTGTAGTTTGACTTTTCCGTCAAAGTGCAGAATTGAAACGAGCTCTTCTCTAAAATACTCTAAAATGTCCACTAGAAAAAAAATAAATATTTCCTTTTATAACTTACTTTATCTTGACAAGCTGACTAACTTTGTTTAATTTTTATGTCTTGGGGAGCTCAGACATGAAGAACTAGTTTGTCCTGAGCAACAGTTCTCTATAAGGCCATTTGAATGCACAATCATCAAAAAGTTTAACATATTATCTTTATCTTCCATTATTAGCCCTGCAACCAGTGCAAGATTTTTTCTTGACATTGCTGCTGATTTTTAACTTACTAGGGAGGCAAAAGACAACAGTGAAAGCAATTGAGCTCCACCTCCAAAATAGATGTTGCAAGCTGACAAAGTCATGTGCATATGGAGAGCTCATTTCACATGGACATTTTCAGTGACCTTTTTTGCTACCCTATTGCAGAAGTGATATTCTGCAATAACTGTGTCCACATGGCCAGCTGTTTCCTACTTAATTTCTACAACAATGGCATAAAGACAGCAGGGGCCTATTTCAAAGTAAGCACATAGCATTCTGGGCAGGAATCCTATGGTGCTTTTTCCAGATGGTGAGCTAGCTGTCTTGTGTTCTGGATCCTCTCTTCTGGTGTGCTGTGATTACATAGCAGAGCCAGCTGGAATCAGCCAGAATTGAAGGACTTGTGGTCAAACTACACATTTTCACTGGTTCATCTCCTTTTGGTGTACCAAAGCATTTTCAAGTTGCTGTCAGCTAGCATGAAGGCAACACTTCTGTCTGCCAAGTCCCTAGGAGCCTCTCATACAAAGAGGCTGACATCTCCACACTGAATGGATTTATCTATAGAAAGCACACACCATTTTGACAGGTCATTTAGCAGCTCAAATGAGGTGATGGCACCAGGAAGAAGACAAAAATACTAACCAGGAATGAACTGTTTCTGAAATAATTTCATTTTCTGAGCACAGGAAAAAGGCAGAACATGCTGGGAAAGCACTGTGCTGCAGATCTGTCATGTTTAATGGAGATGATAAAAATATAAAACTGTGATGATCTTAGGATCTCTGCCATGCCAATCTTACGGCTATAGCAGCAGCACAGCAACGTGGGCCATAAAACGTAGAAGGTATGGGAGGTTCTTGGTGGCTTTACCTGCTTGTTCCCATGTGATATTAATGTATTATGGCACTTATGCAACCATACTTTGCCTGCTGCACCAGGATGAAATGTTCTAAAGAAATGTGGTTAAAGAGACGTTTCTGGTTTCTTTACTGGCCTGGTTGCTCACTACAGGAGCTTCTCCAACACCAGAGTCACAAACTCGTGTATACATAGAAAAAAAAGGGACATTGCTCTAAAAACCATGGTGGATGCGCACAGTGACTAAATTGTTGCTATTGTTTTGGAAAAAAAAAAAAGCTTACTTGCCATTCCCCTTCCACCGAAGCCTTTCAGCAAGAGTCCTGCACAGTAAGATGTATTATTTTTTCCTGAGAAGCAACAGGTTGACAGTGGAGTGTGCATTTAAGGGACTGAGAAGGAAAAGGGTGTGCTTAAGTGGATAACTTTGAACACTATATGTCCCCTGTGAGTGTTTGCTTGCTTGCTCTAGTTTCAATTAATTCTACTTGATGAGAAGAAAGTAATGCATTTCTAATGGAGGCAAAGAACAAGAGTTGTTCCCAGATGGCAACTGGTAAGGACAACAAATTCAGAGAGGATTAGTGTTCCTACATGGAACTTGAAAATATCATAGAATTATGGAATACCAGGTTGGAAGAGACCTCAAGGATCATCTGGTCCAACCTTTCTTGGCAAAAGCATGGTCTAGACAAGATGGCCCAGCACTCTGTCCAGCTGAATCTTAAAAGCGTCCAATGTTGGGGAATCCACCACTTCCCTGAGGAGATTATTCCAATGGCTGGTTGTTCTTATTGTGAAAAATTTTCCTCTTGTGTCCAATCGGAATCTCCCCAGAAGTAACATGTACCCATTACCCCTTGTCATTTCCATGTGGCTCCTTGTAAAAAGGGAGTCTCCATCTTCTTTGAGCAGTGTTCTCAAAACCTCACTTTCAAGCAGAAGGTCATGTCCTGTCACCAGCAGCTCTGTGTGCCCTGAAGGGTTCTGGTGATGCACAGAGGAAGGTGCTGCATAGAAAATTTTCCCTCTGAGCAGGCAGTATTCTCTGTGGCTAATGTATATCACTGGATCATTGCACTGCCTGAGGCTACTGTGGTCTCTGAGAAACCAAAAGTAATAACATGCACTTGTGTGTAATCATTTGTCTCTTCATCAACTCCTAGAGCTGCCTCTGGCTGCCTCTGCCCTGTGGGTACTATTGCAGGGCAGGCCACAATATCAGAACAGCACTGCTCAGTGTGAAAACAAGCCATCAGACAGATGCTTAACTTCCTTCCTTCCTTCCTTCCTTCCTTCCTTCCTTCCTTCCTTCCTTCCTTCCTTCCTTCCTTCCTTCCTTCCTTCCTTCCTTCCTTCCTTCCTTCCTTCCTTCCTTCCTTCCTTCCTTCATCTTTGTCCTCCACAATCTGAGATTCCAGGACCCCAAGTGTGGAAAAGTAGAAGAGTCGTTGGTATGCGCATAGTTAACCAAGTAGGAAGGTAGCAGAGAATGAGAAAGCACTGGAGGACTGCTGTGAAGTGCAGATACATACGTGCAAACATTAGCCATCAAACACTAGTCAGCCAAACACAAGAAACTGGAACCTTTTTCAACGCAGACAGGAAAAGTCACATCAACAGGTAAGTAAATTCACAAAGAAAAATACATCAAGTACTACAGGAAGAGTAAATGTGGCAAACAGTCTGATGCAAGCATGCTGACAGATATTGAAATAAAGTCCCAACTGTTAAAGATCCATGAACCTTGCAAAAATTTCTCTTAGCATTAAGCATGAAGCTAGTTGTCTAATTTCTATGTATAAATACCTTACAAACTGGAGCTCAGGTTCCTAGGCTTTCAAAAATGAATGCAATTAAGCTCACAATTCAGGTGTGAAAAATTTGATTCTAGATATTTGCATATCGCACTGTGTAAATAATTGGTTTTCCAGTTGGCTAGGCCGGCATTTCTGTTTGATTTCACTTGAGTGCACAGAAAAGATATAGGCTCCTCATTAGTATGGAAAGAAGAAACATTTCTTAGCCTTTTTTGTACCTCAAAGACTCCTATGAAAAACACAAAGTAGAACTACACCTTGATACAATTAGAGTAGGAGGTAAGGTTTAGTTAATCAAGTTAAGATTCTGTTTCTCTCTATTTTTAAATTTACAAATATGCTTTTAGTTTTGGAAAAATGTTATGTTGTTGATGTTTGATGTAAGTTATCTGGGGGGACATGTGACAAGCAGCAAATGCATGTAGTCATTGCTTTTGTATGTCCAAATGAGGTCCATTTTTTAACAGTCATAATTTTTCTAAAAGCTGTTCATTCATTTTTAGGTTATTATATCCATGGCATTGTGTTCAAGGGCAAGAACAATTACAGAGATGAAATGTACAGAGGTGACATCGCTGATGTCTTTTTCAATAAAAAGCCAACAACCCCTGTCATGGATATTCGTTACCACGCAATAAAGGTGTGACAGTACCCAAACCCCACTTTTCCTTTGATTAAAACAAAACTCCTCAGGCTGGTAAATGTAAGCGTCTGGTCATGCACCAGGAAAGGAAGTGAAAAACTGCACACTTAGCATCCATCATTAGCTATGAGGAAAACATTTTTATGCATAAGGTGACATCCATTCTCAGATATGATCCGAATATCAAGGTCAATATGCCGACTTGTGAGAAAAGGATCGTTGTGGTTTAACCCCATCTGACAACTAGGACCACGCAGCCACTCACTCACTTCCCCCAGTTGCAATGGGGGAGAATAGGCAGAGAGAAAAACTCATGGGTTTGAGATAAAGACAGTTTAATGGGTAGAGCAAAAGCCACAAATGCAAGCAAAGCAAAACAAGGAATTCATTCACTGCTTCCCATCAGCAGGCCATTTCCAGGAAAGCAGGGCTCCATCATGCATAGCAGTTACTTGGGAAGACAAACGCCATAACTCTGAACATCCCCCTCTTCCTTCTTCTTCCCTCAGCTTTACATACTGAGCATGAAATCACATGGCGTGGATTTCTTTGGTCAGCTGGGGTCAGCTGTCCTGGCTGTGTCCCCTCCTAATTTCTTGTGACCTTCCAGACTGCTCGCTAGCGGGGTGGTGTGAGGAGCAGAAAAGGCTTTGATTGCTTAGCAACAACTAAAACCTCCACTGTGCTATCAACACCATTTCTCATCCCAATCCAAAACATAGCACTGTACATCTACCAGCTGCAAGCAAGAAAGTTAACTCCATCCCAGCTGAAACCACGTCAAGGCTCATGCTTGGCTTTAGATTAAGTAAATCTTGGTGGTTTGGTACAAACTTTAATATGAACATTTCCTTCGGTTTCAGGTTGCATCTATACAAAACAAATCATTTCACAAAAGGGTTTTGGAATGAGACATGTAGATACTTGACATGGGTAGAAATCTGCAGCCTGAAATTTGATTAGAAGCAATCATGTTCAGCTGACCTTTGGGATATGCACTGGGCGAATCCAGGACTCATGCAAGGCAGGAAGGATTACAGCGTTTGCCAGTCTCTGCACTGTGCCTATGACCTCAGCTGAACTGCAGTTCCATATGTACGAGGATGAAGCTCACATACACATCAAACCACTATACTGCCTTGAAATGTTCCCTGAAATTAAGCCAAATCCACACCCACAAGACATTTAATTATAATAAATATTGAGTTGAATTGTAGTTCCATAGATGTTAAAGCCAGAAAGGATTGCTGTGAGCCTCAACCCTGACATACTGGATAACACAGCATAGTCAGGTCATGATCATCTGATTCAGATTCACTTAAGAATTAAAAGAAAAGGACCACTGAGTTCAGTGAGCTGATATATTTTTAGCCAATATAGTAGATTACTTTTTATTGTCAAATTATCATGGAAAATATCCTTATTGATGAGGAGCTCTTGATTTTCAAGGATTGTTTGCAGAAGTTGGTCCAGAGACAGCCCTAGCACAGTTGGCAGATGACCAGGGCAGTGGATTGCTGGTGTGAAAAAATGGCCATGGCCTCACTGTTTATCTTTCCCATGCTGTAGGAGCTGTTAAACACTCCTGCTGCCAGAGGTGAGGGCCAGAACTCATGGGGCAGCAGCTGCATCTAAGGGAACCATTGCCACCTCTCAGCAACGACAGTCACTCTGTAGCGTCTCCTTTTCATGGCAGGATCCTCAAACTCTTGGCCTTCTGCCTTCTTTCCTCTGACCATTCCCCTTCCACAACATAAGCAGCTTCATCCAAGTCAGGAGCATGCCCCTCACCTACAATGCAGAGAAGAGCAGTATAGCCACGGCTGCTAAGAAGCCTTCAATCAGCTCTGAGTCAGGAATATTACACTTGGGTCCTTGAAATTCATAAAATATTTCTTAAGATTGCTGATAGGCCTCCTAGACATTGCATTAGTCATTATTTATCAATAATCCCAAACTGAAATCTAGAGGAACAAAAATTCCTTTTTAATCCTCAGTAAGTAATGCCAGGCAGTCAGATATCCAGTGTATTTGGTATTCTGCTTCCTATTGTGCTGAGAAGAAGTGTGACAGCACAAGGATCACTTATGTCACTAACCAAAGTACCCAGAGGACCTCTTTAACTCATTTCTACTGTATAGTGAAACAGACATTTATAACACTGTATGTACGAGGCCTTTGAATTTACAGTATGCTGTAAAGGAAATTCTGATATTAGTTTAAATACACGAGGATCCTACCATGTAATTTTGTGTGATATTTCCCTGATTGACATGTATCTACCTGTTGAACAGCAGGTGAAACCCTGGACCCGTGGGGGTTTTTTTTGTTGGCTTCACTCCTTGTTGGGATTTTCTCCAAAGTGCTCTGTTGATCTCAGTGCATGTTATTTCTGGGTATAGCTCTTCTAAATGAATGTATTTTCTGATGTATATAGTGTAAAAGGCAGCTTTTCACCCTGTGTGTTTCTAGGCACAGTCTGGGGTTTGGAAATACTTTGGGCTACACGCTGGAAGGAAGGCCCAATTTCTGTGGCATGCTGCCACATCTCTTTTGATTAGGAAGCTAACGGCTGGATAACTTCTGAAAACAGGAAGATACGACAGCAAAACTTTATTTCGATTAAATAGCTCCCATATAAACACAGGAATTCCACTGTCATCCCCGCTCCTTACCCTCAGCAGGTTTTGCAAGGACAGACTGGCTGAGTGACAGCTCCAGCAGCTGTGTGGTGGCCACAGGTCAGTGCGAGCAGGTCTCTTACCTAGCTCAGCTGGCAGCCGAAAGAAATTATCTGGAAAGTCACAACACAAGCAGCGTTCACAGAATTTACTGTTCCTGGTTTTTAAAATTTTTCTTGGAGATCTAAGAGAAAGCTCCCAACACATGAACCACCTCACACACAAAATGGCTGCCACCTCCCTTGGCTGCCAATGGTTTGGAAGCCAACAAAATGGCCACCCCTGCCCCTCACAGTGTGTGAGAGCAACAAGCCAAAGTGAAGCGCAGAAAAACAGAGGAGAAGGAGGTGGGTGAAGCGTGAGGGCTGCAAGTGCTTATGGAGGCAGGTGGGACACCCGGGCTGGGCTGGCAGCCCTTCTCCCCCTTGAGCAGCGTGAAGGAAGGCCATCCCTGCTGGTGCCGCGCGGGTGTTCAAGGTTAGATTTTAACGTTAGAAGTCAGTGGAGACTTTGGAGGTAACCTCCACTATAAACTCAACTGCCTGCAAGAAAATTAAAAGCCCTAAAAATAGATTAATTTATCATACCAGCAGTGATTTTTAATACTTTTTTTTCTGTTTGTTGGAGGCCTAGCTGATGCTCTTGTGCTGTTGAGGTCAGCAGTCATGAGCAGTGTTGTTTCAAACGCTGGTGGCAACGGCCTAACAAAGGGTTCTTTTTCTGAATTATTTTTGGTGTGCTTCAAACATTATGAAAAAAAGCTCAAAGATGTCTTTGGAATCAACAACAACAACAAAAAGAAGCCTGTTCTTTTCTGGATTCTGGTATAAGAAATCAGCTGTCTCAGATATTTTGCCTCTCTTCTCACCAGACAGCAAAAAGTATTTTGGTGAAGGAATTGGGCTGGCCGAGGATGCCAGGTCAGCTGCTGCAGGGAAGCCGGGTAAAGAGAGAGAGAAAGGGATTTGAAGACCTCAGAATGGAGGTAGAGGAAGCTGCAAATGATAGTAGTGTTCCCACCGAAGGGCATTGTTGAAAGGCTGAGGCCTTAAGGAGGGTTGAGTGGCTGATTTGCAGACACGGAGGAGAAAATGGGTCACCTGGAGGCAGCTTAGGCTTAGGCTCAGGGGTGGCAATGGGGTAGGGAAGTGAGAGAAGTTTATAAGGTACAGAAGGTGAAAGGCACATCTAGTTTTTAACTACTAGATAGCAAAGCAGCATTACAGCAGCATAGCACTGCCCCTGCAAAACAGAGAGCAAGCCAGGCAGTACAGAGATAACAGACATCCTTTCCACACCATAGCCCTGAAGTTTCCCCAGCCAAGTCTTGTTTTCAGTAGCATCACGAACACAACTATCAGTTAAACATGAATTGACCTATCTACCCAGCGTACATGTAAAAATCAATTAAAAATTATTGACAGAATTGACAGAAGGCAAGCTAGAGAAAATACGCAGTGACTGTTTGACGAAGTATAGGTGGTGAAAAAAGTTGTGGTGGTAATGGTATGAGCTGTTACTGATTTGCTATGAAGGATTAGTAAAAATGTTTGTTAAATAGAAAAAATGAAGCTTAGAAATACAATTTCTTAGAAGGGTAAGAAATAATTAAATTAATTTTGACTTAAATGATCTGCTCCCAAATGCTCACAAAACTCAATCTTGACTTACTAAAAAAGGTGAATTTTGGACAGACACTTAGCTTTCTTCACATGAAACAATGTTATTTCATTTAATTCCCACACTTATCTCCCTTTTTAGTTATGCTTTCAGTGTTTGTACACTTACAATGTATTGTAGTTTCAATAAATCACTGATTAGAAATTGCAAATATTCAAGTGAAAATCAGGTAGAAGAAAATCGAAACAGTATATACTGTCTCTTGCCCAAAGTTTTAGAATAGCAGTGGAAATCTGGTATCTTAATCATCTTAATGTTAATGCTTGCTCTTAACTCTTTGCTATGCAGCTCATAAATTACTGGGTGTTAGACTAGGTTTGTCATTACTCCACAAACTCAGCTGTGCTTTAAGTATAGACAAGCCTGAAAATTTTCTGTATCTCCACCATGGCAGGCCTCACACTTCTGATAAACTCTGGAAAGTACCCTGCACTGATAAATTAAAAATGCATCCTCAAAGTTGCCCTTAATAGTCATACGTTGTTTAAACATACTGTGCAAACTGTGACTCCTTAGAACAATTACACAGATCAGTTGCATATATTTCTTTATAAACAATACTGAGATTAATTAGTTGGAATGGCTTCCTTTGCTTCGCCTCTGATGTCATGAAAATGCTATTACTAGCTCTTCCTTGGACAGAATAAACAAACATATCTGATATGCAAGCTAATATAATGTCCTTTATTTACACGATTGTAAATCCTGTTAGCTCTAAAACAATTTTGAATTTAGGAGAGGGCCAAAAAGGAGAATAACAAAGGAGAGAAGTGACCTCAGTGATTCCACACTGACGTATCTTCAGCCTCAGAATTGGCATGGGAAGGTTGTCTTATCAGTTGGCTTGGAAAACCTGAGTGATGGCTCTGCCATTCTGCCCACAGCAGGACATAAACAACAATTAATTGTTTCAGGAGTTCATGGCTTTTACCTGTACCTCAGTTAAGTTTTCTGTGTAGTATGCATAGGGTTTCAGACATGTTGAATAGAGCTAATACTTTGAATAGAGCTAATCCTTTAAATACAGCTAAATTGGGATTTTAGGGCTTCATCTACCAAAGAATGTTGTATTCAATACCCGATTGTTTTAGGCTTCTGCTATGAAATCTGTGAATGAGTATTTTTTCTGTGGCTGCACATCATATTGAACAACTTATTTATTTAAATATCTAAATGGGAAATCTAATCTCTTTCAAAAATGGACACCACATCCCCTCTGAAAATATTGCTGTATGGTGCATAAATGCCATGAAATACCAGACAGTTGGTGTTGTATTTGTGAGGGAATGCTGTCCAAGGTTAAGCTCAGACTGGTTTTCTAAACGCTCTTACCATTATATTTTGAAAAGCGTACGTGTTCTCCATGTTTCCTCATCTTAATCAATTACTGGTAAGGCAAAATCAGCATCTTAGAAGGAAAAGGTCCTAGCCATTTCTCTGTGAATTCTTCCTTGACACAGGCTGGACTGAAATCTCAGATCTACTGAAAAAAGTAGGAGGAAACACGGAGAACACCTACACATACATCCAAATAGAAGTTTATTTTATCATATTGTGGTACTTTATTTAAGTTTACAGAATAACTGATATAAGGCTGGGAAATTGAAACTATATTCAAAGATATCCAAACAGGTTAATATTTGGGTAGAGCTGATTTATTGTAACTTAACTCATCATGGTCTTGCATGATCAGATGTCCAAAAACAGAACAGCCATCTTGTCCAAGATCTATCCAAGCTAACTGTCATCATAAGCGGATATCTGGAGAACAGTAGAAGCATGGCAACCATTTCTACAAGTATGCCAAATATTTTCAGTTCAGTTCAGGAACTTTATACATTTTTCTGTCCCCAAAGGTAATTATTCCCTAAAACAACACATAACCTATGAATGGATGCTGAGGCAATAACCCATATCCTGAATACAGCCCATTTGAGCAACTCTTCTGGCCTATGCCCCAAGCGGAATTTGTAATAGCCTTATTTCTTGTTAGCCCCTCAGGAGGTTTACTCGTGTGCGTGCATTCTGTAGCACACGCATGTTAAGCTCTGCTGGGTCTTCTGCATGCATGTTATACCGTGGATCTGTTCTTGTTCAGTAGGTTGAGTCATATATCAGGGAAAGGACAGTGACGTTCAGGCTCTGTCTACCTGCCTGACTTGCAAAGGCTGGAAATCACTGTTTTTGTTAATGCATTCCTAGTGAATATGTGATTTATGGGATCAGCCTTACCACAGTATATGCAGGATTAACTTTGCTGAAGTCAGTGGCATTCATCCCATGATTTGGCAATGTTCCTTTCTAAAAAAGGCACAAGAAAATAATAATAGAAAAAGCAACTGGTTACTTCATCTTAAAAAGAAATCAGCCTGATTTATGTTTTTTCTCCTTTCTTTCCCATAATTTTTCTGTGACAGAAATAGATAAAGTAATCATGGGTTATATATTACCAAGAAATCACAAATCGTTCAGGAACTCATCTTAAGGTCTTACCAAAAACCTGAAGCAATGTTTACACATTTAAGAGCTTGTAATATTTAATTATGTTTGATAAATATTATTCCATTTTTAAAAACTCTGGGAATTTCCAAGTACAAAACAGAGCCCAACCTATGACATGTTAGACTTGTGAGTAACCAGAAGCTTCAGATTTAACAGAGTGAACAAATTAAAATTGGATTCACTCTGTATGACTTTGCTGTGAATTTGCATTTTCCTTCAGGATTTTCCTTCTCTTGAATGTGCCCTAAAAAAATACCATTTTTGATACATAAGATCATTTTGATAAAATTATCAAAGCCTATACTATCTATAAGAGTTAATACAGGTATGTGTAATTGTATTTAATACAATTAATGAGCTTAATGTACATTAAAACATTGAGAATTCTGCTAAGGTTAGCTGTTACATACAAATTGTTTTTTAAAAAGGTGGCCTGTAGTATATCTAAATGCACTTATTCCCATTTTGCTATGACTTTTCTAAAGGAATGACTGGTCTTTAAATGGGTCCTTTACTGTTTTACCTAGCCTAGGCTGTATAGACAAGTCCATGTGACACCACTGTTACCAGCTAGCAGGCTTTGGAAGAGGAGCTGCTGGTCAGGTAAAACTACTAGTGAAAAAATGCCTGCTCTGCATTTCTTCATGACAGTTAATGTCAAATCCAGGGACACGCTCCCCCCCCAATCCCTCAGCCCATTTGCCAAAGAGCAGTTTTTTCTTTCTGCTTTGTTTTCTGCTTTCTATCACAAACAGTTAGCTGATTTCGAGTCCTGTAAGGTCTTTCAGCTACAAGGAAATTGGATGATAGATTCAAGTGGTTTTATTTACAAAAAGCATTTTCCTGCATGAGACGGGAGACCACACTTTACTTACTGTAGTAAGCCTGATTCCACCCAGCTCTAAATTCCCAAACTTGCTTGGATAATTTCTTACATTTGGTGTTGTGTTCTTGAGGGAATTTTTTTGACTCAGTTTGTAGTCAATTCTATAGAGTTGCTATTTGTGTTTGCTTTGTTTCTGTTTTCTGTTCGTGCCTTTTGCTGTTGTAGTATTCATACTCAACAGAAAAGCATCATTTATCTTTACAGATATGTTGAAGGAAACCTGTTCCTTACAGTCACTCTCTTTACAGGGTTAAGTTCAACGCATGGTCACTTATGCTGGGATGTGAAGGAGATGATGAAGTATATAGACAGAATGCAGTGCAGGGGTTATTAGAAAGTCTTGAAACTTAAGGGAATACTGCTGTTCAAAACGGTATTCTGTTTCATTTGCAAAGCCGATATTTTTGACAGGATTACGTTCTCTAAAATTTTCAGGAAGCATTTCCAATGTGAAATGGAGTGTTTTACTTGGTATTTTGTATATGTAAAACTTGCTTATTTTCATACCAGGCTCATTCTTTGTCCATATATTTGTTTTAATATTTTCCTTACTTTAATACTGTATATTCTTTTATCAGATGATGAAATGCATTTTATAACTACCTGAGTTATGTGGACTTTTCACTGTTCTAACCCAGTAGCACACCTGTACATGACATGATGTAGCAGCTAAACACACTGTCCTATGGGCCCATATTTAGTGTTGGACGTAAGTAATCAGGATGCCTCAGTTCCACTGATGTGCTGTGTGACCTTGGATAAGCTTTTTAACTTATTCTTCAGTCTTGGAGCTGAAAAGACACAAGACTGCAGACCTATCAATTTCCATGTGGAAAAAAACCCCAATTTCTCAGTTTCTTGGTGGTACAGCAATGACAATTTTATCTCCTCTCCTAGAACAATAGCAGAGACAAGGGAACAGAACTTAACAATATCCATGTTGCACATTCAAGTCTACTGAGTGGTTAAAGCAGAGGCCTGAATCTAGGCTTTGGTTCCTTGGGCAAGATCCTTAATCTCTCTAATCCTCCATCTGTGGAGTAGAGATAACATAGTTTTCCTTCTCCCTTCTTCTTGCTGTTTCTGATTATTTATACCGTAAGATTTTTCCATCTGTTTTACTATACGTGTGCGTAATTTCATAGCTGCCACACTAAATGCAGCTTTGACTTTCTAAACACTGTTTGAGGTCTCAAGGGTTCTTTTTCCTGCAGAGTCTACCATAAAATCTGTCTTCCCTTGGTTATTAGCTTTTTTAGGACCGTCCACTCTCCTATCCAGAGTGAGTCACTCTAGCATCTGATAACTTCTGGTGAAAATAGGTGTTCTGCTACTCTAGCTGTTTAAAAATGTGAGTAAGCGACTATTTACACCCAACATATGACCTCTTTGCGTTACCAATATCAAACCAATGTCTTTCATTTTTTTAAGCTACTGGAAGTGCACATATTGTCTAATTGCAAAACATTTGGTCTCACCGACTAAACGGCGCCACAGAGATATAAAATATTATTTCATTGCTATTTATATTTTTGTTGTTATGATAAATACAGTGGTGAGATCATGAGAGATTTATGTCTGACAACAGTTCTTGGAAAGTCAGTTTGTATTCTGGTAGAGCATAAAAGCCTTTTTCTCTGTTTTGTCTTCCACTGAGGCTAGCAAAAACAGCAAGCAGGACAGGACAAATTCTAGGGCATGGTGAATTATGACTTTTTCAGTGATACTCATTGTCACTGAGAGGCAGAGGGTAGGATTTTTAGTTGTGAAACAGGAGGCTGTAAGATTGGGCTGAATAAAAAAATGCCAAGGGATTTACATATCATTCTACATCTTTGAACCGTACATTTCTAAGATGTTTTTTAAACATATTTCTCTACTCCATAAACTATTTTAGATGACACTTGGATTGTACTATGTCACATTCCTGTAAAGGTGCCGGTAGCTGAGTTAGTCATTCATTACTATTTAAGGAATATTATTTGACTCCTTTCTGTTTCTTCATCCATCTTCAGATCTTCCTTACAGATTCCACTTGTGCCTGACTTTTTTCTTTGCATGATTTTAGCCACAAGTGCTATAATTTCAGAAGACTCAGTGTATGGGACAACAATGTCAGCTGCTCAAGACCTGACTTTTAAAGACGCAAATCGTTTGAGGACCAGGGAAAATAAAGAGGCTGAATACATCTCAAATTTGGGCCTTGAGGAGACTGCGGGCCAGATTGTGTGCAGCCACAAATCACAGAAATGTGCGTATGGATGGCTTAAGGCTACTTTGATCTTCTCTGATCTGAGGGCTGCTTCACAAATGGCTGGCTGACATATACCATGAGAGCAGTGAGGGAGCCATATAATTGCTATGACATTCACATTCTGATCAGTTTGAGGTGAGCAGTGAAAAAGGATGACTAGGATTATCACTACTGACAAACTTCCAGGGACAATCTTGCAAGGTTGTGCCAGGGAGAGTTGCATAGCCATACAGGTTATTAGTGCTGATACCACCTGTTTAAAGTAATTTGTACTGTGGTTTTGGAAACCATCCTTTTTATGTACTTGAGATATTCATAATCCCTATATGGTAACCTTATCTATAGACATTCTGTCTCATTTGTTACTTTCAGGATATACTTGTAAACACTATAAATAGCCATCTGCATTTTCTGTGCTGAAGTCAATTTTTATTTTACTTTATTATCAAATTATTTAGTCACCAACAAAACCTCTGAGCCATTTCACCAAGTTCTTCAAAGAACAACTGCTACCTCGTGGTGCTTCTGAACACATCAAAAAACTGGGGACGACAGACCTGCCAACTTTCACCTGTAAGAATACACTGGCCTACAGTCTTGACCTTTCTCTGTGGGGAAAGATTGTAGATCTGGTATCAGTCCTTGGTCAAGTTAACACCAAAGATTGCAGACCCCTGCAAGCAATTTTCCATTAATTGGTGGGTGCCTTTTTTGAAGGAAAGGACTGGATCACAGGGAATTCATTCTCTTTTTCCTTCCTACCATTTCTTCTTTCGCTCTGTGTCCACCTTTGCCTAATCTCCCCATTTCCCTCAGGTGAAATCTAAAATTAATTGAAGGAAGGGAAAGGATAAATATATTTCCAGAAACTGTTAGTGTGAAGGAGGATTGATTTAGGACTGTGCAGCACCGAAGTAAAGAAAGGAGGCTCTGTTAGCAGATGAATCCAATGGAAGAATCTCTTTTAACTCCCATGTTGTGAAAAACCCTTCCCCTGACTTCTAGAAATGCTGAATCAGATGCCAGATAAAGCCATGAAAACCCCTGAACAGAGATGGCTCAGTTAGTATTTGTTGTTCTTGCATTCAGTCTCATTCTGGTGCCAACTAGCTTAGAAAAAAATAATGTCATTTTTCTAGACTCAGACTTTAGGAGACTCTCAGATATTGAACTCCCAAGAACTTGCATTGTTTCTGAAAAGGGTCAGGAAATTATTTAGACAATATCACTCTTCCTCACAGAATTTGTGGCTGGAATTGGAACGGAAAGACGTTGCAATTCTTCCAGCATTTCCATCACTGTTTGAGGAGCTTGGATGACTCAAAGAAACTCAGAAACAGAAACTGATCTTTTTATACCTATCTATATGAAAAAATAGTTCTTATTCTCTGGATGCCTGTTTGGTTTTTAAAATATTGTCTGCACATCTCTATGGATTTCAAGTTCAGCATGTGAGCTTCCATTTATTAGAAAAGTCATAAACTTCTGTAAAATATTTTTTTAAAAGGTAAGGACAACACATGTTTGCTTAAAGACTTGCTTGGTTTCTTTGTGAACTACCTTTTATCCTTTACCATTGAAGATCTTCTAACATGTTTGATAACGGGCATGCTGCCAGCTCTCTCACATAGACCACCCACCCTTCACAGTGACGTCAAGGAAGTCCCCAAGTTTGCATTATTCAATGGCAAGGAAGCCTTTCCTATCTTTGACTACACAGATGGTGAGCAAAAGGATGGGAACCTTTGGATTGGACTGCCTCCCTTGACTCTGTTTTGTTTTCTCTTCTCAACAGAGCCCCTCTGTAACAAAGAAATCTTCTGTTTGGTATACTTGCAATGGGAAAATAACATTCCGATCGATGACAGGTGCTTTAGCTTCCAGCAGATTTCAAAGTGCGTCATACTGCTAGAAGAAAAACCCAGCTGAAAAATACATGGAACTGTAAAAAGTCTTTCACAACTCCTGCTGTGTGATCACCAGGAATGTGCTTTACCCAGCTGAGCTCAGTGCAGTGCTCAGGGCACAGGGCTGCATGCATCATCTCTTACCTTTTTACTCTGCTTCTCTTTTCTTGTGTCCCTGTAGTGCCCCAATCTGTGTCCATGCAAACAGGTTCACAAGAGCATCCGTGAGATCTAATGACAGGAGAAGCTACTAGCATTCTGATTTCCTTCTTTGTACTCTGCATGCTCTGCCATCTGCTCTTGGGCTCTTCCTGCTGTTTTATGTTGCAAAACTCTTTGAGACAGGATGTTTCCCTTTTTATTTGTTAAGGGCCTAGTGTAGAGTAATGATAAACAGGAATCTGAGGCTATGATGAATATCGAGTTACTGTACTTTCCTGACATTGTGGAATGTGTCAGTTACTCAGGTGTGCGGGGCTAACGCAGTCAAGGAGGAGAAAGGCTCCTAACAGACATATATTAGCTAATACTTAAGAATGGGAATGATACTAAAACTACTATGTTTCTATGATTTTGTGTCCAGATGTCTCCCTATTTTCATTTAAAGAAAGTCAAGACCTGTAAATTCAGATGAAAGGAATCCTGAAAACTGAAAGATTTTGAATATTCATGTAGAGGAAGAATGAAAGGTGGAAAGAGTTTACTTTCCATCTGTTAAAGGCAAGGTGAAAGGGTCAAAATTTGCCTTCACTCAGACTGGTAAGCACTTAAATGTATGCTACAGCCTTTGGCTTTCTCCCCAGCTCTAATACAGAAGATGGGTAAGGCCTGATGATCACAGCTGGATCATGCTGCCCTAAAAAAAGTCTTTTTTGCAAACCACAAGGCAGGTAAGGAGCTTCACCTGAGCACATGCGCCTGTTAGCTATTCCTATCTTTCATCTGATACCAGAGGCTTCCTCCTAGGAGTGGAGAAGGCATGGTGGAGCTACCACATCACAGCTGAGACACACACCTGACTATAGTTACAGATGGGAAGAGTAAATTCAGCCACTAGACCAAAAGCCAGAGGCTCAAGACCAAGCTTAACATGCAAGGTGCTCATTACCTTAAATAGGGAAGGCTGATGGAAGTGTATGAATAAAGCAAGCATGCCTCATTCCCCTGTAAGGGCTGGAATGATTCTAGGGAAAAATAGATCTTTGCTTGATATCATGTTTCTGGTAATGAACATTGCCTTTCTGTTTAGAGAGATGCTTGGTCACTACATGCTCCTGTTCAATGGCACCAAGAGCTGCATACTGGATCTGCAGAACATTTAACAGACAATGGTTACTGCAAAAGGCCTAAGAAGAGGAAAATTGCAAATTTTAACTTAAAATCAGTTGAAATATTAAGCTAGAGTTGTAGGCATATGTGGGGAGAGAACAGGTGGGGACCTGAGACATAGCTCTCAGGACAGAGCTCATGAGGTGGTTTCTTTGAAGGAATATAGTAAAGTACAAGAATGCCACTGACTGATGTGCCCCGACATCTCGCAGACTTGGTCCCTTCTTATGAAAATTGGATTGTAAAAGATTAACTTATAGAGTTCACCTTTAGGAATATAACACCTTTTGAAGTTATTTGCCTCAGATCTCACAGGAATTTTGTGAGACTCTAGGGAGCAGAATGGAAGAACCATGATTTACTTTTTATGTTCCATCCGTTAACATATGCTTTATCTTCCTGGACCAAACAGGAAGAATTATTGAAACCTGTTACATCAGTTAGGCATACATTAGGGGAAAATTACTTCTAAGGCCATAAGTCGACATAATCCGCTTAAAAATTTCCTTTTTACCTTTTGCGTAATAAAGATTTGTAGGTACAAGTAATATGCCTTATAAGGGAAAGTCAAATTTACATACGTACCTTGGACAGATCTAAGTTTCAATATGCATAGTTGCATGAGGAAACATGATTTACCCATATAGATTTTGTTTATAAATGGGTGTATACAAATTTTGAGCATCCTGTTGAAAATGTGAACTTTCAGTTTAAATGTCACTGCCTGAAGAAACACTGAAAAAAACAAAAGTTACACTTAAATAAAAACACAGTGAAATTTAAGTCTGGCAATCCTGAAGTAACTATCTTTACTAATTTCAGTTTCCAACAGCAACTGCATACAGAAAAGAAGTGTGGGGAGAATAGGTTCAGTGGTATAACAAAATGATGTAGGCCTGGATTCATTCCCCTTAAGTACTTATTTGATTTGCCTATTAAAACACCTTTTCCCCCAGTCTGTTTCATGAACAATGGAAAGAAAGGTGACATGACTCATTTATCCACCTTTAAGCAAAAATAATCCTTGGAAGTCATTAGCTATCCATTAAATATAGATAGAATCTAGAGTAAATGAGCTGGTAATTTAGGCATCTTACGGATAGCCCAAAATTTGGAGGAAAGAACCTAAACCTAAATGGATGTCATAATGAACTGGAAAAGAAATTTTCCTTTCTTTTTACCAGATTCAAAAGCAAATAGAAAGCACCAAATAAGTTGACTGCCACCTTCTAAAATTTTCCACCTTCTCTCTCTAAACCATAATCCATTGTTTAGTTCTGCAGGAATCAATATACAGTTTTACATTATAGTTCAATGGTGACACAACTGGGTGTGATTTCATGTTCTGCTTTTCTACTTTGATTTCTGGTCAAATATCTGATAGTCAGAAAAACGTCTGAAAAAGAATCAAGTGGGAGAAAAACTACGAAAAATGCCATAAGCATAATTATACACTCTTCATAAAATGTATTTCAATTTCTGCTGAAACGTGGATCTTTCCATTAATTTTACATTATTTTTCCTGAACAAAATAATCCCATCTTTCAAGGAATATCTATTTTGGAATTACACTGTTTTATGAACAAAAACCATGGAAGGAGATAGAACACTGATATTTTGGAATTGATTTATTTCCACTGGATTGAATTAAAAATCAAATATGACATATTTCACATGTTTCTTCTGAAGAATTAGCAATTCCTTCCAAACTGAGAACTGAGGCAATTATTGCGCTCCCCCCTAGAAAATGGAAATAAGTATTTCTGAACCCCAGCTGAACAACACTTCCCGTCACTTGAAACAACAGATCAACTTGTGCATTGAGTTACTGTCAGGCAACCATTTCTGTTCTTAAAGCTCATCAAGATGCATTTCAAGTCTTGCCTTGTATCTATCCTCTGATCTTTGTGGCTACAGTAGCAGTGTTCCCACTTTTTTCATAAACAACAACAAGCTTTTTTGACAGAATCACAGAATGGCAGGGGGTTGGAAGGGACCTCTGGAGATCATCTAGTCCAACCCCCTGCCAGAGCAGGGTCACCCAGAGCAGGTTGCACAGGAACGCGTCCAGGCGGGTTTTGAATGTCTCCAGAGAAGACATTCATTCCCTGTACTTATCTTCCAACCAGGTAAGTGCACATGGAGCAGATGGTCTGGAAGTAGTTTAGCAGTTGTTCTTGATATATTTTGTTCTTGATACATAACCATTTTTGGTCTAAAGACAGCATTGATCTAGATTGCAAAATTTCAAATGTGTACTTTCATCAATATGTGAAAGTGCATTTCTGGTTAGAAGCTGAAGTGTGGAAGCTGGGAGATCTAACCAGAATGAATTCCTCAGGCCCTATCCTAGGCCTTTTAGGCTTCTTCCTCTTAGCCTTTCATGTTTCTGTTTGGGGGGATCACAAAGAGCAGTGACCCAGGGTGTGCAAGGAATTAGCATCTCCAGCCTTTGTACCAGTTGCTCCTTCAGAACTGAACCTGTTTCCCAGACAAAGAATTCCATGACCAATGAATAGGCATCAAGGCTGCTCTTTGGCTTCAGCAGAAGAGTAAAAGGATCTCAAGAAACTGGAACTCAAATTTCCATTTTAAGAGACACATCAGTGACTGCCATAGCAAAGAAAGGAAATGCATAATGTAGCAGGATCGCCCTTTTACAGCTACTGTTTTCACATAGAACTGCCCTCAGCTGCTACAAAATGGAGAGCAAGTTACATTCCTTTTTGTTTTGGAATTCAATCAGCCAAATATTGCTCCAAATATGTTACCGGTTCATTTCTCCTTGAGTCATCTCTTGCATCTGTGCTGGCTAAGGACAAATTGCTACTGTTCTGATTTGGTTGAAATTATATTAAGACTGCTAGAGGCTGTAGCAAACCGAATGGATCAGGTTTGTGTTTCACGTATCCACAGGCAACCCTAGTGGGTTCATCAGGTTCACAGGGAGGTGATAAAGAACCAAATTCAATCTTTGTCTTTTTTTACAGGGTTATGTGCAATCTGTCACACATGCTTCTCTTTTTTTCACAGTTACTCTTTGTGTTACACTTCTGCATTGCATTAATTTCAGTTTAGCCACAAACACCAACTGAGAAGGAGAATTCTCTAACGAGTTTGTTGCTCGCTCTCTCCTGATACAATCTATACAATGCTCAGGATGAATGTTTGCTTAGTTTTGCCCTGCTTGTCTCTGAGAAGCATAAACAAGTTGCTATCTGCATACTCATGAAACCTGGTTAAGAGAAAAGCCTGTAAACCAGATATCCCAGGCTGCATTTAACAATTCTTTGAAATGTACGCTTTTCTTTCTTTTCCAGCCACTGGCTTGTTGCTCTAACAGGGGAAGTTTATCAGCTTTGTTTTCAAAAGACACAAATTTGGGCTGTACAACTTAGAGAGCTATTTTCTTAACCTTAAGCAGGAGGAGAGCAGAAGTCAGAAGAGTCAGAACCTCAGATGACAAAAATTGATGTATTCGATAAGAGTGATTTATAACAGACAAGGATCTGGCACGGTATCAGAGCAAACAGCGTAGCACAATTTGAAGCAAAGGATTGTTAGGTAACATACCAGGCAAGGAAACTTTGGTTATTCATCTTCAAGGAGTTGGCATGCAGAGCTTCTTCTAAATCAAACAATCCCTATCGCTGGGCTGGAAAACTAAGGCTCAAGCTTGAGGGCAAGGCTGACAGCCTTGTTTGTTGAAATGTACCTTTAATTTTCAAAATGTCCTCCCTAATATGATGAATTTGATTCTTCACTGGAAAATCTTCTGCCAGAAAGATTGCTTGGGATTCCATGGGAGTTCATCTGAAACACGTCCAAGGTAGAGCTTAGAGGCTGTATACTACAGTTTATTGAGCTGTGCTAACTAGGGTGAACTTAAAGGGGAAAATTAGCAGGCACCTTCCGTCCTGAAAGCATCTATGCCAAAACATTCATGTGCCCCATTCTGTGTGTGAAGACAGGAGTTTCAGATGGCTTAGGGAAACATGCTGCTTGTAGAAACAATACATAGCATAAGCATACGTGAAAGAGTTTTAAGGCAAAATACGCTTCTAAACAGCAATTTGAGGTGGTTGGAATTCCCATTTATAATCTAACAGAGACAGGCAGACAGAAAGAGTTTCTGTAAGATCTAAATCCAAATCTTCTCTTCCAGGGAGGACACGGCATTTCTACAAATAAATTACTGGGAAATGTGGGAATAAATTGCCCTTTAACCTTTACAAATTAATTTCGAGAAAACAAACATAAATAACATTATGATGTTTCTATCTGTATATTTTGTATCTTTCTATAACTGTGTCCCAGAGAAAAATAATCTCTTATATGCCATAATATCAAGTGTTAAGTATATAGAGTTTTGCACCTGTCAATGCTGAAAAGGCACAGAGAATATCCTGAAAGTCTACAGTTTATTTAGATATTTTAGATATTTGTCTTAAAATATGCTTGAATAAAGCAATACTGCTATGAAAATATTCAGTGGCATTTAACAGATGAAAAGAGAAGGGCTGCAAATTACCTGCTTTCAAAGTTCCTCCTGCAGATCCCCTCTCAAGGCAAGACACACATCTCTCCTGCTCCATCATATTCTCTATTTTAAACTGCTGTTTCTTGATTTCCATCATCTGATCCTAATGCAAATGAGGAGTTACATTGCTGATAACTCAGCATGTGGATACCAGTGGAGGTTCTTGTTCATTGTAACAGCATGAAGTTCCTTGCAAATTTTCCCAAAATGTCTATTCTGACAGAGCAGTAATCAGTCCAGAAGCATGTGCTAATCTTTCCCTGTTGTTTTTCCCTACAGAAGTTCTTCTCATCTCCTGTTTTAGGAGCGGTATTTTAGGAGTAATCATACTTTCAAGGATAAACAGTGACCAAATTTTGATCTCCTTCTTGATAGGAGGTGTTGATTTTTCTAAATTTCTTTTCATTTAGGGAGTATTTAGTTAGGTGTTGTGCTAAATTGATAGGAAGATTTAGTTAAAGCAGGACTTTAGGTGACAGGATTTAGATGCCTAAGTGGCAAACCACAAAATCACACTTTACTACGGCTTGTGGAGAAGTGTAAAGTCTGTAGGCAGTTCAGAATTTTAGAGGAAATATCAAGAGGTATCTACATCCTCCTGGGTATGGCCATTGTCTTAATTTATGACCACAACCTGCTCCTGCTTAATTTGTGACCACAGCCTGCTGGGATCTACCAGCTAGGTATTCTTCAACCTCCTTCAGTCCTTCATGCAGAGCACGGTCTGAGGATGTTCTGAGGGCGAGATTATTGAGACTGGTCCCATGCAAAATCCAGTAGCAAAAGCTACATTTTTTTTCAAAATGTAGGTGGAGATGATGTTTTCCCCAGACCGTTAATACCTAAACTCAGTGGATGGAGGACTTGGTATGTGAGAGACCTATTGATAATCCTTCATCTGATGGTCTAGGCTTTAACCCTCTTCTTCCTACTTTACAGGAAAAAAACCCTATGACTAAGCCGTAGACTACCAGCCGTAGACTACCCAGGGTGAAGCAGGGTAGTCTGAAGTGGTTACTAGCAGAGATGAGAAGCTGGGTGTCAGACCACTATGCTAGACTGTGCACTTACTTCATGACAACAACAACAACAATAAATTTTCCTTTACAGTCCCCTTCCTAGGCCAAACCGAAACTTTTCCTCAGATTATCTTCAGATAATATTTTCTTTATATCCATACGTATCTTTTCTTTAGATTCATAAGTATGTTTTTCTCAGTGTAGATTCTTCCACAGTCCCCTACACAAACAACTCCCAGCTAAAGGTAGCTACATTCCAGATAAATGTGAAAACAAAGATAAATTTTCTGAAATACGAATGCTTCATGTGGCCTTTCTACTGCAAACTTATTTTGCTCAATGTCCTATTGTAAATTTCCATGTAGAAATTTGTGTCTGATTTGCTACTGGTTCATTTACATTTCCCTAACAGTCTCCCTCCAAGGCTTAGCGAGGGTCTCCAGTGAACAGTCAATGATATGCTGCAGCATTGTGTTCAATGAAGTTGTATGAAACAACTCAATTGTCCTTTATGCTCAGAGCGCAACATAATAATTTATTATAAATATAATTCAGGCAATTAATCTCAAACACTGTAAAGATACCAAAATGATACTGACTATAAATTATTTTAGAGCCATCTCCCAGAGGAAGCTTTTGATTAATGCCTCTTTCCAATAATTATTGCCTATCAGATCTGATTTTTTTAACTAAAAAGTGGGTTCTCCAAAGCAATGGACATGTTATACAGAGGTATGTAATGAAAACTGATGGATATATACAGACTTAAAATTAAATTTTATAATAAAAATACAAATGTTAATACTGTCAATTAATACCAAGATAGTTCTTATAAACTTTGATAAACAGGAGCAAAATATTATCTAGTTCTTATCTTGCATTCTGTAAGAATTGTTGTATTACCAGGTGGAATTTTTTTCAATCCCAGAACCCTATAGTCCTAAGAAAAATGACCAAGAAAAACGTCCTTCACCAAGAATTACACTCGGTATAGTAAAAGCATACAGGAGATAGAGAAGATTTACCAATTAACCCATAGACACACTTCAACAGATTAGAGACCTAACTATTATACAACAGTACACTAGGGGGACTAGTTTTACTCTTTCTTCAATCCTGGACATATGTCACAGTCACAGAAGACAGCGCAGTTTCAGGGAATTAGTACTTTTGTCACTGCTAATAGTGCATCCTGCACATAGCAGGCCAAATATCATTAGTGCAATTTCTCTAAAATCTGGAAAGTAACTAATACCTAAAAGTTATCTGACCTACTATTTTTTTCCCCTTCAGTTCAGACACGTATTTGTCTGGCAGAGAACTGCAATTGTTAAATATGAATGCGTCAAGAAAGAATAAATAAATGATCATAATATGGAAACTGATAACTCCCGATATCGGTTATAAGCAGACCAAAATGAACACTTTTCTGCTAATGTAAATCTGCAGCATTTTCACTCCATAAAATGCTTCAGAACAAGTGCTATCCAGCTCCTGCCTTATTTTATATGATATAACTAACAAAGTTGAGTTTCATGCCACAGACCGTGTTTAAATTCTGGTTTAATTAGGAAAGATTATTTTGTTAAATAAACACCACTTATTTCTTTGAACATGTTTATAGAATTGGGTAGCAAAGTGCATTGAATATTTCCTTACTTAGACATTTTGTGTTTAGCAGAGAATTAGTAGGAGTAAAATGAGGAACTGCTGACTTCTCTGGTTCTGCCTTTCATGAAATCACAGAATGCCTCACCTTCATTTCCCCCGTCCTTTTGTTTAATCTTTGGTGTGCTGGCAATTCAAAAGGCCAACGTTCCCTTAGGACGCTCTCAAGAGGCTGTACTGTATGTGTCAGACTTTCAAGAGTTCAGCATCCAAATGCTCCTGTTTAGCTATAAATATAACTAATATAAGACTAGACCTGTATTTTTCCACTGAGGTGTCATTCTTGATAGGATCTGTATTGTGGAGAAAATCTCCTCTTATGTATGTAGGGTACTTAAATTTTCTTCAATTTTAGATATCCCTTTTTGTCACTAGTGCTAGAGAAAGAAAGTTTTTATAAAAAGATGATGATTGCCTAGTATTCAACTTTTACCAGATTGTGTTCCTTATCGGGTGGTCCTTCAGACTGTCTCACCTGCACAGTTTCTGGAAATCTTCCATGATGCTGTCTCAAAATACTTCTTTCGGAATCCAAGGCTATTTGAGTTAAGAACTTCTTACTACAGCCTAACCTAAACTTTCCCTTCCTTAGTTCCAGGCCATTGTTCCATTGTGATTGTAAATATTTCCCTTCCTTCATTTAAGATAAACTTTTAAGGAAAACATTGACCAAACAAAAAAAAAAAGAAAGAAATTAATAAGCAGTCTTTATAAGCAGTGAAATGCCACAGTGCAGTTCAACTGTGAGCAGCTTTTAATATTTCTGCAAGACAACAGTCCATTTGGAAATTAATAACTGGAAAATAATCTTACATGTCATTATAAAGGCTCCTAGCCTGAGAACTGAAAAACTCCCAGGGGCAAAACTCTCTTATAATCAGAGGTTTTCAAATGAAAGTTTGCACTGCACATACTGGTAGTATGTGGAGAGATGATTCTCCCACATGTGTGGCCCCAACTCTGACATTTATATCTGGCTAGCAAATTAATATGAATGCAATACAGTTCCGCTTTTGTAAAACATTTCATTTGGTACCTTCTGGCATTTTGATTAAGGAAAGAGAAAAGTTAAAATATCAATATTGCACATATTAAATAAAATAAGAGCTGATTAATTCTTAAAATATAAAGGCAAATAGAGAACCATCAATAATCTGGTGTTTTCTTTGGTGAGACCCTGAAAGCCTTCTTCCTGCTTTTGAGATAATTATCATGTTTTATCAAGGGTCTGGAAGAAAACATCAAATCTCCACTGACCAGTTTTGCAGCTGACACAAAGACTGTGTAAGTAATGTAATTAGTGAAGATGGATGTTTTATGTAATTGAATCATTTCATGAGAAAGTCACAAAAAAAATTAATGGTATCACAGGATCAATATGTCTAGGTGGGTAGTCCTGTACCTAGTAAAACTCTTGCAGGATGTGGATGGCTTTCTTGGGGAACAGTAAATTGGGGTTAAAGGCAGACAGTTAACTTGGATAGGAGCTACCATTAAGATGCCATTTCCAAAATCACTATTATAATCTTTGGATAAATAAAAAGGAGAATATTGACTGTAGATAGCAGAGACATACATTAGCTCTGTATTTGGCACTCTGACTAGGAATACTCCATCCAGCTCTCTTGCCCAGGACGGGACAGTTGCTGTTATCTGTGTGTTGATAAATTAGAAAAAGCTCAGAGCAGGGTTACAAAAGCAATTGGAACATGAAAACGTAGTACAGTGACAGAATCATGGAGCTCAATCTGGTTGGTTTTATATAAAAAGTCATGTGATGACAGCAACTGCCAGCCAATATCTAAACGAGAAATCAGAATGAAAAGAAGAGACAATGATAAAGCTAGCCAAATACAGGCTTACAATGAGCCCTTTTTAAAAAACAGTAGTGGCAATTGGTTACAGAAGGAGTTTAATAAGAATCATAGTGGATTCTCAATTCTTGGGATTTTTAAAGTCAATTAATTTCCATTGAGAGAGACATTAATTCATGAGGCCCTGTGCAACTTAACCTAAACTGATCATGCTTTAAACAGGGGGTTGCACAAGATGACCTCCTGAGGTCTCTTCAGCCTTACAACATAAATTACTCTACAATTCTCCAGTTTCTGCTTTTTTGTGAGATCCGACTAGATAACCCCTTTTGGCCTTAAGATAAGTCTCTACTTGTTTGCAGTACAGCATACAGATAGCAGCAGTACTGTAGCTGCAGGGAACATAGCTCAGCAGAGCTAATTTATTGAGGGAACAGTGTACCTTGTCCTCCTGTAACCTAAGGCAGATCTGATTTGCAGTTTTCCAGAACCAAGGTGTGCATGTGTGCCAGTGGAATCCAGATGCTTCACTTGTTTCAGGTTAGCCTTTAGTTTTGATATTTATTTGCTAATAACAAACTACAACCAATTCAAAGTCAAGTTAGCACTGGCATAGAATTGGGTACAGGAAATATCTTTCCAGCTTTAGTTCCCATTAGAAAGGGAGGAATAAAACAGGGCACAGTACCAACATACCATTAGCGACACAGTGAAAGATATGTTCCCTGCCGCAGGAGGAGAGGTTACAGAGCTCGTTACAGATAAGATGTAAAAGGGCTATAACAAATAATAGGAGATGAGATGAACTGCATTCAAATGCACACAGACATACTTTTAATGATTTGCTTAGTGAGGTATTTCTGATCCTTGTAACATTCATTTGCAGCAAACATGGTTTGCTTTGTTAATGTTTACTCAGTTACCAAGATTCTGTTGATTTCTGTAGCTATTACGGCTACAGAGGAGGGAGGAGGAGGACTTAAGAATGAAGGTAATACTCTTGTACATTTTATGTGAAATTTGTACAGGGCTGTTGTGAAGTAAGGCAGGCTTGAAGAAGGCCCTGGACCATGTGGGAGAAAGCCAAGCACAGGTTCACTGGTGGAGTAGAAAGGGTCAGAGAAACACAGTCTGAAGAAGATAAAGAATCATAGAATCATAGAATAGTCTGGGTTGGAAGGAAGATTTAAAGATCATCTAGTCCAAACTCCCCTGCAATGAGCAGGGACATTTTCAACTAGATCAGATTGCTCAGAGCCCCGTCCAACAGGACCTTCAATGTTCCCATGGATGGGGCATCTACCACCTCTCTGGGCAACCTGTGCCAGTGTTTCACCACCCTCATGGTAAAAAATTTCTTCCATATATCTAGTCTGACTCTACCCTCTTTTAGTTTAAAGCCATTCCCCCTTGTCCTATCGCAACAGGCCCTATTAAAAAGTTTGTCCCCATCTTTTCTGTAGGCACCCTTTAAGTACTGAAAGACCACAATGAGATCTCCCCAAAGCCTTCTCTTCTCCAGGCTGAAGAACCCCGACTCTCTCAGCCTGTCCTCGTAAGAGAGGTGCTCCAGCCCTCTGATCATTTTTGTGGCCCTCCTCTGGACCCGCTCCAACAGGTCCATGTCTTTCCTGTGCTGAGGGTCCAGAGCTGGATGCGGTACCCCAGGTGGGGTCTCACCAGAGCGGAGTAGAGGGGCAGAATCATCTCCCTCAGCCTGCTGATCACACTTCTTTCTATGCAGCCCAGGATGCAGTTGGCTTTCTGGGCTGCAAGTGCATATTTTCATCTCATATTCAGCTCTGCATCCACCAGTGCCTGCAAGTCCTTCTTTGCAGGGCTGCTCTCAACCCCTTCATCCCCCAGCCTGTATTGGTCCTGGGTGTTGCCCTGACCCAGGTGCAGGACCCTGCACTTGGCCTTGTTGAACCTCATGATGTTCACATGGACCCACTTCTCAAGCCTGTCCAGGTCCCTCTAGATGGCATTCCGTCCCTCACGTCTGTCAACTGCACCCCTCAGCTTGGTGTTGTCTGCAAACTTGCTGAGGGTGCACTCGATCCCACTGTCCATGTCATTGATGAAGATGATGAACAGTACTGGTCCCAGTACAAAGTCCTGAGGGATACCACTTGTCACTGATCTCCATCTGGACATTCAGCCGTTGACCACTACCCTCTGGATGCGACCATTCAACCGATTCCTCATCCACTGAACAGTCCATGCAACAAATCCATATCTCTCCAATTTATACAGAAGGATGTTGTGGGGGACCATGTCGAAGGCCTAACAGAATTCAAGATAGTTGACATCCATACGTCTTCCGTTGTCCACCAATGTAGTCAATCCATCATGGAAGGCCACTATGTTGTTCAGGCTGGACTTGCCCTTGGAGAAGCCATGCTGGCTGTCTCTAATCACCTCCCTGTCCTCCGTGTGCCTTAGCATAGCTTCTAGGAGGATGTGGTTTCTACAATTATTTCTTGTTCTTGCCTTTTTGCACTCTCATGTATTGTTGTATGGTTTATAATTTTTCTGTTTAGTAAATGCTGGCATTACAATTTTTGTATGTTTATTACGTTGCACCTTGCTGCTGTATTAATAGTTTTGCATCTGAAATATACATATTCAGCAAATATTTATCTAGCTGTTTGATGAATGATGGCTAATCTCAGTATTTTCCCTTTGAAATTTTCTTTTCTTATACCCATACAAATTATAATCAGTGAGTAAATCCAAATCAAACAGATCAGCCAAAGGACTTGACCTTCCAATTAAATATATTAGCTGATGTAGCCCTAATACTAAAAGGCTAACTTCCAGATGGAAATTAGTTAAACAGTTACTGTGTTAGTTCTGCTTGGTCAAAAATCCACTCTTTCCAGATGTGAAAATCATCCTACTAAAAGAAGGAAAAAGCAATTGAGGAAAACTAAACATTCAGCACCAAAGAGAATTCTCTCTTAGAAGAGAAGAATTTGGAGTCACCGTGCACAGGTCTCACAAAGCCTTTTTAAAATGTATGTCATTTCATTCGAAAAACTCAGCTATTTACTAGCCTACAGGACACGCATTAAATGGAACCTGAATGCTCGCAGAGGAGAGTGATGGGACCAGCAACAAGAAGACCAAGGAAGCAGGTTCCCAAAGTGCAGCACTAAGGTAAAACTGCTTTTCCTTTGCATGCTCTTTTCTTTTTGCTGCAGTAGCAACTGCTGAAAAGCACTGATCTGAACTGAGTTTTGTGCAAGAAACCTAGGAAGCCACTTCGTAGAATATGTTTTCTATTGTTGAGACAGGCTCCACGTGTCCAAGTTGGAGGTGACGTTCCTGCTACTTAGTTTGAAGAAAATAGGGAAAAATGAATTCTTACTCAGAGGGGCAATAATAAAATTGTTAAATGAAAGCCAAATGCTACCTTTTGTGCCTGTGTGGGAAAGAATAGTGCTAATGGGAGAAAACAGAACGAAGAGGTAAGAACACAGTGGCTTTCATAAAGTTTCTGTGAGCCCAAGGATAGAGATTAACCTGTCATTATCAGCTATCCTGGCTGACTGCAACGTAAGAGCTCCAGTACCAGTTCCTGCAGCTCACAGGGGGCAAACCAGTTGGAAAACAGAACAAGCTTTAAGTAGGCCTCCATTTGCTCACTCAAGAAAATTATGGGATTCCAGGGAAAAGACAACATGAGTTAATGCCCTTTGCCAGGGAGGAGGGGATCTTAATAACAGGAAGGGAAGAATTGCATGAGCATGAAGTCAAAAGACACAATGCAGGGAAGTCTAACCAATGGTCTGTGCCTCAGTTTCCCTTTTTTCTAGGAGGGGACGTTACTGTTGTTATTCCTCCCAAGAATGCTGGTAGATAAATAATCATAGTAATGCAGTGTTGGGAGGCTCTAAAAAAAAGACATTTGATAAGAATGAAGGACTATGCCAGAGGATGACTGAATTTCCAAATTCAGAATTAATGGAAATCTCGTAGTACACATATTAATCAAGAGTTTAATGATATGGAAGAAACTGTGATTACAGACTAGAACTGGGTCCTTTGAGGAGAGCACAAACATTTGTCTTGCGGAAAAGACAACATACAGAGCACATTGTGTACTTATTTTTAAGTGCAGTCACCCTGTATCTCAAATGAGTACAAAAAGCATGTGAGAAGGCACATGCTTCTTCAGCACACAAGCTATAACCCGCAGTCTCAACACAAGCTGCGCCAAGCAATTCTTTTTTCTCTCTATTGGCACAAACACGGTTTTGCCTTCACCTCTTTGTATCTCTTTTACGTTTGTCACATTTACACAGCTGGATCTCACTGGACACTGGCTGTTCCAGCAACGTCCGCTGCGGGCCCTCCTCCCCTTCCCCTCCTGCTTTCACGCCTCGGCGTAGCTTCACAGATACGCGGGCGGGCTTGCGAAAACACTCGTTATGTCTCCTTCCTTAGACAGACAGCCCGTTTATTTTAGATAATGCTACTGCTTGGGATGAAGGAAACGAAGAGTGTCAAAGTGTTTCATGGTGCTTATGTCTTCATAAACACAAGATTTACTGACTAGATATAAAGCAAATGCAAGGTGAAAACATGCGTCACAGAAATCAGAGTTAAAATAAATACAAATACGGGCATTCATCTTTCTCCCAAAAACCTGAAGAATGTCTTCTGTGCCCAAAAGCTTGACTGTTTTTTTTTCCCAGCTAACCTAGCTAGTTTAATGAGGGTCATTACTTTATGTTACAAATTGTATCCTTTTTGTCCAAGGCAGGCATTTTCTTCGCAGACATTTACAAATACAGTATTTTGATAAATATTCATTAAGGATTTGTGAACAACTTTTTGCTCATATATCCAAGGGCATACTCCCCACCCACCCCACCCACCCCTGCCATATATTTTTTTTAATTTTAAATTCATGTTTGGTATCCCATACAAAAGAGTCCCTGCCTCATCCTGCTCTTATTACATGGCTGCCAAGATTCGATGGTTGTTATGAGAATGAGTTTTAACAAACTATGTCATTTTTCATTTTCGAAGGCAAAAACACACAGTAAGTTGAGCTCCTTCTGTAGAGAGAGATATCACACCATGTAATCAGGACCGCAGGCACACCTGCATGGGCAGTTACACTCAGGTTATCTACTAGCTGTTTTGCTTGCAGGTGGAGATTTAGGCTCCATAGTGCTCTAAGGGTGAAAATCTGAATCATGGTTGTGTAACTGTGGTTCGAATGGATTAGGTCTGGAGATGGCCAAGAGCTCTACACAGTCCACTAGGAGATCGCTGACATTCATTTCTTTCTAAGGACAGTGAGCACATGTGACCCCTGTGCTAATAGCAGCAATATGAATGGAGAATATGTGGGCCATGAAGGTGGTTACATCTAATCCCACATATGAGCCTGTTTTTCCTCTCACTGAAAGTCCATGTGTTGCAGAGTTTATGGTCAAATTAAGCAGTAAACAATAGCAGAGCTGCACAAAGACTTTGTGAAACTGACAGGAAAGTATTTTGGCAATTAGAAGAATTGGTAAGTGAAGAAGAACTCCTCATGCTGGGTCAACTCATGGGTCTTGGACAGTGTTGGGTTGCACTGGGGAGAGAAGAATGAGATCTCACAGCCATTCCCCACTGAAGCACAGCTCTGCTGCTCTGGAGGAGCTAATGGGAAACCGTGACGCTACATGGAACTGGAGATGTACAAATTGTCAACACTGCAGTGGGAGCCCAGGAGGCAGGATTAAGGTTGCTAAAAGCCTTCCTCTGCAGACAGTACATGTTCAGGGGCATCACAGTGCTTGAAATTTGGCAGTGTTGGGAAAAATTAATCCTTGTGAGGATGCTTTTAAACGTCTAATGTAAACTGTCAGCTCTAAAGAACAAAGTGCCTGAAATTTTACACTGTGAAATCTAGACTGCTCAGTCTGGATTGCTTAGTTTTAATGTAATTTGGGAATCCCTGTAGTTTGTAGACATGTAGCTGCGCCATCACAGATGTCTGTGAAAGAAGTGGTAATTATTTTCTATATTTAAAAACTATACATTTTTTTCCTCAGGCTTTTTCAGCAAAGCCATTCTGATATTATAGGCCTTTCTAGATATCACACTCTAATATTGAACTCGTTTTTTTGCCGTATGTTATCCCTATTTTATCATTAATTTGGGAGTTACAAAGACCAAGCAATACTGTGCTACAAGAACAGATAAACTGTTCATCCTCACTTTTGTGAATACTCTGTGAATATCTAATACATTCATAGAGATTTTGATTTATTCAGGAATGACTCATGATCCAAAGAAAGAGAAATGATAACCCAAACACCTTATGAATGTATAGACCAAATAAGTTTCTAAACAAAATTTCCAGACTATTTATCAACAATTTCTAGTGTATGTATGTCTGACAGGGAAAGAAACTGTTGAAACAATAACAGTTCCCAAATGTAATTCTATACTGAGCCACGGGAGTCAATGTATATTGCTCAGTGGATCTGAAGCAATGAGTCTCTGCAGTCATGGAAACTCTGCAAGGATTAAAGAGATGCTGGAGCAGGGACATGGCCAAAACAAACAAGTGCAAAATTTACTAATTTTTCTAATTCAACCTGACAGGGACTGTTATCAGTAACTGCAGAGTGCGGAGGTGAACAGATTTTCCCACTGGAATGGCAATAAGCACTGCATGCAATGATTAGTGGCCTGAGTTTGATCTTTTAAAGAGATGTGAAAGTTTCTCATGGGAGAGAGAGCACTGATAAAAGTAAAGGCTGTACTTACTCTGTGGGATCACTGTATATCTAGATAGAGCACAAACAGGCAGGTAGAAAGATGCACACTCCTTAGATGCAATGTAGCCATAGACAAAAACGAGGCGTTTAGTGTGTTTCAGAAAAAAGTTAATCTACGAAGCAGAGCACAAGGCTGTTGTATTGAATATTAAAGAATTTTACAGGACATTTGTATAGCATCACACCAGCAACAGCAGGTATTTTCTTCTGAATTACAAAGGTTAAATGAGAAGAAAATGTGCTATGCACGTGGGTGTTGAGGAGATAGATAGTTACCATAGGAACAGTGGCTCCATAAAATTGCTCATCCCTTTCAACGTGCAGCCACTAAAAGAAGATAGTAATGGTAGAGAGGCTCAAATTCAGATCAGGTGTAAAAGTGTGCAGCTTCTTAAACTCAAGAGGGTTGTATTACCCTGTACCAGAAACACAGAGTGTTCACCAACTGGCCATTTACACTGCCTTTTATTTTCTCTTTCTAGACATTTCAGAAAAATTAAATGTAATTATTCTTTCAGAAAAGCCATTTAATTTCACTAATTTCCATAAAATATGGATGTTCTGCATATATTGACTGGCATACAGAAACAGGTACTTCACTGCTTCCCTTTCTACAACCACATCATACCCTGAACATCATTTGAAGTCCCTTTAAAATAGCAGCACAGCTTCATCAGATGCCAAGTAAAAATTCACCAGGAGTCTTCAGTGAAAGCTCTGTAATCTGAGCTGTCTGTCTAGGTTCCCTTTTTATCCAATGCAGAGAAACACTCACTTAAGAGAGCTGGCTATCTAACTTACTGCTTCTGCAGTAGAACTACCCTTTTCTCTCCATTATCTATATAGGAAACCTGGACAACCGGACTAGGTGTACTTCTATGCACAGTTGAAGACTATGTTTGGACACATATCCTATCCCAGATACCAGAAACTGGTGCTCCAATTTTTTTCATGGATATCCCTGCCACACTTTCTTCTGAATGGCTTCTCAGCTTCTCCATGTAACCTTCCCACTGGAGCATCCCCAGTAGCTGGCTCCGGATGTGGACTTATTGCCAAACAATCTCTATAAATAATACTGTTGCTAAATCTGCCTTTCTGCCAGCACTCATAATCTTCTCCATTTTGCCCATCCCCAAATGGAGTTTTTTTAATACTTCAGCTGAACAGCCTGGACTCCAATTCTAACTTCAGAACTCTGAAAGCGTTTCAGTCTCCTGAGGTGAAAATCTTCATCTTGACACTCCTTGAAATCCACAGCAATCCTGAACAAAAACTGAAAAAGCAGAACATGCTATTTACATATAATAATCCCTTAGGAAGTATGTGTTGAATTGATAATGTCTGATCTCATGGATCCCATTGCACTCAGCCAAGCTTCTTTGAATTACGCTCTGATGATGACATTTGCAACAGTCCAAATCAGTAAGTCTGGGATATGTGAGGACTATAACTTGCTAACAAGCATGTACCTGTGCTTATGGAAGTTCAGCTGAGTTCTGTGGAATTAGATTGGTCTAAATCAGAAGATTGCCCCTTCTATTTGTAATAATTGTTGGCTTAGAGTACTTACCATAATAAACAGATAGATCAACTCTATCCTTCTGTTTATAGAAAGATAATTTACTGATTTCCTAACTGGCCCAGGAATCAAACTAATAGTTTAATTCTTATTTTTGTTTTTTAAACTTTTAATTCTTAATTATTCCATCATGATATCAAATTTCCCCAGACACTGAAATGTTTCTGTATCACATCTACTTAAAAGGTCCTGAAGTAAATTCTCAAAAGTAACTGGGGCCACAAACATTCCTGGCACAAGATCTGACTGGTGTTTGAGGTTATTTATTCTAAAGCACACACAGAAAAATTATATAATAGGAATTTGTGAAGAAATGCACAGTCCTCTGTTATCTGTTTTCAAAATAGTAAATTTTAATCCTTTTTGGCGCAAAATATTCTACCTTCTTTTTCTTTATTTCAATTTTATAATAGGGGTTTATAATATAAAACACAACATTTCATTCAAAACCAATAGTTATTAGATGAAGTTACCATTATTTGGTTTTTGCATTCTTTTCCAAACTTTCAAAGGATAATTGTGTTGGCACTTTCATGACAAGGACAAAAACCATAGAACTGCATGGGCTGTCACTTACATCTATAGAAGAACAAAGGAATCTCAGAAATTAATTCATATTTTAACTGAAATGAAAGGGAGTCACTCTGTTTTAAGCACGTCTTTGTTCAATGTGACTGAGTGTCTTAAACATATAAAATGTAAACACGAAAGCCTTCCTGACAAAATATATCCCATACAAGTCAGATTTTGCCATAGTTTTCAAAACTCCTTATACCTTTGAAACACATTTTCTGACAGTAGCTTAGTAGTGGGTTTTTTTTAACTCTAGCTACGTTTGGTCTGGAATATGAAAGCAGAATTACTTAGAAACTTGTGTGGTAAGTGGTTTCATTTCATCTCCAAAGGATGTCAGTAGGATTTAAATTTGCATGTCTGAAGTATGTTAAGCAGCAGACACAGAACAGGTAGTGTGTCAACAGTATGCCATTGTCACAGGAGAATAAACAGCACAGCATGACTGACAGTATTATAGTTATTATTTACCATGCAAGAAAATGCATTTTCTTTTAGGCTTGATTTATTTATCTGGGAAGGTTGAAGACTGAAGCAGCGCTTAGTTCTCAGTAAAAAGTTGCTTTTAATCACATTCCAATGCTGTCCTTATAATAATACCAACTAACTTTCTGTAAGTCTACCTACCTCACCCTTACTGTCTTAAACGATTTAGTGAAGCTATGGTAGCTCAGACAGTCGCTTATGATCACTCACAGACCTCCTGCATCTTCTATAACAGCAATCCCACTACTAGTTCTGCTTGTAATACAACTAGAGAAATTGCTTTTCCTATGTAGGAGTGGAATTGAATATGGAAAGAATTCCTTACAATAACCTGTATGATCATCTTCACCTCTTCTATCGCTCAGGCTCCTTTCAGTTGTTTCTTACTGGCCAGAGTTTACACTGCAGCAAGTACCATCTTACCATTTGCTGCCTCAGCTTCTGTGGGGGTTTGAAACAGACCATGCCACAAATTCCTGCCAGGATGTATCTTTTCACTCTCTGTGCTTAAGCAGTTTATCCTTTTAGGTCACAATCCTATTATAATCAAGAATAGTAAACACAAGAGGGTGATTCAGGTGCAGATCATAGGTACCTACCTGTATTTAGACGTCTAAACACAGGCACCTACATGCAAGACAGATATCTAAGCTGTCATTTCTGTCAGTAAGTCCAGAAAGAGAATCAGTTGACCACATGTAAAAGTTTGCTTCAGGCAGAGCAGGATAAGTCTTAAAATGTCTTTGACCGTCTTGACTAGGGGCTTGATTCAGTGTCCTGTAGATAAACATAAGTGCCAACTGAGATGTCTGGGGGTATCTTAAACAACTGTACAGGGCTAGGCAGATGTGAGGCAAGATCCATAGGAATTCTCTGCCATTCTGGATTGACAGCTGGGTGTCTCATGGAAAACCTAAGGGTATCGTAAATAGCATTTGACAGCAATTTGTGGCCAGTTGGATTGAAAGCTGAATCTTTCAATTCAGCTCTGCTGGCTATACTAGAAGCCTTCATACTGAGTTCACAGTTAGATACCTAAATCTAAATATCTACCATTTGAATTTGAGTTCCACCCAGAGAGAAATGTAACCAGAGAAGAGACAGTAGCATCAATTTACCATGTGAAAAAGACCCTGTTTCCTGGATGGGTTTACAGCAGTGAGAAATCCCATGCTATTGTGATTGTGTTGATGTTATGCAAGCATACCAAGCTAGCTCGAATGTGGGCATGGTAGTAAACTGTTATTTTTAACCATCTCTACCAAACTGCATCTGTCGAAAGAGGCAAATGCAGTTTCATCAAGATTCTCATCCAATTGCTGCTGAAAGTAACATCGGTAGCATTAGCAGAAACTGGATTAGACTTTGACTGTACACAATACTTTTCTTGTGGATGTTGATATGGCACAAAAAATAAACTCCTTTGGTTCATATGTTTATATGGTACCACTGCCACACCATCTGATATTGGCTTTCCTGTCATATTGCGAATTATATTACTATTCTTATTTTGTGGAAGGAGAGTTGAAATACAGAGGGCTATGATAGCTTTCTCAGCCTCACAAAATAGCCCACAGGAGAAAGAAGTGAACGCAAGTCTCTAGAATGCCATGTCTCGTGACTTAAGTTACATGATCTTCCTTTTTTATACATGCAGGAATATGTTCTCAATTGTTGCCTTTTTTTCACAGCAGCAGAAAAATAATGTAGCCTGACCTCACCCTGCATTATGCAGAAGCATATATTGACAAGAAGAGCTTCACAGCAAAAAAATCCATTTTGGCTCTTGCGTTTATGTAATTTTCTTATCCTAAAGCAAAAGCTATTCTAAAGAACATGGATTAGTCTTTAAGTTTCAGGAAGTTTTGGAGTTTTTTAACTGCGCATAAAAGCTACAGTGCAAACTCCTCCTGCGTACTCAAGTAAGAACTCAGTACTAGCAAGTTCAGTTCATGCAACTGAATATGATAAGCTATAATTTTTAAAGTGTACTTGGGACAAGCATGAGCTTTTAGCTAGTGAAAATGTAGACACAAGGATAGTCAAGATGGAGTCTCAAGGTCTGCAGTATTAGTTTTATTGCTCTTAATAGGCACTCCAATATCAGGATAATTGAATAAGTGGATAAAAGAGGCTTTGTAACCTTAGCTATGAATTTTAAACTACAAAAGAGCTCAGAGTCAGGAGAGGCATATGAAAATAGCAAAAGAAAGCAAATAAGTTACACTGTTATTGGCTAAAATGCGTAAGATTGCGGGAAGTTGAAATACACAGTAATAAATAGAAGTATCTAAGAAGTTAAAACAGATTATAAAGGCAAATTCGTCTTGTCTCCTGATAGGAATCTAGCAAGCAAGTACAATATTTTTTTCAAAACTACTGGATTTAATTTAGCTCACTGCAAGCTTGATCCAGATCTCAATCATTACTTTGATTTAAAGCCTAGTAACTTCACTGGGCTTTGGACCAAATTCTCTGTGGACATAACAACTCTTCTAATAAGGCAAAACTCATAGGAAGAAACAGTGGGTTTTTTAATCAAGCTAAATGACAATTTGGAAAAAAACAGTCTATCTTCCGGATCCACAAACCCTTTTTCAGGTCTGCAATGGAAGCAGCAAAATAAGTACTTGATAATATAATTCAGAAGACTGGGGAGAAAATGTCAGTGTCTGTAGCACAGGGAAGATGTTAGCAATGGAGTAAACATTGATGGTATAAATCCAGTATCTTTTGATTTTACGCTGAAACATTCAGTTACTGATGAAAATAATACTTTTCACAAAACTACTATTACAACTATGACTTCTCACTCACTTTTGTCCACAGTGGAGACCCATTTCAATCGGACACTCAGGCTTCAGAAGAAAGTTCTACTAGGCATTGTAAGGTGCATACAGATTGCAAACGCTGGTTTTATGACACAAGATACACTACAACACCTCCAGTCATCCTATTGATGTTTAACGGCCAGTAATCACTTGGATGTCTCTTGGGTTTTGTTGGAGATAAACATATGATAGCGTCTCTCCGCAATAAGATCTCCTACTTTTCCAATGCCACCAACAACTGTTTCTTTCAGACCAATTATTCTCAGCATCTACTATAGCTTAAAAATTGTTGTTTTTCTTTAAGAAACTACATGCCCAAAACCTTGTGTCTTTCTTCTACCCATAGAAGTTGCTCTTAAAAAAGACAATATCTTCCTCTCAAATCATGGCTGCAGTCAATCATCTACTACAGCATAGTGGATGAAGGAAGATAAAGAAAACTGAGCAGAAGTTCTTTTCAGGCTTGTCCATTATTCTAGTATATTACCAGATTTTCTGTGTCCATTATTCTAGTATATTACCAGATTTTCTGATCCATAAAGGTTGTATGTTATTTGTAGAACCTGCTGTTAGAATTCAAAGCTATTATTTTGTTCTATAAGTCAGAATACTGCAATTATTTATGAAATAAAAACTAGGACAACAGAGGAATGGTCTGCAATAGATGCACAATCCTTCAATCCCTTGGAGTGAACTGGAGTATTCTTTTGTGGTTTCTATTGTTTCAAACAAAGCAGTTTTCTATGTACATGGTTACCAGTGTGGCTATCAATCTCATCTTGCCATTCATAATCATAGAAACATAGAATCATAGAATGTGTTGGAAGGGTCCTTTAAAGGTCACCTAGTCCAACCCCCCTGCAGTAAGCAGAGACATCTTTTACTGGATCAGGTTGCTCAGGGCCTCATCCAGCCTGGCCTTGAATGTCTCCAGGGATGGGGCCTCCACCACCTCTCTGGGCAACCTGTGCCAGTGTCTCACCACCCTCATTGTAAAGAACTTCTCCCTAATGTCTAATCTAAACCCACCCTGCTCTAGTTTGAACCATCGCCCCTCGTCCTATCACTACATGCCCTTGCAAACAGCCCCTCCCCATCTCTCCTGTAGGCCCCCTTCAGGTACTGGAAGGGGCTGTAAGGTCTCCCCGGAGCCTTCTCTTCTCCAGGCTGAACAACCCCAACTCTCTCAGCCTGTCCTCATAGGTGATTATACCTAAATGGATCATAAACTTTACTAGGAAGAATGTTAAAATGGGACTAGAAAGTTTTGGTGGTTTGGTTGGCATTTCAAATAACAATTGCTCATGTCCTCTTGAAAGTCATATATTAGTGAACTTTGTTAAGGTTCTGGTACATTTTAAGAAAGCAGTTTGATCCCTTAATTGGCTCCTGTAGCTATTTTGTTTCTAAAACACGAAAGTTTAGCTTTTTGTAAACAGAGTTCTAAAAGCCACCATGTAAAGTGGTATTCTCAGGGCATAAAATAACACTTGTCTCATATCATTTTCTTCCTCTGACATCCACATCTGGAAAAGGCACAAAGTGGAAACATTCTGATTATAATCATTCCCATTTAGGCAGAAGGGAAGACAGAGATTCTTGCTAGTGTTTTGACAAAGATATAAACATTGCTATTTTCATATTTAGCATGACTCCTTTACCATCAGAAAACAAGGAATAGATGTCACGACTTTAAGAAAACTAATTTGTTTTCTGTTGTTATTTTAAGTGAGGTAGAATGAATGAATTTAGGAAGGTGAATAGCTGTAACCTGAAATTTCTCCTCACTTAAGTTATAAAGTCAAAACCAATATTTAAGCTTTTGGATGTTTCTGTTATTTTTCCTATTTAAGTGAAGAAAAGACAGAGGCACTCACTTTCTTATGTAGTTCACTAAAGATAAAGAAGTTATAGATGTTGTGGGCTTTCATGGAAACTTTGCATTGTTCCTTATTTTGTTGTTTTAATCTAAAATCAAAATTATGTTAATTGAAGGCATATGGCAGCTCTTTCTACACGAAAATGTAACAGTCTTGGAACAAAATTATTGGATGTCTTGCAGTTAAAAAAAGCTTTCTTAAAAGATTTGTGGCTATTTTGCAGTCTTACAGGATTTTGTTCTTTCAGATACCTTGGAAAAGCATTGGAAATTTTTGATGAACTCCAGAACTGAATCTGACCGCAGTTCTTTGAAGTCACCCCCAGCAGTTGAACTCAGTTACAGAATACTGGTCTGTCCACATATGTTATGCAGAATCTGTTCCTCCTCATGCAATACCATTGAAAACAGGGAGTAGAATAGAGCATGGATATGTCAGCATCCACGGAGCAGAAGAAAACCTCTAAGACAATTGGTACTTTGTGTAATTTAAAGTGGAACTTTTACACTGGCTGCAAATCAACATTTGCATATAGACCACTTCAGAAAGGAGGCAGCAGCCAATTGAGTATAAACCAGAGACTGCACTCTTAAAAAGGTTTATGTATATTTCTTGCAAGTTTGTTCTATTTAAAATTAATCTCTGCATGAAAGTAAGCAAAGTATAAGAGCCCTTACTAGGAAAATGCATGGTGTTTAATTTCTTTTCCCCCCAGTGTTTTCAGGGTGACTGTCTGTTATCAGTGTGATTGCAAAGGCTATCCCAGGTTTTTGTGTCCTTTCTCTGCTCCCCATGGAGACTTGGATGGATTCACTCCACCCAAAACAAACTTGTTCCTCCACCCATCAGAGATAACTTTTGTAATTGTACAAACACCAGAGTGTAAATCCTGTTCTGATAAATTTGAAATGTCAATTCTGTGAATGAAGCTTCACAGTATGTTCTTTTGAGCAGTTATAAACAAGATACGAATATTCTATCTGACATAACAAAATCTGTACCTCATTCACAGCTTTGCAAGGAAAATAAAACCTTCACGTCGTTACACAGGGGACTTCTTGGAATTGCAGTTGGAGATGATGATTATGGGGAAACTAAGACTTATAAATGCTTTATTGTTTTGATGGAAATCAGCCAAGAAAGCAGATAAAAGACTTAAGAAGAGCTAGGAAACAAATCAGAGACCTAAATGACCCTACTGGAAAAATAAATTCTAGAACTTAACATCTGGTTCTTGCAGTTGTCAACTCACTCAGCAAATGGTCAGACTGATTAGTTGCTTGTCTGCAGAATATAGCGAAGGGAGTAAAAACCACATCATATCAACAGTAGCAGGCAGTGCCAAGTGAATGCTCATAATCTACAGTGATATTGGTATAGGTAGCAGACAGCAGTGTCTAGATACAGCCTAACTTTTAAAGTTCATGCCTGTGCTTCAGTGTGACCCTTCTCACTGGTACAGCCATAAGAAAAATAAATGGTCATTAGTTGTTGTTAAGGAGACATAGCTCAAAACCTCATTGTGATGCAAAAACACAATCAAGGCAATGAGTTTGAAGAAGATTTTTGTTTGAAACAAAACGTCAAAATGAAGGATTTGGGAAGACCTCTCAAAATTGAAGAGAAATACCTTCACCTGCATGCCCCAAACATGCGAAAAACTAGCACTTTACATAGGCTGTAATTAGACCATGCAACAAAAGGAGGTTTAGGGAATTACTGTACATAAGGAACCTGAGACAATAAACCCACTCAATGCAGCTTAATACAGTGTGTAAATCCAGACATATCGATAAGCTTGTGTCTAGCCAATCTTTGCAAGGTGTGCAGCATGTGCGGTATCAGGGATACACTGTTTGGCTGCTTCCAGACCCCAGCTGTGTCGTCCCCCCCAGCCCCGCAATCAATATAGGTGTCTATCCTTGCAAAGCGCTGAGGTTTACGGGGACAGGAGCCACAAGGCTCACCTCTGAACCACAAGTTACATGCGTTAATAGTACTGGTGACCCAGAAATTACTTGGCATTGGACTGTTATTTTCAATACTAACCAAACAGTCAAGAACACAAAAATATTTTCTTTGTTATTTAAGGAAGAGTAAGTGGAGTTCATGTGTTTTTGCTCTACTACATAAAGTATACTAGTGTGTTTGAAGTTGGTTTTGTCTCCACTGGCCTGCCTTTTGTCCAGGATGGCAAATTTAACAGTAAGCAGTAGGTCTTCCTGGAGGTACCACTCCCCAGTCTGGTGGGATCACAGTCTTCTGGCATTACTAGTCATTCCCACCTTTAAGCACTTCAGCATATTTTGCTTGCAGAGAGGTGTTGTTGTGGGCACTGGTAGGGGTCTTTTGTAACATTCTCATTTGTGAAGAGCAGTCGACGAAATATTTATCATCAAATTAATGCACCAGTTTTTGATGATGCAGTCATTAATATGAACAAGAGGCAAGGTGCTGAACACACACAAACACACACAAGTGCACAGAAACTGGACTGTTTTTCTGTCGAGCTTCTTGGTAATGAACCATCTTGAAAGAATACTGGTATACTTCCAAACCTCCTCCATTAAAGTCCAGGGAATCAAGCCCAAAAATGTAAGCTTTCCTTGGGATAGTAGTAAAGAGAGACCTAGGACTGTCATTTTTTCTTCCCAGTTTACTTTCTGTGAACCATATTGAATGCCACCCAGACGTTTCCATAGGAGCTGCATTTACTTCCATCAGATTTGAATGTGATGGTTGACTTATAAAGCTAATGTGTTTGTAGCAGTCCTTTTTACAAACATAGCTACACTTCATTCTTTGCATTTTTTTATTTGTAATCATGTGACTTCACAATAGCTCCATCAGTTCAAGATGCCTCGGCGTAAACTACATGGAAATCCTCAGGCTAAATTTTGGTTCATACAATCCAGAGGAATTTTATAGTTCTGGGGGCAGAATATGGCTCCAGATTTTTTTTTAGAAGCTCACAGATTCATTCTTTATCTTGTCACCTCCTGCAGTCCCTAAAATAATCCTCCTTTTTTTTCAATAGAAACAGGTACTACTGCACATATTAACCATAAAGACAATTGGACTGTGCTCAGAAACCCAGCATTTATACATCAACCTAGGTTACAACAGCAGCAGTTGATTATCAGGAAACATTTTGGAGTGGAATTTAAGTGACTTGCATTTTTAAGACCAGCGCAGGGACCATAAAATGGCACTTTGGGATATTTGAGCTTGAGTATCAAGTATTCAAGTACAACTTCATGTTCATTCATTATCAAATTCACTGAATTTGATAAATCATTGATTTGGATGGAATACATTAAACCTTCACATTTTCTGGGACTATTTCACAGCTTGAGCTGGGCAATGAAAATGGAAAAAAGTTGACTTAAAGAAACACTGTCTTGTTTCAGGGTCTTGCACTCTCCCCATTAACATTCTTTTGTAAAACAAAAGCATACCATTTCATTAAACAAAATAACTACATAGGCTTCTCCATATGTTCTTTTCTTTCAAGGTCAATGCATGTAAAAAATCTGCATTGCATTAAATAGGAAGTGAATGTAAATATGACATATGGAGATCTTCCAGATGATTGAACTGTAAAATACAATTTAATGCTGCAGAATATTTCTTCTCTCTCTTAGCTAACAGCATGCATTTCTATATAGAGACAACACAAAAATTTTCATGTGTTTATTTTAAAGAAATTTAACGAGCACTTTTATCAGAAAAATCTCATCCTATTTCTGAATGGCTGTATTGGGATTTTTACTAAAATCAAAAGAAAAATAAAGACTTTAACATGAGGTCTAATTCTGATGTCATTCAATCAGTGTAAATCAAAATCAACTCCATTGAAGTAAGTGAAATTCAGCTGATTGATAGAGAAATTATGAATTTAGGGTCAGTTCCATTGACTTCAGTACAGTTCCCTCTGACCTGCCTCAGTGTGAGATCAGATTCGGTCCAATATGGACAGACTTGCACACACAATTTAACTCCAGGAATGGGCTCGAGACACGACATTTAAATCGACAACCACGCTTCCAAAAAGGTAGAGTGTCCAGTACAATGATTTGGGGCTTGACAGTAAGAAAAATAGGAACGAGCTGCAAGTTCAGGGTACTTGGATATAGATACATTTCTAATGAATTTATTTTAAAATCAAGTGTCTGCAAATCAGCACCCCTGTTTTTATTGCCAGGACCTAACTGCATGTTTCTGGATTTCTACTGTGTGAGAAACTAACACATAAAGTAGAGCATACGCTTTAGGTGAGCAAAATTATCTGCTGTTGCAGAAGGAATCCAGAACTCTGGACTCAATTCTTGGCATGTAAAAGCCTTTTGTTTCACCTTTATATCAAAACTGAATGTTGATATTAAAGAAGGATAAGATGAATAAAGTTTGGTGCTCTAACTATTCTGAGTGTTCAGCACGAGGGAAGCTTACAAAAGCTGGCTAAAGTGGTGAAGGGATTTGGTGGTACAGAGGTTTGAACTGGACAGTCACATGCAGACAGGTTTCTGTATTTCCTATAATCCTTGAACCTTCCCCATTCCTACAGCTACCTCCCAATTGCACTGTTTTTTGAAGTTTAGAATCATTTCAATGAGTCTTTTCCACTTTTGGTTTCTGATTGCATCTGAAATGCCAAATGTCTTGAGGAAGGCTGCTCTCTTCTCAATTTATTCAAGATGTTTGAATACATTTTAAATCCATATGGAAACTCAACCTAAGTATAAAGCCTTTGGAGATTTGCACCTCGTTACACCCCTACAGGTTCCAAGGAAACAGTGCCAACCCACCTACCAAAGTTGTGAACACGTCTACCTCACATTGCATACTTGCTACGTTAAACCAGGGAGCAAGTTGTTAATAAAGATCATGTTGTCAGTAGAGCATTATGGACACCTATGTATGAATGTATATTCTTCTTTTATTCCATTTAGTATTTTTAGAGCGTATCAGCAAAATCAGGAGGGAGCCATGACTTGTAATTTCCTTGTAGTATCGGTGTTAAGGATTCTTGCTGGAATCATGCAGAAGGAAAAGGGAAAGAACAAACCAGCACATCTGTCTTTTTAGCCTGACCAAGGAATAGCCAGAATCGAGGTGAATTTAGACTTTTTCTCTCTTCTCATTCTCATATGGAGTGCATTTCCAAACAGAGGAAATGCAGAACAAAGTGGAGGCCAGGTGACGGTCTGGTCATGACCATACAATCATAGTAAGGCAGTATAGGAACATGCTGCATTCTTCAAGAGGTAGCACAGTGCAACATAAACATGGCATTTTCCCCGAACACTCTTCCTTAATGTGTTGGAATGGCAGGAAAGCTCTGAAACCCATTAAGACTTACACTGGTGAGAGCTTAAATTCCTGGAAATCCACATAGCTGGAGAGATTAAAGAGCTAAATTCAGACAAAAAGCTGCCTACAGGATAGGAGTTGAGTGATAGGCCAGCAACCTATCCCTTAAAAAAATAGTAACATGATAATGCTGCCATTCTGACAAACAGCATGATAGATACAGATGGCAGAGTTTTGTTCAAAGTCTCTAGGCAATATCTGATGGCACAAAAAACCTGAATATATACAGTAACTATAGACTTAGGTTGGTGTGTTTTTTTAAGTTTGCTTACTTTCATATTGTAGCAGTAGGATGTATAATTTGAGGTATAAAGTAAATAGGTGATTAGGGTGTCATATTAGTTTTACTTGTTTTTTTTAAAGCTTCCATATCAAAGATTTATAGATAGAACAAAATGCAAAAAGAAAATATTATTCCAACAGAGATCTTAAATGACTGTAGATTGTTCGCATCTGCTGTGCTGCATGATACCTCACAGAATGGCAGATCACAGAGAAGATCAAGAGTTAGCAAGCAATCCCAACAGGAACTCCAGAGGTGTAATAGAAGGGCCCTCTGAGACCATCTCACCCTGGTGCAATTATCTCTTGTTCCTAGACAAATGCTGAAGTGCTTTCGAGTCACTGTCAAAATGAGATGTCAAGAAAAAGCTGAGATATTTATTTTCAAAGCTGGAGACTCTGCCCCAGGAAAGCAACCCTTTGAATGACCCTGTCCTTCCTGACTGCATTAAATGACAGATGTAGGTGTAGGGCCATGTCATCTGATAGGCACTGGAGCAGGAGGGTGACATTTCTTCATCATTAAATGGGATTCATAGAAGTTAACTATTTAAAAAATCATCTGTATTTATTAAGATTCTGATGATACTTATTATTTTAAAAAGGTTCCTAGGAGTTTAAGATGCTCAGTGAATGTGAAACCAAATTGTTGAGGAGAGCCCTAAAGGGCATGTCTCCATTGAGCCTTGACTCTAGGCTCCCGAGACAGAAACACATCAGCCTGGTCATTCCATATGGGACACGATGGCAGCCGAAAGTTACGAGCACCATCCCTGCATAGCGTTGCCTGTCAGCAGCCTGCAACTCAGCAGCACTTTTTCCTCAACTTGTCCTGCAGCAATTCTGCTTCTCTTCAAGATCCAAGGGACAGGAGCTGATTCTCTTCCCTGTCAGAGGGGTAAGTTTGCAGGAAACTTTTTTCTGTTGATCTATTTTGATTTATACAATCAAAATCAGGATCACAGAATACTGCGTTTCATGAGAAAGGCTTTGGGTTGTGGTTTGTTTGGGTTTTTTAGTTTTATTTTAATGAAATTTAATGTTTCATTTAGATGTTTTCTACTGTGAACTATGCTAAATTCAGCACAAAAGGGAAAATAGTCATTAAGGGTTTAAGTTTTTTCTTCCCCTTTGGGACTTCTATTAGGAGGAGGTTCATGGTGGTTATGTTTCATCAGGGTTAAAACAGAGGTGAGAGAATAGCATTTGTATGCAGGGTGGGGGTCAGGGGGCAAGTATGTCTCTATAACCTGCACAAGGCACCAAGGAAAGGAACCCAGGCTCCAGGCATGCATTTACGATCCATTCAGCCTCTGCCGCAGCTGACTGGCAGAAATCCACGCAATTTCCAGAGCAAACTTATAGAACTGAGAAGTTAGCTGAACAAATTTTTATGTGACATTTTAGTTTAACCCTTTAAAAGCACTGCCTCAGTTTAACTCAAAACAAAAAAAAACCCCAAACGTATTTGCTTATTTTTCCACTGTTTTCTTTTATCATTTCCCAGTAACACAGCTGGAGAAAACCAATTTTTCTGGGATGATGGAATTAGTATTGAGAAACATAACTGTTTGGCTTTAGATCACTGAGTTGAACTGGAAAGGGGCAAAGCATGTGAAGATTTAGTGGTTGTCCCAGGCAGGCTGCATATAGAATGAATTAGTAGCTTCAATTTTATTCTCGGTTGCATAAAGATAAAAAATACCACTACCATGACTTAAGCCTTTGTTGGCAATCCCAGCAGAACAAGATAAGTCAGGCTTGAAAGCAAATGAGTGGGGTGGGGTGGGGGAAATTCCCTCTCAATCCTACAGGTGCACTATCTAAGCCAGCGTTGGAGCACACGGAGGAGGCAATATGAAGAGGTTTGTACTGCCAGAACACCAGCTGGATCTCCTCTGGGCTTAACCAAAAGACCTGGATACACAAATTCAGGTTGGAATGGCCCTAAAACACTTCATTTAAAGATAACAGATCTCCAGTGTCTGTCACCAGAACTCTTGAGTCTTCCCAGGCCTCCACTAGGTCCTGGGAAGTTAAAATAGAATGGACTGCAAATGGAGTAACCCTGTCTAGCCCCAGAGTGCAACAAAGCATGAAGCACGGTGCACGTTAACTGCATTTGACAAAAGGAACGCTTTCAGCACATTTTTATCAATGCCTGTTTTTTATTTGCTCATTTGTAAGGTTGCTGATATTAAGTTCATCTTTAAGGCAAACATTCGCCATGTGCTGATAACAAACTTGGGACACTTTTGCATTTGATAGTGAGAAGGTAACCCCTTTTTTTCCACAAAGTACGACATGTTTATTTTAGCTAAGGTTGCCTAGGAATTAATGCTATTTATCTTACAGTACTATGAAGAACAAAATTTATTAAGCTACAGCAAAGAAATATCTATATAAAATGTTTTGCGTGTGACATTAGGAAATCTCTGAATCACTTCTATCAATGCTATTACGACAGAAAGGTAAATACTGAATGTTTTTAATCTGAAAAGCCTATAGTTTTACACTTTGCATTTTAAGAAACTACTGCTGCATTTTAAAACAATTTAATATTTATAGTAAAATGTTTGAATTTTAGTTATTAAAATGAAGGAGGGAAAATTGTAGTGAACAACTCACTAGCTGACTTTTGTATTTTATTTTGTATTTTACAGATTGTTGTTAACAGACTGCTATTGCCAGGAACGTATCCATTCAAAATCATGCCAAAATTGTGAAGTTATTCTAATACAAAAATTTTTTGAACTCAAGGGAATTTTTCAATAAGGGCAGTATAGGAACTATTCAATATTAATATATGAGTGTTCAAATGCTTATCTCATATACCTATCCATAAATAACTATAATAAATGTTTATTTATTATTATGTTATTTATGGTGTGTTTGCTTCTGTTTAAATGAACTTAGAAAATAACGCTTAATACACTAACACTAATAATTTAAATAAATCAATTCTTGATTTAGAATACACCAGAATTAATTTTCCTTAAATATTTTGTAATATTTGCTCTAAGTGTGCTTAGTTATTATTCATGGAAATATGCTTCCTTTAGAGAAAAGTCACAGAAGAAGTAAAGAAATATAAACTGGTTGTTTAATTCAGTTCAAAATTTGGAGAAAATGTTCCTTTTTGTAAGGAAAAAAAAAAGGTCATTTTACATAATTCTAATTGAAAAGGTGTCTTTGACTGACATATTTTATCTAATCCTACTTATTTGAGAGAATAAAGGTGCTTTATAGCTTTCCAGCTCTATGGCATTAGAGTGCTTGCCAAGTTTTTCTTGGCTAACACTATGGATAATTATTTTTCAACTGTGTGCATTTTAGCACTTAAACCACAATATTTACCTACATAACAACTACAGAGAGAGTGCAAGTTTCCTCAAATCAGTGTGGCCCAGGCATTTTTGTGATGAAAAGCCATAATGACAAGAAAACAATATACATGATAGTTGTTTCAATCAAATGCACAGATTTTCAGATCTGTTGTAAACACAGTTATGCTTTAATGTAATTTACACTCATACTACTAAGCTCAAAGCCCAGCCCAGAATGTTTCCTCGGTTCTTGACATTTTAACAAGTTGCCAACAAACCTGACAATTAATGCTATTAGCAGTCTATGTTTTACAGTGAAGTATGTTTTTGTCCTCTAGGAAACAAACAGAGACTGATTCGTTTTTCACGGATCACTGAACAGCTTTGTGCAGCACTTTTCAGCTAATGCAAGCTATACCAACAGCCTGAAGTTCAGAGCCTTTCCTTTTCCATCATTTAATCCTGAAGGATGAACAAGAGGACTGCTTTTAATGACTGTATTACCTACTGGATTCAGGCTATGCATGTTCTTCACATCTTCATGGTATCTACACACCCACGGATGGGAGGAAGTGAATATCCAGATTTTAAGAAAGAGGTACTGGCTAGTTCCCAGCAACTCTCAAGTACTTAGATTAAGTAGTCTCCCATGGGACTGCTTCAATAAGACACAAGACTCTTATTTAATGTTTGCATCAGTTGGTTTATTTGAAAACCACTGACCCATCTTTTCATAGCCTATGTCCCAGGAATGCACTCAAGTGAGATTTCAAACATCTTTTTTTTTCTGGTGTGTTATTAGTCCTTGCAGCTCTAAATAATGGAAGCCAAAAATAACCCCATCAAAATTTCCAAAGTTTCTGCTTCTCTATCTGCCATCTCATCTGGCTGTAGGGGTAAATATTGAAATACACTGTCATTCAGCTACTAAATTGAAGACACCTAGGTGGAATGAGCTGTTTCAAAAACAATTAAATTTTATTTACTTTTAAGGTGGATGGTAATCTCCTGCACCCAGCTCAGAAGGTAAATTGAGTGGGAGAAGCTGTGATATGTGAAGAGGACAGTCTGGAGTGATTCTTAATTGAGTCATGGCTAAAGGGCAAAAAATAGTGTTTGTATAATGCTTGTTGGTATAAAAAGCAACACTGATATTGATGGGTGGAATCTTCCTTGATATGCAGACTGGGGTAGAAGCTGTAGTAGAGAGGCATACTTGTTTTCCATATTAGTCGGCATTAGTTGCACTGATGCTCGTGTACAAAAATTACAAATACACCTGTCTGTGTGACCCATCTCAAACAGAACATAATTTTCTTTGAATGTGCCCATTATTTTTCAAATTACTGCCAAGGGTTTGGTAAACAATTTTTAGAGTATATTCATGAAGTATTCTCCATAGATCTTTCTTTTTAGTTTTCTGTTTGGTTGCCTGAATCTTGTGTTGCAAACATGGAAGAAATTTAACCTGCAGAGGGGCAGTGCATAGTTTCCCTCCTGTGGCCATATCTCAGGGAAAAACTTACAACTCTCTCCTTACCTCTGATAGAGGAGTGATCTGTTCCTTGCCTGTATCTGTTCGGCATCTGAAACCCTCTCTACTTACATAGATCCACTCCAGTTGTCAGCACACTTTGAATCCCGGGCAGCCTTGTTTCTGACTGGTGGCCCAATTACTGCCCATGGTAAGTCACAGGACGTACAGGACAAGCAACATTTTTCACAGGGTATTTTTCTTGTTCCCAAACTTAAAGATGAACCAGTGCAGAAGAGATCAGATTTCTACTATCATTAATCATTTGTGCTAAAATCCACAACTCCTTTATGATTTATTAGCATTCTCTGAAAGAGTGGAACTGTGTCCAAATAATCATGATTCAATAATGTTGTAATTCCCTACCAGTCACTTTGTAAACTGAACTTGGATTTTATATTTACGTAGGGATTCACATAACAGGTCTATATATAATTTCATTAGCCAGCTAGCTTTCTCTTTATGAAGCGTGTTGAACAAAACAAACAAAAATAGCCCAACCTTTATTGCTCTGTTTGCTTTTTGATGTGTTGGCAGTCTGGATCATTTTTACACCACACATAAACACTCCCTAGAGAAAGATGTCAAAATGGTTCAGCCTAAAAAAACTGGGGTAAACGTTCAAGTTCTGATGCTTGGTTCTTAGTGCTTTGATTTTACAACATTTGAGAAAGGTAAAAACATAACAGAGAGGTAAAAATCCGCCTATTTGCTCATACTTCTTCTGTTGTCTGCGTTGGATGCCCAGGCCAGCAGGTCCTTAGAGCTGTGTGAAAAGGTGGCCAATTCCTGCAGCAACTGATTCCTTCACAATTTTGCAGGAAAGCAGAACAATTTCTGTGAACTTGAATTCTCGTTGCGAAAAAAATTCACAGGGAGCAGGAGTCTTTGGTTAGAAGCTGCCCTTTTTTTTTTTTTGGAAGTCTGGGAATAACCATTTATTGAAAAATAAATTGGTTTGCACGCACAGTGCAGCCTAGTACAAAACTAATGGCCCAACTCTGGGCCTGTTGTTGTCCATCTGGTGGGGTCAGCTGTCCTGATCAGGCTGCCCTGGAACTGAGGTGTATAAATGGGTAAATACTATCAAATCTTCATGATTGACAAGGGTATTGGTTGCTCAGCTACAATGAACTCTTCACATCTATGTCCAGTCTAATTAATATTGTGATATTAATTAACTAGGTAAGGTAATAATATTTTCTGGGCCAATGGTTTATGCTTTGGTACTAGAATGGTGACATAAGGCACTTATCCAGGAGATAATCGTTTGATTGCTGTTCCAACCTCTGGAGACCAGGCTCATCAAGATACACTGGAAATAGGAAGGAAAGTTTCTGGCCCATTCTTTGCTTTCACTCCGGCATTGCAGAACAGTAGTCGCTGTAGGGGTAGTCACGTGAGGTCTTTCTTCATGAGCAGCTCTGAGCAATCATGTTGTCCCTCCTGCTCTTCAATCTTGTGCTTCTGAGGTGATGTCCTGAACAAAATCTGGCTTGTCGAGTTTGCTGGGATAACCTAGAGACAAAATATTTTCTGGGCGGGTTGAACCTACTGGCCGCAAAGTGATTTTTAACGCAGGTTTTCTCCAGATCACCACCATCCTAAAGGGCTGACAGCAAACCATTGCTCTTGGTGACAAAACCAGTCATCCCATGCAAAACATCACCGGACCCATTCTCTAACCTTGACGATCCCAGGGGAATTATATTCCTCTTGTCTTTACTGTGTCCCCTTTGGCTTTCCTTTCAGGTCTGGACTCTTCATGGCCTCTGCCAGCAAGCGTTCACTGAGACACCGGACAGTCTGGCTCTTGTTTTGAGGCAGCCGCTGCTCTGTCCCTCTCTGGTCGCTCCCTTGCTCAGCAAGCCCCTACATCTGCTCCTGCCTGTGCCGGCAGCGCTGAGACGTGGGAGCAGCCTGAAGCAGCAGGCCCGTAGCAGCAGTCTGCAGCCACGAGTTAGGCTGAAGCGGGCGGGCAACAAGCAGCCAAGAGAGGTGCTGCTGCACTCGCAGAACAACAGCCCTCCGCAGCCAGCAGAGCTGAGACATTGGCAGGGTCCGCTGTAACCGATACAAAGAAAACCCATCCCAGCCAAAGCCGGACTCTTGGCACATCTGTATCTGCCAAGAGAGTTATACAATTTGAAACAAAAAAGCATTTTTAAGGCCAGTGGGGAGGAGGAGGAGGCGGAGGAGGCTTCTGCCTACATAAAACCTGTCATGCATTGTGTGCACAGACATTTATATTTCAGTGGCGTCGGTGATATAACTTTTCTTTTTGAAAGTATGTGCATGTGCTGTAACAACAGAGAGTTACTGGGAATGGATAAGCAGCTGGAAAAATGTGGTCTAGGTTAAACTTTTCAGGTCCATTCACGCCTGTGAATTAATTTAGCTTTACATTTTATGATCTTAAGTTGTGAAATGTTCATACAAAGCATTAACAGCTAAAGCAATCCAAGAGACGGTCTATTATGCCAAACTCTAATCATTAGACAGTAATTAGGCTGTCAGCTACAAAACATAGCATTTAGGATATTTCCAGATGAAGCAACAGCCAGTGTCAAAAACAGGGATTGGTTCAGACAGGTAAAAGTCTCTCTTCGACAGCTGCCAGCTTAATTTCTAAGCAAATTAAAACCTTGTTTCATTGTGCCAGTGAACCCTGGTTTGAAAGAAGAGCTTACGGAGACATTCTCAGTGCAAGCCCACAGATAATAAAAGAAAAATTTGCTAGGAATACAGTAAGGATTTTTCCCTTGAATTTCAACACAGTGGCAGATTCTTATTCATCTCATTATTTGAGACCTCAAGGCATTCCTTAAACACATACACCAGTAGAAGTTAAATATCACAACATCCTGAAGAGTTTAGTGAAGCCTATTTTATGGCTATTGAAAGTGAGGCACGTGTTAAGTCCAGCATTTTTGAATAACCACCATGAAAGTCACGTGACAAGATCCATTTTCAGGGTTAAAAGATGAAATCAATGGTTCGCTGGATTAGGGGCCCAAAGTACACTTAGCTGTCAACATGCCCATATATTTCACTCCTAGGCACACGGTAACCTTTTACTCACGTTTACGTACTGACAGCTCCCCAGAGCCTGCTAGCTGGGAGAGGCAGAAAATTTAGATGCACTTAAATCATTGCACTCATGCACATTGTTTCACCAGCATAAACGCAGGTAAAGGAAACATTTAAGCTCAACTGTAGAAATAGTAACTGATGTTGACTTTGGGTGACGTGGTATTTTACATTCAAATATGTCACCTGGGGCTCACGCAGCAACTTGTTTGTGGCTGAACTGCCCAGCCTGACAGCAGGAAAAATGTCTCACAACCTGGCAACTAACCATTGCAGCAGGTATTTGACATTTTGCGTGCTGATAATGAAACCCTTGCATTTACAGAGTAAGAATTATTTACTGAAGACACGGACGCACAATTTTCTGCAGTGAGCAAGCTGGGTCCTATAATGGGCAAAAAAACCCCACGGTCCTTCCTCAGTGCAGAGAATCGCTGTCTCTTTCCTGAGAACATCCATGTGCGCCTGCAGCCTTCCATTTCAGGTAGCAGTTAATCCTTGGGAAGGATTAACATTTAGTACTGGAAAAGGAAAGACTTATTAGACACCGATATTATTGATATTGTCTCTTTTCATGCTCTTATTATAAGTTTTGCGACACTTTTTTTTTTTTTTTCTCATGAGACTGCTCTTGGAAGTATGCATATGCCATTCTGAGCTTTTATTTAAAGAAGTGAAGTAGACACCTATGTAACTAGAGCTCCTGTCTGCGGATGTGCTTGAATGTCTGACCAAAAAAAGGTTTCCCTCAAAATGTCAGAAAGCATTTTTTCTTAAACTGGTTTTTGAATACCTATAGCCCGTTCTCAGCCTCACAGCCCTGCACACAGATGCACATATGCTGTACATATCAGCTCATAGATGTAGACATGAATTTACCTGCTAAATAAATACATACCTGGGGAGTTTTCCAGTTTGGTATACTCAGACGCCAGCATTAATGCTTTGGCAATTGCTGCTGGGAACAACCAGCCCACCCACTGTAGCATTGTAAAAGCTAACAGATACAGCAATAAGCACCAGCAAGCTGTAAGACAGCGTGAGTAATTTTACTGCCTTGCACAAGACCAGCACCAGTTGCTGGTGAGTCTATGTTTCTCAGAAAAGTTTGTTTGGAGAAACAGTTGCTCAGACATTCAGACACTATATAGACTTTTGGGAATTTGTTTTCTCTTGTCAAGATGCCTTTTATTTTATGTATCAACTTATCTAGAGTCATGCTAAACTTATGCAGCTATTTGGCAGGTACTTAGGAGTGTATTCTATGAAATCCCAGCTAAATTGGGAAGAAAATACTATTGAAATATTTACTGAAATTGAAAACACCATGACAACAACAGCAACAAAACCAAAGATTTTATCTATGGCATTTAAACTGCCCCAATATCAGCACATACAGGTGTTTTGTAGGGGTGAAATGCACTTATGTTCACAGTAACATTTAGTTATATATAGTTATATTGCCTCCTTTGCTATAGAGCAGGAAAGTAAGCACAGACTTCTCAAACATTTTACTAATATCTTAAGCCATCGTTCTTCTATTATAACTGGAGACATGCAATGTAAACAATTCTGGGGAACGAGTTACTGCCAAATGAGGACAATAGGAGAAACGTGTAGAATGAGAGGAAAGGAGAAATATGGAAAACGATTTTGAAAGAGACACAGATAAGGCATTTGATGAGACTTTTCAGTGCAATATAGTAGCAAGAAAAAATTTACTTACAAGCTGCGGGTCATTAGGTCATGGAGAAGGGAGGTTGTCTAACCCTGTCCAAAAGGTTCTGGTGAAACCATACCTAAAACATACATTTGGTTTTGAGCAACTTACTATAAGGATGATTGTGCCAAACTGGAATGGATTCAGGGAACAGCAAAACTATTATTAAATGGCTGAATTTATGAGGAAAGATAAAAAAGCTAAATATATACATAGCTTGGCTATGAGATATCTAAAGGGAGACATTAATTGTCTGTTAGTACAATATTCAAAGACCTAAATGCCAAAGAGGCTGAAAAATCATATGAATTATTTAGTGAGATATTAAGAGGATGTAGTTAAGGCTAATGAAATGAAATAGTCTCGAGTGATAGTGCTTGAGAAAGGGCTGGCCCTCAACCATGTAATATATGAATACAGTCTTTAGTTTAACTGCCACGTTATCTGTCCATAGGTTTATCGAGCATATATGTGTGTAGGCCAGGGAGCAGAAAGGAAGGCAGTAGAGACAATTTCACTCCAAACTTAATTTGTGACTAGTAACATGCAATTTATGCTCTGAGTGAACAAATGGTACGATTTATGTATGTAAATTCTTCAAATCCTGGAGGAAAGAAAGTGTTTGGTATAAAGACTACAGAATTTAACTATCAAAAATTGGAAGTTTCTGCACTGCAATTTGCATGAGGGCTACACATTCATTGCAAACTCTGATATTAGCCTTTCCATTACTGATTTCCATCTGCAGAAAGTACATATGCAGTACAACTGAATAAACTTAAACAGTTCAGTGGATTTAAAAGAATGTACTTTCCTGCCTACCGGATTTTCCAGCATGAGAAAGAAATCTCCAGTGGTTTTTCTTCTGTTTCCTTATGAGAGGGATGAAACTACACAAACAAAGAGACCCCAAACTCATTTAATCTCCCCTCATTCCCTGGCAAAGAGTGTATGAAAATTTGGAGATCTTTGGTTCTGCTAAAAAAAAATAGACTTCATCCATTTCCGCTGTGCTGTTACGGTTTTTATCTATGGTGCTTTGTGTGGAAGTTGCCAAACAACATCTGTGTTGCTCAAGAAAAACAAATTAAAATGATTTCAATTTGTTTAGATCAGCACAAAAATATATTTTTATGTGAAATAGTTCTTGTTCTAGCAACTATCTAATGAAGAATCGACTCACAAACACATGAGTCAGAATTGCTCCTGGCATTTTGCTGCCTTAGGTGAAATACCAGCCCAAATACCCATTCAGTTCTTTATCATGCTTGACAAGTTAATTTAAGAATCCTTTCTAGTCAGTCAGAATTTTGTGAAATAATTTGTCTCTTGTTTTTGCTCTGCTTTCTGCTCTTATCCTATTGTCTTCAAGCAACTTCATGCTTCAGCATGTCTCTTTGCTCTTATTACACTTATTTTCTTATGATATTACAATTATTTTGTCCCTCCAGCCACTCTTCATGCATTTCCTTCACTTTCCTTCCCAAGCACTGTTTTACCGGAGTCCCATATTTTCTGGTCCAAGCCATTCCAGTTGTCACACATTATCATCTAACGAGCCCTGAGGCTCATGAATGCACTTGCACTTGAAGGAAGAGTACTGTGCACCTTGGCACTTTTAGGGCCTGGGATTTTTGGGAGAGTTAGAGTGATCTGACAGTAAAGGAAAGTGTGAAGATCTCTAAAGAGGAAGAAAAGGCAATAGTTTGATCTGCAAAACCTCCTTTACCCTGTTTTTATTAATTTTAATATTTCTTTATGCTTGTACTTTAGTATCTGCAGTCTTTGATCCCTGTCTTTGTAATGCTGCCTGTCCGAATCTGAAAGCGGAGATCTTGCAATCCAACATGCTGGCACTGTGGCAGATGAGCACTTCTCTGTCCTTCACTCACAAATAGGCAGGAAAGACTGTCCAGAGAGGTTTCCTGACTTTATTGGTTCTGTGGGAGCAGCTGAGACATGACCGATACAGATCCTTAACACACAAATGTCATTTTTGGAAATGCTTAAAGTAGTTGCTGGCAGAAAAGCTCTGCCTGGTCCTAAATGATTTTGTTTTAGCAAAAACACCCAGTTTCATGATTTAGAAGACAGGGCTGTGAGACGGGTGTGACAGCACAGAGCTGTATTATGAGTCCTGCTTTAAAATTCACGTCAAAGGCCTGAAACTCATACATGTCCTGCAAATAGGAGACCTTTACAAACCACTTCTAAAAAGCAGCACTTCCTGCAATTCCTGCAAAAGTGCCAAAGCAGGCAAACTTCACAAAAAATATGCTCTTTTCCTGTCCTTTGCTGGGAAATCTTCCTTGGTGAAATCTAGCAAGCTGAAGTAACCCTTTGTAATAGGTCTGCATGAAGAGTTCAAGTTTACACTGAGATTCAGAAACATTTTAAAGAATGGGAGGTGTGAAACATGTGTAGTATACGTGTATGCATATGCATACGCATGCACACATGTGTGTACAATACACATATATTAAGCCTTTTGATTATTCATCTTATTTAAAACTGAAGAGAGAAAACATTCAGTCAGGATTCTTCTCTCAATGCTTTGCCCTGCTTGTTTCAGTGCATAGTTTCTCCCGTTCAACTTTCTACATTTTCAGCAAGTGTTTTTAGGAAGATGTGAAAGTAAGACCTTAAAATTGCCCTATATCTGTATTCAGACTGTCTAGGGAAACTGTGAAACCTGATGCATGAGAAATAGGGTGCAAACTGATTATAGAGAAACTAGAAAAGTATCCAGGAGTTTGGGAGTGTAGACATTTTTTCCAAGCACCATAGAAGCACTTAACCATGTTTTAGGTGGAATGTATTACTGAAGTTCAGTTTTTCCTTGATTTAGTTTTAGAAAAATACTCAAGAAAATTTGAGGCCTCTCCAGGACACACTAATTTTTGGTTTTGCAGTTGCAGCTGTCCACTGAGATTAAGGAATTTGGAGCAGTTCCAGCTTTCGCTTACACGTGTTGAAATAACAAAATTCTGTTTGCCGTGTCACATGGAGGTGCCTTTAATGAAATCAACGAATTTGTGTCCTAACTGTTGACATTGAGATGAGGGTAGAAATAATAAAGGAAGACAAGCATTGTTAAGCTTCCTTCCTGTTTCTTATTTTACTAAACTAAGTTGCAGCAAACTTTGAATATGAAAGTGCATGTGACCTTTTTTTCAATATTAGACCTTGATCCTAAACGCTGCAAGAAGCGCACAAAACTGACACGCACACCTGCTGCAGACAAGGGCATAATCTTGCATCGTTCATAAAAACACAATAAATGCGACATAGCTATTTGAAGCACTCAGAAGAAATAATTCAGCATAAAACTCTTAACATGTTCAAAAGGAAAAGAATACACCAAGGGCACTGGGCCTGCTGACTTTGCCAATGTGAATAGGCTTTCCTCATGGGAATAACTCTGTTGTCCTCACTAGGAGGGAAGTACCCTGCAGCGGCCGAAGAATGCAAGAAATGTTCCAGAAACCATTTCATTGTTAGCAGTGTTCGAGGTGTATTTGAAAGCCTGTATTATAAAAAGCAAATAAATGTCCCAATTAAAACTTCACCGGGACCAAATATTTGTCAAATCTATTATGAAAAAATGACTAATTAGAGGTCAGCTGTGGAAAGGACCGGTTTCTTACTACTTTTCCCAAACATGTCTCCGACAAAACAAGGCATGTATGAAACCTTTTACTGCCTACCAGCAGGTACCATCAATTACTAAATTCTAGGCACTGTTAATGACATCACCAGGGAGCGTGACTTAGGTCAAAAGCTTGGCAGGAGGTGCTGGCAACTGTTAAATCAACAGCAATCAAAACTGGAAAACCAACATGCTTGCTACCATCAAATTTAAAAGAGAACTTATTGTGCCTCAAACACACCAGCAGGTTTAATAGAAAAGTAGACATGTTTATGGTTTCAGATTTACAACAAGACTTATAAACACCTTATTACTCAGAATCCAGTCTGCTGCCCTAGAAACTAAGAATGTTACTTTGTTGAGAAGAAGGATCTGTTGACACAAATGTCTTGCCTAAGTTTGCCATTGTGGTTAACCAAAATACATTTACTACTGAGAAGGTAAATAAAAGCAAACAAGATGCCTCTTATACCACAATACAGTAAGGTTCAAATTGACCAAGCTTAATTCTATGGCATAAATATGCTTAATGTTTACGGAATTTTTCTAGAATCTATTTGCCCTGTTGGGCTTAACGTCTTACATGAGAGCTACTGAATGGGAATGTGTTTTCAGTATTACATGTACTTAAAGACCTCATCAAAAATATTCAGAGGAGCTGCCATGAATGCTGCAGTTAACCACGCTGCAAAGAAAATGGGTCATGGTTTACTCTTACATTAACATGAATAAATCAATCTTGTCCCGCATAGGATATGTACACAGAAAAATTAACTGACAATTAAAATGATAACACCAATGGAAACGGTGCCGTATAAATGTAAGTCAACTACACAAACTGCTGAAATAACACAGCAGCTTTTAAATCTGCAGGAGAACTGAGAAACTGGAAAACCCAGGCTTGGTGTCTGACTTCTGTTCAGGGCTGCAGGGTCTTACAGAGCTGCTGGGCTGCTTGTCCAGTAAGTAATCTAAAGCATGCCCAGCGTCATCTGGTGCTAATGGAGAAACTCCAGCTCACAAAAAGGCTCACCGTGTCCACTCTTGGATTGCTCTGCTGCCACGGGATAGACTCCTTGTTTTTGTCTTCCTCCTACATCAATGTCCTAGTTTGAGTGCACAAACCATGGCAATGGAGAAGAAAGACAAAAAGAGGGAGAAGGGAAATACTGAGAGGAAAATAAGGCCATAATATATCCATTGCAATATACAGTCTTGAACTGGATCTGGTTGATTTGCAAGATAAGAAATCTTGAAAGGCAATTCCCTTTCATCTGAATTTCTTTTTTGCTAAATTCATGATTTAACACTCCTTTAAATCTATTTTTAAAATTAAGTTTGAAGACATTAAAAATAATATGGAAGACTAGCCTCCGGTGACTTTTAAAAACATCTGTTCCAAGTCTTGCTCCAGAACACATCTACATAAGTAAACCTTGAACACTAAAATGAGTTTGTTTTCTCAGCAGACATTCTTTCTTAGAGTCTAAGATGACCCCCTCATGCACATCTGTGAGTAAAACTGGAGCCTCACATCAGAAGTGTTACAATTAATGTGAAAACACAAAACAGTCAGCAGCTGTTGAAGGGGGAAAAAAAAGAAAAAGGTCAAAGTATTAATATCATGTGATTGCTCAGTAAGGCTATAGTTTACACTGTGCCACAAACGAGCATGGGAAGGGCAAATTTTGCTCAGAGATCACAGATTCCTTCAGAGAAGATCCCTAGAGTGCAGCTGTAATTTGTGACAACGTGTGACAAAACCACTCAATGGAATAATGCTGACAAGTAGCAGAATTTTTCCACCTCCACAGAAAAAGCCCCAGGCTCTGATTTCTTCAGCCTCTACCTCCTTTTTCTGGCTTTTTTTTCTTTCTTGGTGGTGGTAATAGAGGAGGGGCAACATTTCCAGTCACTCTATATTTAACAATATTGTGCAAAAACTTGTGAAACAACATTTCTCACATTATACATTGAGAGAATCAGGGCTCAGGATTTGGTTAGTCACATGGTTCATTTGTGGAAGATCAGCACTGCCATGAGATGTCATTCTCCCATGATTCTAATATTTAGATGAAGCACTGTAAACACTCCTTGTCCATACCATTACAAAACAGACCAGATTCAGTTCTAATAGAAGTGCTCACATGACTGGGTATTGTATGTGAGATAAATAGGAGGAACTTCTGGAAAGACTCCAACTAGTAAGGAAATGGTTGGCTGACCATAGAAGCATAGAATCAGAGAATTGCCTAGGTTGGAAGGGACCTTTCAGATCATCTACTCCAACCATCAACCTAACTCTGACAAAAACCATCACTAATCTAAACTACGTCTCTAAGCACTATGTCTACCTGTCTTTTAAATACCTCCAGGGATGGTACCTCAACCACTTCCTTGGGAAGCCTGTGCCAATGCTTAATAACCCTCTCAGTGTAAAAAATTTTCCTAATATCCAGTCTAAACCTGCCCTGGCACAACTTGAGGCCGTTGAGTGTCAACAACCATGCTTGAGTATCCTGATCTCCAGTTGTACCTTTCCATGCTGAAAAGCTTTCCATTTGTTCCGCAGAGTTTCTCGGCCATTTGTTGTGAAAAAATGAGGTAACCTAGAAGGAGGGAGATAGAGGCAATATTTATGGTAGCTGAACCATGGTTCCCTGGGAGGCTTTCCAAAGGTCTGGTGTCAGCCATGTTCCTGAACTCTATCCAGAATTACACAGGCTTTCCCACCTTCCAAAGTGCTGCTGCCAAAACACCTTCATCAGCTTCTCATCTACAGACGTCACTGGCAGGTGAGGCCCACTCTAACTTCACTGGGTTTCTCAGCTGGTTGATATCCTTTGAAGGTCACTCTCAACAGTTTTTGAAAACTCATGGTGATGTGGGGAGGTTCACAAGAAACGGCAGAAAGAAAATATGACTCCTGTCTTCAAGAAGGGCAAGAAGGAGGATCTGGAGAGCTACAGGCTATTCAACCTCAACTCAGTCCCTGGGAAGGTGAAGGAGCAAGAACATACCCCCTTTTGTTTGAAGGTTAGAATCCCGTGTCAATTAAGGTATGAAAAGATAGATCAAATAAGTTAATAGCAGGTAACTTCATTGATAGAATCTTCATCTCGAGAAGTCCTTAGCCACTAGCTTCTGAAAGCTCAGAGTAAACTGGAGGGAAGATCAGTCTATACAGGCCATTCTTACCCTGTCATCATAAGCCTTCACTGCTGCTTTCTGTCCCAGATATGATAGCATGACAATTGTCAAATTATTCATCCCTATTTAAAAGCTTCCAGCCAAAAGCACGCCATCTCTCAACTGTAACAGAAAAATGGTCATTTAGCTAAAGCTGTGAGTTATGGTTTCGTGGAAAAATAACATGGAAAAAGATGAATAGATAAAGATAAAAGAATAAAAATATAATAAGTAAATTACAGCTAAAATTAAATTAGTAATGCATCAGACAGAGAACAGAGGCATTTGTATATATACTGTGTTTGCAAAACAAAAAGAGTGAAAATATTTTCTTTCAAATTTTGGCAACAGAATTTAGCTTTGAGGGTTAACTCTTCCAAAAAATGGGGGAGGGGGGGGGCGGGGAAGGGGTTTTCTGTAGTGTTCATATGGCACGATAATCACTATCCTTTTAAAAATGTTTCCTCAGAGACCTCAATTTTCTCTGAATCCAGCAGGTGAAGTACAAACATCAGTCTCTGTACACATGTGTTTAAGTAGTGTTTCAGGCTCTAGGTACTTTTGGGATTTTACAGAGAGTTCTCCCTGGTATAGAAGTGGAGGTGTGGATTGTAGGAGATTATATGTTGGCATAAACCTAAATTTGCTGTGGGGCTGAGGTGCTTGTGTGGGTGTTCGGGTATTATGATTTTGGTTAATAAGACCCATGATTTGGGGTTAGTATGGTTGGTTTGATGCCTTTATTAGCAATTTCCTGGAATTTAACTATGACATTGAAAGGAAATGCAGTTGAGCAATTCTGACTCTAAATTAAAAATTTTGTTTTAAGGAAATAATTTACTATGTATACTTATCATAAAAGGAAACAATTATGTTTTTGAAGAACTATGAAAAATACGCTTACAAAAAGATTGCATCACCGATTCATTATTTGAAGTGTTCACTGGAGGTTAAACTGTTAACCTCTGGGAAATGTAATTTAAAACAGCTTTAGGATTCATTCACCAGAGGACAGTTTTTCCTTCCTAAGCCCTTTTCCAGGCTAAAATACCTTCAAAACTAACCCCACAAGCACACTCTAGCCTGGTTTATAAGAGCAAATGCTTGATTGAAACTCCACTGAAAACAGACTGTTTTTTAGTAAGATCAGCAGACCTCGGCAGGGGTCCCTGGTCTACCTGCTCCAGGAATTTAAATAAGTGATGTACCTTTAACCTAGGAACTGGCTTAGTTTTGAGACACTTAGGAAAAACTATCTATCTTTGTTGGGCTAACATCTTTCCACGTAGAAGCATTCTGTCATCTGCTGAAGATCTCTGGGAGTGTTGAGTGCCTTCTCCTGGGGCAGATGTCTAGGGACGGCATGCTTTCAGCTGCAGCACTTTGGGATATTTTTGTTCCTGATTGATGACCCGCATGTCAGATGCACCTGGTTTATAGATCACGGTGATAAACTTGACTGATAATCTGCAGAAAAGCAGACAAGTAGATCAACTGCACTGTTCTTATTTGACATATGAGTCTTCATTAATCAAATTCACAGTTATTTTGCATTGCACAGAGCAGTTGCAGCACATGGTGGTTCTGGCCATTGGTGTTAAGGTGCTTCATTGGTTTTGAGGAAGGCACTAAGTCAATTTGTTAATGTTTTCTTCCTTTAATTAATCTTTTAGCTTGGAAAAATGCTTTCACAGTGTCTAAGGATGATGTCTTTATCAAGGTATTGCAGATAAACGTGACTCAATATACTAAATTTAGAGACAGGATAAGCTCTCTTGCCTCATAACACCTTCTACACCAGCTGATTCACTGAACAGCTCTACAGAGCCTGATAGGACCTCTCATGTAGTTCTGCTCCTTCAGGAACAGTTTAATATGCAGTCCAACCTAGGTGCCTTTGATCATCCTGTTGATAGTGATCATTGTGACAAAAAAGTTAGGGCATGGCTTGTTTTAAACTTTGAGTTTGGAAATCCATCACCCTAAATATATTTTTACCTCTAAGATGTTATTTAATATTGTGCATGCTCTCCACAAAGGGCCATTAATAATATAATTATCCTTTTTAAATGATTGTACCATGCATATTTCTAATACACAAATTGATACAGAACACATGTTCCAGCGAAACTTGGATACTGGTTAGGCTATCTGCTACTACAGAGGGAACAGAATGAGTTTCAGGCAGAAAGATTAAATATTCGTAGAGGTAGTAGGCTGCAAAGGCAAGACTGGCTGGAACGATGAGCATATTCCATAAGAAGAAGAGGGAATGCATGTGCACAGCCTGAAACCCTAAATACGAGCTGGTTAGGAGGGTACCAGCCAGAGAGATGCTGGAAGGAGAGGCCTTTCTTAAAAAAAATATCTGTAGATAAGCTACAGATTTTCTTCCATTTCTTCACCTGTGTCTTTAAAAAGCATTTTTAGCTATGCTAGCTGTTTTGAACAGCATGGGATGAGTGATGCTTGGATTTGCATTTTGTCTTGATTTGGCTTGCGATAAGTGTGATTTAAAGTAGCTAGAGAACAAAAAGGGTGGAGTAAATCTATAAACCCTGGGACCCTGGGACATGTTAATGGGTGTCCTAATGAGTGTCCTAATTCCCCTGCATGTCCTAGGGGAAACACTCCATTTCCCATTTGGACTTTGATAGATATGAGGAAAAGCTAGTTAGACAGGCCAAGGGGTGGTGGTGGGAGCAGAAGTGTCTTCCAGCAACTGCTACTGACATCAAAGCATATTAAGGGTCCCAGGCAAAGTGTCCCAGTTGCCGACTTAAATTCTCTTTTCTCTGCTGTAAAAACGGGAATTCCAAATTAATATTATTTCATCAATAGAAAAATCAGATCTTTTTTCATAACAAGAGGGACTCTACCCAGCCACAGACTGAATATGACTCAGATTAACCAAGGTGCCACCCCTTAAAATAAATCTGTACCTAGTCTGAACAACTTCCTTTTCAGCCTGAGTCAAAGCAAATAAGTTTCAAGCCATGACAGCATTACTGTTTCATAGCTATGAAGCCGATTAACTCATTTACCGGCCTCCATTTTCTGCTACTTATTAACATTCTCAACGCTTATTAACATTCTTTTTCATAAATAAAATCTTTTTTTTTTTTTTTTTCTTAAGACTGGTCCTAGCTGTGAAGTGTTATCTATAAAGTTACCAAGGAGAAGGTGCTTGCACCATTAACTACTTCATGTCTGTGCTCTGAAGACTGCAGCCAGGAGCTTCCAGCGTGTTGCTTGGTATAAGTAGAATTGGGTTGATATGGATGACTGGGAAAATGATTCATTGACTTTAGGACTGTTCTTTCTGTTTCGAAATTACTCAAGTATTCCTACATTAAACACTTGCAACAAAATCTGTTTGTTTTTCTTTCATTATTTTAAAAGGGAGACAATAGAAGTTATTCAAAGATGGCATGTTGGGGTGAAGACTGGTTCAATTTTCATATGACTTTTTATTGATTTAAGACGTATGCTTCTAGCACAGAGAGATAAGAGCACCATGAATCAAATCAAATACGTTAATCGAGACGCAAAGGCTCAGTTCAGTACAAAAAGCCTCCCAGGAAGGTTAAAAGAGCACTTGTATTCAATACTACTCTCCTGCTTTACCGGTAGATGTCTCCGTATCAGCTTCTCCCTCTATCTTGCCTCTGATAAAAAACCTGCATTTGAGCACTACGCTGTAAAAGGATGCCTAACATTTTTCACTGCACCTGCTAATCTATATCTATATCGATATCCAAGTGATTTTGAAAGAAATTCAGAGAATCTGTTTTTTTCTAGATTATTTTAAAATGTAAAAGAAGATGTTTGGGTTTTTTATAGTTAAACTACCAGCAATCAAATCAACATTAATTAGGGCATCTTCATCTTGAATATTTACATATTATTTATGAATTAATCTAGTAGATGATATGCCAATTCAGCAGAAGCACGCAACTACAACATTATTGATATAAGGAAAAACTGAGTTGACACAAAAGAAGAAAAACCCTACAATAGGAGTGGCTATGAATTTCACATTGTCTCAATTCGCTTTTACTTCCAAAAACAGAAAGCAGAAATATCACCAGAATGGAAATATTTTTCCCTCTAAATGTTAATCATCCTTAACAAAATTGCCTGGGAGAAAAAAGGCTACTAACCAATAACAGGAATTATTTGGGACACGCGGTTCACATATACGTGACAGTCTGTCAAATACTGAGAATAACTGAGAATTTTTTCTACTGCTGATAAAGCTGATCTTATTAGCACCTAATAGGGTGCACCAGTCCTGCATCCAGAGATTGTGCCTATAATGGAGTGCGATCCCATGCCTACCTTTCCTCTCAGATCAAAATCTAATCAAAGAGTTATAGGACAATAGTACAGAACGGAATGAGGTTAGGAAGCAGAGGTGCATGTGGACTGCACATCTTCAAGAACTCTAAGTATATCAGATACCTCCTTTTATATTCAGGTAGAATGCTCATGCTCTATCAAACTTTCTGCAGTTGCAAGCAATTCACACAGAATTACCTTGTGACTGTTGTCGGTGCTATTAAAGAACTGAGATGTCAACACAGTCCTGGTTGTGCTTTGTAAAGGTGTGAATGACAGTCAACCGTCACTGTCAGAGATGCAGGTGTGTTGTAGGAAGGCTGCAAACTGAAGGGAATGTGACCTTGTCTGAGTTGGTTTATTTCTGTCATTCCTCACATGACAGAGATTGGTAGTATTGGAGACCATCTCCGAGGAAAGGGAAGAGCAAAGATCCCTCCCTCAGTAGGGAGGCAGGTGGCAAGGAAGTCGAGGATTATAGGAATGATGAACACAAGCAAAAGAGGATTAAGCATGAGAAGGTAAGTAGAAAAATAGGTAGAAAAAGGGGGTAGTACAGGATCAAATACCTTGCTCTGTTTCCTCATTCTATGCGGTTAGAAAGACGTCTGAGGGTGAATGTGAGTTCAGCTTTTCTCTGAAGTAGAGTGCTTGCCAGCCTGTGGGAGTTGAAGGCCACTGATCTGGGGGTATTGCCTGGTGATGAAGAGATTCAACAGAAAGGATGTTCAAATTGCCCGTGATTGAAAAGTTCACATCAGCTGAGGTCACTTGCCAGAATACGGAAGGTAAACACGAAGCTTCATACATTTAAGCATGTATATATAGACATGAATTATGGGCCAAATATCCTACATTTTTAATAAAAAAAAGGTAAGGGAATAAAAGTAAGAGGACAGAAAGAAAAAAAAAGTCATGGCAGTAAATGAGCGGTGGCTTGGAGAATACAGATCCAGCAAATGCTCTGTCTGGTAGTGAGCGAAGAGTAACATAGTGTGTGCTGTGACCACCATGATCTTTTGCTAACATCAGTGAGGGCCTGACCCACACTTCCAAAATTTAGTGCCATTGTGGAAAAGGAGTCCAGTCTCTAGCACAGCCCAAGGTCTGACTGGACACACCAGGTATTGCTGTAAGTGATCACTGCAAGTTCTTCTAGGACACCTCCAAAAAGACAGTTAATCTAAGATACAATGATAAGAGCTTCAAGTCTCAGTTAATTTCAGAATAGTTAGGCAAATGACTAAAAAACAGATCTTTAAGGAATTCCAGGAAGAATTTCCTTAGTTCTCCATGGCATGCTGCAAACCACTAGAACAGATCACCACAGAAATAATCCAGGGAATTTCTCCATCGACGCTTTGTTTTCAAAGACAGTACATGAACATTTAAAAAATTGGCTTCAAATCATGAAAGAATTAGGTGTAGAAATTAAAGCTTCCTGGCATAACACTTTAATGGAACGCAGTCATCGTTTATGGAACAACTGACCCACATGTACTGGATATGTGAAAACACCGTATTTTCTCACAGATTAACTCTTCTCTGTTTGAACTCAGATTCTTCCCTGTATTGCTCTACCAAATTGCCACATTTTTTTTCTTCCAGGTAAGTTGTTATGAAAATGTATCCGTCTCAATCCACCTCTCAGCATCTCAGAAACAGAAAAGGAGCGGAAAGTTGCAGGCTGTTTTGTAATCTCGTCCTGAAAGACAGCTACATAAAGGAGGATTTCAATTTTGAAAGCCCAAAGAAGGTGCTCATACAGTTTCACTTCAGGCAGCCTTCAACGAACAGTTACATTAGAAACCTCCTTCCTTCCACTGATTACCGAAAGAGGAGTCTGAACTCTGAAGCGGGATGGCTCCATTAGAAGTTAGTGCACTGTCACTTGTGTGAGGTGAATATCTCCTCCGACACAGTTTGTGCCTAGCAGCATGTTCAGGTTTCCTGGGTAAACAAACTGTAAACAGAAGAAAAAAAGGAAAAAAACAGGCACTTAAGTTGAAGGGGTCAAATAGCAGAAAGATTTGTTTATAAACATGGCATATTAAAGAATTGCTAGAAATAGGCTACACAAACATGGTTAAACATACTAGATTTCAGCGTGTAATAACTAAGGAATTCAACAAGGTACAAAGAACAATGAAGCTCAGCCTCTGAGAAAAAAGATTTAGCATGGTACAGGAAAGAGGCAAGTTGCCAGTAACAGGACATTATACATTGTTTTGTGTTAGTAGATTTTTCTCCCCCGGAAAAGAGCCTCTTACATTACATTTCATATTTGTTCTGACTGGTTCAGCTAAGCAAGAATCAGTCCAAACTCATTGTTCACATGAAAATCCAACCTACAAGTTCAAGTACATTCATTAAAAGAATACATCCATTTGCCTTTCTTTTCAAATATCAGAACTCAGCTCCATCACTACCCTTTAGAGCCTTGTATCACCGTGCTCCTCCTGCCTCTTGCTTAACACTACATTTTCAAAGACTTACTTACCAAATATACTCAATTCCCTCCAACCCTCATCACCTCTGCGCACTCACTACCTACCCTTTCTTCCTTTTTTCTTCTTGATTTGCAGCTTTGTCTTCTGACTACTAAACTCACACCGCACATGCTTGGTAATGTCTCCCAGTGCAATACTTCCACATCACTCCAGTTTGCAAAATTCAGGTAAGCACCTGTGTCATCCCACTGAAGTCGACTTCCATCCCACAGCTATTTTTAAAGAATAACTTCTTAGAGTTCTTCCCAGTAACAAGTGGCTTCAGGGCAGAAAAAGTATCCTGCTGAAGAAATGCTGTGATGTGAACAGGGCTTAACCCATGACATTCCCATCCAAAGCAGAAAGAGTTTGCCCAGCTTTGATAAGGTGAGCACTTCTAGAGGAAAAACAGTAATTCGGCCTTGAAAAAAATCTCTCACAAGTTGAACGAGAACAGAGACATAACAACATATATGTCTGAAGGCTCTGGCACAGAGTTTTAAGTTTTTGTATTTGGAGATGAACAACTGAAGATAAGTGTTTGTATTCTGCTTATCTGGCTAATTAACTTATGGTGAATAATAACAGTGACTTAGCACTGTTCTTTTGAATGCCAATTGTTATGTTACTTGTAAGTGAAGTGTACAGAGCAGGACAGCAATGAAACTACAAATGTGAGAGACTTTGAATTTGTGCATGCAACCAACAGGTTGTAATCAGCGGCAGCCAAACAAACACACAGATCTTCTAAGGGATGTTTGCCGTCCCGAAGGGTAAGGGAATTAAAGTTTCATTTCATTCATTTACATATTCATAATTCATCCTAATTACCTGGAAACCTAGAAAACTCTGTATGGACAATATATTTAGAAAGTTTTTCATGGCACTTCTTTCGGTTCTCACTAAAAACTTCAGAGAGAAAAAATGATCAGAAGTACTCTAAAAAATCTCCTGTAAGAAAAAGAAATCTGACATCACTGTCAGTTCAAGAGCTCCCTCATTGACACAGCTTGACAACAAAACACCAAAAAAGAAATCACGGTTTGCTTCTCTTTTCTCACAGACATCCTTTGATGAACAAACCATCACGCTGCTCCTGCCATTACTTAAAAGTCTAAGGAGGTCAAAGAGATTTTCCCTCTCGCAGCACCGTGTAGTTCGTTTTCCCAGTAGAAGATAGATATTTGTAATATGTTCTCTCCTTGTCTTCTTTCTGCATCTTGTTCAAATTTCCCCCCGTTGCTCTCTCTGTCTTCCCCACCAATATTACTACCACGTGTACAACCTTCTCACACAAGGGCTTTTTTTTTTTTTGGCCCTCCATACTAAGTACAAAAATGTAAAACCTGCAGTTCTGGGTATGTTACCAAAGGAAACAGTTTTACTTAAAATCTTGTTTTTGCCAAAATATTTTCAAAGTATCTGGAGAGGAGTCAAACCACAGTGGCTCTCAGTTGTATTTCCTTTTACTATTTCCCCAGGTACTCCCAGCACAGCACTAAGTAATTGGATAGTCTTTCAGGAAAAAAAAAAAAAAAAAAAAAAAAAAGAGGCTGCACGAGACAGTTTGTAGGTTTAAGAATTATCCTTCTGGGGCCTGTGGGGATGAATACAGGGCACACAGTTGCCAAACTTGAAACCCTTGCTTGTGTTAGTTGTTCCTGAAGACAGGAATCAAATATGACAGTTTGTACTAAATACACTATGTTCAGCCTTTGTAGTCCTGTTTCAACTCTGATTAACTTTTGAAAATTAGGAATCAGAGATTGAAATTATCTGTGGTTTTACTTGATCTTGGTATCTGATCCCACCTCTGTTTCAGATCAGTCTTTTGCTATAATGTAGATATGAATTATGAGTTTAGATATACATTACTGCATTACTCACAGAGCATTAATAGTGCAGTGGGACAAAAAAGATTCTAATGCAGCTAGGTTTGCTCTATTAATCATATAATTCTATGCTATAACTGCTATCGTTCCATTTTACATGCCATCTAACTAAATCTTGTTACATCCCAGACTTCAGCTTATATTAAAAACACAGCTGCAAGGCTTCTTGGAATAAGCCAAACACATATTCCTTGTGTACTGGGGGTCTTCCCACAGGCCACCTGTAGTCTATTATTTTAAAATTTTACTTAATTCTTCTCAAGCTATTTGTGGTCTTGCTGACATCTCCAGAAGACTTATTGCACATCCCCCTTCAGGAGTGTTAAGATCTTGAGAACACAGGCACTTCACTTTGGCACTAAGGACTCCGTCTGCTTCTCTTGACGGTTGCTGAATTCTCTCCCACTGAAACTGGAAAAAATGTTTTAAAGCTGAAGTAGGAAAAGTCTTTTTGTCCTGTGCCTTCATTATCCACATAGAAAGCCTGATGTGAATGCATTCTCATTATGTTTTCATTTCTCTGCAGGATCATAATTTCTGGGGGAAGGGGGGTATCAGACATTGTTTGGTGAAGAGTGCGTGAGAAGTTGTCTGAGGGAGCAGCAGAATAAAAATAGTGCAAATATCACAGCCCACAAGATTCAGAGTTTATGGCTAGCCCCAAAGGACGTCTGTTGTATGTGGTGCGTGCAACTAGGGGTTTGTTGGATAGACCTTTCGGTGAGTCAACTGTTCCCTTACAGCTTTGAGGGGCCAGTGTTAGCAGATGGGCCCTGTCTAATGGGTTTGTAAAGAGGAGTTGACAGTTCCCTGGAGTACACATCGCTGCTATTCAATATATGGGCCCTACTGCAATAATGTCTTACAGCCCTTAATACGCCTTCTCATAGATTGTTCATTTGAAAGTGTTGCACACATAAACAACATATATACAGCTGGAGCAAAGTCCAAAACACAGAACCTTTCACCTCAAGCTGGGATTCTTTCATCACCCAGAGTTATAACAAACACCCCTTTCCAAAAAGTGTTAGGAAGAATTACATACTCTGCAGTTTGAGTTGAAAGTCAATATATTTGTGCCTGGTGGGACGGAAACTGATATGATTCTGTTCCATTGCTGTGCTGGTTTTAGCTGGAATAGAGTTAATTTTCTTCGTAGTAGCTGGTATGGGGCTACGTTTTGGATTTGTGCTGAAACAGTGTTGGTAATAAAGGGATAGTTCAGTTATTTCTGAGCAGTGCTTACACAGAGACAAGACCTTCTCTGCTCCTCACACCGCCCCACCAGCGAGCAGGCTGGGGGGAACACAAGTAGCTGGGAGGGGACATTGCTGGGACAGCTGAGCTCAACTGACCAAAGGGATGTTCCATGCCATGTGATTTCATGCTCAGCAATAAAAGCTGGGGGAAGAAGAAGGACGGGAGGGACATTTGGAGTGATGGCATTTGTCTTCCCACGTCACCATTACAGGTGATGGAGCCCTGCTTTCCTGGAGATGGCTGGACACCTGCCTGCCGATGGGAAGCAGGGAATGAATTCCTTGTTTTGCTTTGCTTGTGTGCGTGGCTTTTGCTTTACCTCATAACTGCTTTTATCTCAACCCACAAGTTTTCACCCGTATGATTCTCTCCCCCAACCCACTGGGGGGTGAGGGGGTGGGGGGAGGTGGGGTAAGCAAGCGGCTGCGTGGTGCTTAGTGATTAGTTGCCAGATGGTGTTAAACCATGACAATTGCCCTGAGCGGGAATAACCGAAAAGTGCATCAGAGAGGTAATTATTCTCAACTAAAAATACTGTATTGCCATGCGCTGCTGACATCTGTAAAGTTAGATTTTGTTGCATCACTGAGAGCAGCCCATACTCTGAAAATGCATTTTGGTTCTACATATGCAATAGGAAGTAAAAATCCATCATAATTTTTCAGTCTGAAATCCTTGTTCCTGGGATCATAGGCAGAAGATTTCACTTTAAATCATCCTTTCTTGCTAGTAGGCTCACTACATAGGTGAAGTAGCCCCTCTTGGAAGAGATGTGGCATATGGCAAAATGTCACAAGGGCCTGAAAGTAGGATCATTAGATCAGAGGTATATTTTTTATTTGCTATTCCAGAGAGAATACTTTATCTGTTAATTCTGATCTCCAAAATGAAGATAAAAAACTTTCTGCTTATAACTACTTGAAGGAGTTACAGAGACAATGGAACTGAACTCTTTGATATTACAGATTACAAAACAAAGCTGTCAGACACAAGTTAAGGTTTGACAGGTTCAAGCTGGACATTAGCAAAACTTCGTCACTGGGAGAGCATTACAGTGCTGCAACAGGTTACTCAAAGAGGAGGTGGAATCTCCATCCTGGGAGGTTTTCAACACTTCACCATACAAAACAATCATTGTTTTGATCTAGTATTGGCAAAAACCCTGCTCCAAGTGAGATCGTGGACTGGATGACCTCCACAGTTTCTTCCAGTGAAAATTTATATGATTTTATCATAAATGACAGATGCAACAAATGCTAAAAACAACAATAAGAAAGGACAGCAGAATAAAAAATCAAGTCAATCCAGCTTTGTGGCAAAGACTGTAGGACAAAAAAATGTCTATGAATATCTATGTTTTTATTCCGCATCAACACCAATGAACCTAAGCAACAGCTGATAAGGGTTATTCAGGAGCATCCCTAGAAAATGTGTATTTGGAAGCATCCTCCATCCAGTCTTCCATCAAATGCCCTCCCACAGTCCTCTGCATTTATTGCAGGGACACCACTATAGGTGGTCAAAGAGGAGAATGCTCTACAGTAAATCAGGCACATCACCTTGTTATCTTTGATGTGGAGGCCACATTGGAAGAAAACTACTGATGGCAGCAGAAGCGGAAAAGAAATGCTCACTTTTATATAGATGTGACTGTGCTGCAGGCCCTTCTGAGATGTTTGGCAAATGCCTACAATGAATGGTGTCTTATGGTTTGAATTGCTCTCTGTCTTTCTGTAGGGAAAGCGGGCTCATAATGCAGGCTTAATAATCCCCATAACAATTCAATTTCCTGTGTTTTGCCCACTCACACAGGCACTTTCCTTTTTCCCAAGGATGAAAGAGCTTGTATTTCTTTAAAAGTATTTATTTAAAAATATTCCAGCTGCTGCCTTCCTATTGGCTGCTAAGTTTAAGGAGAAAGATTTCACTCAATATCATCCTGCAGTCAGACTTTAAAATGAAATAAAAGTATTTATTTTTGAACATCATTATTTTTCTTGAAGGCACCCCAACTTATAATTGGTCCCAAGTTGTTCCTTAATTTCTCCATATTTGTTCTTACTCTGTTTTATTATCATGAGGACAGGAAATATGAGTCAGTAACCCTAAGATCATCCATTTCACTCACTTATGGGGGGTTGAAGCCCAAGGCAAACAAAAAGTGTCAAATATTTCAAATAAACTGAAAATACCTCTACCATTTACCACCCACAGCTGAGTTCACATTTGCAGCAGAATCATAGTTGGTCTAAAACATGTTTAAAGAATTAAGCATAGTAGTCCCACAGAAAGGAATGTTTAGGCTCTCAACAGTTACTCCTGAAAAGGGATATATTATGAGGTGTTCTTTTAAATGGAGCATTTAATGTCTCTAGATAAATTTTATATATTCTTTCATGCGTAAATAAGGTATTCACATTGGCCTTGGACTGCTGAAAATGAGACCAGTCCCCATATTTTCTTGATTTAAAAATGTTACTGTTTACTTTTAACTTTTTATATTCCAGAGGTTATCATCTTGTTTTCAGATGAATTACAAGTAACCACTGTTATAGAAAGTCCATTCTTTTAGTATTTTCTGCCAGAGAGAAAGCACTATTTGCTGGACTTCTCTGGTGTTCATCTGTTCTCCAGGGACTTTCAGATATGTATTTAAGGTCAGAGATTCAGAGCATTCAGATAAGTTTATATGTGTTTCTCTAGACTCACCTCAGCACAGCTAATGGGCCATAGCCATCCTGAGTAGCGCGCCTACCTGGAAATGCTGACTGAAGACATCTTCCACCACCAAAATCCAAAAATCTTAAGACAAAAGTTAGTGCTGGACCTCTGATGTATTCATTTACCAGTTACACTATGGTTGAAGTTCCTTAATTAAGTGGAATCAGACACCAAAACCTTTAATTGCAGAGTACAGCAGAACCATTGTGCTGAGTTACACACTTGATAAAAGCATTCACAGAAGCCAGTAATTAGAAGAAGAGGACATCTACACTAGCAAACAGGAGCAATGATGGAGAAGGATGTCTTAACAGACACTTTGCTTCTAGATTCAGGCACTGTCTGAAACCCCACACCATATATTTGTATGAGAATGTGGGTAACAGTCTCAAACTCATCCTTGACTTAACTTTTCCATTTGATGTGGAAGCCTGGTTACTCTATTCTTTTTAAAAATGGGGAGAGATCCTGCTAGTGCCACATTTTTTGTAATAGCTTATTGGTGAGAGCATTCGTGCAAGAAGTGGGAGTCCTAGGCTCAGTGGTACACTATGTGTCCTGAAAATGTCCATAAATAATTTACTGCTATTGACTACATCCCCTGGAATTGTTAATGCATTCAGAAGATAATTATTTTTAATTGTGACAAACACTGGCAACACAAATTCTGGTTTTCATGGGAATTTTGCAGTATGTTCAGAGCATTGCTGAACCACTCATTCCTGAATCAGTGTTTTGACCTAAAGGCTTACTGTATGAAAGGTTGGTGGAACCAGCCTCATCAGTTGCATGTTTTCAGTTAAGGTGGCTGGGGTTGCCATGGATAAGCTGTGAGTGTGCAGGGGCTATGCTGCTCTTAGCCTAGCCCTGCGACTAGGTCACTCATAAAACTTGCACGTGGGATAACCTACTTGGGGAAATTCAGGTGTGCACAAACTGCCGAATGTCATTTAGGCGATACTAATCAAAAATGTTTCAGGGTATGTGAAGCAGCAATATTCTAGATGCCTAACTTCACTGGTGGTAAGTTAGTGCCTGCGGTGCTTCTGTTTAATTAGGGAACTAGGAGTTGTAGGTTGCTCATTCAGCTTAGATACCCAAGACACACACTCCACTTCTAGATGCCTGTTCAGACTTATCTTTTAGCTGCCTGAAAGCAAACCCCTCCCCCTCAAATTAATGGAATTTTTATTCCTTTACAACTTTTGAAAATGTTATCTCACCTCTCATGTTTGATAGAAGAAGTATGAATCTTAGGTTACCACATACCTTTCTAGAACAGAGTTAGACAAGCTTACCTGGGATAGCTGTTCAGTAATAGGGCAGAGGGAAACAGTTTGACTTTGTTTCATGCCTGTTCGTGAGGGTTTCATGCTTTGAGACTAGCAATCTGTACCATTGCGTGGTTTTCAAATTTCTAATGAGTTCCTTAGTTTTTCCTGTGGATATAAACAAAACAAAAAGTAACCAAATTTAACAAAGCTCTTTAAGTAAAATTGTCTCAGGGTCATTCTGCCGATTAGGTGGAGACACTGGACAGGGGTATTTGGCCCCTCTTTATCTCTTAAGCCCTGTATTTCATATGTTCAGGAATTCAGTCATCCCAAGGCAAAAGTTCTTTGTGGGAGGTTTGTAGGGTATCCACTGCATCATTACACATTTCTTTGCTATGGCATAGACTGATTTGTATCATGTTCTCGTGGTGCTCAGCAAGCCTGGGAACAGAGCCAAGTCTCTTATTACACATTTGACTACAGGAAGAAGTACATTTGGGAAGAGAGAAATGTTATTAAACTGAATTATGTTATGCCTTTCTTTTTCTGCTTCAGAGCAGCACGATATAGAATGACTTAAGTCAGGTTTGGGGCCTTTGCATTAAGGCAATGAGTTAAACATGAATATGGTACAGTCTTGGAGGTGATTTCTAACAAATTTCAAAGAAATTCATTAATCTTAAAGTAATCACAGTTTCCTCTTCATCTGTCTGTCCAAAAAACTCTGTTAGTCTGATTGCCTCTTGATCTTTAACACAGTTTTATACATTTATGCTTAGTTTGGCTCAGAATCACATACAATGCTTATGCAAAAAGATGGCTTCTCTAAATATTACCCTTCAAATGCAATCTGATCTAAAGGTCAAGCTAAGTTCTTTCTTGTGACTCATCAAGAATAATAATGTTTCTGCAAGCCAAATTCTGGCCTTGAATTCACGGTCTCCGATTCACCTGTGCAAATAGCGAAACGCAGAATTCAATCTCCAAACTACATTGTCTTCCACAGGGTTCTGCAAAGATTCGGTAAGATCCATGTCCCCCTGTGTCTTGCTAAATAATTTCATTCATTTTTTCTCTAAAAGAGAGAAAAATATATACGTTTGTTTCTACAACATCCAGAGAATTCCCTCTCATATCATTTTTTCTAAGTCTCCCCACACTCTAGCCACAGACCAGAACTGGGCATTTGTTGTAACACAAATTGAAACTACTGCATTGCCCAACTTTCTGAGTGTTCTGATATGATGTTTCAATTAAGATCCATTTCTGAATATCTGGAAGATGAAAAATCTCAACCACAGTAGTCCTAAATAACAATTTATTTTTGTTAAAATTTCCCCTTCAAAACTTAGAAATAAGTTGGTTTCGGTTATGTGTTTTACTGGTTTTAAACTTGCAATTTATGTAAGTATTTTTGAAAACGGTAACTATTAAGGGAATACTCATAAAATGAAAAACATTTTAAATTATTTTAAAAATTATTTAACTAACTGGTAAAAGTGTCAGCACAAAAAATGAGTAGCACTAGCAACGATTCTACTGGGAATGTGGAGTAAGTTGAGGCAGGTTAGCTTGGCAGGTGTGAAAATAAAGCAAATGATTTGGAACCAGAAATGTGTTTGAACAATGAGAATATAATTTATGATGAGTAACTAATGCAGAGAGAAATATAAAGAAAAGCATTCCATGAGCCTGGAGGAAAGGTGATCCACCCATAAGCTTTTTTAACTTCTCTATCAGCAACACTAGTTTAATAAAACTTTTTATGTTTCCCTCTAAGACCTTCCTTTTATTTATTTTTTTTTTTAAAGGAATATATTTGTAGTAAATACTTTCACAAAAATTAAGATTTTAAGATATTTTGTGGACACCATCGAACGCTGTACTTGCCTGATATTTTGAGGGTGTTCTTACAATCAGAATGTCACAGAACATTTGTTCCCAATCGCATGAGCTTCCTCCTCAGTTTTGTGGTCTGCATTGCTTTAAAAGAAGCAGTGGTTGCAATGGTTGAGACCCCACAAGTCAAGATCTAAGACTTGGTCTGTTAAGTTGTTACTGAAATTAGAACCAAAAGCTTGAACTGGCATCACAAGTGAACTAGAAACCAGCCGTCAGCTTGAGCACAGTACAGACAAGGGGTTCACGTAGCAGCCAAAAGCTCGGGTCATAAGCCATACTATATTTTAACCTGGGAGTCAACATCACAGTTCAATGCAGTAAAACAGTCCTCCAGAATGAGTGTGGCAAACACATGGGCTGCTGTGTCCAAGCCTGCACTCTGAATGAAGTTTTCCAGCAAGTCAGAAAGTAAAAGAAAGGCAGTCATTCAGACTTGTTGGGAAGAGGTTTGCAAAGTTTTTGCGCTGTTGTGTGTTGAATGCCTACAGGGACCAGTGGAAACAACACCACGGCCATTCTTTGATGTGTTTCTTCCTTCCAAACTTCTCTTTCATCTTGCTTGTTTCAGCTTGAGTCAGTTGGTTGTCATCTGAAAGGTTATTTCCTCACCCATGCTGATGCATTAGACATAAGGACAGCTGCATGAGCAAAGAACAAGAAAAACAGTTGGGTGCTATCATTCTACTGTTGGGAGGTAAGGCCATGGTGTTTCACCCTCCCCTTCTCCCAGAAGTCTCATGTAGATTTTGAAAAAGAAGAAAAAAAAAAACAACCCCAAGGTTAGCACTGATCTCTGCAAGATGTTCAGAGAGAATGGGCAGATGCGCATTACATGAGATGATTGAGTTTTTGATTCCTGGAGAAACAAGGAGAGGGGTTAGTAAAACTGCCACCTTAGACTTCCGGAGGGCAAACATCGACCTGTTCAGAAGACTGCTGGACAAAATAGCTTGGGAGGCTGCTCTGAAGGATATAGGAGCCCAGGAAGGCTGGACATACTTCAATAGGGAAGTGTTAAAGGCCCAGGAGCAGGCTGTCCCCGTGTGCCGAAAAACAGGTAGGCGGGGAAGGAGACCGGCCTGACTAAATAGGGACCTTTGGCTGGACCTCAAGAACAAAAGGAGAGTCTATGACCTCTGGAAGAGGGGGCAGGTCTCTCATGAAGACTATAAGGATATAGCAAAGCTATGCAGGGAGAAAATTAGGAGAGCCAAAGCGCAGCTAGAGCTTAACCTAGCTACAGCTGTTAACGATAACAAAAAATGTTTCTATAAATTCATTAACAACAAAAGGAGGATTAGGGAAAATCTCCCTCCCTTACTGGATGCAGAGGGAAACATAGTCACAAAGGATGAGGAAAAGGCTGACGTGCTCATTGCCTACTTTGCCTCAGTCTTTAGCAGTAGTCCCTGGGCACCCAGCCTCGTGAGCTAGGAGACAGGGAGGGGAAGCTGAACGAGGTCATCACAACTAAAGGGGAAGTGATCAGTGACCTGCTACGCCGCTTGGATGCGTATGGGACCGGATGGGTTACATCCAAGAGTGCTGAAAGAGTTGGCAGACGTGCTCGCCAAGATGCTTTCCATTATCTCCCTGAAGTCATGGCTAACTGGGGAGGTCCCAATGGACTGGAGGGTAGCAAATGTAGCGCCCATCTACAAAAAAGGCAGAAAGGAGGATCCGGGAAACTATAGGCCTGTCAGTCTGACCTCGGTAGCAGGGAAGGTCATGGAGCAGATCATCTTGAGTGCCATTACAAGTCATATAACAGACAAGCAAGGGATCAGGCCTAGTCAGCATGGGTTTATGAAAGGCAGGTCCTGCCTGACGAACCTGACCTCCTTCTATGACAAGATGGCCTGATTATTGGATAAGGGAAAGGCTGTGGATATTGTCTACCTAGACTTTCGAAAAGCATTTGACACTGTTCCCCATAGAATTCTCATGGAAAAACTGGCTGCTTATGGCCTGCATAAGCATATGATCTCCTGGATCAAGCACTGGCTGGCTGGACGGTCCCAAAGAGTGGTGGTCAATGGAGTTAAATCCAGCTGGCGGCCGGTCACAAGTGGTGTTCCTCAGGGCTCAGTGTTGGGACCATTTCTGTTTAACATCTTTATTGATGATCTTGATAAGGACTTAGAGCGTATCATCAGCAAGTTTGCAGGTGACACCAAGTTAAGCAGGAGTGTTGATCTGCATGAGGATAGGGAGGCTCTACAGAGAGGCTTGGATAGATTGGATCAATGGGCCAGGACTAATGGAATGAGCTTCAACAAGGCCAAGTGCCAGGTCCTGCACTTGGGCCACAACGACCCCATGCATCGCTACAGGCTTGGGGAAGTGTGGTTGGAGAGCTGCCTGGCAGAAAAGGACCTGGGGGTTCTAATTGACAAGTGGCTGAACATGAGCCAGCAGTGTGCCCAGGTGGCCAAGAAAGCCAATGGCATCCTGGCTTGTATTAGAAATAGTGTGACCAGCAGAAGTAAGGAGGTGATTGTCCCCCTGTACTCGGCACTGGTGAGGCCACACCTTGAGTATTGTGTCCAGTTCTGGGCACCTCAATACGAGAGAGATCTCGAGGTGCTGGCAACGAAGCTGGTGAAGGGCCTGGAGAATAAATCTTATAAGGAGCGATTGAAAGAGCTGGGACTGTTTAGTTTGAGGAAGAGGAGGCTGAGGGGAGACCTCATCACTCTCTACAACTACTTGAAAGGCCATTGTAGAGAGGTTGGTGCTGGTCTCTTCTCACAGGTAATTAGCGGCAGAACAAGAAGGAATGGCTTCAAGCTGCAACAGGGTAGGTTTAGACTGGACATTATGAAAAAAATTTTCACAGAAAGAGTGGTCAGACACTGGAATAGGCTGCCCAGGGAGGTGGTGGAGTCACCATCCCTGAATGTGTTTAAGACTCGTTTAGATGTGGTGTTAGGGGATATGGTGTAAGGGAGAACTTTGTAGAGTGGAGTTGATGGTTGGACTCGATGATCCCAAGGGTCTTTTCCAACCTAAATGATTGTATGATTCTATGATCACTACTAGGAAGAAACCTAGCAGACCATACCCAGGTATTCCTGCTGCATGACAAAGATGTTGGCAGTAGTGCTAGTGCTTTGCTGAGTCAAGGCTACAGGACAGTCCAGTAGTTTAATCAGGAGTATTTCGTGTCTGCTTATGGCCTGGAGGAAGTTTTTCAGTAGCCTTGGCACTCTGTCCTGGTTTAACTCTGCTTATGAGCCTTCCGTGAGGTCAGCTAATGTCACCTGTTGTTTGATCTTGATGGTTAGTTTTTCTTTGTTATTTTGCCCCAAAAGGAGAGGCTGGAATCAGGACAGTAGCTGGAGAATATTCTGCCTACCTGTAAGCTGGAAGATGAAAGCTTAGCCTGTAAACTCACCAATTCAGTTGCCAGTGTCATTCTCTAGCCTAAATCTTAAAGAAGTGGTTGCAGCTGCTATTATCCCATTTTGAGCAAAACAAACATTAGCTTCCACCTACTGGAATGACTTCAGTTTCCAGGTATTTTTCCGCATCAGCTTTTAAAGAAAAATTAAAGTTATTATTCAAAATCCTGAAACTGCAAATCAGAGACTGCAGCATTATTAAATGCTTCCAAAACTTCAAGCAACTGACTTTAATACCCATCAAGGGAGCGCAGACCTTTCTGTTTCTCTGTTTTGCTAATACTTCATGGCCAACTCCTTCCTTGCAAGCTGCATGTGCAAAACAAAGACACAGCCTTTTAGTTGTATCTTTTGAACATGCAGGTGACTCATCAGCTGTTCTGTTTATCACCAAGACAACATAAGCATGTGATTATGTGTCTCAGAGTAAATCCTGCAGTAGGCTGTCAGCCCACATCCCAGACTTTGGATTCCCTTAGCTGATCTTTATGTCTTTTTAACTAAGGAAATCTTTCAAAGACATTCCCCGTGGCTCTTGGCAGATTGAGGTGGCAATTAACAGGGGAGTAACACACCTAGGCCTTCATTTAATGTGTGTTATCTCATGCAGATAGATATTCATACTATCTCTGGATATATACATAATATACATACCCTAGATATGTGCACATACCCCAGAATTTGATCTCTGGGCTCTACTACTAATAGTTGGCTTCTGAATTGCAAAGTAACAGCTTTTAGAAGAAAAGGCAGGGAACAAGGAGCCCAAGCATCCACTGGGTAGCTGCTAAGTGCTTTGTGGAGTGGCACTCCACAGGTCTGGCCTCCAGTGCGCAAAGCTGATGCAGTTAAGGGAAACACAAAATGGGATGGTTTAGGATGGCATGTCTCTGCAGATATCTTCAGAAAGAAAGCGTCCGGCAGAAACTCATCTCAACCTGGTCTTTTTCAAGGCAATATCCTCTGTAATGATGAGGCGGCCATTTCCATACCAATTTGATTTTTCTAGGATGATACTGTTTTTAATTATTTTATCATTCCTTCTCCCATAATCTGAAGCTCCGTGCAGTGTTCAGCTAAAGCTGTCTCTGCACAGTCAGGGTGAGCTTTGCGTTTCCGAACAAGCGAGTGTTACCAGGATTCCATTCATTCCAGGTGGGGAACGGCAGACTGTGGGAACAGTTACAGCAAGAGAGGTTCCCCTCCTCTTCCTCCTCATCCTCCTCCTCCTCTTCCTCTCTCTCTCTTAAACCTTTTTTCGGGATAAATATTTAAAGACTAGAATGACGCAAAACTCCCATAGGGCTGGAAGCACAGACAAGCTCACACCAGACAAGTCTGCAAACTATCTTTTTTTGTTGTTGTTCTTTTCAACATCCAAGCTTTAAAGATTTCCAGCTTTTAATTTCTCTTTGAAGAGAAACGATATTATGGACTTTTTGGTGAACGTGACATATTGAGTATTAATTTTAGTTCCAGGAATTTAAGCCATGTAGTTACTAGAATATGTCCTGGTGAATAATAATAATAACAACAATAACAAGAACAACAACAATAATAAAGTCAAAGAAACACACTGAGAATAAAGCAGTTGAAACTCAGTTTTCACTTTATAATCAGTGGTTCAAATGCTCACATAAATGAGTTGTCACTGTAGTTTTGCCACCTTTTATCATTTTTGTGCTTTGGCCATGTAGGCTTACAGTCAGGTGAAAACATTTTCCCTACGTTAATTCTTTGTAAAATCCTACAGAGACAGCAATAGTTCTAGGGGGTTTTAGGCTCTCCCATGCAACATGGTACAGTTGGTGAATAGCTTCTAATTCAGACTTGCCTTGGCCAAGTCTTCATCAGTAAAACCAGATATTCTAGAAGATGTTTTAATAAAAATCCTGTATCCCACGTCTTTTAATCACTCGCATGATAAAACACTTACATTCTAGTTCTGTCAACATGAAATTAACATTAATAAGACTTTACTCCTCTCATCTGAACAACTATTTTATAGACTGATAGGTTTTCCTCTACTAATTCACTTAGTTTTGGTTTAGTATCAGAAAGCTGAACATAATGCTTTTCCTATGAAGAAAATATTTTCTAATGTGATTTTAATTTGTGGAAGAAAAGAAGAATGAATGAACAGGCTTGTTGAGAAATTGTCATAGGTCATGTTTAGGTTTCTGCTACAGTAGTGGCGATACCTGCAGAGGACATGGCCTGTTGCCTATAGTTTCCACTTTGATCTGTCAGAAATTCCTGTATTTTCCATTTTTAAACTAAACTAATTTCTGTCTTATACCAGAAAGAGATAAATTTGTCCAAAGGTCCTGCACCATTTTTTTCGTATGCAGCTTGAATTTCAGTCTTTGTCAGAGGTACCTGTTTCAGTGTCCTCTTTGCCATCCATATGGCTACCATTTTTTTCCTACTTCTTTTCACCCCCTCAACTACATAGGAATTAATCTGCAGTAAAAATTTCAGTCTCATAGTGTTTTCCACTGGCTGTGAACTCAGAAATTGGACACTATTCAACTTTCTATCCATGGTGGAGGAATGCAGTATATTGATTCTTTGGGTGTAAACCTGTTATATTTCCCAGCAACTTCCATTGAGGACAGAATTAGAAAGTACCCTTCCAAATGATTCAAGCATAAGTGTTAGACTGCAAGCTGTTCGAGAAAAATATGTTTATGCCGATTCTAAGGCACTGAATGTGCTCCAGACTGTTTTGCAGCACTGAGTCTAACTGGCACACAGCACCCTGTGTCGACACCAGTAAAGTCTCCTACCCTGACAGGGGTGCCTGCCAGCACACATCCTATTTGGGAATGGTCTCTTCCAGACTGTGAGCAAAAATACTTTGGGTAAGGGCTCTTCATCCCCACCATGCAGCAGAGAGTCCTGTTATATGCTTCTGTAAGAATGAGAGTTCTGTAAAGTGCAGTAGCAAGAAGTGTGATGGCGAGAGAAGACTTGTAAGGGCCAAACTGCGCTGGATACCATCCTGATGGCATACCAGCACAATTAACTAGCGTGGCCTGGCTCTGTTTGATTTACTATTACAGATGTAGCCACTGAATTTTCTGGGCTGACCATTGAAACTTTCCCCTCCAAAGTCATGTCCAGGTCTTCCTGTCTCCTACCACTCTCATTAGTAACGGCGTGGCAGCAGCAGCTGTACCTGACCCTCTTGAGTTGCATTTGACTCTTCCCACCTTTTGCGGAGCAGCTTCTTCACCAGGAGACATCAGAGGGAGCTTTGGCAAAACCCTCTTAGAAATCCTCCCCACTAGAGGACAAACAGTGTCAACACATCTAACAGCTAAGAAGGACTTGCTTCTTTTGGAAGTCAACAAAACATATAAAAATTCTACACTTTTAAATGAAGCTCAGTTCTTTCAATCATGGGGGAAGATAATTGCCTTTTTTCAGGCCACTGCCTAGGTGAAAAGTTAGTAAAATAGTCCTGTGGAACTCTTCTAATTTCAGTCCACTTTTCCCTTGTCTGAATAGTTAAGAAAAGCAATTACACTGACAGTCATGATGTACATTTTAAACATTGTGACTCACAAAGCTTCAAACAAGCGGGCATTTCAGTTGTTGGATGAATTCTATATTATTTGAATAACACATTATTTGCTTGCTGTAATATAATATCCAGCATTATCTGAGAGTTATCTGAGTAATGTTTTCCTTTATATCCTGGACTTATTATGGTGTTTTGTTGTTGCACTGACATTCTTTGGCCTTTTCACAAAAGGAGCTTTGTTCTGTCCTACACTTTAAAGTTTATCTGTAAGAGAAAGAATTATGCTATGACCTTTCTGTTTGATGTATGAGACAATTTTAGTTGTTTGCAGGTTTCTCTTTACATCTTTTTTACTCTAGTTTTTTTTTAAAGAAAGTGATGGGTTGTGGTGAGCAAGAGAATTGATAAGAAGCTAACAGAAAGCCTGATACTTCATGTTTTGAAATCCATTTTTTTGTTGTTAAACAATTCGAAACATTCAAAAAAGAATGTTTAATGACAGTTAGAAGAGAAAGATGCTGACCTTTTCTCCCACAAGGGGAGCCAAGAAGGTTCCCATTCCGTTTCTCTGATCTCCTGATCTGACTGCCAGCAGTGCTAAAGAAAATAAAAGTTGAAATTCTTTGCATTTCTGATGGGCACTAACCTCATTTTTATTTCCTTACATCTCACCTTCAAATCTTACGTCTCATTTGTATAAAACAAGCAAAAAAAATTAAACAAAAAAAAAAAGTGTTTCTAGTTTGTGTATGGTAGTGTTCCCTTCTGACCATCAGACTCCTTGCTGCCGTACTTTGGGGTATTTTACTGGACTTTCATCTGTACAGAAGCACAAACCAGGATTCTCTGCTACATGGTGGGGATGAAGAGGAACATGTTCCCTTATCCAAATATTTTGCAACAGAGAAGGAAGGTCCATGTTTTCTTTGCTTAGAAATCTTAACTTTCAATTGAATACTTGTTACTCCCACTGAAATTAATGTGCATGGGCATTATATGATATACATTACACAATCTGTAAAACAAGCAAGCATTGTCTAATTACAAGTTTCTTCCCAGAAGCAGAATGAAAAGCTTCTGGGAAGTGGGAGTTTTGGACATTCTGCATTTTAGAAGGAAAATAATTACCGGATTTCTATCTCAGAATTACTAAGGATAATTACTTGATTTATGTCCATAAACCAATGGAATTACCTTTTTCACAAAATCAGAATTAACAAAATAAACCATCAACACTTTTCCTCTCTTCAGATGAATTTCACTTCTCTACAGAAAACCCACACAGATTCTACACACCATTTCAATCCTATTTGCTCAGCATGGGGAGTATCTCACCCACCAGAGTTCAGACTTCTTTTTCATTACTTAACAAAGAAAGTCAATTATTCAGTAGAAAGGTTTTCCATCTGCAGGATTTTTTTCTTGTTTATGAACTTTGAAATCCTTAAGGAAGTGAAGGAGGGGAAAAAAAAAAGCAGAATTAACCAATACAAACATCTGTAACACAGACTGTTCTCCAGGGTTTGGCATTTAATGCAGTTTTATAAACTCCTGGCCTGAAACTTGACTTATAATCATAGAATTATAGAATCGTAGAATAGTCTAGGTTGGAAGGGACCTTTAAGATCATCAAGTCCAACCGTCAACCTAATACTGACAAAACCTTCACTAAACCATGTTGCTAAGCACCACATCTACCTGTCTTTTAAATAACACCGGGCATGGCAACTCCACTGCTTCCCTGGGAAGCCTGTTCCAGTGTTTGATAACCCTTTTGGTGTAGAAATATTTCCTAATATCCAATCTAATCTCCCCTGGTGCAACTTGAGGCCATTTCCTCTTGGACTTTCCTTTAAGAAAATCATTCTTCCACCTTTGTGGAAACATCCATTCTTATGGATGACTACCCATAAGCTGTGGGGAAAAAAATGATCTATCAATAGTTTCATCCTATCACTAAGCTCGCTCAATAAGAACAAAGTTATGCTCCCTATATCCTATCAAGCATAATATTAAACAATTCAGGCAATGTTTTTTTCAGTACTAGTGTCCATCATAAAAACTCTCCATGTGGTAAGTTATCCCCAAATTTATCACTTTTTTTGGTTAGTACCCTCATTAGTTTCTCTATTTTAGCTTTCTGGAATACAGTCATGATAGAAATAAAAGTATAAGCTTTTAAAACTATGTGGCATATATTTATTTCATAGTATTCTTAAGCAAGCCAGTCATTTCCACAAAGCTTTTTAACAAGCCACATACAAAAAAGAGGAGCAGCAACTAAAACAAAGTATATCAGTCACAAAAATAACTTTTAGACAGTTTTAGTTATTGGTATTTTTCCAAAAAGAGGATTGTTTGTTTGTTTGTTTGTTTCAGTGTATACGCGAATCGTCCACAGATATATCTCTGATCTAAGTCATTTTTGTGCAACGTGAAGGTAAATTCAACCATATCGTGTCTACATTCACAGAACAATCATTCATTTAAATACTGCTCAGAAAATAAATATGAAACATGGCCCTTAAAAATTTTATCATGTCCTTTATCCGTGTTACCTGGATTGGTGCCTTTTTGCAGAGAACATAATTTCTTAGTTACATGTGATTCCAAATGCCAAGCTATGAATTTTTCAACATAGCTCATGATAAGGACCCCACCATATTTGTTTGAGCAAATCAGTGTTTAGCTTCTACCTATTTTTAGGTCGGCGGTACAGATCCTGGGATGAGCACAAAGGGACACAGTCTAGCCCAGCTTTATTCATAGAATCCCATTAGATTCAGAAAATTGCACGGGAAGAGCTGTTATTTCCTCCTTTTAAGTTCTGTTCAATTCCTTTCACAATGAGGCTGCCGTGTATTTCAATGACAACTAGGTCATGAAATATTTTTGTTCAATTGATGTAAACCGTAAGCACATCATACTAACATGGGCCTTAGCTGACTTGTAGTTTTACTTCTTTGCAATTAGGCTAATGAATAACTGACATTTATTTATGGCTCTGACTCATTTCTTCTCCCTCTTTAAAAGAGGAACCAGTATTCAAATGATCAGCTCTTCAGCAACCTGCTTTCTGAAATGACCGTGCATTTCTAGTGACTCTGCCGATTTCTTTCTTTTCCTGAACGTTGCACAAAATGTGTCTTAACTGAACTGTATGGTTTAGTAGGGTTAGTCATGCAGTTAAACAAGGGCATGCAATGAGACAACTGCTTGTAGACAGACGCTTACTTTGTGGGGCTGGAGTTTGCCACAGAGGAAGAAGTGCCAAAGGCTTTCATGTACTAGTTCCCTCTATGAAAAACATGTTGCTCTGAACTAAACCGTTTGCTGGATGTTGCATATGAAGCTCCTATTGGCTTTAGTGGAGCAGTACCCCCACTGACACCTAGTCATGATACAATTACCACTGACAAATCCAGCTCATACACTTCTGCTGAGGTTGTCTTTCAGCCTTTATGATGACAAGAATTCCGGAAGGAGTTAACATGACACTGTCCAAAACGCCAGGATGAAAAGGGTTACTGTGTTTTGGTTGTAAAAAGACTAACCATTTGCAAAAGAAAAAAATTGGTTTTGTTTTTAAAACACCAACCCATTAAAGATTAATATTTTGAAAATTAAAATGAATATTATGGAGTCTAGCAGCAGCAGAAACAAAAGACTCTGAGATCAATCCCAAATGCCACTGTAAAATTATATATATAGAACAATTTTATAAAGACATGACACATGAAATGAACTTGGATTTGAATATTGTTCCAAGGAGCCAAATAATAAACTCAAAAGGCTATTTTTTTTACAATGGAGACGTCAACAATGTTAACAATGGCAGCTCTGCTTCAAAGTTCTAATGAAAGCCTTACAAGCTTGTGAAATGTTAATAACCACTAAGACCATTTGTTCACGACTGGAAAAAATAATTTCATTTCCATGTTTTCTCCTCAAATCATTTAGGTTGGGCTATACTTGAAGTGCTGACCACAGTAAGAACCCCAGACATATAAAAGAGCCTGAGCAGTTGTGCTACCTGCCAAAGATAACTGTTAGTTTAAGAAGTACTATGGTGAAAGCACATCACACCACTTGCTGGGGTCAGACAAATGCACACCATTTAAAGAGAGAGAGAATCCAACCATAACTTAACTAAAATTTTGAGAAGCTGGCATTAGCCTTCTGTCTTTTTTCTCTCCAATTGAAAATGCAAAGATATGCAATATTTCTCCCTCCACCCTCAGTCCTACTAATTAGGACTGAAGCAAAATCAAACGGATGTTTTCCTGCTAGATGGGCAAATAACAGACAAGTATATAGAGCGAGTGGTACCTGAAGAGCTGCTCTACAGACTGGCAATTCTGCTTCAGCTTCAGTTGGAATTGCTCTGGGGCTACAAAGTGCTTATTCCCCCGGTACAGAAGTAAGAGGGGGTTATGCTTAAACATCATAGTAAGCATGAGAGCTGTCTGTATCCTAAGAGTTTTCTTCTTATTTGTTCAAGGAAGGTATCACTGTCTTCAGTGAAGTCGTTATGTGAGGAAGGATTACAAAACAAGAAAGGACCTTTGTTCCAAAAGGTATTCTCTCTCTGTGTCTGAAGATAACCTGAATGAGTCTGATGCATGCACCACAGGTAAATCAGTTGCTTTAAGTCCATATATTCTTTTCTCTCTCAGTGTAAAACTCCTTAATGTCTAGTTCAGCTGGTTGAAAAACAACTGAATTGGCTCTTTTTGAAGACACATTCTGAAAGATATTTTCTTGAGATGAGAAAAAGCTGACGAGATTTTCTGCTGACAAGAAAAATCTCTTAACACATTTTCTTCTGCATCGTTCTGCCATGCCATGCATTTGTGTATTCAGTGTCTCTTGCTCTGAGACACTGGAAATCATATAGCCACTAAACTGAGGCCATCTGGCCAAACCAGTAATCATATCTGCAGGGGGAAACACAGGATCACCCACAGCTTGCAACCCCAGTGCCTGCACTGTCAAAGGCAGTACAGGGCTAATCGCAAGGTTTGCATGCAAGGAAAAGTGAAGGGCAAAAACTGAGGGATGTTCTTTTTGAGGAAGAAAGGAGAGGTGAGACATTAGCAGAAAGGCCTAGCTGTTTATTCAGAGAGAGAAACGGTATGAAGAACTGGTATTAGCCCTGCAGTTTACCGTTGTTTAAAGGTGAGAGGAAATAAGGTTAAGTAAACAGACAAACCAGGGTCCTGGTTATCCCTGCCCTTTCAGGAGGAAAAGTATTTGCTGATATTTAAAAAAAAAAAAAAAGCATGATTTAGGAATCTGAAGAAGCTACGTGATAGGAAGGCAGAGTTTGCTCACATGAGAGAAGACACTTTGTGGAAAAAGACCTGAGCCCTTGCAGCAATAGGTGCAGGATTATCAGTGCAACAAGCCTTAGGAACCCTGAAACACCCTCATATCTTAGCTACTAACTCTTTGTTTTGAGCAGTGGTGAGAGATACTTTACACATGGTCTAGTTTTTCTGTACTGGATCCAAATATGCCATCATTTCCCTTTAATGTGGATTTATAGGAGTTTATTACTTCACTTAAATCTTTTTTGGGCTGGAGCCCTTTTGTGGTTAAAGAATCCATGGTGCACTAGTCACTTACATGCTCTTTTCTAAGGAGAATTTACATCATTTTGCCAACAAAACATAGAATAGCAAAATATATAGCAATGATATTTCCCAGCTTTGGGCTTCAGCCTAAGCTCTGGGCTAAACCAAGAGATTTTCCCCAGTTAGTCTCTCCCTTTCTATTTCTGAAGCTGATGCCAATGTCATTGTCCTCTATGGGACGCATGCATGAGCCAGAATTGCTATTAATTTCAGCATTTGTCAAATGCGATCCTCCTCCTAAAGTCCCATATGAAAAGCAAGATACCGCTTATAAACTAAACAATCAAGTTGCCGCTGAGAAAACATTGTAATGTAGGAGGAACTGAGAGGAGAAGACAGAGGCTGAAGGAAAAGGATATGAATGATGGTAGCCAGAAGCTGCATTTTTACCAAGGCCCAGTTCCCTCAGTTCAAAACACACCACAGCTGGATGATCCACTCCCGGCCATGGAATATATATTGAGATTTGTCTTGGAAATTTTGTGACCTTCCGGGGCAAATGGTCTCCATAAGGTTACATATATCTCAGAGCAAGCAATTAAATTCCCAATGTTGGGCTGACAGAGATGTGTTCAGATGATTTTTACTTGATAATGCCCAGCTGCAGTAGTCATGAGTACAGTAGAGAGGAGTGCAATAAATGGAGTTGTGGCAGTTCGGTCTTCACTACAGTTTGGGTCGATTTTTTTCAACCTCTGTGTGTCAGCTTTGCCAATAAAAGTGGGTGAATTGCTGGTTCCAGTTTATAGTTATCTGTACTCCTGGCTTCTTTTTACAGAGCTCTGTTGCCCTTGACAGGCTCTTGCTTGAATGAAACCAGAACACAACGCAAAACATGGGTAAACTATCTATTTCTGAACTGTCCGAGGTCATCAAACAAAACCAAAAAAATGTCTCACAGAATTTCCATCTGGAAGCACGAATTGGCTGAGCTGGATGCACAAACCCTGTCAAGCCTTCCCTTAAGTCTCGCCAGGATATTAACTTTGAAATAAAGCCTAGTTTTTTTGAGTTCTGTTTTGAAGATTTCTGCTCTATTCAGAATGTCTGTCTTGCCATTATTTTTAAGAAAAAGGTAAAAGCCAAAGAGTAGAATTTGGAAATATATGTGTCATCAACTCAATTATATTGTTGCCTAGAAGTGAGCCATGTTGGCACAGAAAACTAATCTGTGCTGTAATTATATGTATGGCACACCCGTAATACCTTTGCCTGATCCCTCTGGTAGCTATGGTCACTAGAAGTACATCTGTCCCATGTAAACCCTGCTATTGGTGACCCTCTGTAAATGCCATTTCTGCATCCTGCTTTAATATAGCATAGAAGAAAGAGATCTGGAGGGTCATGAGGAACGTTTCAGAAAGCTCTCCTTGGGTTTCTAAAAACTTATACCAAGTTTCTACCTTCGGGGTCACTTTCCTGCCATATAAAAATTTTACCACCAGGTTGTAAACCACTAGAAATCAGGGAATTCACACAGACTCAACATCAACAGTGCGCAACCCTAACCACCAGTACTATCATACAGCAGGAATCACCAAATGGCTTGATCAAATGCCCACGTAAGTGAATAGGAAACTTTCTGTGGATTTGAGGGAGAACTGGTTGGGAAAAGGAAGAGGGGTCCAACAGTGATTTAGATATTAACGTGGCTAGGTAAATTTTCAAACTTCAAGTCATAAGACTTCTTGTTTTTGTAGAGAGGACATGTGGTTTAGTGACTAAACAGCATTATTTCTTTTACTCCCAATAGCATCAAAACGCTTGTTGGATGAGGATTAAACACATGCATACACACGCACAAGCAAAACATGTCACAACACTTATGCTAAAATCTTGAGGTGCATACACTAGCCAGTTCTTTTTAGAAAATTTTTTTCTGATTAGTTTTCCACTGTTCTTTGAGAAATGAGGTCTTATATGGCTCACATTTTGCACTATGATTCATCACTTTGAAACATCGATCATGTCTGGATTGTTGAAAAGCATGGTGTTTAAAAAGAAAAAAGTTTTGCCCGAAAATTTCAAACTGGGTGTTCTCTGCCCACATATTAATGGATACATTTCTTCATACACAGTGCTAAAAAAATATTCAACCAATCCTTCACTCAACCAAGCTCATCTCAGTGGAAGTGAAGCAACATACTCCTGACCTAGCTTTTGTTCATTGCAAGGATATTAAGTATCAGCTGAATTCAGATTAAATCATCAACTGGAAAAAGATATGACACGACATTATCAAAGTTAGCAAGAAACAGAAAACGGATCTGACTGATTTTTGATAGGTAGGCTAAAAACATGACAGGAAAGCACTCACCTTAAAAAGTGATAGTGACTGGTGAACAAGGATGAATAACAAGGACTACATACTTAAGTGGTTGTTGAGAGTTTGTCATGAAGTGCCACCACCTTCCTAGCAGTGGCTGTTAGTGAGCCTTGGCTCTGGATGAAGTGAGCCTTCGTCCAGTCACTGGATGAAGAGTACAGATTGTCTGTGCTCCTTTTTTTCCAGATGCTTCTACAGGCCCCCAGGCTTTTTCTCTAAGCAGTCAAATACCTATACGAGCAGCTGGAAAGAAGGAGAGCCGAAGTTGTTCTACATACACCACAAGCAAGTGGACCACCAGTGGTTCATTAATAAACCACAGCATGGGAACTTCTGGGAATACACATAAAAAACATATGCAATTCGTGGATGGAAACAAACCAGTCTAAACAGGGCAGCTGCAGCAATGCAGCTGCATGACAGCTTTGTGTGTGAAAAGTGGGCACATGTGGATCACTGCTAATGGGAGAGTTAAATCCCTGTTAGTCCCTCTGGTAAACACATGCTGACAGTTTTGGGTCAATACAACATAATTAAATGCATCGAAATGAAAATTTAGCCTATTCCCCAGTAACGGAATGATTTGTATGGGACCATGACAAAACAGGTCTTCATTGATAAGCCTTCAGAGCATCTACCCTAACTCTGTATCAGTAGAAGTGATTGAAACAGCAAACATCTAGAATTTGACGAAGTCGTGCAGTCTATGTAGTGAAAGCTATAGCAAACAATGCTTTTCACACCTCTGTGTTATGGATAACAGACACAGGCTACATGGCAGAAACACAGTTTTATGTTCCACTGGCACGGTTTTGTGGCTATTTTGATGTTTCTCCTCTCCTAGCAGAATATCTGACCCAAATGACCCTCTGGAGGACTACTTGATCCTGACCTGAATCCAGACCCCAGAAAGACTTTTTCTGTATGCTAAGTCTATGCTTCTGCTGCCAGGCTGCCTTATTCATTCAGCCCTTGGAAGCCCCTTGGAAATGTGTGTTAATATGCTTGTGCATTGTTACTTCATTAGGTTATTCCTCCTTTGCTTTCAGATTACAATGTCTTTCCAAATTCTGAGAGTTCAAAGTAAATACTGTTTATGAGCTTTTAGACTGGGATTCATGGCATCTATTTTAGTTGTAAAAGTGGAGCAGCTTGTCTAAGCTGGGTCTCCAGACTCCTCCTTCATGGAGAGACAAGGACTGCAAAAGGCAACTCACTCCAGACGAAAATGGATGCCTAAAATAAATGGGTTGAATCACTACCCAGAAGCTTCTGTTGTTCTCTACTGGTAGTAGAGGAAGCTTGGGCAGCTGGTTTAGACTACAAGTCTGACTCTGACTAAAGTTAGTTGAGATGCGTAGAAACACTTTACCATATTTTAAACTGTTCGTTACGCACATCTTGAAACTTTGGAAAAAGCCTCACAGGTAACTTTGAAAAGCCTCTGGATAGGTAAAGAGGTAAAGAACAGCAGCCACTATATATACCACAGAAAACAACTTACTGTTAGAAATTACACAAGTGACAAACAGCAAACAGACCAGCCAAAGGGAAGTAGAACATGGCAGGTTAGAGAATTTCTACCACAGCATGTTGTAGATGCTAAATCTTTACGTGGGCCCAATGGGAGACTGGAAAAGTTCAAGGCAGAGGAATACAAGGAAGATTATGTATATACCACACACTGTTAGGAAGCCACAGAATCACATGGTGTGACAGGCTGGGAGATTGGTCTAGGGATGCTCTGCTGAATGTATGTACCTTGTCCTACACATCTGCTTTTGGCCACTGTTGGAGGGAGTATATAAGCATTAGATGACATTGGTCTGACTAAGTATGCCTGCTCAGACCACAGATTCTCACACTTCTAATAGCTCCACTACCAGTTTTTGATTTGCATATTTACTGGCTAGGAATTATCACATTTGAAGAGCAGTCATGTAAACTAAAATTAAAATACTTGCCAATCAATGTTAGCTATCAATAAAGTTTCATCTCTGGTAATGATTTAAGTTGAAGCTGTGCCTGAAACTATATCCATAAAACTGGCAACAACGATTGCTACTTTCATTGACTGTACATACTCTTCTGAGGCTCTATACCCCTATTTATGCTTAGAAGATCATAAAAAATTCTCAGCTGAACATTTCTTTATATTCAGACTTTTTCATCCATTCTTTTTTTTTTTTTGAAAGAACTACAGTAAGTTTGGATGTGCTGCTTAGCCTCATCCTTCTATTTCTGGTGTCCAACCTACTAAAAAGCCACATGAAACAAGGAAAAACTTAAAGCTTTTATGTGGTCACCACCACCTGAGCCAAACCAACTTTTTGGTATCTTTGAACTCTGAGCATCTGGGTTTTAGCTTTACATCCTGTAAAGGAGAGAGGTAATATCACAGGGCGCAGACAAGAAAAATAGGAGCAAAACAAAGCTTTAAACTTAAAAATTCTGAATCAAAATTTTCAGACTGTAATGACCCAATTAAATAGTTTGGGTTAGATTTCAGTAGAAGTTGTGGGATGTTGCAACAATTGTGAGCTTTACTACTGGGGCTTGTGGGACGTTTTACATTTTCTCTTTAGACTGAGAATTTATCACAAATGTTCTCACAAAAAATTTAAGTAGCTGTGAGCATCAGGGGTTTCCACCAGTTTGGACTGGGAAGATATTCTGCCCCTCGCTTCACCCTGGGTACTGCAACAACACAATACCATCACCAACATCAAGTTACTCCCAGGTAAATTGATATATCTCCAAATGAAACCAGAAACAGCAGAAATAGAAAGGGGGAAAAAAAAATTATAACAGATCATGACTGGATATGATTTTTGTGTGAAGAGGAACACATTTGAAAAGTTCAGGGAATTTATTTGTTTGTTTACTCACTGCTGTAATACAGAATCAAGGGGACATCTGACAAAATCAAAAGGCATTTAAAGCTGTTGAAAGTAAAAAATAGATAAAAATAAACATTTTTTGAGTAATAAACCCTTATATATAACCATCCTTTTACCACAGGACTAAGTGAAGGAGAAAGCTATTATAGGATTCACAGAAAGGTTAAGCATTATGTGAATTGTACAAATACCCTCTCACATAAAACATGATTAATTTTTGGGACCTCATTCCTTAAAGAGTAAGCAACCACCAGGAAATAGGGTTAGGATGTAATTTCCCTTGGGGCATGTTTTACCATAATTCTCTATTTCATGGTTTTCTTGTAGATTCTTCTCAAGATTTTGCTCACGGACAGTGCTGGAGGAAAGATACTGGATTAAGTGAATTTTTGTGTGCTCTAATAGGATTGTGCCAAAAATCCTTAGCAAAATGTTCAGTTTCTTATCAGCTATGAACCCTGTTTAACACCTGTAAAGACTACTAAAAATGTCGTGGCAGTCTTCCAAAGATACCTGAATTTGATCCAAAGGAAAAAAAAATCCCACTGAAGAAAATGAGAGAACTGATGCATTAAAAAATAAACAGAACTTTTTCACTTGCTTTTGTGTATAATTTTCTACCTGTATTAGAAATTATCTAACTAGACTATATCACTAGTGTGATTAATTTAATCTTTAAGAAATACTTCTACACAAGCAAATCACTTAAATGTAACTAATCAGTAAGATGAGACAGTGTTCCACAATTGTACTCAGCATTAAACTAGAATAGGTTTAGACCAAGGATAGGGAAAAATACATCCAAGGAAAAATGAGATAACCTAAACTAAATACAAGAAGCAGTACATTCAACGCAATACAGAGGTGAATGATGGCTAATCCACCTTCTTTAACGGGACTGAGAGACCTGAGGTGGCATTCTGCATCCAGCTTTAAACAATACATTTTTTTGAAAGATGTAGATTGCCTGGGAGAATCCTGAGGAGAATAGAATAAAGAGTATATATAAAAAAAAAAAAGTTACAAAGAAGCTCGAGGACTTTGTTTTCTTTAGAAGAGAGACGACCAAGAAGGACGTGATTGTGGCCCTCTGATAGATAAAAGACTGTAAATACTATCATGAAAAACTGTTCTTTCAGGCAAACAGAAGCAAGATCAAGAACAAATCTTACTGTGACTACAGAAAACTTTTTGGTTGGATATTCAGGAAAATGTTCTAATCAAAAGGTGCTGAAACACTGGACTAAGCTAGTTCAGTATGCTGTGGTATCTCTTGGATAACTGGGAGAATTGTTCAGAAAAATATCTGTCAAGTACATGCAAGGATATGTGATTCTGCTTCAGAACACTTCTGAATCACAGAATCACAGAATGGTTGGTATTGAAAGAGACCTTAAAGCTCATCTAGTTCCAACCCCCTGCCCTGGGCAGGGACACCTCCCACCAGACCAGGCTGCTCAAAGCCCCATCCAGCCTGGCCTTGAACACCTCCAGGGATGGGGCATCCACAGCTTCCCTGGGCAACCTGTTCCAGTGTCTCAGCACACTCACAGTAAAAAACTTCTTCCTAATATCTAATCTAAATCTCCCCTCTTTACATAAAATGATGCCTCTTTGTTCCCTGCAGCCTTCCATTTTTATCATTTTGTGGCACACTGCTGGGCTGATGAATCCCAAGGGAAGCTTCCATGTGCTTAGTGGGAAATCCCAATGGGCTATGCCAAGGACCACAACAAAGGATTTAGGACGTGAAAAGCTCAAGTGCTTGTAGATACACTGGAAAAACTGTAACATACCACACAAGCAGCTTTTGTGATTCCCAAACCTGGTATGTGTTCATCATTCAAAACTAACATGACACAGATGCCAAAACCTACATTGTTTTCTGTGCTGATTTATATTGTGGTTAAAATAGAGAAAGCGCCTACATTTTCATACAAAATATTGAATTCATACACAAAAACTCATTTTTTTGTCTTTCGAGTTAGTGAAAAGCAATGTCTTTTGAGACATTTTAAGAATGCAATACAGCACCTTCAGGACTGACAGTAACTGGCATTCATCAGTCTTAGCTGAGAAACAAAGACCTGAAAAGGCCTAAAAGATGAAGGATGAAGACTTAGTGGCAGGAGCTGGAGCATTATCATCAGCATTATTCGATGTTTAGGACCACCTTTCTGTTTCCTGTCAAAATACTAAGATTTAAGTAATTTTCTAATTCCCATCAGTTTTTAGTCAATTTAACTCTCAATTCTTTCACTTTTTCTAGTACATTTCAGTTTAGATTGCCTTAAAATCATCTCCATCTGAATTTCTTTAAACAAATATCCTAAATCTTACTGAATTAAGCAGGAAGTTCTGCTATTTCATGATACTGTGTAAGAAAGGACTGATGAAAAGAAAACTATTTATCTAATTCACCTTTAATTACTAATTTTCAGTTTCTTCCAACAGTTACAGGGAAGACCACTTCTCTGTATTAAAGATATATTAGTGAGCTCTTTCTAAGTTAACCTTATTAGAATTAATCATCATTATGACACTGATTTTTCAAGAAGTGTCACAATGCTGTCAGGTACCACATAAAAACAAGAAAAGCCACTGTTCATCTGACCAAGCAAGCAGTTCATTTGTTCTAGGAGAGCTTCTGCTCTATCACTTTTGGGGTATTCAGTTTCTTGTCAGTCTGATGATGGCACTTCAGCTAAGATTTGGACTGGGAGCAGCTGTACTGTGGGAAATGGTCTACACAAATGTGATAGCATCAGTGACATTGCAGACAGCAAAAGTCATGGAGTCTGGCAACAATTTCAGGGTAGCAGGAACAAAGATAATTACAAAAAGTCATAGAGGCAGGTAAAGAGGGTCAGACAGAAGTGTGGAAGTTGTACGCAAAAGGTATATGTTTCTACATCAAGCTGAAAACTGTTGCAAAAAAATAAGAATAGAGTATTTCAGTTGGAAGGGACCTACAATGACCATCGAGTCCAACTGCCTGACAGCCTCAGGGCTGACCAGAAGTTAAAGCATGTTGTTAAGGGCATTGTCCAAATGTCTCTGAAACAGTCACAGGTTCGGGGCATTGATCACCTCTCTAGGAAGCCTGTTGCAGTGTTTGACCACCCCATTTCTGGTGAAAGTGCTTTTTTCGGCGGTATCAGTATTTATTTACCAGTGTCAGTAGTGTGCCAGTACTTCAGAGGCTGTGACTTGAGTTGTTCTTGACACATTTCATCAACTTTCCAGTTGATATAGATACCATTTCCAATTCATATATATATATATATACCACTAATAAATAAACATTCGTACATGCAGCATCTTTAAACTTTAGCTTAGAGGAAGAATTTAAAAATGCAACAAAACCGACCCTGGGAAATACAGTGGTCATTGGGCTCTGTAGTGCACAATCAACTCTTTAAACTTGCTGTTTCAATCTACAGCCAGGTCAGAGGTAACTTCTATCATGGTTTTGCACTAAAATATCTGCTTTAGAAAGCTAGTAAGTGCATATGCCTTTTCTATATAAACTTAAAGACAATAGAACTAAGAGGTGCCCATGTATCATAATACTATAGTTTTGAAAAGGTGGCTGTAGGAGGAGGGAGTCTGGTTCAAAAACAAATACTATTATTATCTCCAGAGGTGAAGCAAATGAATTAATTAATTTGTAATTGTTCTCCAGAGTTGGTCTGAATGTCTTCAGTTCTCTGTTCTGCTGATATGTTAAGGGCATTCAACCGTTTTCAAGCCAGTGGGCATGGAAAGCACTCAGGGCTTGATCTTGCAAAAGCTAAGTTATAAAAGTATGCATGTTTTCGGAATCCCAGGAATGTGCAAAGATTTTGAATTTATACTTCTAGGATTACATTTTTTAGCCCAATTAAATCTGACTGTGCCAGATGCAGTAGCTGAAATTATAGATTTGGAACAGTTATTTTGAGGATATTCCAAAGTATATGTAAATCAAGCACCATGATTATTTTTAAATGAACCGAGAAGTACTTTGTTTTGTTTAACAGAAGTTTTCTAATAACCCAAATTCTTGTATGTTTGCATGTGTATTTAGCTAGGGTCTGGATTACATCTACATTGAGCAATAAAGCACCCAGGATGGACCAAAATGTAGAGAAGCATCGCTGCAGTTTCCCAACCACAGGATAAATGAGGAAGGCAGTATGAGTTGTACTGCGTGTTCAGATATGTAGTTGAAGCTCACCCGGGCTATTCAAACCTCTGGAGACTTGAGGCTGAAAATATCTTTTGAGCAGCTCTCCTTCTGTAAGATCTATCATGCTTCACTAGTCTCAGTACTGGTACCCAAATAGAGCACACTAATCCACTAATCCTGTGAGTCAGAATGCAAAAATAAGAGTGGGTGTGTTAAGATTATTTTGATACTTACAGTTTTTGACGAAACTGGGTTATCCTATCACTGTGGCAACCACTCTCCTGACAGAAACAAAAGTTATGCTCTGTTATTAAGGTAATTTCATTCAGAAGATAAGCTCTGTTCAGAGCTTTCACCGAGACTGTGTGTGTCTTGGAGACACAACATGGCCCTATCTATATTATCCCCAGCTTTATAAGAACAGAGAACATGTTGAAAAATGCTGAAAGGCATTTTAAACAAACTGCAAATCAGTTCCCTCTCTATCAGCCTAAGTTCTACTTTCCTTGCAGTTCAGTGTAGGAGATGGCTCACTGCAAAGCAAAGTTGTGAGCAAATTCCTCAGTTCAGTTTGCCAGAAGTTTGCACTCCCCTTGGAGCAGCAAAATACAAAATTCCCATGGTAACGAATTAGTCTGGTATAAAAGCTATCCCTGCCAATAACTCAATTCTTCTGTGTCACTATGGGGGAAACAGCAAGGGTGGAAATTCAAGTAGAAACAAAATCACCAGACTTTGCAAGAACCTCTTCACTGAACTGATCACTCGAACATGGATGGATAGGAGACCAGAATTCCCAAGAGGTCCCCCAAGGAAACTAAGGATGTACTGTGATATCGTTAGTTTCCTACAGCAAAGTTTTAATTTCCAGCTAATAATTCTATGAAATGGGTCTTCACAGCTGACAAAACCTGTTCTCAGACCAATACGCCTGTCACCATGCGTCTGTCTTTGTCCCAAATCCAAAACACCGAAGGTGCCATATCTCCCCATGACTTCTCCATGAGCTTCTTTCTGTACACAACCCTGAAAATAATAAAAAAAAAAAGATAATAAAAAAACCCCAACAAACAACAACCAACCAAACAAACAAAAAAAGCACCACAAAAGTCAGCCAGGAAGGGAGAAGAAAATTTCTTCCTTTTCTAAATACAATGTTATTATTACAGTCACTCTAGAGATGGAGACCCTAGGAGCACTTGTAAAATCAAATGCTGATTTTTTTTAACCGTGGAGAAAACAAACAAACAAATTAAAGTGCAGCTGCCATACAGCTGCCTTTAAGAACTGCCCAAAGTTTGCAGAAATAGGAATGCTTTGAAGGGAAAACTTCTTTATGAATTTATTTAGCTTTTACAGAGAGTGTCCCTGCTCTTCTTTTTCCAGACTCTCTGAGGTGGGTCATGCTGGAAAAGGCAAATGATGGTAATATCCATGTCATGAGCTTTTCTGTCAGTTCTGACACTAGAAATTGGGCAGATCTAGTTCCTAAAACTCTTTCCCTTCTTTATAGGACACTGTATCCAACGACTCCTTTAATCAAAACAATAGGCAGCCTATTTGTTCCCAAATGGAAAGAACCTGATATGAGATAACAGATAAGGTTGTCCACAAGAGTTGTAGAAATTAAGAAGAAAGAGGGCAATGACTGACTGATCTGGTTGTACCTGCAACTTGCAAAAAAGTATTTCACATATTAATGGAATCATTGAGGTTGGAAGGGACCTCTCAAAATCATCAGAGCGTCTCTGAGCTCATATCATAGAAAAACTCAACAAAAGCACTTACAGAGTCACAATTCCAGAAGATCCCTTATGGTCACCATTCAACACGGACGCGTGCAGGTAAAAGTTTTCACAGGGACTAGGCAAAAGTACAGTTCTTCAAAAAGATACTAGGTATTACAGGAAACGGCTGACTCTGCCAACTCCACGTAGTAAGTCATGCCTCTTTCAGTAGAGACTCACATGCAGTCAAAAGTCCATGAAGTCTTCAAGGTTTTAAATTGATACCTGTGGCTACAAGAATAACAGAATCATGGAATAGTTTGGGCTGGAAGGGACCTTTAAAGGTCATCTACTCCAATCCCCCTGCAGTGAGCAGGGACATCTTCAACTAGGTCAGGTTGCTCAGAGCCCCATCGAAACTGACCTTGAACGTTTCCAGAGATGGAGACCCTACCACTTCTCTGGGCAACCTGTGCCACTTTTTCATCAACCTCATGGTAAAAAATTTCTTCCTTACATTGAGTCTGAATCTACCCTCTTTTAGTTTAAAACCATTAGCCCTTCTGTCCTGCTAAAAAGTCTGTCCCTATCTTTCTTAATAAGCCCCCTTTACATACTGAAAGGTTGCTGTAAGGTCTCCCCAGAGCCTCTTCTTCTCCAGGCTGAACAACCCCAACTCTCTCGGCCCGTCCTCATAGGAGAGGTGCTCCAGCCCTCTGATCATTTTTGTGGCCCTCCTCTGGACTGGCCCCAACAGGTCCATGTCTTTCCTGTGCTGAGGGCTCCAGAGCTGGATGCAGTACCCCAGGTGGGGTCTCACCAGAGCAGAGTAGAGGGTCAGAATCACCTCCCTCACCCTGCTGGCCACAGTTCTTTTGATGCAGCCCAGGATGCAGTTGGCTATCTGGGCTGCAAATGCACATTGTCAGCTCATGTTTAGCTTTTCATCCACCAGTACCCACAAGTCCTTCTTTGCAGGACTGTTCTCAATCCCTTCTGTCCCCAGCCTGTATTGATACCAAGATTGCCCCAACCACATGGAGGACCTTACATTTGGCCTTGTTGAATCTCATGAGGTTCACATGGACCCACTTCTCAAGCCTGTCCAGGTCCCTCTGGATGGCATCCCATCCCTCAGGTGTATCAGCTGCACACCTCAGCTTGGTGTTGTCTACAAACTTGCTGAAAGGGCACTCGATCCCACTGTCCATGTCATTGATGAAGATGATGAACAGTACTGGTCCCAGTATGGGCTCCTGAGGGAAACCACTCATCACAGATCTCCTTCTGGACATTGAGCCATTGACCGCTACTCTCTGCATGCGACCATCCAACCAATTCCTCATCCACCGAACAGTCCATCCATCAAATCCATATCTGTCCAGTTTAGAGAGAAAGCTATACAAGGAAGCTATACCTTGTTCCTACATGCAACTTTTTGCATAATATTACAAAAACAGCATTTCTGGGATTGATAGACCTCAACCCAAACTGAAAATACCATCTGTGGAACCGTGTTGAACAGCCATATCCTCACAATGATTTGTATCCAACTTACACTCAGCCTGGTGTAGGAGCAGAGGTTCTCAGTTTATAGCAGCGCTTGAGTTATGGCTTGAACTGGCAGTTAGGAATGGGTCTGGACTCAAAGGCTTGTTACCTTTGCCTACTGAGTATGACAACCAATCAAAAATGGAAGGTCAGAGAAAAGGACCTTGGACCTCACCTCTGGACCCTGTGGTGAGCATCTAAGACCCTCATTCTCATGTGGCGCCTTTCCAGGTTCATGCCCATCACAAAGAAGAGAAAGGGGAGGCTGTTTGCTCTAGAACCAATTTCGTCCCCAACCTGCTTTACTACCAGGGAAGCTGATGCATCTGGTGTACAAAATGACAAAAATAAATAACTCTTCTGAATGACCGATAAACCTCTGAATGGATTGTGGTGTCTGTTTTCTTTTGCAACTGACTACAGAAAAAAGTGAAATATCAAGTCCACAATCCAGCTGTGAGAGTAGGCAACACTTAATCATTCCAGCATAATGGAGACAAAAAAACTATAAAGTCCAATTTCTTACTGAATTTACTGACATTTTTGCTATCAATGAGATGGTGGGATTCAGAACTAAATTCACTAGTATTTCAGGACTAAGCCAGAAAACTGAGACAAAATGTCCATTTTTTCATTGGAGCTTGAAATATGCAAAGACATTGAACTTCATTCAGATGCCTGAGACTAGATTTCTGATATTCAGTGGCATTCTGAATGACCACGAAAAATGTTCCTTTCATCCAGTAATATGCATTCATGACATCTTTATGAACCAGAGATTGTCACGTCTATATCCGCACATGGACCTTGTGCCTAAAACTTAGTTGGAATGTTTCATAGGCACCTCACTGGGGATGAGCCAGTAAAGGAAAGAATTTGGTCTCTCAGCCAAAGATCCCTTTCTTTAGTTTTAGCCAGTACCAGCCTAGAAGGTGGGTGGTAATGTGTGGTTCTAAATCTCAGTAGCTAGTTAAGTGCAAAGGTAAAGAAAACATCAAAAGCAGGCTGAAAAACACAGCAATTCACTATTGTATTTTATCACTGGATCATATTTTACTTAAATTCGCATAAAATGTTTCAAATTCTGAAGTTTAAAAAAATACTGCAGGAATACCAGTATGTTGTTTGGTGGTTTTTTTTTTCATAATAAGCTTATATAAGTGCCACTTTCTAATTTTGCAGCAATTTACCCACTGACCTTTCTCCATGCTTACTTCCATGCCGCCTGGAATGCCCTTCAGAGGAGCACTGCACTCTCTGCAAAATTTACCTGTGCTTTAAAGACTGAAAAAAGGACAGCTGCATGGTATGCAGTTGTTTATATGTATTATTACAGGAAGAAGAGAAGCTTTAAGCTCTTTATTCATTACTACAGAAGGAGACATCTTTAAGTAACTCGTATCCAGTTTTACTGATAGTTGACTACTGGTTAGTCTTATTCTTTTTCTTCTTCTTTGCTAATGGTAGCTATATTCTGTCCTGTGCCATGCCTCTATTCAGCTAAATTAATTTAAATTATTCTGCATGTGGTAAAGAGGAAATTGTTGTGATCCTAACAAAATCAGATTCTAAATCTATTTAAGTGAGCAGTGAGCTGAATTTAACATTCATCTTGACTTTCGATGTCACTACATTTTAAATATCTTGCAGTACAGATCTAGCCTTTATAACACCTTACACATTGGCAGGGATTTTTTTATTATCAGACGGTAGCAACAATTGGAGAAAAAGAAACATGTCTCCTTGATACAAGGGGCTATCCCAGGCAATTTCACACGAGAGCCTTTGAAGAAAGAGAGAGGCATTTTTCATGTCCAGACACAACAGAAAAATCTTCTGAAATACAGTGTGTCATTCTCATCCTTCATGTCTGATACAGATGCATGGAAACCACAAGAGCTTCCGTGAAGAGCTAACAGGAGCATCCAAAAGGAAACATGGGAAAAGGAAGGAGTTTTGTTTTGCTAAGTCTGAAAGGAGATGGTACTGCTCTCTGCAAACACAGATGGATAGACATCAGTGGTGGTGAAAAGGTAATTAAACTGAAAGACAACTGTTGCAGTATTTATACCATGACATCCTGAAAGAACCAGCTGGTAAGAACCAGTAGCAAATGATTAAATCTAAACATTCCTCTTTAAAAGAGCTTTTGGAGGAGCCTTTCAGAAGAAAAAATCAGGAAAAAAATGTAATTGGTTTCCAGACAGGGTTTGATTACATGCTGGTTTCTGCCTTTTCCTATAATAGCTAGGGAACTAGACTTCATGGTCCCATCCTGCAGCGTCTTCCTACACAACATAGTCATGTCACCCATTTAGAATCTTGGAATAAATTTAACATTTTCAGGTGGGTTCAAATATTAATTTGGTGTTACAAGTTGGAACTTGGGAAATTTTTATTTCTATATTTTAATTCACAGTATCTCTGTTATTTTAAGTATCAGAGGATATTCTTTCTTTTGGGTCTACCATGATCATTGTCACCTCTCATTTCTCTCAGGAAATGAGATACAGGATTCTCTGCTTCATATAAAGCCAAATGAAAAATACAGGAAGAGAACAAGAGGCTATTGAGACAAGTCCAGCAACACCACAAGTCTTCTCTAAAGACCATTTCTATCTGCCAAGGTAGACACCTCAATCCCATCAGCTCATGCACAATTCTTCAACCCAGATTGGATCTCTGGCCCATGCTAATCTCTCCATTGAGATTCCAAATCAAATACTCAATTAAAGTCCTATGTCTTAGTTTTTAAAATGCATACTTCACATCCAGCTATCAGTGAAAGTATAGATCCTAACAGAAACTTGTATCTACCTCTCTGTGTTTTATTCTCACAAACAGTATGTTGCCAGTTCCCAGTAGTACGATGTTTGTATAGCAAATTCTCCCCAGGGAGCGTATTTTGGCAACAACTAGTTCACCTATGACTGATAGACACAGGTATTACACAAATTGTCTAGTGCTGTACTTGTGTAACTGAGAGCTTGTCTCCTGTTGTGACCTGAATTGCAACTGTGGAATCAAGGTAAAAATGAGACCCTGAAAATTAATGTAGCTTTAGTGCTTTTCTTCACTAGATACAGTTTTCAAAAGCATGTCCCTTGATTGCTTAGAATAGTCTTCTAGTTGCAGATTTTAAACTTTAGAAGAAAATATGATCAGGTAGTCTGACATTTCTGTAGCACAAAACACAAAACTTCGCTTACTAATTCCAGCCCTAAGACCTTAATTTGTGATGGAGCTAGAGCATTTGTTCCAGGGAGAGCTCCTATCTCAGTTTCAAGAGTAAGGACATCAGAATAATACAGTTAGTTGTCCTCACAGTGAAAATAAGAACCAACCACTGCATCTTGCCATGCCTGTATTTGTGTTTACTTTGTGAAGATTTGCTTTGCTTCTGAAGATCCTTTGTGAGTTGTCCTGTCTACAAAGAGCTGTAGAGCAGTAACTTAATTTCTTTCACATAGCACCACTCACATTTTTCTATTTTACTAATAAGGACTATAAGAAAAATAAATTTGAATAAATTAGTTTAGAGAGTTCATATCATTTGGGAAATGACGGAGAAGATGACAGTTTGTTTTGGTTTTTTACCTGCATGGATTTTATTACCTCCTTGTATTTTGGTCTAAAATTAGATGGAACTTTCCCTTACACAGCGTTGGTGAGTTACTGGATATATTACAATGTCTCAGAGCCTTTGGCCATTTCCCAGAAAATCTGGCAGGTGGAGGAGATGAAATACAGTAAATTAGCATGTCTTCTGCATGACAGGATGTGGATAACTAGTCCAGTGGAGCAATAAGGAAGCAGAGATTCACAACTACTGCCAAGCTAACTGGAAAGGACACTCAAACACTTCTACACACCAGTATCTCAAAATATAGTCCTGTGTGATATGATTTTTCTCACAGCATTAAGCATCACAGATTGGGAGGAAAATGTGTGTGCAACTGTGAGGAAAAAAAAAAAAGTTAAATACATCAAAACCTAACCTCCAAGAAAATGAAGTAGTGGCAGAGCCAGCTAAGCATGTGCAAAAATGTTCACAGGACAAGCTGTGAAGTTAGGCAAAGACATACCTCCTGGGCAGTTCAAAAAAGACGTCCCTCTTGGGAACCTCTACAATAGCATTCTGGAAACTGCCAGATCCATGGACTACAGTAACTAGACTTTCGCAGTGAAAATACCTGATACATCAAGAAAAAAAGGATATTATCCCCTTTCCCTGAAAGTCTCTCCTAGGTTATTTAGATGATTGGATATTTTTTGTAATAGTTAAAAAGAAAAAGCTCTGACTTCTGTGGAATCAGTTAGTTTCCCGGAGCACAAAATACAGGCTTTATCTTACGAAACTGAGGGCACTTATGTTGGGGATGACAAGCCAAGTGGAATTCATTTGCAGAAACAGGATTCAAAAGTGGGCATTAGTCCAGAAGAAGGAAGAGTTCCCAATGGGAACATTTGCAACCTGATGCTTTTGCACATAAGAAAAATTAACTCAGCTACCATTAAATCCGCTACCAGTTCTCAGATTTGAGAAGGAGAAAAAAATGTCTTCCTCTCCAGACCATTCCCCTGGAGATCCAAGAAAAGCATGCGGGAAATGCACAGAAACACCAACATGCCTCATCAACACCGTTCCCTCAAACCTCAGCAGCCACACCAATGTGAATGATTTCAAAGCACTTCCAAGGTTTTTATACAGATTACTGACATAGGGGTTATGTATAGGATAGGCAACTCTGAAAAAGGTGCCACAAATTACCTGATGCTTTATTTGCTCCTGTCTCTGCCAGGACTGCTACTTTGTTAAAACAATGGACAGCTTGACCCAGAGAAATCACCGAAGGACACCATTAGCCACTACTTTATGGATTTATCTAACTCAGGAGCAGAAACTCGTAGGGCTTTCTTTCATTATACTGGGCTGTACAAGGGAACTTAAGGTGGACTGGCACCTTGCTATTGATCACACAGGTCACATTCACATCCCCAACTGACAAAGTCAAAACAACCTGGCATGGCATGTACGAGGAGCTTAAGATGCAAGATGTGCACTGACAAATCCAGAAAGACAAATCTGTTCTATACATTTCCTCAAACTGCATGAATGAGGAGGCCTAGCACCGCTTTTTCCTGCGACTGAGATGAGATGATTTAATTGAGTGAAGGAAACGCTACTCACACCAGCGAGGCTGCGGGCAGTGTATTCAGTCCTTTGGTTGCCATGAATATCAAACTCAGCAAAAAATATTTGATGAAAAATCATTAATTCTGAAGAGTGAGGGAGAACAACTAACACAGTTACTGTTGAAAACAGATACACAGTCTACTTACTGGGAAAAAATTGCAAGTATAGACTCTCAACAAGAGTGAGTAGTTGAAGTGATGCAAGGAAACATGTACATACAAGCCAATTTAACAAATTCTTCAGAATAATATCTTCACATACCAAATAAAACAGTCCTTTCCAGCATAGTCAGCTTATATGATACAAACTGACCTTTCAGACACTTTTGTAATCACAAGAGGGAGGAAAAAAGTGGAGGATTTATTTGATTTTAAATAATGGCAAGATTACATAGTTATTTCATTTTATTATTTCTGCATTAAAAGGATGCTTTTCAATAATAAGTGAAAGTTATGTTTTGCCTTGGTGTCCATATTATTGTTTTCCAATGAGCTCTACGAACTGTAATATCTCGGAGCACTACAGGGCTTCACTTGGGAAATCCTAACACTATTTGAAGGAGTATTCTGTGTTACTGGCAATAGTGGCTTCAAAGGGCAAAGACGGGTTATAACGGTAGCCTGTAGATTCAATTACCATAATTACAAATCCACAGTTGATGATGGGAAAAAGATATTGTGCAATATGTTGCTAAAAGAAAATCTTGGCTTTGATGTAATTCTAGTTAAAGCAAAATGGAGAGGAAGGGGTTTTCTATGAAAAGCTCTCTGCCTCCAGCTTCTTGGAAACTTAGCAGAAAATGCCTTCTGGTCTTATGGGGAGTGAAGCAGGGCTTGCAGAATAGAGTCAACAATACATCAAGGAAGGCTTGAAGACTCTCCGTGACAATAAAGTGGTACTAGTTATTATTGGCCACGTGGCTGTGTGAAAAGTCATCTACTAGCACTTCATTGATGGCAAAGAAATGGAAGGTTAAGTTGCCCCTGTTAGAAAGAAAAATTAGGTATTAGTATAGTTACATCTGGAATCACCACTCAAAGTTGGTTTTAAAGACAATCTAAAGCAGCAACTTGATAAAAATAGATCTAATTTTAAAAAACAAGAAGAGGGACTTCTGCCTCTTATTTATATGAGGAAATCTGAATTTTTCCTGGAAGACTATAGATGGCTGGAGAACAGGAGGGATTATCATCAGAGTGGCATATAAGTAAAACCTAATTAATAGAGTGGGGAAGTGTTTATTATTTGGAATGTTTAATGTTTTGAGGTACTTTTATTAACACCTACTTAACTGAAACACTGAGAGACACCTGGGAGAAATATCTAATCCATTTTGCATTTCAATGGAGGACTGAGAAAACTCATAATACTCATATGGGACTTCCAGAGAGCCTTTTAGGGAAAACAGGAGAGATCAGATTTAATATAGCTGATACTTTTAAAAGGAAAAGCATCCACGACTACAACACCCAAAAGAAGAATAAAAGACCTCACAGCTTCTTCTTCCTTTTTTTCAGTACTTTAGCAGAAGTATTTATAACGCAGGAAGAACATTGGTCCTCTGCCATTATCTCACAGGGTAAGGACAAAGCAAACTGCTACATCACCACATCTACACACTTCATTTTGCCACAACAAAATTTTTGTCTCATAGTAGTGGAAGAGCTCATCATAACTAACCCAGTAGCTGGAGGTTGTCAACCAGTCAGATTTCCCCTAATAATTTCTAAACTGGCATGAGCATTTTGGTTGTACTTTCAGAGTCACACACTAGACAATCGTTTCTGCAAGGCCAGGGTCAGGAGATGACTGAGACGAAAGATGGGAGAAAAGGGTACTGAAAAGATAGCTAAAGACTCACAGTTGGCATTGGAGGAGAAAAATTTTTAACAGGATAATGTCAATCTAACTTGGCAAAAAATGGATATAAAATAAACAGTTTAAATATTACAATGGAAATACTTAGCAAAACTAAGAAACACTGGGGTAAGGATTAAATCCATTTAAAAAGTGGAACAAATGTAACTAGTACAGCATTTGACACCTGTACTACAAATACCAATTCATAAATAAATTCTGTCTTGAAGGCAGAGTTTCAACTATGAGACTAGACCAAGTCTCTTATCTAGTTTAATATTTAGTCTCGACACAAAAATAGGCACAGGTTAGAAACTAAAATCTGAAAACAGATACTGACAATTAAGTAGGAGGTGCTAGAGAGACACGGACTTGACATATGGACCACTCGATGGATAGGGAATTGTCTGGATGGTCACACTCAAAGAGATGCAGTCAATGGCTTGATGTCCAAGAAGTAATCAGCAACAAGTGGTGTTCCTCAGAGGTCAATTCTGGAACCGGTGCTGTTTAACATCTTTGTCAGTGACATGGACAGTGGAATTGAGTGCATCCTCAGCAAGTTTGCTGACAACACCAAGCTGTGTGGTGCAGTTGACATGCTGGAGGGAAGGGATGCCATCCAGAGGGACCTGGACAGGCTCAAAAAGTGGGTCCGTGCCAATCTCATGAAGTTCAGCAAGACCAAGTGGAAGGTCCTCCATGTGGTTCAGGGCAATCCCAAGCACAAACGCAGGCTGGGTGGAGAATGGATTGAGAGCAGCCCTGCAAAGAAGGGCTTGGGGGTGTTGGTGGATGAGAAGCTAAACATGAGCCATGTGCATTTGCAGCCCAGAAAAAAAATGCATCCTGGGCTGCATCAAAAGAAGCATGGCCAGCAGGTCGAGTGACGTGATTCTGCCCCTCTGCTCTGGTGAGACCCCACCCAGAGTACTGCGTCCAGCTCTGGAGCCCTCAGCACAGGAAAGACCTGTTGGAGCAGGTTCAGAGGAGGGCCACAAAAATTATCAGAGGGCTGGAGCACCTCTGCTATGAGGACAGGCTGAGAGAGTTGAGGTTTTTCAGCCTGAAGAAGAGAAGGCTCCAGGGAGACCTTATAGCAGCCTTTCACTACCTGAAGGGGGCCTACAAGAAAGCTGGAGAGGGACTCTTTATCAGGGAATGGAGCAATAGGACAAGGGGTAACAGTTCTAAACTGAAAGAGGATAGATTTAGACTAGATATTAGGAAGAATATCTTAACTGTGAGGGTGGTGAGACACAGGCATAGGTTGCCCAGAGAAGTTGTGGATACCCCTTCCATGGAAACGTTCAGGACCAGGCTGGATGGGGCTTTGAGCAGCCTGGTCTAGTGGGAGGTATCCCTGCCCATGGCAGGGGGGTTGGAACTAGGTGATCTTTAAGGTGCTTTTAAACTCTAACCATTCTATGATTCTTTTTCTAAAGATTTCATTGTTAACATGTATTCCTTTCCTTTGGCTGTGGCTATCTTGTATAAACTACAGGTTTTCTAACATATGCACGGAAGACACTAAATAAAATAGCCTTCCAGGTTATTAGGACTGTTTCTCCAAATCACAGATCAAGACAGCCTGAAGTATAAAAGCCAGACACTACTAGAAGGATAAACATAGGGCATTACTGTCACCATTTTGCTCTTCAGAGTTTGAACACTGCAGCTTTGCATGAACTTGCTCTACAGTGAGTTTTACTGGCAACGAAAATGTCTCAGGCCAAGAGTTCAGAGCATCTAATAGAAAACTTGGATAAATCAAAATCAAATGTTGAAAACAATCCTGACACCAAACCAAACAAAGAGATTTATTTACCAGCTACCTCGACAGGGACGGCCAAACAAGTAGCTTTTTTCCCCCAAAGCACCCAAGCTGTTTTGGTAACAGAGATGGGCCAGCTGCTCTTATTATTTGTGTCCAATTTACAGGAAGTCTGGTGCCTACCAACATTCCGTTTTCTCAGCCTTCATTTTATAACAAGATCCTTGATTTAACCCTAGAAAGGGTTTGGTTTTTTGGGCTAAAAGCAGCCATAGAGCATTTCTGTTTCCTTTGTCAGAGAAACAGCATTTCCTAATAGTGTCCACTAAGGTAAATATGCCAGCTAGCATTGGCAGCTGTCACATTTCCCAAATTTTTCAGTTCGAAAATATTTAGTAAAAGAAATTTAACAGTCTTTCCATGCCTTAAGAACCTTCCATGGTTTACCTTTCACAAAGAAATCATATGGACCAATGTACTGGGACAAAACCAAGACGTACATACACTCAAAAAGCCTGCAAGTTTAAGAGAAGTTTCCAACAGAGCAGAGTCTTCATATATTTTGTTTCCTAGTGGGATTTTAATGTTTCTTACCTCAAGTGTTACTTCCTTGTAATCTGATCGTGCTTTCATACTGCTACAATCTTACCAATTTCATTACATGGATACCACCAGTAGTTGTTAATATCAGAATGCCATTATGCTGTAAAACAAGAATGATTCTGAGCAGCTGCCTGTCTGCGTACACTGTCCTATCGTCAGCATCAATATCTCCAAAACCATAATTAGGCCTTGCCTTTCTTAACTTACCAGCATTTACCTTCCTGAAATCCTATGCCTTAATAAGGTCTTTGCCACTGATTTCGCCCAGCATATATGCACGGTAGGGAATGGGACAGAGGAGCCTCGCGTTTTGTCAGTAAATGTTCTTGCTCTTTGAGGTTTAAAGCAGGTGGAGTTTATATGGCAGCTACAGATGAACAGTGAATGAGGAGGGATATGTCTAAAACAACCCTGAATACATTTCTGAGTGGGATAGCATTAGAAAACCCCATTTGTGGAGTACAAACACCATCCCACCTACAGCATTCTGAAAATAAATTCTTCTTGGGTGCTTGCCCAAGAAGAACCGGTGAGGAAAATTATAATTTCATCTTCAGAGATGAGTTCCAGAAGACAGAAAAAGAGGATAAAACAAGGTCCTGAGCAGATTAGTTAGCGCTAAGATTATCCTCTGCACGCTAGAAGAGGCAGAGTCCAGATGAAAGAAAAAACCAAACAACAAAACACTGCCTGATCACATATCTAAAGACTGTCTCACAATGAATACCCTCAAGAGTACCAGACTCAGATTTCATAGGCTTTTCTAATCCTAGTGTCTGGCTTCGTGACTTTGCTGATACCTTTTACTGGAGATTCCTGTGTGAACCAGCTAAGTGACTGGTAATGCTCATAATGGCAAGGTGAAGGAGAGTAACAGGGAACCTGGATTTCCTTTTTAAGCAGTTCTAATGCTAAATTAAACTAGTTCTAGTTTAATCAGGTTTTCAATTTGACTGCATTTTAATTCACAGACATATTTACTGACGGTCCAGGAGAGGGAAAACATGCAATAGAGTAATATGGGGAGACCCATGAGACTCCCTCCATTCAGAATACTGTGAAACTTCCACTGAGCAACAACAGAAGAATTAGTGTTCCTAATTCAGTTGTGTTTATTTCCTGGTGTTTTCACCATCCAGCTTCTTTGATAATACATTCAGATGACTACCATTTACCAAATGCCAGAAAAGTAGCTTTATGAATCTATGGGGAAAGAATAACTAAGTCCTCAGATCTAAATTTTGTCCATAGGCATTTTAATATTTGTATCCACAATGACCTAGAATCTTTCAAGTGACTCACCCATGTCTGACAAGGATGTTCTTCTGTCCACCACAGCTTTTAAGAGTCCTAGACTTTTCCTGAGGGATGCGTAAGAGGCAGCTATACCCTTCTCAAATAATTAACCCAGGCTCAGGCTTCTCTTTCATGATGTAGCTGGAAGAGAACACACTATAGTTGAATAAGTAGCAAAGCACATGGCCAGAATTGTTACAGCAAGAGTTCTGGGTAAGCCATTGCCCTAAGGAGGGGAAGGAGATGTGGAGCTGAGGCCCAGCAAGAAGAGGATGGATTGAATCTGGTCCTCTTCCACTCTCTCCCCGAGAATGTAATCTCTGAATTACTTCATAAGGAGCACTTTACCACTCCAGGACAAAGAAGCTGCTGCATTTTGTGGAGCTGAAAGCTGCAAACATGCTCTGAAAATGCCTAAATGACCAAAAAGGACATAAACACCATCTGATGAACTTCCAAGTAAACAGAGACGTAGGTATTGGGAAGTCTGGTGTTAGTACCTTTGGCTCCTACAGATTTTAGGCACCTAAAGGATTAGGCAACAGCTGAATAGGGATTTTGAGGATCTAACTGTTGGGTTTAGTTACCTAAATCCCACATCAGCATCTAAGGCTTTTTGTGGATCTAGGCCTTGGTCCAATAGCATCTATTGCTGGGAAACAGAGCAATGTCCTTTATTAATAATAACAGTGAGGAGAATTATTGCAAAGCAAAGATACATTTTTTACCCTACACAGATTGTAAGGAGAAACAAATGTATTTTCCAATCAGGCAAATAGAGATTAATCTCAATCTTTAGATCATCTGTAGTGCATAGCTTGCTATTTTTTCAGGCCAACTAAAACAGAATGGAGAACTCCTCCAATCAGTTTCACAATCAGGTTAACAGAATAGTCTTTATTCTTCACATTAGCAAAATTCTTATAACGTCTCTTAAAATTAGTTTGTTGTTTCTTCAATTTTGCATGAGTCGGGAACACAAAAAATCAGTCTCTAAATAAATCTCAGAAACTAGTAAAAACAAAGCAAGTCCAGAGGGCAAAGCACTCGTAAAACAACCAGACAGAACAAACAGGTAGAATTTTTTTGCATAAAGTAAGCCAACTTGAAAGTTCCTGAAACTTAGCAGTACAGTTTGGAGATATTCCCCTTAAATTCATTTTTAGTGAAACAAAGTAGAGGAGAAACAGGCAAGCATCTTAATATGACAACGAACTGCTGTCATTGTATTTATCCTAAGTTTCACATGTTCTTTTTCAGAAAGGTCCTCTGGCCCATTACTGTTTACCAATATCTGAACAATTAAAAGAATTACAAAAATTTTGTACAGATAGAGGCACAAATAGATGATGCATATTATGGCTAATCCTTTTAGCTTTTCCTTGAGTTCCCCAGCCTCCAAGACCTGACTGATTAAGCAACCATTTCCAGAACATTTGGAAAAGTGTTCATCAGAGCTCACCTTACAATAGTTTATTTGCAGGGAATAATTACCTCAGATTTAAAAGTATTTCAGCACTCAGCTGCATTTTTGCCAATGACACCAAGCTGTGTGGGGCGGCTGACACGCTGGAGGGAAGGGATGCCATCCAGAGGGACCTTGACAGGCTGGAGAGGTGGGCCCATGGCAACGTCATGAAGTTCAACAAGACCAAGTGCAAGGTCCTCCATCTGGGTCGGGGCAATCCCAAGCACCGATACAGGCTGGGCAGTGACTGGCTTGAGAGCAGCCCTGAAGAAAAGGACTTGCGGGTGCTGGTGGATGAGAGGCTCAACATGAGCCGTCAGTGTGCACCTGCAGCCCAGAAAGCCAATCGTACCCTGGGCTGCATCAGGAGAAGCATGGCCAGCAGGTCGAGGGAGGTGATTCTAACCATCTACTGCACTTTCGTGAGACCCCACCTGGAGTACTGCGTCCAGTTCTGGAGCCCCTACTACAAGAGAGATATGGACGTGCTGGAACATGTCCAGAGAAGGGCCACCAGGATGATCAGAGGGCTGGAGCACCTCTCCTATGAGGACAGACTGAGAGTTGGGGCTGTTCAGTCTGGAGAAAAGAAGGCTCCGAGGAGACCTTATAGTGGCCTACCAGTATCCTAGGGGGGCCTACAAGAAAGCTGGTGAGGGACTTTTTAGGATGTCGGGTAATGGTAGGACTAGAAGGAATGGATTAAAACTAGAGATGGGATGATTCAGACTGGACATTAGGAAGAAGTTCTTCACCATGAGGGTGGTGAGACACTGGCACAGGTTGCCCAGAGAAGCTGTGGATGCCCCATCCCTGGAAGTTTTTAAGGTCAGGCTGGATGGGGCTCTGAGCAACCTGATCTAGTGGGAGGTGTCCCTGCCCAGGGCAGGGGGGTTGGAACTGGATGATCTTTAATGTCCCTTCCAACCCTAACAATTCTATGGTTCTATGATTCTATGCATTTTGAAATTAAGATCATTGTGTTCAGGTGCCTAAAAAAAATATATTCTTTTACTTAAGCAGGAACCCTTTAAATAATCTGAGATGGGACATCATAAAGGCATCCTAGAAAGAGATGCCCCCCTAAAACTAAATAAGCCTGTCGCGAGATGGGACATTACCCCAGACAGATGAAGTTCAATGAGTTGCATCCCTTTCGTTTGCCTCTGGTTTCAACGAACAGCAGCCACAAATATTGTAGAGTTTTTCCTATCGTACTCTGAATGACAGAAATACTTTTCTACCAAATCTGGTAAAATACTTTTTATGGAAGTTTCTTCAGAGCCCTCTTGCTTCTGAGGAAAGGGTCTTTTCCACTGTTTTAAAGTTATCAAATTTCTCAAAAAGATTTTCAGTTTCAAAATAGAACTGTTCCTTAGGAAATAAGTTGTTTCAGTATGTAGTTTTATTTTTTCTCTGGAAGAAATGCATTTATTGCATGAATAGAGCGAGAAGAACACAGACTCTTTCCATGAACAGCACCCCAGAGCTAATATGCATCACCTGCATTTTGTCTTTTCTGACAATTTGTTCAATAGGTCTGCCTTGAAGATCTTTCTTTCTTCAGTTTAACATACTTCAGATAAAAAAGGAAAAAACAAAAAAGAAGTGCTGGATTAGTCAAAAAGCATGAATTGTTTAAATAAAATCTTGCAGGAAATTGTTTTTAAACAGTCATACTAGCTGATAAACTTTGTGGACTTGGTTCTGTTTCACTTGCTGTATCCAGAACTCCCCATCCATAAACTATACTGTGGGGGCTTTTTTCTGTGGTTAAAACACACCTTTCATTTGAGAAAACCAAAAAGTTTTTCTGGAAATGTTGGACATATTCATTTGTGAGCACATTGCTGATATTTGCCCCCAGGTACTTGCCAGGTCTATTAAACAGTCACATAGTGCCTTTTGCTTTTTCTGGAATTTGCAAATAGTAGGCATTTGTCATGCCTTATAACCCTCCACCTCACCAGAACTGTCATAATGGAAAGGAAAACATATTAAAAGATGCATCTGTGCAAGTTAACTTTAAAACAACTTCTAGGCCCACGGTTATAAAAATGGAAAATATGTTTCTCTGTAAAGAGAACCTGCAAGTTAGCTAATCAAACTTTAGCCTCGGGGGTTCAGAGACGTGTCATTTAGGGCTTTTAACATTGCATGCATAAAGCCAGCCTGCGAAAATAGCAGAGGCTTAAGCCATAAATGATGGTGTGACTCCTCTCCATTTTGCCCAGCTGCATGTTCAGGATTATCTGTACTCCATACTCCAGCACAGCACAGAAATACCCAGGCTAGCTTTAAATACACTGATTCAGACACACTATCGTTCTAGGCTCAACAGCACCATGCTTGGCAAAATCTACTTTTGGGAGATAAATCAGCATCTGGAGAAAATGAACCTGGAGTGATTATTTCAGACCTAAATAACAATCTTTCCAAAGGTACACCTCAGGCCCTTTACCAGGGAACCTGGTGCGCACCCAGCCACGTTACCAGGGAACCTGGTGGCCACCGCTGCCCATGTGGAAAACATGTCCTCCAGGGTCTGGAGGGCCAAGCTTTGGGGTTTGGCCATTGTATCCACAGGGCAGAAGTTTCTAGAAAAGCCTCTTCTGCCATGCCACTTGCTTGTGGTACTTGCTGTTTTTCTCGACTGAAAGGACACTTTGGTTACCGTGATGCCAGACACTTTTCTCCCCTCTTTCACAGCACATTCCTGACCTCTCAGCTGGCTGCTATCTGTAAACATTACTCCACAACCCATCTCTCTGCTCCCATACAGGGTAGTTCCCTCAGTGGAAAACCAGGAAAATGTGGGTGTCAAGGGCCATGAGGGTCCTGCTCAGCCCAGAGGAACTCCCCAGGGCTGAGGCAGGACATGGCCCCTGCCTCCCCACTGCCTCCCTGGGGCCTCTCCCCAGTCCCCAGTGTCATGATGGATCCCCTCGGTGGCCAGGGTGGCCTCGGCAGTCAGACTGAAGAAAACAGGTAAGCCAGATCCCAAAGGTCCCCTGCTGCAGATGGTCCTTTTGCAGAGTAAGCAGCTTTCCTCCTGAAGGCAGGCAACGTGACAGATGGCTGATGCACTTCAGGGAAAACAGAGGCTGGCCCGCCATGGCAGAAATGAGAAGGTTTGGAGAAGGAATGAAAACCGAAGAATATTTGAGGCTGCGAGGTGGGTTGAGATTGTGAAACCAAAGCACCACTGTTTGCTCTGTGTGCTCACCCAGCAGACGTGACCTTGGCACATTTTGGCTGGGCCTTCACTTGCCTTTGCAACAAAACAAGACTGTGCTCCCTGACTGAACAAAGTACTTTTAACAGCAAAAACACTAAAAACAACGAAAGGTCTTTGTCTTCCCACCCCCGTCCCAGATTTGCCATCTGAGCATGTTTTTTAAATGTTTAGAAGCATGAAACAGTAAATGTCAGGCATCAGGCTTTTCATATGTTTATACTGGAGGAAAATCCCAGCACTTCCAAATACCAAGTCCAAATTCAGGTTTCAAGTATAAAGCACCTGACTGTTAATTGAAGTTTTCACTTTATTTAAAGGCCTGTATGACTTCAAATACCCGACTTCAGCGTATAGAGTTTTATCTAATAAAATTAGAAGATTGTTGTGATCTGAAAAGAAAAGGCACTCCAAATAGAGAGAAACCTGGTCCCACTAGTGTGGTTTACACTTTTAAGGAATCTAATACAATAGACAAGATTTCTTCCTGTGTTGTTATTTTTTCAACAGTCACCTGCTTCCATGCAGATGGACTAATATATTCAAGATGTATCTTTTTACGTATTTGAGGACATTTAATGGCTGACAGGGGAAATTGGTTTCCTTATGGAACATGTAACATTCAGAAGCTGATTCACCTGCAGACAACATTAAAGGAAACCAACAAGGCCACTTCCACTCCTTATGAGCTGCCAGAATTCCTCTGACGTCACTTGGATGATGACAAATTACACCAGGCTCTGCAATCTTGATCCGAGTGCAAAACCAAAGCAGTGACACCTGTTTTATGCCTAGCTTTCACTACTCCTTATTTATTGCCAGCAGTGAAAGAGATTCACATATCAAATTTGCTCTTATAGTAAGAATCTGGCCACAATTTGCATAAGCATACATTTCAATGTGCTGCACACTTCACATCAGTACCGTCTATTCTTATGCTATTTGCCCAAAATCTTTCATCTGAGTTGTCATTCAGCGGCTATTACAACATTTAAATTTCCATATAATCCACGGGGCTCTTTATATTTCTGCCTTATATTTATATATTAGCCTTCTGTCACATATATTAAGAGCATTTTTTCTTCCGTGATGAGCTTCGTTATCTCAAAATCCCTCAGTCATGACTCAGTTTTGTACGATTAGACATAGATGTGACTTGCTGCCCTAAGTCAATTCATCAAGCCAGTGGTCCACTGTTTTCAAAGGTCTGTCACAACTCAGAAGGGTTCAGTGGTAAACCTTCCAAAATACCATACTTAAACTCAGGAGGACACGCCTTTTGGTCACATCTACAGCTATACAAGAATCTAGATATTAAGCATTTATATTTATTTACCTCATTCTTTATGATTAAGTCATTCAGATTGTTGTGATTATTTAAAACAGTTTAAGTACTCTTGAAAAGGGAGTATTAGAAACCATGAAGTGATGCGTATATCACCTTCTCATAAAGAACTGCAAGAACAGTTTAGCTTTAGAATAAAATATGCAAGAATCAGATGATTCACAATAATCTGAGAGTTAATATTATTAGTTCCTAAAGTATCTGAATAGCATGAATGTAATAAATGCGCATTAGTTGAATTGTATTTGTCATGGTTTTTCAGCAAATCACCACCTGGCAATTTCTCACACCATTTAACATGCAAATAGAGGCAGAACAAGCACACAAATCTGGTTGCCTTCTGATGGAATGTTGTTACTAGGAAGTTGGTAAAAAGGTAATTATGTAGAGAGAGAAATCATCTTTCTATTGTGTACATGTATTGTGTCTAGACCAAAAAGCCTTAAATTATGCCTGGGGATTCCAGGCATCACCACAAAAGTACTACTTTGGCCTGGTGTCTCCAAGATACATTATTTATGGCCTGATAAAAGTTACAGTTTGTAACAGGGAAGAAAGTTTACCTGCAAAATGGTTGCAATGTGTCAGGGGGGGTTGTATCTGCTATAAAAAAAGTCCTACTTGTGAGACAGGTTGTTCCTACGTTTCTGTGGGAAAAAAGTCTCTCTCACTGAAAGAACACAAGCTGCAATACCTGTCATCCATCCTCTCTACAAAGATTGTATTTCTGTCAGGGGATAAATAGATTTCCTGTAGATTGTTCAAACCAAGTCCCTTGTTTTCTAATTTTTCACTAAACTGCCAGATGGAGTGTTTTTTTCCATGGCTACCCATGTATAAGGGCTATGCTAACAGTTAACAGCCAGACCTATAAAAGACAGATGTGAGCAACAACCTACAGGAATGAAATGAAGATTCACACTCAATTTCTGCCATCTTATGAGCCCACGTGTTAGAAAAATGTTAGAAAAGGTGAGTGGTATCACTACTGACATGTAAGGCATGATGTTTCAGAACAGGAGAGAAGACCAAGCTCCACATGTCCCACCAGCCCTCTGCTCACTGACACAAGCTGCTCCTCCTCACTTGACCCTGGGAAGGAAGAAACTGGAGACAAGTTGTGTGTGCATCCTCCAAACAGAGACAATGCTACTCAGTATTGTTTAAATTGCAGGCAAGCGCTGCTTAAAGGTCAAAGAACTTTTGTTCTGTGCTCCATTCCATGTGAGGACAAACTGTTTTCCTTCAGTCCAGCTCACTCAGCCTTAAGCAGAGGGTTAGTTATTTACACGAAGGGATAACATGTGGGTCAGGTTCAACAAGAAGCATTAGAATAGCAGTACAAGACTGCCATGAGATTGAATAAACCCAAATATTACCATATTTTCTGGGAAGAAAATAAACACCACCCAGGAGAAAAAGTGGTCAGAAATCAGAGACGTGTCTGACCTGAGTTGTACATACCGCCGTGTTGTTGCTCAGGTTGACATTCCCACTGAATAACTGGCCAGAACAACACTGCTGCTGAATTCAGTTGCTGCGCTGTGAACCCAGCCATTAGATACTAGGAACTCAAACAATAATCTTTCTAACACACTGAGCTAGTTTTGTTCCCACCCAACTTTCCTATCTCCCCTTTCACTTCATTATTTAAGTATCTATTACCACGGGTTTGTACAGCAATTTAAGCATACAAGGCCTGATCCTGTGAGGTGCTGAATACCTTCATCTAACACTTACCACACATCACCAGAGGAATGTTTTGTCTTTGGCTACATTTTCAGCCTGGCTGTTTCCCCTGTCTTTTCCACATGTGGTGGTGCCACACGATCCATTTAAAGGGCACCTTCACTGTTCTTTGTATTCCTGATACACAGAATTATTAAAGTAGTTGATTTAGTAAAGTAACTATTTTATTGAGGTAATTAAGCATGTTTATAAGTTTAAAAGCAGAGAGTATTTCCACAGACTTCAAAGGAACTATTAAATTAATTAAATTCCAGCCGAAATGAGCTCTTTATTTTATCCCCTGTTTCTGTTGTAATGGTCCCAAAGAAGTAGCCAGTGCTAGGGATTCACAAAGCTGCAAGGGAGCCTGTGACATCCCTGATGTCACGCAGCCTCTAAGCAGCAAAATAAACATCACTGAAGCCATAAAAACAAATCATCTTATACTAATAAGGCACTTCACAAAGGCTTTCAAAAACACTCCACAAAACAGATGGATTAAATTACGGCACATTGCTTGCACAGCCACGAATACGTGTAACAAAGGTCAAGTCCTTGTCCCGAAGAATTTCTCACCTGAAATGCAACTACCTGTAGGGAGAACCATGACAGGTCTTTAAAAGTTTTGTACATTTTAGATTCTCCAAGGACAGAGGTAACTGGTCAATCCATTAGGTCTATAAATAACAATAAATCACACACATCTATGATTCTAAATCTATTTTAATAAAGGGCTGTCTAATTTCCCCAATTGTAACGCTTCCATTATAAAGCTGCCAAATTTCATTAGCTTTCTGTTTCCAGTCAAACCTGAAAAGGAGGTGGCAGCCATTCGGTAAGAATTGCCAATTTTGGTCAAACATGAACTTGGGACTACAGTTCAGATCTTTCCAGAGATTAATGAGAAGAAGGATCCTGACAAAACACCACCACTGAGATGGGAACGTTCACTGAGGGAGCTGGTAGCCCTCTCCAGCTGGAGACATTAGAGGCAGAAAATGGGGGTTAGACTGAAGTACTTTAAATGGCAAGTCTTCTGCTAAACTCACCCATTTTGAATGAAACATTACAGAGTTGCCACCAGCAGAGAGGATGGAAGGCAACAACTATCTGCAACAGGAGGGGGAAGGAGCAGCTCTGAGCAGGGAAAAAGTAATTTCTGCAGCAAACACGGCTGAACACTCATGAACACTCATGCCCTCGCCCAAGCAGTCTCTTTAAAGTATGATGTAACTCATCCACATGGTTCTGTTCTGAAGCTAGAGCAAACGTCTCTTGCTCACCCCACACCTGCAGCTTTCTAGCAGATAGATCCATCAGCAGCAGTTAGTCACAGGTGTGTCATTCTTCAAGTGACCTTTGACAGAGAAAACAAGACAGCAGCTGCCCTTATTCCGAGTAAAGCACCGCTGCCCTTAAGCACCTGACTGATTTCAAGCAGTCAAGGAGGTGTGCTATGGGCTCTGCAAGCTACTATTGCCTTAAAGACCAAAATATGCACTTCAAGCTTCTTGGTGAAGAGTTCAGCATCCTTAGGAAAGAGAACAAGAGAACAGTCCATCACATTTACGTAGAAGTCAGCCAAAGGATGATCTATTAAACTGAAGATGGTGCATTTATCAGGCTGGAGATAGTCCTTACATTCCCCCTTAGGCAAGCTAACCAAAATTGTTATGCATGCAAGTGCTCCACTGGCTTTGAGATGTCATGCAAGGATGTCATGCAAGGAGACTTCCTGAGGTCTAACCAAGAGCTGTAAAATCATTAGCTGGACACACATGCTGAACAGTATGAATGAAAACCGCAGTGTTTGCCCCTAGTTCATATGTGTATCTACCCCTGAGAACATGAAGAAATGAAACTAATCACAGTTAAAATGAGTATTGGCAGATCGTCCGTATCTAGTGTGTTCCAGCCTCAGGTACAGGGAGGTGTCAACCTAAATTTTTAATTAAAATTAATTTATTGTGTTTTTCTAGCTTGTTTGAAATAGTAAATGTCCATAGGAGTAGGATAGCAGTTTTTAATCAGTAACTAATTACAATGTCTGAAATTTAACAAAAAACCAAAAAATCATGGAACAAATCTTCCAAATGAGTTTCTAAAGTGGCTGTTAATTTTCCTGGCTACAGTTAAGAAAACAAAATTTAACATTTACCCAAGTTGCTGACAAAATACAGCTCAGTAGAGGATCAGATTTTCCATGAATATTTGTGATAAGTGATTGATGGTTTATATTATTACCATATGCAGTAGTTAAACATTTGAAAAAGTAAAACTTATAAAGAAATAACATAGAAGATAGTATTTATTTACTGGTGGGAAGAATTTAAGAATTTTCAGACTAAAGTGGTCTGTACATGGAGTGAGTAGATCATGGAAACATAATTCACATGTACATAACACAGCGGTTGTGTAAAGCACCTAAAAACTATAAAACAATCAGAAATATTTGAAACTAAACTAATAACCAAGATTTACAAGTTGTATAAGTCTAAAAAATAACACTACATTTTAAGTACAGGCAGGTAGTATTTAATGCACTTTGGAAATGCAGACAGACAACAAAACTTTATTACCTGCAGTGAGTTTTATGAAGAAAGAAGTGTACAAAAAGTGCCTGTTTTCCCTAAACAATCATCTTTCTGGATTTGGATTCCCCACAGACTGATTTCATTTAAAAAACTATAGGAAAAATTTATTTAGATTAAGCATTTTCTTTCAACATAACAGATAATCACAGTACAGCTCTACATTACAGTGATTTAATTTCAGATGCAGGGGGAAAAACCCCACAGATTCATTCTTAGGAGAATTCTGGTTTGGTTGTGCATAAACATTCAGCATTCGCATCATAAGAAGGAAGTCTTTTAGTTTGACGTAGACAGTCTTCTGTTTAGAAATAAAGTCACGTAACATTTATTACAACTAGAGGAAAAGCTGGCCTGTTACACTTGTATTAGGTAGGATAATTGCACACAATTTATCTAGCTTTTCTTTTCATGAAAAAGGTTCAAAATGTGCTCAGACTATGACTATTCCTGTTGTTGGAATCCAACAGCACTGTGTGGAAAGAGAAATGTCAAATCTTCTTCTAATGATCATACATCAGCAGTGTTGCAAACCGTGTTCCAAGGAAAACAGAGCAACATTTCAGAGTAGTGCATAGCTGAGTGGCACAACTTTAACTATCAGTCTTTTTAACTTACTCTATCCAGGAATGTTTTATTCTGAATAATAGTCCAGTAGCTTTATTATTTTCAATGTACTATTAAGAACACAGAGAGCTATACATTTTATGAGTATCACTGCTGAACTTGCCTTTCTTTGTTGACTCTATGAAGAAGTTTTGGGAAAAATAACAAACATATTTTAAAAATTCTTATGCTGGAAAATGCCTTTTCCTCACAAGACATATTCCATAAGGTACTTTTTATTCCCCCTCCGTGACACCTGAGTTTATACAGATGAGCCAAGTCTATGCAAGGTGAAACCTTGATTTGAATTGGACGAAATCCTATGTACACACTCATCCCCTGAAAACAAAAGCTTATTTAGGAAAAAGATATCTTTATCTTTCTTTGAAGACTGGAGTGACGGGAGCACTGACGTTGGTAGGAGAGCGGGGCTGGGAGACAGCTGTTGGACTGACAAAACCCAATCAATGAAAGTAGTTTATAAAGTCTTGCAGCCCGGTGCCATTTCTGCTGATGACAGTAATGACACAAAAAAACTGTTCTCTTCCAGGAAGAGAATGGAAACTGTGGAGATCCTGTACACTTTTTAAAAAGCAGTTTTGTGCTATTTTGTGCCAAACTGCTGTCTGGGCCAATGATGTGACATTTGTACAGATGAAGCTGGTAACTGAGAAGAAAATTACTTTTATGTCTTTTACGTTGACCTGGAAATTGATTTCTTTTGGTTTAGATATTCTGCATTAATTTCTTAACCTCAAATAAAAGTTTCCAAATACATATGTTGGAAACTCGACTGCCTAATCCCTCAGTGAGTGAAGCCAATTTAAATGTTGCTTGAGCAAAGACAAAACCCCATGATCGCTTGGAGATTTTGTCTGGGTTGGTTTCATGGCCTGATCCAAAACTGATTGTGGAAGACACTGGAAGCATCAACCCTGAATTACTCCAGGATTCAATTTGCTCTATGTTCCTGATCACTTTGTCACCTAACACTTCCTTCGCTGGAAGAAAGCGGACAGAAGTTTGGACAGTGGGACAATCGTCACCATTCTCCCTGGAAACAAGAAGGCTCCTCCTTCAGGAGGTGCAAGAACTTAAGGGAAGTTTCACAAAGCAAGGTCTTATTGTAGGTGCTGTGAATCACAGAGTCACAAAGGAACTCTTCTCACTCCGCTGAAGGCATGTTGAGCCTGGGAGAGCAGCTTATAACATAAGCACAGAAGGTAAATGCTGCCCATGACTTCCTATATTTGCCTTTGCAATATTTTTCACACTGGCAGGGCTGTTACAAGGACACTCTTTTTCCCCTGAGTGCGGAGAGTGTTTCAGCAGCAGACATTAAGGAACAGGAAAAAAGGGAAAAAGGCAAGACATAGTGTCACTATCACCTCTCTGTTTCATTTCCAGAGTCGATCCTAACTTTAACAGTGTCCCTGGAAATAATGCAAATAAAATCAGCATGAGAAAGGATTGTTCAGTTTGCCACCAAGGTCGTGGCATTTGAATTCCTGTGTAAAAGTGCTGAGATTTTATGAAGACTTAAGGCTCCTCCAAAAGACATAAACTGTCCACAGTTTAATGAACTGCATGATCATAAGAGAAGGCAGAATTTGGGGGATACTTTTTATCCCTTGAAGACGTGGAATAAGCTTCAATTTTCCCTCTGAATGAGGTACATCTGGATTTCTGCCCTTCACTTTCTATACTCCGTACATTTGAACTCTTGATAGTAAGAAATTTAAATAAATCAACAACTCTTTAAAGTGGCCCTTTTGGATTCTACATTTGTGCAATAAATAAATCACAATTTATTACCACAGAATAGCCTAGGGTTCACATGGAACTGCCTATGCGCATGTAATACCAAGAATACAAACTCTGATATGAGTACGACTTTTGAATCACTTATAAAATTCCTGATGATGCTCAAGTGTGTCTTGTATGTAACTGCTCATAGGCATGCATAAACCTGTATATTAATGACATTTAAAAGGTTAACCCTGTCCCTAGCCATACCTTATGTGTAGGTTGAAAGGAGTTGTGCTGTGAAGGCAGTGAACATCAGGTGGGACTTCTGTGCAGGTGGAAAATTTGCACAGCTGGTCATAAAGAAAGTTGGCTTGCTAGAGGTAAAGGCCCTTCCTGCTGCCAAAGCTAAACCCTGATCCAGAAAGATTCTCAACTACAGGTTTAACAGTAAGCCCTTGAGTAGACTTACTGGTTTCAAATTCGGTATGTGCAGGCATGTTGCTGGGTTGAAATGGAAGGTCAACAAGGATTTTTAAATTTCCTTTCCTTTGTTTATATATTAACAAATAAAATAATTATAAGATCATAGAAAATTAATGACCAAGTACATTTATTTCTACAAACATTCAGCATATGGTGTGGTATGCCAGTACACTGGATGTCAAAAAATTACTGAGAAGAAACAGAATCATGTGCAGGAGAAAACTGCAAAGGAGTTTGGGATTTGCAGGCCTTAAAAGAAAGCAAGATAATAAACATAGTGCTCCAAACCAACTACTTGTAACTGAAGCTACTCAGCATCTATTTTTCCTGGAGCAGAACCAGACACTGCTCAGCACTCACAGCTTTTTCAAACCCAAATCGCACCTTTCAAACCTCACCTTTTCCTCTGCAGGTCAGTTCAAAAATATTTCCAACAGTGGGAAACATCTGATTTGCAGAATATATCGCCAGAACTTCTGCCATCCTCAGCATCTTCAAAAACTTTCAGATTAATTATTTTGAAATTAATTCTTTCATACATTAGCTCGGAGATTCCCTTGAGAACATCTCCATCACATCCATGTATATGAAGTGTATTTCTGTAATTTCTGTAAGAAATTACTGGTGAAATTGGATTTGCTGCCATTTCCTCATCTTTCTATGCACCTACCTTCTGTGTTAGGTTTGCTTTTTAATTCCAAATCTTTGGGAAAGTCTGCTTACAGATGTTGAGATAAATCAATGTAAATATTAAATCAGGACCTTTCACTTCAGTTCATTTTTAAACTGAAGCTAGGAAAAGCATATCTGAACCCAAACAGTGAATCTTTCTGATTCTAGAAACTTGAACCAAGTCTTTGTGAGAAAATTGCTTTGCAACCTCACAGTAGATTAATTACTGTTGCTTGTCAGGGAAAATACTGCCTGTTGGTTTTTTACAAAACCAGGTTCCACTGAAGCAAGCCTTTTGTTTAGATATACTGAAAATTGCCCCGAAACAACAAATTAGCTTCTCTCAAAAGGTTTCAACTATAATCAGCAGCATAGGAGGTAGTGTCTCAAAGCTATTGAAAGTTATGCTGGTTATTAAAAAGCCTGATGAGTTTTAAATCATTGCCATAATGGATATACTTTAGAAATGTGTAAATGATTTTGATTACATTCATCTCCCGTTTCAGACCTCCCTACTCTCACTTTCTGAGTAAACAGGCAATGCAGGAAGCCTGCTCAAACTGATCTTTTTCTTTGCATACTATAATACCCTACTTCAGAACCTCAGGAAGGTGATTTCAAAACTTCTCAGCTGTTCAGGAACTTGAATTAATCCGCTGAAATCTACTGACCTCACATATGGAAAATAACCAAGTAGGAACTAATGTGTATATCCTCTCTGAACTTCCTCTTACAAATTTCAGACTTAAGAAAAAGGCTGAAAAGGAAAAGCATTCTTCCCTATAAACATTAAGCTTTACAATACCATTCGCTTTCCATTCTCAAATTAAACCGGAGACCACATTTTGTTATGGTTTTAAATTGTCTGCAATAATAACACCTTCCCCCCTTCTAACATGTAGAAAAAGCACATCCAGGATCATAATGTTTGGGGTTGTTTTAAACCACTTAAAAAGTCTGCAGAAACTGGACTCCCACAACTGCTTTGCATTGCGAGGAGAAGAGGTTCCCAAAAGGACACAAGAGGTCTTTGTTTTCGGTTGTTTAAGATGCAGAACAAAGGAAAAAATTTGACAACAAACACACCTTAGCAGACCTTAGAAACAGCCAGGGTAAAAAAAAATAAAATCTTTCTCTTACAGGATATGAAAGAAACAACTTTCACCGCATTTCTCAAGCTTCCTATGTTTTTTTCCCAGGCACTACCTGACAAGTTCCCAAAGCCACAGAGGACTCCATTGTAAAAGATGAGCTCATTCAGCCCCTGTCCGCTCCGCTGTATCACTTAGGAAGCATTCAGAGCATTGCGCACCCATTTGCAAAGTTCAGCTTCCTGGATATTGGTGTCCTGCTAACTCTCAGCAGACAGTTTTTCTTCCATAATGCACAGCTTTCTCACGTTAAGTGCGATTATCTTTTGCTGAATGCATCCTTTTCCAAACAGACTTTTTTTTTTCTGAAAGATCAAGCTTTCATTTGTTGTTTTTGTTCCATTCACTGAGAGACCAGCTGAGTGTCCTGATATTTCTCTGCATCATATTTCCATTGTGTTGTAAAAGCCTTTTTGCTACTCTCTTGTCTCTGGGGTTAGTCTTACTTGGATGAAATGAATGGGAGTTTTGCCACTGAATTGCATAGGAACAGAAACAGACCCTCAAAGCAAGGTAAGCTTGTTAAAGTACAATTCAGTCTCCTTTTTGAGCAGATAATGCACTTACTCTTCATATTAACTGATTTTGTTTACAGTATATATTCTGGTTTCTAGTAAGCAAATAATAGTGAAATGTTGGAAAACAACACAAAAAATTGAACCTGTATAGGCTTTTCAAACTCAGTATATTTTTTTGTCAGTTAAGTACATAATTTAAAATAGGAATTTTATAAAACTATTCTTGACTTCCACCTCCAGAACAATATTTCAGGTAAATGAAGAAATCTGCCATTCACATTTGAAGTGTGTTCCAGCTGACAGAAAGCTTTCATCCATAAATCAATCCACCATAATGCAAAATTCATCATTACATCACCTTGGCTTTCTCTCTCTTTTTATAGGAACTAAAAAAATATTTTTCTTATGAATAGACGGAACTAAGATGAGTGACTGTCACATAAATGCACTGAAGCATGGAGGGACACATTGTCCTGCTGACACTCCGCACATCACGTACACTTTGCCGGAATAGGTGTATATGCTCGATTCCTCAGGTGACTAGAAGTGCTAGCATGGCTCTGCGTTTCCAAAAAATAGCTGACATTCTTCTTGACCTGCTGACCTCATCTGCAAACCAAAGAACTGCCTTTCAGCATATGTTTCAAGAAGCAAATTAACACTTTCTTCAAGATCTGAAGATAGGCAGCCCCAACACTTGTAGAGACGCAAGGCCTAGTTTGCAGCCAACCCTCACACAGGCACCTTTTTCCGTTCATAATGATATGTAAATAAATATTTATTCATGTGTCTGCTTTGCAGGGACTGTGGCATTGTTTGAGATAATCCATCAGAAAAAGGCATCTTGTGTACTCTTGTCATGAGAGCTGCATTGATGCAAAGTACAGGGCAAAGGCTTGAATGTACAAAGCAGACAATGACTGAAGGAATGGCACCACAGCTGCCGGTTCTGTCTCCTGTACTATCAAAATGTCATGAGGACTCTCCATGAAAAACACAAGCTATGACAGAGACATCAATGACAGACTGATGATGCATTTCGGTTTTATGTGCTTTTGGTAAAATGAAGCCATGAAAAATTTTGCTATGCAAGACATGACCCAGAAAGGCTGCATCGAATGACATTGGAATGCAACCAGCTTTCTCAGGATGAAAGGGCAGCATCTGAAAGTCTTTGTATATCTCAACCCGAGACAAGGAACAAGCAGCAGATGGACAACCCATAGCACTCAGAAAGCCATATGGTTGTGCGCAGATATGTCATTTTTTCCAAGGCAGATACTATTTTCTTGCCAGCCTACCAATTGCATAGCAATTTTAGCATCATCAGATCATATCAGCATGTATGAGACAGTAACCTCACTCAGTAGTCTGGTTGTCATCTGGCTGATGGGTTTGTATGATCTCACATAACCATTTGCATTGGCTCCTGCAAGAGACTTGCTAATAATGAGAAGCTTCAAACTGTATTTCCTGTTCTGTGGCAGAACAGGAACTTTGTGGGTACAAGAAATGTAAGACTGGCCACGTTCGTGCTGGTTTACTGAGACAAAATCTCTTTAAAATCATGCAAACATTGGGAAATTTACAAGTTTCAAAAGTGATGGGAAACTTGTGCCCAGCCGGAGCCAAGGAGCCCCACAGAGACTTGCTTCCTGGGATATTGCAGTTCTCTGGTAAACATCCCATAGCACAAGTTCGGCATGACACAACATCCAGTTCCCACCGGTGCATGCCAAGACTCTTCAAACACATGGCTCCTTACTTCTTCCCTTTCTATGATCATAATACAAGATTTTAAATACTAAAGTCTACACTCAATGAACCAACTTGTCCAACCAAATTAATCTCTCGGTTGTCCTGCACCTTCTGGTCCTAGAGTAGCAGATGGCAAAGATCTGTGCCTCAAACCTCCCCTGGTCTGTGGTGGTGACAGCCCAGCCTGGACTCTCAGGCAGGTAAAGAAATCGACTGGCTGCCTGCTTTTCCCTTCCCTTGTTTTACCGAACAGGCAGCGGCGGTTCCCAGGACCCAGCATCACACTGCTTTCATTTTGCCATCTCTGCCCCTCCCTGTATTCACATGTCCCCAGGCCTGCTGGCAGGAGGTCTTAATGCTGATCGTGTTCAGCTCCTGTCAAAGAAAGTGGCCATAGTTAAGCCCTGCGGTTCAGAAATGTCCTTGTTGCACAGATTTAAGAGGAAGCAAAGGAGACACTATTCCCACTGTTATCACTGAGATCCCACAGTGCATCATAGGGCTGTAGCCGACTGATGCACAGCCTTTCCTTCTTCTCCACTACACGAAGACCCCGTCTGTACGTGAATTTTTTAACATATTTGCCTCTCGCTTCTTGTCAATTACAACCTAGCAACCTTTAAATAAAGTTTCATTTGATACTGACAGCTCTTCAGACTAACATTATGGAGTAGGAGCACAGAACCTCTGCTACTCACTCATGAAGGGTTTACTTATTTCTGAACAGTGACTGAGAGTAATTGTCTATTACAATAAACACTTTGTCAGAGTCTTTTTTTTAGTCTGACTATGTGCAAAATTTAAGTCTAAAGTGCTTCACTGTAGATCAGTCAAATTTTGCAAAACTCACTTTTGTGGCTGAGGAGACTGAATGTTTTCTCAGGCGACAAATCTGCCAGACTCTTTCTGACAATGGGAATAAGCCTCATCAGCCAGCACGAATCTCTTTTAATAAGATGTTTCGCACCAGTGGGCAAAAACCAGATCTTCCTTGCAGTGATTCAGTGTTGGATGGCCATATTGGAAGTGATTTTGACAGGGGCAAGGAGGTAGGAACAGAGATCTTGTCATTTCTTCAATGTTTCAAGTTTTCAGCTTTCAAATGAAAAGGGGTTTTTATGCTTAATGAAAAGACATGCTGACCTCTGATGGTACCATGGAATCTGCCCCCACTGACTGTCACCCAGGAGCCAGGGAGGAGCATTCATTTTTCATGTTTGATAGCCTGGCAACTTGGCGGTGACTGCACCATGGATTTCTTGGCCTTCATCCTGCAATCACTGCCCCAGTCTCAGTGGACTGCAAAAAACAAGTAGCAGCTCTGAGTGAATTCTCAGTAGGGGAAGCCTGCAGAGCCCCTCAAGGCTGAAATATGCCTGACCTCCACCACTTTGCTGTGTGGGTAAACTCAGCATTTCACTTCCAGCGCTATCAGACTTGGACTTTTGACAAACTTTTGCCTGCAATATTAAGGCAAGATCCTGTTGATTTTAGCAATTTTCCAGCCTTGTTTGTTTTGGCATCATGAAGGTCCTACCAACAGTGGGTCGTCTGATACCATCTCTGAAACATCCCTCGTTATCAGAGAACACTGTGGTCAGGGAATAGCGATCGTGCGAAGTAAAGTATTTCCTCTCCTTGCCTCCATTCCAGCTCTTGGAATAATTTTGATGCCAAAGGTAACAAGGGGATGCATAGGCTGAAATGCATCAACAGTTGCTTGTAGTGTTCTTCTATTGTTAAGCAAACTATTCTCTTTGCATGTAAAGAAACACCTTCCCAAATGATGATAGCAGGAGTTAAATTGTGTTTGCATCAGCCAAAAATAATACTCTCTTCATTCACATTGCAAGGTGTGAAAAGTGCATATGAACTGAACGCTCACAGAGTCTGCTTGGTGGCAAGCCATGGGTTAGCTCTCACCTGGAGAAGCGCTGTATGGAAAGAACATCTTGCTGACAAAGACTGGTTGTTGACTGAATGTGTTCATGCCTACCAAACTCTGTTCTGGTAACAAAACCTACATTTGTGCTATGGTTTTACTCATTGGAGACTGGCAAAACACCCACTTGTTGAACAAGAAACACGTTTCATATGCAGAGAAGACCCAGGAGCACAAGGGGCTTGTCCCAGCCTTATTGGAGTCAGTAGGAAAAATCCTCCTAAACCTTTCATGCCTGCTGGGACAGGGCCCAGATGAAGACAGTGGGGTAGATGAGACAGGACTACTCCCTTATTCTGCCAAGCCTTTGCTGCTGACAAACATGAATGCAACAGCAAGAACCATCTGTACTTAGTCCTCATGCTGAATTGTCATGACCAACTGCCAAAAAAGACATGTTGTAATTCACTGGGTGATTTTTTGACGTAGAATAAAACAGCCAGTGATGGGGCGGGGGGTTTTGCAATTAAAAGACATTTAAGCTACGTCTGTATCACTACATAAGAAAAGGTCAGGGAGTGAGCGTGCCTGCTGGACTGCTGATCACCCGGGATGACTCACTGTCAATACATCTCAGCCCAGGCCAACTGCCACCTCCCAGAGAAGAGCATGGGTAAAATGGCACTTTCTGTGTCTCCCTCTCCTCAACAAAGTCCCCCAATGCTCTCCTGTAGAACTCAGCACCCTCAAGCACCCCGTTTTGCCCTTGCACCCCACATGCAATGCACACCTGCAGTCTCATGCAATGAGAATACCCCACCAGGGGCCCATAACATGGTCCTCACTTTAGTTCAGGCACTTGGAGATGGAAGGGAGAAACAGAGAAAATAACAACTATGTTGAAGGCTAGAAGGACCCTACGTGTGAGCCAGAGAGATACAGAGCCAAGTGACAGATGAAGTGAGTCTGTAATGGTCTCGGGGCCAGAGCACAGACGGTCAGCCTGTTTTATTTAGCAGTATATAGGTAACCCAAGTCTTCTATCTACAGGACCAAGAGAAATTAAAGTTATAAAGGATGATCACATCATCTACCTTTTCTCTGTTGAGCTTGTTTTTCTTAATTTCAGTACTTTGTTAATACTTATTTATATGGCACGTTCAAAAGCATCCTGCTTGCCTCACCTGCAATATTTGCTACTACTTTCACTAGCATTTGTTGCAAAAACCAGTTTCTTCCTGTCTCTGTGCTTTCGCTCTTTTCTCTTTATCTCCCCCCTTTTTTTTCTTTTAATAATAGAATACATACACTCAGCAACTACCATTTGATGCAATATGACCTACTTTTTCTATGTTTTTTAGCACATAGACTGAGAGCTGAAGATACAGCTAAGGCCAATCCACTTTTCAGTCAGAAGTATAGGGGTTGTATATTCTGCTTTATTTAAGCACGAAACCAAATAATTTGTTTAGCTTCTGCCAGGAATGAGCCCCTGCTCTCCCCACAGCTTTGCAAACATTTTGACCTGGCTCTGTAACGTGCCCTGGCACTGCCTGTGTGCCAGCCTTGAGCCTTGACATTTTGTTAAATCATTGAGGGCAAATGGGGAAAAATCCTGTGTTCTGGCACAAAGATTTTGTGCTCTGTCAGTGTGAGGAAAGGTGAACAAAAATTGCCTTATATGTGAAAAAGAAAAGGATTTCAGTTACTTAGAGGCAGATCCACGTCCAAGCCTGTTCTCTCAGCTCAAGTGATTTCTAATTATAAAATTCATTAAAAGATAAGTGTCCCGTATGTAACTCAGTGCACAATGCAGCCTACAACAGCCATTGTCGAGACACAGAACAGACCTTGAATTCAGGCTGGTTTTTTGGATAAATAACTGCCAGAGGGAATCAGAGAAAAACCTTATAAATGGCTGGAAAGGCCAAAGGGAGAAGTGAACTCCAGAGCTGGGAGCATGTGGAGGAAGAGATGTCTCATTATATAGTCATGACCTCAAACTATGTCTGAGGATTTCTTGCTTCCAAACTAAAACTAACTTCCTGCTTGTGGGTAAGGACTGTTAGAGAAAAAGGACAAACACATAATTAAACAACAGCATTTCCTTCCTCTTCCCCCTTTCTGGTATTTCTGGACTTGAACCGTTATTTATTTTGGTCCCTCTTGCTGAGCCAACAGGTAGCAAAGTTGAGATCCAAAAAATATAAAAGCAGTTCCTCCCATCTTAGCTTGTTTACTTATCATTCAAAAGCTTCAACATCTTTCATAAGACAGCATTAGACAAGGCTTTTTTTTTTTTTCTTCTGGAGTGATAAATATAGCTTGACATCTGTTTTGTTTAGACTGCAGATAGTGCTGCTTGCATGCAGGCTTTTTAGCCTCTGCTTTTTTTGTCCAATTTAAATATAATAAATAGTAGAAGTCTTTAAAAAAGAAAATTCACTGGTTTAAAATTGCATTGCTTCTTCTACTGTAGACTCAGACTCAGACCAGAAAGCTTGAAGGGGCAACTTCTGGCTTACTCAAAACTTGCGTTATTCAAGCAAAGACCGCAGGACTGTGCAATGAAAATCATGACAGAGTTTTATAAGAAGACACTTGGAAGTGGCATAAAGTAAAGAAAGGCTTAAAAGAGTTATTTCAAATATTTTTAATTGTTTTATACTACAGATGAACGTTTCCTGAAACTTCTTGATTTAAGGCAACAAGACTGATTGTCAGTCTCCAGAGAACAGGGAATGAACATCTTCAGCATTTGCTCCTTCAGTGCAACACCTGAGGGTCCCTGCAGCAACGACTGGCCCACAGCCATCATTTAAACAGAAGATGTTTTGCAACAGAAGGGGAGCAAACAATCCTTAATCCTTATTTTCTTCTGTGGCCTCCATCGGGCTGATGGGAAAACAATACGTGTTCCCTGTAAACACACTTCTGGGATCCTCAGACTTCCCTTGGATTTCATTCATTTCCCTCCCACCCACCCTCCTTGGAAATGAGAATGCCTTGTGAAGTCCTTGGGAAAAATGAAGGAAAGCTGTTGTGAAGCTTACTCATTTTGATCCAGCTTCTGCATCAGAAGGAATCTAGAAAAACCTCTGGAGTATAATAAGGTCTGATTTTAAAGCCTAAGCTTATCATGCTTACTTGAAAAAAATCCCACTGAGTTTGTATTGACCACAAACATCACACCATTAGTCTGAAAGCGACAAACTACATTTTACCTCATTATCTCTGAGAATAAAAAGCTATATAGATTTTGGCAAACACTGCCAGATATTTTTTAGTGTCTCTTTAAATCTTTCTTAATATATAAATGACACTTGAAAGTACTTTTTATTGCAGTTGGCATTTTACCTAAGGTCATAACAAGTTGCTTCCCTAGTAAAATGTCTTTTTTCCTAACCACAAGGATATAATTCAGACTCTCAGATTTATTACCAAAAAAAAAAAAAGAGAAAAAAAAGAAAAAAAAGAAAAAAGGTTTAAGTGTTAAAGCAACCCTCCGGGAATAAGAAGTAGGATTTCCCATCGAAGAGAAAGCAGTCACTTCAGCGTGCTGAACTGGCAGGACACCAAGGCCTGTAGTACTTCCTAAAGACAACTTTCCAACACAGCCCTTGAAAGAAAAGCTCACTTTTTCACCCATTGAGGTAATCTATGATAACAGCAAACTATAAACAAAAGGGAAACAAACCAAAGGGAGTCTCTCTGCTAAGACATGAGGTGGCACATCATTTACTGTGGAAGAGCAAAAATAAAAAGGCAGCACACGGCAGCATACAAGCAGGTACAGGCTCTCTGCAGCACAGAGCCTTGTGCCTGCATTTGCACTGGGGGACGCATTTGACACCAGAATTGATTCCCATCAAGCTTTCCATGGACAGCGTGCAGGAAGAAGGGGATATTTGTTTTGAACAATGGGACTAGAATCTGGTCCCAGTAAAAAAAAAATTAGACCCCAGGATTTATCTGTCTATAGAAAATCAACTTAAAATTTAGCCAGTTGCAATCTGGCAGGTTTTTTACACCATTTGAGACCTCTGTGGGGCTGGCTCTCTCCCTGCCACCAAAATGAAGTGGTGAATCTCAGTCTGTTTTTGCAATTCCTTTCTATACCTTACAGCTGTTCCTTTTTTCAGGTTCTAGTTTGGCTTTTGCACTTCTAATGTAAACTTCTGGCAAAACAAAGCCAGGAGTTAGCAAGTCATAGAATCTATAGAGCGGTATCTGCACCCCGCACAAACTCTTCCTGCTTATACGTGTTATATCTTTCTTTCAACTGCAGTTACTTGAAGCTGCAATTTCTGCCCAGGAGCTGGTGCACTTTGAAATGCAGCACATACACTCAGGAAACTCTTTCCTACCGTGTGTATAGGTCTTTAAAAGCCCTGTGGCCCATATAACAAAGGTAATTAGGAATTGAAGCCAGTTGGGTTTTCGGCACCTGGCCAACACCAGCACTGTTGAAATCCCAGTTGGTGTTTATCTACAACCTGCAGCCCCTAAACACCTTTGTAATCTGGCACTATTTGTGCCAAAGAGAATATTTTGCTGAAACACTGCGAATACCCTGGTTTGGTTCATAAAGGTAATGTACATGTTGGGGTTTTTACCTATTGCATAGCTACGTGGGTTCAAATGGTGCGAAACAATTCCTACGGTCTCCTGGCCCAGGAGATGAAGTGACAGGTTACAAAGATTTAACCTACGAACACGCGGCAGCGGCTCGACTGGAGCACACAGCCACGCTCCACCACTGTCCTCTCTGTGCCCGTGAAATCCGGGCACCCCGCTCCAGGGGAAAGCTGAATTTCATGCAAGCAAGTTTTCTAAGAGACATTTAAGATGTGCCTCAGGCAAGGAGACTCGATGCCAAAGCACTTTGGCCTTTGCGAATCCCCTGCGGGCAGTTGCTGGGGTGGTGCACACAGTCCTTACCGCCGACTGGCACCCGCCAAACCGTGAGCCTGTCCAGCTCCCCGTCAGACAAACTGCCACATGAGAGAAAGCGGATGAGCTGCAACCATCCTAGCCTCATGTGATATACATAAGGAGAGGAGGGCTCCTAGTGTACTTTCCTTTATTCTCTTTGCCGAACCCAAATACGTGTTCCCCATGCCTTTACAGGAGATTATTTCTAACCCGGCAGTTCTAGAATAAAATTACAAATTCCAGATTGTTTCAAACTCCAGCGAACCTGTCCTCACCACTATTGTCCCAATAAGAAAATAGTTAACTACCTGTAAAGCACAAGCTGAAAACATGGTTTCTCCTATTAACATTTTTGATGCAATGCCCACTTGGAGCCAGGAGAATGCTGTATAATTCTCCAGACGAAAGAGAAACCACAATCATTTGACTCTGAATGTTTCCTTCTTCCTGTAGCTCTTGTGTACATTACTTAGCTCATATCCCTAAAAGTTTTTGTTTTTATTTTCAATACCTACATTCCCCTTTACCTACCTCCCCTCCTCATCACGTAATGGTTTTCCTTTCCTAACTTCCTCTCTGGAGTATGGTGCCAAGAATGTACTCCCTGCAGAATTTGTATCGGCTTTTGTTTTCTTTGCAGTTTTTTTTTTAAATCTCCTATGATTCTACATTCCAGTCATATACATTCTTTACACCCCTTCATTGTTTATACTGAGTCCCAGTTATTACTGAACATTCCTTTAATTCCCTGCCATAGACTCATGTACTTCTGCTCTGCTGTGGAAAAAATGAGCAAGCTCTCCAGAGCAGTTCCTCTGGATGGTCCAGATTGCTTCTGTTCTCTTCCAAAATCACATTGGAATTGTATCTTTTGGTCTTTTGCTTCTGGGGCTTCACTTTGCTATAGTAGTTTTTTGATGCATCGTGGTGTGGGAGGACATCTGGTGTAGAAGTTAATCTGAAGATCACCTCTGAAGGAAGCAGTCTTGATTCAGCACCCTGAGTGATTCCCTTTTGCCCCAGGATGCCTCAGTCCAACCTGCAATTCTGGAAAACCTTCATTCCTGAATTATTATCCATGCTTTGCCTTTAACTTATATTAAGTTTTCATAAGGAATTTCAAAAACCATTAATGAAGAAGCTTTAACTGGTCTAGTACAAACACAGAGAATATCACAGTGTTAATATCTTCAAAATTTATGGTCCACTTGATAAAAATGAAAGCTAGTACTGACATTTATGGAGGAAAAATTCTTCTCTAAATCAGGCAATTTGAGGTCTATTGTTTGCATTTGGTATACAGAACCTTGCATATATGCACACTGTCTCTCACAGAGTTCAACGCTTATCATTTCTTTCTTCCAGATAGAGTTTAGTGTCTTTACAGTGTAATTCCTGCCTTCCTAGCTCAGTCCATCCTACACTTTGGATGGGAGAACACAACACCCCTTGTTCATTACTGGCCCTAGAAAGTTTTGCAGAGGCAAAGTATACAGCAAATTTTCTACAGTCTCTCTCCCAAGATTGCCCAGTTCTGGTGGAGTGAATAGGGCAGCAACACAGTGAGAAGAAGGAGACTCCTAGGAAAAACCTAGGCATGGGAAACAGTGGGCTCCAAAACAGACTCAGAAGGGGAGTATGAAATCACCCGCTATATAAAGTTTTAAAACTCAATATGTGTTATGTATATAGAATATATAAACATACATACATGTTCATATTCTTTTTGAAGCTGTGTATATGGGGAGTCTGCCTCCCCTGTATCGACCTGCCCAATCTCCACCCCATGCCCCTCTCTTGGCCATTTTCTTTCTGCCCACGCAGCATAGCTAAGCGGTACTGCCATCCCTCCTCCCTGAAATTTACCCAGCAGCACAGGCTAGATTTATGCAAGAATCACCAACAGCCACCCCAAGCACGACCAGGTCATCCCACACTGCCTTCTCTGCAGTGACTACGATGGAGAGGCTCCAGACCCCATAGAGCTGTACATTGTACATTATGCCTCGCAGCCCTCCTCCTGCTGTGGAGTGGGCTGACAGTTCACCATGCACCATGGAGTAGTAGTTTACACAGACTAGTCCCATAAAGCATCCGACAAACATCATCCTGATGGCAGGACAGGGCTCGCAGGATACAGCTTGGGCGATGCGGAGGGCACTGGCTGACAGCGCCTCGGGATTTTCTAGTTCTGGGGGCAGGTTTCCAGCAGGAGGGGCATGGAGCCAAACCCCATCACGTAGGAGACTCTGCGGAGGACTCGGTAGGAAGGGAGGTCCTCCCCGAGACCTCTGGGCAAAACGTACAGTCTGTCCTCTGGCAGTGAGAAAGGAAAGACGAAGACAACCCATCTCCCTTTCTGACGTCCATGGTTTAATTTCAATGCTCATGTGTTCCAGGTGATTGTTATTCCCCCCAGTGCTTATAGGCTTTAAAAAAAAATAACTTGAGAAATACTAAGTTAATTATTGTGGTTATTCAACATGCCTCAGAAGGGAACCACAGTCCCATCTCTCTAGCTCTTCTGGCTGCAAGTCTGTTCCCTCAGCTGCTTTGAATTTTCAGATGGTCTTAGCCAATTATGAAGATGTAAAATGATGCAAGGATTGTAAACTCTTTTTACAGAGAAATTAATTGAAGTGCTTGTTTCTATAAAGCTAAGAAACAAAAAAAAAAAAAAGAATTCAGGCACTTGCTTTAGACAAAATAAATAAATGTGGTACAGTGCATCAAGCCTTACAAGATTTAACTTATGTCTTTATAAGGTGTAAGCAGGATGTAAACAGGACATTGTAAACCAACTTCCCTTGCTAAAATTCCCGAGTAGGAATTTTATGTGGCTTGTTATTAAATGTTTAGTCTGAATAAGACGAAGGAAGAACTGAGCACACACATGTTCTAAATGAGGCCTGCAAAATAGTTGAATCATTTTATTTCTCATGCGTCCTGAAGTAGTCAAAATCTACCAAAAGAAGGAGAGAAAAATCAGAACAGAAGCACTTAGGACGATGTTATAAACCACCCTTCGATTCATTACAGAAGCCTTTGATATGTTACACACATGAGGAAAATGCCATTGCATTTTCCCCTTGCAATCACATCTGTCAGATTTTGTTGCAATTATCACAATGAGTGCCTCCGCACAATTTGCTACAGGGATAGTCCAGTAGTCTTTCTATGTAGTAAAGAAGCTGATTGCAATTTACAATTCTGCTTAGACTTGAACCTGGCTAAGTTAAAGGGCCTGCCTTTCCCCATCATTACTCTTGGCTCAAAAGCAATGCCTTTGTGCTCCATCAGAGCCTAGTCTGGCAGATTCAATATAAAATAATGCAAAGTGTACTTGCTTAATGTGCTGTTTCGCTGATTTTTTCAATAGCTGGGTGGCCATTTGTCAGTAGGAGGCAGCAGGAATAATAGTTTGGTTTGTTGGGAGCATATTGTTTGTAAAATGTTTTAAATTAGAAACACATCCAGGGATTTGGATGGACATGATTACAAATTAAAATGCGTGTAAAAATATTACCCCAAAAGGCCTGCTTCTCGTTTGTATTGAAACCAGTTTTGTCCTCTACCAAGCAAGTTAAGACAAGGTTTTAAATTCTGGAATTACGCTCATTGGCTCAACAGCACGTGAAATAAGAGAGGCAGCGGTACCAACGCTGTACTTGGCTAACAAGCTATAGGACTAATTAGCAGATTCTTGCCTGAAAAGAAAATATATGATCCTACTCACCAGCCTTTGCCTTCCTAATTCTGTCTGTAGGTCACAGCCTTACATTGGCAACAAGGAACAAAGCCTGTGCTTTCTTGATATACATGCCGGAAAATAAAGACGTCAGGAAACAAACTTCATATGAGTTTCCTACTTACCATCAATCTTTTTTTTTTTCTTGATATATACAGTTTTAAATATTAGAACAGCTTCTTCAAGACAACCGAGTCATGGTCTTTGGGTGGATGGGAGTGACGACCCCATCCTGCTTTCCACTGCTGCACCGCCGTTGCTGTCAGTGCCGATAGCCCAAACCATGCTTGACAGATCAGGTGTTTTGCAGCTCCTTCTTCATCCATCTGGCAAAATCTTGCTCATTAAGAAGCATAGATCCCACCTTTGCCATCACATATGCTGTGCCTTTCTTGGGCTTCCCACTGCCACACCTGTGGTACAGGTCTGGGGTGGAAAGCAAGTATAAATGACGTCTGTAAACCTGCATTTTTAATCAAGTGAGTCCCCATTCAGTTAACACCCTGCTTTAAATACTGTCTCCCATGTTCTCCAAGGAAAACATCTCAACGTTTGTTTTGAAGCAGTATTTTGACAGCCGAAATGAATGGCAAATGTGTATATATATACATACATTTTCTTCTTTTTCCTTCCTCAGAGCAAATAAATCAAAGCCCCAGGTCTACCTACAACTTTAATTTCTGCAGTGCAGCTGGCAAAGAAAAGAACAAATAAAGGCCCCCCTTTCAGTTATTTGTACACTTTTTAGATTACTTCCCACATGTAATACATAATATTCATGAAAATTACCCTGACATTTTCCTATTCATTTACTAAACCCCGGGAGACCATTACAGTTCCTAGCCATTCAAACAGAAAGTCACACCATTTCTCACACATTCCAAGTGGAGCCAAAAAGATGCTGGCAACCCATCAACTCCAGAGCAAGCCTGAAAGCATATTTCCTCCAAAATGTGTTTTCCTTGCGTTAAGATGGTGTGAAGATTTCTAATTCTTGCAGAGAAACAAAAACAGTCTGTAAAAATCCAGCAATTCAGTAATATTTCAGCATTATGATCGGAGTCAAAAAGAAAATTCAAAAGGCTGGGCACCTTTCTACGGAAATGACTACACCGAGTGCGGTCTGCAGGGATAGTGCACAAGGATCTGAAGAAAGGAAGCTAAGGAACGGCAACAGCACCTGCTGTTTAAGGTACCCAGATGTTATACAGTCGGAAGGAATAACCGAATCCGGTCCCAAGTAGTCCTTTTCAAAGACCATTGAGGAATGGAGCAGAATTACTGTACACACAAAAGACACCGGTCTGGCATCAGCAACAGAACTGTAAAAAGGAACTTACTTTTCAGTGAAACTTAGGCAAATACAAAGCAAATATCAAAATACTCTCATAAGCTGGTGGGTGAGAGGGAGAGTTACAAAGCACAGAGGCCAGAAACAACAAGGGCTGCACAACTAGTGCACTGGTAAGATACAAATACAGAAATATGTTTTGGCTCTACCATGCAAGACAGCATGGAGGGTGCAAAAGGTTTCTTCAAGCATGACAGGCTTTGTCAAAAGCTTGGGAGAAGCTTTGCCTTTTATCAAAGATTTTTTCCTCTTCCACTTTTCCTGCTCAATAATACTAATGCCAGTAAAGAGGAGAGAGGGACAAGTATTAGCGGATACTAATTTAATCCTTTGTCTAATATCTAATGTTGTTTGGCAATCTTGCTGGCAAAACAGACAAGAATGGAATGTGGTAAATAAAAGGTGTCGTCTTGCCCTTAAATATGGCCATTCCACATCTTGGCTAAAGCACTGGAGCAGGACGCTATGAATGGCCTGTGCATTCGTATTCATTCCTGCCTTTCCTTTTACCACTTACTGGGGTCTGGTTTTCTTAGGGTTGTGTTGAAGATGTAGCTGGATAGAGAGCCCGCTGAAAAGAATTACCAATCACTTTTTCCTGCCTGCACCCAGGCTTTCCTTCATCTTTTGGCTTTGGGTGTGAAGGATTTTGTAGCTTAAGAAGCCACTCTTAAGGTCACATGCAAAGGCCACTTGCACAGAGGTACAGAAGCAGTCATAAGCAGAGAATAAAGCACGTTTCCTACAGAAGGGCAAAGGAGTTTTCAGCTCATCTGAAACACCAGCACAAACTGGATCCCAGGAAATGTGCATTCAAGTGCTAGGACTTGTCTGTGCATTGCCAGCAGTGGTAAGATGATGCTTTTAGCAGAAAATACAGAGACTGTCAGATGGAATACGTACTGCATTTATTGAAATGTCACTGTTTAGCACACAAAAAAACTCTTAAAATCACTAAGGTGCCTCAAAACTTCTTCATAAACCAGCAGAAGAATAGGGTACTGTGTTCCCAACATTATGGATGGAAAAACCTCCCAGAACAAAGTCCCAGACCTTATCACAATTGCTTCCTGAAAGGAAGCAAAGCTAAACAGTGCCCAAGGCCAGGCAAAGCCTGCTTGGAAACCTTGTCTCTTGTTGCTCTAGGTATCAAAATAGGAAGTAAACAGCTTAGAAACAGTACTGAGAATGGTTTGGGGGAAGTACAGTTTCCTCTCCCTGCACTTGCTAAGTTTGCTTATCTTTCATGCTCTCAGCATCCCCCCTTCACTCACTGCAGCTAGAAAATGCTGCAGAAGCCTTGCAAAAAGGACCTGGAAGAATAACATTTGCACAAGAAAAATCTATGGCCAGCTCATGGCTCTGAGAAAACTTGCAACGCTCTGCCTGAGAACAAGAGCTTGGAGAGCACTGCTCTACCGGGGATAACTATGCACCACGTCCCTCAGACCCTCTCCATTCAAGTCCCAAGATCTTTGCCAAAGATAGAGCTCAAGTAGGAGGTGATCTTACACCTTTGCTGATGTAACCTGATTCTGATTTTCACCCTATTTATAAACATATGATGGCAATGACTAAAAGTCTTTGAAGTGCATTATAGGCATCACTTAATGGGAAACTATTGTATTTAGTTTTCTTTGGATTTTCATTGGATTTGGAAAAAAACAATCCCCGATCTGCCTGGTCTCTTAACTGGAGACATGATGTGCCAGAGATAGCCATAAATATGATGGTCTTTTCACCAAAGCTAGAGGTTTTATAGAATCATAGAATAGTTTGGGTTGGAAAGGACCATTAAAGGTCATCTAGTCCAACCTCCCCTGCAATGAGCAGGGACATCTTCAACTAGATCAGGTTGCTCAGAGCCTCATCCAACCTGACCTACAATGTTTGCAGGGATGGAGCATCTACCACCTCTCTGGGCAACCTGTGCCAGTGTTTCAGTACCCTCATCATAAAAAATCTCTTCTTTATATCTAGTCTAAATCTACCCTCTTTTAGTTTAAAGCCATTACCCCTTGTCCTATCGCAACAGCCCCTGCTAAAAAGTTTGTCTTCATCGTTCTTGAAAGCCCCCTTTAAGTACTGAAAGGCTGCTATAAGGTGTCCCCAGAGCCTGCCCTCATAGCAGAGGTGCTCCAGCCCTCTGATCATTTTTGTGGCCCTCCACTGGACCTGCTCCAACAGGTCCATGTCTTTCCTGTGCTGAGGGCTCCAGAGCTGGATGCAGTACTCCAGGTGGGATCTAACCAGAGCGGAGTAGAGGGGCAGAATCACCTCCCTCGCCCTGCTGGCCACGCTGCTTTTGATGCAGCCCAGGATGCGGTTGGCTTTCCTGGCTGCAAGTGCACATCGTCAGCTCGTATCCAGCGTCTCATCCACCAGTACCCACAAGTCCTTCTTTGCAGGGCTGCTCTCAATCCCTTCATCCCCCAGCCTGTATTGATCCCGGGGATTGCCCCGAGCCAGGTGCAGGACCCTGCACTTGGCCTTGTTGAACATCATGATGTTCACATGGACCCACTTCTCAAGCCTGTCCAGGTCCCTCTGGATGGCATCCCGTCCCTCAGGTGTGTCAACTGCACCACTCAGCTTGGTGTTGTCCGCAAACTTGCTGAGGGTGCACTCAATCTCACTGTCCATGTCATTGATGAAGACATTAATACTACTGGTCCCAGCATGTATCCCTGCGGGACACCACTTGTCACCGATCTCCATCTGGACATTGAGCTGTTGACCACTGCCCTCTGGATGCGACCATCCAACCAATTCCTCATCCACCAAACAGTCCACTCATTAAATCTGTGTCTCTCCAATTTAAAGGGAAGGATGTTGTGGGGTTTATGAAAGACCTACTAACAGTAGACGTACTAATGAGAAAGAATGAAGGGCTATACAAGTTGCCAAGGCATCAGCCCTACACGTGGAGGCCAAACCAGAGCTGACACCACCATGTCACTGGCCTCAGGGTCCAAGTAACCCCAGTTATTACTAGAGCATTAGGGATTTTGGGATGGGTTTTCGGTTAGGATAAGGAGCAACTACATGTTTTTTAAATGCACTGATCTGGTGAAATTCGCATTAGGTAGAGAGGTGTTTCAGCTGCAGAACTGCTAACAGCTCTCACATGATGAAAGTGCCTGATGCACAGAAGGAGTTGCCAAAAACTGAAAAAAGCAGAAATGCAATAGTTTAGCAAGGAGGAAAAGAGAATAAGGAGAAACGATAACCCAGTCAGCTTCATTCCAGTTACTAAAAAATACAAGGACAAGGACAAATAAACAATTGTCTCCAAAATAAGTAAGCAATAAATTACAGGCAACATGGAATTGTTGAGAACAAATCACATGAAACCACTCCAGTTTTCTTTATGACAATAACAGGCATTGTGGGTGGAGAGAAGCCGCAAATGTCATCTATATTGATTTACACAGAACAGTGTCAAAACCCTTGCTAGGATTTCTCAGAAGTTAACCAAAGAAACATTTTCAAGATGAATCAATGATGAAGTGGGTGCTAAACTGGTAGAAACCAGACCAGGTAGGTCTTGGCTCTTCTCTGCAAGGAAGAATCAAGGAGGACTCCCAGACAATATGCTCTAAGTAGGGACTGATTTGACATTTTCATGAGTGATTTGGCCAGTGGCATAGAAAACATCACTGTTACTAAATTGACACTGGCTTGGAGGAGCAGTGGGACAAGCTGGCTTAGAGCCCTAAAGAATTCTCATAGGTAAGAGCAACCAATCACACAAAGAAAGGGAAAAGAGGTTGCTTGTCCAGAGAAAAGGAAGAGCAGCTGAAATGTGGTAATTGCCTTCAAATGTGTGAAATGTAAATGCAAAGCGGAAGGACAGGTCCTGCTCTCCAGGCCTGCCTGCCCTCTAGAACCTGAATTCAGAGCACTAAATTTCAGCATGGGAGATGCCAGCTATGGCTTTAGGAGCAGCAGGTTAGAGGAGCATCTGTGGGCAACTGATATCACTTGGGGCTCAGAGATGGAACAAAACTCAACTCCCTCCTACCACTGTATTTCGTCTGATTTTAATTGCAATGGAATACTTCTGTAAGCTATAAAAAAAGAAGGTAAAACCTGAGGTAAATATGCAGATCTACAGACATTTGGCTTGGACTACTGCCATCTGGAGGCTGACTAGTTAAATGAGCAGTAAACATTTATTTAATTTCATTTCAAATTTTAATTCAACATCAGTTTTTCACAGTGAACCATGCAAACATTTGTGAATTACTATTCCAATACAAAAAATACCTATCTTGCAAAAAAGATGAATTTCTGGATTGCCAAGTGGCCCAGACTTTACATATGAGTAGTTTTGTGCAGTTTCACAAGGGCATTTTCACATTTTCACATCCTGACACTTTCTGCTTCCAGTATCAAGTGAGAGGATATCTAATGTTTAAAATGAAAATTAAGACACTCAGATAAACTGAGTCGATGAAACAAAACTTTTATTCTTATTTGTTGTTTCATTTTCTTCAAAATCTCCTTACTACAATCCTTCATCTGTACTAAACCCATGGAATTTTAGCCTTTTCAGTATTTTAGAAAATCTGATGGAGATTTTGCAAACATTTTCATTAGCTTTTCTTCATCCATGCACTCACAGATTTTAAGATCAAATTTAACACTGGAAACCGTTTGAGTGTTACAGCATGTTTTACACCCAAGGACTCAATGAGTAAGCAAGCAAAATCCCTTTAAAAAGAGAGAAATAGGAGCTACAACCATCATAATCTCTGGGTCTGGGAAGTATGATCACGTTCATTCATTTTTTGAGGAATTAAACTAAAACAGCTCAAACCATATAAAGAACAATTTAGGAGGGGAGAAAAATGAAAAAAAAATCAGAATACCAGGCCTTGGAGAAAGACCTGGCATATTAAACAGGCTGATGCGAATTGAATACCAAATATTAAACCCATGTTAGCAAAATGATGTATTTCCCTCACACAGACTGAATCTCTAAAGACCTGATGGAAACAAAAGCCAGTTATCTGTAAGGGGGACACGCTCACATTCGTGTCCAGATTCAGTTAGATAAGTACCCAGAGAGCACTCCTGGGAGCCGGGAGTTTTCTGACTGGCAGACATGAAAGGTGACAAATTGATTTTTGCTGGGGGGAAAGGGTGGAAAAAATCTTTGTTTTCCCTGAACATATAGCTGTCCTTCTCCGGGCATGACCATGTCCAAAGGAGGAGAAAGAAGCATCCTACAAGCAAAGAGGCCTCATAAGAAGGAGATTTAATAACGGGCACGGAGAGAAGTTTTTTCCTCCCTCTCTTTTTCTCAAAAAAGCTTCAAATGGTCTCGGTTTCATCCCACTGTAGAAAAGGAATATGTTGAAATATTTAAAAATAAAAGGGTTGCGGGACGGAAAAACAGTTTCCTGCCAAGCTTCAATTTTGAGTCCATTGAGTCAAGCCATTCTGACCTCACTGTTTAAATTTCGGATTTATTTGGCCAGCCTCTGGGCTTTTGGATGGGTATTACTTACCCTGTGCAAGCAGCGCTCTGCAAAGCCTCCCCCAAGAAGTGGCAATGGCAGTATCACGTCGGGAACCTGACTTCGAACCAGGCCAGTGCTCACTGTCAGTGGGAAGCTTGAGTGTGCATACAAGAGGTTCTTCAAAAATACTCTTTTCTTACAGTCTAAGCCCATGGTGAATACTGTCCTCTCCTCCCTAGGCTCCGTAGTCACCCTGTTGGAGCATATCTTACACAGGTCTATTTGCAGTTCTTTTATAAGGGAGGTTCTTAAAGAAATATAATTATTGCTGTGAAAGTCACAAGTCTTGTGCTGGGAATCCATGCATCATTTCAGTATTTCAGCCGAATAACAATTTTCACCGTGCTTTTCTGATAATAAAGTAACTTTTACTACAGAATGGAAATTGCCCTGGGGCAAACTAAAAACCGTTATATTTGTATCATGTGAAGTGTTTTGTGATGTGGCAAAATATATATATACTTTTTTTAAAAGGAGAGAAAAAACTCTTTTAGTTCATGTTTGGAAGTTTGGATTAAGTGCCAAGCTTTGATTGAAGGGAGAGCTTAATTTGAACACCTGAACCAACAACGGATATTTCAAAATCCATCCATACATATTGCATTGCTTTTATTTGAAAGTTCAGAAAATAATGGTGGTAAGAATTTAAGTAGCATGTTAAATCTTCAGCCAGTCTTTCCACTCAATATATTTGTTAAAATAATGTGCTGAAGCAGCAGGAATTTATTATTGGGCTTTTTTCACACAAGACACACCTTGAATTTTTCCATTCTAAATCTTTTAACAGATGCATAGAGTGGTAAAGTTCTTCACAGAAAAAGCTTCATATATGGTGTGAGTTCAGACAGTAACATAATGCAGTTATGAAATATCAGCTATTGGACAATATCTTAATTAGTTTCAGATTTTCACACTAACATTTTTAGGTGTTTTTGACATCAACAATCCTATAAAGTGAAACCTGCAACAGGACATAGGACTATGGAGAATAGTCAGTCATCACTAGCATATATTTGGAGTAAGTTTCTGGTTTAAGTATCCCTTTTACAAATTCAAAATAATGGTATACTAAGGATTTGGCTTACACCATTTTCAGCTGTAGCTGACCTTGGATTTACTGACAAACTGACAGAAGTGGTGTGTGAGACACGGAAATCTCCATTACTGTGTCACAAGAAGTAGCTAAAAATGACAATTTTGTCTGTACAGACGGAGTCAGATGACACTATAGAGAGCCTGCACACCCGATGCCTCACCAGGATACACAGCATCTTTAGGTTTGGAAACGTGCATACAAAATGCCAGAGCAAAAGTACAGGAACCAAACTTTCATTCTGCAGACGCTCACATACCCTGGGTGCTGTGCCAGGTGGCACCGGCATAGCTTACGGCTTTGGATGCCACCCGTGGTGTAACATGGCTGACACAGGAGCTGTAGAAATGGATTAGATCAGGTTTCCTCCCCTCCCTGTTTGCTGCAGCACCGCACGTTGGCTTCTTGTTCATGGGCCCCTTGCCTGCACTGACGCTAAAAGTCTGCTCTGCCGCCTTCTTTACAGAGACAAACCTGTCCTGAAGACCATCCACATCAACTTTGGCCTAAAGAAAACATTATGTTACACTAAGACACAGCTAAGCTGTCATGACATTACATGAAAATTGAAAAACGTAAATTTTCCTGATTTTTTAGCATGAGAATTAGTTCTCTACATACTTATTTATAATCCTGCCTTTCTTCCAGAAGCATCCTATCATTCATTCTTGGACAAAGCACATACGGTAATATGCCACTAACTCAGCACCTACACGGATCAGCTTCACAGACCAAAACTGGAAAAGGCAGACTCCTGCGAAGCTTGTAAGATTCCAGTAATCAATCATGGCTTTTAAGATATACCTGATGGCTTTTTTTCCATCTCATAAGTAAGGGGTATAAAAGAATATGCAAGCTGTTCATAAAGATACTGAAGCAGAAGTCATTGCACACTGAGATCAAAGAGCTGTTGAATAAGTAAAGCTAAAAGTAACCCACAATCTTATAACCAGGTTTGATTTTCAGAGCCTATTGTATTGCATCTAGTTAGCTGGGCTTCCTACGGTAAGTCACAGCATTTTATCAAATTTCCAACACAGCCCATTGGGTGGTGAAAGAACTGCTGGTTAAAAACTGACATAAATAAATTAAATTTCCGTAGTGTTTTGCATCATACTGAAAGAGTTATTTTTGTAGAAAGAATAGAAAGAATCTTTTGATAAGGAAATAAGCTACACAGGCAGCAAAAAATATGTGAATATCACTAGTTATGTCACTGTGTGCTTCTGGAAGAAAATTGCATCTTTTTTTTTCCAGCAGGCTACACATTGCTGGGCAGAATACACTGCCCGTAGGCAAACTAGAAACATTCCTGACAGTTCAGGGCACAGTTTGCCATTTCATTTAACTCACTATTTGGAAAAGAAAAAACAAAGTGTGAGAAATGCAGAACAATGCCTGCACTCAAACAAGATTAACCTTGCTCATTTTTGTGTTTTAACCTTGTCAAAGAATCTCTACTTGAGCAATTAAAGTTTTGTTAAGGCCTCCCAGCTCTAAGAGTTGATTAGTAGATGACTTGAACAACTCCTGGAGTATTCTGTAACAAGAATAATTAGGCAGTGAGCTCAGCCTGTGTGAAAACAAAAGAAAACTGTTGCTGCATTACTGCTGTTAAAAATCTCCAAGATGTAAAACTTGTGGAAAGTTTCATCGATCACATGAATTTAAGTAACCATTTGAAATAGAAGATCTGGCTACAAAGATTTAGTAGCACTGGGGGAGAAGATTATGCTTTTATAGGCTGCGCAGTGAAGAATTGAACTCTCATCAACCATGGGAAGACAGCATAGTCTAGACTGCAGGCACATCCAAAACGACTGGAAACATGTAAATGTGATAAATGTTTAATATGGTTTAGCATCTTAGAAAACCAATGGAAGGACAAATACAAGAGATGCTTGTTAAATCATTGGGTGATACTGGAGGAGAAAATCTGTGGCAGAAAAATTGTTGTCTTCAACACGTACTCAAGCTGCTTGAATAGAAGTGATGCCTTTTTATTGCAGTTAGATTTAAATATCAATTTGCTTTGTCTGCGAAGAAGAAGTAGGCCTGCAAATATATGTTTTACTATCATTAAAATGTGTGCACTGCCCCAAAGCATGGCAGGTAGGTCGCAAGAATAGGTAGTCTGAAAAAGGATCAGGATGTCTCTCAGAGTGCACAGCTACTTGATTTAATGATCTGGGCAGATTAAATGCCTAAAATATGAGCATTTTCTGGCAGAGCAAACACAGTCAAAAAGGTTGATTTTTATAGCCAGTTTGTGCTAACGCCTGCCACAGATCAGCCTTTAACCACTGTGCAAGACTTGCCTGGGAATCAGTAGCGGCTGCACTTACATTGTCCCCACTGAACTGCTGCCCCTTTCTCAGAAGCTACACAAATTTGACCTTTTCTTAAAATTGCTCCCAAGCGAGAAGCCCACATCCTAGTTTCAAAAAAACATGACTTGCTTCTTAGGAATGTAAATCGCCATGCATCCTGATCCTTGAGAAACATGGGTCAGCCCGAGGAGTGGGAGAATGATCCTCCTTGTTCTGCACCACCCGAGGGCCGGGGGCTGGGTGACCTCCACCTCCACCAGCAGAAAGCGCCCGGCCAAAGGAGCGGGGTGGCCGAGGAGGGCAGGTCATTTTGAACTGAATGCATCTCATTTAGGCGTAGTAGTGAGGGCATGCCCTCCACCAGTGCTGCTGGGGGGGTGGGATGCTGACACTACTGATGCGGCAGTTCAGGGCCTTTCAAAAGAGAGTGTTCCAGGGCTCCCCTAAGGGCTTTTTTTGCTCCTTTATTTCATACATAGGCACCATGTATGCAAAGGCCTGGCTTGATGGAAATTCCTGGGGGAGGCAGCAACATTGCACAACAGGGGAAGCAGAGCCTCTCCTGCAATAGTTTTAAAAGGTTTTATCTAAGGTTTTAACCCCCTGATGGGAACAGATTATTACAGCACCAAGAGAAATACCACATCACAGAAGCAGGGTAACTAGCAGCGTGATATGTATCAGGAAAGGATGGCGTTGTGCTGAATCCACAGCAACTGCCCCCGTGGGTCTGTCTCAAACCGATTGTTGGGCAAGTGCTGCCTTGGGAGGGCTCGGGGAAGTCAGATGTGTTCTCATCACCTTGCAAGCAGCGTTAGGGAAGATCCCGCGGAGATCTGATTCCCTGAGACAGACATTAGAAATGTGAAGATGCATAAGGAGAACCTGCTGACAAAGCAATTCACAAGCACTTGATTTCCTGCTGTTCTCCCTACCACAATCTTGCCTTTTCTTCTCTAGGTAGAAACCTCCAGTTCCCTTCAGTCCTGGCCTACTTTCCTGCATCTAGATGCAAAGTCTTTGCTGGTGGTGTGGGGGACAGATACAGAGGCAAATCAGGCAGTATTTCCTAATCTTCTCACCAGGCACAGACGTCCTATATTACTGTGAGATCTTTAAAGCGAAATCTATGCTAGGACAGCATATCTGGGGACAAGAGAGTATTTCACAGAGTTGTTGAGAACCACATAATGTTCAAATTGCCAACCCAAAATCTGAAAGTTCATAACCAGTAAAAATTACGTTAAATTAAATAATTGTCACTGGACAAGTTGAAGGAAAACATAAGCAATGGGGACTGCCAAATGACTTATTTACTTTTACTAGATACCACTTACTGAATCTAACAAAGCCAGTAAAACATGGACTGCATCATGCAGCCTAACAAAAGGAACCAAGTGAATAACGAGTTGAAAAAATATTTGTTTATGTGGAACTGTACTATCCATATTTTGGCAATAAGTACCAGTCAGCAATATCAGAGTGCCTTCCACAGTGACAGTAAATAGTAATCTGTTGCTTAGAACACAAAATTTAAATCAGGTGTTTATGAATCAACTTACTTAGACTAATCATAAAGTAAATTACCATTACTACTAAGATGCTTAATTCCAGAAGTAAATGTGATTATGAAATTTTGCCAAAGGGCTATACAACATTTCAAGTAAAATTCAATTCCTTTACAGCAAACTAAGATGCAACTTCATATTCACATCTCTCAGACTAAAGAAAAGACTCAAATGTATAATTAGATATGATGGTAATTGCTTAAAATCTCAACATTACACCACATTAAACAAGTAAGAATAGCTTTTAGTGCTCCTTCAAGGAAATTCTGTTCCAGTGCTAACACTAGGATTAAAAAGATAATGTCTTATAATAATTACTGCTCAGGGCTGTGGAGCATTACCATTTATTGGTGTAGCAGAATACTTTTACATTATAAAAATTGGATTAAAACGACTCCATCCAAAGACATCAGTACAATCACATTAGAAAATATGACAGACAGTTTTGCTCACACTGGATTTGCTACACACAAACTGGTTTTGTTGGACAAAGGTTGGAATTTTACTTTTTTCTGAATTCTGAAAAGCTTATTTTTTTCCCCGTCGAGACCATATATGTATTTCTTCTGAAACTCAGCGGATTCCTTGTGGAATCTGAAGCAAGAAGTGTTGATTTCTCTGGCGCTGAGCCAGCTGGGTGGCCTCCATCCACACACCAGCTCTCTGAGCGGTCCACGGGGGGCTGGTCAGAAAAAGAGTAGAGAAGCTCTTGGAGAAGGAGAGGTTCCTTGTCACTCTGATCTTCAAAAAATCTGATTTTTCTCAGAATTATTGACAGGTTAAAGAACTCTCTGGAAAACCACAGTCTTTAGCTGGGGAGTTCGTTCCCTGCTCCATAGCTTGCCTGAGAAGAAACTTCGGTACTAGTTGATGTCTGACTACTCAAGCCAAGCTCAAGCTTTTACCATGTCCCATTTCTCAGATTCCAGCTTTTTTTTGAAATCCAAAGGGTAACAAAATGGATCATGAGAGAGAAACTGCCATTGTAGCTGCTACCCAGAAGCAGACATCTTGTCCTTACATTTGAATTCTGTCTTCCCTTCATACGGAGGAAGACTGTAATCCTCTTTTGTTAAACAAGCTTCATATTCATTTTTAAGTGTCATAACCATAATTAATCCTTACATAGACTAAAATTCTGCTTGAAAGGTCTAACAGCCTGGAAAATTTTGAACATATGATGAAAATGAGTATGGTTTCTGACTAGCAGCATCTTCTGTGGTTACTTCTCTCATGACGGAAAAGACATATTTTGTTTCATTTTTTTTGCATTACTAGCTGAACAAGAACTCCCAAGCAGAAAAAAAATATCACATAGAGGCAATAGCTGTAAAATAAGTTAACTATGTATTCATTTGGAGTTTTGAGTGTTCTTGCAATAAATAACTGCAATTTGCATTTTTCACTCTGAAGAAGTTTCTGTTTCTGAATGAGAACAATCTCTTTCTGTGTGCATGGCTGATTAAAAATCTGATTTTCTTCAGGAAATCTCCTATATATGTATTTGCTTCTTTCAAGTCCTTAGGAAACATTATGAACAATAAACATGGCACCAAAGTTGCTGATTTCTAAGGAAAAATTCTCAAATACTAAGCTTCAGTATTTCAGCAATAACAATACATTCCTGATTGCAGCCTTCCTAAGAGAGTCATAAATATTTTTTGTCAGTGTGCAGCTCTACCATTTGCAACACAACGCAACATTCATGGTAGTATCAAAAGTTCAAATTGTAATACCCTGCCAGGAAGCTTTAAAGCTGCTCTTGCACTGCACTAAGGTATCTGTTTGGTATCAAACGTAAGATCAATAGTTTCCCTGTTGACTCCTATTTACTGACTTGATTTTCTGGATGACACAACAGAAGACACAATTTACAGAACATAATTGTAGTCATAGAAAAGAAAGCGGAAACAAATGTCAGTGATGTTTGTTTGTTTCTTCAAAATATTTTATGGTCAAAGCAAGCAAGGACATTGCTGCACGCACAAGAACCAGATCGGCAGGGAGAGGATGCAGCCACAACACAGAAGACCAGCAAGGAGATTGTAGCTTTAACTCCCAGTGCTCTGCGTATGCCTGCACAGCTATAACTAGCTGACAAAAAGCAGCATGTGATCCTGGCAGAAATGTTTTGTAGGTTGTGTTCCACATTTAATTTAAAACTAAAGAAAAATATGCCTACAACATTTATGCATGTGATGCTACAGCAATATTCGTGAGTTGGCTTCTACATGCAATATCAGGTTCCTTCATAAACACAGAACCCTCTTCTTCGTATATAGCCCTAAAATACTACAAGGCTGATACACTAACTAATTCCCATCGGTTGTAAATCACGGTATGAAATATGCCATAAAACTTACTAAGTCGTAGGTACCACTCCTCCCTTCAAATCAAATACAAGTTAGGCCTGAAATTGAGTTTAAATCTTTGATTTTGCCTTTCTTTTACTGTTCCTAGTGTTATTGTTTTCTAAACAAGGAATTTCAAAGAAAACGGTAAAGTATGTTGTGAAAGAAGATCAGAAATGTGCAATCAAGCGTGACAACTGCAATGGAATAATTTTAATGAAAATCATGCTTTTGTATCATTGTTTCTCAGAGGACAAACTGAAAGGACATAAAATTAATCCTCTTTGCCAAAATTAAGCAATGAAACTTCCTAGGGGAATCTTTGGTGGAAGAATATCCAAGCAGAAAAGTGGAGTGTATTTGGGGTTCTCTAACTGTATGAGAAGCTGTCACACAAAGTTTTATGAGCCTTTTTTGAAATGTTATAATAAGTCTTTGTTAAGTGTATTGGAGATAATCTGAACTCTTGAAAGTGATTTCTAAGCACCGCCAATATCAGTGTCCTCCATGCTAGCATGAGTATTGTAGAAACACAGCAGATGCTTTTTCCCTTTTTATACATAAAATGATCACTCTTCACATACAAATGGGACTGTGGCTCTCTTCAGCACTGTGTATATTTTTTTCGGCATCTAATACAATGCCGAATACTTTCTCTTCATGGAAAGACTGACCTCTACATTATGAAAGAAAAGTGTAGAAGCTCTTACAGCTTGTACAGTTGGATACTTAGCAAAGTTTCTCCACTCTTGGTGGAACAAATAGGAATTCCTGCAGCTCTTACAGCTCCCTCCTCCCACGTTTGTTTGTTATCTCCAGATAATTCAGTCCTTGACAAGATGTGAAACAGATTAAAATCCCCCCCTCTCAGTTTGTGGTGTCTCGGAAGGCTACAAGTTCACAAGTTCATTTTTCCTCAATGTTAAAAATATGCCAGAAGAAAAAAAACAAATGTAAAGAGATTACAAAGCTTTCTGACACCTTTCAGGTCAAAAACAAACAAAAATAAAAACAAAGAGAGCACAGACATGTTCATTATTGAGATTGAGGCTTCTCAGTCTGCCAAACCGGTGTCTATTTAAAGGTCTTCTACACCTTGTTTCTATGTTCTTCCCTGGTTGACCTTCCCCAGGACATGGCTAGAGAGGAAAAAAATAGTCAAGTGCAAGGAAAAGACCCTTTAATTAGCCATTGCCCTCTGCAAACGGGGTCACCAAAGCGATGAGCTTACTCAGCATCCACCAGTAAAATCTTTTGGTAAGAAGTCAAGCCATAACCACACACCAGGCTCCCTCCACCCTTCTGTGATTTTCTAGCCCCAACCACACCTCTCCCACAGGGACAGCAACCTCCGGGAGTGCTATGCCAGCAGGGTCAACCCCGAGTCACCCTCCAGCCTTGCAGCTCCCTAGGACAGCCTTGGCATTGGGTACAGGGAAAGATAATAGACAAGGAGGGAAGTTCACAGCGGCCATATCTATCCTGGGGAGTGATCTGGCAAAGTGAAGGAGCTGGGGCTGAGGATTCAACATTTGCACTACACACCCATCACGGTGCCTTTATTTAGGACTAGCTCTGGTCTGGTCACAGGGACCAAATGACCACTTGTACCTGCAGCTCACCTGAGTCTCTTGCAGCTTAGTATCACCTAAAAGGAGCCCAGTTCATACACCCCAAGACTGCTCCATGATGCAAACCAAAGCGCATTGAACAGGGACAAACAGGAAATTTTCTTCAAAAGCACTCTCCTGCTCCATATGTCATGCCTAGAGATCAGGGTCAACCTCTTCCAATAAGTACATCCACTGTCCTGGGGCAGCCGTTCCCGGAAAGCTCTTTCACCTTCTAAACTGTGTCCAAATCCACACAAGTACCAGTAATACAGCTGGGGGAGACTGACTGACCCCAAGGTACCTCATTAACTGTTTTCTGTTTCTCATGGACTTTGCTTCTCTCATCCCACTGGGAAATCAAAGCCCAAAATCCGTTATGCAGAAAAATATTTCCAATCCATTTTTCTCTATGCAGGGGGGAGAGGCGGGTCAGCATTGGTCAGGGAGCTTTACTGTTTATTGTGGTATTTCCTCCACTTAGTGTTGAGCATTTTCTATGTGAAGGGGAGAGGAAAGCAGCACTTCTCTTCAATTGTGAAGCCAGCATCTTACAGCAAGCAGCAGATGCTCTCAGTACATCTCTTTTGGGCTTCTCAATGTCAAAAATAAAGTCATGGCAATGATTCACACCACTTTCGCACTTCCGTCTTTCATTTTAGTCATTTCATTAGGTATCGGCATTGTGTACTCTTGGTGACCACTATCTGCAGGCACAGTCGGATGAGAGCAAGACCCTGCGATGCCACAGCAGGTCCAGAGGGGAAGGAAGGGCCAGGACCTGCAGCGTTACACAATTACACTTTTTATGTACCCACAGTGCCCAAAACACATCATCCTTTAAAAGAGGGTGACTTTCTAGGGGGAAGGTAAACAAAGGTCTGGTCTTTAAAGGAAGCTAATTCGCTTCACAAACATTTTCAGGCCTTAAAAGAAGACCGCCCTGCAGCCTTTGGGCAGAAGTCTGACTACTGCAAAACGGCAAAACAGTAAAAATGCATTTCACTGAAAGTAAACAAAACCACAAACCTGAGCATTCAAAATAAATTTTGAGAGCATAAAATAAACCTTTGCCAACAATCAGACGTCTATGTCAATGACAGTCTTGGGCTGCTGTTATTTTAAAGAGAAAGTTTTCACAACATGCAGTGATATAATCCAAACACTGCAATAAGCTTTGCTTTAATTAGGAACTCTGACCCTCTCCATCCTGAAGGAAAAAAAAGAAGGTCGTGTTATGCCTGAACAGAGGAGAGAAGCAGAGGAAGAGATCCTGGCCCAGGGAGTTTGTTCTTTTTTAGCATGGGATGTGCAGACTTTACGGATAACCCCCCTTTCCTTCTGAAATACCTCAGGGTTTTGAATGGAAATGCCCTTCTTCCCCCCAGGGACAGTCCTGATACCATTTCCTTATGCATGATGTTTCAGTGTGATTCTAGAAATGGCCCAGCTGCCTGCAGTATGCTTCTCTAGGAGTTACTCCCCCTCAGGAGCAACACATCTGCCATAACCGTCCATCTTGAAAAACATTTAAGCCCTGTTCCTGCACTCATGCCTTCTTTCCCTACTTTTTCATCCAGGTGCTGCGCGATGTGTCTGGAGCTGCACTGATGTTCCCCAACAGACTGACCCTCTGCAGATGACATGAAAGAGCTCCAAGGTGAAAACAGGGCACAACTTTAATTTTCTTAGAGTGGGAAATGTGAAATTCACTGTGACTCATACTGCTTCTTTGGCATCAAATCCAGCTGTTACAAACTGCTCTGGAGCAAATGACCAAAATGTTGGCAAAAGCAGTCTCTGCACCCAGTGGACGATTACCCATGGAGCTATAGCCGGTACCCTTTGTATTCCTATTCCTTTCCCAAGCCGTTCTGCCCCAGCATTGGCCTGAGAAACATGTTTACCTATTCCTCTTCACTCCCAAGGAAATCCAGGGTGGCTGTGATTATCTCCACACAACCATTTCAAGTTCAAAGTGAGGAAAGGTACAACAGCAAAGCACATTCCACCATACATTCCTGTTAGAGCTTAAAACAGTTGCTTAGAAATATTACTAAATGCTGTTATTCAATCTGCATGTACTGTAGAAAAAAAAGCAAAAAAGACAATGAATGATCCACTTCCCATCTCCGCAGGTCCTTATCCACTACTATTGGATCAGGCCAACATCTCTACAGTGGGCTCACATGATTCCCTTCTGTCTGGTTCCTCAGAGTTGGGTTCAGTCTATCTGCTTTCCTCCATTGCCCCACAGCAAGGTTTTCTTGTCTATTGTACAAAAACCTGAGAAATACACATTTGCACAACATAGGCAGAAAAAAACCCACAGGATGCCTCACTGCAAGGTTTCACTAATGACTTTTCCACCAATCGTGCTGTCCAGCCATTTTGCATCTTGTGGTTTCATCCATGGGAGCTGAGAGTAGGTCCAGATCTCCAAAATTTGTTCTGGTATTTTAGTGCCCGTGCCCAGACACGCCTAAGACTTTCCTCATTACAGCTCCAGCCTTTGTGGTTCTGGTCACCCCACCTCCAGCAAATACACATGTCCTACACCATACAGACCCTGGGACAACCAAGGCCAATGCATAGCCTTTTTTCCTCCATGCTCTTCCTTTTAGCCCTTTGATGAGGCTTAAGGAGATGGAGGGAAAGGCAAGCTTCTCAGTGGAGGTGATGGATTACTGCTCAGGTGGGGGGAAGTTTCATTTTGTTGCATTTTTTTAACGTGATCGGTACTGGTGGCAACTGAAAGAAGGACCAAGAAGCAAAATGCCATTTGAACAAAATATAAATGGCTTATCTACCAAAAAGAGTCAGTATTTCATGGAGCTGTTGGAATGGCACAGCAAAGCCGAAGTGTAAGTTAAACATCTGTGGGGTCTTTCTCAGGCTGGTCACTCTTTAAAGCAATAAACAAAGATTTGGTCAAAACCCAAAAAATAACTTCACAAAGTTTTGTCACCACATTTTTAAAATGGGGCAATTTCTGATCAGACAATGGCAGACCCTGCCTTTCTTCCAACCCAGTATATATTAAAAAAAAAAGAAAACCATAATGAGAGGCAAAGATTTTTAACTAATAAAGTCTATATGCACTTTATCCCTTTTCTTCTCTGAGAGACGTCACAGTGATTTTATGATGCTGCTAAGGGGAACTTTTGGCTTGTATTGGTTTGGAAACAGAAATTCTTTGCATATCATAGTCATTAACTAGCCTAGCTAAGAATTACTCAATGTTAACCCTGACCTCCATGGATTGGAAACATTTATCCCTTGATACTAAGAGCTTTTTCATTCAATAACCAAAAATGTTATTTTTCACCCTGGACCACACTTTAAAAAAAAAAACAACACAAACATGTTTTCCAAACCAGGCTCAATGCAAAAACGAACATTTACCCTAAAAGCAATTTGTTTAAACTGATGCAACATCACTTCTCATAATATATTTGGATCTATTTCAGCAATTGTTGGACAAAAACAGCGAGTCTTGGAGCTCAGAGTGCCTAAGGGCTGCTGTGGCAAGTTCGCGCCATCCCATTGCTGTGCTCAGAGCGCGTTGTGTCATTGGTATGAGGTACAGCTGCGACGTTGGAGGGCTGAGCACACAGAATCGAGCTTGGCTACAGTCCTTGCTGCCCCCATCACGACACAGATGTGCACCCTTTTCCGCTTGTAGTAAATGCTTGAGCCACCGCCAGCAGCAGGGAGTTCCCCTCTTCAAGGGGACTGGTTCACAGTGTCTCTCTGGTCTAGTTAAGAGAACAAGCGAGGAGTCCAGACTTTAAGTATCTCCGTGTAAGAGATTAACACCACAAGAGCTTGGTTTGCAGAAACAGAAGTTTCAAACAGCAATCCTAAGTAACGAGTCAAGGTACAGGATGAGGGAAGAGCTGCTACTCGCGTCTTTCCATAAAATGCTTATTCATATCCTCATGCAAAACTGCCCGGACCATGTCTCTTGGGTATTTTAAAATGAACATTTTTTTTCTCCACCAACTGAAAGTGATAAAAGTTTCCTATGATTTAAATATGTAATAAGAGCATGACACACAGGATTTCTGGTAAGAAGCTGTGTTTTGCTTTCCAGCTCAAACCACAAGATCTCATTCTGAGCTGAGGACGTCACTGGGTGGCAGGTGTCATCAACCAGGGCTGATAGGACAAGAGGCCATGGGGTTCCTCCCGAAGGAGGCACGTCAGCACTCACTCCTGGGGCTGCAGCCATGGGCAAGGCTGTAGAAGTGTTCTGGCTTGGTCTGTTGAGCCAAGGGTTTGAGCTTATTTCTAGCGAGGATTAAGAAAGGATTTTAGTCTAGATTAGAAGATATTTTTAGCCTAGATGGGAGGGCTTCTTGGCCTTCTGGGGAAGAATGGTTGAGTCAGGGGACAGGCCAGGGGGAAGGAAGCTGGTCTGTGCTAAACTGCAGAGACATACAGGGGAATGCTTCTGAGCCAGAAGGGGAATGAGTTGTGTTAGGAGGGAAGAGTGAGGGTGAAGGACAGAGCAAGCTGGTGAGGGGGAAGTGCTCACACGTGCAGCAAGAGGAAGGACAACAAACAAGCATGTGGAAATGCTGCCTTCTCTTTGGATTTCACACCCTGGCTTATGTAGCTCCCTCCTGAGGTGAGGTAGCCACAGCAAATAGAACATACGGCGTATATCCCACTCCAGAGATATTTTAGCTTCCCCGGCTGAGACAAACAGCTTACTCTGGTATTTTTCCCTTTATTTTGACATTGTTTGCTAGCTCAGAACTGATCATGAACTTGGAGAAACTTTGCCTGGAAACCACAGGGGAAAGCAAAGAGAGTCTTGACAAGGGATGGCACAGTTGCAAAGCCTCTTCCCCGAGCTCCCCGAGCAGAGCTGCATCCCTCCGGATGCAAGGCCCGCGCTGCGGAGAGCGGAGCAGTGACCTTTCTTCTGCAGCCTGGAACAGATGAGTTGGGGCTTGTTCACAGAGGGTTTGGGGGCACAAGGGAGGAAGGATATTTCAGTCTGTTGATCACCGCCAAGAAAATCTTTCAATAAATGAGAAATCGTTATTTGTCTGGTATTGGACCAGATTGCATTCAGATTCTTCCTCTGTTGGAGCTCGGTTGTATTTTATTTCACTTGTGTAACAATCCTGGCCCTATCGCTGAGGGGTGGGTTTGCATTTTGGATGCAAAGAAGTGCGTTTTGGATGCCCGACAAGTGGTAGGATGGGACCCCTCAGCACTTCCCCATGCAGGGCATGCAGCTTGCACCACAGGGCTTTTTTCAAGGAGGTGGAGTTGTAGGAGAGGGAAAATGTTACATTTTTCACAGTACTTAACACACTATGACTCAAAGACCATTGCGGTCTAATTGTGGCTTCACTGAGCCCATAATTAATTTCTTGTCCCTTTCTCTGAAAGCCACGTGTGGGCGACACCATTTTGCACGCAGCAGATGACTCTGCGACACAGCTCATACTCGTGCTATGGCTGGAATTGCTCAAGTTGGAATAAAATAGATCCCAAAAGCAAAAGCAAGCATTTGGGTTTTGGGGGTTGTTTTGGGTTTTGTTTTTTTATCCCTTGGGATTACTCCATGTGAGTCTTTTCTGCTGCTGTCCCATAGTTAAGAAAAATAATCCCCACAGTCCCTGAAGCTGCTGCAAAGATCTGTAGACAGAAACTGACTCTTTAAGGCAGCTGTTAGGGCCCTGAGGGCACCAGTAATCCTTACAGACCCTGACCAACCTCCCACAGGACCTCCCTGACACCCACAGCCCCCTGCGAGGAGTCAGGGGATGGAGATGATGGAGGCCATTTCCCTAATATCATCCGGCTTAGGAGGACCAAGAAGCAGGAGCTGCCCTGTTGGCACACAGGAAACAGGCAGCATATGCATGACAGAGCAAAGGGTGGCCTGGGGCCACGTCACCCATGAGACACAGCTGATAGGTAAGGTGCCCAGACAGCACCTGAACTTACTTCCCGGGTTCTTCGTGGACCTCTATAACTGGCTCCTGCCAGTAGCTCCCTACAGAAAACATACGCAGAGGATGAGAGTGGGAACCAGAGAGAAAGCAGCTGAAAGAAATTGCAGAAGAGATTTGAAGGGAATGTAAAACCACAGAAAACTGTGGTTTTCTGATGGTCGTAAACCCAACATATAACAGAAATCCTCGCTTTGCTTCTCACTCCAGTAACTGATCTTATTGTCAAAGAGGTAGTTTGTTAAACACTCAGGTCACGGACAGGGTCATGATCTGGCCAATAGTCTGACCCTGGGAAAGCTCAGATTCAGGTCTGAAGCTTCTAAAGATTAAAATGGTGCCTGGATGGAAGACAGTGTTAAAAAAAAATCACCATCAACCCACTCCACACAGACTCATGATTGTGACTGTACCTACCTCAGTGAACCAATGAGAGAGAATTTAGCATGGCTGGAAGGGTCACCCGTTCAGTTTGTGAGCTATTTCTGTTGCACTGTTATTGATGTAGTAAAATCTAAGTAGAGATGTAAAAAGAAAAGTGGGTAGCAACAACTAAAAACAGATGTAAAGATGTGAAAAGAAGAGAGGGGTGCAGTTCCTCCCTCAGGCAGTTGGAAAAAAACAAATTCTTGTCCTTATAGCACCACAGGGAAAAAAAAAACCACCAACACTTTTTGCAACGGCATTGTATCTTTTTAAATCTTTACAATGTTTTTAGAAGACACCTGTGGTCCAGAGAGCACTGAAATTACTCAGCAAGGACTGGAAACATGGATCTGTCAGTGGCTGTATCACCAGGTCGCTTGGGATCCTTCTTAGTCCGGCTGAATCTTCTGAGTAAGATTTATCTTCTTCATTTTCCAATCCAAAGCCACAGCGTTTAGCAAAAACAGTATCTGTGCAAGCCAAGCTGAAAGCCTTTGCATCCAAGCGCTGCTGGGAGTGAAGGCGAAGGGTGATGGTGCGGCCAGCGGTGCCATCTAGCTGCTGCGCTGCCTCCGAGGTGATGCTCGCCGTGGTGGTGGGCCCCTCAGCCTGCACGGGCCTTCCTAAAACAACTCCTGGTTATTATTCCTTCCGCTGGAAAACAGGTTTGTTTTCACTCGAGGCATGAGATAAAAGGCTGGAGTTTCTGCACCAGTTGTATTTTATTATACTTTCAATCCATTCTTGTTTTATTCATCCTGCCTCCCTCCTTTCTTCAGATTTTCATCAGTTCTGATTTTAGTCAGATGCTGCTGTGATTGCCTCTAATTGTCTTTCCACCAGTACTGGAAATATTCCCCTCACTCTTCTAACTACCTGCACACCATCATCCAACTTTCCCCTCCCTTTGACCTTCTTGGTAATAAATAAATACAACTATTCATTTCACAAAACAGACATGGGCTCCTGTGTGGCAGTTTCCAGCACCTTTAGAAAAATAAACGACTTATGGCCATTCCTCAGGCAATCCTGGTAGCCCTTGATTTCATCAAAAGCACAACTGTACCCATTGCCTTTGTCTCCTCTCTGATGTCCCAAGAAGCTGACAATAAGGAAAGCATTATTCATCCAAATTTTTATATTTCTCTGCCACTCTTCAAAAAGAATACATGAAATAACGTTGGCAATAAGCAAGCCTTTTAATGCAGATGAGGACTGTTACTCATGAAGGTTTCAGCAGTCCTAAAGACGATTTCATTTTGAAAACTTTCACCTCCCAGCAGACTCCATAAGCCACAGAAGACGTCCTGGACGCTCCCATCACCCAAGGATCCAGGCTTTAAAGCCATCCAACACCTGTGCAAACAGAGCTAGTATTACACAGGCAGTGTGCCCTGCCATAACATCCATCGTGCTGGGCTTTGGGCAAAGGACACACATCATTCCAAGGGGATCCAATGCAGCGGTGTTCAGTGATGACGGTGTACCTACATGGTGAAAAACTAACATGAGGTGACCTCAGATATGTTCTCACAGTGGCAGCAGAGGATGCCCGGGTTTCGGCCATGGTTCATTTTTCCTGCGATGCTCTGGGCTGGCGATGGTCTGACCATGGGAGCAGATACTGCATTCTGATTCATACGTGGCAGATGTGAAATATCTGTACCTCAGTTGGAGCTCATTAGCCACTCATGATTCCTCTGCCTTTTCCAGGAATTGGTCTAAGCCTGTAGAATATGGCCCATGCATCTGCCACGGTGTGTGAAATGCAGCCAAAAAGCCTGGGGCTGTGGCTGGTAGTCAGGAAAGGATCCACTGGGAGGGGGCTGGTGGGTTATCCCTGGAAAACCACATGCTGAACATCATCAGCATCCGGCTGCTCTAATTTTGCCTGGGGGATGCCAGCATCTATGGATTCACCTCTCACAAACATAACAAGAGAGAAGTGGTGGTGTGATAAAAGAAGGAAATGGATGGCTGAGATAATGATAATGACAGACCAAATCAAATAAGTTGGAAACCTGGACAATGCAGGATAAGCTGTTGCTAAGACATTTGTCAGAAAACTGAAAACCACTTTTATTTTAAGAGGATGAACGCACACAAATGCAGACAAGCAAAACTCAGAAAGGAGCTCTGTAAATTGTGCAGTCTGAAAGCCCTCTGTGCTAGGAAACACCTCTACATTACAAAGTATTCACCTTAACCCATTTCTTCAGTACTGATCCCAGAAATTTGCTTCTGGCTAGAGTGCAAACCCCTGGAAGCCGTTCGGCCCTGCCGTGAACGTGCCTCACTGCTTTGTTTGCAGGGCGGGCGATGGAGCAAGGTGCTGGGCTGTGACTGGAGGCAGGCTCGGCGGCCTTTCACATCACAGTGAAAGCGTGATCCCTTGCATTGTAAGACCCTATTTTCAAGCCCTTACAATGTTGCCAAACTATAACCATTTGGAATGAAATTTTCCATGCCAGGTATCTGCCTCAGGCAGAAGTTTTTGGAAAATGTCCACAAACTCAGCTGTTTCCAATAATGAGGGTAAGGAAAAATTCATTGTTTTGTCCAAGTTAAAAAGCAATTGTGACCTTTTCTTTGAAAAGCTCTGGCACCCCTCTTCCTTGGAGCAAGAACTTGTTAGGGGGTTGCCTTTCATCAGAGATATCCCTTTTGCCCTCCTGAAAATCTGCCCAAATTTGGCTACGTTATATGCCCTTGGAAAGATGGATTTGCACATGCTCAGTGGATAACTAAGATATTCCTTTCGCTTTAGTAGTTGAAGCCCTGAAGTTTTCATCCTCCCTGAGCAGGTTTCAACCTCAGGTCAAGCAAGACTTCCTTTGCAGTTTCAGCTGCAGACTTCCACAGTCTGTGACAGGGCCAGGCACCTGAAAGGACAGCCAGGAGTCCGTCTCTTTTGTGCTCTCAGTGATATTCCTTGGGGTTAAACAACATGGAGGAGAAAAATTCATGGATTCAAATGCAGGAAGGACAAGAGCCAGACATGTGGGTGGCGATGAGGGAGGGGAAGACTCAGGAATCCTCCTGACAAGAAAAGCAGAAGGACAAGACCGGGGATGGCACATGCATGTGGAATAGCAGTTTGGGGTGGAAGGCAGGGCAGTGGTGGGAGGCAGAGGGATGTGGTGGATATGAAGGACAATTGACATGAAGGAAGAGGGGAGAGGAAGAGGCTGGAGAAGTCTTTTCTCACATTTTTTCTCACCCGAGAACATCGTTCCCTGGAACAAGCCGCCGAGCCCAGGGTCAGCATTTTTGCCTGCCACATCTAATGGGTGAAATGCAGAGCCTTGGCCCAAGACACCAAAATGAATATGTATCCTTTGCATTAATCTTCACAGCTATTGAGTAAAAAGGTACTAATTTCCTTCACCTCTGAATGATGTTATAAAAATGAATGAAAGGGCAGTTATATCTGAGAGCTCGGCTATAAAGACTGAGCGCCATGGTGAAAAAAGCACATTAGAAAATGGATAACTCTTGATTTAGGGCAGAGCTTGAATAGTGAGACATAATAAAAAAGGTATTTTATAGCAGAGGACAGAGTTGAAATTCCACAACTAACTCCAATTCCAGCATTTCCTTATCTGTTTGCTGTTAAGGTGTCGAAGTCAGGTGTTATGCTTGCAACATTATCTTTTTTTTATTGTCTTATTTTCTTGGCATCGTCCATAGGCACTGAGTGCATGTGCCAGCTTGTGCTTCAAAACGCAGGACAGCAATACGCATGGATAGCGATACAAGTTGGGAACTGGTGTTGGGACTGGTTACATGGAGATGGAAAAAATTGGGGCAAAAGTTGTTCAGAAAGGTAAGCAAGACTAGACCATATCTTCTAGAACACTGATTTGGACTGAAGAAAAGAGCTGATTACTCTGGAAGAGGAGGTGGCCCCGGGAAACTCCTTCTCTTTATAGCATTTTCTTCAAACATTTTTTTCAGGAATACTAGAAAGGTACATAAAAGAAGCACATCTATCAACATACCATTAGATTTAAATTCACATTATGGGAGCCCACATTTCCACCAGAAGATTTCTAGGCTCCTGCAAATCAAAAAATATTGAAAAATCTGACTAACATTTTTGGAAAAGAAGTTTTGACCCATTGGCCTGTGTGTGCTGACACAGGGAAGCATTACAGACCTCAACAGATATTTGCCTGAAGTTCTTTGTACTGTATTTGCTAAACGCATATGGCTCTGCCATGGGCACCCACACTGTTTCCTAGGACAGGGACTGGGGATTCTAAGGACAACATCATGCTTCAAACTTGTGGAGACTGGGCTAATGGCAAGAACTTGTTAACTGATAGCAGAGTTAATGTTTGATACTAAAGACACAATTTTACAACAAAGGGAAAACCTGGTGTTTCAGCATTGCAGCAGTCACGTGAAAGGGACTTTCTCATTGTTTTACTGCTCATGGGAAGTTGTTGTGTTCTACCTCAGTGACTGGGCACAAAACTCCTGTCTTGAGGAGTGACCTCCATCAAGCCCTGCTACCTCCTGCAGCCTCCCGTGCAACAAGAATATTCTCAGCCGCTTGCTGCTTCTGAAAAAAAGCCCTTCTGTTTTAATTCATGTCTCTTGCAGTGGCTACCTACATCACTAGCCTCATTAGTGGCCCAGATCCAGAGACAGTCCTTCTGAAGACCATTGCTTTCTGCCCTTACCAACTTCCCCTGAGGGAGCAAGTGTCTCTGCGAAGCCACTGGACACTTTGAGGAGTTTGGCTTGGTGTCTCAAATCTCTCTCTGAGACTTATAGGCTGACTCAGAAGTTCCTGTGCGGCCATTCTGCACGCTTTGGTCACTCAAGGTTCCTTTGAAAACCTCCAGACATCATTAGCATACATTAGCGACCTCTTAGCATATGCTAATAGTTCCCAGATCGGAAATATCGCACTGCATTGAGTGGCTCCAAAATAAGCGAAGGAGATTTTGAGCGTTACTGAGCAGCTGGACATGCATCCCTTATGGGCCCAAACACCAGAGAGCCTATCAACATGTCAGCCAACTGGGTAAGCCAGAGGGAGAAATGGCAATTTGTAAAAATATTGATTCAGAGATGCACAGAAATAAGCAGTCCTGCCCTCGGCCATACTGGCACAAGGTCAGAGCCAGCCTGGAAGGCTGTTGTGTTCTTAACGGGCTGAGGAAACACCACCTTTTTCTTACATTTATTTTTGGGTTATTTTTGACTGCTTGGGAGGTGCTCAAATATTGGTGTGATGGGAACTACACAAAGAGTGAGGCTGAATAGGGGACACATTTTTTCATGTGGGAGACATGCCTTATATGTGCAAGAATGTCAGTAATTACTAGGCAATTTTTACCTTACAACATCACCACCAAAGCAGCCTTTGTAACTATTATTTCCCAAGGGGTCTCTGGACCTGGGAGGCTTTCATGGTTACTTATTTGCATGTCATTGGGGAGAGGACATTAACCAAGCTGAATTTATCCTATCCATCAGCCTTTGGGCAACCATCTGTGCTTCTCTTTATCCAGCGGACTAACGACAGAGGGGCAACAGTTTTTTTTTTCTCACTGTCCTCATTCTTCCAGAGTCAGGAAAATTTTTCAAAGCATCAGAAGCTCAGAAGTGCAGGAAACTGCTCACACCACAGTCTGGAGTGTGGGTTCAGCTTGAGTGAATATTCAGATGCTTCTCCAAAGCTTATCTGGCTCAGCCAAAACCTCCTGAATATACAAGACTGGGCTGGGCATTTTATGAGAACAGGATCTCTTACAAGATTTTCAGTATTTCCTCTTCTGACTAGAAAATACCATGAGATCAGCTAGGAAACTGGAATAATTTATTTTGATTAAAAATGGATCATAATGTTTCCAGATCCTAAAAAGATTCAAAGAGGACTGACTTGTACAAATTGGTTGAGGGTGGAGGAGGACAACTCCTTTTATTTTGCCCTCCTTAATCCAGTTTGCTCTTCTCCAATGGCATCCAAAGTAACTCAACCCTTGGCAGTCGTGCTTCCCATTTCAAACCCAACCCTCCCCTTGCTCCAATGTTGCCTTGCTGCTGCAGCACCTTCTCTTGAAACAAATTATTAACAACTTGTAAATTTTAAGCCAGCAATTATTCTCCAAAAGGTCAGGCAGATCAAATGACTTCCACATCAGCTCAAAGCTCCTCCATCAAAAATGAGATGAAAGCACTGGTGTGCCTGATCCTCATTCCAGTCCTGTGTCCCAGGTTTCAAAAGCCACCCTTTGGTTTTAAGGCTGAGGACAGGCAGTCAGCTCTCTTGAAGGTTTCCATCTGAAGAGTTTTCCTATGAGGCTGACGATCTGTCTGCTCTTTTGACCACATACATCAGGTCTTTAGCATTTACACTCGTTAGGGTGGCCTTTTTGCTGTGTGCGCAACTGAGCTGGCTTTATCTCTGCAGCAAGAACTGAAATGCCATCTGCCAGCAAAGCCCGGATGAAGCTTTGCTGAGAGACATGGCTGGCACTGTTTTCCCAAAGAGTAGGTGCAGCAGCTACATCACACCACTCATTACACCTTCAGCTGGCACACACCACCCCGTCTCCTGGGGAGCATTTCAGCAGCAAAGGTTACTTGCAGTTCTTAGAAATTTTACCCAGAAGAGGCTGTTTTCCCGTTGTTGCCTGTAAGAAGGAACATAGCCCTCTGATGACTGCAGACACATGAAATATAGATGCCAACTGTGGTGGAGATCAACCTTGCTGTGACCCACAGGATGGGGCCAGGAAGTCTGCAGTGGCTGCTCATACCTGCTCTGCCTTCCTATTTTCAGTTTGCTTTTCATTATGTGTTTCTCCCCTGGTGGGTGGTTGACTGATGACCGAGTTGTCCCTTTGATGACCCAGGAGATGGTCAGTACCCAACTGTCATCTGCTTTGTACGTAGATTGTCATATTCCCTCATCAGTGCCAACGGGGGTTAACAAAGGTGACCAGAACAGGGCTACTTTTACTCCTGTATTGCCAGTTGGGTGTATTGCAAGGAAAAACATGGATGCATGTGCATACAGCCTCTTCTAGGAGGCAGTAGCAACAGCGTTAGAGCTTTTTTCACACTCCAAGGAAAGCCAAAGTCAACTTCGAAGAATAAAACACAGTGGCTGTGACTACTTCAGAGAAAAGTGAGATCTGGCCAGGCCTGGACTGCATCCACACATCACAGCTAGAGAAGCTGCAGCACTGCCATAATGAGAAGAAGCAGCCACTGACCTCACAAAACAAGTTAATGTGTAAAAGCTGCTTCAGTATCCTGCTCTGAACTACAGCTTTTTTTTTAGAAATCCTGCTCAATTTCAAAACTTGCAGAGAACAAAGAATTTGAGAGGGGAATTTTCCCAGCAGCTAATAGATGAGAGAGTAAATTTACAGTTGCTTTAAGAAATGCAATGGAGAATAACTCTACAACAGAGCTGTAGGTCACCTGCAGTCCTTCTGACAGTGGTTTCACCTGTACTGCCCATGGGGATGCTTCTGCTGGCTAGAGATGGGGATACACACAACACTCCAGCCTGCTTCATTGTCAGTGCAGTGAGGTACCAGCACACTAAGGCTTCCCAACAGTGACATGTTGAAACCCAAACGATGCTACAACACCAAGCCCTTTGGAAAATCATGGATGGTGTTTGGTGTGGTTATTTAAGGTGAACAAGTTGCAATGGATTTAATTCCACTCCCACACATGTAGACCAAGTCTTCCTTTTCAGGGAAACGTGGCTAGCTCATTATATACATATATATATATCTATATTGGTATGAATATATAAATAAAATGGGGACTCTTCTGACAAGAAATTACTAAAAACAATAAAGGAAGCTCCCTTTAGCCAATGGATGGATCACCCCTCCAGGTGCAAACCAGAGACAAATGAGACTAACTCAGTTGTAGAATATATAAGGATTTATAAACTAGAACAATGGCATCAGACTGATCTATTTTAGACCCTGCTGAGATCAGGAATGATATTTTGTTCCACCTGCAACCCCAGAAAAATTATGTAATTCTACAGAAATATGTCTGGAAAATGATTCATTGAAAAAAAAAAAAATCTTTGCTGTAAAATGACCAGACCAATCTCTAAAGCCTACAGAAAAGTCTATAAAGTGTATTGCTGCAAGTGTTAAGAAGGAAGTGTGCATTTGAGGGAGGGTTGTTCACTCTAGCTGAGACAGAATGAGATCCAGTTACTGAAAACAGGTGTTAAATCATCTTCAACTGGAAATGGAAATAAAGGTTTTATGATGAACACAGCTATCCACCAATGCAGTTATATTAGCCAGGTGGACTCTGTGTTCCTGGAAATGTAAATGAAAAATTTTCTTTTCTTTAAAAATATCCTCTAACTGAGGAATGTCTACTCAAACTAGTTGTAAATACAAGGAATTTTAAACAGATTAAACTAAATTATGTCAACATTTTCCGGTCTTACAGATCTGCAATAAAAACACAGCAACTGAGCGGTTGCTCTTGCATCCAAGTTGCCTAGTTAGCCCCTCATGCTTGAAGCTGAAGCAGTATCTTTGAAATTCAGGTGGATTGCACTGCCGTCTGGGTGTTAAGAAGTCATGTAGGTGGATTCCGAGGATTTACTCAAATTCCTTTCTGCTGTCACACCCTGGTATGGCTCAAGCTGTTAGAGAGATGCAACATTCCCTGGACTTGATGGCGGTCAGCATATAGAAAATAATTGCTGACCACAACAGAACTTTGGGTCAGACATATCCGGGCATGTGGGAGTCTCAGTTCTGAAAGCTGAGATATGAGTGCTTTAAATATGTATGTCTATCCTGCAGTCATTCTGTTCAAAGGAAAAGAACCGCCTCCCTCCAAAGAAACCTAGGCAGGGAAAAGGCAAAGCTTTAGCAAGGAACAACACTCAAAAGAAAGAACTACAAGAAAAAAGGAAGAAAAAAAAAGTAGGTATTTCTCTCTGGGGCTTAAAGACAGGAGGGGATGTAGGAAACTTTATAAGAAGGTATTTTCTACAGTTTCCCTCTCCATCAGTCCCAGAAGACCCCTTTCAGCAAAGCACGAAGCCCATCTACCAGCTGAGACTGCACAGGGCACCCCATCAGTAAGTGGAGTTCAGAGGGCACAGGGGAGCTGCCATAGAGCACTTAGCATTTCTTCTTTACCAAACGGTAGCTGTAAAAAAGATCTAAAATACCAAGAAAAATACCTGCAAAACTCAAACAGAAGGGAAGGGAATCAAAAATTAATTTAGTGGAAGGCTGGACCTGTGTCACCCTCCCTGCAGACATCTCTCCTGTGTCTTCCTCTCCTGCACGCAGCGTGGTTCACGTTCCTGCTTCTCCTGGTCAGAGCACCTTGGCAACAAACTCGCCAACCAGCTTAAGGATTTAGGTGAAGTTTTGGGAAATGGCATTTTTGTGTGCCCTCAGATGGTACATGAACCTCACGGGTTTTGTGGTAATGTTTACCTGGGACCCTTTCACTGGGAGCTGATTGTTAACATGGATTTTACACCACTGAAAGAATGTGCGAAGTCTACAAAGAAAGACATTGCCTGCTTTGTTTAACAAACGACATTATTTCCCTTCTGCCTAGCAACCCATAACAGGGCCAGAGGATTTGTAACAGGGAGCTAGAGTGACCTAACAGGACGGAGCATTTCAAACTAGCAAATAGATCTCATGGTTTCATTGCACTTTATAGCTTAGACAAGAACTTGTGAAAGGATAAAACAAGAATGGCTCTCTTAATCTAATAACTGTAAAAATACTCCATAAACTCAGATGCCTACCACTTCATCAGAACTGTAAGAAAATACAGCTTTCAACAGCATTTCAAAAGACTTCTTTTTTGGAAAAATTAATTTCTTTGCATATGTTTCCATGCAGACAGTAAGACTGTCACCTTACCATGCCCTTAATTTCCACAGTGAGAACTAATACAACAATGCAATCATGTTACTGTAAACATTAACAGACACATAAATCTGGGTCATTTTCTCACAATTCTTCATAGTCATCATAATCCTCTTCATGTCTCTGATTTGCTCAAACTGAAAGAACATCTCTATTTTAAAACTTCCTTGTTTTACGCCTTGCAGTTATTCAGCTTGCTTACAGCCAAACCGTATGAGTCAGGCTGTGTCATTCAAGTAGAGGGTACAATGGGATGACAGCAAAAGGCTGCAAAAGGATTAAAACTGTCAGCTTGACCAGGGGCTGACTTGTAAGTCTTGAACACGCAGTAGAGTTGGGGAGGGGAAGGGGGGGGGACATTGCTATAATATATGTACAGTTTTTTATCAATCCAGAATTACCTGACGAGATGATAATGCATTTATGAGACCTGAAAGCATGTCAGGGAGCAGCAAGAGCTGGATGACGTGCAAAGTAATAGCAAGCCAGAGCCAAGGGTGACAACAAGCGCCACTAGGGAGGTGAGAACACCAAGTGTGATGGGATGGACATCACCCATCCCACAAGTCCATGGACAGTAGCAAGGATCAGCCGCAGCCCATGGATTGCCAGATAGGTCTGCAGTGATGAAGTAGAGCCAAGGCCAAGCCCAGAAGGCAAGTCAGTGGGCTGAGGTGAGCATGAGCAAAGTGCAAGTTTAGGTGCTGGCATTCCCACAACACAGCCCAGGAAGGCACGAAGGGTAAGGGCCTGAGCTTGACTTTGGCTGCTGGGCGAAGCATAGGAGACCCCAGGCTTCTCATTGCTCTTTCACACTGCCTTTTTTCTTAGCAGCCTGATTCCAGGTTGCTGTTGGCATCAGGTGAGAGCTGGCTGTGTCCCCAGGCAGCCCAAGCCACAGCAGATGGGAGACAAGGTTGCAGAGCTGTCTGGTACAAATAGGGCAGGGACAACACGTGACTTGACACCTTTCCAGCTTCTTTCTGGGATAAAAGGGGTAGAGAGGGATTGATGATGCTCACATACATCTCCCTGGGTCGCTATATTTAAAGACCTCAAAGAAGTTCCTGTCAGTGAGGTTTAAAACACTCACATGGAGGCAGGCCTTCATGTCCCCACAGAAGAGTCACTGCCAGCAGATGCTGTGACACCTGTGAAATGTAGCTCAGCTCAAGGGGAGACCAGACAAGTACATAGAAGAGAACTCTATTGAGGGTTACTACATACACAGAAAACACAACCACCTGAAGAAACTCCCAAGGTGAAGCCAGAGGTTAGGAGGCTGCTCGAGGGAAGCATCCTATTTGCTTTTCCTGGCTTTGCACTTCCCTGTCTATCACTTACAGCCGCTGCTGGAGACAGGATACTGAGCTGGAGGAGACCTTGGTCTGACCCAGGACAGCTGCTTTGATGAACTTCCTATTTGCACTAAAGGATCAATTTCATCCCTTTTAAATTAGGAGCGATTCAGTCTCCCTACACAGTTATTAGACAGAGATGAATCTCAGCAAAAGGCTCAGCCAAGATTCATCTTCCTCCATTCATCATATAAGGACCATTGCCTCAGAATCCCAGTGCTGTGTAGGAATAAATCTGGATCCTAATATTCTTTTCAATCTTACTGCAAAAAAAAGACAGTAAAAAACAAATTTTCAAAGTCCTTATCTCTTCAAGAGTTACACATGAAAGTTTAAATACCTTATTTTCTTAAATAATTGCAAAACTGGACACCTAATTTGACTCCTGTTATTAATAATATAGTATTGTAAAAAGCTCATCTGAGAAGACATCTAATAGTAATCTTGATAAGAATAATTCTTAGATATATGAAAAAGTTATTCTTTGTACAGACAGGTGTTCTGTTTTCTTGCACAACTCATCTGATCACATCAGCATTTTTTTTCAGAGACGTTTTTGTATGTTGTAAACATACATTATCTCCCATATATTACAGGTAAGTTTTAAACAGCCACAGCCCTGTGAATTATCAGAGAGTCCCTTTTACTGATACTGCTTCTTTTATTGCTCTGTCTGAAAAGGCAAGTACCTCATTTATCCCTGCCCAATTAAACAAACTTCATTAGGGATGGGCACAACAAAGCCCCAGACAATTAAAAATCTCTCTAGAAATGGCCTAGCACAGCATGTCTCAGCTGGAGCTGTCTGCACCCAGTTGGCCAGAAGACATCAGAAGGTATCTGCAAAAGAGCTAACATAAAACAATAGCACAAGCATGCACTCACAGCCACACACAGGCAAGGCAACAAAACAAGAGGAAATACAAATATTAAATGAACATTCGAAGCTTGACCAACTTTCATTTAATTGTAAGTGAAAGCCATAATTGCAATACAGCACAAGATGGCTTTGAGTTCTTTTTTCCCCAAAACCTGGGATAGTTCTGTGGGCTTTTAAGCACTACAATAAATTTAAAAAAAATAAAAATCACAGTGTTCAAGTTCTCTTTTAACAGCTGTGATTTAGAACTTCGATTAAAGTCTAGGCACGTAATGCAATCCCAGGTATTTGATAATTAAGCAATATATTTAATTTTTTGTCAAGGGTAATGCATCTATATACAAGGATGTGGAGTGCACACATACATGCAAAGTAGCCACAAACTCCATTTCTGTCCCCCACATCACATGGATTCTGTGATTATTTTAACAGCAGCATTTGTTTTTCCTTATTTCCATTGTTTAATTGGAAGAAAAACAACCTGCAGCCTCACTCACAAAAATCATAAATCTCCCAGTTCAGTAGTCTGTTCAGTCGAATTGTGTTGGAGCTCCTGGGCAGTATGAGAACTCAGGCAGTCCAGGAAGTGTTTGTGCAGATAAGAGGTTTGCAGGGAGGGGGAAGTACATGATTCATGTGGGATTTCAGTTTTTCTGGGGCTCAGAGGGACAACGAGTACAGCAGGGATTGCAAAGAGGGCTGTGGGTATGATAGCACCACGCAACCTCAGTCCTCTTTTAGGGGCTTTCTCCTGCTTGAGACACCAGGCACTGAGTATTGGGCTGGGGAGGTTTGGTGTCACATACACGTCCAGGCTTGGGACTTGGGGGGCTCAGGGCAGAGCCATTCACCTGCAGGCAGATCAAGAGCAGTGCTGTAGGGAGCATCATGTCAAGAACGATGAACAGGCAACTGGAGGAGACGTGCCTCTCATGTTGCCCAGAAAGGTTGTGATGGAAGAGTTAAAGAAATGCACAGCACATTGCATGGCTTACAAACAAAAGCCAAAGTAAACAAAAAGCAATAACTTATCCCTCAGAAGTCATCGATTTCCCCTATTCTCACACGAAGTGCTGCAGCGTCAGGAATCTGTGTCTGCAGCCAGCACCAGGAAATCCTGACTCCTGGGGTCTAAAGCTCAAAGGGTTCATTAACTGCAGCAGAATAGCGCATAGGCAGGAGCACGGCTGGGAATGAGACACGCAGGAACCTCATGTGGACCAAAGGAACCCTGTGAAAAGGACGATAAATGAAAGAGGGCATCAAGCTAATTTCTCTGCTGGTTTCACACTGGGAAAGTGAGACACAGCTTCAGAGGACAACGGGCAGAGAGAAATGTGAAAGAATGCCACAAGGTGCTGAGGGCTTGAATTGTAGGGCATTGATTTGATGAAGTTACATATAGCAGAGAAAAGAGGGCTCTTTCTAAGCTGTTAAAATACTAAAGGAAAACGTAACATTGAAGTTTTTTTAACTAACTGAAGGAATACACCACCAAAGTTTCTAAATTAATTTGCTCTGGGGAGCTTTTTGAAGTTGCTGAATAGAAAGTAAGAGCACAGAAGTACAGTGACAGGGGCTGCCTTCCTACTTGAGCAAGTAATTTAATTAAATGCAAGTAATACAGGAAGTTTCCTTAACCCAGCCAGGGGACACATTGTGATCCTGACGAGGAAGGTGCCGAAGGAGCACAAAAATTACTGATTTCATGGTCCCTGTAAAAGTTGTTAAGAGCTAGGTAAACAAACTTATTTTCCCAGTAGCATGAATGTAGTGGGAAGTGAAAGGATTAGTTTGATTTAACTTGTGACCAAGCACTTATAAACCATGCTAAGGGCTTAGACCATGCAGATGGGATGTTTTTCAAAGCATAGCTCTTGTAGCCATGTTGCCTCGGCTGTTCAAAACCGAAAAATTTTAAGGCCATTTCAGGATATCTGGTTGAAAGGCCTGTCAAGGTCTGCAGCTGTCACACAAGTAAGGCTGCCCAATGCCTTTCAAGAGTGAAGGTTGAAGTCAGTGTTGGTTGAATTACGTAGATTAACAGAGAGCATGTGGAGATGAAATAAAAGTACCAAACGACAGTACAGAATCACTAGGAAATCCTGGCCTCTTGATTTTTGTAATTAAATAGCACGAGTTTCCAGGTTTGCTATTTGGACTTAGCAAATCTCTACTCAAATACAAAAGAATGTAAAAGTCTATCCAAGTATTTGGATCAAGCAGCTATCTAACATAGTCCAGAAGAGACAACTACAGACAATAAGGCTGGAAGCAAAAACTCACAACAGGAAATACATGTTGAAAATGCAGGTGTTGTATCTGATTGACCAGGGACGTAGATTGAGTTATTATAGACAAAGTCCTTAACTCAATGTACAGCTGCAGACAAGAGCTGCTTTTGAGCTGATACCAAACATATACCACTTCTATATTTAAAGAAACAGGTTTTTAATTGATCAATTTCAAATATGCTTTTAGAGGTGAATGCCATGCTATTACTTTCTCAGATCCCTCTCACTAAAGTTGTCTCCTTTATTTATACAGCTCAAATGAAATTGCTGGTCATCCAAGACACCCTCCCAAGGTCCACCATGAGCTCCTGGCTTGCTTCAGATCCACCTGTGACTTTGAGGTGACAGCTTGCAGAGCTGTCTAGATGCAGGCAGGTCCCATTTTGCCTGGTGAGGAAAAAAAGGGTGATAAAAATCCAGGCTCTTACTCAGACAGTTTGTAGTAGACCCTCATCTCCTCCAGACTGGGTCAAAGAACAAGGGCAAATACACACACATCATTAGGCTACATGCATGTAAGTTCTGGATGTGCCCCAGGAGCAAGGCAGAGTGCTGGTGGTTGTCTTCTACCACCAGATTTTCCCAGGCTTTGCCTTGCCTTGTGGAGGAAACAGATGCACTGGGGATTAGCAGGCACGATTCTCTGTCCCCTTCATGCTGCTCCTCTCTTCTAGCTGTGTGCAACAGGGCACCCAAACCCTGCCCTCACCTTCACCCATTTCTCCTCTTTCAGTTCAAGTTGGCATCTTCCTTCCAGCCTCTCCCAGGTAGGTCCTGAGGAAGCCAGGAGTCAGCTTCTTGCTCCTCAGCTGAATTACAGCCACATCTAATTTACAAATCACCTAGGGCTGTGTTTCCTCTGCTGTTTTTTTGTTGTTTTGGTTTTTTTAAAGTTTTCAACTCATAGCAGGGAGTGTTATGAGACACTATCAGACACACGTACCTACTCTTGAGGTCCTACTGCCTGTGACTGGCTGTGGCAGAGTCGTTGACTCCTTGCTGCTCATTCTGGCTACTTTTCTCTATGTCCACCTTAGAGCTGTTGGGAATTTTTTGGTTTGTTTTGCTCTGTTTACAGAGCAGCCAGCATAGCTGTGCTTCCTTACCCCACCTGCAGAACGGGAAATCATCCAGTATCTTACTGCAGAAGGAACAGGGGTCGGTGTCTGACCGATGCTTAGAGAGGCTGAAGGAGACCAACAGCGATGCCACAGCTTTTCCGTGGTGCTCTGAATAAAACCAGAGTCTGGCAGCTGAGCCCAGCAGAACAACTGATGTCATTCGTGTGCTAAAGAGCCTGCGGCCTGACTATCCAGTCAGCAATGTGCTACTCCTACCACATCACCCTGCAAACGACTGTGTTCGTTGGCATGCTCACCTGTTTATTTAGGTGTGTGACAGGCTTCCGTTCTTATTTGGATCAAACCTGCCTCATTATGTTCATTCCAAGCACTGCTTGCGTGCTGTTTTGTAGACATCTCCTAGACACGAAGGGCACCACGGGGATTAATAACATTCATCCAAATGTTTTCCCAGAGGCCGGTGCGAGAAAGAAATAATGGTATTGACCTCGCAGGCTTGGGATACAGAGAAGAGGCATTCAGAATGAGGAGGGACTTGAGGCGTGATGCAGCAGAGGGAGAATATTACACTCCACAGGATTTCAAGCTGGTTTTCTTTTCTGAAAACTCAGTGTTACTCCCTTTAATGCAAGACCTCAGGGGAGAAGTGCTCTGCGCAGTTGTAGCCTACAAAGAAGGGCAGCTGGGCACTGCAGAAAAACAGCCTACATATGATGATTCTCTTCAGAGTATCTCCTTACCACCATCTCTGATCTGCACAGTGTTCCAGTTCTGCTTATCTTTAATCTATGCTTATCACGACACCTGAGGTAATAATACTGACACAGCTCTCTTACTTTGGGAACTCAATGTTCAAGAACTTGCAGCAGCTATAGTAGGAACAGCCACAACAGATCTTAATTTTTTGGAACGAAAAAGGACATCACCTAAGTGCTCTCTAATAAGAACCTGTGTTGGCACTCAAAATAATGTCAAGTCTTTAACAAAAAAAGTAAACCAACCTTGGATGCTAGAGCTGAAAAGGAGGAAGGTGTATGTGCAAGGCTTTAGCCGGGCTTCCAGCACCATCGGGACCTTCCAGGAGCTGCTGTATTTCAGGACAAATCTTTTAAAAAGGCAGTCAAATTTACTGGTGATTGGGTTCCTGACACTTGGACACATTTCAGGCTACTGGGACCATGTCCTCAAACATCAGCCCTTTCGTTGCCACTATTTCCAAATGCCAAAGGGACCCAGTCTTCCTGACTCCGAGCACAGTGATCGTAGACCTGAGGTGCCTCTGACAGACCCCATGAAACGCAGCTTTGGGGAGCTCCTGAGGCCAAGGTCTGGGCTTTGTGTTGCTGTGTAGCTGGCTCAAGAACTGACCCGCTGATGGGGACACTGGAAATGCTGCTGTCTCTGTGCCCTCTCCAGCTGGGGACTGCCACTGCCCAGCAGCCCTGCAACAGCACAGGTGCCCACCGGCTGGCCAAGCCACCGCTCATGTAGAGACACTTGTGGCTTCAGAGCCATGGAATTGCCACTATGTGTGCCACAGAGGCCTTTTCCAAGCAGTGACTCAGTTACAGCCAAACTCTCTGACCTGCTTCACCTTTTCCCACTGTCCCTTAAAGCCAAATTTGACTGGAAGAACTGGAGAGAGATTTCTTCCTACTCCTGATATGGGATTCACTGTCTTTCACCATGCCATTCTACTCCTTGACACCCTCTTGTGCACCCTATTCTCCCTCAAATACATCAATGTAGAATCAGACACAGCATTGAGTATATGTGCAGAAAAGAAATACATGGCTTTGATGTGTAGCCCCATGTTACAGTACATGGCATACCTGTGTCCGATTGCAGTTTGTCTCTCAGGCAGTTTCTCAGCAGCATCTACTCAAGGTTCTTGGCTGCCTGGTTTGAATACTTCATTTTCGAGCTGGGAAGGTATATCCTTGTCCTCTCCACCCTTGCAGGTCTTCAAGACTTGACTACCCAAGTTTCTAAGCAACCTGATCTAATTAGATCTGTTTAGAGTGAAGTTCAGACTAGATGGCCTTCATACTTAAATCATTCTATAACTATGGTCCCTGAAACAAAGATCCAAGAGAACTAGCATTAAGTCAAAGTGGATGACCAAGGATGGGATTAAACACGCAGCAGAGGAGTGGGAGACACCCATGAGGCCACGCAGCCTAGGAAGGCAAAACAGGGAGTGTTGGCAGCTGGGTGGCTGAACCACTAGAGAGGGGATTAGCAGACCATTTGGTGCCAAAGAAGGGTGAGGACAGTCAATGATGGGTCTGGTGGCCCTGGTGGAGCCCATCAGTACTAGGCAGGGAGTTGAAAAAGCAAATCTGAACATCTGAAGAGATCACCTGAGCATGAATGCAAGCAGGATATGGGAAAAGGAATAAAAAAAAATTAGCAAGCACATTTAACATCAGCAGGACGGGTTATAAATTTAACACTGCACTTACAAAGAGCTCTGACTTTTTCTTTTCTCTTTTTGGATGGATGCAAAACAGCATTTCACTCCATGGAGAAGGAAGAAGTCAACATGTAATAAAAACAGCAGTCACTCCCAATGCAGGAGAAAATTAGACAGGTAGCGACAAAGATTCAAACATAGTTTACCTAATTCTTTCATACTTTGACCAGCACAGACTAAAGGTAGTTGCTCACTTTCCTTACTAAGTACAATCCCAGATTTGCCATTATAAACTCTAGAAGAGAAAGAAATATTACTTACATTATATGGTCAGGTAAGGTTCATGCTATTTTTGGATGAAGACAGGGTGCAGAACCCATGAGTGACTTCATTAAGAAAATAAAGATTTACAAAAGAATTTACCAACACATGGGTGACGATTGGAAGAGTGCAGAGTTACATTTCCAGGGCCAGTTGGGCATGGGACATAGGGAGATTTTATGTGAAGGCTTTTTGTTTTGTTTCTAACAAGAAGTAATTCCACAAGTGGAAATCATGTTTATGACCCTTTTCATAAGCCTTTAAAGCCACTTGTTAGTGTTGGACATGAAAAAGGATTTTGGCAAAGGAGTGACAAAGGAAGAAGCTTAACAATCAGTAAAAAACACTGCAAGAACAGAATAAAGCATATATACCTTGTGACAATTATTATCCATAAATAGGTTATTTCAAGCAATAATCCCAAGCAGCAACCATCTGCACTGACAGTTATGTTAATTCATCTGCACTTAGATGCTGACAGGGACATCAGACCTTCAACTTCGATTCAGATTATTTTCCAAAATCAACATTCACCAAACCCCTGTTGAAACGAGCAGGCACAGAATCAGGATTGCACATTCATAACACTACATTCAGCTCTTCTTGAAGTTAATGGAAGATCTGACATTAGCTGAAACTGGAGTTTTTCACACACAGGTGATGTCTGGTGAGATTTGGGAATGGTATTTGAAACCTGCTGACTCTGAATTGGTTGATTTATTGTATCATTAACTTGCATTGTTCGTGCTTTTGACATGTAGTTGTGACAGCTGACAAACTTGTTTTGCTTCCCCATTTCATGCCCACCTTTTAGATACCTACCTTTACAGGTTACTCTAGTGTTGCCACACAATATGTTAACTGTGACAGTGTCATCCTTGACATTCGTTCCTGGACATCGGCTTTCACATAAAAGGTGTACAATGGACTGGTTTCTTCAGTTACTTTCTTACATCAAGCTGCATAAACTGGGGATGGGGCTCTGAAATCAGGTACCTCTTCATTGTAGGACAAGTGCTTGGTCATCAGGAAAGCCAACCTTGTGGAAGTCCAGCTGGCACATCTCCCTGCAGGTCTCACCTATTCCAGCACTCAGTTATGAAGGCTCATAGTATCCTTGGTATCCATACCAAGAAGGCTTAGTCTTCTGGGATATACCTCGACAGTCCTTTTACCTTGCCTGCTAACATCCCAGCAGCCTTTCCAGGAGCTGTTTCAGGCAACATAAAGCAAGAATGTGTCTGTCCACCCCAACGCCCTGGCAAGAAGTATCCCATCCCTTTCCTGTGCTGCACACAGGGATCTAGGATGATGCATACTGCAGTATTTGTGGCCCAATGCATTTTGCATTGCTTTCACGGGATTATGAGGAACTGAAACTTCATTAATAGCTCCTAATTGAGCTTTCTATTTCTTTGTTCTTTGTCCCCAAGGGCTCGTACATTTCAATCCATCCTGGTCACAGAATGAGACGCAGTGGGGTGAGAAGGAGCATGGAATTGAGGTAGTTTCCTCCTTCCCCAAAACTACAGCCACCTCAAAACATGCCATATTCTTTACAACAGAAATCGCATTCATCGTAACCCAGGAAAAATCCCTTTGCACACTGCAATTTTCCCTCCCAGCAACAGTGTTGAAAACCCCTTCTCCAGCTGCAGTTCTAACTCTTGTGTTCCTCCTTCTCTGAACAATACCAAGGGTCTATCTCCAGTCATTTCTGGGGTGATCACCCTAGGTCCCTTGATGGCTCAAGCAAGGAAGATGCATGATGCATGGTGAGAACAACCAGCCAATTGTCCTGCTTCAGACTGCGGTGGTCATCTATGGGTCTGAACGATGGGGACGTCCCTGCAGAGCCCTAATCTGCTGCTTTGCCTAAATTCCTTTCTCTCACACCCAAATGAAAAACACACCCTGCTTTAAACTTTCCCCTTTTTTCCTGGCTTTGCTTATTTTACACCCTTGTTTTTCATTTTGGCCTTGGTCAGCCAGTCCACTCTGTTTTTACCATCTTTCAAAATTATTCAACTAAGGGAGCTCCCAATGGCTCCTTTCACATCTTTTGTCTGTAAGTTTCATGCACTACCATTTCATTAGTTTAACCCCAGGTTGGGTGGTTGCATGCTTTTCCTCATGTCCAGCAGTTTCTCTCATTGCTACCTTTTTAATTACCCTCCAGTAGATTCTCCGTCCACAGAGATTTAGGCAGATACATAGAAATTAGATTTAGTGCTGGCAATAGTCCTGATCTAAGCAGGAGGCTGGACTAAGTCTTTGGGTTACAGGACCTCCATAGATCTCTTCCCACCACTGTTCCCATGATTCCTGCATGACACAGCATCTGTAAGGATGTTTACTCTCTGTCAATCTGCACTTGGGACCTCTGAACCATAACATCACATAGTCATTGAACTATAACTTTGTATGGGCTTTCTGCTGTCTCAGGTGTACTTGCTTATGCTCAGAACAAGACCTGCACAGGGACTAAAAATATTTAAGTATTCAATGAAAAAATAAGTGCCATAAAAATTTGTAGCTCCACCAGTCTAATGCCAATATGACATGCCTTTGGATTAAGCTGCTCCTCACACTGGCAGCCTGTCTGCCAGGGAATAGACTTAACAACACTCTTCCACCACCAGATCATGCAATCCAAAACTTGCAACAGGCTGTATCCCTTCCTGCCACCATGTACTTATTTTGTTGTTGATTCCAGGCTGGAGAGCTGGTGGAACGCATCCTTGCAAAGCCTAATCTTAAAAACACTGAGGTTTGTACAAAGCATTGGATCAATCCTGCATCTTAATTCCAGAACTGGGCAGATGGCAGAAAGTGAAGCATATTCTAAGAGAACATATTGGAATGTCATAAGAAGCAATGATGAGTAAAATTTGTTTTCATAGTGAAACATTTAATATGCATGACATACACTACACAATTACTCACATTCTTAAAATGAAATGGATAAATGTTTCCAGCAGGCATCATCTTCTAACAATTCTTTCAAGTTAATGCCAAAGGAAAAAAAAATAAAAGAAGGTAGTAAAATTTCTGTACAGAACATACCAATATTGTCTCCAAAGCTATCAGACATGTTTTCATGAAAATTAAAGTCAGGTTAAAAGAGAGGCATCCAAAATATTTTTTTTTCTAAGCGTGGGCATAAGTAAGTGAATCACGTAAGACCACTGTTTCACGTAAGACATTCTGTTTCCATTAGAGATGGGCTGTAGATGAGAGTTTCCAAGCCATATTTATCTCTATTTACAATTCCAATAAACATTTATCTTAGGCTGGTCAGAGCTGATCAAATGTCCCATAAGATGTGACCCCAAACGGCTGAATACTTGCAGAGGAGTGTAAAAGCCTGAATGGTGTATCCTATTAGTGTGGCTGGCAACACCAAAATCTGTCCACATTTAGACAAGAAACTTACCTCCCAGGTTTACAGAACCAAATGCAAAAAAGCTGACCATCTTCTTTCTGATCATATTTGTGTTACTGGTCCCATTCTTCTTGCATACATAGCACTTGAAGCAACCCCTAGTCCGTAAGCCTCCTCACCTTTCCAGGCTCCTTTATGTCTCTTTATCCACTACCTCTGCTCCTTTTTCAAAGCACTTTTAGAAAATTTGCTTCAGTCTTTCTGCTTTGAGAGGCTTGTCCTAACTTTACACTGAAATAATCTGTTGTTATTCCCCAACCCCTGCAGCTGTCTACTTCTCTGTGTAACCGTGCACAAAAATTTATCATTTCTTGTTTGTCTATGAAATGCCTGGCATGTGGTGGAAGCTGACACAAATTAATAGTAATGTTCGTTCTGCACGCTGGGATCATATCTAGGTTTTACAAGCGAAAACAAGTCTTTAGTTATCCCCCACTATTACTACATTTATTTCTGAGCAGCAGCAGTGATTTCAGACGGCACCTTGGTGATATTTCAAATGCCTGGACCAGGAACCCTCAAAATATGGGCATGCAATTGCCGAAGTGGTAAGTCCAGGTAGGGCACGACTGAGCAGCATTCAGTAGCCAAGATTAACACAGACCATCTAACAAGCCAGCTGCCTTGGATACTCACACAACTATGTAAAACTAGGCAGAGATGTTCAATCCCATACCCTGGGCAGGTCTCGGGAAGCTGGAGACTGGAGGGCTTGCTGCAGATTTGACTCATATTCATGTATCCAAAGCATTCATAGGTTCTTTGTTCTGCTCACTTTTTATAGGTTTTTTTGAGACTTCTACTTCAAAGCGGTAATGTTTGTGATTACTTCAGTAGTTGTTTTTCCTCTCCCAATTGCTATATTATTTTATATATTTTTCCAAGGATGTTTTCCTCTCCTTTTCTATCTCTTCCACTTACATAGTCTTAATTTACTCAGTCTTCCCGTCATTTGAGATAGCTGTCATATTTGCTGCCTATTGATGGCGGCGGTAATAAGTCGCTTGCCTACACTTCCAGCTGAACAAAAGTAAAAATAACATGGAATGAAACCATCTTTGCTCCATCCACTGGCCTTTTTGATGAGGAAGAGGCGGACACTGAAATGGCTGCAGTTTCAACTGCTTTGTCCTACATTTTTTCCCTTGAGGGAGCACCTCCCATGGGTAGTGGCAGGTTTACAGCTTGCCGTGGAGGTCAGGTGTAAGTGATCTGGACAGACATAACGACATAGCTGGTTCTGCCACAAAGAAATGAATACTAAAGCCACCAGCATGTATCATACATAAGGCCTCGTATGATATCTCAAACCCTATTTAGGATCAATTAGTAGGTTAATACATTGCTGAGGTCAATAATTAGGAGACATAGACCCGATACTAAATCATGGTAAAGGAGCATTATCTCATGCTATACACAGTTGGGGAAGACAAACCACCAGCCTTGTTAGTACAACTCTCAATGTGACTAATGACGTGGCGAAAATGTTGGAGGAATGAAGTGCCTTTGATTTTCCTTCAGCTTTTCTCACTGTAAAAATGCCATATAACATTCCTGCAGTGTTTTCTGTTGCTGAGATGATTCATTATACACTAAATTGCCATGAAAGTAACTGTCTGTAAAATGCTGACCCACTCTGTTTTTACTGCCTGTCATCCTGTTACACTACCTACAAAAGGTTACAGCTGCAACATCTCCCTGGCCTACACAGTTCATTAAGACCAATTGTCTGCGCTGCTGCAGTTCATCCCTAATTGCTCACAGAAAGAACAGCAAAATGTCTAGAACCAAATAGCAATTGACAGCCTCTGCTGAAAACAAGATCATTGCTTCATCATTAAAAGGTTCAAAGAAAATGCCACAAAAGACACGCAAAAAAGCTAGAAGAAGTTTGTTCTTAGGCATGTATGGTGAACCTGTTTCAGATCTCTGTGTCTTTTTCTGGATCCTTAACTTTTCTTCCCTGCATGTTTTCTCTTTTACTCAGTCCAAAGTTCTTCAGACAAGGACTGTCTTTTATTTCATGTAAGGAATGTGCCTACTGTGCCCTCAGCCCACCATCTACTTAGAGGTCTTTAGACATAAAGAAATAAAAATATTATTACTAAGAATAATAGAATAATGAGTTGTCCTTAGAAACCTCATTAATGCCATATGCCCCACTGTGTGTCCTGTTTTTGTCCCCTCCTTTTGACCGGTGACTGGGCATGTGAAAGAAGATGCTTGATTCAGGGTTACCCTGCAGAGACTGGTTTGCTATTCTAACCAAGTTCTGGGAATAACAGTACATTCTTCATCTTGGAGAAACAAGATACAATAATAAAGAATATTAATCAAATATTGTATTGTGTTCTCATCTTTGGTGAGCCTGAAACCTTTTTCCACACTAAAAGAAAATAAATAATTAATAAAGAAAGCTTCTTTTGTAGAGGGACACAAGCTGAAAAACATCCTATAAAGTTACAAAGTAAAATGCAGCATGTTTTTATAACGACACATGTAATGTTTATAAATATTGTTTATTTTCAGTACCATGGACCACTGAACATGCAATACACGGCAAGGCAGTATCTGATTCATTTTTATAGATATTTTTCTCACAAAACTTGGTTGCATATTCATCCAAGCACGCCACACGCCAGTTCTTCTCTGTTTGTCATAGTAACCGCAGTCGAATGCCATCTCAGCTGAAGCGGTGTCCTACGAAGACTGGAATGTATCACTCGACTCAAAAAAATAAGAGATTGTAATGCCAGTGTGCTCACTGTTTTTGAAAGGAAAAGCATCATGTTTTAAAGCATGCAATACATGCAGGAAGCATACTTCAGGATGCCTCTCCTGGTGTTCTTTGTTCCCCTTACTGCACTGCACACAGCCCCATGTTGTTATTTCCCCTTTTTTTCATATCCTAAGTGTAGTTTCCCTGCCCTAGATGCATTCCAGCACAATGGGAAAAATATTTTGTCCTATGCTATGTATAGCAATTTCCTCTGAAATGCCCTCTCTTGCTGGAAAAAAAGAGCTTTTGTCTGCCTGCCAGCATGAAGACCCATTTTCCAGCAGTCAAGCACAGCTGACAAAGTGCTGCTTGTTTCAGAGGCCACTCATCCAGGAGGAAAACTGGCATTATCAGTGGGAAGGTAACCTCCAGAATGACATCTGTGTGCACAGGGGAGCCATCATCCCCCATATCCCAGAGGGAAATCATCAGGTTATAACTTTATAACATCCTGGATATACAGCTCAGTCCTGTCTCCACAGCCAGGCCTCGTTCAAGAACATGCGTCTACATGTGACAGTATATAAATATACACATAAATTAGAAATTCTTGCTAGCACAACTCTGACTTCTGGAGAGGTTAAGCCCTAATACTACCCAAATAATCAGGCACTTTAGTTTTTATCATTAAGGACATTTAAAAGTCAAACTCTAGTGTGCTTCACCCTTCGATAAACTAAGCACCTCCTGCAGGTTAATGAGCACCTTTGGATGGATCCAGCTAGGTTAGTTTATTTATTATTTGGTTTCCCAAACAACAAGAGCAGAAACTTTCTTCGTGGTTTTACAGCACACTATAGTGAACATTTGAAGCTAAGTTAAGATTTTAAATGCTATACAAAATTCAAGCCAATGGATTATTGTCTCCTAAATCTCAGCTTTGCCATCTTGCATCTACGTGCTAGCTATTTGTCACAGACTGTAAGGAAAAGGGTTTTACTTTGCACAATGCATTTCTATCATATTTCGCTAATAGGGTCTTAACAGTTCATTGAGCTCTGCGGAGTTCCCAATTTCCCTCCTTTTATTGGTTCTTTGCAATGTGACAGAGGCACATGTAGTGAAGGGATTCAGCAGCATGCTTAATTTCAGCCTGCTCTACAGCTGCGATGTCCTGGAGTGCTGGGGGCGTGGGGGGTTAACCTTGGCTAAACCCTTACTTGCATAGTGGGAGGGACCATTAACGAAAAGTGGCACATATTGAAGTGGAAATAGTATTACAAAGTAAAAGGTAATTCTAAATAAAAGGTAAATATCTAAGGATCTGTTTCCCTTTCATTGTATCCCTTTCATTAACCACAAAAAAGAGTAGCAAGTAGCTCTGTCATGGGATTGCTTCTAAAGTGTAGATCTAGATTAGACATTAGGAAGAAGTTCTTTACAATGAGGGTGGTGAAACACTGGCACAGGCTGCCCAGAGAGGTGGTGGAGGCCCCATCCCTGGAGACATTCAAGGCCAGGCTGGATGAGGCTCTGAGCAACCTGATCTAGTAAAAGATGTCCCTGCTTACTGCAGGGGGGTTGGACTAGGTGACCTTTAAAGGTCCCTTCAAACCCAACACATTCTATTCTATATTATAAATCATCCTTCAGGGGATGTGGTGGCTTTCTCTGGGTGTATCCTCAAGGCTGACATGAGTTACAAGGCACTCAGAGTGTGGCTCTGACCTCCCTTACACAAGTTCCAGTTGGGCATTGAGCTCTGTCAGCTGTGCTGGTAGTCCAATGAGTGCCAATGAGCACAGGACTGAGCTCTGCAGATAGAAAAACTAGCAAAGGGCAAAGGTGTCTTGCTCAGGTGATGATTAGTCATATTGGAGCAAACAATGGCACTGCAACGGAACAAAGTAATGGGTTCCCTAGAGGTTGGTTCGTCACTGTGGGCTTAACTGCTTTAGCTCGCAAGTTATCAGACAGCGATATAACCTTCACGGGGTGGTGAGCCCTGCATTAACCCAAAGTTGCAGGCAGCTGTAATTATATCCAGATACACAGGAGCAGTGCTGGTGCAACGCCCCAGTTCCACTAAAATTCACACTCTCTAACTGAATTCAGACTGAGGGAGACGCCAGCACAAGGGAACCATCTGTAAGGCTCCCACCTTCAGTTGTAGCGAAGAAACAGCCTTCCCCTCCACAGCCTCTGCAGTAGCCAGAACTTGGGACTCGGTTCTCCATCTGTTTGGCCCCCTTCACGTCAGCAATGAACATGTTGCATATGCTATCTACAGCTATCTTGCTATTTGGCAGGAACTCTTGAAAAAAACTAGAACATAAACACTCCAACAATACAGAACAATATGCTTTTTGGCAGGTCCTTCTTAATCAAACATGTCTAGGTCTGCAGGCAGTGGTCCCTCCGTGGCCAGTGGACATCTCGTGGAGCTGGAGCGCACACCTGGAGGAGTCCCAGCCTGTACACTGGAATTAGGAGACAGATTCAATCAGTCACCACTTGGAAATAACTACAATGGAGAAGCGGCTGGAGACACAGGTGCAGAGTGAGGGATGACAGGAGCTTCCACTGCAGCCATAAATCTGGGGGAAAAGCAGAGGCTCCACCCCTAAAACTGACTTTCCCTAATGCAACTCAAGCCAGGCTGTGTCTCCTCTTTCAGAAAATCCCCCAGATGCCTACAGACAGGGTGGGAACCCCCTGGCACACCGAGAGGGAGGGTAGGGGGAAGATTTGTGAAGCTGCAGATTTTCTAGGCAAGCCTTCTTGTGCTTTTAAATTCTCCTCCCAAATTCCACTCCTTCTTCTTTGCTTCTTCTGCACTCCCTCCTTCCTCCTTCTCACTGGTGGGAGGCACTGAAGGGGGAAGAGCAGAAGGGGATGGTGGGAGACCTGTCAAACTGCCTGACCTTTCCTACCGGAAGGTATCCCATCAAAAAGAAATTTCATCAACTACTTTAGTTTCTTCTTCTGATGAATTTGAAGAGATGAAGGAGGACCCTTCTCCCCTCACCATTGTTAAGCAGGAAAGGGAAGGGAAAGGAAAGCAAGATGAACATCATAACACACACGCAATCTCAACTGTGAAATTTATTTGCAAGGTTTAGGGGTGTTAGGCGACTTCAAGGCCACCAGTCTCAATGCATCTCTGCACACTCTGGGATCACAGCCACCACCACAGGGCAGCCCTCCCTGATCCGGGCACAATGTCACCACTGCGTCAATTGCATATGGAGCTCAGCCCTGCTGTTCCCCCTTTTATACTCACCTACGTATTTGTATAGATTGTGTTTCTGATGAATTTCAAGCATAGACATGCCCAAGTTGACAGATTAAGCCAGAAATTATCCCTGCTTCCATCACTAACTACATTGATTTTGATAAGCTCACAGAACACTGTCAGGCATGGCTTAAACACTGCTGCCACTGCAGAAACAACTGTGGTGGAATGGATATATGCAGATGCTACAATTTAAAAGAAAAGTAAAAAGTTACTGAGGACACCATATGTCAATATACCCTCAGTGGTGTCTGCAAACTTATGACTGGTGTTGGCAATGCTTTCACCGTGTCTCTGCAGTTTGCAGGCTGCTGGGCTACCATTAGCCAGGACTGCTGTGCACACATTTCCAATCTGACCTAACTGATCTGTTCCCCCCCAGGCATGTGCAGTAGTTATTGTAGGAGCAAGTGGTAGATGGTGCGTTGCAGCATGTCTTAGTTTTTTGATCTCTTGGTCATTGAGAATGAAAATCTGGTTGGAGAACCTGGGTTTTGGTCACAAGCTTTGGGTCTTGTGTCAGTGCAGAGTTTGGGATGTGACTGGAGAACACTCCAGCATATCAGAGTTCAAAAGTGTTTCCGCATTCCCTGGCCCAAACATAACCTGAGAGCCTGGTTTCCCAAGAGGGAGAACCAGGAAAGATCTAGAAGCCTGGCCTCAGGAATGAAAGGAGGAAGCCTGGAAATTAAACCTGTCTCGGTTTCTTGCATGGAAATGCAATGCAATTCCAGTGCATTAGCTCTAGTCCCACATAAAAGGCAAAGCTACAGACTAAGGAGAGCCAAGCAAATGATCTCAGCAACAGTGGTGTGAGTCTGAAGTAAGTTTAGCAACCCCATTCTTCTGACAACTCATATTACTGTGTATTTCAATTACAGTAACTGTGGTCTAATGACGATTCTCTTCCCTTAATAGTGTTAACAAGTCTATGGGAACAATATACATTTTACTGCAGGTTCATATATGTAGATAGTTCATATGCTGGGCCTAAACATTAGAGAACAGACAGCGTCAAGAGTTATAGCCTCTCTGAAATATATATTAAATATGTAGAATAAACCCATGTTCTGAAGACAGTTTGGTACAGTGTGAAAGACATTTTAAAGTGAAAACAGCTTTCAGGACTTCTAACCCCCGTCAGTGAGGAGTTAACACTGGCTTATTTTCTAGCACTAGTATTCTCTAAGTGATGAGACATGTGCCACATGGCTAATTATCTCCACATCACAGACAGGCACAACAATACAGCCATTATTTCACAAAGCGTAAAATTTTATCACCTAAATATGAACCAAAGAAAGATGTTTCCATAAATTTAACTTCTGATTAAGTCTCAGATCCCCAAAATAAAAATCCGTCTTGAGTCTTATCATCTGGGAAAAAAACCTAGCTTAGTCTGGACACAGTTCAAGTTCAGTATAACCTTGGCTAAAGAAAGCTGAAAGCCGCTCGAGCAGCATTTCAACCAACCCTGTGCCCTTGCAGATACTTTTCCAAAGAGCCTGGTTTACCGTGCCCAAAGCAGCACTGACATCCAGAGAAAATAAAATAAGAACCCACGTGAGACACCATTCGTCACTGACTCCTGAAGTTTCATGTAGCCCATAGAGATTATGTTAAAAACTGCTGCAACTGAGAAAACAAGTTCTTGTTTCAAGACCATTTGACCAGAATAGCTGATCAGACACCAGCTTTGGCCTTTCCCCCTGGAACTGAAGCAGGTTTTTGGTTTCTTTGTTTATGTAAAACAATAGGCTGTAATAGGACCTATTTTCAAAGAAAGTAAGATAACGCTCCTTGCCAGAAGACGAACAAACAGCTCTGACCACTGAGAACCTGCTGCAGCAATGCAGTGTTTGAGTCATTTATGTGGCAAGGAATCGAGTGTGAGTGGTGGGATTTAAGTCCGAGCTCAATGCAGCAGTCCTGTTTGCTGAGTTTGCTGATGTATATTATGAGCATCAACAGGAAATAAAGCAATTGGAGACTCATTTTTAGCGATGGGAAAAGCAGCTCTGATTCCATCAATTTTTACTTTGGAAAAATTAAGAAAAGTAGTTGCCTTTCTTTGCAGAGCACTAAGTAGAAGGGTAAATCCTTTCACTGGGATATAAACTCTAGACATTGATAAAAAGCTGCCAAAGACTATTCCTGATTCCTGTTTGCAACGAAACCGTATTTAAGTAGCACACATCTAGCAGGCAAAAAACCAAAACTAATCATACATGAGTGAGTGACTTTACCAAATGTAATAGCAAATGAGGGTTGTAATTTTCAAACCAGATAGTGAATTGGATGCTGGTTTCCCAGCGAGGGATAGAAACATTTGGGCAAAAAAGGTCCTGAGGGTCGTGCGATAAGGGAGTTGAAGATTAGCATTTTAGCGCTTGTGAGATATCTCATTGACCTAAGACCATCCCTTAAAACAGGGTAGATGGTGTTATGTGGCTAGTTTTATACCAAAGTAATCCGGCATGAAAGAACAGTTGTTTTCTTTCCCATCCGCACTTGAGTCCACAAGCGGGTTCCCACACATCTAAGGTGTACTGGAGGTCAGTTACCAACTGTGCAAAAGAGGGAGTAAAAGAAAACACACTATTATTTCTCTGCCTTTTTGTGTTTCACAACCACAAATACATGATAAAAGATTGTGAGATGTCCACATACACATTTTCGTAAGGACAACAGAAATTCAGTCAGATGTACACAGTGAAAAGACTTTGCTTTCCAGGTTACTGTATTCCTTCTAAAGGCTTTTATTCTTTTAGCTATTCAAAATACACTATGACTAAGTCAGATTTTACCCCTTCTTCTTATTCCTTAAACTGGTTGAACTTCAGGACTTGCTTTCACGATCAAACTGTGCCTACACCCTTACCAAAAGGGCCAATCTCACTCTCCGCCCCATGTCCAGGTACACGTTCCTGCTCTTTCCTCCCCTGGGTTCAGCCTCCACAGCTACGTAGACAGGTAGATACACAGTGGAATAATCTGAATACTACCCATTCAACCCCCCAAAACTAAAAAAAGATTTGTTTTCAACTGTACAGATTTAGGGCAGCTGAAGCTGATCTTAACCCATCATCCTTTCCTTGTCTGCGCACAGGATTTCTGGGTCACCCATGCAGCCTGGGAGCCCACTATTGATCCTGCAGCTGCAGGCACAATGCTTTGGGACCGGCACTCCCAAACAGGCAGAGACAAGGTCAGAGAACACAGAATAGGTGAAGACAATGAGTGGGAACATGCATCACACCAGATGCAGTGAGCTAAGAAAGGAAAGACTTGTATTTCAAGATACAAATCGAAGACAGTGACAGAGGCAGCAATAGGTGAGGGCAGGAACCCAATGATAAGGGGAAATAACTTGCCAGAAGGAAGGAAGGAAGGAAAGAGAGAGCTATGCACAGCCTACACAGAAATGCAGTTTGCTGAATGCAGGAGAAACAGAAGTGAGGAAAAGCAGCCAGCAAAGCTCCTTAGAATCAAAGGTGAGGAAGAACCAGAGAAAGCCATTTGCAGCAGATATAGTTTCTAGTCAAAATAAGGCATGAGAATACGCTGAACAATGTTCAGCTTGAGTAATGCACTTTATACCTATTAAATTTATTCATAGATAGAGAATTATACTCTCTCTGTGCTCCCTCAAAAGTATACACTGACACACACTGAGCATAGCTTCATGTTTAAATTTTCAGTTCTGCTATGAAGGGGAGGTGCCACTTACTCCTCGGTATGTTGCCAGTAAAGATTATGGCCTGACCAAGTCAATTAGATTGAAGTCGACAGGATTTTTGCCACTTAATACTCTTCAGTGTTTGCCTCTCTGTATTTGAAGATTAATGGTCAACATTAAGTAATTAAGAAATGTAGGAATATAAATAAAATGGTGCTGTAAGAAGAGGTTTTTCCTTCAGTTTGATTGATTTCAGGGAAGAAGAGAAAATAATTTGAATTATTAAGAGATAATGAAGATACTACCATTTAGACTAAATTCTTTCTCTTTTTCTCCTAACTTCCAAGTTCACCATTTGGGAAAAGTAACTTTATAGCTAAAAAGCCAGTTCCCTTACCCAGCAAACTTAAGAGTGAAAGATGTTGGCAAATTGTAGTTCCTGTGGGAAAATGAGGCAGTCAGAAGGGCTGAAAAGATCAAGAAGAGATCTCAACTGCATCTTGGAAGAAGGGGGTTTTTTTTGTAAGTTTATTTCCCCTATGGGCAGCCTTGTCTGTATTCTCTCGTGCTTATGCTATGTGATATTGTGATGAAAGGTCACATACTGTATGCTCAGTAACATATAAATCTGGAAGAGGAGAATTGATTGTGCCATTGTCACACTAAGCCTGCATTTCCTGAAAAAACACTGATCATTTTTAAAGATGTCACAAGGCCTCCTTATGACTTTTATTAACGCAATTACCTATTCCTGAATCAGAAATCACGCAAAATATATTATTTCCTACTAACCACATAATTATTCTTTGCCTTCCTGTCAGCTTGGACAGCCTTGCAGTTAGTGGTGGTTTCTGGTGCCAGGAAATTCCCAGCCTGGATCAGCCTGTTGACCACTAATTCAATGTCTTGTCTCAAACGCCAGCTCCTTCAAACACCTCTCTGATGGAGGCAATACAGGACACCTTCCTCCAAGGAAAGATGCCTCCTACCCACTGTCCCTTACGCGTTGGCCTGTGCCCTGCAGAATCGTGCCTTTGCTGTCACGTTTGGATCAAAGCACTGCCAACTGACTCCATATCCTTCTGACAGACCTTCTGTCCTGAGCAGACTCAGCTTTTGCTCCACAAGGGGAAGCTGCCCTTTCTCTTCTTTTTCTTCTTACATCCCCTCTATCATTGCCTTACGGAAAAGCACCACCAAGTCAGAGAGCACCCTTGTCACTCAGATTTTAAGGGCAATGAAAGTCATACTTACAAAGCCTGGAAGAGAGTTGTGACCCTCCCATTTTCAAGTAGCAATCCCACAGCACTGAACACATTTGGGGTGAGCTGCAGGGCTATCCCTGAGGCCTGCACCCCCAGGATGCCCACAGGACATTTCCCTCTCCCAAAACCAGAGGGATCTGGGCATTGGCCCACAGCAGCTTTGTTCTGTCTCTAGGTCATGACTAGGAAATATCTCTGTGTCCACCAGTGTCAATGCAGCAAGAAATACGGTGACTTTTATGGTACAGGTGAAAACACAGAATTAATGAAGTTGCCCCAAGAGGCCACGGCAATTTCCCACCCATTATACCCCAAAAGGCATTCTTCCTTTCCTTCACCAGAAAATATTTCTTTCTGCTTTGTTTTCCTGGGTAAATTGCACTAACAGCAATGCAAATGTAGTCTGTATGATTACAAGCTGCATCACAAAAATCATAACGGGTTAGAGACAGAACTTTATACTTAAATCCCTGTTTTTTACTGTAGCGTTTAAGAACCCAGGTTGTTTAACTAGTACCTTGTGTAACAGAAGAAAGGAAGTAATCGCTCTATACTCTGTATTAGAAATGGACACAAAAGATCCACACAGATCAGATTATTACACAGATTGAGAAAACAGCTAAGAAAAATCACAAAAATTAGCAGTGATCAAATTCCACAGAATCTGTGGATGGGCTCTGCACAGGAAGCAGGCTGAAAAGAGTCAAAGACACACTCAGACAACTGAAAAGAGATTTAACCTGAAACTGGCTTTAAGCAAAGCCACAGAAAGGCAAATATACATCTCAACGTTACTCCATCTATGTGTGTAGGACAAATGTTGATGCTTTTTTGATAATATTTGTTTAAGAATGAACTAAGACATTGCTCTCTAACTACAGCGCATTTATATGCAATCAGTCATATGCTGCTTAAGTTGCAGATCTTCCAAAAATAAGGAAAATATTATTAAAAGCTGAAAGAAAATATTTCAGAATTATATTTCAATAAGCTAAGAAAAGATACCCAGGGCCAAATTAATCTCTGTTGCTATCACACTGACCACAACAGAATCGCATTTGGAAAGTTTTGCCTCAGCTTTGCCAGCTGCATATCTACATCTTACAAAACTAGAAACTAACGCAGCAAGCCACATTTCTGGTTCTATCTACTGTCCTGCAAGTTCATTTGCTTTCACAGCCACTCAAAAGGACACTTTGCACTTCAGTTCTGTCACTGCATAGATCTGATCTGACAGTTATCAGAAGAGCAACGGAGCTGGTGAGGGGTGTGGAGCACAAGTCTAATGAGGAGCAGCTGAGGGAGCTGGGGTTGTTCAGCCTGGAGAAAAGGAGGCTGAGGGGAGACCTTATCGCTCTCTACAACTGCCTGAAAGGAGGGTGTAGCGAGGTGGGGGTCAGTCTCTTCTCCCAAGGAACAAGCGACAGGACCAGAGGAAATGTTGCCCCAGGGGAGGTTTACACTGGATATTAGGAAAAATGTCTTCATAGAAAGGGTTGTCAAGCATTGGAACAGGCTGCCCAGGGAAGTGGTGGAGTCACCATCCCTGGAGGTATTTAAAAGACATGTAAATGTGATGCTGAGGGACATGGTTTAGTGATGGACGTGGCAGTGTTAAGTTAACGGTTGAGCTCGATCTTAAGGGTCCTTTCCAACCTAAATGATTCTATGGTTCTTATACACGAGGACTTTGCTTCTTTGCTTTATGAATGAGTGAAGATATAAAACAGGATCTGTAACAGCCCTTATTCTGTCATAAAACCGCCCTCTTGAGTCAGACCAATGGTCCATTTAGTCTAGTATTATATGTGTAGCGGTGGTAAAGGAGACACTGGGTAGGGAATGGCCTCATAACTTTACTACTTCCTGCTGTCCATTCCCCCATCCTTCCCCAGCATCCAGAACCAGCGATGTTAGTGAGAACATTCCTCCTTGTTTTTTTCAAATTCCCTTCATGCATGTGGCTTTGCCACATCCTTTTGAACCTGCTTCCACCACCCCCTGTGGCAGTAGGCTCCCAAAGTGCTTTCATTTTCCTGACTTAAAACTCTCTCCCACCAGCTTCACCCAGTGCCGCATAGCTCTTGTGTTGTGGGACTTGTGAGAACAGCAAACCTCCATTTCACTTATCCACCGCCTTCCAGATTTCCTAAATTTAATCACAGATCTCCTCACCCCTCTCCCCACAGACTGGGGAGTCCCGGTCTTTGCTAGGGCCTCACACAGGTGCAGCAACACCATGGATCTATCTAGGTGTCCAAGAGCATCTGCCTTTGAATCATACTAGTAAACTCCTTTGTTTATGGCAAAAAGAAATTGTCAAGAACTACCATTTATTACAGTAAACATACATTCAGGATAAAATCCAGACAAGAGAGTAGACAGGCGTAAGGTTTGAAAGGTAAATATTTAAGATCTCATTGGGTTTTTGAAATATTTTTTCTAACAGCATACAAAAAAAATCATCACTCCTAATTATGGACTTGCACTAAATGTACCAATATTGAAAGAATTTTTGTGCTCTCACAGACAGACAAGATGGATTTTAGCTAAACCAGGAGGGTAGAACATTTTCCACAGAAACTCTGGGATAGCTGTGCTCACAAAACAGACAGTGGGAATGGCCATGTCCTGCAGATCCTTTGGGATTAGACTGCCTAATCTGGAGCTGAGTTATGCTGTCAAAGATGATGATACTCAAATACTAGCCTTGCCCTGGGATCGATCAAATCGTAATAAAGATCTCTCAGTCATCACCTTGTCACATTAGGCCTTTGCAATTGGGCCTAACGAGGCATTCGGAACAGCCAGGCTCCCCTAGGTAATGCAGTCACAGTAAAATGTAATGTATAAAGGCCCTCTAATTGAGAGAACCGGTTAGAAATTGTCAATGAGATTCAAATATACAGTATAGGGATTGCAAAGTAATGAAGTCCACAACATTTCAAAAATAAGTCAGAAATGTCCTGACAGGATCTGTGGCAAGGAATAACCTTGTTTAGCCTGATGACAAACATTAACAACATTCTCCACATCACCCAGCTTTTCTAGCGTAAAACATTATTTTGTAAAGCAAATGAGAAACCGGCTGGTATTTTTTCCCTCCCAGATTCCCTGCAAAGCTGAGTGTCTGAACCAATTACACTCACTTTTCAGAAGACATCAGCCTCCCAGGCTGAATGCTCATCTGCCAAATTTTAGCCTGAAAGATATGTGGGGGCAGTGGGGGGGTATGACAGCAAATGTGAATTCCACTGGGGGTTACAACAGAAGCACTGACAGCACAACATCATAAATGCAACTCTGTCTTCCTGGATGCTCCATAAGACCAGCTCTCTCAGTTTCTGGTTCAAAATCAGGAACTGCTGAGATGTGCCGGTTCCAACTATTTCTTGTGTCGCTTGCACTTGGTGTAAACACTTCCCGAGGACTCAGGGCCCCATTCCTGCAAGCTGATGCATGTGAACCTGTACAAGCTCCCATTATCTTCAACAGGGCTTTGCGTGGGTGTAAGGGTTTGCCTGAACAGATCCGTTTGCAAAATCAAAGCCTAACAGTCTGCGCTTAAGTGCATTTTCACCTCTGCTCCTGTCCTCCCTGCAGCTGGGCCTTAGTTATCTCTCCCCCTAAGACATCCCTCCTCTTCAACTCAGTCAATCAGTCAAGGCTCACATCCCAAACTTCTCTGCGCTGAAGTCCAGACTTTCATGCTCCCCCATCTTTTTACTCAGAAGGCAATGTGCTTCACTCAGCAGTTTTTTTGTTACCAGCCACCCCTTCACCCCCACTAAAAGCTCGGTCTGCTCCCCAGCAGATCAGCTTCGGGTCAGCATCAGCTCATCGCAGCCTTCACTCATGAACGAAACCAGGCCTGAATCATAGCTGACATTTTCATGAACTAGAACAGAGCCATAATAGCTGATTCCCCAGACAAGGATTTGACTTTTCAGGGACATATATTTATGCTCAAATTCTATTCTAGAACAAACTTCTTATGGATTTGTTTTTAAACTTAAAAAGCCCTTGTTTGTACTAAACTCTGTAAAATGCATTTCTAAAGAAGAACTATCTGTAATGCAACCAGCAAAACTATCCGTTTAAACCTGGTATAATAGCCTTCACTTGGAACATTTTATTTCAAGGCCAAACTTGCAAAACTACCGACACCATGACACTCAGGATCCTTGACTCTCCTCCATGGTTTCTGAGGCTGGTTTTCACTCCCTTTGTTGCTGTGATGGTGAGTCAGGCTGGTTTGTTGTCTTAATTCAAAAACCTGTTGCTGGAAACTAAATATTTAGTAGAAATTTATATTGTTAAATCTTTTGTAAGGGGCTTGTCTGGCCCCAGTTCTGTGACCTACTTCTCAACAAGTCAATGTTTCATAGAAAGGCTGCGGTTGGAAGGGACCTCTGGAGATCGTCTAGTCCAATCCCCCTCCTCAAAGGGGGCAAATAGAGCAGGTTGGCCAGGGTCATGCACAGCTGGGTTTTCAATATCTGCAAGCATGAGGACCCTACAAACTCTCTGGAGAACCTATTCCAGTGCTGGATCACCCTTGGAATAAAAAAAAAATCATATGTTTAAATAAAATTTGCCGCATTTCAAGTTTGTGCCCATTGTCTGTTGTTCTTTCTCTAAGAGGAGTCTGGCTCTGTCTCCTTTATGCGTCTTGATCAGGGAGTATACACATCGATAATCCCGCCTTCTCTGCTCCAGGCTGAGCAGACCCAGGCCTCTCAGCTTCCCCTCACAGGACGGATGCTCCAGTCCCTTCATCATCTTCGTGCCCCTTCTTTGGACTCACTTCAGTGAATCCATCTCTCTCATACCGGGAGGCTCAGCACTCCAGCTGAGATTCAGTAGTGCCAAGCAAAGGGAAAGGACCACTTCCCTCGACCATTTGCCATCACAAATAAAGATAAAAACCACATAACTGACCCTCCCTCTGATCTCAGTTCCTCACCTCTTCTCATTGAGATCCTGAAAACTCAGGTGACTGGCCCTGCTATACAGAGTTATTTGCCAGTGTATTGACTGGACTGGGGAACTCATGAGGTATTCACAGATGTTGCTTCCATCGAAAGAAACTACCTTGGCATGACGAATCACCTGAGTGTGCACAGCAAATCCAGAACTCCATGGTGGTGGGGGGGAAGTTTGCACATTTCCACACCGTTTTCTCCAGCTCCGTCCACAATTACTCTCATTCCTGAAATTGCAGCTTTTTGTTTCACTGATGTCATCCAATGTTCTTTCAGGATGAGGCTTAACTTCACCTTTTTTTTGGATGGTGCATTTTTCAGATTGGCAATTTTACGAGATATTCTTTTTTTGCACTTCCATGTTTAGAAAGCTGGAAAGAAAGACCCAGTATTGCCTGAGAGGCTCCGTTTATCTCCCTGAATTCTACACAAGCTAGAAAGCATAACTCTACAATCTACACTCTACAATCACTGGGTTTTAAATGTGAGGAGAGCCTGCTTTATTTTTTCACATTTCACTGTAACAGGATAGCCATCTTTTTCAGCTTAAAGTCTCTGTGGGTCAGTAAAGGCATTTGCCCAATTATCCTCAGCAATTACCACTGCTGAAACTCCTAACTACACAGAATGCTTGTTTGCTGAAATGCATCTTTGACGTAATCATTATTAACTTAATAGGCAATTAGAGTTTGCTCCTAGATTCCCGTCTCATAGTTAAAAAATAACGTTAGCAGTAGATTTATTAAAGAAACATGCCTTCCCACTCCTATTATAGGAAATATCACCTGGCTTCTCCATTGTATTTTATAACCAGCCTTTTTCCTGAAGCTTTCTGTAGGTATACATAGAGAGGGGTATATTCATTTAGCTGGACTGTTGCAGGGCTTTTTCAACAAATCCAAATAACAAAACAATCCTTTTCCTAGAATCATAGAATTGCCTAGGTTGGAAGGGACCTTTCAGATCATCTAGTCCAGCCATCAACCTAACACCGACAAAAACCATCACTGATCTAAACTATATCTCCAAGCACTATGTCTACCCATCTTTTAAATACCTCCAGGGATGGTGCCTCAACCACTTCCCTGGGCAGCCTGTGCCATTGCTCAATAACTTAATGCTTACTGCTTTTGCTCTTTTTTCCTGTCTTTGATCCTACAAAACTCAAGAATCACTAGAACTTCAGGAAACCAGTTATCACTAAGAAAAGAGATGTACTTTGAAGCCCTACAAACAGTATCCCCTAGATACGTTTCACCCAGAGAGGTGCCCCACCAGGGACACCCAAACTCCCTTCAGTCCATCTGCTCCCCCCAGGCAGCCCATCCACACGCACATACCACAAAACATGGAGTTGCTTAGTTATACCTTACCTTGGTTCTAAATAACGTCTTCCTGCACCCCCGGGAAAGGTACACACATTATAACTTCTGAGACACATAAGAGGTGTAATAAACTCAGTGGCTGAGGCACTTCCAAATTGATGTGATTTAAAATTCAGAGAAGGGGTGGGAACCCTCAACATGTCCAGCTTTTGAAAAATGCTGAAAGGATTCTACCTGCAGGCCCATAGAGGTAGGAATTAGATGCATTGTGTTGTACACATTCAGATCTATTTCTCTCCATCTTTTCACCTAACAAACATATAAAACTAAAGAAAGTATTGCAATCCACTACTGCTTAACAAGATTGACAAATTCTGAATTTTTCCATCATTTAATTGGTCAAAGTAGAACACATTATAATGCACACTTTGCCATTTTTCAGTGATAATTTTTTTATTCTCCTTTTCCCTCCCAAAACAACAACATAAATTGTATGGAAAAATCTGTATTTATTTTTTTGTAATTACTTTTTGTCTGAGACCAAGTTTCTAAGTGGAAGCAAATTTTTACGTCCAAGTTATAACCTCTGAATAACAACTTATAATGAGAATGCTGACACAATTTTAAGTGGAGTGACATGAATGGCGCCAATATAATGTAGTGAAAACATGTGGGAAATAAAATATTTTGTTCCAGAAGGATATGAAATTCCCAACTCAGAATAAAGTATACGTCTGGTATTTACTGGATTCTACCAAACATAACAATTTTGCAAAACATAGAGGGCTTCAGGGAGTATAGGATTCAATCACAATTCAAAACCTCTTCATCTTGGATACATTTGAGACAACAGGATTCACGAGCCACAGGGGCTAACTCCTTTCCTTCCTCCAGAAACTCAAGTGGGATTTTCCCCGAGTGAATAATGGTAATAGATAAAATAGGAGTTCAGGAAAAGATCTGCCTAGCAGAAGCGTTCAAAAGCCCACATAAAATCCAAAATGTTACAAACCACTTAAAATGATGAACTATGTAGTAACTATGCAGCATGGGAACCATAACCATATACCAAAAAGGAAGAGAATGGGAGTTTATACATCCTTTGTAAGTCAGCAGAGGTAGTTTCGACGCTGACATGAAGCAGAGCCTGAGATGAGCTATTATCATGTTATTCTTTATTAGTTTTTGAGCACTGATGTTGTATTCAGTTATCTGCCAGAGAGCCCTTGTCGTAATGGATTTACAGTTGCAGGCCCTCTGCCATTTGTTCCAGCCAACTCTTAAGTCCTCTCGAACTCCTAATGTCAAGATGGATAAAGAGATCTGCCAACACAAACCCAATGTCTGCACGAAAAAACAGAATGAAGAATTGATACAAGGCTAGAAATACAGAAAGAGTTAATTGCACTTTTGCGAATCACTTACTGTGGGAAATACAGAAAAAGGAAATGTTTAAGAGTGATGTGAATGGGAAGAGATGGATTAGTGAAACAATGGATTAGTCCTCTCTTGAGGACAAGAAAACTGGCACAAAGAACTGCAGGGGACACTTGTAGAGCTCTACCTGGCATCTTTGATAAGGCAGAAGCAGGAAGAAATAGACACGAAAAGCAAAACAAGCAAGAGGGAATGGAAATTGAGTCTTGCAGAGGGCAGGCAGGCATTATGCCTCCTGGGCAAAGAGCGAAAACAGAAATTACGGAAGACCAAATGACTCGCATTTGTCAAGATTTGCCCTCTGCCTTTCTTCCTCCCTGCCCTCACCTGCACGGTCTCACCCTTGGTGCTGACACAGGCGCTCATCTGAAGAGAGAGGGAACACCTTCTCCCCCAAAAGAAAACTACTTGCTCACTCCTGCTGGGTTGTTTTTCTTGACACTTGAAGAGCAATAGCTAGAGGGATAGGACTGCATCTTTTCTGCATCAGTGAGCCACTAAATTGGTTTAGACAACTTCCCCCACAGATGAAGCCCTAATCTGCACACAAAAGCTCTTCAGCTTTTCTGGAGGTCTCCACGATGCAAAAGCATTTTTGCTAGCAGGGAGCTGACTCCCTCACCTATTTCATGGATCCATGCTTGAATGCAAGCACAACTCAAAAGTCGTCTTACTAAATCTCACTTTGTTCTTAGCTGTTTTAGCAGGTATTAATGCCTTTTTCCTGAGGACTAAAATGTGTGAAATTATTAGGAAGATTCACCCTGGTATGCTGTTAGCAACATGGGTTTCCCTGAGGATTTCACAAATACAAAAGCCTGTAGCCTTTTCATACTAGTTACCAAGTCTCCTGTTGTCAGAAATCAACTTCACATCAACACATTTTAGGCAGGAAGGGCCAATTGGTACCTCAGCTGTTAATATTTAAAATAATGCTGACATCTAGTGGCTTGCTGCACTCCTACACGTCCGTGCAGGTCTTAAAGCTATTTCTCTTTGTTATGTCCAGCACAATTTCTTACCCTTCGGAGGCAAGAGGCTCCAGTTGGAAATGTCACATCCCTCCCAGTTGTGCATGAATCAAACAAAGAAAAAGCTTCCTAGTTTTGCAGAGATCATAAATTAAATTTAAAAGGATGGGGGGAAAATAGGACAGGAAGAAGATATTATTCCCCTTTTGTAGATGGAAATTACCATGGGATAAAAGAAATTAGAAGCCAGATGATTAAAAGGTGATGGGGTCAAGACTGCAGCCAACTGGAGCTGCGAAAAAAAAAAAAATAAAATACAACAACAACAACAAAAAACTAAAGAAGAGATCGACTTCCCCAGAAATGTCAGGTGCTTGAAAATTGCCAGATTTGGGGAGCTGGAGCTGAGGCACATTGAATACAAACCCTACCCCAATTACTACCTCCTGAATACTTCCCCCCTATCCCTATCCCTATTCCCCCGGCTGCTCCACACCAGAGCACGGCTGCTCCTGGGCTGGGCAGGGGGGAGACTCTCCAGGCTGAAGCATCTTAAGTGACACATATTCAAAGAGAAGCAGCAGCCAGACCTTGAGAGACCCCAAAGATGGCCAAAGAGGAGCATGAAACCTGTCCAGGGCGAGGACTAACAATGTCATGCCCTGTCTTATCTGGACAGAGAGCTTTTTGTTGAGACACCTACAAGCTATAAATCAAATAAAGCTATACGAGGATGAACCACTTTATAAGCAAGTTCTGCGAAGACATTCGCATGGCTCTCATTTTGGCCCCAGACAGCAGCTCTGCTCACTTTTAACTGCCAGAAAACTGGAAAAATCTAAATAGATACATCTCCAGCCAATGAATATCACTCCCTATACACCCCACACACACTGCATTTGCCTCCTCATGTATTAAAACACAAGAACAGACCCCTTGCTTATGCAGTGCATTTAAATTTTCCAGTATAACTTAAACTTTAGGCCCTTGAGGATGAGGCTGGAAAGCTTTGTATATATTCACACGCTGACTAAATGGTGAGACAGTTCCCTCTCTTCAGAGTTATGCAAAGCCGGTCTGAAATTTTCTCAAAATGTTGGGTTTTGGAAGAGCATTTGGTGACAGAAGAGCATAGGCTGATCCTGCATCTTACCTGGTGCAGGAGTAAAACAGATAATCCTGAGATAAGCAAGTCAGCCTTCCTCATGCTGGAAACTGAGCCATTTTCTAGTGACAGGAGGCCCCGTCATTATGTTCATCTGGAAACAAGTTATTGCACTAGAGATACCCTTCATACAGCTGTTTTTCCACCAAGAAGAGTCCAAAGGGTCTGTTGCAGTACTTTGCAACGGTACCTTGCCTCGTTTCAGAGCAGACTTTGGTAGAAGGCGGCTATTCTTTTTCCTGGTGCCAAGGAGTGCTGGAGTTGACAGGTAACAAAGCAGACAGCAAGACCTCATAGGTGCCATTGCTGCTGCTACCGGTATCCCAGGAGGTATGTCCATTGGCACCGAGAAGCTGACAGGGGTGATAGTTTAGGGGGAATTACAAAAGATTGGACCATAGCAAGATTGCTGATCATTCAGGAAAACCTGCACGTTGTAGGGAGATGAAGTCACACTTCGTGTCGTAAGAAATACCTTATTTCAGAAGAACAGATACGAGCAGAGCCCACTTTGTCAGAGGACAAGCCAAGAAGCCCACATGCAGTAATCCATCTTCACAAATTTTGCAGATTTACAAATATTTTACAGCAGTAAATGCTCAGTTGTCTGAAATGGTAAAGTCCTGAGGCAACAGAGGGACTATATGGAGCATGTGATCTGTGCTGGTTTTCGTCTCATTGCTCTGGGAACTTTCCTACAGGCTGAAACAAAATTCTCAGCAACAGTAAACACATATGTTATTCTAAATAACTTGAACAATGAACATTGTCTTGTTTTAACACATTGCTCAAAGTAGTCATACCAAGACAAAAATGTGCCTGCAAAACATTGGCCAATTAAGTCATCAAATGGAATTGACACAGGAACATTTTTCCTGAGGGCTGAAGACAACTGTTCTCTACTATCCCCAGTCCCATCATTAACACAATACGAGGGTGTTATTTAAGACAATGTTTTAATTTCAACTCTCATTACTTTGAAAACAATGACTCAAATCACTGTCCCACAAAAGTCAAAGTACTGACTGAAGGTTCACGTGTCAAGAAGTGGAGGAAAGCACTCCAACAGATGTTTCATTTCTAAGTGCTGCAAGTGCCTCAGTACTACCGGCAGCCAGCAGCACAGCGCACTCAAACGAGCTTTATTCACAACTATTCGCCTTCATAACCCAACACTTCTCTGAGCCAACTTCACTCGTTTCACAACGGAGTCCTCCATAAAACATGGAGGAGGTTGACGTCTAAAAAACCAAGAAAAGTATCTAGGAGGTTTAGAAACACTTTCAGAACGAAGGATTCCAGCCCAATAATTCAGTGTTATTACAGGCCACACACATGTAGATTTCCAGTTCTTCTACAACAAATACTTGCAATGAGCTTTCCACTCCGCAACAGCCGAGAAATCCCCAATGCATGGACTGAGACTTAGTACCTGTCACAGGTGAATTATTAAGAGAAGTCATTGTTGTGGGGTTTACTGAAAGGACTTATTAATGATTAAATGGTAATTAATTGATGACTGAATGAAAATAAAGTGGTAATCAAATGGTGATTAAGTGATAATTGAATGGTAATTAAACAGTGATTTGACAGTGATGTAAGTGATGATTTAAACAATAATTTGGTGGTCACTCTACTACTCCCTACACTTACTACACTCACTCCATCCTTATAGCTGGATATAAAAATGTCACTAGCATACAAAATACTTTTAGGCCGAGTGTAAAACGCCACTTATCTCACAGCAGCAGTTACCAAACACCAGGTAAAGGGTCTCTCAGCCTCAAGGAGTAACCCTGAGAGGGGAGACCACCACCATGCATTCCGCTGCCGTTTGGGCTCGGTGAGGCTGTGGGCATTTACAGCACAAAGCGATGGACTCATGGTCAAATCCGCCTCGGTGTCTGTGCCTGTGGCTGCTGTGGCCAGTTTAGTTTCATTTTTCTCTAGTCCCAGCTCGGGCTGGTGGTGTTATCTCCTGATAAGATGTGGCCTAAGCTCCTTGGTCACCCTGCTCACCCAGACAGAGAGGAGGCACCCGTCACAGTGCCACTTACAGACTTACAGCACACGCATACGCTGCACTAACCTATACTGAATTATGAGTTACGTGTTGCCAGCACAGAACTTGCATTTTGTAGACACTTACACGGACATTTGTATGAATATTTGTTAGAGAAAATATAAGTGATTAAAAAGTAATTACTGAGGTTCACCCAGAAAAAAAATCTCACCTCTCTGAAATATCACACACACTGTTGGAGATTTATCAACAGATTGCCAAACTGTTTTATAGAAAGGTTTGCAATTCAGATCTTATATACTTCTAATGTGAAAAGCAGTGATTTGAGTTCTTTTATTCTACTTCTTTACACTTTCCATACCTGTTGCATTCGAAAGATCCATAATGAAAAAAGATTTGCTTGGCAACAGAATGGCATTCCCTTAGCTTGCACCAGGACTCCCATCCCACATAGTGCACCCATCGATGATGCCTAGGGAAGTGGATCAGCAATGCCTCAAGCAGAAATGTAACCAGATGCAAAACAGAGCTGAAAAATTATCCAAACTATATATAAATTGCAAAATTAGGAACTTCTTGACTATGTACTAATCACAATCCTCTTGAAGACAAAATCACAAAAACCAGAATGTTTAATTAAAAAAGCTAAATACCCATCCAAATTTGACTTCAATAGAAGAAATACAAGAAAAACTCTAAAAAAGTTCATTGTGCCCTTCATTAGTACAGTAGACTGCTAATACCAAGGCTTTGAGCCAATACTGACCTAAAGCAGATCACACGCGCTGCCCAAAGCACGCAGCTGCCTCTTTGTTCAAGAACTTCACCGGTCTCTTCCTTCAGCCAAGGATGCGACCTCCGTCTGTGGAAAGCCCGAAAGTTCTCACAAAGATTCACAGAAATTCTCGTATTCAGTTAAGATGAATGCTTCAAAGTATCAAAAGCACAAATACAACCACTTAAAAACTATATCGTGGTATAGGTTCAATTAGCTTTAAAAACTTTGTGGTGCTAAACATAGTGTTTATCTAGGCAGACTTCTTTTTTAAAAGAAATCATTGCTTTAACTTGTTCAAAAATATTGCTTAAAAAAAGTGCACATCTGATGAATTCGTGTATGAACAGAAGCAGTTCCAAATTTAAGCTTAGCATTTTTTAACAGTTTTGAGTTTAGTTTTTGCCTTCAAGAAGAGAAAAACATTGTTTCTGGAACACGTCCTTAAAAAGTTCAGAAAATAACTCATTTCTTTAGCTGCACATTTCCCTCTCCTCACCTTTTCACATGGCGTTTCACAACCTTGCAATTTTATAGTCCCGACAGACGCTTTTAAACAGGTGTTTGGACTACAGAGCAAACAGCCTCAGACAGATAACTATCTAGGACTCTAACAAAATCTAGTAAGAAATGCATCTGACCGTGACTTCGCAAGTCCATTTTCAACAGCTACAACTGGAGCATGTTAAAAATAAGGAGTTGCAAAACTCTTTTAATGATCACAGGAAAAAATAATTTCAGCTTCCTGCAAAACAGTGCCAGAAAATTAAAATACCAAGGCAGAACAAATTTATAGGAGTGGGAAAAATTCTTGGATAACTTACCAAAAAAATTGTCCCCCAAACCCCAAATATTTGTTCCCAAACATTTAAATAGATAAACCACAAACATTTTCCACAGGTTACTGGAAATTGGTTTGATAGGTAAAAGGCACGTTTGCTATGGAATAGTAATATAACAGATACTGTGTGAAAACAAGAAAAATATATGCACTTTCCCTGCCCAGTCTCAGAGGAGTGACTCCAGTAAATCAGGGCGAGTAGTTCTCCTGCTACTGAAACAGGACTATGTAATGTTCACCAACAAATTTCTTATTAAAAAAAGATTAAAAAGTAGAGTATATGTAGGGACAAGCACACTGCAAATTAATATTGTTCAAAGGTTTCTTTGAAGAGCCACGAGGGCAGTCTTTACGTCATCATAAATGCTACTCATGTCCTACACGGCACGTCAGGAACTTTTTGGGCTACCCAAGTAACTGAGTTTTCTTTCCATTAACCAACCCATTGCAATCACAAACCCCCTTGATTATAGCAAGCAGGTATCCAAGTGATAGCTCTATTCATTTTTACCCCAGGAACTGTCACACTGTGGTACTCTCCTCATCACTTCAGGGGAAAAAGCATTTGTCCAGTGCCTTCACTGCAGACAATAATCCAAGCTAGTATGAAGAAAATTACTTCTGCTGGGAAGTATCCATGTTGGCAAAGAGTAATCCAACTACTTCAAGTTATTTTATCACAATGCTAAAAAAAGAAATAAATATGAAGACATACGAACATTAATTAGCTTGTGTTAGCAATGGCAGCTACATCTATATCTGCCAACTATCACTAGGACCCAATCATTAAGATATTTCTTGTCTTGTGACAACGTGTGTGTAGCCAGAGACACTTGTGTTCCAAGAGATGGAAGGATGCTTCCAGTCGGAATACAAATAATAGAGGAAATGCAAAGGGAGCTGCAGATCTCAGTAAGGGATGCCAAGTGTAAAGGAGAAGAAACAGCGGAGCTCTGCAGAGCCATTTCATGTCGAGATAGCTAGCAAAAAGCTTCAAAGATCACATAAAATCAACACCACAGACTGCAAAGTTTTATTGCTATATACCACTTAACTTTCAATGTCAAGTAGGTAAGAGTAACCTATACCTCAAATTTGTTCTTAATATACAATGTCATTCACCTCTCCCTCAGATATGGTGTGTGATATTTTAGTGAACAGAGTAAATTCGGTCTTTCTATTCCTAGGATGAAATGGGCTTTATTTTCAATAGCCTGAAAATTATTCTGACACATTAGCCTATTAGTGAAAGTATAAAACATTTGAACTCTTAAGATATGAAACAGTTCTTTAGATAACACCACAAGTACAAGGTTATGTAAAATCTTGCCATTCCTTTACTTTAGCAGTTTTTACCCCACTGACTTCTGCCCAAGTGAACTGATAACTAACAGAAGTCTACTAGGAATGCTAGCCAAGGAGGCATAAAACTTTTTTTTTTTTCATTTAGCCTTATCAAACACACCTAGAGATTTCCAAAAACAGTGTATTTATTTCACCAACTTTTGCAGTTTTACAGCAAGCTCTGTTCACCTTTAGGACTGAGAGCCCACCTCCTTCCAAAGGATAACAATGTTTTTAAGAACTTGAGGCCTCAACTCAACCTCAGTTCCTACCTCATTTACCATCCCATCAATGACAAGCATATGGATTCATTGAAAGCAAAAAGGAAGTACAAGGAAAACCAAATTAAGGAGATCTTACAAAAAATTATAACATTTTTGTTAAATAAAGTGCAATATCAAGGGAACAGCTGTCATCAAGTTAAATTATCCCCATGACTAACGGCACGTCCCTTTGCTCACAAGACAGCATGACTTAACCTTCCCTGATAAACCACCACTAAGCCAAGGACCATTTATTTCACTTCTTCAGCAGGTGTCTTCTCGCTTTTACCTTACAGGCTTGATGCATGACAGGAAAAGCATTGCCTATCAGATTGCTCTTCCATACAAAGTCAACAGAGCTACAGTCAAAAACATACCCTGTAAGTGGACAGCAGTAAATGAGAAATAGGTAGCACATGATGACCCTCCATCAACCCCCCAAACTCCATTTCTTCCTTTTGAGCCATAGTCATTTCCGTTTCTGCAGCTATAAATTGCTAAACTAATCAAAATTACTTGAAGAAAAATGTCAGGTTCAAGGCCACAATCAGTTAATTCACTCCTCACAAATCAGTCACAGCAAGCACGTGAAAAATATATCCTTCCTAAAGAAGCCTACGCTGACCTAACTGAACAATGATAATAAATAAATGGGTGAAAGCTTTTTTTCTACCTAATCTATGGTTACATTTATTGTCAGATCAAAAAGAAACTCCACTGAAAAAGATAATCAGCCATTTTCTTAAGAGTAGCAATTTATGAGACATTTTACTTCTGTTTGATGTTTCAATGTGTGTTTTTATCTGCTGCTTCCATATTTGCATGACACTACTTCTTCTACCATAGTGAAAAATTTCTATCCCTCCGGGCTGCGCAATCAATCCCCCACCCACAAACCTAGGCCAAGAATAGGATGATTAAGTTTTCAATTTTCCAAATTACAACAGTTGCAAGAAACAAACAGCAGTTAGGAAAAACATAAGTTTCAGTGCAGCTAAATTTCTATTAAAAATAACACTATGTCAACTGAAGTCTTCATTTATTTCCAAGTGTTCAAACTGTTATTACACGTATGCCATTTAACGATTTTTTATTTGAACATTAAGGTAATTACAGTTGGAGGGCTCATATTTCCAGTGGCCTCTCTGCAGTCGATACCACCAGAGCAAAACATGAAACATTCCACACGGTTAACAATATGACATTTGAGTTACCAGAATTACAATCATCTTTTTTTTTTTGCTAACAGATCACATAAGTAGTACGTAACTGGGGCATTTCCTTTAACAGAAATATCAAACTTAGTACTTCATTTGTTTAATTTCAATATGAACATCTCTACATAAGAGCAACATTGTACATGACAGTTTATCACACACATATGGTACTTTGGCAGCACTAACTGTGATGTATTTTTCCTCCTAAACTCCATTGTAAATTTAATTTATAAAACATATTGCTAATATGCCCTGCATAAATATCAAGAATCAAATGCATCTTTCGCCACTTCAATGGGAAAAGAAGCAGTGTTTTTATCTCCTATTACACATCCTTTTCATACATGCACAATTTTCTTCCATGGACACTTCCACATGTACCCTAACTACCATTTTGTCTGCAAGAAAATAATCTTTGTTCAAAAAAAACCCTGAATTTTTTTCTCAAATTAGAAAGACTACAGCCATAGACAATTACATGATGAATCACTACCAACTATTTATTTCAAAATAACATTGTATGTGTGAACTTTTTATCAAGGAACAAGCACATCAATCATCTGAGGTGCAATGAATTCTCTCACAATTCAGCTCATCCTATTTTGAGTTCATTTGTGAAACTGACTGGTTTAGTTAGTTAGTGACCTTTTTTGTAAGACATTCATGCATATCTTAAGATTGGCTCAGGTAAAATATATGATATTTTATCATTATTACAGGCAGAAATATAACTGGCCAATGGAAAACTATTTTTAAACACAAGCTAAGTAAAATCAAACTGCCCCAAGTTTTATCAAGCAAAATGGGATAAACAGCTCCAGTAATTATCACCGCAGATTCAGCAAGGGCTTGTCTATACACAGGAACTAATAGTTCTCGATTAACAAATACCAATTTCTTTGAATAACTCCACCGTCAATTTCCACAAGAGAACTAATCACTATATTAAAACTTTTTCACTTACTCCCAAGTGAATGACTTTAATTCTCCACCCTCCTGCACGGAATTATATTGTACTCCGATACACAACTGCCATCCAATGACCTACTACCACAGTAATCTACGTGAGGACAATGTTCCCATTAATATAATCATGCACATGGAAGCTTTGAGGTAAAATAGGTGAAATCTGGTTGCAAAATTTCAGATTTAAAGGAAAAAAATCACATACACATGCCGCAAATAAAAAATACCTAAAGCCTGTCAATAGTCATCTGACGCAATTTATTTCATTTACACATCCGTGAAACTTTAGCAGATATTTCATATTTATTCTATTTGGTCCAAATATCCCTACATGCCTGTAAGAGTCACTCAAAAAAGAATGTTGTGCCTAAAAATGCATCTGCTACCACAGAACATATCTTCACCTTTTTATTCACCCTCAAGCAGTTCTTAAAAACTCGGATTTCCTGAGCTATACAAAAACAGATCTTAACTTTATTTGTAATATGTCAACAATGGGTGAGTTAAAAAGCAGGTGGAGGTATCTGTCATAATATTTAAATTCAATAATACATATTTAATTTGATGAAGCCACACTTCCTCACCCTTCAATACCTATTTGCATTGAATTATAACCTCTGCAGCACATGAACAGCCTGTGTATGGCACTTCCATGCATGTCTGCAATATAAACAATTATATTAAGATATTCCAAAATTAAGCATATAGTAAATCCAGTTTATCTATACAAAATTTAAAAAATACATTAGTTTTAACATCTAATGGGAAAATTAAAGCCGAACCAATTAAGTTGTACATCCAGTACATAGTCTTGAAATGTCAATTTTCATGAAGTTGTTTCATCTTCTTCCTTCGATTAATTGCACTGAGTCAGAAAATTAACTCTTCTCCAATTCCACTAACATACATTTCTTCACGGCAGTTATTATGTGTCAGTTAACTTTGATCTTTCACCATTAACTTCCATACTGGCATGCCCCTTCTCTCACCAAGTTCTACTCAACCATCATATTTTCCCTTCTTCATTGCTTGTGACACCTACCAAGAAGCCCTTCAACTGGGGCAGCATCTAGTCTAATAGAGCTTCCCACAGATAGAAGCTTCTCTTTTATGAGAACAGAAAAATGGTTGACAAGCGAAGTTCGCTAGTCATGATCTGCTATGTACCAGCACTCCACGGTAAGCGCTAAGTATCTTCTGTACAAAAGACAAAACCACTGTGCGCGTGTAAGCCACACAAAGCAAGCCAAGTTAAGTGGTTTGGACAGGCAGTGTGGCCAGGGCAGGAGCATGATAGCCTGACATTTTGGCTGAAGCAATTTTAACCCTGTTTGACTGTTGAACCTGTATTACAGCCTAATTTAAGCATCATCGCTTATGCAATACTCTCAAACAAACAAAAGCCCTACAAAGACAGGTTAACTGTTCTTTTCTATAGAATAACTAGTTAGTATGTGCTCAAGAATGAACTTAATGTAAAACTTGAAAAGGGTACCTAACTAATAACCACATTTGGAGCTTTTAAATACTACCTTACTCTGAGGTATATGTCTATTACTGTAAAAGTTTATGCATCACATTCTAAATCCTAGGGTCCAAGAAAAAGGCTAACTGTATTTTCTAAGTCAAGCAAGCTATAGAAAAATGTGAAGAAATAGCACGTGGCTTGTGTTCAAGTGTTACTGTTTAGCATAACACTTCATGCAAGTAATGCAAAAAAGTCTATATACTCAGGACTCTTTACATCTGAATAAATAGGGTAAATTAGCAAATACAGTATTTAAAACTATCTACAAAAACGTGTTTTACCAAGTATTCACTGTTTGTATCAAGTCTTAAAGCATAACGCTGTGAGGGCAATACCAAAGAGTATGAAAGAAAAGAAAAACTTACATGGGGACATTTTAAGAAATCTTCTCAGAAAATAAATTCCTATTAACTGTTAACTAAACTGAAACTAAACCAAAGACTAAAGCTATTAGGTGGCCTTATCAGCAAACACCTTTAATCAAAAGGCCGTAAACAAGTATGCTTTACATATTATTTGATTTGTTTATTTTACACCATGAGGTGAAAGCATCACATTTCCTTTTAGTAAAGTATACACAAATAGCCTCACTCAGAATACACTTTTAATGCACATAAAAAAAGTATTCATCTTACAAATTGTTTTGCAATCCAAATATACAATAGCTTGGAAAACAATATTTTAGAAAACAAAAGCCAATGTAAAAAGACTGCTTAAAACAACTGAAATGATTAAAGTTTCTGTATGGCTCTGTCTTTACAGTTTTCTTACTGCATCATCAATATCAGAAATCTGTTCCTTCAGCTGGTTCCACTGTTCTGGATTTAAAGAAATACCTGAAACGCATTAAAAATAAACACTTCAGACAAAAAGAAAATTGTGGTGCAAGATCTTGCATAATTACTGTCAAAGGTGGTTTCATACACAAAGTCTATATCATAACTATTAATGCTTGAGCTACTTCAACAACCATCTTAGTTACAAAGTGAAACTCCTTCAGAACACTGCAGTTTAACTTTAGACTTCAGCTTATCTCTGGACAAGTTTAAATTACAAAGAAAACGAGTATGGTGTAATAAATTCATTCAAAAGTATTAGGCTAAACATAGGAAGTGAAATACAGCTCTGGCCTTGATTGAAGCCTTGCCTGATTGAAGCACAAAAGCCCTGACTGAGATGCTGAAAATCATTCGTATTCCTGTTGGCTCCTAAAAGCCACACCTGTGTGGACTGAACTTCTATGCACTTTTAAAGTACATTAATTCTGGGTTTTTCTCCTGTTTCTTCTAGCTCTAAAAATAATACATATTGTAAGTAATGTTTTGGAGAGACTCTATTCCATTCCCTGGCACTCACAAACCAACACAGAAGTCATTTTTTCACTTCGAGTTCACTATAGTTTCTACTGATGTTCAATCAATAATCATTCAGTGACCCACAACCCACCTCCTCAGTTCCAAATTTATACTTCCTCAAGCTTGAGTCCAGGCACACACTTCCTTGGTGCTTTAGTCTCCTCATCCTTCCCCTACAATCTCTATGTCAATTCTATGCAAGTACAGACTCACAGGCCTACCTCTCATACTCTCTCCAGCCAGGCTCTTCTACTATTTACCCCCACTCTCCCCCCTCAGTGATCAGGTTTCCTTCATTGCTTTCTCCCTGTAGGTGGAGCAGGACCTGAAAACAGGTGAAACTTTGAATTCCATTTTTGGGGTTCATCGCCTTTTTTTTCTTCTACCATCACTGTCTTATCAGAACACCACCATAATTTTGAGCAGCGAGCAGTCTGCACGGAGCTACTCTAAGCACCTTTCCACCACTCTTTAGAGTGCAGGTTTCTTTTAGTTAGTTCAGGTCTGCTAACCATTATCAGGGGACCAAAGGTCAAGATGTGCCTGAACTACGTACCAGATGGACTGCAAGCAGTTCAGACCTGCTGTTTGAAACAATCTGGCACAATAATTTAAACAGTTGGATATTTTTTTTTGTTTTGTTTTTTTTAATTATATCAACTGCTTATACTGTTTTTAGGACAGCTAGATCAGCAGCTCGTAAGTGTATCAATGGAACATTTGACTCACACACTGTATAAGATTATTATTAATTTTATCCTAATAAAATTCAGACCCCTTGGCCACATTGATAAACATTTCCATCTACATCATGCAATTTTTGTCACTTGGCCCACCCATTAAATTTCATTGTAGTTTGCCACTAAAATTTCCTATACTTTTGACTGCTACCTCAAAACACAACAGGGTAAAGTCCTTAGAAGTTAGAGTAATCTTTTTTGTTAAGTAGCAACAACAAATCCAAAACAAGAAATTCTCCTCTACAGTACCAGTTCACCTGTTCATACAAACCCATTCTTGGTTGTTATTTAAGAAATGCTGAAAATACTTCTCTAGCTTTCCAAATGTCTATTCTGACTGAGTTAGTTCCTGGACACACCAGAAGAATGTAACAAACCTTATGCTGATTGTACATTAAACGCCTTCAATCTCCAGAGCAGAATGTTTCATACTTACCTCTTTCCTTAGTGCAATATGAAAACCAATTAAAAGCAGACTACTTTAACAGAAGCAACATGACATTAAGCAAAACACTAGTACTACAACTGTCCTCACATCTTCATCTTGCAGGTGGCAGAGTTCTAACAATGGGTCAGCGAAGGCATGTCACAAAAACCAGGTACGGGAGTGGCAATTAAAGGTACAACAGCTAATGCTGTGCTGCAGATCAGAAGCACAGTACCGAAACTTGAACACTCGAGATACTTTCACCTCAACTAAAATCTTGACGTATTTTTTCCAAAATTAGTCACATTAAATGTCTGAACTATTTTAATCTAAAATCTGATAGAAATTGAAGGACATAATTATTTTAAAGAAATTAACATCTTATCACAAACTAGTAAGTTAAATCTTTTCAGTGAATTTTGAAATAAAAAATCCAATTGTAATAGAAGAAAGAAATTGCATTGATTAAGTTAATTGGGGGAGGGGGGAAGTTTAGCTATGTTTATAACTCCCATACCAAACCTGCTTGTATTTGATGCCTTCCTTTCCATAAATGAGAGGCCCATTTTAGGAAAACAGACTCAGGCCAACAAACCTACTTTGCTTTTGTTTATAACCTACAGATAAAATGAATAATTTGTTAACATATAAATTATTAAAAAAATATATATTACTCTAAAATTATCACATAGCAACAAAGTATAGAAATCTGATACACAAAGTTCTCCAACAACCTGCAGACAATGTTTTAATACAAAATAACATGAGGAGAACAATACCTTTTCTGCCAGGCTTCATTTCACCTTCTTGATCCATCCAATATTCTCTAATATCAATTAAGACTTTCCCTTTAAAGTCACGAACACTGACATACCTCATTTTGCCAATCTGTCAAAACACATATAAGGGTCTTTTAGGTATTTTACATATTACAGCATTCACTTTTCCCTGTATCAGACTCAGCTGTGTGACACTGCACACCGCAGCTTATTTTAGACACCAGAGAAAAAACTAGATCAAAAGCTTAATCCAGAGTAGTCAGTAGGCTAATAAGTAATGACAATATAAATGGATGAACGACTTAAAACGAGTTGAGTATTCAATGCTTAGTGCAAAAGCAGCTCTCCTAGAATAAAAATATCTATATTCTTAACACGCTGACTTCTTACAAAAGCCACTAGCTTACTTCATTCTAAAATAAAATTTTATATCTATTATAAACATCTTTGTTGGCAGCAGTTGTAAACAAACAGGGAAAGAGGGAGCTCTACTCCCAAATCTAAATTTCAGTTCATTCCATATACACAGAAAGCAAATCAGATAGTCACATGAGATAACCACGATTTCTAGAGGGGTTTTTGTTTGTTTTTTTTTTCTTCTTTTAACACAGTAAATACAGATGGAAAAGAAAGTTAGCCACCAGCTGTCCCATGCCCACTTCCAAGTCCTCATGGCACTTCGTTGGAACTATGGTTAAAAGACTACCTTACTGTACCAGCTGTTCCAAAAAAAAAAAAAACCACATTTAAATGCATTAAGTTCACCAGCATGTAGCATCGTATGGAATTATTCTGGAATTCCATTTCTGCACCACAGTGTCTTAACTGAATTATGAGGGCTTTTTGGTTTTTTGGGGGGGAAGAGGAGGGACAGTACACATGAGACGACACAGAATGTGGCAGAAGGGGAGCAGTCACACTGACAACACTACAGATGTAGGCTCATTAAAGATCTTTCAGAAGTTGATACAATCTATTGTTCACATAAATCCAAAGTATAATGTGAATTTGAGAATCAGAAATTAGGTAATAAAAACAGTCAAATACAATTCATGTAAGAAGTCCTTCGAATTGTGTATGAACTTTCTCAATATGCTTTACGAAGAAAGAACATATTCTAAAGTAAACAACTTTAAAACAGAATATTCCTCCCTGATAAAACATTTAGTCTTCAACTTCCTTAGTTTACGCATCCTACATTTTGGTATGATTTAAAAAGGGCCCAAACACATCTTACTAGCGTGAAGTCTGACCAGAAAGGTTGAACAATTCTCTAATCAACTAAAATCATCAACAGATGTTTAAGTCATAAACTGTTATTTTAGAAAATAGTTATAAACAAGAATGCTTTATGTTTGCTTAAAGTATTTTTTCTTGTTATGCAGATCATGCTAAATTAACGCTAAAATTGATTTTAAAACAATTAGGACATCTCAAGATACCATAAGCCTGAAGCAGTTCTTTTCCTACTTCAAAGCCTTCTTTAAAATGAACTAGATATTAACAGTTTATAAGATTGTACTTTTTATTGATATATTAAATACTTTCACAATACTACAAATTTAACATTCAAAAATAAGGTATGATGTCACGGTAGCTTAGTTCTTTCAGACGAGACTTGGTACCATGCCCAAGTCCATCAGCACTGCTGGCAAAGAATACTCCAAATAGCCTACATGAACAACGTGTCTTGGTTTTACCCTTTAACACTTCAGTGACTTTTAAGGTCACCTCTAAGAAGCAGCTTCAAGCAGTAATACTCTACAACACTTTTTTTTCCAGGGTTATCAAAGAATACTAGTGTATTGCCAAGTAATTCCAGATTTGCTCTGAGAAATAAAATCTGATACAACATAGCAGATTACAGCTGCACATACAGTTGCAAAAGGGTTTAGGATTTGAATTTTAAGTATGACTATATGTCTTAATCCAACTACAGTAACGCTAGGGCCAATAATGCAAAGTTCACATTTACTCAATCAGTAAGTCTACCTCAAATGGAAACACTTCTACAGGAAAATGCTGAAATTAAGTTAGGTTTTATATCACTGTCTAGATTTCAGCTGAATTTTCATGCTACATCTTGAATGTTTAGTTGAACTCTATGCAAAAGCTGCCACTGCTAAAAGCTTTAAACAGGCTTCTAAAGTACAGTTGCAATTAACATCTAAGGCTTGAAAAGCCTCAACCAAAATCCAGATTTAACTATTTATGTAAAATGATGTTTCTTGATGTTCAATTGCCTGCAATTCTGGCACAGGTTCATTTCTGAACAATTCTTTTTTTCACACAGCAGCTGAAAGTCCTAGAATAATTTCACTGATATAAGGCATCTTTATGTCTCTTTAACTAGTGTTCCAAGGGTTGTATTGATTTATAGCAGTGTAATTACTGCAGTTCAACTTTCAGAGACAAGTTCATATGCCTTTTACTAAATACTACATCTCCTTAGATGATACTATTCTATTGAATTACATAAATCAGAAGACATCAAAAGCATTATTTCCAGGTTTCCGTTTCTTAGAATAAAAAGCACTGAACTGTGTCTTGGTTGCTCTCACAGTCATGCAACTGACTTCCTGTACGAGTTTCAGCAAGCACCTTCTTCACTATTTTTCCTCCTGTTTCCGGTTTGTTTTGATTAAATGGTATACACACTGTGTGATTAGAAACAGCAAAAAAAATCCTTTTTTCTTAGCTGATAACTATATGTATAGCATTACATGGAGCACAATAAAGAATCCTGTAGACAGTGAGATCTGCAACACAGCAAATTGCTTGTGCAAAGCAACACTGCCCACCTAAGTTTCAGAATTATTGTGCTAAACCAATCACCTTTCAAGAGCATCATAAACTTACATATTTATCTTCTTTTAGAAGCCTATGCTAGATAAAGACATTACACTGGGGAACGTAAGACTTTACTTCTCATAAGTTGAAAAGCAAATATGACCCAAACTTTAGAAAATAAATTAAAAAAAAGGAGATGGGGGAGGAGGGACAGCACAAAGGCGGATGACTTTTGAAGTAACAATTTCAGTGAAATGTCTGATCATGTGATGTTGTTCCATTCTGGTGCATTAATATTGCATTCTGACAGCATTAACAAACCTTATCCAAATCAGGCATAGGTAGATGACAGGATTTGTCAAACTAACCAAAGTACATGATGCAGAGCTCACATTGGCTTGAAGTCACACGCAGGAATCTAATGTATCAACACTAAAGCCTTCCACATGAATATGACTGATGTCCTTAGGGCCTCTAGTAATACATTGCAAATAGCAGTAAGATAAATTTCCACATCCCAACTGAACCAAATGATCTAATTCCAAAGTATACTAGCCTACTTATAAAACCTAAAAAGGCCAAGACATGCAAATAAATAAAATATACTTCGTCGCTTACACTGAATTAACTCCCTTCTACTTACATTTATACTATTCTTCATAATTAGTTTCAAGAATCCCATTACACCAACATCAGTCTCAAACAAAAAAAATAAAATGTTGATCTTTATGAAAATGCTGAATCTTCTGAATACAGCAGTCACAATAAGCTCTACATTGAGGCAAGCTGTATACTTTAAAAACACAGCCTGAGGGTGCAGAACAAGCTTTTAAGTTTCACATCATTTGCTGCCGCGCCCACGCACAATATGGACACCACAGAACTTCTGACTGTCCTATGAATGCTTCACAGCCTGATTTCCATCAATTGAAGCCACACTTGTAAGTTATACTGCAAAGTCACTTGCACATCAGAAATCATTTTACTGCCATGGGAAAGCAGAAATGAGAGTTTCTAGTATTACTAATAGTCCTAGAACAAACAAAACCATACCTAAAAAATTAACACACAACTAGATCTTCTAGCATGCTCTCCGGTGCAGGGGGAAGAGAGGACAAGTATCCTCTGACCTACAGTGCTATTTCTACACTGAAACAGTTGCATTTTAGTTAATGCATGTAAGCTGATGTAGCATGAAAAAACACAATACTTCACATAACACAATAAGCTGCCTAAAAAACTTTTGTTGTTGAGTAACTAAAAGGCAGGCAGAGACCAAGTAACAGTGATGTTTTAGGTCAAGGTGACATTCAAATATTTTTTCTGTATTATACTCAACACTGGAAGAATCTTGTTCCGATCAGACTAATAGGAGTCCTCTACTGTCTGTTTTTAGTAACTTTTTATTATCTTAGGTCAAAAAGGTTGAAAGAAATCAGAGCACGCAAATGTTTTTGCTTTTATTTGAAAAGGGTTTGGGGTTTTTTTTGCATCAGGGGAGCAATAAAAATTTTAACCACTTTCCCAAAGGCTGGAATTTCTGAACTTATAACAGACATAGCATAAAGCTTAGACACTTTTGGTTTTTTTAGCTCTAACTGCATTTTTCTTCATTAGGGCCAGAAGACACTACCTCATTTTTCCTACATGGTTCAAAGAATGCCCCAACAAAACTAAAAATATGATATTCTTTCTTCGATGGGAAAGTCCAGCCATTGCCTTCAACTGAAGCTCTCTCTCCCAACTATATATGAAGAGGAAAGTGAGAACTGATACATTAAAAATAACTGCTCTGTATTACAGATCAGTTAAGCGGGTCTTCTCTCTACAATTTTTTTTTGCAATATTACTTTGCACAGCTACAGTCACAAACAATTTCTTTTGCCTTCCTCTGTGTTGGGGCCACCTCATTAGGCACCTCTCCCATACCCTTTCATAAGCTTAAGAATCAACATCTCTAAGAATTTAAGTTCCTCTACAGCCAGCTAGTCAGAAACATTTAGTAAGTCTTGATCCACACCCCTAAACCAGCTAATTCTGAGCTACATATATTCTTGGCACAGCTTTCAGCACACACTATTACTGCCTCGGCTAACCCCAGAACTGGAATACCCAGAATTCATAAACTCATCTTGCTACTGAAAAATGTATATTCATCCCATCTTAAAAACAAGAACAAAGTCAAAAGTTACAATCTTTTTGGATGGTCAGTGAGAAAAACTTCCATCATAAAACAAAGGAACAAGCAAAACTTATTCCAAGACACTGTCTTATAATACAGGAGCCAAGTTGCCCCTGACCTAGTTAAACAGGAATGAAGAGTCCATACTTTGGTTTCCAAGAACCCCTTTCAAGAGCCCCGATTAAAAAACATTTCCATGTAGAGAGAGTCCTGATCGCATATTTACAGTATACTCATGGTTAAGTGCTATATTTACAGACTAAATTACTACCCCAAGAGTTACCGTTAACAAAGATAAGAGGGTTAGATCACTTGCTACAACTCAGATTCTTTCACTCTGCGGAAGCCTGACAACGCTCATGCATCTCATCTGCATGCTAGCATCGTAATCCCCTTCAGCCAAGGCTTCAGGAGACCACGCACTATGCTGTAAAGATTCAGTATAAATTTTACGAAGTGATCTGAATATATGTTGTAACATGTTACCTTAACCAGGCTCTGAGAGTCATCAATTTTACCTGAAACATATTCTCGTCTCTGTTACTGCTTTGCTTAGAAGAAGCTGCACCTTTTGAACTTTCACCAGTCTTTTGTTTCTTTACGGGCTTTTCTGGAGCTGCTTGCTTTTTCCTCTTTGCCTTGGAGCAAGAATAAAAAAAGAAAAGCATGAGCCACAACTCACTCTATAAATTACAAAAAAGTTTCCATTAGAGGTCACAAGGCAGGAATCCAATACTGTATATTTAGACTAGGATTTAAAAAAATAAAAATCTTCAAATGAACCTAATTATGTTCCCAGTGAAGTTTACCATAACACTTTAGCTTTAAAGAGAATCGAATTAGTTCAAAATACATTTCATAAAGCCTACTCTTTCTGCACAGTATTACTGTTGGTTTAGTAGTTTTAATAAAAAATTTAAAGTCTGATGGAAGTTTCACTTCCTTTCCACCATGTACAACAAAAAAATGCAGGACACCTCACAACTCTTCTAAAAAAGAAAAAAAATAATCGATGAGATAATGAAGAAAGGATCTGCAAATCATCTCTGTCAGAGTAAATTATTCTTTTTAAGTCAGCATCAAATCTCTGTCCGCAGCATGATAAATTAAACATGGTTTTAAAACATTCAGACGATATTACCTGTAAATCAGATTACTGCAGATGAAGTTACTATTTCTACTAATGATTATACAGTAACTGTGCCCACTCCAAAAAAAGAGTAACACAAAGATACCAAAAATTAGTCTCACCTGTTAGAACCATTATTGTGGATAACCTTTTTTAAAAATTAACAGTTCCAGCAAATACAGGAGATTATAACAGAAAAAGAAAAAAAGCACCTTACTGCCCACTAAAGCAGACTGTTAGACTATGTCTTTTCAGAAATACATTTCCCTACCAAAAAAATCACCTGACCATTTTCTCTTATATTAAGATTTGACATGACAGAACACCTAATTTGCAAAGTGCAACCAAGTCATGCTCGAACTCAGTAAACAGACTGATTCTTTTCACATACCACACTAAAACACCTGATGTCTGCGTTACCACCTAGCATTTCCTAAAAAGATAAATTCACTGGGTTTTTTTTTTACTTTTTGTTCATAATGACTCGGACATCTATACAAACTTATAAATTAAATAACTATTAAAAATAAATAGGAACACTCAACTTATACATGTAACACAGTCAACATACGTTAAAATTAACTCAAAGACATTCAGGTTGGCGCAGCTTTTAAGTGAAAAACTAGCAGATGGTATTACAGTAAATGTAAGAATCTGTAAGAAACAGAGAAAAAGAACATGCAACAAGATAAGCAAGTGGAACATGGACGACAGGGAAGCTGGAGGTTTTTGTTTTGGACAAGTAATCTGGACACCGAAATGGTGAGGGGCGGGGGGGAGGGGCGAGGGGAGTTTGTCCTCAAAATTAGCCCAAATTCTTGCCACCAGGGGCATCTTATACAGAAACCTTCCACCTCGTGCCACAAAGCAGCAAAGAATTCCAGGAAGGCTTGTGGTTAGATATATATCATAGGAAAAACCCTGAAGAGAGCAAAATGCAACTTAAGAAAAAAAGTTTACTGTAAGATAAAAAGTGTCCTATCCACCCAAAACCTCATTTTGGTTTTTTTGGGGTGGTAGGGTTTTTTTTTGTTGCCGTAGATGTTGGGGGGCAGGGGTGTTTTGGGTTGTCAGATAATCATATGGAATTACATGCATGTTGTGAGATAATGCTCACCTAATTCCTTAACCCCAGCCTGAAATATAAGAGTTAATACAGTAGTAATAAACTGCATATAATGTTCACCTTTTTGTCAACTTCACTATCTGAATCACTGGCAGATGAGCTTGAAGACACAAGTTCCTTTGACTTAGGCATTCTAGGAAGAGAAAAATAATGTGAGAACACTATACACGGAATATGTCCTATTATGGCTAGAAAGCCATCTTCAAACCTGTTTGTAAAGGCTTATCTTATTCATAACCGTCCTAAAGACTTTCCTGCCTTTTCATACAAGTTTTAATCCATGTTGTAGATGTGATCTCAAGCACTCTTCCCTCTTACATCGCTTCCACTTTTTGCTGCAACTTATTAAATGCAGTGTTTTAGTTTCTGAACTGTTTACAAAGGGACAATTTTTCACCAGTTTCATATACCCCTAGATAGGGCAGAAACCACAATGTAAGACATATAATACAGTACTGTCCTCCAGTTTAATTCTTTATGTTACATTCATAAATATAAACTATTAAGGCCCTAGCAATATTTATACTCTTACATGGACAATTCACCCAGTTGGATTTGCAAACAACACGCTACATAATCATCCTCCATGAAGCTGAAGTTTCCACCAATAATACAAAAGTCTGAAAAACACCTCAGTTACAGTGAACTACAGCATTACAATTAATATTTCCACTGCAGCTTCAACACATCAGCCACTGGAGTCTATTCATTTGCCAGACGTTCAACTTCCCTTGAACGCATGCTTGAATTCATGCTGCCAGGTGTGCTTCTACATCTCTCTAGTATGCAAACATGTGGTTAGATACAGCAGTTGCACATCTTGTTTGCTACTAGAAACTCTTTGTAACAAATACACAGCTCATCTGTTCTTTCAAAATAAAAATAAATATCCCAGAGAGAAACTGTATAAAATAAACTACAGCTAGGAAAGACTGAAAAAAAAAAAAAAAGATTAAAGAAGCATATCTTGGGAAAGAAAAAGGAACAGCAGTGTTTTTAAACTGGCAATGAAAAAAACGTATGCAAATGGAAAAAAAAGGAGTCTGAATAACGCTAATGGATCAACGTGGTTCTAAAGCAGGGTAAGTGCTGTCATTAACAGCTTGGAGTACAACGATGGAAGCTGCAGTACCGAAAATGAAACAAGGTATAGGCAAGCACACATAAGCCACGCTGCAGGATGGATGCAAAGGAGAGCCAGAATGGGACAATGTGAAATTAAGCACAGCAGTGACATGACATCGGGGAGCCGAACAAGAACAGGCTTCATACGCGAGGGGCGCGGGCACCATCAGGAAGAGGGAATGACAACATGGAGGAAGGTGGGGGCGAAAACTGAAGGAAAAAGAAATGGGGAGTGATAGGTGTCCCTCGGGAGAGGCCAGCAGGCAGAGCGTGAGCAGACACCGAACACCGGTGAGAGCGAGGGCGGGATAAGAGGGGCCAGGCGAGGTCGAAGGAAAAGGAGAGAAAGACAAGCGAGGGCGAGCTAGGAACACCAGGTAGGCGGATCCCAGCCGCCATTTTCCTCCCCTATTCCTCTTTTCCACGGCTCGTGTTGCCCCCCTGGGGAAAGGCGCGAGGGCCCGAGCAGGGGGGCGCGGGCAAGGACGCCCAGGTCCTGCCGGGACAGGGTGGCGGCCAGAGGGCTGCAAGTAACCGGGGGCGGAGCAGAGAAAAGGCAGCACACAAAAGAGGGTCGGGGGTCGTTAGCGGGCAGGGGCAGATCCTGGCGTGGGGGGAACGGAGCCGAGCGGTTGCCCGCCGCCATTTTCTCCCTCACTCAAATCCTCTTGGCCCCCCCAACATGGCAGCTGCTCCTCCGCAGCTGCTCCTCCACCCGCCCCGGGCCCGCTCCACCGCGGGGCATCCCTCCCGCTGGGCACAGCGGGCACTCGAAGAAAAGGTGCAGCCTTGCCACACGGCCGCCTGGCGCGGCCCTCCCCCGCGCTGCCCGGGAGGTGCCGAGTCCCCCGGACAGCCGGCGGCGGGGGGCGGGGAAGATGGCGGCCGCCCGCCGGGGCGCGAGGCGGGGACCCCCCAACACTCACGTCCTCCTCCACGCGCGGCTCCTCCGCACCACGACAGAAACGGAAGTGACGTGCCGCGGGATCCCCGCCCCGGCCTGCACCACGTGGGAAGGGGTGTGGGGGCGTGGGAGGGGGAGGTGTTTAAAGGGGACGCGGCCATTTGCTATTAGTTCCCGCCCCGGCGGGGCGGGGGAGCGGCCGGCCGGCAGCAAGCGCCTCCCGTGGGACCAGTTCCTCTCCTCACGCTGGCCGAGCACCGAGGGGGCAGGAAGGCAGAAACGCGGCTTCCGCGGGGGCCCTGCCCGCTCCACAGGGCCAGCACAGGGGTGGGCAGCGCTGAGGGGTAGGCGCCGGCGAGGCCAGGCCTTCTACTAACTGCCTGCCCCGCGCTGAGGGGCTGCGGGAGGGGAGCCTGAGTGCTGCAGGGGAACCCTGAAAAAAAACCCCAAAGTCATGAGTAAAATGGTAGTTTTCTTTCGCAGCGGTTCCTCGATGTCGTTGGGAGCCGCGCCCGAGGAGCGCCCTGAGGGTGTGCGATGGCGGCGGCTTTGCATAGCGAAACCGCAGCGCCGGGCGGCTGTTGAGGAAAGCGCCGGTTCCCCTTTCTGCCGGCGGGCGATGGGGGTTCGCCTTCCTCCGGCGGGGCTCCCCTCGGGGCAGATCTGAAGCGCTGGGGGCTGAAGGCTAAAACAATCCCGTCTCCTGTTTTAAACAACTCCTTAAAAAAAAAAAAAAAAAAAAAAAACACCAAACACTCCTTGAAAATATAATTTAACAATCTTGCCTATTTCTATAGCACATGCTCCATCCCGAGTGCCCCGCTGATGCTGTCTTCTATGTGAGGACTCGAGGAGGCTGAACAAGTTGGTCTAAACAAGTGTGCAGCAGCCGCAGAGGTAAAGCCAACTGACACCTCTGTGGAGAGGAGGTGGGGAAGGGTCCTCCGCCCCGAGCTTTGTGGAAGGAGAAGACAGCACTCTGCAAACTGCAATGGGGCAAGCGTGCTGTCGGAGCACGAGTGGGTTCGTGTTGTGTCTTCAAGTGTTAACTGTGTGAGCCTCTGCTTTCTCTTTCAGCTTGCGATGAGATTTATTAACACTAAAATATTACCATAGTCGTATAGCCCCCTTCCTGTACCAAAACGGGGCCTACAGGAGAGATAAGAAGGGACTGTATCAGGGAGTGTAATGATAGGATGAGGGGTAATGGTTTCAAACTGAAAGAGGGGAGATTTAGATTAGATATTAGGAAGAAATTCTTTACTGTGAGGGTGGTGAGACTCTGGAACAGGTTGCCCAGGGAAGCTGTGGCTGCCCCATCCCTGGAGGTGTTCAAGGCCAGGCTGGATGGGGCTTTGAGCAGCCTGGTCTGGTGGGAGGTGTCCCTGCCCAGGGCAGGGGGGTTGGAACTAGATGAGCTTTAAGGTCCCTTCTAGTCAGAACCATTCTATGACTTCACACAAAACTAAGGCAGACTGTTACTGTTTGCTTATCACTGTTGTGACATACTGCTCACCTAATTCCTTAACCCCAGCCTGAAATATAAGAGTTAATAAATAAAGTAGTAATGAACTGCATATAATGTTCACCTTTTTGTCAACTTCACTATCTGAATCACTGGCAGATGAGCGTGATGACACAAGTTCCTTTGATTTAGGCATTCTTGGAAGAGAAAAATAACAGGTCATGTAGTTGTGCTGTAAGGATGGCAGAGTGCCAGTGCTTCAGGTACCCTTTACCAATTTAAAGTAGATCTTTTCTTGTTGTTATCACCTCTAGACCTGTGCTTTTGCTATCATGACGATGCAAGCTTTTTGTAAAAAGTGCAAGCAAACTGTGAGAAATAGGAAGTGGACTCTAGTCCCAATCCGAGCTTCCAGATAAAGCTGTTGTTAGTACAGGTGAAGTGGGGTGGTGGCTGATTGGCCTATGTAGTTTCAAGAATAAACACCTGTTAATAAAGTTTTTAAAATCAAAAGTCTTACGCTTTTTTAAATGCCAAAGATCCCTCTTTGTTAACCTCGGCCATCACATTTCAAGACGGGATATTTCCCTGAAGTCAGCATGAGCAGCTGCAAGTCCTAAGCAGTGCTTCTGAAAAAATACCAAAGGGGCATGGGTAAAGAGATTTTTAGAAGGGATCCGTAAGATCTGTCCAGCCCTCACCATGATTTGAGGTAAACTTTTTTCACTTTCCTGCAGGAAAGCAGGAAGTTACAGAAATTAGAAGTGCACTCTTTTAACTAGTTCTAGGAAATGGGCTGTTTCATAATGTTATTTATTTTGCAAAATGAAAAGAAAAATAAAAAAATATACAGTTTTTACTATATGCCTGGCCTTTGGAAAACAAAACCATGGTTGTTTATACAGAATCAACACACAGTAAATCACATGCATGCAAATACAGTAATTATCACCCCTGTGCAAATATCAGGCTTGTCAAGCCATTTAATTGTGGCAGATGAACAGATGATCTTTTAATACTTAATGCTTAACTTCAAAAAAAAAAAAAAAAGAAAATAGCTATTCCACACAATAGTCTCCACATGAGGAATATTAATTTGAAAAAAACACAGCCGTTCTTTTCAAGGCTTTTACTAACTTTTCATATTAGAATAGTAATAGCAGTTCAGGCCTTTATAATCCCTGTATGCTTTGCTTTCTTATAGGTCAAGGCCTGGTACACAAAAGAATGCTAAGGTTTTAGGAGCATCATATTCAAATCAACAATTCTTTATGCACTTTTAATGAAGTCCTTCAGCCTTTAAATAAATTGAAATGACTAAAAACCAGAGATTTTTCTCCTGGATCTTAATGAGTTAATTTCTCCCACCTGCAGTATGTCCTCCAAAGCAAGGACCAAGTTTCTTTTTACGGATGAATTCCCAAGTAACAGGTCAGTAAGGGGAAGGGAGTGTTTGCTAAAACTGGGAATTTCGTGTTCTGTTTTTCAGTAATGGCAGGTTTCTTTGAGAATTATTCTGGTCATTGAGTACAGTGCTGTTGGAGCTTTTTTGGTAAATTACCCTTACTATATTTTATTCTATCTAAAAAGAAGAAAGAAAAAAATCTGGCTTTAGAAAAGTGGAAAAGTTAGAAAAAGAGCCTTCATTTTTCCAAGGTAAATTTCATGTTACCTTCTGAGTGAGCCATCTGTCCCCCCAAGGGGCATAGTTCACTTTCTGAGCTCTGAAAATAGTTTTTTGTAATGGGTTTGTTCCTCATCAGATACTTTGTTTCTATAGCTGCCTTAAAAGGCTTTAATTTTTTCTAGTTACTGCCTGAGTGCTTCATTTTATGTTACTTGTGTCTTTGAGAAGAATGTTGAAGCAGTAGCTTTTTCTTCAAAGATACATTTTAGCATGCAGATTTGAACAGGAATGCAGAAAAATATACGCTCATGCTTCTGATTGCATAGCATTTACTAACTGCAGTTGTTGGCCCCTCTAGTTACAAATAGTAGAGCTAGTGGGAAACGTGTTTTGGGCCAAGCAGAATGAGGGACAGCTCTTTGAACTTTTATTATTCAGTACTTACTAGTTTAAAAGGTGGATGAAGAAATCAGCTGAGGAAGGGAAGGTTAGCCTATAATATGAACACTAATTTTATTGAAGTGTAAGGAAAGAAAGATGAAGGGATACTGCCAGGTAGTATTTTTGCTTGTTTACTGTAAGTGGTTTGTTTTCGTGTGTGCATATGATGTGTAATTAGAGTTTGCATTAAAACTTGCATAATTTTCTATTATTCCTGGGTTTGGGTGCTGGGTTTATTTATGTTGCAATTTGGTATTCTAGATACTGATAACTTCCATTTGTGGTTTAATAAATTACTTTTATTTATTTTATTAACGCTTCTGTTGTTATGGTCACTGTTTTAAGCCCTGTTGTTAAAAGGTAACACTTTTTTGTTTTAATCACTTAAAATCTTGGTGAAAACATCGGATCTTTGGCTTCACTGCTCAAAAAATGTAATTTCACTTGAAGAAAGTTGATAAGCTGATGAATGTCTTGTCCCTGTGGCTATCTGAAATAATTTTCAGGTGCGAAGATACCGTTGGACTCATACTGATTTTAAACATTTTCCTATCTAGGGCTTTTACAAAGAGAGCACTAAGTATTAAATTACCTCGTCGGGAAATCAAAGTGCAGCTTTTGTTAGCAAGGTCTTTACGGTGTGGGAAAACTTCAGTCCTCTGCTACATCTGCCCTGCCCTCTGGTGGGCACGCAAAGGCCAGCGGAGAGGCTGGTTTTAAATAAACTGGAAGGTTGCCTCTTACCTCTACCTGCTACGAAAACAAACAAACAAACAAACGTCTACGTTTGCTCACTTTTAGTGGTTTACAGAGAAGGTGCAAAACATTTAGAGTTTTCCCCGTTGTGTTTCAACTATGGTTTTGCAGTCCAGTGGTAGCAGCAGCGATGTGCGTCTCGTACATTAATAAATAATAATAAATAAATAGTGGGACTGATGACACTCCAAGTTATACGGGGCTTTCTTCTTCTCAACATATTTTGGAGATCTGCTTTTGTATAGATTTAATGAAAGTCAAGGATTTGTTTTTCTGAATCCTAGCTTGCCATTTTTGTCTGCGATTATTTTGTGTTAAAAGAGAAGCCGCTGCCCAAGTGTTGCCATGCCATCCAAGGAGTCGCGCACGCACCACCTGAGTCTGTCACTGCTTGCACCAGGGTCCCTTTGCCACAGGCGACCCCCATGATTTTTGGTCTGGGGTCTTCCTTATTGGAGTCTTTTTCTGTGCCCAGGCAGGCCGGCTGTTGACTGCTCTTACTTTGTCGATGTGCAGTCTCTGCTGACGGGTGTCGCCTCCTTATCTCCTGGTTTGCGCTTCTTGTGCAGCTGAGCTCGCTGTCAGAACGTGGGAAACTGAAAAGTCCCCGACTTGGGAAAAACACTGCCAAAATATCAGTGTGTTATTGACATTTTCCTCATACTATAAGACTAAACACAGCACTGTACCAGCTACTAGGAAAATTACTAAGAAAATTAACTCTATTGCAGCCTAAAGGCTTCAGCAAATCTGGCTACTTATGCTAAGTCAAGCTAGGCAAACAGCATACATCACACCATTTTATAACCCTAGGTAATTTATTCTAATTAAAACTTACTTATTTAAGATAAACAACTAATAGCTTGCAACACATTTAACTTTGCACAAATAGAGTAGTTGTATTATTTAATCCCAAATTAAAGTTTTGCATTCCATTGTATGTTTTCTTTCTGGAAATTCTTGGCTGTTCTTCTGTAATTCTTCTGTAATCTTAAGAGGAACAGAGATAGCGAATTTTCTTTTTCATATTTAAAAAAAAATGTTTTGAATGTTTCGATAAAACTTTTCTGCCTTTCTCCCTCTGCTGTATGATTTGCTCTTTATCACTTCATTTATTTTCCTTCCAGTTAAGGATAGAGAAATCAGTGAAGTTCAAAATGCCCTAAAGGATCTAATCTGAATTTATTACTGTTTCATTTTGAAGCAAATCTGATACACATGTCTTAGAGAGATGCAATCTTGTTTTATAACCCACTGAGGTTTTTTAAGTATAGACTATGAATCTGATCCTGCGAGCCAGTAGTAACATAAATAGATGTTATGCAATGGTGCACAAAGTCACCGGGAAGCATCAGGTTCTTATTAGGAAACTGCTGAGGGAAAGACTTGTATAATACCACTGGGTTTTCTTCCAAGAAAATGGTAAACCTTCTTAATTTATTTTTTTTTGGTCACACTTAGTAAGTGTGACTTTTCATAAAGTATGTTGTAATCTTTTCAAAGCGATATGTGCACTGAAGACTGAATATGCAAAATTCACCCAGAAAAGTAATCTGAAACTTCTGCTTAAATTGCAGCTAAATTGGGCTGCCAAATGGGAGCTTATGCTCAGACATGCCCAGCTTATGCAGGGCTCAAATCACAAGATACAGGGTGGAATATTTGAATTAGAACTACTAGCAATTATGCAGATGAAAGAATTTATAAAACCTAAGACAGAAACTGTATTGTGAATAAGAAAGCTTTTTTTTCCCCTCAGCTTGTAGAGCCAAAGCTTGAAAAGAGGATAAATATTCCAAGTTTACCTCATCAATGAAGAAGGAATAGGCAGTTGCAGACCTACACGCTTGCAAAATATAGTTTTAGGAGTATAGTGTTAAAAGGTGCGTGAACATCTGTGTGTTTATATAGATGCTTGTATTTTTAATGATGTGCATTTAATACAGTATATTTATCAGTATATTGGAAGGTTTATGACTGAAAAAACTTGAAAGACAGTGGAACAAAGAAAACTTCCATTTCCTTTTTGTCCAATACCATGATCCAGTGGTCCAATTATGAACACTTTTTAATAAAAGTGAGGAGAGTATAGATATCTCCCATTTACGTATCCTGAGTCCATTGAGGTTCTCGTGGCAGAGGTCATACCCTGTTAAGTTTTTCTATAGATTTGTGTAGAGCCCTCTCCCAAAGTACTCTTGTATATAACTACAGTATTAGGGCTTTTGTTTTTATAAGCAATAGCAATTAAATGTCTTCACCTAATAGCTTCTTTCTTCACAGAAAAACACTTTGAGTGCAAGCATACCACAGGGGTTGGAAATTCATTCCGTTTCCTATGCAGGTTTCTTTTCCTATTGTGCTTGATTAGGATAAGAATGAACAAGAGGTACAGTACTATTTAGTTCCTATGCAAAACTAATAATAAAGATGAACAAATTATGTTTAGTGAATGGGCAAGGGTGTTTGGCATCTTAAGGAGCTGTACTTCATATACAGCTGCAATAATGTAAGTTTTAGATGAGAAATTACTCTCCTCTTCTCATTTGTTTTATGAACAGCAATATCTTTGTTGATGTCTTACTGCTTAAGACGACCACATGTGCTTTTGTGATGACTGTGAGAGATCCGAAGCGTGGAACAGTAACGGAAGATTGGCGACGAGGATTGTAAACACACTCAAGTGACTTGCACATGGGGTGCTGGGAAACACACATATCACACTAATTGTTTAGTCTTACATGCTTGCCAAGTAGAACATCTGCACTTAGATAACATAGGCCTGTGATGGATGTAGAGGAACCTTATCAAATGTGCCTGAGATTACTGTCCTGCTATTGTAGAAGATCAAAGCACAGCAGAAAACTACGCCTGCTTGAATCCTTGAAATATAGGCGAGAGCAGCAGGTTTGGACACTCTCTCCCTGTCTCACTAACAAGGACTCTTTTCCTCTGCAGTACCTGCGTTCCTGCTTGCGTGCCTCTGCCTGGGTGCTTCTTTGGAGATTCCCTGGTCCACAAGGTATCGAGATTAAATTTGTTCTTTGCCTTTCACCCGTGGTTTTGTGGTTGTTCCTGCATCCTGCCTGTGTTGGCTCACACACTAAGCAGGGGTGTTTTGAGTAGATGTGGCTTATGGAAAACAAATACTTCTAAAATGATCACTTTGTGCTTAATCCATAAGTGTTTTATAAGTCTTGATTAGTTTATGAAAAATGCACATCACAGCGCAGGCAAAGTACACAAATGAGGTGCAAGTATTTAAGGACTTAAGTGTTGCTTTGTTCAGAGCTTTGAGCAGCACCTGCTGCTCAGAGGGAAGGATCGCCTCGAGGTGGGAGAGTCATGGGGAACAGGTGCAAATCCACCCACTTGGAAAGGGAGTTTACTGTGCTGGTTGCGGTTTTTAGGAGCAACCTGATGGACTGCTGCTGCCTAGAAACTTCACATGAATGGGCCTTATGCGGGTGAAGGCTTTACTTCACGTGTGCTATAAGCACATGGGAGCTACTGCAGAATTAATTTGTGGACATGGATCAGCTGTGGTGTCTGACAGGTCAGATGATGGGCTTCAGTTGGGCGACAGCAGCATCGCTCCTCAGGTGCGCGGCTGTGGTGGGGCAGCTGTGGGCCTGGATGAACCTGGACGCTGGTTTCAAGGGCAGACAAGTCCTGGGTCTTGTTGTAAACTCTGCACGAGAGCACTAACTGCAGCTGCTGCCTTCGAGCTCCCAGGCCTTGCAAGAGTGATAACTAGGTTGCTGCTGTGAACGTCAGGCTCCAGCTTGGGAAAGCCAGTAAACACCAGCCTGCGCAGTACGGGTGTGGGGGAGAAACGCGGGCAGGCGGCAGGGCCCTGCTTCACCGGCAGTTCTGCTGCTGGAACTGTGGTGTATGTGCCTTTGCAGCCAAGAATGAGAAACCCACCCTGTCTTTGCAGTATGAATCCACGGGCCGGGGTGAGGAACCGGCGGTAATGGCGGGAGGGCGGCCAGCCGTGGCGCCGGGGCCTCAGGACGAGGGACTACAGCTCCCAGCAGCCTTTGCACATCCCGCGCATGCGCAGGCGAGGCAGCTCGCGTAAAGCTCGTCCCCGCCGCTTCTGCGGGCATGGGGCGGACTACAACTCCCGGCGGCCCTTTCGCACATCCCGCGCATGCTCACGGGGCCGGGCCGGCCGCAGTTCGCCGTTGTCGCCGTAGGTGGGTGGGTGGGGGGAAGGGAGCGAGCGCGGCGGCGGCGAGGAGGAGGGAGGGGGGGGGTGAGAGTTGAGAGTTCAGCCGCCGCTGTCGCAGCCAGCTCGGACTCATGATTCCCATATGCCCGGTAGTTTCGTTCACCTATGGTGAGTAACGGCGCTCGGTGTGTGTCTGTGTGTCCATGCGCGGGGGGGAGGGCGATGCGGCCCGGTCGCGGCGGCGGCTGCAGGGCGGGGGCGGGTGGGGGCGGTTGTTCCTAAGGTGCCGTGTCTGACCTGGCGCTCCTGCGCTCTTTCTGTTCCTTGTCTGTCTGTCCCCTTCCCCCCCACCCCCCCCCTTCCACCCCCCGCCTCCTCCCTCCCTCCCCCCCCTCCTGCCGGGCCTCCTGTCATGGCCCCGACCGCCGCTGCCGCTGCCTCTTGGTTATCGTCGCCACAGTGCCCAGCCGGCTGGGAGAAGATGCCAAAATGGCCACCGGCAACTACTTTGGATTCACCCATAGCGGGGCTGCTGCCCAGTATAGGTAACCACCGCGCTCCGGCTCCGCCCCTCCCGCTGTCCGGGCCCGCAGCCCCCGGCTTCCCCTCCGGCACCGTGCCCCTGATCGGGATCTGCCGGCCCCGCGGGGGGAGGGATCGGGACTGCGCCCCTAACCCCGCGGGGCTCTCAGCGGCACCCCGCTCCTCCGGGCCGGTCGTGCCTGGGAGCCTGCTGCTTGTCCGCCCCGCCCGCCGGTGTGTTTTCTTATCCTCCCTCCGTCCCCGGTGGTGTGAGGGTGGGGAGGTGGAGCTGGGCACCAGGGAGGAGGAGAATCGGCGGCAGCATCAGGTCCCGAGGCCCTTAAATTAAAATGGCCACTTGCAGTCAACACCACCAGCGAGTTACCGCCTGCCGCCCCCGGGCCCTGCTCCTCCCTCAGCTTCAGGGAAGATGGGGCTCGCCCCCCAGGTCTTTGCCCCGACTTATGTCCGTGTGGGAGGACAGAATCCTTTTTGACATAGGTTAAAATTATATGAACCCAACCTATGGGAACCTGTATGGATAAGGGGGGGAGCTGAAGCACCAGAAAATACAGGGAAAGCAATGTTATAATCAATGTCTCTAAGAAAGTAGAGAAGGTACTTTCAGGGCCAGGCACCTTTTAAAAAGATTTCCTACTTTGATATCCACTTGATGGCTTATAGTGGAGCTTGGGGACCTGTAACTGTACATATCATATAGACATGCTGCTATCTTTGTACCTTTGTAGTTTTTGTGCATCCAAATTGTGTATCAGAATGTTGAAAAGTAATTGGTACCCTCTATTGTCTCACTTTTTCTGAAATCAGATTACTTAATTTGGCAAAAAAAAGATATAATTGGGAACATCTTCACATTTTTGGCTTGTATTGGAGTAGTACCTTAAGGTCCACATTTGAATCTATGTTATTCATTTCATAAATCTGTAATTAAGAACTCCTTAACTCATAGGTCTTGGTTAATGGGAAAAACAGAAGAATAAAGCAAATATATGAGGGGTTATTAACAAACGAACACAGATGTGTGCTGCTGTTAAGTAGCTAATAAAAATTGCATACCTGACATAGTTTCAGGAATATAAGGTTTTATGGAGGTCTTGGAATGACTCCCAATCTATTCTTTCTATCTATTTTTTTCCTGGACGTGGACATAAAGTACATTACATTTCATTTACTCCAATGTTTAATAGTTAAAGGAGAGGATTAAACTTAGCTAGTCTTCTAGTTCTTTTAAGATGAGGTGTTTGCAGTATGTTTATGTTTTACTTGACAGTTATAGTGAAATTTGAAACTAGGTTGTCTTGGGGTATGCAGGAGTTTCTCGATTATTTTTTTTTGTAAGTAAGTACATTATCTTTAAGTGAATATTTAACTGAGATTCATATGTGTGCAGTTTTAAAGTGGAGGTGAATTTTGAAAATTATTATTCCTTTTATTGTGGAGCTGAGGTGGTCTCTAGGCTTACGAACCTGAACAATTCATTTGAAATTTTCATTTGAATTGCAATATAAAAGTGTATAGTTGGAATAACATTCAAGTTCAAAACTTGTCTTCCTAGTTAATCCTAAATGTGTTCTTGAGCAAATGGAAAAACTGATTGAAAGAAGCTTTTTCCTTTGCTATCATAAGTGCTAGTTACTATTTCATTTGCTATCAGTAAAAGACTCTACATTCTAAAAATGTAATTGGTATGTTTACCACATTTGAAAGTGAAGAGACACAGCAATCAGTGTTAAAGCGGTCCTTTCTTAAGAATTAATTTAATATTTTGAGGAGAAAACACAGGAGTCACTTAAAATGTCTAAAAGAGATCTTACCTTCATTAAGCGGACTTGGCAGGTGCTTAGTAGCTTGTTTAGAGAGTGCTACAAAATGTATATTCTACTCCAGTATATTTGAGAAAGAAATGGTCGTGGCAGGGGGAGATAGTAAAAGATTTAATATTGCAACAAGTCTTCTAAGATTGTTACCAGTATTTGAAGTAACAGTTTATACAATAATAAAATTCTTACATTCGTAGAAACCAGGATAATAGATAAACAAATGGATGTTTGTCTGCATAGTTAATACATAGGTCAGCTTCATAAATCTACCAAAAAGTATCTCAAAGTATGAAACTGTTAAAACCTCAGCTGGAAACATGCAGGAAAAAAAAACCCCAAACTTTGCATCATGAAAGGGAGAGTCTAAACGGTTTCTGATAAATAATTTCAAAGAATATTATAGAGTAGACTACTTCAGTTGGAAGGGACCTACAATGATCACCTAGTCCAACTGCCTGACCACTTCAGGGCTGACCAAAAGTTAAAGCGTGTTGTTAAGGGCATTGTCCAAATGTCTCTGAAACACAGACAATCTTAAGGCATTGACCAGCTCTCTAGGAAACCTGTTCCAGTGTGTGACCACCTTCTCAGTAAAGAAATTCTTCCTAATGTCCAGTCTAAACCTCCCCTGATGCAGCTTTGAGACATTCCCATGTGTCCTGTCACTGGATCCCAAGGAGGAGAGCTCAGCACCTCCCTTTCCACGTCCCCTCCTCTCTCCTCTCATCCAGATGATTGATGAATATGTGGAGCAAGACTGGACCCAGTACTGACCCCTGGGGAGCACCGCTAGTTACAGCCTCCAACTAGACTGTGCCCCTGATCACAACCTTTTGAGCTCTGCCAGTCAGCCATTCTCAATCCACTTCACTGTCTGCTCACACTTCCTAAGCTTACCTATGAGGACCTTAAGGGAGACTGTCAAAAGCCTTGCTGAAGTCGAGGTAGACAACATTCACTGCTCTCCCTTCATCTACCCAGCCAGTCATACCATTCTAGAAGGCTATCAGATTGGTCAAGCATGATTTGTCCTTGGTGAATGTGTGTTGACTACTCCGGATAACCTTCTACATACTTAGAGGTGACATCCAGAATGAGCTGTTCCATCACCTTTCCAGGAGTGGAGGTGAGGCTGACTGGCCTGTAGTTTCCCAGGTCGTCCTTCTTGCCCTTTTTGAAGACTGGAATGACGTTGGCTTTCCTCCAGTCTTCAGGCACCTCTCTTGTTCTCCGTGACCTTTCAAACATGATGGAGATTGGGTTCGCAATAACATCTGCTAGCTCCCTCGGCACTCGTGGGTGCATCCCATCAGGGCCCATGGATTTGTGGATGTTGAGTTTGCCTAGATGATTTCTAAGCCGATCATCCTTGACCAGGGGAGAGTCTTCTTTTTCCAAACTCTCTTCTTACCTCCAGGGTCTGGAATTCCTGAGGGCCAGCCTTAGCAGTAAAGACTGAACTCAGTAACTCTGCCTTCTCTGCATCCTCCATCACCAGGGCACCCACCTTATTCAGCAGCGGGCCTACATTTTCCCTGGTCTTCCTTTTGCTACTGATGTACTTGAAGAAGCCTTTCTTGTTGTCCTTGACAGCCCTTGTCAGGTTTAATTCCCTCATTGCATCCCTGCATACTCTGACAACGTTCCTGTATTCCTCTCAAGTGTCCAGTCCCTTTTTCCATGTTCTGAAAAATTCCTTCTTCCATTTGAGTTTTTCCAGAAGCTTGTTGCTCATCCATGCAGGTTTCCTTCCTCCTTTGCTTGATTTCTTACTCATAGGGATGCACTGATCTTGAGCTTGGAGGTAAAGATGCTTAAATATTAACCAACTGTCTTGGACCCCCTACCTTCCAGAGCCTTAACCCATGGGGTTCCTCCAAGTAGGTCTTTGAAGAGGCCAGTCAGCTCCTCTGAAGCCCAGGGTTGTAATTCTGCTTTTTGCCCTGCTTCTTCCATACAGGATCCTGAACTCCACCATCTCATGGTCACTGCAGCCAAGGCCACCCCCGACCTTCACATCCCCAATTAGTCCTTCTTTTGTTAGCACAAGGTCCAGCAGCACAACTCTCCACTTGCATCAAAAAATTACCATCAGTGCTCTGCAGAAGCCTCCTGGACTGTGTGTGCCTGGCTGTGTTGCCTTTCCAGCAAATATCTGGGTGGTTGAAGCACTCCATGAGAACCAGGGCCTGTGATTGTGAGGCTATTTGCAGCTGTCTGTAGAAGGCTTCATGAATTTCCTCTTCTTGATCTGGTAATCTGTATGTCTATGACAGTATTCTAATTTGCATTAAAATTAGTGGAGGGGCAACATGTTGCAACTGTTGGATTCAAGGAAATAGCTTCTTTAAGTCAACAACTGAAAAGATGATGAAGCTATTGTTGGCATAGACATCATTGCGTCTTCCAGTGATTGTAGTTTATGTGTGGCCATGGTGGATCATTTAAATACTCTCCCATCCTTCACATGAAGGATAAATTAAAATTTGTCCAAGGAATATAGTCTTAAGATTAAGTACTGGTATTTGAAGCAGTTAAAAAGGCCAGATTGGTAGCTGCTCAGGTGTTGGATCTTGGATTTGGGAACTTTGTGAGTACCCTGTGCAGGAGTTGGTAATATATTTACTGTTGTAACAGTGTAACCAGTATGGTTCCCTGAATTGGCTAGATGAGAAAGGAAATAGATGTCTGTCTTTATTAGTTCATAAATACTAGTTTTCATAAAGCGCATTCATAATCTTAACTCGTTTCATATTTAATCAAAGGCAGCAAAAGAGCTAAGTGCCCTTTAAACCTGTAAATAATGGATTAGAAGTTTTCTTATTCCTTTCAGTGTTGTCACTGCAAAAAACTTCCTGCTGCCCGCTCATTCAAAATTCTTTGTGTCCACTACCCGGTAATAATACCATGACTTAATGAGGGTAGCATTAGATTATGCAAATACCGATACAGGAAATTTTTCTGACTATTGCAATACATTTACAATGTGTGCTTTCTGCTGGTGGTGGTATTAGGGCCTAAGGTTATAGACCTGCATGCAATCAAACGTCATCTGTCACTTATTTAAGTAACTGTATTCATTCACCTATTTAGGAGCCTGAAACAAATGTGCAATTTGATTATACTAGTCTTCTTTTCTTTGTGTGTGTGTGCCCTGTACGTCACCTGAACCACTGTGCGTCTGTTCAGTTTGAGACGAAGAACCTAATATTGCTTGTCTTTCATGTGTAAAAAATATTAGTATTTCTGATTCAGTACTGGAGAGAGGCATAGTTATGCTTTTATTCTAAAGTTGGCTGACTGGAATGTGGGAATGCTGGTGGAGAGATAGGGGCTTTGAGAAATCTTTGGACAGACAAGTGTGCAAATGTGGTAGTCGTGTGTTAAGATTTTGGTTTCTGTTAAAAACACAATCTTTTAAGTGTCTGAGTTTCATCTTAGTGATATTTTTACCACGTCCCTGCTCTAATGAGACAGGTCACAGGTGGGAGATTCTTGGGTAGTTAGGAGTGTTTTGTTAAGTTTGAATTGCCCTCAAGTAGTGTGAATATTACAAAGTGTGGCGAGCCTTCACAGACAAATGCAATTCTAGCAGTTTAAGTCCAGAGCACACCACAGTACCTGTGAGTTTATGGTAAGATGCAATCTTCTAGGCAGCCATATGGAAGTGAACTCTTGCAATTATAGCTGGTTTGGCATGCAAGTGCAATCCGTGATGTTACAGGATATTTGAGGCTGGTGCAGAACGGCAAAGGAAGGTGAAGTGCTGTGGATGGATACATTGGCTATTGAGAATTGTTTAGGGGTGGAGTGTTTTTTTTCACATTTGCTAATACTTCTAATAAACTTCACTTTTGTCTTCAGTCCCTGCCCCAGTTACCTCCCCAGCCAGCAACTAGGACCACACAGCCGCTTGCTCACCCCACATTCTCCCCAGAAGGGTGGGGAGAAGAGGCAGAAAAGGAGAGGAAACTGAAATAAACAAGTTTATGTGTTGAGATAAAGAACAGTTTAATAGAACAATAACAGAAAAGGAAAATAACAATGATACTAATAATAATGACAGGAGTCACTCTCACCACCCGGTGAATTGGCACTGTCCTGAGCAGTGATGGTGAGTACCCATTCCCCGGGCAACCCCCATTTATGCACGTCTATGGTATGGAATATGACATTGGCCATTCCATCATTCTGTCTAGGCTCCTTCTCAGCTTCTATAGGAAGCTGAAAAAAGTTCTTGAAAAATAGAACCAGCACCTGGCAACAACTAAACCAGTATGCATTACTGACATTCCTTTCATACCAAATCTGAAACACAGCACCGCTAGAAAGAAAATTAACTCTGTTTTATCTGAAATCAGGACACCTCTTGTTCAACTAGATACTGTTTTCAAAAGTACTCAGTCTTTCAGAGACGTTAGGGCTGTAATCCACACAGACCTACTAGCCCAAGCTTGAAGTATCACTAAATATAATTCAGACTTGAACTAGTGGATGACAGGAAGAAAAGGACAATACTTAGCAGGACTTATGGCTCATTCTGAAGGGAAACGTACTACTAGTCTTAAACTTACGTTGAGAAAAACATGTGTTCATCTTACAGTATTGCGTTATACACATCCCATGCGAAAATGCATGGGAAATGAAAGTAATCATAGTTTTCTCATAGGATGAATCTACCTATATTATAGTATAAAAACTCCAAATGCTTGCTTTCTGCAAATTTTATGCCCATGCTGTCTTGAGTTGCTTTATATATTAAAGTATATGCATTTTTAGTAAGAGACTTCACTGAATATGATAGAGCTGTGTGGTGCTGATTGTCTTTTGTTCAGCCAATGTTACATCTTAAGTGCTCTCCTAAACATGCTGTTCTAGCTTACTTAATGTATACAAGAAGCCTCCAGTAAGCTACTGCCATTTATAAAAAGATTTTGATGGACCTATTTTCAAATCAGTGAGGTCCCACTCTCAAAGGAGGTATGCCAACATTAGAAAGGCAGTAAGGGGCTCTGGGTTTGTTAACATGGGCTGTATGCCAGCATTGCAGTTGACTAATGATGGGGAGACAGAGGAGGTGGTGGTAATTGAGTAGAAAAGGTGCCTCACTAATCAGAGGAGCCTTTGTCATTTTTAGGAAGGCAATCTGCCAACTAGGTGAAATTTGTAGCAGGCTCATGTCTTTAGGAACCAAGCACTTGGGGAAGCTTTTCTCTTAATGGTATAGTTATGCCCTTTGTAGTTGTAACCTCGAAATGGATCGATGGTTGTAGGCCTAACTCTGAAGTGTTAAATTACGTGTAAAATTTTGTCTCCTACTAAAATGCCACAATGGTAGGTTAAAGTGTAGTTGCATTATTGTTACTAGAAAAGCAAAGTACTAGTTGAAGGCAGGAAATACAGAATGTTTTAAGGATTGAATACAATTTTCCATACTAGTGAAGTTCATTTCCTTTTATAGAGAACTTGCATTTTGTAGAGATTTAGCATTTTTTCTGTTTAACGTATTCACCCTCACCAAGTTTGCTGATGACACAAAACTAGGAGGAGTGGCTGCTACACAGGAGGGTTGCGCTGACATTGAGAGGGACCTCAGCAGGCTGGAGAAATGGGCTGCCAGCAACCTCATGAAGTTCAACAAGGACAAGTGCAAAGTCCTGCCCCTGGGGAGGAACAACCCCTTGCACCGAGATGCGCTGGGGATCATCCAGCTGGGAAGCAGCTTGGCAGAAAGGGACCTGGGGGGTCCTGGTGGACACCCAAGCGGAACAGGAGCCAGCAGTGTGCCCTTGCAGCAGGGAAGGCAAATGGCGTGCTGGCCTGCATCTGACAAAGTATTGCCAGCAGATCCTTCCCCTCTAACTCAGCACTGGTGAGGCCACACGTGGAGTGCTGTGTCCAGTTCTGGGCTCCCCAGTACGAGAGAGACTGGACATACTGGGGAGAGTCCAATAAAGGCCCACAAGGCCTTTGAAGGGACTGAAGCATCTCTTCTATGAGCAAAGGCTGGGAGAGCTGGGACTGTCTAGCCTGAAGAAGAGAAGGCTGAGGGGGGATCTTCTTAATGTCTGTAAGTACCTGAAGAAAGGATGCAAAGGGGACCGAGCCAGGGTTTTTTCAGCGGTGCCCGGTGACAGGACCAGAGGCAATGGGCACAAACTGCAACACAGGAGGTTCCCTCTGCACATCAGGGAACACTTTTTTACTGTGACTGAGCACTGGCACAGGTTTCCCAGGGAACTTGTGGAGTCTCCATCCCTGGAGATATTCCAAAGCTGTCTGGACACAGTCCTAGGCAGCGGCTCAAGCTGCTTGAGCAGGGGGGCTGAACCAGATGACCTCCAGAGGTCCCTTCCAACCTCAACCGTTCTCTGATTCTGTGATTTTGACAGGGAAGATGTTTGTAGTTGGTACTTTTTCAGGCAAATGTAGCGTCTCAAGCTCGGTTCTTTTTGTCTTGTATATTATCATTGTGGACATGGATGTTGACTAGACTTGAATAAAATCCATGTTTTGATGATGAAGAAAGCAGTACAGGCAATGGGCTGTCCGTTGTGTGAGTAAAGGAAAGCAGATACGGAGCACATATTGCATCACTGTAGAGACGCTTGCAGTTATATTGCGATGTACGGTGAGGAAAACACTGCGGAATTTAATTGGATTTAAATCAGGTTGTGAGACTGTATGCGAAGATTAACAAAGCAGCAAGGGTGTACTGAAAACATGAGGATGTTAATCTCAGAGGTGAGTTATTGATAGTATATGCTTTAGATATCTAATAGCAATCAGTATTTTTTTGTTTGTAATGGTATGGTGCAAGGATGTTTTTAGAAACAAGGAAGAGGAAGGGAAAGTAAAAATTGCTACAAAGCGCCGTCTTTCTCAGGCCTTATGTAGTTAAACCGTAGCATGTGTTACTCGGAGCTGCTGAAATTTAACAATTCAAGACGGGATTGCACATTTGCATGCCTTCAGGCCTCTCCTTGGATTCTTAGTGAATTGCGTTACAAACAATGTTTGTTTCACAAGATTGTAATTATAGGAAATAAAAGTTTTCATTAAAGTTCCAAAAAAACATATTTGGTCTTCATCCGGATTTTATGCCCGTAGTGAGTGACAGGCTGTAGAGAAACAGAAGTGAAGCCACTTCTAAAGTACAGCTTACTGTAGTGTGATATTTCATTTCACCATTTTGTGCTGTTTATTGTCAAGTGTGTTTAGGAGGAGAAAAGCTCGCTTTATTATTATTTTCTAGTTATTATTATATTATTTTTGCTTTGCCCAGGTTCCGTTAACACACTTGAAACTTCATCTGACCAGTTATTCAGTAGTGCCCCTTCCCAGGTTAGGATCTGGAGCAGCAGCAGATTCTAGTGCCCCTCAGTTTTTTTAGAGTCAGGTCATACTTGTCTCAGTTTTCACAGCCCTGAAAGAAAAACTACAAAACTGTATTTTTTGCTATTCTGCTACTAACAGAATAATCTTTGAAACCTTGAGAAATCTGGCAGTTAGGTCTCTACGAATATGGTCTCCTTCATGCTAAAATTTTCAAATGTTCTTAAAAGTTAGAATTCAAGAAATAAGTCTTAATTAGTGGGGATTTTTTGGTTCAAAACATTTGTATTTTTAAAATTATTTTAAGAGTAGCTCAAATGTTATGCTAAGCTAGCCTGAAAATCACTTCTTTAAATGAAAAAAAAAAACCTGCAAGAACTATATTTTACAAAAAGAAATGCATGCTGGTGTTTTCATACAACTTGGACAAACGTAAGTGTTCAGGCTAGATTTTTTCCTGGCTAAGCATCTACGTGGAATTATGCATTTTTTTAAAGCCGTACTATAGCTTAATAGATTTTGTGGTGTAGAATCGGGCAGGGAGATCTTCATAATTCTTTGATGCCTCGGTGTTTCCGAGTGGAGACTTTGCAAATGAGAAAGAGATTTTTACACGTTATACTGTTTCAGAATCATAGTACTGAGTATACGCAGCTACGTCAAATGTTGATACGGTGAAAGCAGCTGCGGTGTTGGCCTTATGTCCAGCTTGCAAAGTACCAGGGCAAAACAGGCACCTGTCTTGGGAAAACACACTTTCACTTAATGAACAGCAATGTGGACAAAGCTAATTTTTGCTGTGTCCTTTGCTCTGGGATGAGTTCTGCAAGATCGTGAGCCAGTGTGTTCCTTCACACCCCAGAAAATCAGACTGACGTGGAGCTGGAGATGAGTGTGGAGAGAGATACATGGTCACAGCTCACTGCAGTCAGTCTTGCTAGTAGGTTTAATACCGTGATGGTATTTCATAATACATGGCACTTGTTCTGATACTAATGCCTCGGAAACGTTAGTATTTCCCATCATTAGTGTCAGAAGAAGTTAGAATAGGCGTTATTCAAAGATTTAAGTCAAAGATATTTTACAAAAAATACTTACCTCGTGCACTGTAATACAATAATTGGGAATAAAGAATTAATTGTCTGGATCTTGAGGTTACTTAGGATGTGGAAGATGAGGGCAAGCTAATTATACGCTGGGGCGTAAAACTTCTGAACAGAAGGAAGCTTATTTGGGAGGAGGAAGCAAAGAGCAGGGGGAAATAGCGATATGCATGTAGTAGTTTAAAGCAGGTAGGGAGAGACTGGAAATGACCTTGTGTGCTTGACTGAAACATCTACAGAACCTGGAGCAGAACAATTGAGTGCAACATGTAGACTGTAAACTGGCTCTGACTGGGATAGTGAAAATGCAGTGAAACAGAAATTTGAGCTGGAAGACGAGCATCTAAGAATTTGTGTTGTTCTTAGAAAATGGAAATCAAAGTCAGCGTGGTGGGGAAGCACTGTTACCATTATGAGCAGCTAAAGAAGCAGGTGTCGTATGAATAAAACACATTCTGTTGGAATGAAAATTTCTGGTGGAAGAGGTAATATCATAGCACTACAGCAGAGTAAGAGTACTATTTGAAGCTGCCAAGTCCTTCACCCGTAAGTTCTTAAACCAAAGAATGATGTTTATTTTGATAGTAAATTAAAACACTGTAAGAATTGTAATATGAAGTTACATTGAATTGAATGGTCACAAACTGGGTTTGCCTTAAGTAAATGTGGGTCTAGAGCTCATCTGCTTTTGAAACCAAAGCTTTTATAAACTAAGGAAAAAATTATTGACAGTGCGGGTGCTCAAACACTGGAACAGATTGTCTAGAGCAGTCTTGCAGCGTCCATTCTTGGAGGTGACGGGAACCTGACTGGACAAAGCCCTGAGAAACTTCATGTAACTTCAAAATTAGCTGATTTGAGCACTGGGTTAGAAGAGATGACCTCCAAGTCTTTGGTCGAACCTAAGTTGTTCTGCGATTTGTAAGCTTCACCTAGTTAATAAAGCCAATTGGACTGAGTATTTTTTCATATAAAGAGAGCTGGAATTCACTGAACACAAAGATGCTAATAGCGGTATTAAAATTTACTTTGCGGGAGAGAAGAATTGACCTACAAATAAAACTGGCTGTTACCTGGTCAATGCGTTAGCTTCTCTGCCTGCTGTGCTGCAGTACCTGTTTGCATGTCCTTAGCCCACAGAACAGACGGAGTAATTTGGTTCAACTTTTTCCCACTCTCTTAGGAGATTAAGCTAAACTGAATTACTTTGTTGTGGTGAAGAACGTGCCTGTGGTTTGTTACCGTAGCTCAGCTGACATACTGTATTTCATTGTTGCTTTAATAACTTGATCACGTGCCTAGATCTTTTGGACTCTTATTTATTGGGCCTAAGTTGAAATACTTGATGTGGAGCAGTACGGAAAATTGTTACTTAAGGTAGAGATTAGTAAAAGAATAGTGTAGAAGGAGCTGGTGGAGGTGGTTAGTAGAATTAGGAGAGTGATCATTAAATAGGAGTAATTGCAGTGGAGTTCCCTAGGGATTGGTTCTGAGTCTTCCTTCGTATTTATATTAGTATGGCATGTCATGATATTTGATGCAAGGGAAATATTGTCAATGCATGGGTAACTTTACAAGAAGCTGCTTTGAGGAAGCTAGGCTGTTTGGATAAAAAGCACTGTCTGGAGCAGAGTGGGTCGAAACTTCATCTGAACTGATGCATGCAGTTCTTGCCATCTGCAGTCAAGAAAGAAGAATAGGTAATACTAGGATAGGCACACAGATGAACTGCAAGAAAGATTAGTAGAATAAGGAGTCTGGCAAAATAATCTAGGAGGAGGTAAGTTCATCTCAGCAAATGTGATGAGGCATGTCATGGTTTAGCCTCAGATGGCAACAAAGAACCACATGCCGCTCGCTTGGGCCTTCCCAATACGGGAAGAATCAGAAGAAAAAGGCAAAACTCTTGGGTTGAGACAATGGCAGTGTAACAGAACAGCAAAGGGAACAAGAAAAAAAAGAACAACAATAACACAGATAGAGGAATATACAAACATGATTATGGAACTGCTGCTCACCGACTGGACCCGGCACACCGGCGGCTTCCTGCCCCCTCATCCACCGTTGGTCCCTCTTCACCTTTCCATTCCATTACCACCAGTGAGTTGGCATATAACGATGGTGCGCTTTGTACAAACTTCTGCCACATAGGCCTTGTGCATTGGACTTCATCGGGGTCTGTGGGTCTGTCTGCATTGTCCAAGTCATAATAAATCATCTCCCACATGGCTAATTCTCTCAAGTACGGGATACCTCTTTCCGTGATAGCCCACTTGCTTGGGTGGCATACATCTTCACTGAAGGGGTACCTCTCCCTCATGCCTGACAGGAGTCTTTTCCAGAGGCTGAGGGCTTGGGTCTTCTTTCCAATTGCCTTGTCAATACCGCCTTCCCTAGACAGGGATCCCAGCTGCCTGGCTTTCCTACCCTCTAATTCCAGGCTACTGGCCCCGTTATCCCAGCACCGGAGCAGCCAGGTGACAATGCTCACCTGAAAGTCAGCTAAAATCTTTCCGCATATCCCGCAGCTCACTTAAGGATAGGGATCGGGTAATTATCTCTGGTCCTGCCTCTTCCTCCTGTTCTCGTGATGGCCCTGGTTTGTCATCATCTCTTACTAAGCGAACTGGTTTCTTCGTGTACTTCTTCTTCTGTACGGGGGCAACTGCCACTGGCACGGGTTGGTTTCCTGGTTCAGACACGGTGTCTGTCGCAGGGGTTGGAGTAGCTGCAGTGACTGCCGCAGGGGTTGCAGTACCCGCAGTGCCTGTCGGTCTGGTTTACATGTCTTCCTGCTGAGGGTGCCGCGTAACACTGAGCAGTGCCTGGGAGATACCGGCCAGGGCCCAGCACAGTGCGGGGAGTTGTGCCTCTCTAGCATAGCCACAGCATTTTCCCTTCGGATATTCTACTACTCTATCAGGGTCCTGTAATTGTTCAGGGGTGAAGTCCCAGACCATGGGAGGTGAGAAGTTCTCTAGGTACCTGCCCATGCTCTCCCACATGCCGTGCCACCCCTGACTATCCAGCCTCGGGGCAGATCTCTGGGCGGTAGTCTTAAATGGTTGTTTAACCCAAAGCAAGGTCTGGAACACATTCAGGAGACATAACACTAGGAACGTGCTGGTTTGAGCATCCCAAAGATATTCAGAATTCTCAAAAGCTGTGGTACCTGGCCTGAATGAGAAAAGGGAGGCAAAAGAGCTGGGGAAGGTGTCCCCCCCAGCTTCCCCCACAGACTGGGTGTAATTATTAATAAGTTCTGAGAGACGGTGCCCAATGTATGGACAGGACAGCAATACCACATAAATGCCCCAAAGTAACTCTCTAACAAGTGATGTTATCATCTCATAAGCCGATATTGCACAGGACAGTAGAATGATAATCCTCATCCTTCTCCCAGAAGTAACAAAAATCATCGCAGGGAGTACATAAGCCATATAGGAATTTACATAACACAGCCCTGAGAACAAACCAAGCAACATGGTGACCAGCGACTATTTACTTAACAAAATAAACACATACAACACATTCGCTTGTTCAAGCTCTGGTTGGATTCTATCATTATCTGAACCCTTTGAGCCCCACGTTGGGTGCCAAAAAGGACTGTTGTGGTTCAGCCTCAGACGGCAACAGAGAACCATGTGCCACTCTCTCGGGCCTTCCCAATATGGGAAGAATCAGAAGAAAAAGGCAAAACTCTTGGGTTGAGACAAAGGCAGTGTAACAGAACAGCAAAGGGAACAAGAAAAAAACCAACAACAATAACACGGACAGAGGAATATAGAAACACGATTAAGGAGGAACCGCCACTCACTGATGGACCCGGGATGCCCCAGCCCGCTCCAAGCCGTGGCTTCCTGCCCCCGCCCCTGGCAGCTCAGGGTGGGCATGGCTCACATGGCATGGAATACCTGTGTCCTGGGGAGAATTAACTCTGTCCCCGCCAGAACCAGGACAAGGCACTAATCGCCAAACAAGGATAAAAACTCTTGTAAGTTAAATGAAGAAGTTGGCACAAAAATCACTTTATGTAAATTAATTACATGAAAGTGTCCGGTCATATTAATGTTAAAAGGTTTTCAGTAAGAGCACAGGGAAAAAAAGGAATGTCATAAATTTAGAAAAGATGTCACCATGAATTTCTGTAACATAATGTAACATAACTTTTAAAAAGGAAGAAGCAGTCAATTCTAGGATATTTTGCTTTCAGTCTTGCAAACTCGATCACTAGCTCTGCATGATGTTGCAGAAGCAAGGGGAACAGGTTTGCTAAAGTAAACATGGTCATAGAACTGTATTAGCCTTAGAAATCAAATGATTTGGGCTGTTAATTCTATACCATGATAAGGAATTTTGATACAAAAATAGCACAGAAGAAATTAAACTGTCTGTACCAGAATCTTGTTAATAGTCCTGCTGATAAGGATCATAATCTCTTCACAATATTAAATACTGAAAGCCGTCAGGTAGCTTTAATTATGTATATTCTGAGAACAAAAGCATTTCATTTGATAAACTAACTGGTACTGCTACTTCATAGTGTATTGTGAGCACTGTATCCTGTTTTGTAATTGTAATATAAGCACAGTTTCATGAAACTTGGAAAAGCCAAGTTAATGCTTCCTGGACAGGTCCCTTTTTTTTCTCCACTTCCCATTTTTTTCTGTTTCTCTGCATATAACTTACATGGGTTAAGGCACTCCGCAGACTTTTTTTGTAAGCTCCAATGTTCCTAACATTTTCACCATGTTAGGAAACAAGGCCAGAAAAAAAAATCTCATTGTTGTCTGCTAGATTAATAAGTTAAATCAGTGCACTGAATAGCTTGAAGTGGATGGAATAGGATGGCATAGCCAGGTTCAGTTTATGAGAGGAGGCGAGAATAAGAGTGGGGATAGGGTGGTGCAAGACTTTCCTTCACGTCATTGGATTGTTGATATGTTCAGCTGCAGTGTGCTGTTTTCTCAATTTAATGTGTTTTTGGGAGATATATATGATAATGATAATTACCTCATAATTTGTGAATATTTTACACTTCTGTACTGTTAGTTACATAGGTAATGCAGCCTAATTTTGTAGACTGTCATTCACTTTTACCATCCTAAAATAGTCTTTCTGAATTTTCTGATGGAGTCCAATTTCTCACCTTAAACTGACAAAACAGAGAATCTTTCTATGGAAGTCAAGTAGGAGGAATCGTTTCAAGCAGTTGCGGGAGCTACACCAAAGTGTTTTAGGTCTTTTCCTTCTACTGTTATGCTAAGAAATTTAAAATAAAATGAAGTGTAATTGTGAGTGCAGCTCACAACTGAATTTAATTTGGATGGAATGCAAGTGGTCTTTTACGCAATCAGGGGCCTATGAAGGGAAGAAGGTGGAGTCCAGGCATGGAAGTCCAATAGTAATAATTTCTTTGTTTCTGCTGCAAGAATGTTTTGGGTTTTTCGTATATTGAAGTGAATGGGTTCTGCTGTAATTAAAATGACAAAATCATTTTTTTTCTAAAAACAAATACAAATCAAGAAAATTTACTAAAGACAAGGGAGTTATGGAAATGTCTTTTGCAAAATAATAGTAGGTATAGTTAAAAGGTGCTTTGTTTCTGGCAGTTATGTCAGAAAGAATATTGCAGACTTCAGGAAAATATACTGTAACTTGTTCATTTTTGTTTTGAGCATAACCATACTGCAATTCCATTGTGACACTGAGTATGTTTGCATCGAGTGAGATTTCATTTTTCTGTTTTCTTCTGAAAAACAGGGGGTACTACTTCCTTGATAGGCATGGGGTTGGTTTTGAATTATCTTTTAGTAGTGCTATGGAGATATGAAACCCTGTAGAGATTCTTAAGTATTACCGAACAACAGTGCAGGAACTGTACTAAAAAATTCAGAATAATCACTCAATCCTCACTTCTTATCATTGTTCCAGATAGTGATATTTTGCCCAGTTCTCTTTATTTGTTTAAAAATAAAAATAAATATTCTAAGCTTCTAATCATAATGCGCAGTTACACATCAATATAGGACAACATAATCCGCAGTTACACATTAGTATCGGCAGTAATATTAGTTTCTGTTCAAATAATTAGACCTTTGAAGACATCATTTTTTATTTCCACTGTTCATATTTACTCACTCTTAGTAAATAGGACATACTAATGTCCTACCTGCAAATTTTAGAGACGCAGATTAGTCTCAGCACATGCCTGGAAGATGGCCAGAGCTCTGGTAGCAGTCTTCTTACTCGATCTTCTCTCTGTTCTTTTGATGCTTCATCTTGTGAGGCAGTGGACTTCCATACGAGTGAGTGGGGCCAGCTTTTATAATTCTAAACTTTTGTGGGAGAACTTCCCTATCAGAGGTGTGTCTTTAAAGTGTCCCTGCATTAAGTGTAAAAGTTCTGAGCTAATTTTCATGGGAGTCTTTAAAATCTCATCACTTTTAATGTGGCTTATTGAAAAACGTCATGCAAGTGGAGGTCAGTAATGAGCTTTCAGAGGGCTAGTATTTTTCTTAATTTGGCAGGTATTTCAGTTTTATTGAAGAACTACTAAAGCACTTAAAAACTTGTTAGTCATGAAAAGATAACAGTTTAAGACTTCCGTGTTATTTTGAATGAAAGACTTGTGTTCCACTGCTTGGGAGAGAAAAGACCCAACACAAACGCCCCCCTTGCTAAGAAAGTAGTCAGCTGTATGATATGTGTACATCCACAGAAATTTCAAAATGACACAGCCTTTAAAATGGGGGTGGAAGAGAGGTAATAAAAGCCATTAAAGTGTATGCATAGATAGATAGCTGCTCCGGGTCTGTTTGTAGAACAGACAAGTATTAACCAGATCTGGGATTTTGAAACGTGTAGGCATTAGCTTAGCATGTTGGATTAATCGCTCACTGTCTTTTTTTCTAATACAGCCAGCAGCCAGCTTCGGGTGTAGCCTATTCCCATCCAACTACAGTTGCTAGCTACACTGTCCACCAGGCACCAGTGGCTGCGCACACTGTTACTGCAGCCTACGCTCCTGCAGCAGCCACGGTTGCGGTGGCCAGGCCCGCTCCCGTGGCCGTGGCAGCTGCCGCCACAGCCGCTGCCTACGGAGGCTATCCTACAGCGCACACAGCTACGGATTATGGTTATACCCAGAGGCAACAAGAAGCTCCGCCACCACCACCTCCTGTCACTACACAGAATTACCAGGTGGGTTCAAAAAAAAAAAAATTAACTTGTGTTGTATGATTTTTAAATGGTGCTTTAAAAGGAGGAGGCCTGTTTGGATAAAAGAATGTGATGATACTTATATTTTTTTTCTTCTGTGAATCACAGTTTCAGTACAACACAAATTACTTAGTAGCGAAAACTGATAAGATGTGAAGTGATTGCAGTCTCATATGGCCCTTATAGAAGATTATTAGCGCTAGCAGTGCAGAAGCTAAGATTTAGACATTCATACAATAAGCAAAGAACAGATGTTTGCCTCCAAGTGATTTTGTGAAACTGCTGCTGAAAAGAGTAGTACTGTCTTGTCTCAGCTAGCTGAAATGTCCGAGTGGCATGCAGTAAGCTGGGTCATGGAAATGATGTAGCTGAAAAAACTGTTCCAATGAAAATTTTCAGTGGAGGTAGAAGTGGTTCGCTTGTCAGATTCCTGGTTGCTACAGGAGTTCTAGTACCAAACATATGAGGATGGAAGATCACCCTAGCAGAGGAACTACCCTTTCGATAGTTTTTGAGTATTCTTTGTGAGATCACTGCCAAATGTCACGTGACTACAGGCTTCAACAAAAGGGGACTCTTTGTCTGTTTTCTTGGATATTGAAATAGTATGTCTTTTAATAATTTCTTATCTTTTATTCCTAAACTTATCAAGGTGTTACCTAGATTCTGATTTGTATTTTGGATTATACTGTTGCTGTGTGTTCTCGATTCTTTTGTACAGCTTTGATAATTTGTTAAATATGGTAATGAATCATAACGTAGGAGGCTTTCCAGTAGCATGTGTACTCCTAATTTACGAGATCAGTTATTAGATGCATCCAGATAAAAAAAAGAATCCCCTAAATTAAATAAAAACAATTCCAGTTTACAGAGGTTAGATGGAAAAGAGATTTTATTCTTATATTTCTTGGAAATAAAAAAAAAATTGTACATTTCAGCAATAGTAGTTCATGCCTTGCTACACCTCAGTTTACGCTTTACCATAAATATAATAAGGATGAGAGAATATATGTACGCCTTCTATGCTTACTAGCTATCCTCTGAGTTCTAGAGGTGTCAAATGGACTAGTTGCCATGCCATTATAGACTAGATATGGTTCCCTAATGGACCGGTTGATACACGAAAAAGTAGAAAGCTTTAAAGGTATCACTTTCATACTCTAAAAAATATAACCAAGATAAGTATTGCTAATGATGGGATTTTTAAAGCCAATGTAGTGTCATGTTTGTAAACTTGTGAGTTTATTGTGGTTTGTAGAAATTAACTTTTCGTGAAGATCTGTGGTGGTTTTTTGCTTCATATTTAACAGAGATGTAATCTGATACAGTCATTGTGAGAGACTAGTGAGAGTACTGCTTTTCATTAACAAAAATAGTTTGGTAGGGATAGTGATTTAATAGCTGGAGGTTAATTCCTGTATTAAGTCTGCAAAGGACAGTCAGGGTTGTTTTCAGGCCTGAAGTATCTGTAAACATGAATTTAATTTCTTTAATGCATTTATTCGTATATACTGTATCTGTGAACTATTTTAAATCTACTTTAGTAGACCAGAAGAAAATATGTTGTTTCTTTGACTCTGCTAATTACTTTTATTACTCCAGATATATACTTAAAGGAGAAATTTGCTGTTTTTTCTATTCTGAATTTTTAGGATTCCTATTCTTATGTTCGATCTACCGCCCCAGCTGTAGCTTATGACAGCAAACAATACTATCAACAGCCAACAGCGACTGCGGCGGCTGTGGCTGCTGCTGCCCAGCCTCAGCCTTCAGTAGCTGAATCGTACTACCAGACAGGTGGGTGGCATGATTCAAACTGCTGTCATTATGCACAGTCTGTGTGCTACTTTAACACCTTAAAAATAGTTTTTGAATATTTCATGTTATCCAGATTTCTTTTTTTCTTTTTTAAGTTTTGTCATGTAATCTCTGTCAACGTGTGCAAAAATTTGCTGCTCCTAGAACTTGAACATTGTCGTGACTTTGCCATAAGTAGCTATCTCTCAGGTTTGGATTGTTATTACATACACTTAGAACTTACTTCTAGGCAAATTTCTTGTTGGTTTGTCCAGAAACCTTGTTGAAGTAGGTTCAAATAGTGAATGGTGGGTTTAAATGATATCTTGCTTAGAGAGGCTCTTTTTTAAAATTGTTTAGTTACTTAATGTATGTAGTTCTTTAATTATTGGTATCATGATTGCTGCAAAGCATGGCATATATCTTATTTACTTTTTTTTACTTTAATTAGAAATAATAGTAAAGTGTAGGTATACTTTGGTTTAGTGTACTCTAGTAAAATCATTGAATGAGAAGGTTGTTTAAAAACACGGCAGAACACTTAAAAATAAATAAATAAAACTGAGGCTTACTGGTGTGAGCTATGACATGATTAACCAGTTTTGTGATAGATGCATGGTACATAATGCATAACCATGACTGTAACCATGCTGATTCCCTAGTGTATTGTTAAGTATCACTTAATATGGCTTGCATTTTCAGCTAAAACATATCAATGTTTGTACACTTTTATTTTCTGTCCTAATTAGCTCCAAAAGCAGGATATAGCCAAGGGGCAACTCAGTATACCCAAGCCCAGCAAACACGACAAGTGACAGCTATAAAACCTGCAACCCCAAGTCCAGCAACAACTACATTTTCTATATATCCGGTATCCTCTACTGTGCAGCCAGTAGCAGCTGCAGCTACTGTTGTTCCATCCTATACTCAAAGCGCAACGTACAGTACAACAGCGGTTACTTACTCTGGTAAGAATTTTGCATGTTATGTTTTTGGGATCTTTGCAGTTGTTACAAGAGAGGCTTTAAATACTCAGAATTTTAGCATCTCCTGTTCAATTACGTTATAATCTACTGAGAAGTATTGACCAGTTATATCATTGTAATGGCAAAATATTTTGCTGTATCTCTAAAAGAGGTTTGCTGTTTGTATGTGCCTGTTTTGTTACATGTGAGAATATAAAAAGTGTTGGCATCGCTACGTGCATGGTGTTTTGTGACTTACTGTAAGGTTTGGAGAGAAAAGACAGGGGATAGAAAAAAATGAGGGAACATATCCACACAAGTATTATCTACATCCACACAAATATTACCCCGGGAAATTGGAAGAGAGCATGCTGCTATCAAACAGTAGTTACAGAGACAGGGAGGAGCAGTCCAATATAAGTCTTGGAAGTTTGTGTTGTCTTGACCCAAAATAGGAGGAGAATGGAAGCTGAAAAAAAGACTTTCCTTCAAATGTTATAATTCCAAAAAGTAGTTAAAGATTAAAAGATATTAACTTTATGGCCAGATGGTAATCAACTGGCATATTATAGCTACCTTGAACTTTTTGTTTTGTTTTGTTTTCTGTTTTAAAAGGGATTTTAAGACTTCCTTGAGATAGAGCCTGATCAGAGGATTAGAATAGTTGAACGAGTAGATGTAGAAAGTTTATGGGAAAACTGGCTCAAAGGTATGAAGGCCCAGTTTCCTTGATTTATTCAGCTTTGATACTAGAAATCAAGGACTGCATAGCCAGATTTTAGTGGGCAAGCAGCTTCTCTGCACTAAAACAACGTAACTCAGGGAAATAGAATGTAGTAGCACTGGCCATTCTGTCTTTTATCTTCATTTTTTCCCCCCATCCTCTACATAATGTCTGCCCTCCTTGCCAGTTTGAAACTTCAGCAGCAAATCTGTTTCTGGAAGACTGCGTACTTCAAGTGGCCTTTGTTAAATCCTTTCTTAAAATTCTTGTTACATCGTACTCGGTTTTACCAGATGTACCAGGAAATTTCACATATTCTTTAGGGATGCTTTGATATATCTAGCATAACTGTGTGTCTGCAAAGATATGTCTAAAATGAAATATATTGCTGACATAATTGGTAGCTGTGTATTTGTAGACTGTGTAACGTCAAGAAAAATTCAGAACTGCCTAGCAAGATCTGAATAAATTGTTTATATCCTGCCCTCCCCCCCCAACTCTATTATGCAACATGTTTTGAATTAGTGTATTATGTAATTGATACATGATGTACAGTGATGTAACATTTATTTTATTTTGATCTTTGAGGTACCTCTTATTCCGGCTATGAAGCCGCAGTGTATTCAGCTGCATCGTCCTATTACCAGCAGCAGCAGCAGCAACAGAAACAGGCGGCAGCAGCAGCTGCTGCTGCTGCTGCAACAGCTGCTTGGACAGGGACCACCTTTACTAAAAAGGCACCATTCCAAAATAAGCAACTGAAACCAAAACAACCTCCTAAACCACCCCAGATCCACTACTGTGATGTTTGTAAGATCAGCTGTGCTGGACCACAGGTACCTGTATTACGTAATATTCTGCTATACACTTTAGTCATATTTTCTTCAGCTAAAAAACTGACCCCTTTAAGAATATTTGTTAATTTTTAAAGACCATGTTCTATACTTCTACTAAAGGAATAAATAAATGAAAATGTGCGCTATATAGAAAGAGTTCCTATGAGAAGACCAAAAGATGCATCTCCTGAGCTTGTACAGAGAAGCTTCAGCTGTGCTTTGGACTTCAGAAAGATTCTGAGCTTTGAAATTGATATGCTTTTTTACTGTAGCGAACTTCTTAGAAAATACTTTTTTTCGAAACTATTCTGTAAATTTTGGGAATGGTAAGCCTGAAAGTGTATTCTTCATTGTATTCCAGCACCCCCCTTCAGTTTCACAGTGGGTACAAGTGCGTAGAAAGTAGATACCGATTTATGCAGTGTTTATGTGTGCGTCTGGCTAAACAGTTCTTGCTCTTTAGGTAAACTTGTCATTATTTCTCACCCTCTCTGCTCTAGATTGCCAGTGTTGGTATAGAAACAAATATCAACTTCTGCATTTCATTTTCAGCACTTGATCTATGCACTACCTTCTTTTGGATTGTTTTTTTAATTCTCTGGATGCAGTTGATCACTGTGGTCTCGTAGTTTGAGGAAAATTCAAAACCAAGAATAATCTAATGCAATGCAGGAAACTGCAGTTTTCTGATCATATTGAGTTTTCAGTGGTATTGTACTGTTGACCAGTACTTGACTGAGGAAGCGAGAAGTTAGAGAAAAGCCCGTATTATATTACCTAAAAGTGGAATCCTGGTGGTGGAGAAGAAAATTGCTTGGTCTTAGAAGTGTCCTGCTAGTGCCTTAGAGATGTCACATGGAAGAAATGTTCAGTGTAGGAAGTATTTAATATACAAAGCATGTGTTTTATGCTATGTTCTGATTACATGTATTCACATGAATGATGAACGAGCAGTACAAGGACAGCTTATTGTGTGTGTATTGTTTATTTAAACAGACTTATAAAGAACACTTAGAAGGCCAGAAACACAAAAAGAAAGAAGCAGCATTAAAAGCTTCCCAGAACACCAATAACAGCAGCACTTCTGCTCGTGGAACTCAGAATCAGTTGCGCTGTGAGCTTTGTGATGTGTCTTGTACAGGGGCAGATGCTTATGCTGCCCATATCCGTGGAGCCAAGCATCAGAAGGTAAGACTTTTCTCTTGTTTTTATTGTACAAGTCAGTTGTATATTTCTTCCCCATCTTTTTTTCTCACCTGAGAGAAGGGGAGATACACAGAAACAATATAATTTGAATTATTTTGTTTAAAGGTGCTTAGTTCAGCTCTTTGTTTCAAACTTTAAGATCACTATTAGAAGGGCCTTATTGGGAGAAAGGAGGAAAAATATTGCCACAGAGTCAGTGAGAAGAGGATGTATTGGGTAAAGTATGTAAATCATAGGAAGAAGGCATAGAGTAAGATTGGAACATGTGGTAGCATGCTTGTACCCCCTCATTCTTTTCAAGACTTTTCTCAACGTTCGTCTTGTCTGTCTGGTGCTGTGAAGCTTAAAGTGCGCTTTGAAACACTGTAAGCACTGAGTCAGTGCCAAGGGACGGGACTATTTTGCATCATTCCTTGGTATTTCTTCCAAAGAAAATTGGCATATGGGAGCAAGGAACAGTATCCTGTAGTAGACTTTATAATGAGTATGTTTGGAAGACTTTTGGTAAGCACGTTTTCCCTGCTGTTTGGGTGCAGTTAGGTAGGCATTCTGGAATAAAGACTGTGGGCTGCACTGTGGACCCCTGTGACCTGTGTTTTAAATATGTCTGTACAATAGTAAATGCAATGGCAGTGTAGAATGTTTAGATATTACAGATTTTCCTCATAATTCTGGGTAGATTAATGTCAGTAACAAATACAGTCTTAATAGCTTTTACACTTCTTTTAATCTCGAACACTGTACAAAGTGGCGTCAGTAACACATCGTTACTATTAAAATAAATAAGTCTCATAGCAGATTTAAAACAATTTTCCCAACATAATTTTTTGTTAGTACAAGAGCAAAAATCATAATTTAGATAGACTTGCCGAATGTTCTTTCTTTCATTAATAAGTTGAGCCATTAAATTCTTGGGTTGTGCCCAATAACTCCATAGATATATGGAGTGTAGTATATATTATCCTTATATATTTAGGTGTAGCTTTCTCTTCCTCACGCATAGTCGCTAACCACTGCTAATTTGGTTGTCATCCAGTGTAAAAATGAAATCTCAAAGGACTCTATTTATTGCTGTAGTACACTGAAGAATCTTTTACATTCTACTAGAAAAACTAATTTTGAAGAGGTGCTTGACCTTGAATTTATAGTATTATGTGACAGTAATATGTCTGTATTCTGATGGGGAATGTACTTTAAAAAAAAAATTAGGAACGAAAAACCTAAGAAGCGTATGTGTAGAATTGTGTGCGTATCGTGATTGTGTACATGTGTTTGCATTGAAGGCATGTCTCACAGATTAGTTTTTTTTTTTTTTTTACTCCTACTTTCAAACCCAGTCTTTAGTTTTGATTTTGCATGTTTTGTTCTTACGGACTAAATGCATTGCCTTTTCAGGTGATGGTCAGCTGTCACCAAAAAGAAGTACTATCTCAAGCATGTTCTGGAAAGGCCTCTGCTCATTACTTTTAAAAATAAGCATGTACCTCTTTACTTTCTATCAGATACTGAATACTGATACAGATACTTTCTATCAGCTCTGAAATCTGCTTCTCACATCCTCCTTAACTGTCTCTGCAGATGCGCTATTTTTTAAAATGAAAAAGAAAGAAAACCTATGTCTAGGGAATCTGTTCGGTTCTGCTAGGTAACCTGGAAAGTTTTTTAATATGAATACTCTTAAAATGCAGTGATCAAAAGAGACAGTATTGTTGAATCTGAACTAAATAACTCTTATTTACAAATATTATTTGGAAGCAAAATAGTTCAATGTACTACACTATTTGGAGAGAGAGTGAAAAGGAACCAGCCAATGAAAACAGTCACATTGAAACAGTTTGAGCAAAATGTGTTCTTCAGTTGTACTGGCTTGGGAGTTTACTGGCTTTCAATTCTCACCCACACAGCTTTTGGAGTAAATGTCTGAATTTGGAATGGAAATAAGCAATGTGAAATAACTATTAACTGTTTCCGTGCTACAGATGACAAGAGCTTCTACATGTCCATTTTTTTTTTTTTTCTGTCAAGATAACTTTGCGTAAAGAAGCATTAGCTAACTTTTTAGTTATATTGATTTTTTTAGTTACAATGATGTTTGCGTTACGTGATTTTGTATAGTTATCCCAGGGAGATCATGCTATGAATTTCTCTTTATTGTTATAGGTAGTAAAGTTGCACACAAAACTTGGCAAACCCATTCCTTCAACTGAACCAAATGTGGTTACCCAAGCTACGTCCTCAACATCCACATCTGCTTCCAAACCAACTGCCTCGGCTTCAAATATAGCAACTAGCAGCAGTACTGTGAACTCCTCTGTTGCATCCTCTGCAGTGAAAATTCTTACTCCCACAGCAAACACACCACTTAACACTGCGTCCAACAACAAAACGTCTGCAACCGCTGCTAATATAGCTGTAAAGAAAATATCTACACCGAAAATAAACTTTGTTGGCAAGTACAGAAGTCAGTCTTTATTTTGAAACCTAACCTATTCTATATTTTTTTAAGACTTAGTGCAGCAAATACAAGCGTATTTAGTTAATTATATGCATGAGTAACTCTGTTGCATCTAAAAGAATTACCGATAGGTGAAAACAAGAATGTATATAGAAGTTTTGCTTCGAAATTTACAGTGTTTTCTGCCCAGTTGTCTCCACCTGGCCTCTCTTGGCAGCTTCTCCCACCTTCATAAGAAGCACCCCCTGTTGGTTTCTTATGTAGTAGCTGCAGGAGTATTGCAGTTTATACTGTAGTTGGTCCTAATTTCAGTTTACAGCCTGGGCTATTAAGGCAACCTGCAGTAAATTGGCAGTTAATAACTGGGCAAACTTAATTATAAACTTTATTATTAAAAATAAATTTGCTGAGTTGTTCCAATTCAGTCCTATCTCTTTTGAAAAAACTTGAAAATTAGTAATGAATATTGCAATTATATAAAGCAAAAGAATTTCTTGCTAAAATAAAAAACTAAGTCTTCAAATAATTTGAATGTTGTCAAACTTATTTTTAAAAATCTTTAATTGTATTTAAAATATGTTTAAGTTTTAGCTAATTTTAAAAGACAATGCTTTGGACAGAACACTGATATTTGCAAATAAAGTCTTCAGTTTGCACATCATGTGTAATCACATTCTCGTTTTATGAAAGTTAACAATTTAACTTTTTTGATTTGTAGGTGGCAATAAGCTTCAGACAACAGGAAGTAAACTGGAAGAAATGAAATCAGCTGAAAGTGTTAAAACAACCCCTGCTGCTACAGTACAAACACAGGAAGTAAAACCAGACACAGCAGCTGAACCAGTGACTCCCACAACTCTTGCTGCCTTGCAGAGTGATGTCCAGCCAGTGGGCCATGACTATGTGGAGGAGGTATTGATATGAAAATTTGTGTTATTTTTTAACTATTTTAGTGAAGAGTTGCTCAACATGGAACAGAATCAGAGAATGGTTGAGGTTGGAAGGGACATCTGGAGATCATCTGGTTCAGCCCCCCTGCTCAAGCAGCTTGAGCCACTGCCTAGGACTGTGTCCAGACAGCTTTGGAATATCTCCAGGGATGGAGACTCCACATTTCAGATTACATTTCTACCCACTCTGCTCCAGACAGTGCTTTTTATCCAAACAGCCTAGCTTCCTCAAAGCAGCTTCTTGTAAAGTTACCCATGCATTGACAATATTTCCCTTGCATCAAATATCATGACATGCCATACTAATATAAATACGAAGGAAGACTCAGAACCAATCCCTAGGGAACTCCACTGCAATTACTCCTATTTAATAATCACTCTGCTAATTCTACTAACCACCTCCACCAGGCTCCTTCTACACTATTCTTTTACTAATCTCTACCTTAAGTAACAATTTTCCGTACTGCTCCACATCAAGTATTTCAACTTAGGCCCAATAAATAAGAGTCCAAAAGATCTAGGCACGTGATCAAGTTATTAAAGCAACAATGAAATACAGTATGTCAGCTGAGCTACGGTAACAAACCACAGGCACGTTCTTCACCACAACAAAGTAATTCAGTTTAGCTTAATCTCCTAAGAGAGTGGGAAAAAGTTGAACCAAATTACTCCGTCTGTTCTGTGGGCTAAGGACATGCAAACAGGTACTGCAGCACAGCAGGCAGAGAAGCTAACGCATTGACCAGGTAGCAGCCAGTTTTATTTGTAGGTCAATTCTTCTCTCCCGCAAAGTAAATTTTAATACCGCTATTAGCATCTTTGTGTTCAGTGAATTCCAGCTCTCTTTATATGAAAAAATACTCAGTCCAATTGGCTTTATTAACTAGGTGAAGCTTACAAATCGCAGAACAACTTAGGTTCGACCAAAGACTTGGAGGTCATCTCTTCTAACCCAGTGCTCAAATCAGCTAATTTTGAAGTTACATGAAGTTTCTCAGGGCTTTGTCCAGTCAGGTTCCCGTCACCTCCAAGAATGGACGCTGCAAGACTGCTCTAGACAATCTGTTCCAGTGTTTGAGCACCCGCACTGTCAATAATTTTTTCCTTAGTTTATAAAAGCTTTGGTTTCAAAAGCAGATGAGCTCTAGACCCACATTTACTTAAGGCAAACCCAGTTTGTGACCATTCAATTCAATGTAACTTCATATTACAATTCTTACAGTGTTTTAATTTACTATCAAAATAAACATCATTCTTTGGTTTAAGAACTTACGGGTGAAGGACTTGGCAGCTTCAAATAGTACTCTTACTCTGCTGTAGTGCTATGATATTACCTCTTCCACCAGAAATTTTCATTCCAACAGAATGTGTTTTATTCATACGACACCTGCTTCTTTAGCTGCTCATAATGGTAACAGTGCTTCCCCACCACGCTGACTTTGATTTCCATTTTCTAAGAACAACACAAATTCTTAGATGCTCGTCTTCCAGCTCAAATTTCTGTTTCACTGCATTTTCACTATCCCAGTCAGAGCCAGTTTACAGTCTACATGTTGCACTCAATTGTTCTGCTCCAGGTTCTGTAGATGTTTCAGTCAAGCACACAAGGTCATTTCCAGTCTCTCCCTACCTGCTTTAAACTACTACATGCATATCGCTATTTCCCCCTGCTCTTTGCTTCCTCCTCCCAAATAAGCTTCCTTCTGTTCAGAAGTTTTACGCCCCAGCGTATAATTAGCTTGCCCTCATCTTCCACATCCTAAGTAACCTCAAGATCCAGACAATTAATTCTTTATTCCCAATTATTGTATTACAGTGCACGAGGTAAGTATTTTTTGTAAAATATCTTTGACTTAAATCTTTGAATAACGCCTATTCTAACTTCTTCTGACACTAATGATGGGAAATACTAACGTTTCCGAGGCATTAGTATCAGAACAAGTGCCATGTATTATGAAATACCATCACGGTATTAAACCTACTAGCAAGACTGACTGCAGTGAGCTGTGACCATGTATCTCTCTCCACACTCATCTCCAGCTCCACGTCAGTCTGATTTTCTGGGGTGTGAAGGAACACACTGGTTCACGATCTTGCAGAACTCATCCCAGAGCAAAGGACACAGCAAAAATTAGCTTTGTCCACATTGCTGTTCATTAAGTGAAAGTGTGTTTTCCCAAGACAGGTGCCTGTTTTGCCCTGGTACTTTGCAAGCTGGACATAAGGCCAACACCGCAGCTGCTTTCACCGTATCAACATTTGACGTAGCTGCGTATACTCAGTACTATGATTCTGAAACAGTATAACGTGTAAAAATCTCTTTCTCATTTGCAAAGTCTCCACTCGGAAACACCGAGGCATCAAAGAATTATGAAGATCTCCCTGCCCGATTCTACACCACAAAATCTATTAAGCTATAGTACGGCTTTAAAAAAATGCATAATTCCATGTAGATGCTTAGCCAGGAAAAAATCTAGCCTGAACACTTACGTTTGTCCAAGTTGTATGAAAACACCAGCATGCATTTCTTTTTGTAAAATATAGTTCTTGCAGGTTTTTTTTTTCATTTAAAGAAGTGATTTTCAGGCTAGCTTAGCATAACATTTGAGCTACTCTTAAAATAATTTTAAAAATACAAATGTTTTGAACTAAAAAATCCCCACTAATTAAGACTTATTTCTTGAATTCTAACTTTTAAGAACATTTGAAAATTTTAGCATGAAGGAGACCATATTCGTAGAGACCTAACTGCCAGATTTCTCAAGGTTTCAAAGATTATTCTGTTAGTAGCAGAATAGCAAAAAATACAGTTTTGTAGTTTTTCTTTCAGGGCTGTGAAAACTGAGACAAGTATGACCTGACTCTAAAAAAACTGAGAGGGGCACTAGAATCTGCTGCTGCTCCAGATCCTAACCTGGGAAGGGGCACTACTGAATAACTGGTCAGATGAAGTTTCAAGTGTGTTAACGGAACCTGGGCAAAGCAAAAATAATATAATAATAACTAGAAAATAATAATAAAGCGAGCTTTTCTCCTCCTAAACACACTTGACAATAAACAGCACAAAATGGTGAAATGAAATATCACACTACAGTAAGCTGTACTTTAGAAGTGGCTTCACTTCTGTTTCTCTACAGCCTGTCACTCACTACGGGCATAAAATCCGGATGAAGACCAAATATGTTTTTTTGGAACTTTAATGAAAAATTTTATTTCCTATAATTACAATCTTGTGAAACAAACATTGTTTGTAACGCAATTCACTAAGAATCCAAGGAGAGGCCTGAAGGCATGCAAATGTGCAATCCCGTCTTGAATTGTTAAATTTCAGCAGCTCCGAGTAACACATGCTACGGTTTAACTACATAAGGCCTGAGAAAGACGGCGCTTTGTAGCAATTTTTACTTTCCCTTCCTCTTCCTTGTTTCTAAAAACATCCTTGCACCATACCATTACAAACAAAAAAGACTGATTGCTATTAGATATCTAAAGCATATACTATCAATAACTCACCTCTGAGATTAACATCCTCATGTTTTCAGTACACCCTTGCTGCTTTGTTAATCTTCGCATACAGTCTCACAACCTGATTTAAATCCAATTAAATTCCGCAGTGTTTTCCTCACCGTACATCGCAATATAACTGCAAGCGTCTCTACAGTGATGCAATATGTGCTCCGTATCTGCTTTCCTTTACTCACACAACGGACAGCCCATTGCCTGTACTGCTTTCTTCATCATCAAAACATGGATTTTATTCAAGTCTAGTCAACATCCATGTCCACAATGATAATATACAAGACAAAAAGAACCGAGCTTGAGACGCTACATTTGCCTGAAAAAGTACCAACTACAAACATCTTCCCTGTCAAAATCACAGAATCAGAGAACGGTTGAGGTTGGAAGGGACCTCTGGAGGTCATCTGGTTCAGCCCCCCTGCTCAAGCAGCTTGAGCCGCTGCCTAGGACTGTGTCCAGACAGCTTTGGAATATCTCCAGGGATGGAGACTCCACAAGTTCCCTGGGAAACCTGTGCCAGTGCTCAGTCACAGTAAAAAAGCGTTCCCTGATGTGCAGCGGGAACCTCCTGTGTTGCAGTTTGTGCCCATTGCCTCTGGTCCTGTCACCGGGCACCACTGAAAAAACCCTGGCTCGGTCCCCTTTGCATCCTTTCTTCAGGTACTTACAGACATTAAGAAGATCCCCCCTCAGCCTTCTCTTCTTCAGGCTAGACAGTCCCAGCTCTCCCAGCCTTTGCTCATAGAAGAGATGCTTCAGTCCCTTCAAAGGCCTTGTGGGCCTTTATTGGACTCTCCCCAGTATGTCCAGTCTCTCTCGTACTGGGGAGCCCAGAACTGGACACAGCACTCCACGTGTGGCCTCACCAGTGCTGAGTTAGAGGGGAAGGATCTGCTGGCAATACTTTGTCAGATGCAGCCCAGCACGCCATTTGCCTTCCCTGCTGCAAGGGCACACTGCTGGCTCCTGTTCCGCTTGGGTGTCCACCAGGACCCCCCAGGTCCCTTTCTGCCAAGCTGCTTCCCAGCTGGATGATCCCCAGCGCATCTCGGTGCAAGGGGTTGTTCCTCCCCAGGGGCAGGACTTTGCACTTGTCCTTGTTGAACTTCATGAGGTTGCTGGCAGCCCATTTCTCCAGCCTGCTGAGGTCCCTCTCAATGTCAGCGCAACCCTCCTGTGTAGCAGCCACTCCTCCTAGTTTTGTGTCATCAGCAAACTTGTGGAGGATGCACTCTGCCTCATCATCCAGATCATTAAAGAAGATATTAAACAGGACTGGACCCAGTATTGACCCCCAGGATACACTGCTAGTTACTGGCGTCCAACTAGGCTTCATTCTACTGATCACGACCCTCTGCGCCTGGACATTCCACCAGCTTTCAGCCCACCTCACTGTATGCTTATGTAGCCCATGCATCAACAGCTTGTGTATGAGACTGTGTCAAAGGCCTTACTGAAGTCTAGGTAGACAATATCGTCTGCGCTCCCCACATCTACCAGGCTGGTCATTTCATCACAGAAGGTCATTAAGTTGATCAAGCATGACTTCCCCTTGGTGAAGCCATGCTGACTACTCCTGAGGATTTTCTTGCCCTTAATGTGCCTGGAAATGGTTTCCAGGATTAGCTGCTCCATCACCTTCCCAGGAATCGAGGTGAGGCTGACTGACCTGTAATTCCCTGGCTCCTCCTTGAAGATAAGAATGGCAAGGCATTGAACCTGCAAAGGCTTGTGCATATGTTTGCATTTTTGTATTGTGCATCTTTCTTTTTTTTGTGTATCTTTCTTTTATGCTTAGTGGGGCATTCTTCATGTGGACGGCATGAGATATGTGGATGAAGCCTAACATTTTTTCATGATTTGCAAGTTTGTAATTATTCAACTCAGTATCTTCAGGCTCAAGTTTATAGCTGTGTACTGTTCGGAGTGGAAGAACTTTGTTCATTACCAAACACAGTGGTGTGTCTGTCAGAATTGAAAGTTCTACTTTGTTTTCTTTCAGTTACTGTGTGAACTTTTTAGACAATTTTGAGATAGGTGGATGTTATCCAGTGTCACTAAATTAGATTTATTTTTACATCAGCTTTGGGTTTTTTAAAAAAAAAAGAAGCCAAATATGTTATAACTTTACTTTCCAGGTAAGAAATGATGAAGGAAAGGTGATCCGCTTTCACTGTAAACTTTGCGAATGCAGCTTTAACGATCCTAATGCCAAGGAGATGCACCTGAAAGGGAGGCGGCACAGACTTCAGTATAAGGTTAGTAGAAATGGTGATGCTTCTATCTGAAAAGCCACCAGAAGTCAGCTGACTGATTACATGTTCTTATATTTAAAGACTAGACAAAAGTAGGTACTCTGAGTAAACTACATATAAAAAAAAGGTAGAGAAATATATTTCTTAGGGATTATAGTCTTTAAAGAAGTAATGCAGGCTGTGAAACGGTATTTTGGTTTGCGTTTCTTTTAAACATTTTGAACATTGCTTTCAGGCAACCTTTGCAATGTTAAAATATGGTACAAGGTATGCAAGCAACAGTAGGCGCTTTGTGTTGTTTACCATGAATTTCAAATAGCGTAAAATAGTAGTGCTCAATGTTTTTGCCAGGATAAACCAAATAAACCATTTGTGGAGACATCTCAGAAATAAGTGTTGCATATTTTGCAATCATGAGTGGAGATGCACCAGTAACAACATACGGTGTGCATTTTGATCGTTGTAAGATTATATTGGAAGAATCTAGTGTGGTCACAGGAGATACAATGGACCTGCATAATCATGAAAAGGATGAAAGAAGAGAAAAAATTGACAGAAAATTTTATTCAGGAACTCATGATTATGCTGCTGTATGAGGGACCCCTCAGGAACAGGGCATCAGGAATCACACTGTGGTTAGGATGGAATGTTTTTTCAGGCTATGGAGTAGTCATCTTACGACAGAATGAACAAGTTACGCAGTATTTCATGTAATATTTTAATCTTAAATTGCTTTGTTCTTTTATAAGTGAAGAGGGAATTCATGCTATTTGTAATATGTTGCTATTTCTTTCCTTTAAAATATAGCACACAGATTTTTCTTCTTCAACTACTCATTCAATGCAGTTCTAAAACTGCATTTTACTCCCCTTGAATTTATTGTAGACTAATATCGTGTGTTAAATATGTGAGAACTGTGTAGCCTTGAGATGAGTAGAGGAAAAACAACATTTAATTCATTATTTTTCTGAACTAGAAAAAAGTAAACCCAGACTTACAAGTAGAAGTAAAGCCCAGTATTCGAGCAAGAAAAATTCAAGAAGAGAAGATGAGGAAACAGATGCAGAAAGAAGAATACTGGAGAAGACGAGAAGAGGAAGAACGCTGGAGGATGGAAATGAGGTAATGCATTCTGTTTTATCAATGAATGACACAAAGCTGCAGTCAGATTATCTAAAACTAACTATGCTTCTGTAGTTACTTATTTTGAATACTTGTTTTGGGAACTCTGTACTGTCTTGTTGTAAATTAAGTTGTCATTATCCCTCTGGGGTTTTTGTTTGTTAGTGTTCAATTCTTCTGAGGAATGCAGACTTACTAGAATTATTTTGCTATAAATTTAGACCCTCTTTCAAAATAACCATTCATTTTAGTTACCCTCTGCAGTTCGGTGGTATTTGCTTATGACTACTAGAAATGAGTTAGTGAGGACATAGAAGAATTTATGTAGAATGGTTGCAAGTATTAACTGCTATATAAAGAGAACAATTGATGCACTTCAGGCGATATGAAGAGGACATGTACTGGAGGAGAATGGAGGAAGAGCAGCATCACTGGGATGACCGTCGCAGAATACCAGATGGAGGATATCCTCATGGTCCTCCAGGACCTCTAGGCCTGCTGGGAGTTAGACCAGGAATGCCTCCTCAGCCCCAAGGACCAGCAGTGAGTTTTTTAACTTGAGAAAAAAAATGAAATCATACTTATCAGGAGCCACAGTTTAGAACTGTAAATTATTCAGTGCTGCTTCAGTTGTCTCCAGTGTTCCTTCATAATGGATTTGGAAAAGTGAAGACAAAATTACATGCTAATGAAACTGTGTAGGTGGACGTGTCTTCCAAAATAAGTCCACTGAAATGACAAAAGGATGCCTTAAAGACAAATACTGTTTCTTCTGAAATACAAATCACTCTGGATTTGTGTGCTACTTTTAATTTTATTTAATTGCATTATACAACATTATTTATCTAATTGTGGACAAATGTATGGATAAAGAGTGGTTGGATGGTCAGTCCCAGAGGGTAATGGTTAGTGGTGGGTCGTACCCTACCTGGAGGTCGGTAACAAGGGCAGTCCACATGGGTTTGTCGTGGTATGTGTCTCATTAGCACCTTATCAATGATCTGAAAGGTGATGGAGTGAGTGCACACTCATAAGGTTTGCAGCTGGCACGAAACTCAGTTAGTTTCGGGTGGGGAGAACAGCTGATACCTTTGAGGGCAGGGCTGCCATCCAGAGGGACCTAGGCAGACTGGAGGAGTGGATCAACAAGAACTTTATGGAATTATGCAAGGATAAATGCCTAATGCTGCACTTGGGAAGGAATAAGCCCTTGCACTGATACAGGCTGGGGGGTGACAGGCTGGGTAGCAGCCCAACTAAAAGGAATCTGAGGATGCAGATAGCAAGCTGAACAGGAGTCAACAGCGTACCCTGGCAGCAATGAAGGCCAACAGCATCCTGGGTTATATTAGCAGGGGCATAATCGGTAGAGGAAGGATCAGCTTTCGTTAGACCCAAACTGCAATACTGCATTCAGTTTTGGTCTTTCCAGTACAATAAAGAAACTACAAATCATAGCAGGTTTGGGATGGGGCTGCCAGGATGGTCAGAGGACTGGAATGCATACCCTGTGAGGAGAGACTGATGGATCTGGGCTCATTCAGCCTGGAGAAGAGGAAGCTTCAGTGCGATATAATAGCCTTCTAATACCTGTGCATTATAAAGACAATGGAGCCAAGGCTCTCTGTAGTCATGAGAGAGCAAGATAAAACCAGCTTAAGCTGAGACAAAAGAGGTTTGGGTTGAAAACAGGAAATAAATTATTTCACACAGATGTTTTGCGGCCCCCATCTCTGGTGGTTTTCAAAAATCAACTAGATAAAGCCCTGAGCAGCATGATATGGTCTTATAGCTGGCCATGGTTGGGCAGGAGGTTGGACTAGAGGACCTCCTGATGTCCCTTCCCATTTAATTTCTCCCGTGATTCTGTGAAAGCAATCATGGATACTTTATTTTGCAGCAATATGCAAGTATTTCCCAGTTGATAGGCAATAGATATTTATCTTGGGGAGATACATTTGATCCTAGGATTTCATAATTTGTTTAATTTTGATACATTTCATGTTTTTTCAGACATGATTGATTGTGACAAGTGCAAGTTGTTAAGGACACTTCAGTTCATGATTTGTTACATTGCAGCTATTTGACTTTTGACTATGCAGTTGTTTAGCTATATGTTTGAGTTTTGGTCACTTACCATTTGTGAACTTGGAAGTGTACCCAGATTTCAGAAATATGCTTTTTTGTCTGTTCAGCCTCTACGCCGCCCTGACTCCTCTGATGACCGCTATGTCATGACCAAACACGCCGCTATATATCCAACAGAGGAGGAACTCCAAGCAGTCCAAAAAATTGTTTCTATTACTGAGCGGGCTTTGAAACTTGTTTCTGATAACATGACTGATCATGAAAAAAGCAAGAACAAAGAGGGAGATGATAAGAAAGATGGCAGTAAAGACAGGTATTATTTTTTTTTAATCACTTCTTAAGAATGTCATCATTTGTTTCTGAAGTTTTTCCTTACACTGTTACCAGTGCTTCCAGAGATTCTGTTTGGTTTTTGATATGGTATATGTCACTGTGGCCTCAAAAGTATGTGGCATACCCCTATTTTATTTCACTTTTCGTTCTTCTTAGTTTTAAGTTTTTTATATTATCTTAAATGCAACTTTTAACTGTAATTCACAGAGCTTTGAAAGGAGTTTTGCGGGTAGGCGTTTTGGCTAAAGGTTTGCTACTCCGTGGAGACCGAAACGTCAATCTTGTTTTGTTATGCGCTGAGAAGCCTTCAAAGACATTACTCAGCCGTATTGCTGAAAGTCTTCCCAAACAACTTGCAGTAAGTAGAATTCAGATTTTTTTTATTTGAGTTTTTGTAAAAATACTGTAAAAATCTGTCCTCAAGTCTAACGTCTACAGGGCTCACTGTGCCACGTTTTATAGCTCAGGTTCAGTTTCTTTCCATTTTCTGAGCGTTGCCATCTGAATTCAGGGACTGTGCTGCCTGTTTTGCTTTCTGTATGTTGTGTCCACATAAGCGTCTAGGTGTTTATGCTAGTGGTATCATATCCATCATCATTTAATAGATTTCATTTAATTGGGAAGTAGAAATGAACAGAAGAAAGACTATTACTTAGTTACCAGCAGCAGTAGAGGTAATTCGTGGAGTGTTAAAGGAAGCTTGCTGCCTGAGGGTCAAAGTTCTCCATCAACGCCAGTCTGTTTGTACTTACATCTTGTTTCCAAGTTGCATATGTCAGTGCTTTGTAGTTCCACAATTAGTTAACTATGTCCTGTGTGTTTGGTTATTTAGTTTGTCCCTTAAAAAAAAAAAAAAGTACATGCAGTTTTAGACCGTTCAGCAGAATTCTTACAAACCATTTGCTCTATTTCCACAAGAAATGAAAATATAAAAGAAAGTCTTTGCTGAACAAAGCCTGTCCACCATTGTTATAGAATGCTTGTCACAACATGAGTATTTCAGTGTGTTCTGGTGAAATGTTCAGCAGAATCGGTGGCATGGTAGAAGTTTCAGCAGGATCAGATTAATTAGAAAATACTCTTGAGTTTGGTCTTTTTTGAAGTAACAGAACATAAGAAAATTTAGAAACTGCACATCTTGGTCTGGCTCTGTGGAAAAGTCACTTGTCCCTCTATTTATGGAAGAAGGTGACAGAGGTGCCTACAGCTTTCTTTTGGGGGTGTATAGAATCATTGAATGTAGTTGCAAGAAGCAATTCAGAATAACCACCTTATTAGTTACTCTTACATTTTTTCCCTGGTGTTTATCATGCTCTTTGTTCTTACCGTGTTGTGACAGCCAAGTATAGGATGTACCTAGCAGTACCCATCCTGTAACTGCAAGCTTGAAGAACATTGTTTCTTTGAATACAGAGGTATCTGCTTCATATAATTATATTGCGTTTCTGTCTTTCTGTTAAAAAGACTCTTGAAATCCGTTTACTTCCCCGTACTTTTATTGTCTACATGCTAATGGAAATTTCTGTTTCTCGATATTTAGGTAATAAGTCCTGAGAAATACGATATCAAGTGTGCAGTCCCAGAAGCAGCAATAATTTTAAATTCATGTGTGGAACCCAAAATGCAAGTTACTATCACACTGACATCTCCAGTCATTCGGGAGGAGAACATGAGGGATGGAGGTTGGGAAGTTGTTAAAGATGTTAATTCTTTCTCACCTGTTTTTTTATGTTTATCTATGTTCTGCTTAAGATGGCATTAAGGTCCTGGAAGGCAACATGCTGGCACGTGTATTTGATCAAAACCTTGTTTTTTAACAACCAGTCTCGGTAGAGAACAGTTGGTTAAAATAAATGCTTATATGATGCGTTTATTTAATTTTAAAAATTTCTAACTTCATGTCCAACCTCAGCTTTCTGGAAAAGGTACAAACTTGACTATTTTTTTCCTGTCTTTTAAAATTATGTGGAAAAATAAGTACTTTATAGCAAGTGGCTGTAAACTGGCTTTCTAGAGGAGTCTTGCCCTAAGAGAAAGATTGTATGGTTTTAGAAAATCAAATCACAGGTTTTTGGGTTTAACTGGATCAGTATTACCATCACTTACACATTCCAAATAGCAGCGCCACTTGAAATGCATTTTCATGATACTTTTGGTGGTAACAGTGCTTCTAACTTTAAAAGGCAATGCGATTTTTTCCAGCTCTCTGAGGTTGCTTTTTGGTCTGGAGTGCTTTTTTGAGTATATTTAGGCTCCTGGTATTACAATCAGTCTTCTATCCAACTGGCAAACCCAGACTAGTACAACAAGAGAAATGGCTTTGTCGTTGAGCTGAAGCAGAACGGGGAGCTTGTAAATCAATTTACTTTTCTGAAGTCCACAGTTTCTCTGGTGCCAGCAGTGTTGCTTTAGGGTCTGTTCTGTAACACTTTCAAAGCTCCAGAAGCTTTTAAGCCAACAAGCATGATTAACGTCTGCAGTACATTGGTTCTTTTTGTTTACGGGTCAGATAAAATTAACTTTTGTTTCCTTTTAATCCAGTATTTTCATAGTGGAAAGAGATCAATGGCAAACAGGGTTCTGGTGTTTGCCAGTGAACCTACAAATAGGAAATCTGAGGCTATCTTAACACTTCTCATATGCAGGTCGAAAAAAATTGTATGTGTGTATGTATACATGTGCTTGTGTATATACGTATTTATATAAGCCACGGAGGTTTTTTTATTTCATCTCATCATTACATGTCCTCTAAAATACTTGAGGTTTTTATATTGCATTAGTAAATGTTCTGTAGCTGTGACCAGTGCATCGTAAGCAAGCAGTGTTAACAAAGTCGTCCTACGTAATCAAAAAGAAAAATTTAAAGATGCATTCTCTGGTTTGGATGACTACTGAAGAGTCTTTAAGAGTGCTTTGTACATGATTTTTAACTTGTGAATATTATCCTAGCTATAAAGGCTTTGTACATGTACTGTCACACCCAACCAATTCTACCTTTTTTTTGATAAAGTGTAACGTGACTCTTGGTTTGTCTATGCTGAATCAGACTTCACATATTATTCAAGTTCTTTAACTTGATACTTTAATTTAACAATCCTTTAACTTAAAAGATTTGATTATTAGATTAACCATTAAATGAAGTTAACCTTAAACACCATGTTTATTCCTTAATGTATTCTGCAAAAGTGCAGTATTGATCCCTGCCACAATACGCAATTTCAATTACGTGGTTTCTGGCCTAAAATCTAAGATATGGACTGAAAATAAAACAAATTTCAAACTACTACCATCAATCCCTTAATTTATACCACTTAAAGGAAACAAATCTGTATTTTTGTCTGACCCACACTTGAGTTAAAATGATCATTGTGAGTTTATTCACTGCTGAACGCAGTACTGCCTCTAGGCAGGCAAAATCAAGTTAGATTTCTCTTCAAGACACTGAGCAGTATAAAATGGATGTGCAGAAAAGTTCGCTTTTGAAACTAGAGCAAATAGAAGACTGAATTGCAAATTATTGCAGCAAAGAAGGCCTTGTTATGAAGACTGCTACTTATTTGCTGCAGAGTAACAGTATGTATTTGTATTTTTTCTTACTGCAGCTTCTCATGCTCTGTGTCTTACAATGGTTTAAAGTTTTCTTTTTTTTTTTAGCCCGCTTGGGGAGCTAGTTCAGGTGATAAGGAAGGCTTTACCGGAAGAACCAGTTTATGTAAAGATGAGACTGAGACTTGCACCTGGAGTAGAATCATGTTTGATGTGTAATAATCCCATTACGTGATAAAAGGCTAAAAAAAAAAATACAGTGAAATAAAATTGTTAACCGCATAGCTACTGTTTCTTACAGTATGGTGCGTTTGACAGTTTACCGAATCTGCTATATTCAAAGTGCTCTAACCCCTGCTGTGGAATCTTTCCTTCCGCAAACAAAGTGTACATACTTGTAAACGCATATATGTGTGCGCGTGTGTCTTTTTTATCCTTAGCTAACAGCCCCGGTCCAAAGCCTTCTAGCAGAGGGACTTGATTCCTGTCAGGGGTTGCTGCCAAGACATCGGAAGGATTTTTGACCAAGGTTTTCTAAAGCTCAGTGTCACACCTGCCATGCTTTACAAAGGAGGGGGTTTGGATGCATAGTCCTAGCATCTGCTGTTAATTCGTGTGGTTTTTTTTTTTTTTTTTCTTTTCGTCTTTGTCTCTCCTAGAATTAAGCAGTGTTCACACTAGTCTTGAAATAGTTGACTGGGTAAAATGTATTTCCCATAATAAAACTTACCAAAATTTGGTATACCTGTTAACTTTTAATGAAGAGGTAGTGTGGACACAGCATGTCTAACTGAAGATTAACCCCTTATATTTAGGCTAGTAATAAATTAAGTTATATAGGGTAAGAATTTGAGCTTCGGTTTTGTAAATTAATTCAGTTTTTTTGCCTTAGCTTAACAAGGTCGTAAGTTAGGCATCTGAATTTAGCTAAATAGTCTTTAAGGGGTTAATCCTGAAATGTGAAACAGATGCAAAAATCCACAGATTAAATATTACAAGAGTTACCTTGATACCTTCTTTCAGTCAATGTATTGTCAGTGCAATAGGTGCCTTGGCAACTTCTGACTTTTAGAGTCTTTTTAAGTTTCAAGGGTGTTGATATGATAATCTATTAGTAGCACATTTTAGATTAACATTTCCAGTACTGAGTAAGATTCTTTTCTGTGCTCTTCAACTATACTTAATTCCTTTTAGTAAAATTATTTTCAAAATGGAAGTTTTTCAGAGCTAGAAGTAATTGGAGTTTCAAATTATGTAATGAATTACTGTGCTAAAAGTTTGCAGTGTCACCTATTTGCATATTAGCTTTAGAAGAATTTAAATAATTGACTGATTAGGCTACTAGGCCCAACAACCCATATTTTTATTTTTAATTTCTCAACCTTACTTTGCCACTTTTTCCCTGCTGTGGTTTTTCTCTAAATGTACTCCTTGTCTCTTATATCTAGATCGTACTTGTTTCATCAATTACCTTACCTGGCACCTCTCTTGTATAGGTTTAGGGTTGTTTTTTTTTGGTTTGTTTTTGTTTTATTTTAAAGGAAATAGCACTTTAAACATCTTCATTTGCTCTGTAATTGCCTTTAGTGCAGATTTTCATCTTTCCACTTTAACACATAGCCCATAAGTTGGAATATCTGTGAGAAGATACCTATGTTCTTCTCAGCTTCGTTCTTATTTTGAAATCTTCCCCCTTTTATCTCTGTGCAGAGCAATGGGACTATCCTATAAAAAATACTCAAATCTGAATGCAGTACTTCAGACTAAATTTAATTGTTATATTGCAAAGTTGTACCACCATATTCATTCATGGCCTTTTAGCTCTCTGTCTAGTAAAGTATCCCCCTATTCTATTTTACGTTTGTGTAAAATAGGTGGTTTCAGAGCTGTCTTTCTGCAGCATCCGTAAAAGCTTCTCCCTGCAGGCATGTTTCATGAGTCTTAATATTTTTATTTATTATTATTTTATTTTAGTCTCTGTTTTACCTAAATTTATATCTTGCTGGAGTAAACTATATTGTTCCATACAGCCAGCTCCTGTGAAATGAGTGCCATTGACTGAGGGCTTTTTGTTTCATCTTACCTGGTGTATCACCAGTTACACTACCAAAATACATTGTTACTAGGCACAATAGCCATTTTCATAATTAGTAAAACAAAGAACTTTTAAAGCTGATTACTGTATTATATCTGTACAATTTTTAACCTGAGGATACTATTTTACATTGTTCAGTGGTGCCAGTGTGAAGGGTTAAACCACTTCCAAAAGGGCCTCTGGTCTCTTCCTTGTTGGTAACAAAGCAGTCAGCTTGGTAATTAAATCTGTTTCTGAACATTTAACTATACAAGATCTACTATATTTTCTTTATTATCTTTCAGATGTTTTTTAAACTATTCCTTCTATTCCTTGCTGGTTTTTTTTCCTGCTGAATCTTAAGTAAAGCAGTCCCTTTTCAGATTCTTCCTTGAATCCTAAATGATGTTGGAGCCACATACATTATGGGCCGAGGAATTTTATTTATAGGAATAAGAGAGAGGGTACTAGAAAATAACGGAACTCTGTAATATTGAAGACCATTTCATACTCCTTTAGTCAGGTTTTAAAGCAAAATAATTTCTAGTTTGAGGTTTGAGGCAAATAACATCATTACTAAACATTTAGCGCCTTTAAGATTTGTTAGTCTTTCTTTTAAAGAATAGGTCCCAAATAACACGTGACCATTAAAATTTAGAAGAAACTAAGTTTGAATGTTTCTACTTGGTTAAAGTGGATTTTTGTGTTCCTTCTGTCTTGTGTTCTCTGTGCTGGTGCACTGTGTCCAACCATCCTTCCTTCAGTATTTAATTTTAGGGGATATGTGTTTTTCCAGTGTTAGTTTAAATAAAGAAGTACTACGCATTGCATAATCTGCAGTGCATTTGAAAATAACCTCAGAGCTAAAGTATAATATGCTCTTGATCTTCATACTGGGTTGATGCCCGAATCCTAATTGAATGGCTTTTATTGAACATTTACATTCGTTGTTCAAGGGTTTAAACTTTAAATGGCATGTGTGACATTGAAGCTACTGTAAGGAAGTGTCTTGCTCACCTGGTCAAACACCCATTCCTCACTGCATTTTGCCAATTCAATCCATTTTAGATGTAACCTCGGGTATGGTGAAAGACCCACCGGACGTCTTGGACAGGCAAAAATGCCTTGACGCTCTGGCTGCTCTACGCCACGCTAAGTGGTTCCAGGTTCGGAACATCATTTTACTTTCTTCTTGTAGCCTTATGAGAGATTAGTTCAGTTGCAATATGAATGTTTAATTGTGTGGAAACACTCAGTGTTGTTCATGCTAATAATACTTAATATTTTTCTGGTCCCTAAATTTAAATGTAGAAGGTTGAGTACGGAGGAACTGCTTTATGCAGTTATTGCTCATTTGACATGATTTTTTTTTCTGGTCACGGAGAAGGCAATGTTGAAAGCTTGACTCGGCTTGGGGTGATCATATGTTGTGTATTTGTTATATATTCCATAAGGCTGCAGAGTAACTTTGCTTTAAATAATGGAATATGTGTTTAAAGCTTTGTGTTTAGATTTAAGACTTTTTTTCCTATTTCTTTAAGTGCATTAAGTGTAGGGAATGAAAGGTGAGAAGCAACTGTTTGGTTTAGTGACTTTGCCTTCTGGCAAAGGCACAATAAAGAAACCAAACAGATTCCCTTGACCTTTCAGTCTCTATACCTATTTCTTAGATCTTTACTTTATCCTTTTTATTTCTAATATAGAAAGATACTGTATTTATTGTTACAAGTGAACACAGGTCAAAGTGTACAGGGGATCAAGAAATGTTATTCTTGTATAACCTGTGCACTTTGACTTCTACCACCTTAAATTACTAACCCTGTATAAAATACTGCTGTAAATGGCAGCTCACGGAGTAAAGTTGTAGAATGATTTGTTTCAATCTTGTATCCGAGCTTCCATTGAACAGTGGTGTTTTAGTCTTTCAACAAGTCCTATTTGCTGTAGGTGCTGGGATTAATTAATTTGATTTTGTATTGCTCTCAAGGCTAGAGCTAATGGTCTGCAGTCCTGTGTGATTATCATACGTATTCTTCGTGACCTCTGTCAGCGAGTTCCAACTTGGTCTGATTTTCCAAGCTGGGTGAGTAGTGTTCTTTTGAATGAGTCTTTTTAATACACATGGTACTGCCAGGGAAGCACAGGGAATTGTTACTACAGTTTTTAAATGTAGACTTTTCAAGAAGTAATGTAAGGGGTTTTTTAGTTGCTTTTTTTCCCCAGCAAATGATCCAGATTTCCTCTAAAAATTTAATTTTCTGAGGTTTTGTCATTTGGAGCTGGATTTATTTTTTTTTTCCACAAAAGGAATTTTCTTGTTCTTTTGTATTCTTTGTGGGTAGCATTCTTATTCTAGATTTTAGCATTTTTTCCTTTACTTTGTATAAAAGAATCTAATTTTTGCTAACCATGTATTCTGAATTGCTTGGAGTTTACTTAAACTTACTTAAAATAATGTCAGCTGTGGCCAGATAGTTCTGCGACCTTTCAGATAACTTGAAAGAATAAATCACAGTAATTCCTGTGATCGTTAATTTGCCCCTTCCGCAAGATGAAATGCCACAGTACTTCAGTACAGTCTGTGGGTATGTCACTATTAGTATTTTAATCAGAGTCACTTAGATCTCTAGTTTGTACAGGGTTACCTCTCTGAATTCTTGCAGACGACTGTTCTTGGAACATTCCTTTTGCATTGACGATCGGAAATGATGCTCTCCAGGAGTGCAACTTGTGCTCCAAATATTAACAGATGTTCAGTCTGTGAACTGGATAAAGTTAGTCTGAAACAAAATCTTTGTTTCGTGTATAGTGTGGAAGTAAACTTTGCTCGACTGTTTTGTTTCACAGACAAAATCCTATTGCACTGTAGTGCTTCCATTTCAGTTTTGGCAGGAAGAGCGCTAACATTGTCAAGACAGTTTGAGCATTTGGCATTATTATTATTACAGTCTTACAACTGTACTAAGCTTGCAGAAAATTCTATTAAATTACTTCTGATAATATTTATTGCTTCTGGAAAAAATGTGGTACGGTTATTTCTGGATTTAAAATATTTAAAGTAAAAAAAAATAGTGCCGGTTTCTGTACTACATTTCATGAAAGATACACTGTCAAATAAAGCTTAAGAGAAGCTAAGTATGTAAGTACCCTCTTAATATCACTATGATTCTTAGTTGCCGAAGAAAAAACCCTGGCATACATTTAGAAAAGCATCCTTAGTGTTATTGCAACACGCAGCAGGCACATGGATGAAGAACAAGGAATGCTGTTTCTTATTTCTCACATCATCTGTTCTGAGGCATATCCAGAAGGGAAGAGAGGTATGAAGCCATGTGTCAGGCCTTGCTGTGTCTCAGCTCCCTCCAAAAGTGATTCCTGATTTGCTCCTGGTACCTGATGCATTGTCAGTGACATGGATCAACATGGAAGTCTGTGTAGTCAGCCTGTTGGCAAAGTCTTACGGATAAAAACAATGACAGAATGAAGATGGTGATTTTTAAATATATGTCATTTCTGCCAGTCACAGGTGGAATTTCGTAGATTGTAGAAATATATTTATCTAGATGCAGAACTTCTCCTAACCTGTGTGCTAGAGCTCTGTTACAAATCAAAGAGATGCCATATCTTTTCAAAAGAAATCTAAGTAGTTGTAAAAATAGACAATATTAGGAACTCTAAATGTTGACATTAATAGCACCCTCTTCATATACCTAAACATAAAAATGAAATTAGAAGAATTTTGTCAGGTTCCTGCAAGTTAGAAGGAACTACTATTCAGGGTTGATTTTTCAAACTTGGAATGCAGCCTTTCGTGCATGTAAACACCGGGGCATCCTAACTCACATTTTCCTAGGATGAAGTTGCAGGCTCTAGTGTATTGTATGAGCATCCAAAAGAACTAGGCTTGAATAAATGCAAAAACATGTCTGCTTTTTTTCTTTCCTGCTCTATTTTGGTTCATACTTGAAAACAACTATATTACTGTTGCTAAATCCTGAGTGATACAGTGGGAGTATGGAAATACCATGCTCAAGAAATTAAATTTGTCAGTTAAATGGAGCTAAAATGGAAAGGAATGGGCACCCTTAGTGAAGGATTGTAATCAACACTGCCTGTAGTTACTTGCATGCGTCAGAATAGGCATTGACTCCTGGTAAGTAAAAATAAAAGGCAACATTTGAACAACCGTAAACTCAGTGGGGAGTGGGAGGACCAAAAAGCAAACCCCTCAAAAAACCCACCAAAGAAACAAGAGAGATTGTTTGAGAATTAAAGTTACTAAGGAGGTGGTATTAAAACATCCATTTAATGCTGAAAAAAACCTAAGGAAAACTATTCTTTACTTTTGCAAATACCTTTTATATGTTTTTTCTGGAAAAAAATATTGTCTAATAAAAGTAAACAATGGAAATATTCACAGGAAAAACAATATTTAAAATACAGATAATAATTTAAACCATTTTAACTAATATCAAGCAATTTATACATTTTAGAAAACCTGTTTATCATCAATGGTTTTTTGCACTTGTTTAACATCTGAGTTAGCAAGTTTTCTCCTAACATAGTCTAACACTATGAACTTCAGTTTTGCTAAACTGAAGAACTAGTAACCACTTAAACAGTAAAAGATCATTAAAGTTTTGATGCTTTAAGCTTCTGTACCCTTGTAGAAAAAGATTAATTTTTCTATAGCATCCTGTTAATTTCATCAGATACACTGTGTGCTGTCTATTCATGCGGCTGACAGATGTGGGCGACCCACCATGTTTCACACTCTCTCAAAAAATGGCCGAGCAAGTTGTCTGCCTGCATATGTAGGCTACTTCTGTATGTATTCCTACAAAACTTTTAAACAGCTTAAGTTGAGAAGAAGCATATCAGTATCAGTACTCAATATTAATCTTGCACCAGCTTTCTTTTTATTCATCTTTATAAAATACTGAATTTTTTTTCATTTTAACTGAAAGTGTTCTGTGATGTGTAGTGTTCTTCTAAATTCCAGATTCAATAGTTCTGTGTTGAACAACAGTAACAGCTTTTTTCTGTTTTAATCTGTTTTCTAAATTGGCTGATTTTCTTACTGTTGCTCTAGGCTATGGAGTTGCTTGTGGAAAAAGCAATTAGCAGCGCTACTGGACCACAGAGTCCTGGGGATGCTCTGAGAAGAGTTTTTGAGTGTATATCTTCAGGAATCATCCTTAAAGGCAAGTTGCATTTGATCAGTATCTGTATACTTATGCTTAACTAATGTAAAATCTGTAATCTTGGTTGAAATAAGGTGGAGATGTGCTACTAATTAGCCTAACCGTTGTAGGTGGTCCTGGCCTTCTGGACCCTTGTGAAAAAGATCCTTTTGATACACTTGCTGTAATGACAGATCAGCAACGAGAGGACATTACTTCGAGTGCACAGGTAAGAAAACGCATGTGTGAAGTAGCTAAATTTGATGGCTGGTTTTTGAAGGGTTTTTTTTTTGTTTGTTTTTTTAAATGGAGTTACATGATTGACATGAATTTTCCTTTCTTAGAATGTAGTTCGGTCTTTCAGATGATTGGTCTTAAGCTAGGCAATAAAAATACCACAACCAGAGGATGTATAATACTGTTCATTTTTGCACTAAAATTAACATACTTTCCTGAAAACTTTGAAGCACTCTACAGTGGTATGTTATTAGATTTAAAACTGCAGTGGCATTTAATATTTTATTAATAAATCTGTGTAAGTTTAATTTTTAATATTTATTGTATCTGCCCACAGTATTGACAATTCATGCTAGCAGCTTAAGAGGTTAAGGCCCTTCCTCTTCATTTGGTCCTTTTGCTAAAGATTACTAACGTGTAAAGGGACATGTGACAAACCTTGGCTGCTTCAGGGCAAGTCCAGCAGCTAAAACACATGTACGTTACTTTTTAGGTAAGATGCTGTATTTTGTACAGAAGCAGCAAATGTGACATACACATATTATTGTGCTGACTTTGTTGGGGGAAGGAAGAAGGGATAATGAGAGCTAAGGGTAATACAGCTGCTAATGTTCTTCATGAATTGTTTGACAACGTACTCAAAATAGACATTTGTTTCTAACAGAAATATCTTCTTTCTGCCCTTTTTCTAGTTTGCACTGAGACTCCTTGCATTCCGTCAAATACACAAAGTTTTGGGAATGGATCCATTACCACAGATGAATCAACGCTTCAACATCCATAACAATAGGAAAAGGAGAAGGGACAGTGATGGGGTTGATGGATTTGAAGCAGAGGGAAAAAAAGACAAAAAAGATTATGATAACTTTTAAAAATGTTTGTCAGCAATGCTAGGATCAAAGGTGATAAAAAGTCCATTTGTTGCCTTGCTTTTACTTCATTCATAATAATGTCTGTTTAAAACATCCAAAACCAACTGTGGAATTAGATTTGGAAGAGAACAACCTAGCTCTTCTGTGAGATTCTGAGTATTTTAATGGATGTACTGTACCAGACAAATTATGGATGGAAAGACTGCAAATGGAAACTCTGTTGTTGTAGGAAAGAGTAGTTTTCCCTCATTGCGTTTTCTTTAAATGTGTTGCTAACTTTAGTAACTTTTCTTCTTTTTTTTGGTCTTTTTTATTAACAACTGCATTGTCTTCTTATCTTTTATGTATTTAATGCTTCTGTTGCTATGTGTATTTTGATTTTTTTATTTAGAAGTTTTTTTGTTTGCCTTTGACACTAGTTGTGTAAGTTACTTTGTTTTAGGTAGTATAAACTGTTCCCCTCCCAATTAATATTTTACAGAACATTTTTTTGTAAAGTGAGACTGCAGGATTATGGTTTTTTTCCTAAATGTGAAGGGGTTACAACACATAATTATCCTGCCGTTTGAGTGCTCAGAATTAAATGTTTTTGCCAATCTTGTGGCATTTGTCTCCTTAGTGTGATATAACAGTGTAATTAAGACAAATTTGTGTTAATCTAATCAAGTTTGCTGTTAGTTGTGCATTAGCAGTATAAAAGCTAATATATACAGTATGGTCTTGCAACAGTTCTAAAGCAGCTGCATAATTGATCAAAGTTTTGCATGATGTTTTTGATAGAAGGGCTGTTAAAACTATCCTTTTAGGTTAAACGCGTAGGTCTTTGTATGATTGACTTTGTGAAATAGCAAGGCCAAAAAATAACTTTCTGAATTTCTTTTCTCAACATACAAGCAAAAGCAGGCATTTCCCATTTAGACAAAGTTAGTCATTCTTTTTAGTCGACTTTGTCGATTAATGCCTCTTAGCCCTTAAAATAAATGTTTGTCATATCAGTGCCTGTGAGGTTATTCCTTATAGCTATTCCTGTATAAACTTTCTGTGATTTTTTTTCAATAATTCACATTTTCAAAGTGAAATATTACTGAAAAAGTGAAGGCTATTAAAGCAAAAACCCAGAAAATTATTTGATGTGGCCATAGTGTATGCTTATGTCTCTTTCAAAAAGCTAAATATAGCAGTGGTGTAAGTAAAGTTACATCATACTGTTGATGTATGCTCTGGTACACAGGTGTGATTTGTTGTCACAGCACTACAGTGGAACACACAGATAAAAACGAAAATTTATTAAATGACTAAAACTCATTTATACACCGGTAACTGAAGTTTCACTCACTCTGTTCGATGTGTATTAAACTTCGTTGCAAACCCATAAAACACAGATTAACATAGACTAACATTCCGGTAATTACTTTAGTGATGGCTGTAGGAGAGTACCACACATTACAAAGCTCATTTGTTATTTCTGGCACCATTTATTAAAAAACCCTTTTGTTCCATTTTGAGGTCAAATTTATCTTTGACCTTTTTAATAAGTAACTCGGAGTATGGGGATGTTTCTGTTTGCAACACTTACTGCTAACAGCATGGGCCTGTGGAATAAAAATACAATATTTTAGAAAAATAGAGGAAGTCTAAAGACTTAAAGAAAAAAATTTAATACAGTGTTCTTCAAGCATCAGAGTGCAATTTTTAAGGGAGTGATTATTAGTGGTTAGCAAATAAACGGAAAGCTTTCTCATTGTAGGAAAGATTTCGTGCTGATTTCAGCATCAGAAATGTAGAAAGCAGAAATGCTTTAAAGTTGCTTTAGAAAAAGGTTACACTAGTTTCTGTTGTCCAGTCTTGATGCATAGCTCCAAGCATGTTCTTGATCTTTTTTTAAGAGGGTATATTGCTGCCATGGTGTCTAGTTAGCTATTACTATTTATTTTGAAAGCTACAGGTGCTATTCATGTGGCTTGTTCAACTCCATACCAAAGTTTCCTTCCTCATAAAGCAAACTTGTCTATTCAGGCATGTGACCCTAAAATTCAGGATTAAAAAGGTCAAAGATGTGTTTTGGATTTCCTGTATTTTTGTTCTACTGGCTTTTAACTCTTAACCAGTTTCTGGATCTTTTGAAATATTGTATACTTAAAAGTGATTCCACATTAAATATGAAGCTGTGACCATTATTTTTGCGCTGTGTGGTGAAGAATGAATTTGCAGTTTGTTTCTGGTTTTCCTGCCCATTTTAGTGGGCTGTTTTGGGTAACTTCTGACTCTTGTTAATCTAAAAAGAATGGAAAAACAAGGTTTTAAAAAGCACAGACCTAGCTTTGACTTCAAATACGACACTGTGCACTTAGGAAGACAAAACCGAGACCAAGTAATCAATTTATGAGCGAGTAATCATTTTAATATCCTATGGTTTGGTAACGCTAGTGGCTTACTAATAAGCAGTGTTTGCCTTTTTTATTCAGCAGTGCTGTGTGTTAAATCATACACGTTCATATGTATATGACCGTAATCATACACGTGATGACCACAGTCATCATGCACAGCAGAGAAACACACACAGCAAGAATTTCCCCCTCAGCGCCCACCTCAGAGGAACAGTTTGTGAAAATGTGACTGTTCTGTTTTGAAGCTTTTTCAAACTTTTGACTTGTCTGCCTAGTCTGTCCTGTCTGTGAGCAGCGTGGTGGTTTCACATGGATTCCTCTCTAGAGGCATTGCTAGAAATTAAAGTCTGTTGGACACAGTCCATCAACATCTTGCCCTATTACGAAATTCTAGATGAACTGTTAATCTTATAGAGTTACTGAATGTGACGGGTTCATCTGCTGCTTCTATTTTTAGACCTATTTCACTACTCAGAAGTGATTTAATACTACTTAAAATTGTTGTACCTAGCAAATTTCTGAGAGTTGGAATCAACTTTAAATATGCCTTCAACAATTTGTACGCATATTTAACATTCTTGTTGCTGGTTGAATATCTGCTGATCATTAGTCTGTTAAGTATTCACACAATGCCGAATTCATTTCTTTATTAAACAATTAAGACTTGTTTGGACTACCCAAATGGATTTTAATAGCATAGCAGTAATAATAGACGGGGCAAAAAGAAGTAGTAGGCACAATTTGCAGTCTGGTTTTTTGCACTTACAATGTAGGTTTACAAAGTACAATGATAGATTCAACAAAAACATCTGTTTTCCTTCTGCTTGTTGGCGTTTTTTTTCTCTGAAAGCTGTAAGCCAAAGAGCTTTCTAGTCAAAAAGGCTATCAAATTAAATTTTCTCCCGAGTGATTATTTTATAAATCTTCTCAAGAGTTCTTTTTTCCTTCAGTGTGGTACTTAGCCTTTTAAGATGAAACAGACATCTAGTCTTCTGGGGGAGAAAAGAAGTCCAAGGAGTGTCATCTACAGAGTTATCACAATGGTTTTGATTTATATCCAAACAAAAATAAGGCTTCATTCTGTAAATACCCGTTAATTTGTATTCTGTCATTTGTTCCACTTTCTCATTTGGATTATGAAAATGTGCATATATATTCCCAGTACTGAGAGAAGTTCACTGTTGTTTATTGAACTGCTTTCTGATGTTTTACAGTTAGCATTTTAAGAAATGCTGCCCTAGTAATACTGGGCAAGTCTAAAGTTTCTAACAGGGTAAAGGTCATTGTTTTTCACTGGTACCCAGTTGGCAGCTGTTGCTGGGGATTTTTATCCTGCACAGTGCACACTTTCCCATTTAACACAGCCGTAACGTACCTGCATTAGCAACAGTCATTAAAAGTTGTCTTCTTTAATATGTGTTTTCTTAAGCTATTTTGCAAAGCCACGGCCATTAATATTTATTCTGAAGCCAGCAATTCATTTATTGCAGGGTAGTTTAAAGTTTATCAGCTTTTAGATGCTCAGCCTAGCTTAAATACTTTCACGTATATTCTACATCAATAGATGTAGGTAGCCTAAATCCAAAGAAACATAGAGTGGCATCAAGAAATCTTTATGCATTTTTGAAGTTTTCTATATAAGATTGCAGAATGGAATAGCTGACCAAGAGAAAATAAATGGCTTTTTCTATAGTAAAAGGTTACTTTAATATTAGAAGGGAGACAAAAAGCCTCTTGTTTCTACATAAGAATCACAAACCTTGCTCCCTATATAAGCTTCTTTCTTTCCTTTTCTGCATGCTGCATTATGTTTGTATTAATTGTATGCATATGTGATTAGGAAGTTCTGTCCAGAATACGTAAGACAGCCTTATCACAGACGTAACTTCTGGCATATATTTAAATTTGCCAGTGATTTGCTGGTTATACAAGTTTACGTTTTCTTAGTAAGACAGTAAGCAGAGCTGCATTGCTAACAGTGCAAGTCAGAACATAATGGGGGAGATGACGGTGCCTGAATACAGGGGTTTACTGTCATTTTGCATGTTCCTAGGGTATGTGCCACTCCAAAAGGGGACGGGTTCAGGCCCATAGCTGCCAGCCCCCTGTGGATACCTCAGATACCTTAGGATATCTAGAATGGCATTGTTTAGGTAAATACCATGTATTTACACACGTGAGAGGAAAGTGTAGGTAATTCTAAGAAATGGAGATGATGTGATCCAGAGTGTCACCAATATATCATGTGAAACTGCAACTTCAGGAAGGTGGGATGAAGGAAGCATTGTAGTATCAGCAAGGGAGTATGCTGGTCACAGTAAAGTGCCTATGATAATTAAAAGCCATCCCAATTTCTTACAGTAACTTCAATAATTTTTTTTAGTGTGTTTGTTTTGTAAGTTGAGAAGGAATAGAATTAGAATAGAATAGAATAGAATAGAATAGAATAGAATAGAATAGAATAGAATAGTTCCAGTTGGAAGGGACCTACAACAACCATCTAGTCCCACTGCCTGAGCACTTCAGGGCTGACCGAAGGTTAAAGAAGTGTGTTATTAAGGGCACTGCCCACATGCCTCTGAAACACTGACAGTCTTGGGGCATTGACCAGCTCTCTAGGAAGCCTGTTCCAGTGTGTGACCACCCTCTCGGTAAAGAAATGCTTCCCAATGTCCAGTCTAAACCTTCCCTGGTGCAGCTTTGAGACATTCCCATGTGTCCTGTCACTGGATCCCAGGGAGAAGAGCTCAGCACTCCCTCTCCATGTCCCCCCCTCAGGGATCTGTAGAGGGCAATGAGGTCTCCCCTCAGCCTCCTTCCCTCCAAACTAGACAAGCCAAAGCCCTCAGCAGCTCCTCACAGGACATTCCTTCCAGCCCTCTCACCACCTTTGTTGCCCTCCTCTGGACGCATTCAAGTCCCTTCACATCCTTCTTAAATAGAACTGCACACAGCGCTCCAGGGGAGGTGGCACCAACGCTGAATACAGTGGGACAGTCCCCTCTTTTCACCAGCTGGTTGTGCTGGGCTTGATGCACCCCGGGATGCGGTTTGCCCTCTTGGCTGCCAGGGCTCACTGCTGGCTCACACGGAGCCTCTGCCCACCAGCACCCCCAGATCCCTTTCCCCAGGGCTGCTCTCCAGACGCTCCTCTCCCAGCTGTACTTGTGCCGGCGTTACTCTGTCCCAGGTGCAGAATCCGGCATTTAGATTTGTTAAATTTTATCCCATTAATCATTCCTCAGTACTCCAATCTGGATTCCTTTGCGAGGCCTGCTGTCCCTCAAGAGAGTCAACAGCACCTCCCAGTCTGGTGTCATCAAACTTGCTAACGGTGCATTCAACTCCTGCATCCAGATCATTGAGAAATACCTTGAACGGAACAATGTTTCCCATCATTTCTCATACAGAGCAACCAGCTTTCTGTGGCCACAGGTATCAAGAGTGTCAACCAACACATGTTCATTCCCAAATGTATTGTTTCCAATAATGTATCCTGTTTCAAGTTCATTATCATTTTGGTGGTCTTTTACAGAACGAAGGGCACACATATTTTAGCAAGCCGCTCTTCCCAGCCTTTTTCCTTTTGACAATCAATTGCCTCAATAGCTGCATTTTTATGGTGAAAAGAAGTAGTCTTTGAGTGAATTATGACTTTGAGAAGAAAGAGGAAAAAAAAAAAACAAGAAAAATGCTATCAGAAAGGAGAACAGAACTGAATAAATGGGTTGAACTGAAGAAATAAAATGAGGAAGGCCATTAGAGAGCTACAAATCAAAGCTAAAATAAAAATGAAAGAAAAGTTACATCAAGTAGTAAAACAGTCAGCTACAAACTACAAAAATAGTGGGGGAAAATGAAGAGAAAGACTCTATTTCATAGAGAGAGAAGACCTAGTGCAGTATGTGATTTGCCACTCATGCAGAAACTGCAGTGCTCCACAGAGAGGAAAAAAGAAGTGCCAGGTGATTGAGGAGGTTAAGGCTGAAATGGTTTAGGCCAGGTGTTAATAAATGTTACATGAAATGTCCCCACAAATGAGCTGGGAGGAAAGGTGAAGGGAAAGATGAAGAGAAGGGACTGACCTTTCATGCGTCTATCGTACTTCACAGACAAAACCATGCATCTCGTGTCCGTGCCTTGCTCCCTTACGTGTGAACGGAGAGGAGAGTATTGGGGAGTGTGTGAGCACCCTTCTCCAAACACTTGGAAATCAAAACGAATGCTGCACAGCCAAAAAAAAAAAAAAACCACTAAAAAAAAAACCAGTGCAGTGTTACACAGCAAGTCAACAGGTTTAGCCGGGCTAATATTTGAAACATCTCCGTGTGCTCACGACAGCAGAGAGCGCTGTGTCGTTAAGCAGCAGCTTCCAGTTGGAAAGGCAGAGTTGATTTTCCCCTAGCTGTGAAATGCACAAAGCGAAAAACTGTGATGTTTCTGCTACTCCAGCATTCCTCTCGATTGCCAAAGAATGCATTTTAAAAGAATTTAAAAATAAATAAATAAATAAATATGCAGCTAAGTTGCCATGGCAGCAAAACCCAATACAAAATCTCTGCTAGTGCTTAAGGAGAGAGCAGTAGTTAGAAACACAATCAGCACTATCTCATGAATAAATTAGAAGTAAATACTTTTGGGGGTAAAGAACTGAAACATTTCAGAGTAGGCATAGGAGAAGATTCAATTTGTCCAGAGTCACTGGGGGGCTGCAAATAAGAAATGAGCTATAGAAGTTCTCCCAGGTAAGGATTCCTGCTGAGGAAGGTGAACAGAAAAAGAGGTTATAAAGGAATACTTGAGAAAATGAATGTCAGAAGAGTATATCTGGTAAATCACTGGCAACAGGAGGAGAGGGACGTTTCAGATGCAATTAGGCATTTTTGTTTCCTTGCATCCGTTTCTTAAGAAACTTCTTGCAGCTGCTGCCAGGGGTCCTTTCAGGGCAATAGATTCAGGATAAGAATTCCTCATATGGCAGTGGTAAATCATAAATCAGGATTCTGGAGGCTTTAACTAATGTCCCCAGCATGTTCTCCAGCATATCCAAAAGCATGAGATGTGCCAATTTACAAGCTGTATGACCAATTCAGAGCTCTTATTACAGGAACAGCCAGGGCTGAAGTGTTTCCTTAGGAGCAGCGAAGCAGGGTGAGAGAAAACAAAAAGCCAAGGGCTTGCAACAAAGTCCACACAAGAAACTTCCACAAACTCTCTGCTGGTTTATATATTCCCTTTAGGAGCAGTCCCTCTACAGATGTTGCCCACGCATCAGAAAAGAATAGAAGATTTAAAATAACTTATTTCCTTGGAAAAACCTTCTGGAGTTCTGGAAACACAGGTGAGTTCTAGAGTCCCTGAGACAAATGTTTCCAAATACCCATCTGACATCCAGGTGTGCCAAATTCCCGTGCAGACATCAGCGTGAATATGTTTTAATTCTAGAAAGTTTGGTCACAAAACTTTCCAAAGGCCTGGAGGTGAAAACCACAGCAATTCTGGAGAAAAATGTTATAGCAAATCAAAGACAGTTGCTAACACGGAAGAAAGAATATACAGTTTTATGGATTTCTTTTATAAGACTTGCTGCTTCTACAAGGTTTGCTGCTTCAAAGAATCATTTGTCTTAGCCAAATAAAGATTTACCTTGCTTAGACAAAGGTTGTTTTCGAGTCAGGGACAAAAACGGGAAGCTAGAGCCAACTTCTAGACTCAACGTTTGTGGTTTATCATTAGTTTCTGCTAAAGAGCATGTAGCTTTCCTTAAGGGGTAGGTTTATGCCTGTTTCTTAAATTATCTGGCCTGGAATTTTCAGTTGTGTATGCAGCTGTAGGGGAGCTGGGGATGACAGCATGAGCATTTAGCTGGATAGCTTCTGTCACTACCCCAGATACATGGTTATTGACTTGCACATGCATTTTTCATTAGGAAATCAAAGCCAAGAGCATGTCAAGGTCCTGGTAGGCAAAGTAAAACAAGCACATGTTTTACTTCAGTCATGCACCAGATACATTTTCACCGCTAAAGGAAAGAACAGAAGAGACAAGATGCCACTAGCAAAAGCTTCAAGTCTCTATGTGTACTTCCCAAAGAGACAAGGCTACTCACTAGGCCTAATACTGAATATTTCTCCCGACGGATACAGTGGAACCTGCCTGTCCTTTACCCTATGACTTGGACACAGAACAGTTCTCACTGGCTTCTCTCCTCCCAGAGCAGAAGTCCTCATGTCCAGCACAGAGAGTCCTACAAGGGAGGGCTATTTAACTAGAGGGACCACATTCTCAGCTGGTGATTAATAGCTGGAAATCTTCCCCAAGGACTTTCCAACCACATTGTGTTTGGAGAAGTTACTTGGGCAGAAAGAATCAGGGCTGCCCAGTAACTCCAGCAAGGAACCCTTGGCAACTTTTTCCTCCACCCAGCTCAGGGACTGGCATCCAAATTGGGAGCTGAATGTTGATCTTTTCTTTCCTGGGGTTCATTCCAAGACATTCCAATAGTCCATTCAAGCTCTTTGATGTCAGGAGGACCATATATCCAATTTTCTTGCTTGCTTTCTAAGGTCTTATGATCCTTAGCATCTGCAGGTTGAGAAGAAACGAGGGTGAGACGTGAGCCCTGATTTAATTCTGCCTCACATCCAGCCGTGGCACAGGCTTTCTCCTGATACAGATGGGTGTTGGCTCACCCTTTGACTAGTGTTAAGGAGAAGTCTCCTAACTGAAGTAATTTGGATTCATAGCCTTCTGGAGAACAAAAGGAAGAGGTTCACCACACAACAAAGAAGTCTGTGTGTGCCCATGAACAAGTAATTGTGTTTGCTTTCAAGACAGCTAAAAAAAGGTGGGGAACTTCCCTACTCCTGTGTTCTTGTTTCTGATACCCATGCTTCCTTGGGTGGGTAGAGTTATTAGTTACTCACTTCCTCTTCTCCCACTTGTAGCTAAGAAAAGGGGGTGGTTTTGCTATTAGATGTGAGGTGCTTTGTTCCCTCAATTTTCTGAGCTCTCATAGCAATACTTTGCTTTCTATCCTTAAGTTTAAAGCATGTAATTCCCAGCTGCGTCTCTATGACTAAAGTAAACACTATGGTCCAGGGTGTGTTCTCAGCAGTTAATGCCTCTGTCCTACTCTTCATTATGTACTTGTTAATTTAGTTTTGCAGTCTTCTGCATTCATGTTTTGGCACTATATGCCCCAAATGGCTTCCACTGGTAAGTGGTGGAATGCCCCCTCTCTACAGCCTTTTACTATGTAGATTATCACTTGACCAAGCCTTAAAATTTCAGCTTGCTCATTGGCTCTGGAAGGCCCTTGCAGAACAAAAACATTCAGTAACTAGGGGATGAACACGAAATTGCAGTAGTCTGTATTGCTATCACTGAAGGAACTCCTGCTTGCCATCTGAGTCATGAAGGGGCACGTGAGACCTTGCAGATGGCTTTAGTTAAGACATAAAACGCATCTCTTCAATGACCTTCAGGGAGGAACTGGGCACATGGTGTCCCCGGACTGAGACACGGGATGGTGCAGGAGTCGGAGACGGAGGTTTCAGCTGAAGAAACCTGGTAGAGAGCTGCTTTCCCTTGACTGGGAAAAGCCTCCCCAAAGAAATCAGGTTCTCACAAAATGAACAGAACAGTCTGCTTAAAACATTGAAACACAAAATACAGTCAGTAAAGAAAGAACACTGCAACAAAGATAAAAGATAAAGAATTCACGTATAGGACTGTAGTACACAATCTCTGAACATACACTTAGTAAATGAGAATGCTTATATTCCACTGCTCTAAATGTTACCTTGGAGTTCTCTATGAAGAGAATACTGATTCTATGAAGAGAATGCATACTGATTTCAGCTACTTTAATGTGGTACTCTCATACTGTTTAATATACTAAGCCCTAAACTGAGTTATTTAATTGAACAATAGAAATAAGGAGTATCAGACCCAGCATGCATAACCAATCTCTGTATACTCAGGGTAAATCCAACACTTTTGGGACACCTGCTACCTTCAGAGCGTGCACGGCCATCTGCGACACTCTGGGAAGTGTCAGACTAATTATGCATATACTATAGAAATACTGAGATTTCTACACCTAAGGACAATTGTTCTGGTAATGCCCAGGCAAGCATAAAGCCATAAAAATCTCCAAATTCTACCCAGGTAGCTTTTCTGGATAGAAAAAGAGGATTGTGGAGCCTTGGCAAATGGTAACTTTGTGGGATTCTCTTTCCAGCTGCTACTTCAAAATCTTTTGTGTCACTATTGGAAGCGTAATTACTAAAAGCAATCTCCAGACCTTGATCCAGACATGGTGCAAAGTCAAAGGGGGAGTCCTGCCAGTGATTTACCACTCTGGAATGGAAGCTCTGCACACATCCATGCTTTTTATAGGTCTATGTCAGGGCAAAAACCTCCTTTTGTTTCCTTCAAAATGAGGAAATAGGGAGAAGAAATTCAGGCGTAGTCATGCAAGTTTGCTCAAGGCTCAGGAATGGCTTTTAACACTTAATTCGTTACACCTGCCTAACCTACATCAAAGCAACCACAAGACACAGTGACCTGAACCCCTGCCCACCCGAGCACCCTTGGGAGTCCCCAGGAAAGCAAGATTTGCAAAGCCCCAGGGTCAGAAAAGCTGAAATGTGGCATAAAGCCATATTCGGTGACCTTTGCCAGCTGCACTGGAGATGCTGCCTGGGATAATGCCTTATCCAGGCTACTCATTCCCCAGAGCCAAGGCAATCCTGATGAGGAGGACTGCCACAAAGGAAAATATGATGTGCAACTTGTTGTAGTTAAGAGAATCCCTGAAATAAAACTCATAGGAAAGCTGCAAACAGCTCCTTTGTAATCCCCTCCATCAGCTGTTCTCACCAAGCCTGGGCCCAGCTGAGAATGCAGCCCAAAGAATTACTCAAATTAATGGCATGTAAATTTTTTAAACAAAGCAATCTCTGTTCGTGGGTAGAGCTGGTCTGTGAGTTCCCCTCCTGCAGACAGCTTTAAAGGTAAATAACGTGATTATATTTTTAGAAAGAATGCGAAATATCAGAATAACATGGGGACAGTGTGTTCTTTACCCACCACAGACAAACTAGAACTTGACTTTTTGGAAGTTTTGCTCTTCAACATTTGCATGACTGCCATTGTCATACATTTAGAATTGAGCAAAATTAAATGACATTATTTTATAAGCTCACTTTCATTTTTCAATGGACAGAAGTCGTTGGCAGCTTGGAAAAGGACTTCCCATTTAGAAGTAACGTGGGAAGACAGATCCTGTTAATGCACCACCCCAGGAACTTCAATTTGTTGCGGAAATGATTTTTTAAAAAGTTTTCGTTAGTGATGAGAACAACCCCAAATGATACAATGCTGAACAACCTTATTTCCTCGCAGGGAGGGGGCAATTCAGAAACACATTACAGAGTAAAAATGCTGGAGGGAGCAGGCATGTGAAAACAACAGAAAATTTAACATATAAATACGTAAATGAGAGGTGGTAGATGACTACCCAGGGAGCGTAGAGACGAGGTGGGGAAGGGGGACGCTCAGAAGAGCCTGGCCAAGCTGGTTTCCCGAGGTGCCCTGAGCACCAGGCAGACTCTCAGAGCTGTTTCTGAACCAGGAGTTTATTTGGGTACCCTCGTTACCTTCCGAAGGAGCCGATTTCCTGCCACTGTCTGCAGGGGGAACCTGCTGGGATCAGGTGACTGGCTTTGGCAAGTGCTCCTCACAGGTGCTCGAGATTTTAAAAGAGAAAGGGAGAAGACTGCACAGAAGTGTCCTGGGGAAGGGGAAGATCCCCACAGCCTTTGGTGCTCTGTAATGGGTTGGGGCACAATGTTTGGGTTGCAGCTGGCCTTCTCAGAGGCCAATGTATTTTTCTGAGGTAAGTTAACTTGCACGTTTGGTAGCTTTATTTCTTCCATTCCAGAAAAGATGAACACGCTGACTGATGAAGTGGGGATCCGAAACTGGCCCTCAAATTCCAGGAAAAGGGATTCAAATCCCTTCCACGATGGGTTCAGCCCAGCACATCTGGCAGCTTGGGGAGCAAGCCCCAGGAAGGAGCACTCCCTGTCCATTACAAAGGACAGGACGTGGGACTATGTGGATATTTTGCTGATGCAGAACAGTGATTACATTCCAATTTGGGGGATGTAGGGCTTTTTTTGATGAGATGTTGAAGAATGTATTCCCATGTGCTCTGTGGGAATTAAAGCTCTTTTGGACTTCCCATCGGAGTTAAGACTCTGGCCTGGGGTCAAAACATCCCTTCCTCTCTGAGATGCACTATGCCAGTAAGTAGCTGCTTTTTGCCTCAGTCTGCTGTAAACTTCAGGGCGTGCTTGGAGGTAATCCTGCTGTTGCCACTGTAAATTCAGTTTTAAAATACTTTTTTTTTTTTTTTTACAGTGCTATTGTCTTTCTTTGTGCATTTTAATGCACTAGAGAGCATGGAGTTCTGTCCCAGTTTTCCCCCAACCCTAGATTTACACCAGTGCAATCTCCTGGGCTGTGCTTTTGGCCTATGCAGCTGAGGTCAGATGCAATGTAAAGGAATGATGTGGAAGCAGCTGTGGAGTGAAACGTGAGAGATCTTTTGCGTGGGATCCCATACCAGAATAGTCTTTGTTGTAAAACTACTCATGAAACCTAATCTCTGAGTTTTTCTTTTTTTTTTTTTGGGCAGAAGGTGATTAAATCCAAAAGACTTCTCATTCCTTGACACTGAAAATAGCAAAAATAATTTATTTCTGCATTAAAACAGTCACTCCATTTTATTTATATAAATGCTGTCTAACAACTCCATGTACTTCTTTCTCTTTCTTCTTTAGTTTTCCTACGTCTGGGTTTGGAGCAAGGTAAATAAAGTGAAGTATTACCACAAAAAGAGGGGGAGTGATATAAAAAGTGCTTATCATTAATATTTGAAGGAGCTATTCATTTTCACGTCCCACAGTCTATTGAAGTTTGTAAAGTGTGTTTTATTTTTGTAAAAATATTTCCCTAAAGTCTACTCTGTACGCAAATTGTCACCTGGGTTACCATTCGTCATTTAAATTGCTGGGTAGTCCTGCTGCACTGCCACAGGCAGTTCACAATATTTGCATTGTTCTGTACCCGCATAAAAGTTAAGCTTTTAAAAGTAACCTAGATACCTGGTAAACCTGGTGTTTATTTACAGCTCTGATTATACAGTGTCCAAAGACAACATTCCAGGGAGGCTGAGGCTGCAACACTTTAATAGGCATTGGGCAGAGGATTTCTTGTAGTGTATCAGCAGTCAAGTTTTACAGCATTGATAAAAATCCTCCAAGAAGAGTAGACTATATGGAAATATTTTTACAAAAAACCCCCATACTTTACAAATTTCAATAGAATTTTGTATATAATACTCCTCTAAAAATTGTATATAATGTTTATAAAATAAGAATTTGTGTATAATAATACTCTAAAAATTTAGAGTCATTTTAGAGGATTATTTTAATGAAAAGCCCTTTTTATGTCATTTTCCGTGCACATCTCCTGCTGTAAGTAAAACTCAGCATCTCGGTGCTTCGTTTAGATTTTACTTGAGTTTTCTTATGAGCATGCATGGATACAACATGGGTGCTTTGCAGCTGCATAAGAAGCAGCGTGAAGGTCGATTTAAACAAAGTGAGAACTTGACCAAACAACAGGAAACAGTCTTTGTAGTGATGCAAAAAAAGACATTGTTACCCAGAAATGAAATAATTCAGTGGTAAGCCAGTTACCTTGAGCCGGGCGCCACACACCAAAGGACAAGCCATGCAGAACACACTCCATTCGCACACAGGCCGCTGGTGCCATGCCAAGCGGCGGGAGAAGGAACCCAAGGAGGTGGCAGCACCCCCTCCCCCCACTCACGCGCTGCCGTCACCCGGGAAGCACCAAAAATTGGGCGCTCATCACCCACACGAGCACTGACAGGGGCGCTTCAATAGTGCCTCATGCTGTGGCGCACTGCTCCCAGCCCTGTGGCTGCCGACCCAAGCCCCTGCTCCCCATGTCCCCAGGCCTGCTGGTCCCCAGGCACTGACAGAGGCGCTTCAATAGCCCCCAATGCTGTGGAGCTCTGCTCCCAGCCCCATGGCTGCTGATCCAGGCCCCGGGCCCCCCAATTCCTGGCCCCCAGACCCCCAGGCAGTGACAGAGGCGCTTCAGTTGTGCTCAATGCCGTGGGGCTCTGCTCCCAGCCCCATGGCTGCTGACCCAGGCCCCAGGCCCTGGCCCCCAGACCCCCAGGCCCTGACAGAGGCGCTTCAATAGCACCCAGTGCTGTGGGGCTCTGCTCCCAGCCCTGTGGCTGCTGACCCAGGCCCCAGGCCCTGTCCCCCAGACCCCCAGGCACTGACTGAGGCACTTCAATAGTGCCTGGTGCTGTGGAGCACCACTCCCAGCCCTGTGGCTGCCGACCTGGGCCCCAGGTCTCCAGGCCCCTGGTCCCCAGGTGCTGACAGAGGCACCTCAATGGCGCCTGATGCAGTGGGGCACCATTCCTGGCCCTGTGGCTGCTGACCCAGGTGCCCAGGCCCCGACAGAAGCACTTCAGTAGCGCCCAATGCTGTGGTTCACCGCTACCGGCCCTGTGGCTACCGACCCAGGCCCGTCGGGGGTATAGGGAACAGCGCCCCCCTGCGCCCGGCCAATAAGAGGAGGGCGCGCTCGTGACTGACAGCGGCCGTGCCCAGTGAGGACGGGCGCGGCGGGGAGGCGGTGCCCGAGGACCGGCGGGCGGGCACCGGGCTGGGGGCGGGGTCACGTACGTGCGCCGGATACAACCGCCCGCGCTGCTGCTGCCGCCGCCGCCGCCGCGCTGAGGGGGAGTCCCGGGAAGTGGTGCCGGTGCTGCCGCCGGCTCCAGGGGCAGACGGGAGACGGCTGGAGCCATGTTGGGCAGCGGGGCCAAGGCGGCCAAGCCCTCCTTCGTGTCTTATATCAGCCCGGAGGTGCGGGGCCGGCGGGCGGCAGCCCGTAAGGGGGCCGTGGGGAGGCAGGCGGAGGGGCTGTCAGGCGGCGCGGAGCCCTCCCCGGGGCCGGGGGTCTCGTCAGGGCGCGGCCGTGCGGGCGGCGGGGCGGGGCCCCCTCGGCCCTCTCTGGGGTGTCTCCGCGGGCGCTGTGAGGAGGTTGGCGGTGGGACGGGGGCAGGGCGGGCTCGGTGTGGCCCTTCGGGGGTCTGGTGCCTCCAAGGTGCTTCCCCGAGAAGGAGGCGGAAGCTTCTTGCTTGTTGCTTCTGTAGAGAGCTTAAAAAAAAATTGGTAGTTGGCTGGTCAGTTTTAATCTTTTTTTTTTTTTTTAATTTTTTTTGGGGTCGTTACCTTTAATTGCTTTTATGAGCAGGAACCAGGTCATTCTGGTGGTTCGGCTTGTGAGGTGGGACTCGCCTGTCCCTTAACATCACTGCCGATGTGTCCTCTGCCCCTGCAAGCTGCTTGTTTTCCGTTCTGTCGCTGCAAAGCCCTGGCTCTCTTTTTCCTTAACAGCTCGATGTTGAACTCTTGGCTGTGCATGTCTTTCACATTGTTCTTCCTGTTGTCCTTTCACTTATTTATTGAAACTTACGTTGGCAGGCTGACTGAAGTGGCTTTAGACTCAGTTTACGGAGGTCATGTTGTTAGCAGATGGAATTAGTTCAGTATTATTATTCAGTATTCCTTCATTCTTATTCCTGGTAAACATCTGTTTTCTAGGAAAAACAGTCTTCATAAAAACTAGCCATTTGTGGGGTTGTTTTTTTTTTCCCCTCCATACTTCTCTGTAATCTGTGTCAAACTGGTTCTTCTTAATTGTTTAATTCTCTTGAGAGCTTCTTAAGGAAGAGATTTTTGGTTGTCTTGTTTATTAGTACAGAGTTAGTCAATGATAGGACCTTTGAGAATCTGCTGGTTTTATTTTTCACTAAATCTGAAATAACAACACAGAGTTATTATGGCCTAAGTCAGCTGTGCTGTTGAAAACTTATGTCCTTGTTTTGTGGTAGCAACTTTGGTTTTACACATTGTTCCGCCCTGGTGGCTTGTAATTTCATCAGTCTACTTTAAAAGCTTTCTATCTGCCTTGTATTTCCCAGTGAAAATGGATGTAAATGATAGGTGCAAATATTTCTGGAGTCAGTAAATATATCTCTGTGTGAAGTCAGTCTTTCTCCTTAGGAAAGTATGTTGTACAAATACACAGGAACTGAATTTTGTGAAGGTAAGAAATTCACTTGTTGGACATACTGAAAGACACTTCACTGTGTAAATAAGCATGCCGGATGATTAAAGCTTGCTGGGAAAAGTAGCCAGTGGGAAAAGGTGCAAGTCAACTATAGGCAGTGGAGTAAGATACCAAACAATAAAGAGCACTTTAACTTGATTATAACTACAGTAATGTAGCTCTTCAAGTATGATCCTGATGGCTGTAGGAAGAATAATGAAGGTATTTAATACTGGAAGATGAAGCTCTTAATGAAATATCCTGATGCAACTGTGCTTGCAGACATTCACTTTACTTATTCATGCAGCTTTTAACTATCTTCTTGATGCACGTAAATTTAAGAATTTCACGGGCTCTTGCAGCAGAAGCTTTGAAATATAGGCCTGACTTCTGCCATAGAATTGGTGTCTCTTTCACAGCTTCAAAAGCTCAGTGAAACAGGTCAGATTCCAGTAGCAAGTAAAGCAAGTTTAACTCCGCTCTGTTGGATATTGCTTTTTTTTTTTTTTTTGCAAAAAAAAAGGTGGTTACATAGGAAGCTGAAGACTTTAGTGGTTTTTATGAGGATTAAAAGTAAAACTCTAGATGTGTGATGAAACCTGTGATGCTAATTGGGGATGTGGAAAAAACATGTTGATTAGATATCCTAAAATAAGCAGAAGTGAGCATATCTTAAGGAACTGTATTCCATATGTGTGTGAGAAAAATAACTTTCTGAACACAAATTTCCACTACCTGTTAACTTTCATGTAGTTGAAATTTGTAATTGGGGCTAGACTGATGGAACAGTGGAGATACTTCAGTCCCTCTTATGTGCAAAATAGCTTTGTCAACTGTGAGCTTTCATCAATGTAGTGTAACTGCGATACTAGGGCAGACTAATATCCTCTCTTTTTGTGTAGCAGGTGCTTGAGGAAGAGCATAGGCGACAGTTGTGTTTAGTATCATGCTTCCTGTGGTATACCCTGTCAAAAGGTGGGAAACAGCAGTTCAGGGACTTCATGAGCTTGAGTTTACATCTAGATGGCATTTGAGTTAATGATGGACTTGTCTTGAACCTCTATACTTATGACTTGCAACAAGATTTTTTCTGTCAACTGCTGTGCAATACAGAGCAATATAGTAGTGTTATGCTGTAGTCCTCCTTGCTTGCAACCTCCAGAGTCAACGGGCTTGTCCTTGTTCACCTGGAAAGTTGTTTGAGACCTAAAGCTGCTGCTTCTAGATTAGGGGAGCGTTACAGTAAGAAAATGCAGAGCTGTGTTTTGTTCCAGCCTCAGGTTATTTAGTCCATCCTCAAATACCTGAAGGACACACTGTGTAATGTTCAGAAAAATAAAATTAAGCTAGCTTTAAACTGCTTTTGAGGTTTGTTTATTTGAATGTGAAAAGAAACAGGAACTCTATTCATGTTGATATATGGCAAGATAGAAGTAAGGAGTGAACAGAAAATGCTGTTTATTAAAGGAACAGAAGTTATTTCCGCTGTGAAACCCCAGAATGTCTGGAAAAGTGGTGTTTTTGACATATGACTAAATATAACCTAGTTATGCTCTGCTGTATGGAACCACAGATCAATCAATGGTCTGTTGAGAGCGAGACCGTAGGATGTTGATATTAGTGACACGCTTCCCCTCAGGACAGACTTGGCTTCTCTGCAGGAAGTGGGGTGAATACTCGTGTATAAAGTCAATGTTTTGACAGGTCTGATCATAGACTAGGAATAATTTGTCTATGGAGACATAGGAAAAAGAACCAGTGAATTACTTCATTATTTCTAATTCTAATATTTCAAAACTGAAAGTATTTACAAGGCAAACAAGCTGGATTATATTTTCCTTAAAAATCTTAATTTGAATAAAAAAGTAAATATTAAGCTTGATTTGAAGCTTGATGTTACTTTCTGCGCATGTATTCTTAAAAGTTAAATCCTTCATGTTAATGCTTATAGGATATTAGTTCTTCTGTTAGCCCTTAAACTTTAAAAGAGCTTGTTCTACTTCTTCCTGCTTTTCTCTGAAATCTGGAGTACACCTCAGGCTGCTGAGCTGTGGGGGTAACTTTCATATCTCTTGTGCTTTGTCTCTCAAACTATGCATTGCTTTAGCTCATAACCATTATAGATACTTGTTGCTTGTAAATCTTGGTACAATATTGTGTGTTCTGTAGTGGTCACTTTTAAAATAGTATGGCGCTCCTTCTAAATTGGGGCGATGGAATTGAAGGGTGGCATAAGGGATAGGAGTTACCAAAGTGAACAGCTGGGCTCTGGGCTGACGTGGGGGAAGCCGGGTGTTGAAGTCAGAGGAGATGGACAGGACAATGTAAGGAAAGAGGAAAGGATAAAAGATGAAAAGGACATGGAAAACATGCGCTATGATCTAATGGGCTATTGGATAATGGAGCCATGAAAGGAAGGAAAACAAGCACTTAGAGATTATTTTTAGCACTGTTATTAAAGTGTAGTAAGTATCTCTTCTGGATTGTATGGTATACAACATGGGATTGGGCTTGTTTGACCAAGAAATAGTCTTTCAGAAAATACCAAATATGTATTGTGGTTTGTTTCTGCATACAAAATATATCTATGCTAAGCAGTGCACAGGTATTTTCTCTTTTGCGTGCAATTCCAGTGGAACTCTTAGCTATAAGTTGGATTTATTTTTCTCAGGAATACTGTATTCACTTGCTGGAGCACCACAACTAACTTGCAAGTATTTCAGTGTACAGTTTGACTTTTTGAACTGATAAAGCTGTCTCAGCCCTTTGTTAGTCTTTTAGTGAAGTATAAGTAAGAAAAAACGGAGGTTCCCAGCAAACCTTGCCATGATGTAGAGCTTTCCTGTAGAGAGATTTCTTGTGGAAAACTATATAATAACAGTAGAATATCCTGTGTTCTCACAGCACTACTGTTTGCTGTCAGCCTTGAAAGAATGTATGTTTCAGCCAGTGCTCTTGAAACCCTAGAAGTGATAACTGGTTCCTTCATTACGCGAATCTAATAAACAATGTTTTTTCTAGCATGTGTACTAAAAAATCTTGTTTTCCATTGTTGGAATGAACCTCTAGCACAAATATCCAGCTATGGAAAAATGGAAACATTACCGTGGTGTAAGGTGGATTCAGCGCTCATAGCACATAATTTGCAGCAGCCGGCTGCATGCATGGTCTCTGCTGAGACTGATGAGCAATATCCAGTATCAATAGGCCTATATACGTATTTTGCAATACTGGTTTTAAAAAAACAAAATGATTTCTCTGACAAGAGTAATCTGGATGCTAGTATGCAGGGAATGTTTTTCACTTTTTACTTATTTTTAGTCCACAGTCATTTGCTTCCCTGTGGAGTGGGAGGTGAGGAATTGCTCTCAATAATGGCTCTAGGAGAAAAAGCAGGAAGTTAGGACCTTGTTAATATAGCATAATTGCTACTTGATCTTACTGCCTTAACTCGATGTTCCCTCACACGTGGTGGCTCTTTCATTTGGGAAAGACATGTCCCTCCAGACAGGCTTGAGGAATATATTTTATCCCCTTTACATGTTTTTTTTTTTTTTTTGGTGGGAGAGCTGAATGTAGTCCCTGTGTATTGCCAACTGTGCAGTTGTTCCCTGTAATTGGGTAAAAAACAAGAAGAAAAGAAGAGGTGAGCCTTTCCTTAAGTAAAACAGTTTTTCTATTGTGTTGTCTCCCCCCTGTTAAAGCAGAGATTCTGCAAGGGCATGGTGTGTCCATTCCCTGGCATTTCATGGTTTCGTAGTGCTATCAGCTGAAGTTTTGAACTAATGAGAAGGATGATGCATTTTGATTTAGTATAGGGTGACATGTCAGCCTGCAGTTTTGGTATGGTTTGTTACTCTCTACTTTTATAATTGATGATTTTGGGGTGTTGCTGTACCAGTTTACCCTGATAACCTGGAAAAAGTTATGTAGCACAAGGTAAGCACACAGCTGGGAAACATCTCTGAGTAAGAAGTTTCTAAAACCTTTGTTTCCATCATTCCTCACTTGCATGGTGTCCTATGGGTATCTGCTTTGAACTGTTGCTGGTAGTAGGGTTTCCTGTGTTGTATCTTGAGTAAGAAGTGCCAAGATGCTGCTTGTGGCATTCAGAACTGGGAAGCTACAGATGGAAGAAGTATCTGTCTAGAGCTGTGCATGGCTTTCAGTGGTCATACGTGGAAAGTGCTTAACTTCAACAAATAGTCAGAATGTGAAGTTTCCGGAGGTCTGAGTGGATTTAGTAGCTTGTGGAAAGGGAGAGACTTGCTTCTGCTGCTTCCCTTTCTTTTGTTTCTGTGCTCATCTGACCTGTTGATGAGCCAATTCTGCTAACAATAGGCAGTAACAACAAAACCAAATGTAGCACAAGAACAGACTTTCCGGCTGATCTTATGAACCAAATTACCTCACCATGCAGTCAGGCGAACACGGGCATAAAAGGAGTGGGTGGGTGAGTACAAACTGTATGACTGATTAAAGGGGGTGTTTGAGAAGCGTGTGTTTTAGTGTCAGCAGGCTCTTAAGTTAGGACTAGGATCTGTGGTGCCCCCAAACTGAAATCCATTAGAAAAATAAAGTTGAAACAGAGTGGAGGTATTAGCTAAGTTTATGGGTTCCTACACAAATTGCGCTGACTCATGGTGCGTTAACAACTTTTCTTCATGAAGACCTTTGCCTTCTCTCTTTAAAGAGCAAATGTAAAATGTGACATTAGTAGAATTTAATGTATTTTAATATCCTTCTTTGATAAATGAGTGCAGCAGCTTGGATTCTTCAGCAATGTTCGTGGCTTGCATTCTGGCTATCCCTAGTGTGTATGTCTTTAAAATATTTATGATTTTATTATGGGAGTATAAATGTTGACTTTCAAACAGAACTCTTCTGGGTACTCAGCTCTTGGAAGCTGTTATATGTTATAGGAATTCTGCCTATAGTAAGTACTTCAATGTCTGTGGGTTTTTGTCAATGAAGAGTGAAACTGGGTTTTGCAAGCTGATCTCTGTGTTTGACCGAGGTCTCTATTCTGCTGTGGTGCTGTTTAATTAAAATTCTAATTCCTTTCAGAAGATAACCAATTTAACTTGTAACCAAAACCCAAAGCACTTGTTTAAAATTATTTGCCTCTGTGCCTATGTGTTATAAAAGATTAATTGCATTTTAACAAACGGATGTAAGCTCAAAGAACTTCTCTGGGTTCAAATATTTTTTATTTTTGGTCTTATCTGCCAACACTAGTATAAACAGGTACTCATGGCAATAAGTATGAATGCTCAAGAAGTGCGTATACATAAACAGTAGTTATTACATGCCTTATAATATCTCCCAAAGTAAAAGTTACTGGGGAAACGCCTAGTGAGTATACTACTTTACTATTCTGTAGCACTGATAGTTGGCCTGTAATTTGTGAGCAGTGTTGCATTTAGTTGCACACAAATGGTGATAGTAGAAGGCATAGCTATAAAGGCACTAGTAGACCCAAAGTTTAGCTTAGTGCTGCCAGTGGTGAACAGACAGCATTGGGAAAACGTGTATGTATTTCTTCTCTGAATGCAGCAGTAGTGTTCAGTTTGAGCCATGTTTATGTAGTAATGTACTTAGCTGACAAGTGTGAACTTTGATTAAAATTTATTTTTACAACATCCAGACTTAGAAGTCGGATACAGCACATTGTATTTTGTTTTCTTAGGTGCCAGCTGTAGTTACAGATTTCTTTCTTTGCACCACCACCACTTCATTTTGTAACCTTTACCTCTTTTCAACCTGTCTTGAATGTCTCTGCTGTTCTCATGACAAGGTTTCCTGGTGGTTTTAGTTTTGCTATAGAGCCTTCGAGTTTTGTTTTAGATCTTCTGAGTGTTGAGTGCAAGTGTTTATATGAATGGCAAAGGGGGGTTATTTTTATGCTCTCAGGGGCTTTTGTTTCTCTGTATTTAATCCAGAAAAACTGTTATTGCTTATGTCTCCTTTTGATTGCTTGCCGTGATTTGCAATATCTGACTTTGGATGCTGGTGACAAACTAAAATTAGCTTGCTTGCTGCTGTGGCCCCAGGGAGGTTCCCAGTTAACTAATAGTTTTCCAGAAAGACCCCAGTGCATGTGAAATGATTTGGAGGAGGAAGTTCTGAACTGGCTGAGCAGGAAGGGTGTAGCATGTCCTCTAGTTTAATAGTATTTCAGCTGAAGATTTTAGCCCAACTATCAGTGCCTCAAGGCTAGAATAAGTGATACTGAGAGTTTAATAGGTTTGTTTTGTGCAATCTGGGTCCTAACTAAAGGATATCCTGTGACTGGTTTTACCTCTTGGCTCTGAGATTCTGAAATCCCTTTCCCTATAAGGTAGTACTGTTTGAGTAACTTTTGTACTTTGATTGCAGTAAGACATGTAAGAAAATCAGAAACAGATAATGAAGGATGAGGCTTGAAAAATTGTGAAGGGTACATTAGAAACAAATATTAAGTCATATGTGGAAAAGTTTATGAATGAACTCTGGGAGATGGTGTTGTAATACTAAGCTTATGCTTATCCATTTGCATGTGCTGAGAGAACTTAAAAAATATTGGTAATGCTTTATTTCTGTCTGTTAAATATACAAATAATGCATTTCCTTTTGTGTTCACAATTGCATGTAACTGACACTGGGTGTCAAACCATTGGCTTAATTATGTAGTTAGTAGACTACTTACCTTTAGCAGAAGGATCATAATGCAAACTTGTTATCCTTAAGTTAGGAAGTTTTTTCCTTAGTTTTATTTTGCCTATTTGCTAGAATGTAAGAAATTTAAGAGGGAGGGTTCTTTTTTTTTTTTTTTACAGCATGTGTTGAAGGCATGACCTTTGCAAAGTGATAATTATTCTTTCTCTCTTTAGGAAATACACATAAAGGAACCCACAGAAAAGGAAGTAAATCCTCACTTATTACCAGGTAACTGTTGTAGATTGTATTATTAGAATTAAATAATAAAAAAGAAAAATCATGTAAACAATATTTAAATATTCCCATATCTGTGCAGAAACACTTATATGACATCAGTGTCCCAAGTAGTAAAATAGAGGTTTTGGTGTAACAACCCATGCAGGTTGAAATGTTTTAAATACCAGTTCTGCATGGGTTGTTGAAAACAGTTGAAACATTGAAATTTTTATAGAGTACAGTATCTTCCGGTAAGCTGTCCGTGGAGAACTGTCTGTACTTCAGTATGCCCTCTGTCTTAAAAGATGAAGTTAGGCGTTTGCTTGTTTGGGAACTGAAGATCAAGAACTAGTGGAAACTTACTTCCTAGCTGCTTTGCTTCTGCTATGAGTTACTTAGGCCTTTGATGCCTCATTCCCTGTTAAGATTTATTTTTTTTTAATTTACAACTCCTTATTGTTAAAAAAATGTTTTCCAAGATCAGGAAAGATGAAATTACTAAGATAAAATATAAGTAAAAGCTTAGAATAAATGAGTATTGTTCTGTTGGGTTTTCTGCACCTTATAGGAAAGACCAGAAGTCTGGCTGATTATACCTATGAAAACCTGTTTTTACTTTCTTAAAGTTCAGTTCCTGCTTTTTTTAAGATTTGAACTTCATTGACCATCATTTATACAAACTTCTGTTTAAGAACTTTAAAATAGCCTTAGGACTTGTGAAATAAGCAACAACTCCAGTCAAAGCTATGAAAAATTAACTAAGATGAACTTGTAATAACTGACTCAAATGTTTCAGCATTGTTAGAGTTTAGCAGTTAGGAAAATTGGATTAGTTTTCAACTTGTTTATTGACTGTATTAACTACTTTACGGTGGGCTTTGGTGGTGTTTTTTTTTTTTAATACATACTCCTATGATTGCTCTTTGCAACTCCAGGCATTGTTCTCCTACCACCTAGAGTAGGCCATGATACAGTTCTGTACCTCTGGTTACAGAACTCCTAAATGTGTGCAGTTGAACAGTGTTCAGTCCATCTTGGATAGTGTTAATAACCTGAAAGGCTCCTAGTGTACTGATCCCAGGAGCTGCCTTTTAATCTTTTTGTATAACAGCGATGAAATATCTTCAGGCATACAACTATGAGAATCTGTCAGGAAGTTAATGCTGAGTTTCAGATAACAGTTGAAATAATTCAATTACAAATGTCAGTTATGTTGCAAGTCAGTGTTTCTTTTATACAGGTGAATTGCTGCTTTGCGAGGCAAACATGGTATACAAGTATGTACAAGAAGATGGATCAAATCGTGGCACCTATGGGAAACTTGTATGCACAAACTTCAAGATTGCTTTCCTTGATGATGATTCTGCTTCAGATGATAATGTAGGAAGACAAGTCTTCTAATTATGATCAAACGGGCTCTTAAGACATACACTGTTTCTAACTAAATCTTACGTTTCCCTTGCATAAGGATACAGAAAAAATGTAGATTTATAAAAAGTTTTAATGGCTGCTCACTAATTCTAGTCAGTCTGCATTTGCTTGGTCTATGCAGATCCTTCTTCAAGCTCTAATGACTAAGTAAAAATGGTGCTAGCCTATATGTGGACGCTTGTATTAGGCATAGTTTATAACTCTTTATATCTTGTGAGTTGGTAATTTTGTGAGGCTTAAGTTAAAAGAATTAATTGTTCTGAAAAAAAATCAACACTTTGTTTACATCTGATTTCTGACTACTTATCTAGTAGCAATTGCAAGAGTGTGAATGTCAAACATACTTATAAAGTTGTATAACACCTGTGTGACTTTGGGCTACATCTGCAGAACCATTGCAGGGCTACACAAGACAGAGTAAGCTGATGTTCAGTGGAAATGCTCTAGATAATTGTTTGTTTGGCTCAGTAAAGCTCTGAATTATTCCGTTCAAAGTCAGGTGTTGACTGCAAAGATTTAAAAACCTGGTATTATTGAGTTGACAACATCAAAAAAGCTAAAAAGCCCACAGATCTTAGAAATTAGTTGAATCTTGTTTCCTTTTAGATGCTCAAATTGAGCTGTCAAAGGGAAATAATAATGCCACATCTTTTTTGACGTGCTAAGCATCTGAAGCGGTCTGGTCCACTTAGGTAATAAAAGTGGAGGGCCTGTTATATCGTTCTTGAGTGCAAGGTGATCTTGACAGTGAAGAAGAATGAGAATATGATTTGACACATTTTGATTGTAGTCAGAAGCTTCTTGGGGTAAAATGTCATGGAGTTTAAATGTTAAATTAAGGCTTCTGCAGCCAAATATGGATTTCTGGACCTTCTGGAATTAATTTGGACAAAGCTGCAGAGCCCTTTCCACAGATCACATGAGATTTAGGCTAAACTTGGTAGCGACCATGCTCATTTCTGTTCTATCACTAACCTGAAATCTTGGGTTGATAGTATGCCAAGTCAGCCTGATTTCTCTTAACAAAAGTTCAGTATTAGCCACCTGATTCAGAGTAGTGCAGACCTGGAAATAACTTGAGTGAGGTTAACTCTGTTCACAGCTGTCTTCACGTAAAATGTAATTTGCTGATGTAATGTACATCAGCCTTCTGGTAATAATATTTAACATAACAATGTTTAATCGAGGCATCACTCAAATGTCATTTTTAACTCTGAACTCTTGGAAGGGAGCCCTAAATCACTTCAAGTTTCACAAAACAGTAGATAAGAGAATTGGGCTGAGTGTGTCTTCATTTTACCCAGTGATAAATCTGGCTGTTGTGTTGGAATGTTCTTGGGATACTTGTTCTTTTAAGAGACTTTCTATTTCCTGCCAGGTTCCCATAGCAAGGAAACCTGTAATAAAAGGGCTTGAATTACATCAAGTTACTGTATTTCCTGTTTACTGCAATGATTCTGGTTTGAAAAGTGACTCAGTAGGAATGCATGCTTTGAAGCTATTTGAAAAGTAACAACTCTGTCTACATTTCAAGCATGGCTGAGACTTAAATGAAACTGGATCTGCAGTTTATAAATTATGCCTGTGTAACCTGCGCCTGTTAAAAACCTAACTGTTTTTCAGCGTTCTACCTTACACAGTTTAATAAGAATAAGAATTAATGCTTATATTAAAATATGTATGGAATACATCTTTTAGTTGTGAGAAGGTGCTACTGCTTCGCAGTGTGAGATTTCTAAGAATTTTTTTCATGTTCTAGGAGCCACAATTTAAGAATAAGATCATAGGAGAAAATGACATAACCCTGCAATGTGTAGATCAAATCTATGGCGGTAAGTCAGCTTTCTCCTCTTCATTTAACATGCCTCGCACTTCTGAGTGTCTTATAGTGCTGGTGCTCTTTGTTTGTACACATTTGTACCTCCTTTCTAGAAAACTGACAGAGATGGAAACCAGGATTGGGTAGTCTGGAAAAAACAGCTGCAGTTATATTTAGCGATGAAATGACAGATAAGAGATCTGTTTGAATCCTGTCTTATCTCTCAAGCTTGTCAAAGCTACATTTTGATTAATTACTGGCTGGGACAGACAAAACAACTCCTTTAAAATGCCACAATTCAAAGCAAAGCAGAGTGTAAAGTCTGTGATTAAGATTGGTGCACCAGGAACTTCCAGTGTATCAACTTTTTCTATAAATATGCAGGTATTCACTTCATTTGAGCAACAGTACTACAGAGCAGTACAGGTACCAGATTCCCAAACTGTACCTTTTGTTTGTCTAAGGGAACTTTGTTTTATGAGATTTGTGATGTCTTCAAAATATTGAAGGAGATGGAAAACGAAGTTTTAATTTACAAGTAAATTGATGAGCATTTTGCAGCAGCGCCTGCGGGTATGCCTATAAAAAGGTAAATGAGAATGGGGCTGGTAATTTGTGCATAGTGGGGAAGGCTTTGAGAAGCCTGACTTTGGACTAGTGTTAGAGTATTCAGAGTATTCATGACCGGTGGTTTGGATTTGTGAAGGAGTGGACTAGGGAGACACTAGTGGAAGTTGATTTTGAGAAACTATTTAGTTTCATATATGATGGCCTAGCTGGCAGCACTTGAAGTTGTGAAATGATACGTCCTCAAACAGAATTGAACAAAGGCCTTTCTTGGGGATTTTATGGTAGTTTAAAAATATTTTTTTTTTTAGGAACTTAAAAATATCTCAGTTGTTTGGGGAATTTCCCTTGGGCACTGGGACAGAACTACTAAATTAAATTCTTTATGCATCTCAGAACTTTGAACTTACTAGGCAGTCAGAATGTGAACAGAAATAATCGCTGAGTAGCTGCCTGGCTGCAGTCTTGGTTTTTACCTTGCAGGAAGTAGTTTGAGTGGGTTTAAGAAAAATTTCAGTGTATTAGCACAAGAGCTTGCCAGTTGGTGTTGTAGGATGCTTGTTTCCACTTGCTAAAACTTGGGCTTGAATTAGTTTCTTGAGAGTTTTGAAAAGTCAAGCAGGGATAGCTTTACCAACTGATGGCAAAGTTCTTTTTGATATTTACTTAGACTTTTGAATTTTCAGTTTATGATGAGAAAAAGAAACTTCTAACTGGACAACTGAGAAAATACCCAGAGAAGCTAATTATCTACTGTAAAGATCTTAGAGTATTTCATTTCTGCCTGAGATACACAAAAGAAGAGGAAGTGAAAAGAGTAAGTATAGTAACTTAATTTGTTTGTCTTTAAGCTTAGTGTTGGATATTTAGCTGTGGGGATGAATGAAGGATGACATTTACCTTGAGAGGTCCCTTAAACTTGAAGTGTTTTCTGATTGAGAGAGAAGGTAAAAGACTTTGATTTCTAGCTAACCTTAATCATTAAACCTTGTTATGTATAACAGTTAAAAAGATCAGATGCACTGTCTCTTCAAAGAAAACTGGAGCTGGAGAGTACTATTATGAAATTAGCTTCAGCTCAGGCAAACTTGTAAAGCTGTTCTATTTGTAATATGTAATTTTATTACATTTTAGATGTCAGTCTTTTTCATACGAAAGCAGTTATTTTCATAGAATCATAGAATGGTAAGAGTTGGAAGGGGCCTTAAAGATCAAGTAGTTCCAACTACCCCTGCCATAAGCAGGGATACATCCCACTAGACCAGATTGCTCAAGCCCACATCTAATCTGGTCTTGAACATCTCCAGGGATAGGACATCCACAGTGTCTCTGGGCAACTTGTGCCAGTGTCTCACCACCCTCATCGTGAAAAATTTGTTCCTAATGTCTAATCTAAATCTCCCCTTTATCAGTTTAGAACCATTGCCCCTTGTTCTATCACTACACTCTCTGATAAAGAGTCCCTCCTCATCTTTCCTGTAGGCCCCCTTTAAGTACAGGAAGACTGCTATAAGGTCTCCCCAGAGCCTTCTCTTCTTCAGGCTGAACAACCCCAACTCTCTCAGCCTGTTTTCATAGGAGAGGTGCTCCAGCCCTCTGATCATCTTTGTGGCCCTCCACTGGACCCGTTCCAACAGGTCTATGTCTTTCCTGTGCTGAGGGCTCCAGAGCTGGACACAGTACTCCAGGTGGGGTCTCACCAGAGCGGAGCAGAGGGGCAGAATCACCTCCTTCAACCTGCTGGCCACGCTGCTTTTGATGCAGTCCAGGATACGATTGGCTTTCTGGGCTGCAGGTGCACATTGCTGGCTCGTGTTGAGCTGCTTGTCCACCAACACCCCCAAGTCCTTCTCAGGGCTGCTCTCAAGCCATTCTCTGCCCAGCTTGGGATTGCCGTGACCCAGGTGCAGGACCTTGCACTTGGCCTTGAGAACTTTGTGAGGTTCGCACAGGCCCACATCTTAAGCCTGTCAGGGTCCCTCGGCATCCCTTCCCTTTCCTTCAGTGTGTTGACTGCAGCAGATAGCTTGGTGTCATCGGCAAACTTGCTGAGGATGCACTCGATCCCACTGTCGCCAACAAATATGTTAAACGGCACTGGTCCCAGTACTGGCCCCTGAGGAACGCCACTCATCACCAGTTTCTATGTGGACACTGAGACATTGACCGCAACTCTTTGAATGTGGCCATCCAACCAATTCCTTATCCACCAAGTGGTCCATCCGTCAAATCGTCTCTCCAATTTAGAGACAAGGATGTTGTGCAGTACAGTGTCAAATGCTTTGCACAGGTCCAGGTAGATGATGTCAGTTGCTCTTCCCTTGTCCACCAACAGTGTAACCCTGTTGTAGAAGACCACCAAATTTGTCAGGCACAATTTGTCTTCAGTGAAGCCATCTTGGCTATCATCAATCACCTCCTTATTTTCCATGTGCATAGTTTCCAGAAGGATCTGCTCCATGATCTTGCCAGGCACAGAGATGAGACTGACCAGCCTGTAGTTCCCCAGATCTTCCTTTTTTCCCCTTTTTAAAAATGGGGGTTATGCTTCCCCTTCCCCAGTCAGTGGGAATTTCACCGGACTGCCATGACTTCTCAAATATCATGGATAGTGGCTTAGCACCTTCATCTGCCAGTTCCCCCAGGACCCATGGATGTATCTCATCAGGTCCCATAGACTTGTGTACCTTTAGGTCCCTTAGATGATCTTGAACCTCATCTTCTCTTACAGTGGGTGGGTCTTCATTCTCCTAGTCCCTGCCTTCACCTTCTGTGACTTGGGTGGTGTGGCTAGAGCACTTGCCAGTGAACAGAAGCAAAAAAGTCATTGATCATTTCAGCCTTGTCCATATCCCAGGTGACCAGGTCTCCTGTTTCCTTCTGGAGAGGGACCACATTTTCCCTAGTCTTCCTTTTATCACTGATGTACCTATAGAAGCTTTTCTTGTTGACCTTGATGTTCCTGGCCAGATTTAACTCTACCTGGGCTTTAGCTTCCCTAACCTGATCCCTGGCTACTCACTTTGTATGTATTCCTCCCAGGCTACTTGTCCTTGCTTCCACCCTCTGTAGGCCTCCTTTTTCTGTTTGAGTTTGTCCAAGAGCTCCTTGTTCATCCATGCAGTCTTCCTGGTGTTTTTGACTTCCTCTTTCTTGTTTGTCCCTGCCCTCGCTTTAATCCTGACCCATAAGCTCTTGGTCGGCTCCTCATCCATCCCCAGGCAGAGCTCCATGCACTCCAGCTGGTCATTTACATAGAGGGTGACACACCTTCCTTGTCTCCCCTGCTTGTTCCTAAGCATCCTATATCCTTCCATTCCAACATTCCAGTCATCAGAGACACCCCACCACGTCTCCGTGATGCCAGTAAGATACCCCTGCAGGTGTGCTCACATATCTACCTCCTCTTGTTTATTCTCCATGCTATGTGCATTTGCATACAGGCATTTAAGTTGGGCCCCTGCTAACTTTCTCATAACTTGAGTTCTTTTGTGTTGTGGTTTAACCCCAGCTGGTAGCTAGAACCACACAGCTGCTCCCTCACTCCCCCCAGTTGCTATTGAGGGGAGAGAATCAGAAGAGTAAAAGTGAGGAAAAACTTGTGGGTTGAGATAAAGACAGTTTAATAGGTAGAGCAAAAAGCGTGCACACAAGCAAAGTAAAACAAGGAATTCCCATTGGCAGGCAGGTGTTCAGCCATTTTCAGGAAAGCAGGGCTCCATCATGCATAGCAGTTACTTGGAGAGACAAATGCCATAAGTCTGAACATCTCCCCTTTCCTTCTTCCCCCAGCTTTATACACTGAGCATTTATACCCTTTGGTCAGCTGGGGTCAGCTGTCTCCTCACAACTTCTTGTGCCCCGAAATCTGCTTGCTGGTGGGGTGGTGCGAGGAACAGAAAAGGCGTTGATTACCTATCAAAAACCAAAACCACACTGCACTATTGAAAGTATTTCTTATCCCAAATCCAAAACATAGCACTATACCAGCTGCTAGTGTAACAAAGTTAACTCTATCCCAACTGAAGCCATGACATTTTCACAGGTTAATCTGAACTCCAAGCTAGGAGTCTACTACCTTTATTTAAATAATAAGAGTCATTCTTGAAGTTGAACATGTATAATGCTTCTCATTAAGCCAAGTAGATATAGTGTCTTGGAGACAACAGAGAAAGCTTTCTAAAAGACAGTTTTCAGCTGTTGGGGATGGAATCCATTGAACCGTTATGTTTAAAACCTGGTGTGTGTGTGAAAAATCATCTCTTTTTACACTGACAGTCTTAGTCTGTGTTTTGGTGTTAATTTTTGGTCCTTTCCTAGATCGTCAGTGGTATAATTCATCATAGCCAGACTCCTAAGCTGCTTAAACGCTTGTTTCTGTTCTCTTATGCATCAGCAGCCCCAAACAATACAGGTAAATGTTTTTCTATTTTTTGGTTTGTATTTCTTTTGCATACAGTTAGTTCCTTAAGCAGTCTGGGACACTTAGTAGCTGAGTTTGTGCTCAGCTTATGTCTCTGCCCTGCTGGCAGATAGACTCAGAAGATTCATTATTCTCTTGTTATATGTTGTTAGACTTGTTGCTAAAAATCTCTAAATTGTCTGCTGTTGGTTTCTGTGTCCTTCATTATAGCTGCACGGAAATTTTCCAAGCAGGAGTAGCATCACTGGGTTGAAAACTTATTGTGATCAATATGTGCAAATGCTTTTCATGTGCTTCTGCTAGACTGCTCTCATCTAGAAAATATTTTGCTTATTTTATCAATGCGTTTTTTCTGTTCTGTTGCAGTGAACCAAACTTCCTGCTCTTAATTCTTAAATGATTACATTTTCAGTGGCATCTGACAAAGTATTTCCCTTTTTGCTCTTATTTGCAAGTGATCTGCATCTCCTAGGCAACTACAAAAAAAAAAAGCATAGGTTTGCATAGCAAGATTCCAGTAGACATCTGACTTCCTCTTATAGCTAACTTATTACATAATCTTCCCACTTGATCAAGCTTGGCTGAATAATATAGTAAGCTGCAAAATTCAAGATAAAAAGTTGTCAGTGCACTTTTTAGCATTTTACAGTTTAGACTTCAACTGAAGTAATAGTGCTGTTTTGAATTAGGAACCTGATTCTTGGTGCACCAGGAATGCCTATTCTTTTCACAGAGGAAAGTTTTGATGTACCCAAGGTATTAATTGTACACTTATCAAAATATGTCAAGGCACTACAGAATCACTGAGGTCAGAAGAAACCTCTGGAGATCATCTAGTCATGTTCCGGTCCATCTGCCCCTGTTCAGAGTATCGTTAAGTACCACAAGTTTACTTGGGTCATATCCAGTTGGGTTTTAAATATTTCCAAGGATTGAGATTCCGCAACCTCTCTGGACACCCTGTTTCATTATTTGACCATCCTCATAGTGAAAAAGTTTTTATTATTATGTTTAAATGGGATTTGCTGTAGTTCAGCTTGTACATGCCGCCTTTTGTCGTGTCACTGGATACCTCTGAGTCTAGATCCATCTCCTTTACTCCCCTCCCCTGCTTCAGCCCCCACTCAGGTGTTTATACACACTGGAAAGATTTCTTGCCCCTCTGAACCTCTGCTGAGCCTCTCTTCTTGGGGCTGAATGATCACAGCAGCTCTCAGTCTCTCCTCATATCAGGTGCTTTAAGCCCTTTAATGGGCCTTCGCTGGACTTGGTCCAGCAGGCCTGTGCCTGTCTTGTACTGGGGAGCCCAGCACTGGACCCAGCCGTCCAGGCACGGCCTCACCAGTGCTGAGCCGAGAACAGCAACTCTCATTCAACCTGTAGGCAATGGTTTTCCTAATGCAGCCCAAGAATATGTGAGCCCATTGCTCACTCAGGTACTTTCTGCAGACTTCATCTGTAAGGGGTGTTCAGTTTGAACTGCAAACATCAGAAAGATTGTAAGCTTTTCCAGGTAGAGGCTAAGCAAATGTGGGAGAAGCCTAGTCTTTATAGCAACTTTGAAGTGTTGTGCCAGAATCCTTTCATATTTTAATAACTATCTTCAATAATAAATGCCTAGATCTCATTCTTTATGAAGTTATTACAGGACAAACCAAGCAGACTTTAGAAATTGGGGTTTATACCTCTTACGGTCTGATACTCTTAAAACCTTAAGTCATCCCTTAGAGCTCATCAATAATGTTCTGTTTCCAACTGTAAATATTTTATCTACCTTATCTTCTTACAGTGGAGAGTTCGATTTGCCATTGTATCTTCTGTGCTAACTCTAGCTCTGTTTGGTATTTCAGTGTTAGCTGATGTTGCAGGATACTTGATACAATTGCTGAAGTAGCTTAACAGGAATACCGCAAAAGTTGCCAGTTGAAATGATAAAGACTGAATTATTGTAATGAATTCTCTGCTCTTAAGAAGTGTCTGAAATGTTCTGTTCAGTGCAAAACTCCTGTCCATGATGAAAGAACTAACTTTAAATGAAATGCAATATCCGAATTGTAGGAAGGCTTTTGGTATGATTGTTAATTTTGCATTTAGGTCTGTATTATTAGATGCCAGTCAGCTGTACTAGCACACAATGGTATTTGCTACGCAGCATCCTGGATTTTAGGCTGGATGTGAGGACAGCCTCACCTGTGTAGAAGTTCCGTAAGAAATTATTAGTTTTGGTAAGAGAAATTATTCCTGAAGTTATTAGTTAAAGCAGTATTTGACAGAAGATGTATTTTTAAAGATCAGACAGAAGCAGTGTTGCACAAAGGTATTTTATCTTTGACATGAGGCTTCCTATATACAAGAGGTTTTGCTTGCTTACCTTAATGAAAACTAACTACTTGATTTAGGAATGCTTTCATGTTAGAATTCCTGATACTCTGCAAAGTTAACATTACTGATGTCTGACAGAGGGAAGAAACCAAACTGTGATGTTTGATACTCTTGAGGCCTGGCGTGATGAGTTGGAGCGGACCAAAGGGAATGTGAAATACAAAGCAGTGACTACCAATGAATGCTACAGAGTTTCTGAAAAGTAAGCTTGCCCTGGTTAATAGTGAACTTTGGATATATATCTCATGAACATTTGCAAAAATCAGTGCTACCTTTGATGCTGAGCATTATAACGTTGTTTAGGATTTTTCTAGGATCTGGTTCCCATTTTGGTTCATGGCATACTTTGATTTGGGACCTCAGGAAGTCATCTTATACAATCCCTGTTCAAGCAGGGTTAACTTCAATATGAGGTTAAGCTATTAAGCTACTCACAACCTTGGTCAGTTAAGGTTTGAATATCTCTAGGGGTGGAGAATACCACCTTAAAATGGAATAGAAAATTTGTAGCTCTGGTACCTATGCTTTTGTGATACTTACTGGTTAGGATGACATTTTCTCAGTCCTCTACCTCTAACTGGTAAAATTTCAAGTTATGTGCACTTGACATTTTCTGTTGTTGTAATTGCGGGGCTGGGTGGGGAAAGAGTGATTGGTTTAAAATATATCTGCAAAATGTGCTGATGAAAGTTAAGTTGCATTGGCTTTAGTGGAAGCTTAGAGGTGTATAATTCTATCAGTTTAGCTAAGTAGTATCTATCGATGAACCCTTTAGGATGTACCCAAGGCTTTATGTACTATTGTTGTTTAATAGTCAAATCCTAGAAGGTTTCACAGGCCTTGGAAACAAACACCATTTTTTTTCAGACAAGTCACAGAATCACAGAATGGTTTGGGTTGGAAAGGAACTTAAAGATTATCTAGTTCCAACTGCCCTGCAATGGGCAGGGACACCTCCCACTAGACCAGGCTGCTCAAAGCCTCATCCAGCCTCGCCTCAAACGCTTCCAGGGATGGGGCATCCACAGCTTCTCTGGGCAGCCTATTACAGTGCCTCACCACCCTCACAGTAAAGAATTTCTTCCTAATATCCAATCTAAATCTACCCTCTTTCAGTTTGTGGCCGTTACCCCATGTCCAGTCATTATACTCCCTGATAAAGGGTCCCTCCACATCCATCCTGTAGACCCCCTTCAGGTACTGGAAGGCTGCTCTAAGGTCTCCCCGGAGCCTTCTCTTCTCCAGGCTGAACAACTTCAACTCTCTCAGCCTGTTTTCATAGGAGAGGTGCTCCAGCCCTCTGATCATCTTCATGGCCCTCCGCTGGACCTGTTCCAACAGGTCCATGTCTTTCCTGTGCTGAGGGCTCCAGAGCTGGACACAGTACTCCAGGTGGGGTCTCACCAGAGCGGAGCAGAGGGGCAGAATCACCTCCTTCGACCTGCCTGGGATTGCCATGACCCAGGTGCAGGACCTTGCACTTGGCCTGGTTGAACTTCATGAGGTTCGCACAGCCCCACATCTCAAGCCTGTCAGGGTCTCTCTGGATGGCATCCCTTCCCTTTCCTTCAGTGTGTCGACTGTGCCACACAGCTTGGTGTCGTCGTCGAACTTGCGGAGGGTGCACTTGATCTCACTGTCCATGTCACTGACAAAGATGTTAAACAGCACTGGCCCCAGTACTGACCCCTGGGGAATGCCACTTGTCAGCAGTTTCCATGTGGACATTGAGCCATTGGCTGCAACCCTTTGAGTGCGGCCATCTAGCCAGTTCCTTATGCATCGAGTGGTCCATCCATCAAATCCATGCTTTTCCAATTTAGAGACCAGGATGTCACGTGGGACAGTGTCAAACGCTTTGCGTAAGTCCAGGTAGATGATGTCAGTTGCTCTCCCCTTATCTACCAGTGCTGTGGCAACATCATAGAAGGCCACCAACTTTGTCAGGCATGATTTGCCTTTGATGAAGCCATGTTGGCTGTCACCAATTGCCTCCTTATTTTCCATGTGCCTTAGAGTTTTCAGGAGGATCTGCTCCATGATCTTGCCAGGCACAGAGGTGAGACTGACTGGTCTGTAGTTCCCTGGGTCATTCTTTTTTTCCCCTCTTTGAAAATTGGGATTATGTTTCCCTGTCTCCCGTCAGCAGGAACTTCACCAGACTGCCACGACTTTTCAAATATAATGGAAAGTGGCTTGGTGACTTCATCTGCCAGTTCCCTCAGGACCCGTGGATGGATTTCATACGGTCCCGTGGACTTATGCACCTTCAGGTTCCTCAGATGGTCCCGAACCTGATCTTCTACAGTGGACTGTACTTTATTCTCATAGACCATGCCGTTGCATCCTGCAACGTGCGGTGTGGTTGGAGCCCTTGCCAGTGAAGACTGAGGTGGAAAAGTCGTTTGGCACCTCAGCCTTCTCCACATCCTGGGTGACCAGGTCTCCTGTCTCCTTCCTGAGAGGGCCTGCATCTTCTCTAGTCTTGCCTTTACCCCTGATGTACTTAGAGAAGTCTTAACTACTTATTCTAGAACTCTGTCTTGAGAGACCCAAGCTGAGCTTAAGTACTTACCTTTCCTTCTGTGGGCCTTGAACATAAATAGCGTTGGCTGATACTGGAAATTCATGATATATTAAATTATATCCTTGAATTGTGATGCAAACGGCTTACAAGGCATGGAAATAGAACTAGTTATCTAATAGTACAAGGGTTATCTTTTGAAACAACAAAAAATGAGAGGACCAAGGCGGTTGTAACAGTCAGTCTTAGATGTTACAATTAAATGTAGGACTTAATTGCAGCCTTGTAAAGGCAGAGTGGAAAGGCAGTGAAAATAATGAACGTCTCAACATTGGAAGAAAACACTTTATCCAGTTGAAAATAAAGGGAAGGTGTTGAGGACAATATAATTATCTAGTAGGAAAGATTATTGTAGCTTTAAGAGTGAAAATAAAATTAGCATGTGGCTAGAATGCTCACCATCATTAAAAGGAGCTTGGAGATTGTTATTTGTTCAGTATTTTATTTAAGTGCAAGAAACTCTTTTTCTGTTATCTTAGGCTGCCTTTGTATTTTGTTGTTCCCATATGCGTTTCTGAAGAGAGTGTCTTGAAGTATGAAGGCAGAGGCATTCCTGTAAGTATATATGCTTGATTAAGGGTAAGAAATCTTATTGAGAAGGCATAATTTCAATGAACACTTCAGATGTTACTGCATGTGATTTTTAGAACTTGTTTTCAACAGCTCCTTGCACATAGTTATCTATAGAAGGAGAAATAGATGCTGGAAGGAGAGGTGCTCAAAGTATTCTGTATTCCCCTTAAAAAGTGTAAAGCAAAATGTGCGTTCACAGCCCCCATTTATTTGTATCAAGTGTTTAATGTCCTGTAGTCTTCGTATACCATTAGTCTGTCTATCCACCAGCCTGTTTTTCATGAGACTTAGTACTGAATCCTATCTAGCTGGGCAGGATGTAGGGCTTGAAATGCTATTTGGATATTGAATTGAAGACCATAAACGTGCAGATGTAATAGAATACTTTCAGTTGCCTTGCTTGGGTGCTGGTAAGTAGTATGGCTGTGATGATGCAGCATTTTTACAAAGCTAAATAGCCTTGCTGAAAAACTAGTTCTACCAGTCTCAACAGAAAATGAAGTTAAAGGTACTGTTTGTGCCCTGTAGCAGGCTGGATTTGGCATTCTTCCTCTAACCAGTTTTAAGAACCAGTAAGACAGAGTAGATCTAAACAGGGAGCAAAGTAACCTCACTTATGAGGCTTTACCTTAGTTGGTGCATGACTATTAAGTTTGCCAAGGAAAACCATATTTACTTCATGCCTTTAAGTTAATGAGTCCATAGGGAAGACAGTGATGTACTGTCCTGCCCAAATTGCCCTTTCAGATAGTGAAGTTCAAAATAGTTTGGTTCACTTTTTCTCAGATAGTCAACCAGACAAATTACAGTGGATGTTACACAGAAAATGAAGTTATTTTTTTTTCTTTTTTTTTATTAAATTGCATCTTGCATTGTTCAGAGGCCTTGTAGAAGTCTTATAATTATTTCCAAATCCATTTTGGGAAGCTACTGTCAGAATAGGTTGACCATATTAAATCAGTTTGAGGTGGCAGTGAAAGGGCAATATAGGCGCTTTTTCCACTCTTGATGATTGTGAGGTTTCTGCATCCTTCTAGAGGTGCACCTCTTGGCTACTGTAAATAGCCAAGATAGCAGAACTTTAACTTGATAGCAGAACTTTAACTTCCTAATTTGACTTGTGTAATATTCCTGATAAAAATTATTCTGACTCCCAGTTTCAAAGCAAGTTTAAAGATTAGCTTGAGAGTTTCAAGTAGTAGGTATGAGTCAAGAAATGATGTGTAAAGGAAAGAAAGAAGCTTTGAGGACTGACTTGCTACAAGCATTGCCTGTTAACTACACAATATGATTTAGTTGTGGAGTTCGTGTTCAATATCTTATTCCGTATGCCTAGATGACCCTTTATGCATAGCTCACATAGAAAGGCATGACAGTGTATCTGTTGTGAGTTACCTCAAGGCTGAACTGTAGGAAAAACACTACTGTCTCTGTGTGGAAAAAAAATGATGGCTAATACAGATTTGAGTTACAAGAGCCATCTTGCTGTGGCATATCTTCTAATGTAATTTGGCCGTAGACATTTTGACCAATCTTTTTTTTCATCTATTGAGAAAGTAATGTTCTTTGTGACATTTTGTTCTTTGAGACGTTTTATATTTCCTTGTGCGTTTGTAAAGCTTAACTTAAAACTTGCAAGTGATAACACAGTTTATTGAGGCATATAGTTTTGGTGCAGATGTAGAAGTTTGCTTCTACTAATGGGTTCATTGCATATACTGAAAATTCAATAAAGCACAGCATAGAGAAGTTTCTTGTAATCACTCAGTCACTTAAGCAATTGCTTCCTACGGGACAGCTTACCAACTTTTATCACCTGGTAAATGTCTTTCTGCAGATTTGGTGTTGGTCTTGCCATAATGGTGCTGCTCTTCTCAAAATGTCTGCATTTCCCAAAGAACAGGATGACAGCACTTCACAAACACAAAAAGCCTTCTTGGATGGGTCAGTAATAGCTATTCTGTCCACAACACTTTGCTTGGTATGGACCTTGCTTCTCTTTTTCCATATATGCTCTGTCTTTAAGCTTGCACGCATCAGGAAACAAGTTCTAGATTTAAAAGTAGTTTTCTGTAGTGGAATGGCTTTAAGCCCTTGGCCTAAGAGCATCAGTTAATTGTGCAGGACTGTAACATCACTGAAGGCTTATTTACAGACGTAAGTGTATATATATACATCTCAGGTGAATCTCTGCACAAACTGTGCCTTGTTATTAGATAGAGCTGTACCAAAGCCTGTAGGTCTTAAGTACAGTTGGAGTATCATTGGCTGATGGGCACAATTCTGTTTTCAAGAAAGAGAAGTCTAGACTCCATCTCTAAACATGAATTTGCAAGCTGAGTTTTAAATCTCTCTGAACTGTGCTGTCTTCTCAGAAGTGGATTCATGTTCTTAAATAACTTTATCTGAAGTGACCTAAAATGACTGAGACACTCGAGCAGCTCAGTTCTGCTACTTTCAGATGTGATGGCAGACAGCACTTTGTTTCAGCTGCGGTAGTGAGCTGAATTAGCTTGGCAGTCTGAAAAATGTGAAGTTAACTTAAGAGGAAGAGCACAGCTGCCTGGCTGAGACTGATTACAATGACTTGTAGCTCTTTTTCTTTTTTTTTTTCCTTGCTTTTTTTAACCTGTTGCTTGTCCTGGAGAGAACTTCTCTCTTAGCAGCAAGCTATTAGATCAGGCTCATGTGTACAGCTTGTACCACTTCACCACTAGTGATGGAGAACCTGTAGATGGAGAACCTATTAATCACACAGAACTAACAGAAAATAGCTTGATTAGGCTCTTAAAACCCCTTTTGTTTTTAAAATTAGTTATACGTGCATGGGAAGGGCTTCTGAACCTTCCTGCGGATTCTCCAGTGTTTCTCTCCTGAAATAGCAAACTTTACATGACTTAGAACTCTTTTTAATGCTGTTTCATAATGTAAAAGTAAGTGAAACTAGCAGTAAGCTGTAACAATTCATGCTGTGTCTGGGGCCACCTGAACTTGGGGCGGTATTGGTGTTTTTTTTCTTTGCTATAGAGTACTGGTTGTCAACCGGTAATACTTAAAAATACATCTACAAACTGTCCATAAGGGTATGTTAATATGCCATTGTAACAGTAGTCTGAACTCAAGCAACCGGCAGATCTTTACAACTAACAGCTTATTTTATTGAAAAAGCTGTTTAGAGCCAAATCTTCTAGTGCAAATTGTTTACTTCAGTTTGGAAGAAGTATTGTAACTGACAAATAATTGCTTTCCTTCAATTCTCTTATCTGATGCCTCTTCTGGTAGGTCTAGTAACCTGCCTTTTTGATGTGGACTCCTCACTTAAAGCAGGCTTCTATTCTACAACTTACAGGAAACAAAGTACTCTGTCCTGTATGGGCAAGCGCCCGCAAGGCTTCACCTCTGAAACATGAGCTAGAGCAGTTTTTCCCAAATCTTGACAATAAAAAGTCAGCATGACAACAGAGGTATTTACTAAGCTGATATTCATCTGAGGGGGCGTTCTGGGTCCAAACCAAAACTTCATCTGTCTTGGGTTTTTTTTTTTGTTACCTCTAGGGGAAAAAAATCAGCAGATATGTAGGGAAGTACAAGGCAGGTATAGTGTCTTGTTTGAGTCCAAGTTGTTTCTTCTTTCTTTTACTCATGTGTTTCATTAGCAGACCTGGCAGCTAGGTATCAGAATGTAATTTGGTTGGTAAAAGTCAAGAAAAATTGTGTCTGCTGGGACGTTTGGGTATTTCTATCCATCTCTTCTTTCTGGATTCACCTCTAAATAGCCTGCTAGTGAAGGAATTTTGGCGTGTCCAGTGAAGACAATACTCAAGAAGCAGTAGTAAAAATCAACTAATGCTTGTAATATTCATAACTGCACAAATATGCATGGATATCATTTTATTGGTGTAACAGTTAAGAGCAGCAAAGCTTTTCATAAGCTTGTAGGCAAGCTTCCAGCCAGTCCTTAAAAATGCATGGAGGCCATTAGCTTTCCAGAATGTATATCTTTTGGTCTTACAGCTGTTTCCCAAACCATGCTTATTAACTTTGTCTTCAGTGATAATAGTGCATTATTTGACTTGTGAAGCAGAAGGCTTTAATCTCTTGATGATTTGATTTAGAATCTATAAGACAATTAGCAAAGCTCCCTATGAACTCCTGAAGACAGATGACTTGTCAAGCAGCCTTCCATCTCTGCAAGATATCCAGACTGCATACACAAGATTTAAACAGCTGTTTTTGATAGGTAAGTCAAACTTTAAAGTAGCCTCTTGTCTTTGAAGTGACTGAGATGCCAAGCATAACAATGCTGGTTTATGTCCCATGAATGCAGTCCTTAATCTTGGTTGGTGTCTTGCTTTTGACAGTGGTTAAGAGCAGACTTTTAAATATGTAACTGAAGACTGCTTATGACTGGCATGTTAATGGAGACTTGTAGTTCCTAGACTTACTACCTCTTGCTAAGCAGTCAACGGTATCTGAAAATGACTTTTGAAGAGGGTGACTATAGACTTTAAATGTTAGTTGGAATACACTAGAAATTTTTCAGTCTTCTGTGGTCCATTGAAATTGAATGTTAAGTGTTAACCTTTTAATCCTTTGTGCTATGTCAAGAGTTGAGACTAAATGCAATTAATTTTTGCCGTAGCTTTTGTGACAAACTAATCACATCTCAAAATGTATGAAGTGTGAGCATGCTTAAAATTCTGTCTCTGGCTGTAGGCCTAAACATGACTCCTGTAAATAGTAAGTCCACTTGAAAGGAATAAAAATGGGAGCCATGTGAAAGTATAATCTAGACTTTCAGACTTTTTTCTGGGACTCCTTAACTATTTTGCTGTCATGAAACAGTATTTGACCTCACCTCTTGTCATGAAAAATGCTCTGCATCACCTTGCAACTGTGCAATGTGCCATTGGGCCATTTTGGACAGTGGCTCTTCTACAAGATAACGAGGGTAAATGTTGCAATAATCTCTGTCTGGTGGTCTGCTGAACACTGGAGCCATAGCTATTGATGTTGGACATAACTGATCAGCATTGAGGAACCATGTATTTGCAGCATAGCCTACAGACAGTATACAAGTCCTATTGGTATTGTCCATGGAATTTAGCTGGGAAGTTGATATTGATTGCAATATAGTATGAATGGTCTAGTAAAGATATCAAGTACGCTGCAAAGAGAAGTCCAAGATACATGAAGTATTTGCCAGAGTTTCACATTGAGGATTTTGCCCGGAATACACTGTCAAATCCACAGTGAATCTTAGGAGCTAAAAATAATTACATACATTTGAATGTAATTTCTGGTAATTTACAATCCTATAGGAAAAAGGCCAAAGCTTGAATTTAAGTCATTTAAAATATCTCAGGAAATACCGCATATTTCAATGGTATAATTGTATCATTGTCTTATATTACTTGAAGTAAAAGTGAATATGTTAAAATTGTGTTCCAGTAAGTGTTTCTGAATATAGCACTATGCATTAGCAGTCTGAGAAAATCAGTCAGGTAACTTTTTGTGGAAGTATTAAGATCTTGCAGGAATTGACTACGTTACTACTATTTTTCAAAGTCTGAACACATTAACCATTATTTTTGTTCTGTATGTGCCTAGTTAATTTATGTAATTTGGTTGGACTAAATTTTAGGAAAGCAAAATTCCAGCTGTTAGTTATGGGGATCCCCTTTGAAACTGCACTCAGGGGACAAGGGAGCAGAACAGAGCTGGAAGATCTGTAAGGACACTTCCCATAGAGACCAAGACCTCTCGATCCCCGGGTGTAAGAAATCAGGAAAGGAAGGCAAGAGACCAGCATGGCTGAGTTGAGACCTGCTGGTCAACCTAAAGGGAAAGAAGGAAATGCAGGGACAAGTGTCCTGGAAAAGGGTATAGGGACAGTCCAGGGTGGTGTAGGGATGTGGGGCAGGAAGGCCCTATTGGAGTGGGTCCAGAGATGGGCCACAAAGATGATCAGATGGCTGGAGCACCTCTCCTATGAGGACAGGCTGAGAGAGCGAGCGTATTCAGCCCCAGGGAGACCTTACAGTGGCCTTCCAGTACCCAAAGGGGGCCTACAGGAAAGATGGGAACAAACGTTTTAGCAGGGCCTGTAGTGATAGGATGGGGGTTAATGACTTTAAACTGAAAGAGCGTGGTGAAACATGGGGACAGGTTGCCCAGAGAGGTGGTAAATGCCCAATCCCTGGAAACATTCCAGGTCAGGTTGGAGGGGGCTCTGAGCAACCGTGTCTAGTTGAAGATGTCCCTGCTCATTGCAAGAGGTTGGACCAGATGACCTTTAAAGGTTCCTTTCAACCCAAACTACTCTACGATTCTATGAAAAGAAGTTACACAGAAACATGCAGAATTGAAGCTGTTGGGGCAGGGTAGGGAAGGAGGGAAGTGTGTGGTATCTCTCAGCTGTTTCTCAATAGTAGAACCTGGGCTTCAAGGTTTGTATCTTATGCAGGAAAGGTAATCTATTCTGGTTTTAATTGACAATATCAGAGTGTGAGAGCTTTCCAGTTGCTGAATACTGGCTTTGATAGAAATAAAAGCAATAGAGATTTCGTTTGTATTTAAAAAGCCACAAAAATTCTAGTGAAATTTGTAAGCGTTTAATGACTTTGTGGTATTGTACTTGTTTATCTTAGCTATTCCCTTTTTGATGTCTTTTAATGCCTCTTCAGTTGCAGTGAAAACTGTTTAAAACCTTTTTCAGGTAATCTCACATTCCATAAATTTGTGTAACCTCCTTGTAAAACCCATTTGTGTTTCTGGCTCTAATGGTAATGAATTTCAAAATCCAGCCTCATTATGTTAAGCTTTATATAGATCATGCTTTAGAGTCAAGGCAACTGGAACTTGGAAGAACCGTCGCCTCTGCTTAAATTTCTTTTCCTTTCCTTTCCCATTTTGTCAACAGATTTGTTTACTTTGTTTGGTTGCTATGAACCTACATCATACGTTTTCTAAAAGCCTATGGTGCTATAAAACTTCACTGGTGCTGGTAGGACTGCTTCGCTTCCTCATTTAGTTATAGGGTATTGACTTTAACAGTGACTGGAATTTAATGACTCCTTAGTATTGGTTGTTTTATAAAGTTCATAACTGAAGAATAATACAATGGATGGCTGTTAATTAGCACTACATATATGTGAGCAAACCAATTTTTCATTCTGGTGTTTTTGCAGATAACAGTACAGACTTCTGGGCAACTGATGTGAAATGGTTTTCATTACTGGAGAGCACAAACTGGCTAGAGATAATCAGGTTTGCTATATCTGTAACTTTCCGGGTTTCAAATTGTTGTTAAACGCATTTGTAGTGGGTTTTCTCGCTAGTTTCTTGAAATACGATGACATTCTTCACCTCCAATATGAAAGAAAATTAACACAGACTTATGGTCCCATTTCTGTATCCTGTTTCTACAACTTGAGACAGTATTTTTACAGTGCAAGCTTGTAGAAGAATCCTATTTGTCTCTTGCATGAAACCTATTCCATGTCTCTGACTAGCCTTGCCATTCTTCTCTGTACTCTCTACTTCTGTAATATCCTTTAGGACGGGATGAACTGCAGTATTCAAGATGTTAGCCCACCAAAGATTTATAAAATGACAGTTGTTCTCAGTTTTGTCCCCTTCCTCTCCTGATTGTTCCTCAAGTTCTTTTTCCTTCTCTCAGCAGTCCACAGTGAGTAAGCATTGGAATGGTGTTGGCTAACTTAAGGCTTGTTGTAGTGGAGTGTTGAGGGGTTTCATTTGTTTTCAGTGTTACTTTGTGCTAGCTCTATTGTCTGCCAATTTATTCTGTGATCTGCTTGTTACCGTGAAGTGCTTCTGCAGTCAGCTTGAGTTCTTATTAGTCTTAATAACAATCAATAAATATTGATAATTATTCATTCCTTAATCCAGACTTTAAATGTATGTTGAATGAGAGGTTATAGTAAAGATCGTATGTTGAAAAATGCATTGACATAACCAAGATCACACATAGTTTAAAGTGAACGGCAGCCCAAGTTCCTGTCCTTATGTTGTTTTGAGTCTGGTCACTTCCATACTTCGATCCAGTTGCTTCCTGGATCAGCCTGTTCTTGGCTCTTGCAGTTAGTAGGAATGCCTTCTCAGCTATTCTAGGTACTTGAACAAACAATCTGAGAATTCCACACTTACCAAATAAGCTGCCAGCATCTATTAGTGATCTAAGCAGATGCAAGAATCCTAATTCGTGTGCAAACTTTTGCTGAAAATCACCAACTTTATGAAGAGTTAGGTCTAAGAACCGACAATGTTACGTTGGTTTTATGTGATCTTTAATTCCACTCAGTCTTCCTTGTGTAATGATTACCTCAAAAATTTTTTCTGCGTGTTTACAAGATCTGATTGCTGATCCTTACCTCTGCCTCTTAAAACCAGATTATGGGAGAAATGTAGTGTATTAGAACATAAGTGTGGTGATGTTGACTCTTTCTAGGATAAAGATCTGGCTCTTAGCAACTATAATACTTTAGTGTGTGTTTGTGTGATGGCTGCTATTGATCCAGAATAAAGTATTGTGTTACAAATTTACGAAGATAACAACTGGAAATGCATGACCAATGGCCAAATAAAGATACCTCTTGAAATCTTACTGTTGAGGCGAAACAGTTCTTCATTTACACAATTGAGCATGGCTTTTATTGTTTTGAAGGACTAGTCAAGTTTCAGTAGTATGACATTCTAACCCCTTTTAGGGGAAACTAATGTGGAAACTTAATTGTAAAAATGCTATGAAAATGTTCACTTATCTTTTTCTGTACCACAACAGGCGAGTCTTGAAGAAAGCAATAGAAGTTGCTGAGTGTCTGGAAAGACATCATACAAATGTTCTCCTTATAGGTAAGAATTAAAGAGATTATCCTATATATTTTTTTAATTTCTTTTTAATTTATTTAGATGTAGCTTAAGCTGTATGTTTATAATTATGGTAGAGGCTGGTAAAAATTCATAGAGTACTCAAAGTAACAGACACCTAAATCTATCACAATCCTGGAAATGCTTCCTGTAGTAAAAAAAAAAAACAAACATGGTAAGCATAGTTCCAGACTAAGAGAAATATGGTGTGAATGAGAAAGCTGCTAATAAATTGTCAGGAGAGTACCTCTTGTTTATGCATTCCTGTTTCCTAACTTATTTTTTTTAAAGGTATACTAGACCTTTTGCTGTTCTTTAAGGGGGCCAGGGAACACACCTACATGGAGCATGAAAAGTTTCTAAAAGGATGTTTTTATGTTCTAGATACACATTGAATACTATGTAATCTCTTTATTAAAAATACCTGAAAGAATATGCTTATTGTAGACATCTTGAACAGTTTGTTATTAACATTAAGCTATTTTTGGATTAGTAATTTACTTGGGTTTTTTCCACACACTGACATTGGAGAAATCTAGCATGGGGAAGAGATGTTTCCAGAAGGCACCTGTAGGGTGAAGAATGCATGTTGCATGAGGAGGCAATTTCACACTTTGTGAAAAGATGCATGCAGGGTAGGAAGGGTAAGGTCAGATAGCTGGCCTGGTAGCATAGGGCTGGAGGGGCAGTATGTGCATTGCAGGAGACTGAAAGGCATAGGCGTCAGAGTTACAGTAGTAAAAGCTTGGGTTTTGCAGGTTTTATTGTCAAGGTATTATCCTAGTATAAGTGTACAAGAAACCTTACAAAGGGAAGTATTGGAAACATGGATTAACTTCTTTCTGATGGTATAGCATTTGCAAGAAATTGTGTGCTTCTCTGATCTTGAAAGACAGTTTTATTTATGTGAAGCTAGCAATACTTTGCTTTCTTACCCAAAGTTTTAGGAATGGCTTAGTAGACAATGTCATTTCTGTTCTCTTCTGTAGAAGAGAGTGCTACTGATCTGTGCTGCGTAATCTCTACTCTGGTTCAAGTGATGATGGATTCATACAGCAGAACAAAGTCAGGGTTTCAGAGCCTTATTCAGAAGGAGTGGGTAATTGGAGGACATCCCTTTTTGGATCGTTGTAACCACTTACATAAAAGTGACAAAGAAGAGGTATGATTTTTATTACTTTTCCTTACTATTTACAGTTTACTCAGCAAAAGGAGGCATTTAAAAGTCAGTCTAGAAGTTCCAATTACTCTGAGGATCTTTAATTTTATGTTTTGTTTTATGGGCTGATGTTTTGTGCAGCATCACTGTTTTTGCTGTTTAGAGTTCAGCAATGTCTGTATAACTAAAGGGAACAAGTGCAAAACTTTGCATTCAGTCTTGGAGACTTTTGAGAAATGTGTACCTTATGTCCATTTAAGCTGTGTTAAATAACTCAAGTGAATCACAGAATCATAGAATGGTTCAGGTTAGAAGGGACCTTAAAGCTCATCTAGTTCCAACCCCCCTGCCATGGGCAGGGACACCTCCCACTAGACCATATCGCTCAAAATTGCCTCTTCTTGTCACGTCTAGAGTTTATACTGTCTTGCTAAATGCTGTAGTCTCATCTCTCCATTTTTGTTTATATTTTGGGAAAAGATAAGATTACTATGCAGAATGGAAATCATACATGTTAACTGACTGATCAAGAATTGCTATAAACTAGTTTTGCTTTGCCAACTTTAAAATGCTGTGTAGCAGCAACTTCATAGCAAGTTAATATGTGCAAATTCAGGTTAGAAAGTGTTTGTCTCTTTTGTCAACGATTGGCCAAAAGTAGCTCAGATGATACTTCTTCAGAGTTCAGATGAAGTTAGGTGCAGCAGTTCTGTAGCTAACCAGGTTGCTTTCCTTAAGATTTGTATTCGGAGACACTAAATTGTATAAAATAAATAGTGTGTATTGTAGAATATATTTTTTTTTCTGAAACCAATGCAATGTTTTCTTTACTTAGGCTCCTGTTTTTCTACTCCTGCTAAATTGTGTCTGGCAGTTGGTACAGCAGTATCCTCCAGCATTTGAGTTCACAGAAACTTACTTAACTGTCTTGTCAGACAGCCTCTACGTGCCTATTTTTAGCACTTTCTTCTTCAACTCACAACATCAAAAAGACACTAATACGGTAAGGGTATTATATTTTGTGGGTGCACTGTGTTGGAGAACAGGTTTGACCAACAAGCAGGAAAGACTGAAAAAAAAAAAATTCCTTAGTAGCATGTTTTTCCATAGTTAATTGAAGGGGTGGTGCCTTGAAGGGTGAATGAGTACGACTTTGGGTGTAAGGAGCCAAGTTTAGGATTTAGGAGTTTATGATGACAAAAAGAAAATAACTCAGAAATGTATTACTTATAATGTGTGACTATAGGTTCATGTTTATTGCTCTTCAATGAAAACGGACCTCCTTAACCTAAGAGGATTATCACGCTGTCCTGCAGAATAAGTTATCTACAAAATTCTTGTACAGTATTGTATTCCAAAATCAACATTTCATTAATGTTGCTTTACATTTGGTTCATGCTTTTCTCTAGCCTAAGAAGCTGGAAGCAATGGGAGTATCCTCTGCAAGGCTGCACAGAGACTAAAAAAAAAAATATTGTGAAGATCACTGTCTTGCATATAAATAAAGCATTGATCATAAAAGTTAAACTGGTAGCACTGCATAACTGCGGTTAACCTTTGGAGTTTGGAGAGGTTTATTCTGCAATCCTAACACGCCCCCCTGTGTTTGACAACTTCAAGTGTCTATTTCCTGCCCCATGTTGAAAACTTTCTTTTTTCCTCAGATTAAATAATCTTATTTTCAACTGGGAAAGGCATTCTTGGTGCAGTCTAATTGCACTGTTAAAATTAAATACTGCCTGAAATTACAGAGAATAATATATAGATAGCCTTTGTGTCTGTTCTCACTTGCATCTAATAATGTTATTCAGCTATTGAATACATAGAAATCATGAGTGGTGTTGCAAGTCTGTGGCCTCTTCTGTGAAAAGCCAGTTTCTTAATTTCCCCTTGACTTGGTTAGAATTCCTTTCTAGCAGTATTAATTGTGACCTGTTTGTTTTGGCAGAGTGGTGAAAGCCTCAAGACACAAAGCGGTCCTTTCAGGTTTCTTACTGTGTGGGACTGGTCTGTGCAGTTTGACCCCAAGGCTCAGGCTTTCCTGAACAACCCTCTTTATGCAGAGAAGCCAAAACCAGATAAAAGTCAACGGAAAACTACACGATTCAAAGTAAGATATGTGCTGCTTAACTACTTTTTTTTTAATGATAAAAATATTTTGCACAGCTCATACTTCAAATCTGCTTACAGTGGAAGTATTGGTGCAAAGTTTTTTAATTGACAAAATACATGTACACCTCAGACTCTCCTGGGTCTTAAGAATGCAGTGTGCACCCACCTCAGTTGTAAATCACTTTTTTACACTTACTGTGCATAGCCGTAAACTTAGGGGTTTTTGCAAATGTAGTGATAACTCATGGGACTTAACAGCCAGGTGAGTTGCACTGGCGTGTTTGATGTGAGTTTATTTTCTTGTTCCATGGAGTACCTAACTGAAATATATAGCAGGTTTTTTATTGCCTCCCTAATTTTGTCTAATTGGAGCATGTTCATGCACTTGGAGGGTGGGGGGAGGAAGAGTGACCAACTGCAACAAAAACTGTCTGTGGTATGGAGGATGCACCACCTTATTACTGGAAAGTAGCACAAATTCAGTAAGAAAAATTTGTCTGGAGTAGCCCTTCTCGATTGCAACATCCCTGTTGATTAAACTCTGTTCTGTACAAAGCATTCTCAGTGAGACACTGTCAGTATGATCTATAGCACTCATCAGGGAATTCTTAGGTAGTGGGATGCAATGAGGAACCACTGGATAAAAACTTCTAAATCAGGTGCTCTTTGATTTGTGTGGCTAGCTTAAACTAAACATGGAAGTTTGTAATACTTGAATGTATGCAAAGAATTCTCCATTTTCAAAGAAAAATGCTTTATTCAGTGTTACTTCATTGCTGTAATTACAGTGCAGGGAAGGTATCAGGGAATACTAAGTATGCTGTGTGAAGTATTTGGTGTGTTAGCCATTGAAGAGCAGCAGTTTTAAACACAGCCGCTGCTTTGCTATATAGTCGAAGTGACTTCACTTGTAAGTATTTTCTGAATACAAGTTTTGTTTTTCTTCCTCATGTTTTCTAAAGTCTCATCAATATTTAACTCAGTATATTTTTCTTTTCTTTCCTCTTAAAGCATCAACGGCAACTTTCTTTGCCATTGACGGCAACAAAATCTACCACGAAGAGGGGATTTTTCAGGGAGGAAACAGATCATTTCATTAAAAACATTCTGGGTAAAAGAATCAGCAAGTTTATAAATTCTTCAGATGAACCTCCTAATAGCTTCAGGGAATTTTATGATAGCTGGCATAGTAAACCTGTTGACTATCATGGTCTCCTGTTACCTCGCATCGATGGCCCTGAGATCAGAGTCTGGGCACAACGGTATTTACGATGGATTCCTGAAGCCCAGCTTCATGGTGGTGGTACAATAGCCACAGCTGCCAAGATTTTGGACTTGATGGAGGAAGTGCAAAGCTTGCAGGTGAAAATGGATGAAGAACATAGTCAAGCTATTTCTGGAGACGTACGTTCTGTTCCACTGCTGAGAAATTCTGCCCGTTTGTCATCCTTGTTTCCATTTGCTTTACTTCAGAGACAGTCTATCAAACCAGCTTTACCCACTAGCACCTGGAAAGACTTGGAAGATGAAGATGACTTGGTCAAGAGGGATGATGAATTTGTCGATCTAACAGGTGATATGCCATAAAGTGTATATAAGTTAAAGTATGAATTGTATGTGGCTAAGCTCTGAGTTTTAAATGTTGTACTGTATCCTCATATAAGGAACTCACTTAAGCATCTGCAGCCTGTTCAATGAGTTTGTGGGGTTAAAAAAAAGACCTTGGTTGCAAAGAATTAGTTGCCTTGATTAACTGAGCATATTTTGAACTTCCATTTCACTCTTAACAGTATTTATTGCAGCACATTTTTAGCATAGGTGTAATAAAAACAGAAGTGTAGGCTGGAGTAGCCGTATGGCCACTTTGTTTAAAAAAGAAAAACAAACAACAAAAAACTAGCGTTTTCTTGTGTAAAGGTGGAGTACTAAATACATGCAGCAACAATCACTATCTTAACATAAAACTGCTTCCCCTTATGCTAAGAGTACTAGGATCAGAAGTACTGTGACTAGGAACTCAGTACATCTGCCTTTCCCCCTTATGTAAAATAAACAGGGAAAGGTGCAACTAAATGTGTGTTCCCAAATTACTTTTTTACAGCTGAGGAATGAACTTGTGGTCACCAGGGTTCTCCTGTCTACTGTGGCATCACTGAAGTTGTGTGCTTGTCAGCCTCATCTTTTCTGACAGTGTTCATCTTTGGCTTGCAGCACTTCACCTTGTCTGGTATTGCAGCAGCAGCTTGGCCGCTCCAAGCCTGCGCATGCACTTAGCTTAAGGATCAGATGCAAGAGCTTAACTACACATTTCAAGTCTTACTGTGTGGCTGCTGTGCTATACGCCCTTGCTGCCTTGGAATACTAAGTCTCAAACATTTGCTGTTAATTGTAAAAAATGGTCTGACTGTGAGATTCTGATTTGCCATTAGTACTTCTTCTCTTTTTAATAGAGTGAGACTTTCATCTTGACTGTCCCCATTTATGCTAGTTGCCTTTGAGGCTTTCTGTAGCTTGCACTGAGACCCTCCACAGAGAAGGGAAGACTCTTTTTCTGTAATCCTGCAGTGAAGCTGGATTTGCAGTGTGTTGCCACTTGTCATGAGTTGGTGGCACAGCTTATGAATGTGGCGTTCATACCACATGAACACTTGCATCCTGTTGCTGGATGTTCTAACAGTACCTCAGTGAAAAAAGCCATAAAGAAACGCCTGTTGACTTTGATCTACTGTGTGTGTGTGTTTATACATAAAGTATTTTTACTGCAAATAATTGTCCTTTGTAAAGCTGAATATTATTTAACTGTCAAATCTATTTTGGACTGTTAAATTCTAGAATACCCCAATAATGGATGCAAGTCATAAAATCAGTTACACTGAGAGGACAGACATTTAATATTTTTCTTTTTTCTCATACCAATTTAGAAATCCACGCTGGAAAACTTCACTGGTGGAGAAACTGTTGCTTAAATGAGATCAGCTCAGTGTGATTGGGGATATTAAATAGGTTACTGATTAATCTTATTTCACACTGAGTTGTATTTATAATGTATAGCAAAAATTCATTGCAGCACTCTAAAAATAAATCTTACGATGTTAAAATAAATGTATTAATGGGGATAAGGGGAGAGTTTAATGCAACTATGCCGAACTGAAGCTTCCCAACTCTTGATTGCCTTAAGTCTTAGTAGTGCGAGGACAATACTTGAGTTTGTAGCATTTTATTTAAAAATACACTAGTACTTATGCTTTCTTTTGTGATACATGATTTTACAGCTAGCCCTTGCTAGAATGGGCTGTCCAGCACCTGTCCTTCACACTTAATTATTGTAGTTAACTGACTCATGTATGCAATACTACTCTGCATGTTGAATGAGCAATGCATTTTTATGGTGAAGAAACACCTATCATTCTAAGGTCATTTGGATTCAAGACTTTTTTTAAAATACTGCCATTAGAAAAAAATATTAAATGGATTTTTTCTATACTTTCAATCAAACTGTTGTAATGTTCAATTACAACAATCAAATGTTGTAATGTTAATAAATACAATTATGTATTTATATTAAAGAACAGATGTTGGACATTTATTTGTACATAAGTTACCAGAAGTTTATATAGAAGAGAAACATATATGTGGAACTGAACATGGGAACACTTCTAATGTAGAGTAAATACCATTGTTACTCTTTTTCTGCACTGTGGGATTGGAAATGTACTTAATATTTTTACTCCAGGCTTCTGTTTATACCTCCAAGTTTTTACACTGAATGCAAGCTAGAAGCTTTGCAGTTCGGGTTTGGTTTGGGTTTTTTTTAAACACTGTCATTTCTCTCTAGCAGGCTGTTTGGAGAGTTATCAATAAAATATACTTTGATGTATTTGTCCTGAAATCAGAATGTGTGTTTAAGATCATATTTTGCAAATGATCCTTTAAATCATGGAAGATTTGACAATCTGCAGTCACAAGGCTTTTCTAGTTATGTGCTGGGTTTTTACAGACAGTTACAGGGAGGAAGCTCTGCAGTTTTGACCTGGTTATACTTATTGGAGAGGTGCTGCCAGCTCAGGAGAGAGGAAATTTCAGTGCAGTGTACTGGGGTGGCTATGGGAAGTTACTAAGGTGGTCTAGAAGCTGTCTGGTGAATGTCAGTATTTGGGGGTTTATTAAATGCTATTTATTTTGGTCTTAGTGATGTACTTGTCTTGCCCCATTTTAAGGGGAGCATTGTTCTCAACAATGTTAAACTAAGCAACTTCTTGAAATCGCTGCAGTGGGATATTTCTCAAACCAAATGTGTGTTGAGCATGGACTGGGAGATGGTCACAGTGCACCACAGAGTACCAATTAAAACCTCCTAATTTTTTCTAGAGATTACAAATTACTAGCTTCTGTACAAAAACAGCACTAGTGCAAATCACACATTGAAAAATCATGCCACTTCAGGTATTTCCTAAAGAGAATGTCACCAGACTGCGACAGAGTTGAAGTCCCATGCAGCAATAGCTTTTGCTCCAGCTCTGAAGTGCCGGGTCACCTTGTCACACAAGGTGTGCCTCTGCCTCACCCACATCTCCTGAAGATCAGTGACTGTACTTTGGCTGCTGGGCTTTGATTTAAGTCTGTGTTCACTAGTGAAAACGTTCAGCTATTGACGTACACCATATTGGAATGCAAACATGTACTTTGTAAAGGTACTTATGGCCAACTTGTCCTCCTGATCTCTTGCTCAAAGTTAAAAGTTAAAACTTTTTCCTTTCATGCTCAAAGCATGGAAGCATGACTTATTCAGGAGGTAGTAGAATGCTTTCTGCTCTAGATGTCTTGTGATGGATTAGTTCTGTCCCACCTTTATTCCAATCTTTAGCTGGAACCTTCATATGCAGTATTTGCTGCCTGGTGCTCCCTTGAAAAAAGCTAGGTTTTGCATTAAACTATTTAGAAATTATGTGGGATGGAATTCATTTTCTGAGACAGGAAGAAGATGGATTAGTGAACTCTTGAGTCTAAAAAGAGCATTCTGTGTACAGAACTAATACGCTCTTCCAGGATGAATTTAGTGGTTGGGGGTGGGAGGGGCAAAACTCTTCTTCTTGTGGTCTCAGGTTCTTATTCTTGGTTTATGGTAAAGGTAACTTGTGACAAATGCCTTTTGTTGGCATTTGCAGGATGGCAGAACTCTGGCCTGGTGGGGTAGTAGAGTTGTCTTGGTCAGAAGTGGACACAGAAGGTCAGGATAGCTGGTGTTTGAGCTGGAGAAACAATTTTGTGGGGAGGGCACCTCCACGTTGAATACAAAGGGAGCAGAAAGGGGGTTGTTCAGGCTGTCTTAGAAGAACGTGGCAGAGGCCGCAAACAGTTCTGAGTTCTGGAAAGGCTTGCTTGGAAGGTAAGTTTGACTTCAAAGAGTATCATCTTTAAACTTCTTGTGGAGGCTGAGAAGAGGCTGACAGAGGACTGCTACCATCTTGGCAAGTGTTTGTATGGGCAAGGGATGCTTGATGCTGCCGCGTTTTGGACTACTGTGAAGCCTTGTCCTCATGTGGAAACCCTGTGGAACAGTAAACGCTCTTGCTCAATTGCATCATGTTACTCCACTTGCAGTGGGCATTTTGTTTCTCTTTTTCACTTCAGTAATCCAGTAAAATGAAATAAGTACTTCCTTTAACATCATATCTACATGCTTAAAGCAGGAAAATCTGCTTATTTACAGTCAGATCAGATATCCCAGTTTTCTCCTAATGCAACAATTTTTTTTTTTTCTTAATCTTGGGTAATGTCTGGTTTTGTGTTCTGGAATAAACTTTTCATTATACTGTAGGAGCCAAAATTCAGGCTAGGAAACTGTCAAGTTTCCTGGAAATCAAGTGACATCTCTATGACTTCTATAAGGTCACCTATAACTCCTGGGTTTAGTCCCAACTGAAGAAAATGCTAATTAAGAACAGCTAACGCAGCTAGAAATCATGTACAGTTCTGCTAATTAAGAGAGTAAATCTTCAAGTATGTTATAAATACTAGTAAGCTTTTAAATATCAGAGCTTTGTGGGCTGCCTACCTACCTGACTTTGCAGTCAGTGGGATTCACTTCCTTTTGTGTTTCTGCAGGCATTGATTTAATGTATGTTTATGCATGAACATGATCACAGAGTAGCAAATTTTATGCAGAGAGCATAAGTGTTCACTGCTTCATGTTTTGGTGGTGATGCAAGAAGATATTTCAACTCCCACTATGAGCCCAAATCAGAAAACAAAACAGGATGCTCCTTGCCAAGCTCTTTAAGTTTCCCACACAGATGAACCCAGTTTGTTTCCTACAAGCCACTTCCTGCATTTTCCAGTTTCCCATCCCTGACTTCCCACTGTGGGTTCCCTCTTAAGAAAGTCTTTCTTGACATGCTTTTTCTGATGGCTGTTCACTTAAGTTTGGAAAAGATTGGTTTTTATATCTGCCATCTATACTTAGTTTTTTCTGTCACATTCTCCTGAGGTGGTGGCAGTATCTGAAAGCCAGACAAGAAGTACTACAGATGAGTAAACCAGTCTTTTCAAAGTATGAGGTCCCTCACTTCCCTGGCAATAGGGAGCATGGCAGCTCTGGAAGTTGTCTTGTAATAATAAGAAGAATAAAAAAATAATTATTCAGAATATGTAAAATCCTCCAGAGCATTTGTCACAAATAAAAATTGCACCAAAGAAAAAGCAGGGTGATAATCCCAAACTGTGTTTTCTAATGCAGCGTATCTCCCGTACCTCTCAGTACTTTGCTGTACTGATGCCTGCAAGTGGAGAGTCATGAGTGACCAAAGAACGATGGTTTCTTCTCCCAGCAGGGTCTGGGTTTGGATTTGTCTTTGGGTTACACCTGATGTGGGGCAACCACAGGTGGGCTGCCAAAGGAGGTCCGGCGGTGCGCTCCCACCACCTTTGCTGTTAGCATCATGTAGCTGCCATCTAATTTTTATGGAAATAGTTATTTTTCTTTTGTGGTTTTGTTTTCGATCAGATCAGCTTGTTGATCCAAATTCTCTCCATGGGGGTGCACGAGGAAGCATGTGGAGCAGGTTGGTTGAGGATGCCCTTTTCAATAGGCAACCCCCAGTTCGAGCAGAGCGGGTCAAAGGTGGGACCACAAGTGCAGTAAATTCAGCTCTCAAACTGCCGCATTGTTGCAAAAGAGATAAATCCTGGGAACCACATCTAATGTGCGGCTAGCTGAAGTGCTGTAAATAACACACATAGCTAACTCCAGCTATTTAACACTTCGGGGGGGGGGAGGGAGGGATAAAAAAGACAAAGAAGAAAAAACCACAACCCAAACCAGCTTTGGTTTGAGGTTGCCTGTAGAAGCCTTACAGGGTGATTTAAAGGATAGTTGCATTGGATCTGACCTGTTTGCTACACTAAGAAGGTAAGGTAAACAAAACCAGTTAATTCAACCTATGGCCATCAAACACACTTTGATGCTCTTCAGGCCCGTAGTTCCTTAGGCTGTGCTTTGGCTTGGGCCGGCAGAGCTTTTAAATACCGCCGTGTTGCTGGGGCTGTGATTAAGCAGTGATTGAGTGCGGCTGTTGGAAAGCAAAAATCATGTTCTGACTTCTAATCTGAAAATAACTGTCGCTCAGAAAGTGATTTCGGATTCCTGACACATTCCTGCTTTTCTCTTTTAAGCTTCAGCCACGCATAGCTAAGCTGATGGGTTACTTCCCCCTGCAACACCTATTTTTTAGCGCGTTTTAATTATTTACTTCTCATTTTTATTTAGATTTCATGCAGGTGATGTGCTTTGTCCATGCACAGCCCATTGTCTGTCTCAGGTGTAGGACAGAGCTCTTTCCATTCTGAGTGAGACATCCTAATTTTCTGGGGGTATTTATCCACCTAGTGTCATTCCCAAGGCAGTGGCCCTTTTTATCATTCAAATTGCAGCTGAATAGCTATCTGGCAGAAATTATGATAAAAAGGGCTATTTACTGAAATGAAATACAGTAATAGTAAAACCATTACTTAATGTCTTGGTGTTAAGTAGAGGCTGCATGAATATGCAAAGCCTCTGGAGTTCTGCAGGTAATAATGGACGCTGGAACAGCTCAAATACAATTATCGGGGACCCAGACTCACTTAGGCAGCAGGAAATGATCAAACATAAACGTTTTTTCGTAATCTTTGGATCTTATTAAAGTAATAATAGCCTGGTGCTGTCTGCTGACATTAATATTCTGTCTAGGCTGGTAGACATCCTTCCCCTTTTCAAACGTTTTCCCTCTCAGTTGTTAATATACAGCGTGCTGCCTACCAGCTCCACACCCACAAGGCAAACTGACCTGCAGTCCGCACGCAGAAGGAAAAGCTGACTTACATCTTTGCATATCTCAGAGGAGCATCATATACGGCTGTTCCCCTGCCAAGAAATCTTTTGAAAGTTACATTCAGTTAGTTAAATAATATCTGAGTGTAATGAGGTAGAGTTGAAAAGGTAAATTTAATCACAGGACTCATGAGGAATTCTCTAATATGCCTGAACTCTTTTAAGTGGGGAAACAAGGTTTAGCCCTTCTTTCCATGGACAAGTGAGGGAAAAGAAATGCTGCATTGGGTCCGTCAGGCTGTTCCCCTGCAGCCCATGGAGGTCCACAGTGGAGCAGGTGGATGTGCTCCAAAGGAGGCTGTGACCCCGTGGGAAGCCTGCGCTGGAGCAGGCTCCTGGCAGGATCTGTGGAGAGCCCGTACTGGAGCAGTCAGTTCCTGAAGGACTGCACCCCATGGAAGGGACCCACACTGGGGCAGTTCATGAAAAACTGAAGACCATGGGAAGGACCCACGCTGGAGAAGTTTGTGGAGGACTGTCTCTCATGGGTGGGATGCCATGCTGGAGCAGGGGAAGAGTGTGAGGAGGAAGGATCGGTGGAGACAACATGTGATGAACTGACCAAAACCACCATTCCCCGTCTCCCTGAGCCACTTGCGGGGAGGACATAGAGAAATCAGGAGTGAAGCTGAGCCTGAGGTAGAGGGAGGGATGGGGAGGAAGGTGTTTTAAGATTCGTTCTTATTTCTCATTACCCTACTGTGATGTTAATTGGCAATAAACTAAATTATTTTTCCCCAAGTCAAGTCTGCTTTGCCTGTGACAGTAATTGGTGAGTGATCTCCCTGTCCCTATCTCAACGCATGAGCCTTTCATCATACTTTCTCCCCCTGCCCTGTTGAGGGGGTGAGTGACAGAATGGCTTGGTGGGCACCTGGCAGCCAGCCCAGGTCAACCCACCACAGACACATAGTTGCACCCTTTAACAGCATCTGTTTGGCTGCATGAATTTTTAGAAAGCTTTTACGGTATGATTTTTCAGTCCCTTTAGGTATGGCTGAGTTTTAAAGGTGTAGAAAATGTATTTCATGCATCTTGTATTAGCTTTTGTCCAATTTGCTTAACTATTGGTTTGCCATCCAGACAGCTACAGCTGCAGGAAGATCTTGCTCAGTTAAAATCACTCACTGATTCCTATTTCCCAGGTCTCCTGAATGTCTCTCTGGGCCTGCAGGGAGAAGGTACACACTGCATTAATAAGCCAGTAGTCTCAGCTCGGCTATTTCCAAATCCTCACAGCTGCGCTACAGCAGTCTAAGCAGGCTGTCCCATGTTGGGGCAGGCAAAAGCCATGCAACAGCTCATCAGGAACCCTGCTGTAGCCATTAGACTTTGAGACAGGCTCGATGGCGGTGAGGAGCATGCAACAAATCGCTCTACGGAGAACTGGTTGTAGAACCACTGCAAAAGGGCTCTTGGCTCAGGTGCTGGCTGAAAGAGCTGTGTTTAAAGAAACTGCCTCCGGCTGTTTGATTTATACTGTGCTCAAAGAAGCAGGGCTGTATGTTTTTGTAAATAAACCAAACTGCATCAAAGATGCTTTATTCCTAACTGGAGTAACCTATCGGACTCTGAGCTGGCCAACTGCCCAGAAAGATCTCTTCCTGCAGAAGGGAAATTGGCCAATGGAGCGGAATTAGGAATTTTGACCGTTTTTTGATTTTTGTCAGCTGTGCTGAAGTGACATAGTAGAAAAGACTACTTTGAAGTAGTTTTATCTATCTATGTATTTTCAAATTTCAAAACAATTTCTGTGCTATGGTATCTTTCCAATATGTTCTTGCTAATGGAAAGTGGTAAAAATGGCATCCTCTTTCTCAAACAGTTTTGGTCCTCCTGTATATTCCATCCCATATTTCCTCATGCTAATGGCAAAATTAAGTCCCTGCTACTGTCTGCTTGGAGTACACCTTCATAAAGATTATTTGCTTAAGTTTTCAGTTCTGTTGCAGCAGTATAGCTAAGAGCAGTGCAGCCTTGTGAAATAGTTCCTGTCAGAAAACAGGATCTTAGAAACACTTAGCACCTTGTATTAAGCTTATATTAACAATGGCTAGCAAACATGCATTCAAACATGACATTCATATCTGAGGCCAATTTACAGTCCTGGGGCCCTGCAGATGTAAGTAGCGCTTTGGTTTTGACTACAGGATGTTTATGACGGATGGTGAAGTGCCAAGTTGGTTCTCCAGTTGAGTTTGCAGCTAGGAAAACAGAGCCCATTTGATTTAAAGAAGAGGGAAAGGCCTAAATTTGTTTTTTACAGAGCTGTGTTTCAGAGTGGGACCATGCTTCCAGGACAGGGAGTGCTTTCTTTGCTTTGGCGTAGTGCCTGGTCCTGCTCTCCTACTGTAAGCAGTGAGAGATCACCTTACTGGATTTCAGCCACAGGTGTGTTTTCACGCTTGAGTAAAAATGAGACTAGTTTAAGTTTTGGGGGTTTTTTTAAGGATTTTGTTTTGTTTTGTTTTTTTTTTAATATTCTCTCTGAAGGACTTAACCATGTAGTAACTAGCTGTTAAATCAAATCATTGGTTTATCCTTTGGCAAAGAGAATTAAGCTGGTGCCTCAGTAAACATTAGGAAAAACATTTAGTGAGAAAAGACCATACATACCAAAGTAGGACACCTTGATACAGAGGGCTGACTCATCAGTGTGACATATTCTGTGCTAAATATGGAAAGCTCAGATGTAATTTGTTGTATCTCAGCAAGAGCGGAAAGATATTTATTTTTTCTTCCAAAGATGACTTATAAACCAGACGCGGAGATCTTGACTAACTACTTACACGTGTGAAAATACTGATATGCTCTGCAGCTTCTCTCATTCACCGCTGCAGCCAAGGGCCTCCCGTGCAGATGGATCAGTGTCGTTTGGGGGTTCCTGGACCCCCTTAGGGCCACCTTCTCAGGCTGTGGGAGGTATTTCTGTTACCAGTCATCACCTGGGTTTCTTCACTATCTTAATTTGTGACTGGTGATAATTTTAGCTGCTAATCCTTTTTTTCTCTCCTCCCTGGGGAAGTCATTGGAGTCCTGATGGTCTAATCCTGGCTTCAGAGACACAGCTTATGGCTCTGAGCAGAAGACCGTCTCCGGTAGCTGTGGGAGGCAGGTTTTTGGGAGGCCCAAAAGGTAGGCTATGTTTTGTAGCTAGTCCTGCATCAGCATGGGAAAGCGATCTGACGGTCACTTGCCACACATTGCCGTTACTCTAAGCGTGAGGCTTTGAGGCAGATGGGTACCCATGTCCTGGCTTGAAGTTACGGCTTAATGGTAGATGGATTGAAGAGAAAAGGAAAGCTGCTTCTGCCCTGTTCAAAGCTAACTTTTTCAACAACTTAGTATCTTTAAAAAAAATAAGATGACAATGCAAAAGTGGCCGTCAGCAAGACAGCAGTTCACATAACTGAATAACTGATGCAAGCATTTTTTTACACTTTGTTTAATTTTCCTCCCACGTATAGAAAAGTATTTGGGGGAACCTTCCTCACGCCAAGTTTTTGACGCTATTTTTGTCAGGCTCACTGTCTCTCTCCTAGTGCTGCTGCATGTCTGGGCGTGCAGAGAAATGTACTCAGCTGCTGGTTCACCCTGGAGTCAGTGAGGCACTTCTCTATTAAGTCCCCCTTCCCCATTCCACAATCCCTACAAGAAAGTCAAATAACCTTTCCAGCTACACCACATATTTCTGGTGCTTTTTTAGCTCTTTTGGCTTCAACAGCGAAACCCCAAAAACCCCTCTCTTCCTCCTCAATCTAGTTTTCAGGGTGAAAAAAAATCCACTAAAAGGCAGAAACATGAGCATGCCATAGGTGTACAAGGCTGACTGTAAATTTACTGTCTTACCATGAGTCTTCTGATAGTTCCTGATTACTAGTCAGGTTTCTGCTCTGTTTGAGTCCACTGTGATTGCTACAAATACTAGTATTAAAAAAATGGAGAAACTCTGGAATCACACCCCTCTGTGTCTCATCATTAGTTATTGTACATCATCTTTACTTGGTCATGTGCAGGTAGTCTTGTGTTTGGTGCTACGTAAGTATGTAGTGGGAGTTCTTTTATATTTATAGATCATTAATGAACTTCTCCATGCAATCAGTACTTATGAAAATGTACTTATTCCACTGGACAGAAAAAAGTTTTTAAATAACTGGCTAACCTCAGAGACAATGTTGTGTTTAATGCTCGAATGCTCATCCATCTATACTATGCAGGTAACGTACTAAATGGCCTTTGTCCAAACCATTCAAATTATTACTTTACTTTGAACTAAGAATGTGGTCTGCAGTGTATATTTAAATCAAAAATTCCTTGAAGAGATTTCTGTTTGAATAACAGCTCTTTTACATCAAATGTGTTGAAAAACCTTTGCATGGACTGTAAAGTGTTGGTCAGTGAAATCTCCTTAAATGCCACCACATAGAAATGATCTAGCAATAATATTTTATGATACACTGTTAAAATCCAATGCAGAACTAATCCAAAGAAAATCAATCCACATTTGCCTTGTTTTAACCCTATGAGAAAATGTTCACAGGACAATATTCTCAAGCTTTCTGCCTTGCAGCCAACCGAGGCACCTGGAATACTAGTCAAAACTGAAGAATGGCGGTGCTGGTACAGTGCTCTGCTGCTGAACGAGCAGTGTCACTTCTGAACTCCCCCAGTTGAGAGCAAGTGCGTCCCCTTCAAAAAAACATCTTTTGGAATTTTCTCCCTCTGTCATCATCAAATCCATGTTTGGTGTCTAGCAGGTCGTGATGGCAACAACTGTGCAAAGAAGTTCACAGCGAGATGGTGAGACACAGTGGTCTCTAAGACTTGACTTGCACAGGATTTTATTCTGCGTTTTCAAAGCCAACTTTAAATGTAACAAACTAATTAGACTTGCATGCATCCTGGTTTGACTCTTGAATGAACTGGGGAGAAGCGTTACCCAGAGATGTCTGCATGTTTAATCCACAAATGTTTATCAGTGTTTTTTGCTCCCTGAATAGAAGGTGTTATGGAAGGTATTATCACCTGTGCCAAACTTTAAAATTTTCTGGCCTTCCCTGTGATCACAACCTCCTGGCTGCCACGAGAAGTACAAACTACCCGGCACAAGCAGGATATGCAACTTCTGCCAGGAGTAGAACAGACATTGCAGTGCCCTTGGCTGATTTCTCAGGAACAAGGTAACTTAAAATGCAGCTTTATCTCCATTACAGCAGTCTTTATAGAGGCTCAGAGATGGCTGCTGCCAAATATTTCTAGATCTGTCTTCAGTTTCTCCTGTCCCAGCTGCTCACACACCCTTTGCTAAGTTGACACAACCACTAATTCTGGAATCCTTATTGTTCTCCCTTACTGACCCCATGGCTCTGTTTGCCTCACATTTACTGTTCTAAAATTACCACTCATTATTTGATTCTGTTTGCCTGGGTCTTTGGTCATAACGAGAGGGTGTAAACCTACCAAAAATAATCAAGACTTGTTCTACACACACTTCTGAATGAACACAAGTACTCTCTAATTAGACAACAAGCATACTGTTCTAATCATTATTTATCTTGTAAATTACAGCCCCATGGAAACATTTTCTTTGCGCCATCTGGCTTTATGTATTTTTTAATGAGTTGATGAGTATTTATATACTTTACAAGGAATAGATAGTAAAGCATTTGTTACATTAGGAAGTGAAATAAAGATTTTTCAAAACTGAATTTATATAAATTCATTGCATTAAACATTTTACATTTTGCCAAAATACCAATGACAGTTTTCGGTGGGGGCTGCATGGGACTCATTTTACTCAATGAATGTCTGTTGAGCTGCACATTCTTCCTGGTAAGGCTGGTTGAACTGGACCCCTGCGTAGAAATGGAAGCACATCTTCATTACAAACAGCACCTTGACTGATACTTTTGCCCTTATGATTTCAGTACTATAATTGTAATATTAAAATAACCAGTACAGATTCTCGCTACCAAACAATATCATTTAGATACAAGGAGGAAGATGCTATTACAATATAAAGATTTCAAGAACTAGCAATCATTTGAACTCCGCAGGAGAAGAGAAAATGAGAGGATCTGTAAATACTTGAAATAAAGAAAATCTTTTTGAAATGAGCAAATGTGAGTAACACCTTTGCATGTCTGCCTTTGGTCTTCTAAAATGCCTGTCACTCTGTCTCTAACAAAACACAATTTATTGGTTTTGTATATACACAAATTAAAAGCAGTGCTAAATTTTTAACTCAGAGTTAAATCTTATTACTAACTTAGTGGCTGCATCTGACTTTATATAAGCTAGGTGTTAATAGTTGGCGCTATGCCACTGAAAGCAGTAATTCTTTGTATTTCTGAAAAGCCTAAAACACCAACCTTAAATCATCCCAAGGGAGAAGCTTAAAAAGAGGCTTATTGGAAAAGACATGTTGGCAAATTTTGACTTTGTAAACTCATAATTTAAACAATGTCTAACTATTGGGCATTAAAAACTGTCAAAGCAAGGGTTTGTTGTATGGACTGGAAGAGCCATATCAGTAAGTGTTTTTTACTTAGAAAAATTTGCTGCTAGTGTTGGAAAGTTCATTCCTAAAACCAACAAGAAAATCCCAGTTGGTCTGCAATGGCTAGTGAAGGATTTCTTTAGTAACCGGAACATCAGTACAAGCAAACTAGGTGCAGCTGAAACGGAAAGAGACAATATTACATGACCACTGTGTATTAGATATGATTTCTACGGTCAGTGGATCATTGACTCTAGTCTCTTCCCACTTACAGTCTCACACATTAGTCCACTCAGTTCTCTTGTCCCGTACCTCTGAGCTCCTCCTTCTCTCGCCACTCTGTACATTTCAGCATCTGGAGTCTTACTGGAAGTGAAAATCCTGTTCTTGGAGGTCACTCTGATTATGTTGGATCGAAAAAATCTCAAGATAGTTTGTTTCTTCCAGTTGCTTTCTGGCATTACTGTCTACTCTAGCACTCAAGCAGCATGTTTGTAATCAGCATGGTTTTGAAGTTGGTTTGGCCTTAAGAAATTCCTGTCTCCTTTTGCTCCTGGCCATTGGGTTTCCATATTTTGTACTCCAGCTCAGCGCTTGTTCAGTAATGACACGGTACCTATTAGTGAAGCTGCCCTGTCAATAGATTCCTGATAGGATAAACATGACCTTTTTTTTGAGACTTGTTTTTAAGTTAGATCCTTACAGGGATTCAGGCCACAGCTCCACCTAACACTTGTTTTTAGTCGCATAATTGGGAGTGGCAAACTTTCACTGGGAGGGAATGGAAGACACAGGCAGGAATGTAAACAAGCTTGACTGGTGAAACCACTGGACGGTGAAGCCATACCAGAGTCAGCAGCCTTCTTCCAGAAAAAACTCCTGTATTCTTGCTGTCAACTTCAAAACATGCACATGCTAATAATCTAATCCTCCTTCAAGAAAAAGTCTGCCCAGCAGTACCTTGTTATGATGCTGTAACAGTAACACTAGGATTCGTCCACTACATCTTTAATTTTCAGAGCCTGGCACATCTGTTAGGTTGAGATTTCTACAACTTCTTGCTTTAACCAGCTGTATTGTTAAATGTACTTATGTCATGCTCGTGACGTTCATTTGTCAATAGCATGCGATCTCCTGCTTCAGGTGTTAAATAAATTTACTCTTTGCTTGGCCTGTGGTCCCAACAGACATTTGCACTCGGTTTGTCATTCACTTTTCCTGCTGACAACACTGAGGTAAGCCCCGCTTCACAGTGAAGTAAATCATGGCAACTGCAACTAGCAAAACACAAAATAGAATCATAGAACCATAGAATCATTTAGGTTGGAAATGACCCTTGGGATCATCGAGTCCAACCATCAACTCCACTCTACAAAGTTCTCCCTTACACCATATCCCTTAACACCACATCTAAACCAGTCTTAAACACATCCACGGATGGTGACTCCACCACCTCCCTGGGCAGCCTATTCCAGTGTCTGACCACTCTTTCTGTGAAGAATTTTTTCCTAATGTCCAGCCTAAACCTACCCTGCTGCAGCTTGAACCCATTCCCTCTTGTTCTATCACTAATTACCTGTGAGAAGAGACCAGCACCAACCTCTCTACAATGGCCTTTCAAGTAGTTGTAGAGAGTGATGAGGTCTCCCCTCAGCCTCCTCTTCCTCAAACTAAACAGTCCCAGCTCCTTCAGTCGCTCCTCATCAGATTTATTCTCCAGGCCCTTCACCAGCTTCGTTGCCCTCCTCTGCACTCGCTCCAGCACCTCGATATCTCTCTCTTATGGAGGTGCCCAGAACTGGACACAATACTCAAGGTGTGGCCTCACCAGTGCTGAGTACAGGGGGACAATCACCTCCCTCCTTCTGCTGGTCACACTATCTCTAATACAAGCCAGGATGCCATTGTCTTTCTTGGCCACCTGGGCACACTGCTGGCTCATGTTCAGCCACTTGTCAATTAGAACCCCCAGGTCCTTTTCTGCCAGGCAGCTCTCCAGCCACTCTTCCCCAAGCCTGTAGCGATGCATGGGGTTGTTGTGGCCCAAGTGCAGGACCCGGAACTTGTCCTTGTTGAAGCTCATTCCATTAGTGCTGGCCCATTGATCCAATCTATCCAAGTCTCTCTGTAGAGCCTCCCTATCCTCATGTAGATCAACACTCCCGCTTAGCTTCGTGTCATCTGCAAACTTGCTGATGATACACTCTATGTCCTTATCAAGGTTGCCAATAAAGATGTTAAACAGAAATGGTCCCAACACTGAGCCCTGAGGGACACCACTTGTGACCAGCCACCAGCTGGATTTAACTCCATTGACCACCACTCTTTGGGACCGCCCATCCAGCCAGTGCTTGATCCAGCAGATCGTATGCTCATCCAGGCCATGAGCCGCCAGTTTTACCATGTTCCCCATTCTATGGGGAACAGTGTCAAATGCTTTTCAAAAGTCTAGGTAGACAACGTCCACAGCCTTTCCCTCATCCAATAATCAGGTCATCTTGTCACAGAAGATCAGGTTCGTCTGCCTTTCACAAACCCATGCTGACTAGGCCTGATCCCTTGCTTGTCCGTTATATGACTTGTAATGGCACTCAAGATGATCTGCTCCATGACCTTCCCTGCTACCGAGGTCAGACTGACATAAATAAGTCTAAGATTCATGGCTTTGCTATTTTCCTTTTTATTTCAACTTCCCAGTGAGCTAGCAGCAGTTCAAAAAACCTATCTACTTTTGAAGTCTACTGCATTTAGTAAAGATAACTTGGACTCATCAGCAACTGTTAACAGAAATTGTGACAGATATGGGCTTAACAATAAACAAGGATGCGTTACAAGGTCAATTTACTGCAAGCCAAACAACATTATTTATAGACTACAGCCCATGCTTTTGCATTATTACTTCTTAACAGAATGTTTCAAAGATTCAGGTCCTCAGCTCTCAGGCTCGATGCCACTGACATTGGGATGGGGGGAAGAAGAGGAGTGTGTACCCAGTGAGGTGCCCAGTGACAACCCAAATGACATGAACCACACGTTGTACCAGCGAGTGCCAAACACAGTGTCAGTCATTATGGCCTTCTGAACTCCTGTTAAAGCCATATAAGACTCAGAAATATTTTTCAAATACAGCTTGGTACTGTAAAATAAACTGCAGGAAAGAAGGTCGTGACAGGGTACATTAGGATCTCCTAGGTGGAGGTCCAACAAGACGAGTGGTCCCTGCTGACACACCAGCTCTCAATTGCGTAGAAGAGATCAACACCAATGAAAGCATGTGCTGAAATGTGTCCTGTTTGCTGTCCTTTTAATTCAAATCTTGGTTTTGTCTATCAGCCCTGTGCCGGTGTAAAAAAAAAGTAATTTAATTGGCTCAAAATTCGGTTATACGCATTCTTCATTTGATTCACACTATTAGTTTAGGTTTACTTTTAAGTAGTTTTATATTTAAATTACTACTTTAAAAAGATTTTTGCAGAAAACAGATCTTGTAATGCTATTGTGGTATCTCTTCATTATGCAAATGCTTACTTGATAAAATTGACAGTGGTGTTACATCCTTAAGCTTTGTTTTGGCATCTCACCTGGTACATCAAAACATCTTATTGAAAAAAACTAGAAAGATACAGTAGGCGGACAGTGAATAATTCGCAAGCCTCAAAACACAGAAGAGAAAAAATCAACAAACGCTTGGCGTGAGTGATTCAGACCCTCTGGGGATCAGTTTTGTCCATCTCTTCTTTCTTATCAGTGATCTTGAAGAAGCTATACCGACTTATCAAAGCTATACCGACTTATCACCAAGTCACAACAGCAGATGATGCAAGAATTGGGGGTGTGGGGAACAACGGAGGCTAAAGTCACCTACAAAGTGACTCGGAGCTCTTGGTAAACAGGGTGCACCTGAAAAGCTGCTAAGAAATTGTTCTATGTTTATATACATACTTTATTTATATCTTAGATATATGTTTTATATGTGTTTATATCTGTGTATCTCAATATGGCCAAACACAATAACCTAATTGTGGACTAAAAACTACAGGCCATCCTCGCATCATAAGCACTTTTACTCTGCAATAAAATACCCAGAAACACACACGGGGTTTAGCCATGACAAGTAGTTTTTTGAGTCTTTGGTGCGCCACGTTTGAAAGGCCTCGAGGTTTGACAAAGCCGCTCATTGAGGGGCTCCATCTCCTTGAAGTCAGGACTTCTGGGAGCTCACCTGTGTGCTCATAACTGATGAGTATACGTATCTAGATAGATACAGATATACACACATATATATCTATACAGAGAGGGGGAGAGAGAGAGAAATATAAAGAGAGGGAGAGAGAGAAAGATTCCTGGGGAGCTGCACTAGCAATGGGACAGGGCCTTGTGCCTAAAAATGAAATCAAGCGGATTTAAGGTTGGAAATAAGGCACTTTTTAAACAAAAAAGAACTATCAATTCCGCAGAGTGCAGCACCGGCCGGCCCCTCGCCCGGGGCCTTGCACAAACGGTTCTCCACAGCACCGGCAAACGGTCGCTAACGGTCAGGAACGGCCGCCGGGGCTCGCGCGCGTCGGCCACGCCCCTACCGCCCGCGGCCCCTTCCGGCGCCCCCCCCCCGCTCGGCGCTGCCACATCCTCCGCTGACATCAGCCCGCGCCGCCATATTGGAGGAGAAGCCGCCTCCGCCAGCTCGGCCGTCGCAGGGGGGGACGCTGGCCCCCGCCGCCTCCGCCTCCCCCGCTGCGGTCGAGCCCCGCTCCCCATGACTCCCTCCGGCCGGACGCTTGCTCGGTGCCGATAGGGCGGAGGCGGCTGCCGTTCCCTTCTCCTTGCCTCCTCCCGAGCTGTTGCCAAGCCCCTCTCCCCGCGGCGGGCCTCTGCCCTCCCGCCGCCTCCAGCCATGACTTCCCTGACCCAGCGCAGCTCCGGCCTGGTGCAGCGCCGGACCGAGGCCTCTCGCAGCGCCGCCGCCGACAAGGAGCGGGGAGCGGGGGGAGGCCCGGAGGATGAAAACCGCCGGGACGAGTCCGGCGACGACGAGAAGGGCGACTCCAAGGAAACGCGGCTGACCCTCATGGAGGAGGTGCTGCTGCTGGGCCTCAAGGACCGTGAGGTGCGGCCCGAGCCGGGCAGGGGGAGGTTAAGGGGGCATGGTGGTGCTGGGGGGTGTCTGAGGGGACAGCGGTTATTCGGGGGCTTATGGAACGGGGAGCATTAAGTGTCGGTAGGGTGCAGGTGGGATGGGGACAAGGGCGCTGCTGGGTGAGTGTTTCTGCGGGCTGGGGGCAGAGGCGTTGCTGGCGACGGTGGAGTTGCCGGGGGTAGGGGCACATGCTGGAACAGGCTCGGCTCTTTGGAGGACGTAGGGAAAGTGCTTGGATTTTGGGGAGGGGGAGCCTGGCAGAGTGTTTGGATCGGTCGTTGGGTGTGGGGGTCACAGAGGGGCTGTCATATTTGTGGCATCTCAAGGAAGGTGGTGTACGGCTTGGAACAAGACAGGGACTTGGAGATGAGGGCCACGGCATCTGGTCAGCGTTGATGGTTGATTTGGAGGCCTGGGTAGATCTGTGATATTTATACTCCTTCTTCTACAACTTACCCATGGCTTTAATGTGGAAGACTTGTCTACTCCAGTGTATTTTGTCAGATACAACTCTATGGTACTTAGTGGGGTTCTCAGGTGCTTTAGGATGCTTAGCACTTTCTACTAAGACTTTCCAGACTAATGCATGTGAAAAAGGTTTTAAAATCAGGGGAGATACATATGACAGAAATGGGCCTTCAGTAAGGAGAAGTCTGTGAAAATGAGGAAGTAGCGTTATTGTATAGTTCTGTGTTTTTACTGAATTTATAGCTTAATTGTTTGTCAGGATATAGTGAATAACAGTCATTGAGGAAGGTGTACTTCTGCCAGTGTGTCAGATTTTTGTTTCATTTGAAAGAGATAATCAATATAAAAAGCATGCACGCTGCAGAAAGTCAGTTCTTTTAGGGACACAGTTTAGTTTGATGTGGTGTGTGGTGAAGGATGGTATGCCTTTATTTTAGGTAAGAGTTACAATATGAATTTAGTTAAGCAACCTCCTTTTTTTTTTTAGTGGTAAATGAATTAATGAAGCCAGGTTATTGATTTGGGTGGAAGTCTTTTAAAACCGTGTGTGTTCGTGAGCACAGAATAATAGGGGAGGGATGTTCTCTGACAGTGAGTTGCATCTAAAATAAATTCACTGGTTGATAATGAATAGATTGAAGAGTAGTTTTCCTGGTTAACACTTGTTTTTTAATGTGTGTGGGTATATCTGTATATATGCCTGCTACAATAACGTATTTTATTTATCTTTCCAATTGTGTTATTTTAGGCCATATTCTTGTAATCCCGTTTTTTCAGGTGGACCTTGCCATGGCATCCTGATAAACTCAGTAGTTATTCACAGTGATGTGCTTCCACCTGTTGAATTGAAGACTTGTGCATATGCGCATTTCTCGTTTCTACAACCTGAACAGTTTTGAGAAAGTAAGTTAGGTGTGACAAGACGGATACCTGGCAGGATTGCCTAGGAGGTGTCGCCTTGAGGAAGGTGGGATAAACTGGGTGATCTTTCAGCTCTTTTTTTTTTTCCACAATCGTGTGCTAAATCTGCTGAATTTGTGGGCCTCAGGCTATAAAGATTTCAAGGGAGGGAGCATTCTGTCTGCCTAAAAAGAATATATAGTCCAAGTCTTCCTAGTAATCAAAAGTTAATAGTTAACATTGGGCATGAAAATCCAGCTTTGCACTGGTGTGCATCAAAATTATAAATTGTTTAACTTTGCGAGGTGCAGTAGTGACACACACTGCAGATGATCTAATATTCCTTTGTATGGAAAAAGGAACTGAATGATTACAGTGGCACGAATATTCGTAACTCCCTTGGGATTTTGCAGTTGAGATGTCAGACAAAAAGAATTATAATGTCATCTCTAGGGTAGGGGGCTTATGTGCAGAAGCTGTAGCGTACGCCATTTCTGAGCTTTCTTAGACATGAATCACTAGGGTTTGTATTTTTGTTTTGAGTCTGCATGTAGCCCTCTTTCTTACACTATGTAAACCACTTTGTCTTCACTTTTTTTTCCTTTTAAAACTGGGACTAAAACTATAGATGTATTTTCAAAGATGAATTTTTTTTTGTTCTCTATTGTTCCAGGAATAAGTGAGCAAAACTTATGTATGCATCTGGAAATGTTTTTTACAATATTTTTATTTCCAATAAAATTGATTTCCCATGATGTTTGTGTGAGACTTTCTCATGAAAGCAAGCAGAGAAAAGCAATATAGAGTCCGTAAAGTATAGTTGTGAAACTACACAAAGCCTAAGGGAAAGGCAAAGACAGGTGTGTGAGCTACGAGGTCAATTGAAAGCCAGTAAATTTAATGCTGGTAACATCCTTCCTGTTTATTCCAACAGGATAAAATAATGTAATGTTGAGTTTCAAATAAGTAAAAAATATTAAAAAAGGAGTCTGGATTGGTCAAAGAACATGTTTCCCTGAAGATAGCTTTTCACTCAGAAAAGTCATCGATAAATTAGCTTTCAGGTTTTTGGTTAATGTTTTTTCTAAAGTTAAACACCGTTGAATATGGCTTAACACCATGTAAATAGTGTGCAAAATACCTTGCATGTATGGAGCTACCATTTATAATTTTTAAGTGTAGGTGGCTGAGCCTTTACTCTTAGGAGAGAGTTTTTCAGGAAGATCCAGGCAGTGATGGATTGATGAGTGCAGTGTTTCTAGGAGATTGTTGGCTATTTAGGTGAATCCTACTTTCAGGACAGGGCAGTGATTGTAACAACCACAGCAAAATTTTTGAGTTGTTGCCTGGTTGTCGCTGCAGTATGGGTTCAGTGATGGGAATGTCTGGCTACCTTAAAACAAACACAGCATGCCTCAATCCCATTATTAATGCTCGAACACAATTAAGTGCATTTGCACATGCTTCCTGGACAGGGCCTTTTTTTTTTTTCTTTTTTTGTCATGTTTGGCCCAATTAGATTGTACATGCTGCATGTGTACTGGTTGCCACCACTCTTTTCCACCAATGGTTCCTATTCCATTGTATCTTCTGTGTATACATAATATTCCAAGGTCAAGACAGGTTATAAGCTATATGTGTTGAAATATGTGCTTGCTTAACGTGACAGATATGGTGTCCTTGGAGGAGCAGGTAATATAGTGGTTCAAAATATATTACTCTAATTCTTCAGGGGGGATCACAAGAACACCTGTACTTATTTGGAAACCCTTCAGAAACATAGCTGGGAAATGGAGGTGTGTTCATCCATTTAGAGTAGAGCACTAGCCTGTTGCTATAGGAATAAAAAATACTCACTGAAATAAAATACTTTGCTGTATTAGGTTAAAAATAGTATTGCAGTTAGATAGGTCAAAGCCACAGCAGAAAGGAGGTTATTCTGTAGAACTACTGAAGCGTCTGAGGTCATCGTTCCCAAAAGAAGGGAGTGATAAATATTAAAAGTTAGCTTATTTAAAAACAACAGCTAAGAGATGAGTACAGGCCAGTTTGTTCATTACAGCTTTTCCAGACATCTCGTAACTCAGTCCCATAGAAAACTGAGAGTTTGCTATGTGGCTGTGCTCTACAACTGTTGCACTTAAGTATTTTGTACATGTAGAGTGTTCTTTTGTCTTTTCTTTTTTTTCTTTTCCTTTTTGGAGTTCTCCCTCAGTACATGTTGGGATTCTATTCAAATACAGCAATGCACACAGCTGCTCCTGTCCTCTATACAATGTGCCACAACTAAACAAACTCAAACAGCTATAGAGACATGGCAACTACTAAGATAAAATTTTTATTTGATCTGTAACTAATTCCTAATTTGCTGAAAGAAATCTCATGTAAATATACCGAAATAAGTGTCATGTACTGCATTCTACTGTAATAGTAAATATTTCTGGTTTTATTTACCCTTTCTGTGATGAAGACTAAAATGTCATTTGTGAGAATGAAGTAATGTTAAATCACTTCGTTAGGTACAGAAATTATCTTAGATCTTTGCTACTCGTGTTTGGCCTTCAGAAAGGTCATTTATTGCCGAAGATTTAGTATTGCAGCACAGCTTTTTGTCCAGATAGTTCACGTGAAAGTCTCCAGCTTATGATATTTTTCGTTGTATTGAAATGAGTTATGGGGGAGCTAGTTTGCTTGCTTCAGATGTGCTGGTTTGTGTTGTCTGTATCTTCTTAGTATTTTTTTTTTTTTGTTTTAACTCATTAAAAAAGTTTCAGCAATAGCCAGTATGTCAACTTGAAAGCTCCTGAGTTTTGCTGGAAAATTTCTGAGACAAATGAGTGAAACATGAAGAGGCGTGCGTCTACTGGGAATTCACATTTCAGTTGAAGAGTGATGTATGAATGTGTTGAAACCTTGACAAAGACGTGCTTTTTCTCAAAGTGTTCAGGGCCTAATAACAACAAAGTGTGTAATGTCTATGATGAAAAAGTCTTCCTTCATAGTTGCCTACCTTTTTTGTCCTTTTTCTATTTCATGTCCATACAGAAATTGCAGGCTAGGAGAAGATAGGTGTGGGACGAGGAGTACCCAAATTCTGTGTGCTACAAGATGCAGTAAAGTGCCTCTTTACTGTGCTCCTGAGTAAATCCTGCTTTTGGGCTCTTTGGAGGACACGCTGGTTTGAAAGCAGCATTTTGGATACTAGTTGACTTTGTGTGGCAGTGGTGTTTATATTTCATGATTCTGCATGCAACTAGTTATCCCTGCTCTTATAGCATGGCTATAGTCTGTAATTTGTATTATTTATTCATGAACAGCTTCGAGTGTAGTGTAGTCCCTTCTTTCATGTCAAGCTGTCTAGTGTAGGAGAAAGACAAAAACATTGTCAAAGCCTTTCTAGTGAGGTTTGTCAGTTTTTTGAAGTGTTCTTAAAGAACTAAAGCAATTTTTATTAAAAAATTTGCATGAAATATATATAAGAAAGTATTGCTGCTAATTGCTAGAAGGGAAGTAATCATAGAACTGAAAACTAACATTTTGTATTGAAGAAAAAGTAGTATTATTTCAGGTTTTCTTTGATCCTAAAGTAGTTCAAGTACTGCATCATTTATCTCAATTAGTTAAGCTATATGTAATAGGCCTTCTTTGCAAGGCTAAATTGACCAGGCTGAGTGGTGCCGACAGTATATTCAAGAATTACCTTCTTACTCACAGAGCAATTAATTACTGCAACACATGCTCACTTCTGTGTTGCATTGCTCAGGGAAAGGGAAGGTAGTCTGGAGTAAATGTGTGGCTTGCTTTCCTCCGCATAGACAACATTCTCAGTCTGTTTTCTCATAACCTCTACTAAAGAAAGAAAAAAATAATAGCTTAGCATGTGTCAGTTTAAACTGGGTTTTCCCTGATAATTTATTTACTTTCAGAAATACTTACAAAACTTTACTGAAGAATGATTTCACATACAGTTTTCAGACTTAAAAATTACAAAGTTAGTATAAAATAGTGCACAACTGTTCTCTTCCTCTAAGTGCACTGTATGTAAACCTGGATGAGTATGAGCACACAGGTGTGTGGTACTATGCCTATGCTGTTAATCTGGGTGCAAATCAGTACTATGCATGTCAAGTCTTTCCCACCTCCTCCAGTATATTTTACACGAAACTACTGCGTTGCAACCCCTGTTTTTATTTCTTTTCCCTGTTTGTGATGGACTATTAAGATAATGAAATGTATGCCTTCTAAGATAGATCTTTGTAATTGGAGAAATATTGCATTCATAGCTCTCTTATTATTTGTGGATGTTACAGGATTTATTCATCACACCAGGAAATTAGTGTGTTGGGCTTTTTGCATATCTTTCTGCCACTGATACTCTTTTAAGCACTTATAAGCTGCTTATTGCTATACGCTTCCTAGTCATCTGTCTTTATGGTCTTACTTGATAGCATTATGGTTGTATTACTTAGAGTCCTTAGCTGCCAGGCGAGGTGTGTTTTGTATGTGGGCTGTACCATGAGGTTTCTATTTAGCCCGTCATTCTTGTACACCACAGCACATTGCACTTCCATTTTTTGACTTCAGTAGACACTTGATTTTACTTTGGCACCTCTGCATTCCACAGTTTCTACCAATGTAAGCATTCCTTACATATTACTTTGCCATTTCAGTATGTCTTCTGCATTGCACAGTGGAGAAGGCAGGTATAACATTTATTGGCTACATTGAGATAAATGCCAGATGGATGTTTGATCTATACTAATCACTTAGGAAGCTCTAATTGCAACTGCTTTGCTTGTGCTGGATATTTAAATGGAACTTCTGCTTCAGCAGGATCTGCAGTGTGTGGCTGAGACTTTCAGTTTACAGTTAGTATGTACAGTATAGTACAATTTCCAGTTAGTAAATGGAAGAAGTTGTGCCTTCTAATGTGAGAACAGTCCAATGAGTGGAATTCTGAAAAAGTTGACATGGCATTATTATGAGATATTCTGTTTCTTGAAAATTGTTTCACTTAAAGGTGCAAAAAAGTGAGAGAACAAACTGAAAGGAAACTAGCGTAAGTTTAGACAAAGAGGAGAGGAATTCCTATCCCTTATGCATAGTTGTTTTGTTTTTTTTTTTATTAAACACCCAAAACATGACTCTGGAAATCCATCCACATTAATGACCTAATGCAAATCCCTCAAAATGAAATGTTGTACAGCTCCACAATATGAAATAACGCAGTGCTTTACATAGTGTTTTAAACTGTGGACACTGCAGAGGGAAAGGTAGAAGGGAGGGATAGCTCTTATATTTGGGGGCAGATACAGTATAAGCCTGGAGGAGGGAATTGTAGTTTTAATGGTTGCCTAGCTAGTCAATGTTAATGAAACTTCCACCTGTTATTTAGTCAGCCAATGTTAGACCTCTTTGTCTGTATTAAAAAGTTTTTCTTACTGTTTTTAAGAGAAGTGTTTGGGACCTGTCTGGGATAGAGTTAATTTTCTTCATAGCAGCCAATATGGTGCATTGTTTTTGATTTTTGACCAAATCAGTGTTGATAACACAGAACAGTGTTGATAACACACCCATGTTTATCTGTTGCTGAACAGTGTTTGCCCAGGGTCAAGGCCTCCCCTGTTTCTTGCTCTGCCCACCTCCCAGTGACTAGGTTGGGGTGCTCAAGAGGCTGGGAGCGGGGACAGCCAGGACAGCTGACCCTACTGAAGGGGGGTTGTACCATGCTGTGTAGTGTCACAGTCAGCAATGAAAAGGGAGGGGAGGGCGTGGGTGAGTGGGTATGTGGTCATTGCTCAAGGACTGGCTGGGCAGCAGTCTGCTTGTGGGAGGTGATGACGGAGTGTTTTGCGTCACTCAGTTTTGTTTTTTTCAGTTTTGCTCTTCCTGTTCTCTCTCCCCATCCTGGTGAGCTGAGGTGGGGGGGGGGCGGTTGGGGGAGTGGTTATGTGGGATTTAGGTGCCAGCCAGGGTCAACCCACCACTAGGAGACACTAAATGTGTTTGTGTTGTAAGCTTCTGGTTGTTACATCTAGGCAGGATACAAGCTGTTTTTCTGGTCTTTGCTATATTTGCTTACTGCCGTGGGAAGACTTGTTTTTTTAGTGAAATATCTGATGTGGAGGATTTAACCAACAGTTCTAGTTAAACATTTCTTTCAAATAAATGTCAGATTTTATGCTTGGTGGCAATAGCTGGTAGTGTAGAAATGAATTTGCAGGTTATGGAACAAATTAGTTACATCTTTACTTTGCACAAACTATTGAGAATAGAGATTGGACCCTGATGGACGGTGGCTTTACAAGGGCCGTGCAAATATTTGAAGTCATTATCTGCATGTGTATACACTTAATCACGCTGAAAGTTAGGCTTCTACGTTTGTCTTTTCATTCCTAAATGAACAGTCAGATTGTTAAATGTTGATTTGTTCAGGGGTCCCTTAAGGGTTCAGCAGTGTGCATGTGTTAGTTGTCTCCTCTTCGGCAAAGTTACATTTTTTAATTACTTTCATTTTAGTGAAGAGATGTGTCTATGTAATGTATGCATGTGTAAGTGGTCAATAGCATTTGGCATTAGTGCTTTCAGTAGTCAACAGCAGTTGCTATGTCTTGTTTATTCCTAAATGCGGTGGCAGGTTAATCAAATACCTGACAAGTTTTTTGTCAATGACACAGTGCTTTGTAGAATATGTATGCTGCTTTCCTGAAGTATTTCTAGTGTTGGCTGTCAGAACACTTCAGAGATATTCCTCGCTAACTTATCTTCTATTTATAACTAGGCTACAATTTATGTTCCAGTAAAATGGCTAATGATTTCATTTGCATCAAAAGAGGAAATCAAGAGGGACCGCAGTCAGACATCAGAGTCCTCACATTGTAGTATTCCAGTAATAAACAGTTCTGTGCTCTGGCTTGCGTTTCTTTCTTAAACAGATAATAATTTTCAAAAGTTCTGTAGGTCAGGATGTATCATGAGATGTTCCTGCAACCTTCTGGGTTGAGAAGGTGACGGCTAACTTGAAAAGTACGGTTTGCAGCAAAGAGCTTGCTAGGTATAGGTTGGCATAGACCCTTAATCTAGTGTGAAGAGGATGAAGAGGAATCCAGTTCATTTTAATTGCAAATGACTTGCAGCTGGGAGAAAATCCAGAGTATTCCTTTAGCAGGTGTCTTACTTGAATATTTTGAATATTCACAAGTTCCGGGCATGTTGGTTTTACCTTTTAATTATTGTTTTTGAAGGATGACTGGTAAAAGGAATTAATATCTCCTAAAATTATTTTATCTTCAGGAATGCATTTTTTTTCCAATTACATAGATAGATAAAACTGTATTTATTTTTTTAACTGAGTCTGAAATTCCTTTGTACCTGTTTAAGAGCTACCTGAAAAATTAATCTCTCAGTTTTGGTTATTACATATATTATATGTCTATATAGTATGTACAAAGTAGCCTTCTCTGAATGCATTCCTGTCAGGAGAAGCTGGGTAATGTCTTTAACCACATATGTTTTAAAACAGTTTGTCTAGAGAAGCAGTGACAAAATCCAGCAGACAGTAGATGTGAAAACAATTCTAAAAGAAAAATAGAGGGTTTGTCTTTTCATAATTTTCTAGATAATTATAAATTTTATTGAATCTTATTGCTGTCAAAACCAAAAGTCAGTTTTGCGTTTCAGGGTTGTTTGTTGTCTTAGAACCTAAACACGACAAAAAAATTTTGAACGTCTTCTCAGTTTACTGTCATTCTTCTGTTCCAGAATTGTGGAGACTTTTGTTCTCTCCTGTCTTACAGGCCCGTAGAAGAGGGAAGAGATTGAAACTATTATTGAAGAGTTATTTAAGCAAGACCTTAACCCTGAACAATATATTTTCAGCTGAGTATCAGTAGCCTGGATAAAACCACACGTAGTTCCTGGCCAGAGGAAATTGATATGGGTATTGCCAGTGAATGCTGCCACAGAAGCTGAATTTGGTTTTGTGTTGTAATGTCTGGCGTTATGTAGTACTGCAGTGTCATGGAGTATTAGATTTTCTTAGAGGTAATAATAAATCGACAGCTATTAGATTAAATAAATTAATATATGTGTATTGCATAGATATTAGAAAATAACAGAGAATCTCTAGGTCATTAAAGCATGTTCATAATTTGACCACATCATCTTTTCTTGTTTGAGACTTAGTCAGCTGCAGCTTCTTTGCTGTGATTACACTCATCTTCAGGTAGATTAGATTACAATAACCTGCATTGGAAAGAAAAGAACAGATCTTTTTGATCCGCTGAAGGTGAAAATGGATCAGTTAATGTAATGAGTTACCTGTGGTGAGAGCAGCTTATTTTTGCCTTGAGGGCTGAAATAATTTTTGACATTCCAAGCTGTCTTCGATGAATGTTGCAATGAAGCTTTTCCTTTTTCTCCTCTCCCATCATTGTTTTCTATTGTTTGTTTCCTCCAGCTTCTTACAGGTATGTTTAGTTATGCTGGTAAAAAGACTTTTAATTGGCTCTCGCCTGAGTTTAGGATCCTTTATATGTTTATAGCCTGTCTAAGGTTACTTGAATAGCTGAATCCGAGATTTATAAAAATTCGTATAAGGACCTGGTTGAGAAGGAACAAATCCTGGCTGGCTGGCTGCATGAGGGGATCTAAGGGCTTCTAATTAATAGAATAAATATACAATTAGTTCTCCTAGTATTGACCAGCATTTCTATTTGTCATTGAGAACTTGGAAAAGTTTGTGTGTTTTTCTAATTTTGTGTTAACTTTTACAAGACCTGTTTGCTTATTTTTACGTTGAGAAGGTTCTTGCAACAGTATGCTGGAAAAAACCCACTTAGATAAACTATTTTAAAGCTTACCCTATTTCTAATGTAAGGTATATTATATACCTTATTTTCTAATATTTCCTGCTCTGCAAAAGGATGTGGTTGAAGTTTTTAGGTTTTACTGAAAAAGGCAGTTATCAGATATGTTGGACAAATACTTTTATGCTCAGTATTAAATTCAGCATATGTAGCATCAGTCTTGCTGACTTCCACCTGCTTCAAGAGATTCAGAAATTGTATTAGTTATTCCTTACAGAATAACGAAGTTCCTAAGTAAAATACTAACTTTATGGATTCTTTAGATATAAAAAAGTCTTAAAACATATAACAGTAACTCAGTTATCTCAGTTCTTGATTTTGATCTTCTTATGATTTCTGCTTATAGTTACATAATCACAAAGAAGAGATGTACTTACCTGCAACAACAGCAAGCAATTTTTCTTTCTAATCAGCAATTTTACTTGCAGGTAAAAGGACAGGAACCACAGAATTGTGTAAAGATGTCAGAATCTGGCGTTCACTTATTCTTCTTTGTCCTCTACTGCTGATGTCTCCTGATATCTCTATTTAATTGTATGACTTTACATAAACATCCAAGAGGATGTAGTGTTTCTGTTGTAGAAGAATACTGATGATAAATGCATTTGGAATTCATAAAATGAAGCTTTTGGGTCACCAGAAAGGATTGAAATTCTGTACTAAAACATAATTTATAATAAACCAGGTACTTTCATTATTACTGAACACATACTGCTTATATTTTTGTTTGGATTTGGGAACAGCTTTAAGGAGATGTCTTGTAGGTGTTCTTCAGGTGATTCCAACTGCTTTCAAAAGTAGTATTAGTAACTGTAGAGAGACTAAGTAAAAGAAACAGTGTATTGATGCTTCTCTTCTTTTGGTGGTATATGATAGCCCTGTGCTTTTCAGTGTGCTGGTTCTCTTCATTAAAATCAAAATACTTAAAAACAGTGTTTGTCATCCACAGTCATAGCTGTGAAGCACATTAAAGTTGTAAAGTTGCTTGCAGTAGATTCCTGTGCTGGAGATGGAATGAAAGGGGAAGGGAACAGCCATCCTTGACATGAAAACTATGGCAAATCAGAATTCCTCTTAACTTCTAACCTGCTGCAGTGCACCTGGACAGTATATGCTGTTGCTTCTTTTCCCTCTGCCCTCCCCATCTGTCTTTCTGTAGATTCCAAAATTACTACTTCAGAGAGCAGCCCCTTGACTAAAAAAGTGACAGTTCTGTTGCAGCTGTGATCAAGTCCATTATGAAATACAACTCGCCATAGCCCATATTTTGAGATAAATTGTCTCTGCCTGTCTTTTGCAGTAGGATTCATGTGGGTGACAGAAGATGATTTTGGATTACTACGTCCTGTCTGTGCTTTGTGCTGGTTAATAGTAGGCTAGTAGGCACGTCTGAAAACTTGCTATTGCTTTAGAGAATCAGAAAGGGATGCTATTGCCATCCTGTCAGATTTAAATAATCTTACTTCAAATTCATGATGATCAGGGTTCAAATCAGGAAGCTGAAGGTAGTGGTGAGTATAGTGCATGATACCTTAAGCCTTTTATATTTTCTGAGCAGGTTGTGCTCATGAATGGCTTCAGTATAGGTAGCCCAATAATGTATGGGGTGTTTTTATTTGGGGTTTTGGTTTGGTTTTTTTTTAAGCTCTTTATCCCAACAACTAAGTGAATAGTTCTAGCTGTAATTCTTCAGGTTGCAAAAACTATTCAGGTTTTGAAAGCAGTTTGTCCATTGAAATGTGAATTGTCACTGAAGGGGATGCTCTTGCCTTGTGTTGTCTGTCCCAGCTGTGTTCCTTCTCTGTCTCTGAAATTTGTTCAGCTCCGTGAATTGGATGAGGAGACTGACCATTAGCTTTCAGACAGACTACTTTCTCATCTAGCTGACTACACAAGTGCTACTGTGGTCTCAAGAGAGAACAGTGATGTCCTTCGATGGGGTGAAAAAACAGATACTTTTGTCTTCAACAGCAGTTCGGGCTTTGTTGGACTGCATTCTTGGGTTTAGCCCTCAAATGGCTAAAAATGAAGGCATGGGGGAGGACATACCTTCTCAAGTTACATTGTTTTGTGAAAGGTTGAAATGAGATGCTGTGACATTGATTTGAAAGGCCAGTAAAACTAGAACGACTCTCTCAAAGGAAAAATAATTGAAGTGGTGTGCAGAAAATAGGGGTTTGAAAGAGATGCTTATGCTGGGAAAGTAATTAAACACTGGTATGTCATATTATCCTCAGTTTATTTTCCCACTTTTTTCCTCTGGTGTTTCCCACTGCCACTTTAAGTACCTCTAAGAAAAGATACCTGCATTTATGTAAATACAAAACATGAGTCTCTTTCTCAGAATTGAGATAACTATTCAAAGTGAGCCTGCAGGTATTCTTGCTTCGTGACACATTCTGTGTAAATGTTAGAAGTAGGCTCTTTGCTAATTATGCTACGCAAAGTGAAAATCAGCCTCACACATAAAATTTATACCAGCAGGCTACTCAATTTGCTTTGCCCAATCCTACAAATGACCTGAACTGACTTTCAAAGTTTCTTTTTCCAAGTTCTATATTCTCTTTAATTAGTCCATCTCAGGCTATACATCCGTTGACAACTCTTTCTTCCTGTTCTCATCTGAAAAGTAGAACTGAACCTTGTATGTTTTACAGGTTTCCAAACTGTATTTTTATTATGTTGGCATGTAAATGCGGTGGAGAGACTAATTGGACCTGGAGATTATTACCCTCAGTAACTTCCCATGATGCCAGCAGGCACAGAACGTTTTCCATTATGTTTGTCATCTGTGATTTCTGAGAACATACCATAAAAATAGTCTGCCACATATCGGAAAGAATAGATGGCAAGGAAGAAACCCTTGCTCGGGAAAGCTAGATGCTTGTTTGTGTATAAACAAAACAATAGTTTTATGTCTCCGGGCTTTTATATTGCAAGCACCAAGACAGTATTTGAATGCCATCCATGCAGAAGTAATAAAAGAACAGCAAACTCCAGCAGAGTTTGGGAAGTCTAATTTTTCTATCTTTCAGCATCCAAGTAGAACTGGTTGAAATTTTTCCTCTGAAATATTCTTATAATAGAAAACATGCTACCTGTAAATTCTGAATTTACTGTTTGCTAAAGTGTAAAGCTTGCTTTAACCTAGATTGAGCCTCCTAGCTGAGAAACCCTGAAGTTAGAGGTTTCATGTCTTCTTGACAGACTGCCCGATTTATTGCTTCGGAGTTAGGCCTTCCAAACACCTCAGAAGCTGTAATCGTTGTTTATCTTGTCCTTCTGTTACTTACCCAGTTGGCCAGCTCCCCTTCTGATGGGGCTACCATGGGTAGAAAGGGTTAAAACAAGATTGGATCTCTGCTGTCTCTACATGTAGTTTCAGAAATTGCATTCTTTACTAAATCTTGAAGTCTTTTTGTTTGTGTCTTTCATAAAAGAAGAATTTGGAATTTTCTGAGAACAGAAATTCAGGGTTTGGGTAGTTCTGGTGATGTTTCTACTTCATAAGTTTCCCCTTTAATCGTTTGGTGTATTTCAGTTTGGTTATGATTGCTTTTAAGTAGAGAGTGCTAGGTGAGGACTTAAGGACTACTGTTAAGTGTGAATATGAAATGAAAAGGCTTTTAGTAAGATAAATATAGACTGGGCAGTGTTACATGAATTATCCCAGGACAAGAAGCTCTGCTGTTGGGTTCTTCATAAATTGAGGCCAAAATTTTGGCCTAATATCAACCTCTAATGCTGAATGTGAATCTGTGTGGATCTGAGGATGGTCTTGAGGGGCCCATTGTTGCTAAAATAAAGAAATATTTAATTTTTTGATGTGCAGGCTGTTTTAACCCCCAGTTATCGTCACAGATTATTCCATGGCTTTGTGATGCTTTTTTAAAAGTCTTATAAAGCTGATTTGTATTTGCCATGGCTCTGTGCTCTGCAAAGTAATCTTGAGGCTCACTGGGTTAGTTCAGGGGATGCATTGGCACTTACAGTCTGCATTGCACTGTACGACATTCTGTAAACAGGTGGCTTAACCAAGTAAGTTAAACACAATTTTTTTTTTTTACTGCCATATGTGTATCCTGAAGCCTCAGAGTTGGAACTCTGCCAGCACTTCATTTCTTTTGAATTGGAGAGATCTTTGTGGATTTTTCACTCTTCACCACTCTTTTGTGGTCTGTACCAGATATAGTGGAACTTCTGCTCTTGTGTTCTGAGTTAGCTGAAGAATTCAAAGAGAATAAATGTTTCTGTAGTGGGAAGAGATTTTTAGTAACTGTTATGCATAAAGCAAATACCTGATCTTATGTAAGGTTTTTGTACTCAATTTTATGAAAAAAGTATTTTTTTAAAAACTTCACTTCGTAATCCATTAATTTCTCCATCAATATTTTAAGGTAATGTCTATAAATGTAAAATAGCATCTGCAATTTAATTGTACTTTTTGCACTGCTACTGCCAAGTGACCTTAATTTGCACTTGGGAAACAGAAAATACCGAGGTTTGTTTGGGTGGGGTCTTTTTGTTTGGCTTTTTGTTGTGGTTTTTGTTTGTTTTGGTTTTTTAATAGAAAATTGCCTAGAGGCTGAGTAGAGCAATGTAAGAGGTAACTGAATGACTAATCCATGAAGGTTGGCTGTTTTGCACTTCAGTTAAATGTTTTTGGAGTTTCATGCAAGTTCTTAAAGCAGCATAGATTGTTTAGAAATCGCTAACTTAATTGGCACTGATCTTTGCCAAATACCTTCAGGCAGTCTGGTCACTTTAGAATCTCCTTGTTCTGTTTTTTTACATACTTAGTAAATTATAGTGGTCATTACTGCAGTGCCTTTTTGGATGGGAGATGGAGAATGTGTTGTCTTATCTGTCTTCCTTTAAAAAACATTTTTATTAATAATCTTTGAATTATAAAATCACTCCAGTAATTTATGGATTTTAAATATCCAGAAATTTAAATTTTGATTGTTTTGAAAAATTGGAAATCAATATGTTCTGTGGAAGTGTACTTTAATACTTCTGCACCAGCTCTATAATATTTAGTAGTGAGAGCTTCAATTAAATATTTGAATAGCCATGAAATTCAGAATGCTGTGATGTTGCCAGAGATAATATACAAGTGTTTCCTCTCCCTGTATAGTTTGCCCATCTAGCTGTGGCTTTGTTATACCATAAACAGATGAGCCTGCTAGGTTTCTCACAGCTGGCGTGATAACGTGTGAACTGCTAAACAACATTATTTCTTTGTCTATGCAGGAGTTCTCATAATTTCTAGCAATACATAGAAATACGTTTTTGCAAGTCCTAGGACCCTATTGCATTTGAAGTATAACTTTGTGAAGTTTGAGAGTCTGGGAAGTGAAAAGTAAGCGTGTTACGTGTTACAGGAAGATGAGGTGGAGAAGGGGGCTGCTGTAGGAGAGAGGGTGTCACAGTTTGATAGTGAGAAAGTGCGGCTAAAGAGGCAAAGTAAAAGCAGGGAGTGAAAGATAAGGTAGGCTGGGTAACACCAAGGCACAGGGCCATCGTTAGGAGATGGGCTGTTTAATAAGGGAGAGTTTCAAGTGGTTAATGGCTAACTAAACAGGAAGACCTGTGTGAGCTGGAAGTTGGTCAAGGGGCATGGGAAGAGGAGAAAGCGAAAAAGTGCTGCAGGAGATGGTGGGAGAGAAATGTCCTAATGAACGTGGATTTTGGATAACTTACTCTTTAAGCAGAAAGAGGATCTTAGTCTTAGCTCTGTGCTTTGCCATACCTGACTGGAAAATCTGAGCTTTCAAAGTTAATATGGTAACAAGTTTCTGTTATAAACTTTATTCTTATTTCCCTTTACGTTTGTCTAGCAAAACTAGTTTTTACCTGAACATTTCTAGGTCAGCTGTGACAATAAATGCTTTTGTGTTGTGTTTGTGTAAGTAAACATGACAGTTGTAAACATTCTTTTGATCTTTGAATCAATGTAGATTTGAAATTTTCTCTTGCAAGCTATTCATAGCTTAAAGTGCTATTTTAGTGTAATTGCTGTCAGATAATAATAATTCCTTGCCTTGTAAGACCTTTTTTTCCCCCCTGCTGGTTAGCAGCTTTAATGAAAAAAGTATTTCTTTGAGTTAGGATGTTTATAAAACTGTAAAAAAACTTGTAGGAAGATAAAGTAGAAACATTTGGTGTTGTATTTGTGAGAAACCTAGTGCTGTTTAAGAGCATTAAATAGCGGAATGACTTGCATCTATAAATGGTGACTTTTGATCTTCAGTCTAAGTGTTTTGAGACTGTTAGGTATTTGGAATAACAGTGAGAACAGTGTTAAAGGTCAAACCAAATCCCAGTCTTATTCCATAACCATAACAAGCAACAGCCAGGCCATGTTCAGGGAACAGGAGTGCACAGAATGGTAACTCCTCTCCAGTGTGTGCTGACTTCGGTGTGTACAAGCTCCTGGGTGGGAGCTTCCCAGGCCATGCATGGCTTACAGATCCATTGCTGGCTGTCAAATTTCATTATCGATCTCCTATGAATTTAACTCACCTTTTTTTTTTAAAGGATTCTTTTTAAACCTTTGCCTTCCTCTAAAAACAGTTGAATATAATCATAGAAAACGAGTTGCCTTTTGAGTTTTCAGACCTGTGAGTGAGCTTCGTTTACCATCTTTTAGTCCTTGTCTGTGGAAAAAGAAAAAAAAAAATTGTTTCCTGTGCGAAGGGTACATTATTCTATGTTGCTATTCTCTCCATATACTATTATTTTCGCTACCATTTTCACTCCTTTTTTCTTCACTGTCCGTCTCTAGCCTCTTTAATAGGCAGTAGTTCTGTAATGGTGAGCATTATTGTTTCTCTTTTGTGCACCTTTTTCTAGTTATGTTGTATGCTATTTAAAGTAGATGTCAACATTGCTGTTTGCGATGTTGAAGGTAACTGTCTGCTTCTACTCATTTTTTGGTTATATGAGGAAGTTTGAGTTAATTTAGTTACTGTTGTGTGCTAAACTGACCTTCTGTGAAGGTTTCGACAGTTGTCTAAGGTCTTCGCAGTAAATGCCAAAACCAGTCAGTCCATCTGCCTGGACTATCTTGAAAGATTAGTTTAATGGATCGAAAAATATTCAGGATGACACAGAATGCTCTAAAATGTCTCCTTCCTCACTGTGTTAATAACAGTATAATCTCTGTGTATTGAAATAGGACATTCCTTCTCTAGTGGATCACCTGCAAACTCTGACCCTGGAGGGAGGAGGGAAGAGAAAGAAAAAAAAAAAATAGGTGGCAAGGCACTATATATTCTCATGACTTCAGTGTCATCTAACCCACTAGGGCAAGCAGTGCCATTTATGAAGACCATAATCTTTTTGAGCTGCCTGTCAGAATGACTTGATTAACAACTGTTGAATGGTTGTGCAGTCTCTATCCTTGGAGGTTTTCAAGGTGTGCCTGAATAGAAGAACCCTGAGCAACTTGATCTAACTTTATAGCTGAACCTGCTTTCAGCAGGAGGTTGGACTAGAGATCTGCTGTGGTCCCTTCTAAGCTGAATTACCCTATGATGCTGTATTTCTCTGCAACCGACAGCCTGTGTCCATATATGTTGAATAACCACTGGAGCAGAGGAGTTTACATCTGGTAATTGCTGCCAGGATCAATGTAGTTAATGTCACTTCATTGAAAAATACTCACTTCAAAAATAAATTCAATTTTCATTATTAAACAAAGGGGAAAAAATTAGCACTTTAATTGTTTGCATAAGAATATAACACCTTGTGTGAATAGAAAAAAGTGTATATTTATCGCACACAACTGTAAGTTTAAACACTAGATTTTTGGTTTGCATATGTGTTTGATTTCAAAAATTATTATGTAAAGAGGCCATTTGATTGGAAAATAGTAGAATATAGAGGTCAGCTCTTTTTTCCTTTCTTTTTTTTTTTTGTCTGGTGCCAACCAAAATCTTAATGTACAGAATGGCTGACTTCTGAGAGTAGCTGATATTCACAAAGTTGACGGCTGATTAGGTAACTTCTCAAGTCCCTTTCCAACATTTATATTTATGGCCTTTTAAATAAATATCTGTGACATTCTTCAGTAGTTAATTGCTGGAGATTCAGAGCTTTTGTAGACTTTTCAGAAGTATTGGTCCTCTATATAATACAGCTCTTGAAAATAGTTAAGTGCTAAATGGAAACAAATATTATGTTCCTGGAAATCTATATTTAATGGCATGCATTAGTTAGGAATTGGTTTGTAAGTTTAGTGGACTTCAGATATATGCATCTTGTTATCTCTATACAGTGGCAGCTTTTATTTGTGAATAGAATAATATTGAATTGCTTCCGATTAAAGCTAGTTTTTGTTATTGGTTAAGATAAATCTTGTGAAAGGGAGTGGCCTTTTTTTTTCTTTTTCTTTCTTTTGTTTCCAGCACTCTTTTCTAAAGTATCCCAAAGTGTGTATCACTGGAGGAGTTTTGCAAGGTCTTTCTGGGTCATCCCAAATGTTTCTGCAGTCATTTCTCAAAAGACAAGACATTTCTCAGAATTATTATGTTTTGTCTTAGATACTTAAATATTAAAAAAAATATGCAAGAACTTTGTTAGCTACTATGTAGGTAAAATAACATCCTTTTTATAAGATTTTTTTTTTTGTCATAATTGTTGAGCAATAGAGTACAAAAGTCAGTACAGGTATTTCTAGATACTGAGTTCAGTCTGTTGTGTCAAATACTCTGTTCTGCCATTTAAGCAGACAGCTATCAATGCAGAAATATAGATGAAAAAGTATGGTAGATGTGATGTGGTTCATAGAATAAATTTGGCTTCCAGTTTTGCAGTCCATATAAGAGCAGTATACATCAAGCTTTAAAAATACATGGTTTCAAAGGATTTTAATGACAAAATAGTTGCTATTCCAAGTATTTACTTAAAAAAAATTATCCTTTGGTTTGCTACATGGAAGCTGAAAAATCTGTTCTGTGATTTGTGCTGATTGCCACATTTGTGTTTCCAGTATACTCCATATTTTACTTAATATTGATTTTCAGGTGGTTATTACTTCATCAGTGCCATGTTGTTTATGGATGTAAAATCACGTTAATGTTTCTCAGAAACTCAGATAAGCCTGTGTGATGTTGGTAATGCCAAATGCTTCGTGTCTTAAAAATGTAGTAAGTTTATTTTGACTACGCATAAACTACACTTTGTATCTCACAGTTCTTGATATCTTGCTGTTTCATTGTGTGTGACTTTCCTGAGGTTTCCCTGTTTATCAAAGAGCAGAGACTAAGTGTCAAAACCAATAGGAGATGAGTCTGTTTCTTTAATGTTTTCAATACAGGAGTGGTAGTTGACCAGTGATGCTACTTCAAAAGTGTATGAAGGCAGGAGAACTACATAGAGAAGGCAGTAAACCTCTCTTTCTGTTTGGTTTCAGGTGAAGATGTAGGTATCTTATTCCCTTTCATTCTTTACAGGGTTACACATCATTCTGGAATGATTGCATCTCCTCAGGATTGCGCGGCTGTATGTTAATTGAATTGGCATTGCGAGGTCGTCTTCAGCTAGAGGCTTGTGGAATGAGGCGCAAAAGCCTATTAACAAGAAAGGTAAGTGGAGGAAAATGGTCACATTTACATTTATGTCATGCTCCAGGCAATACAGTAGGTGTAAATTACAATTGGTAAGCTACTTTTACCAGTAAAAGTAAACTACTTTTTTTTTTCTTTACGTGGTAATAGGGATTCTGAGTAGTGACCTAAGTTAGATATGTAGAGTTAAACATGTTTAAATGGTGAGCTGAAGTGCCTTGGAAAATCTTCTGTACTTGGTCTCTGCTCCTGTTTGTTCTCTTGCCTGTTCCTGCTGCTGTTTGGATCCTTGCACAGACAGTTGGCAGTGGCTCTGGCCAGGGTGCAGTGGCAGCAGCTACTGTTGAGAGCCAGCAGCAGCAGTTACAATCTGCTGAAGGATCTGGCTTTTGCCAGTTCATCTGGGGCTGAAAGGAATGGTTAACTGACAGCTTGCCAGATATATCCTGCAAAGCCACTGGTTTAATTCTGGTGTACACAGCATTGTGGTTTGTATGGGAAGGAAGACCCGTGTACCTTGGGCCCCTGGGAATACAAAACTGTACCTAGTTTAAGCATGTGACTGTTTTAATTTTGTTCTAGTCGCTGACCTTTAAGATGGGCAAACTTTTAAGGTCCTTTATTGAATTAGGCTGGATATTTGAGGCCTTAATTTATTACTTTTGCCACTGGATTTTTTCCTTGGTATAAAATGTGCAGTGTCGCACTGTTTGAAGGTTTTTTTACTTCATCAGCATTAGAGGATACTTATAAGCTTATTGAACGCATGGTCAAATGTTGTCTATCCACCACAAATAAATTCTCTTTTATGGCACATTTCCCTGTCAATATTATCTTTTGCTAAATTCTTTAAAGGAAAGCTCACAAATTCCCCAACCTTCTCCCAGCTTCCTTCTCTTCTGAAAAATTGAACCTCTGTTCAGACAAACAGCACCTACTTCTTTTAGCTTCATTTAAACATATTCAGCATTGATTAGTTTGCACTTTTTTTTTTATTCCTCCAAAGCTTTTGGCTTCTTAGGCATTCAGGAATGTTCCCTAGCAGTTACTTTCATTCTATGCAAACCTTGTCAGCTCTATCTCCCTGAAATTTTAATTATGGGGTTTTTTTTAGGAAAATGGAAAAATAACCTGTGGATATCTTCAGTAAAGAGTAAAACCAAAATTATCTTGTTTTGTTTTATTAAATTTTAACATGTGATGTTGTGGGTGGGTTGGTGTGTTTATTTCTTCTTTCTCCCCCCTTTGTTTAAGGTGATCTAAAAGCTACCAGTATTAAAGGTTTTGTTCTTTCTGCTGTTGGAAAGCAATCAAGAGATTTCTTTTTGCAGGCAGGAGGGTTCTATGAAGGTAACTTTAATTTAAAACTCAAATGGTTGGTTTCCGCTTAAGTAATTTTGTGCAAATAAAATCCCTAACTGTTGATATATGTCAGGTTTCTTCTTCCCTGCATCACCTCTCTCAATTTAGAAATCATTCTTGTGAATGACTTATGTTGTTTCATACCTTATTTGAAGTTTTGCATTAATACTAAATTTCACTCTTGTTTCTGTATTAGCTAAGTTTAAGTGTCTCAACTCTACCAAGCATCTTCCTTGTCCCCGCTTTGCAGGCATTGCTCCCCTTGCCCTCAGCTTTCGCTGTGAGTTAAATACTGTGTTTAGTGAGTGGAATGAACTGTCTAGTTGCATCCAAGGTTGTGATTCGGTCGCAATACCATTTTCTGTAGCTTCTGCTTCTCGGGCTAGCTCTTCTTCCTCTTCTCCCCAAGTCTGTCCTCATTTTTTTGTGGGAAGGTAAAACCTTCTTAGAACTCAAAGCTTTGATTTGTGAATCAAAACCCTATTTCTTCAAGCCATGGTTTAGGCTTCAGTCACTTCAGCCTGTGTTGCCACTGAGAAGGGTAGGCCCGTCTTTGTGAAGAGGCTTGTTGGAGTCCCTCTTGGGTTGTTGCTGGCATTTATGCAGCCATGTCAGGTATCACCTCTGGCTGAAAACAAATTTACTTCTCTGATCAGTATAGTTTTTACTTAATCACTTTCTTGATGTTGTCATCAGGTGGGGCACAAGTGAGGCTGCTGGCACAAGTAGTAAGGTGATAACAAGAAGAGGGTAGAACTAGTTGTTTGGGCAGAGGTATTGATTTATAACCAGCTGACTGTGGCCTTGGTTGTACAGCTGACTTAAAAGATTGCTAGTTACAATGATTTCCACTTTAGGCCTTAAAGCAGGTGGATCTTTGCTGATAACTTTTTTTGCAGTTTCTAAGATAGAACTTCAGAATGCATCAAGATGCATTAGATCCGTGCTTGAATGGCATAGAGAGACAGATGAAACTGAGAAACTAGCAGACAAGGACTTGACGGACAGTAACAAAACTTTGAAAAGTCAATGTGACATGTTTTATGTTGCAACATCCTTGTAAATTTGGCTTGAGAGTATGTAATTATTGCATCATTTTGGAGTTCTATCTACTGGCATCAATTTAGAAACAAATAAATGAATGTTGAGGTTTATATATAAATAAAATAATTTCTAAGACTAGTGGTTATTGAAAATAGAAAACGGCACTCTGCTGCCTTACAGCCTCAGAAAGGAAACCAAATCATCAGAGTTCTTAAAAGAAATCCCAACAAATCCTTGGCAGATTGACTTCAGTATTTTATAACTGACAATTCTGAGTGATTCATGCATGAGTGAATTTTTTGTATTAAAACTAAATAATGAAGTTTACTTCAAAATCAACACAAGAGGTGCTTAATCTTTAGCATTGCTTAATTGCAGAGCTGTATTGTTAAGTATTCTGTATAATTGAAATTTCCTCAGCAGTTTGATACAAAGCAAATCTAGTACCTGGTAAATCGCTGAAAAATTGGAATAAAGAAAGATTTTTTGCAATAAGGTTAAGGACCTTCATCTCTGAAGAAACGGGATCTTAGCTTCTTTCTCTACCTTAGCTTATCTATTAAAGAGAGAAAAAAAATAATTGCCCCTTGTGGATGCTTAGTTTTCTGTGATGATGCATTTCCCAAGATCCCCAACCCACTCGATTTCCCACTCTTCTTGTGCTGTTGTAATTCTGAAGAGAGTTAACCAGGAAGCATTCATTGATAAATCCTTCTTCGAGAAAGGGTGGATCCGTGAAGATAGGAGAGAGGTGACTGGGCTTCCACTGTTGCCTGACTCCATGTACTGGGAAGGGGAGAGGAAGAGAAATACCATGGATGTGTGAACCAAACTGCTTTTGCTTGAGGGGAAGGATAGTCCGAAGAATCTGTGAAGTGAATATTCAGTGTAGCAGAGAAGTGAGAAGAAACGATGCTGTATGCTTGGCAGCAGAGAACAGTAAACTTGGAAACAAAATTGCTGTGCATTGTGGCTTCACCAGAGCTTGTGGAGTCCTGACTGAGTTGAATGGGGAAGTCTATACTCCTTATAGCTCTTTTCTCTAAATGCCTGTATGTTTAGGCTTGTACTGTCATGGTGCATTATATTCAGGCTAGCTTCTTAAAGTTCTTTGTTGTGGTAGAAAAAAGTACCTTAATGCCAAATAAGCAAGGAAAGTTGTTTTCTAAACTATAAAAAAAAATAAAATACTTCCTAGACTTAAAAGTATTTTTTATCTCTTCAGTGAGGTTTGGGGTTTTTTTGTTGTTTTGCGGGGTTTTTGTTTGTGTGTGTTATAAAACAGGTCAAAAAGATGACTTCACATCTTACCTGTTAAAGTGAGATGGTGAGTAGTAGGTTACCAGCTGCAGCAGGCTGGAGTGATCCAGTGTAACTACAGTTACTGTGAAACTAATCATATGGGACACTTCAAAGAAACTAAAAAACTACTGTAATGTCAGTTTTAAAAAGAAGTAAACATAAATAAGTTGGGTGTTTTTAGGCTAATTATTAAAGGAATATCTGAAAGGTGGCTTTAATAGCTGCAATCTGGCAGCTTGAAAACCCAACTGGAAGTGTGCTCCTGTATAATTAAAGAACAGAAACTTCCAAAAATTCAAAATCTTGATGTAAAACTGGAAAGTATGTAATATCATTGTATGTGTTTAACAGAGGTATTGGGTGATGCTGTGGTGCAAGCTTGTAAATCAGAAAGATAAATACACATTATTGTCTGTTTAGTTTCAAATAACAACTGTCTGGATTAAAATGTAGTTGGGTTCTTAAAACCAAATATCTGAAACTTATCGTTGGAGTGATCTCCAGATCCCAAAAAAGGAGACCTGGACAGTATCTCAGGAGACCATTTTGAACAGTCTTGATGCAGTAACAGATAATGAGGTTTCTCTGGTCCCTCCCTGGCAGATGTTTAGTCTTAAAATTCTCCACTGACTACAGTTCAGCAGCTCCCTGAGTGTTTAATTTGCCTATTGAAGTTTTTGACAATACATCATGCATCTTCCATTGCCAGAATAAGCTGGTATCTCTTATTTTCCCAAAGTAGGCACCCTAAACTATTATTTGATACCCTGTTTGTAAAAATATCTTACATGCTTTCTTTTTAGATGTGAACAAACTTTGTTCTTTTTAGCCTGGCATTGTGGACTGGTTCATTCTTGCTGATTTTATTAAAAATCTTGGTTTCTGTTCTTTATTTATACGTTCGAAATTGGAAATAGTATTCCAGCCATGACCTGTTAGGTATTCACAAAGATCTCTCCAGCAATTTTGCATTTTGTTTCATCTCACTGACTTTTACACATCTCCAGTTTGGGATCATCTTGCTAGTACGGAAGGTGTCTTACCATTGCAGCTTATTTCAGTGTCATCTAAAGATGCTGCGAAAATGCATTGTACTCCTCTATTGTTTGTAGTAAGGATTATTAGAACTACAGAACAGAACTAAACTTGGCATGTGTTTCAACATGACACTTAAAGCTTTTCCAGGACCCCATTCCGACTACTGTGAAGCTTTATGAAACATGAGCTTTCACTTCCTTCTTCTCATGTATATGTGGAATTATATTGTTGTGTTAGTTTTTCTGTCAATTGCCTGTTATCTTTTAACCTGATAAAGTTTAAATTGTGACATTTAATTGTTATTTTCATAACTAGATTTGAAACTGTAGTAATTCTTCTTTTCCTAAGGAAAGATAGATTTTATTATTTTTACATTGTTTTTATTCAAACATATTGACTTGGCCTAGTTTAATCTATATGTTTTCATTTGGTGCTCTTGTTTTTCTAGTCAGAAAAATGCTATTTTTACATGGTTTTACATGGACAGGCTGGATCGATGGGCCGAGGACAATTATCCGAGATTCAACAAGGCCAAGTGCCGGGTCCTGCGCTTGGGTCACAACAACCCCATACAACACTACAGGCTCGGGAAAGAGTGACTGGAGAGCTGCCCAGCAGAAAAGGACCTGGGGGTGTTGGTCGATAGCTGGCTGAACGTGAGCCAGCAGCGTGCCCAGGTGGCCAAGAAGGCCAACAGCATCCTGGCCTGTATCAGAAATAGTGTGGCCAGCAGGACTAGGGAGGTGATTATCCCCCTGTACTGGGCACTGGTGAGGCGGCACCTTGAGTACTGTGTTCAGGTTTGGGCCCCTCACTACAAGAAAGACAATGAGGTGCTGGAGCGTGTTCAGAGAAGGGCAACGGACCTTGTGAGGAGTCTGGAGCACAAGTCTTATTAGGAGTGGCTGAGGGGGAGACCTTCTTGCTCTCTACAACTTCCTGAAAGGAGGGCGTAGCAGGGAGGTGGGTTGGTCTCTTCTTGGGGTCTTCTCCCAAGTAACAAGTGATAGAACAAGAGGAAGTGGCCTCAAGTTGTGCCAGGGGAGATTTAGATTGGATATTAGGACAAATGTCTTCACTTGAAAGGGTTATTAGGCATTGGAACAGGCTGCTCAGGGAAGTGGTGGAGTCGCCATCCCTGCATCACTGGAAGCATTTAAAAGATGTGTAGATGTAGTGCTGAGGGAGATTGTTTAGTAGTAACTTGGCACTGTTAGGTTAACAGTTGGACTTGATGATCTTAAAGGTCTCTTCCAACCATAACAATACCATGATTCTATATAACTACTTGTAAACAGGCAGTTAAGTTTTATGTTACTGTGAATAACTTTTTTGTTGTTCTCCTGTGCTCTCTTGAGGGAAGACACAAATAATTTTAGAAGTTATTAAATAAAAACCTTAAATTATATTGCATTTATTATTGCATGTTAAGGGGTTTATTAGTATATACATATTTCACCAATACATCTGTTTTAAGTGGTAGTGAATGGAATGTAGTGGTGCTGGTCAATGTGTTCTTCAGAGCTGTAAAAGTTACAGATGTTGTCTTGAAACTATTTTTATCCATCAATATATGGAAAAAGAAAACCAGTTTTCCTGCTTTTTCAGTTTATAATTTATTTTGCAGTTTCACATGGCCTGATTGTTTAACTGCAGTATTTTAAATAAATTGACTTGAAGCAGCAAAATAGACTGCAATCAGAGAGTAATTTAACACCGTAGTGTACTTTGTTTTGGGGAGGAAGCAAAGGACCTTGTGGGGTTAATGGATTATCTTCCCTAAAAAATTAGGTATTAAGCATGTTATTAATACTATTGTTTTAGTTAATTTAAGTTATAGATAACATAATATTTAACATAGCTTTGTAATTAAAATCATAATCAATCTTTTTTTTTACAATTAGGTATTTTTTTAAACTTGCATATTTCTAGAGATGTTCATTTTTTTTTTTTAAATGTCCTTGGTTTTGATAAGAGATTTTTTCCAGTTTTTATCAGTGGATGTTTGTGGTGCATGAAGTAAGTCAAAATACTGACTGCGTTTTATTCTGTCTTAGGTGATTTGCAAGTCAGATGCTCCTACAGGGGATGTTCTGCTTGATGAAGCTCTGAAACACATAAAAGAGACCCAGCCTCCTGAAACAGTACAAAATTGGATTGAACTGCTTAGTGGTAAGCCTTGGACATAATGTATTTGCTTTTTTTTCCCCAATAAAGCTAATTATCTGTCATCACAAGAGATTATACTATAAGGTTTTTGGGGAGAAAGTATGCAAAAAAGTTAATTAGTCTGTCCTCTAGGGTAGTCTCTTGTTGATTGTAGCCTTTAATCAAATACAAGTAACCGTGGCTTTTGACTTAACTTCGTACAGAAAGCATCTAGATGGAAGTGTCAGAGAACATCTCAACTCTGTGGAAGAAGTGCCTTCCGCTGTCTCTGAAGTAGATCGGGACTGCACCCTGGAGATTTGACTGCCTTTCTCTGTAATTGGAACTGAGGGTTAGTGGAAGTTTGGAGCGTAGGTGTATGGATTCAGTACTGGGATCCTTTGATAAAGAAAGGAGATAAGGAGCTCATCGCTCAGATGTACGAATTGAGGATGATTTGGCCATTAATGATAAGGAAACAATAAACAGTCAGGAGTTCTATTTTTCTATTAAGTGGAGAAATGTCATAAATATTTTCAAATATTACATATTTCTTGTTGTTGAAAACAAAGTTTTCAAGATGAGCACTTTGCACATAGCTCTTCCTGTAAAGTGAGTGAGTCATTGCTAAAAAAAAATGAAGCGTCAATTAGATTTCATCTTTACAGTTGCTGTTAACATTTTTCATATACCTTGCCACCAGTTGTATTCTCAGGATGCATAAGTTAAACTGAAATTGTAATGACCATCCTTTAACAGGTCGTGCTCTTATTGTTTTGTTGTTTTTTTTTTTTCTGTAGACAGAATTCATCACCAGGGTTTGTCTGTTTTTACAAAACACATAAAATGCAGCTTGCTTGGAGTAGATCAGAGCAGTTCTTCAGTTGTGCAAACAGTGCAGGAAAAACCCCTGCTGTTTTGGCAATAACATGTCTCTGGGGGGTGGAGGGTAATGAGACTTGAAGTTGTCTTTCTAAATGTACTTGTTACTTGTAACAACCGATGAGTAAGAGTGTCAAAAATGAGCAAAATCTCTCCACCTTTCTCCTTGAAAGAAAGGATCTTCCTTTCTCCTTGATCTCACTATGTTCCTCCCCCTTGTCCTGCACCACCTTCAGCAGTCTTCCTTGCACATCAGTTCATACTCCTGTCCTTGCCATCCCTCCCCTCTTGCTCCTTGACTGTCAGGCAGAGGGGGAACAAAGCAGCCCTTGTCAGTGGGGGGCACCACTGCTGTGTAGCCTTGCAGTTCAGTTCTTGCTCAGCTCGCCTTTGCTTTTACAGCCTGCAAAAACAATTCATTTTTCTTGTCCCAAATCCATAACTTGTGCTGACATTTCACCTTCTCTCCCAGTGCAGTGCACATCAAGTTGGTACTGATTCAAAAAAGGTCAACTAATGAATGAACAATGTTATAGGTTTTCTTTGAGCTAAGCTAAGGTTTTCCTGACAGTGCTGAGCTTTGGCTCTGGGAAGATAGTTATCGTCAGCACTGTGGCTAACACTTGGGTCAATCATTTTTGCTTACATATGGTTATTAATTACTAGTTGTTGGATGGCTTTAGGGTTCTTTGGATTTTTCACAGTTTAGAGGACTGCCCTTTGAAGAAAAATACTTTGGGTTTTTTTTTTTATAAACTCTTAGAATTTTGCATCAGGGCCTGATCCTGGAAAAATAGCTACTCAGTCTGTAATTACCAGTGACACGAAGAATGGTGCTTGAAGTTACAGTATACATGAGTTCAAAGCCATCATGGAAATATTTATGTGTACCTGTAAGGTGATGATTGCCAGGCTGATGTCGTTTATAAGATAGCCTCTAAGGGAAGCAAGTGTAAGGAATACAGAAGTTTGGATCAAAATGGCAGGTCTTCCTGTGGATGTAACAAACATCTGTGTTTGGACAAGCAAGTGTCTGTGTAATTGAGGAGACTGGTCACAAGGTGTCACCACAGTACTGGTTTTTGTTACTGTATAGCCACATCCACCTAACAAATGTAGAAAAATCTAGGAAATAGCCTTTGCTCTGCAAAATGCTGTAAGGAAACTACTTTTTTGTGTGTTTGTGGTAGTTTCATTCGTGGTCAATCTGGGGAATCGCATTCAGTGAGGTATGGGATCTATAGGGATTTGTGTAGTTCAGGCCTGGGTTAGTTCTCTGCCTTTTGTGATGCAGTTGGTGTCACCTTATTTGTTTACTTAACTTGGCTGTTACTTGGATACCGTGTATGTCACACACTATCACAGTGGGAGAAAACTTAAAGTCGTCTGTGGTGTTTATCATCATCATTATTATTTATTATTATTATTATTATTGTTATTAGTTAACCAAAGCTTTCTGATGTAGAAAAATAATTGTTACAGAAATTCTTCTATCATTTATAGAGAAACCCCATCCGTATAAGAAATACTTAATGTTGTTTCTTCCCTCACGTGTTAAAATACATAGACTCTTATATAAGGAGGGGATTTTAATACTTATGATGAATACTTAGGTAGGCTGGACCTAAAACTTTTATTTTAGCTAAACTCTTAAGCAAAGTGGATTTAGCAGTGCTTAACAATTTTAACTTTATTGGTAGCTGTTGATGCTGATTTTTGTGCTTTTTAAAGTCATTCCTCTATGCACACAGAGTCATGCACTCTGAAGGGCCAGATTTTCCTGCCTTAACACAAAGCATTAGAAATAATTTTTGTAGAAACATTAGAGCTTCTACCGAACATGTGCTCATGTGTACACACATGCCCCCACACTCAGACAGTGCGCGGTCACTGTTTCACCTGGTGGGGGCAGGAAAGGAGAGAAGAATGGAAACCTGAAGTAGAGAAATGCACAGGGCAGGTTTGCTTCTCTGTGGCAGAAAGAAAAGCAATGACATTTCTTCCAGTCTCTGAAATGGTAAAAGGCTGGAAGCAGACAAATGCACAAGACTGGAGGAGATGCTTGTTTTTATTTTTATTATTAAAAGTAAACTTTTTTTTCATGGCTGGCTTGGGGTTTGTTGTTTTTTTTTTTGTTCTTTTTTTTTCCTTCAGTACAAGACTGCTTATTTGTCATATCCTTAATCAAGACATGGCTTAGCTAGCGTTTTGTCCAAACTTTAAATGTACTCTGAAGCTCCTCCAAGGAGATTTTCAGTCTCTGTCTCTGCCTGTATCTGGGTAGGTCAGAGATCAGAAAAAGCTGACATTAAAACAATACGTTAGCGTAACAGTCAGCTATATGAATTTGACAGCTCATTCTGCACCACAGGAGGGGAAAAAAAATCACTCTAATACTACAACTTAAACTGTGCCTGACTGTTGGGTTTTTTGCTTGCTTTTTTAGGTGAAACATGGAACCCATTGAAGTTGCACTACCAACTACGAAATGTCCGTGAACGGTTAGCTAAAAATCTAGTGGAAAAAGGTGTACTGACAACAGAGAAACAGAACTTCCTTCTTTTTGACATGACTACGCACCCTCTCACCAACAACAATATCAAACAGCGCCTCATCAAGAAAGTTCAAGAAGCAGTTCTTGACAAATGGGTGAACGACCCTCACCGCATGGACAAGCGCTTACTGGCACTTGTTTATTTAGCCCATGCTTCAGATGTTCTGGAGAACGCTTTTGCCCCCCTTTTGGATGAGCAGTATGATTTAGCCACAAAGAGAGTGCGGCAGCTTCTGGATTTAGACCCTGAGGTTGAATGTATGAAAGCCAACACGAGTGAGGTCCTGTGGGCTGTTGTAGCAGCTTTCACAAAATAACTGCATTCAGACTGAAGTGTTCTCTCTTCTTTCATGTAAACCAGTTGTTTCTCTTCTATTGACTATTCATGTTTTCTGTAATTTGTACCTTCTCACATGATGAGTCGGCTCTTGTTTAATGGGAATTATAAGTGCTGTATTCCCTCCTTCTCTGTGTATCTGTATACAGGATTCTGCTGGTACAAGAGACCTTCCTGTTTAAAAACAACAGAAAAAGGTTTTACTGCCATATTGGCATTCCATTTCCTATTCAGTTTGAGTTATCTGAAATACTTTGTTTAATCTATTTTTCATCTTATTGTTATTGAAGTGGTTTAACGTGGAAAGCACCTCAAGGAGGAAGTGTGCATGCAGTTGGACCACTAGTCTCAGCTGACACAGATGTGTGCATGCATCAATACGTCTGCAGTACAATTCATAACAGATTAAAAAGGGCCTTTTTAAATCACCAAAGCTCCATGTTGAAGTGTCTATCAGGACATTTTATATACAGATGTTATTTCAATTATATCTAACAAAATTACTTTGAAAGTAAAAATGCCATTAAGCAGCTTTGTCAATAGTTCCTGTAAAATGCCCCATAAATTTTACTTTTCATGCAAGTCTCTTGCATTCTTATATTTTCATTAGAACGATAGCTGAGTCATAAGGCTAGCATAGAAAGGTCCAGTTGTTTCATAAACCAGTTTTGGGATGGGATACATTCCATTATATTGTGTATATATAGTTCAAATTGTATATTAACAACTGCCCCATCTGAGTATTTTGCAAGATCTACCTAGTTGTACACCTGGTGCCCCTTATTTGCTGTCAGCCATTGCCATTCGATGGAAAGAAGGGCCTCCTGTAAAGAGCATGTATGTGAAAGCTGTTTGTTTCTGGTGTCTACAGAGTTTGCCATCTGGGTATTCTCAGTCTATGCATCGCCTTTAAGAATTAGTGTATGGACAGAGACCGCTTCCTAGCGTTGTTTGTACTTCTGCCCCCCGTACGGAAGAGGCTCGTGACCAGTACAATTCTTGAGTGCGGTTTTTAATTTTGTACACACATTGATGTTTGTCTCTTAAACCTCGTAATCTATTTTACACTTCAAAAACAAAAAGTCAGTCCTAGCAGGTGTTGCATGTAAATGGTTAACAAGTAATGACTGCAATTCAGATGATTAAGATTTCTGTAATGGGACGCTCTGCTATATTGTATTTTTTATATACAATTATGCTGATTAGCACACTATTGTAAAAAAAAAAAAAATAGAAAACGTTGGCTTTTTAAAATTTATTGCCTCTTTGCCACTGCTTATTATCTCCCATTCGTTTCACAGTGTAAATATTATGCATTGAAAAAATTAAGCATTGATTTAATTTTTTTTTTCTCCATAACAATGCTGATTTATAGTGGGGCTTACAGGTGTTTAGAAACTTTCTTGGTTAATATTCAGAGCAAGAATACTAGATGGTGTATAACTGTAGAGTTGAAATTTAAGGGATCCCTTAATCTGTATACTAGCTTTTTACCTACAGTAAATAAACTATGATCTTGAAAGTGCCTGAAACAGAGCAAGCATGTCATTTTTATTTTTTGTTGCTAATTAGAAAGGTTTTAGTGCTTGACTGAAAGCTTTAGTTAATATCCTTCTTATTAGAAAGGGAGAGTTTATATTAAGTAGATCAAACTGACCTGATCAGTGGTGTCGCTCAGATCTGCAGGATTCATGGCTGAGACTGAGTTAGCCTGTGAGCGTGCAGCTGCGCCTGCCACGGGCAGACCTCCTGTGCCTGGAGCACGACTATACAGCCTCATCTGTGACTGGAATTACAATTTTGCACTTCATTTTCAATCATTCAGATGCTTAAGTAGTTGACTTTAAAATACAACTTAAATTCATCATACCTATATAACCTTTTTTAATAAAGGTTTTTAAAATATGGTCCTTAACATTTAATGGCACACTGTTCGTTCAGTTCTTAAACGCTGTTTCTTTAGAAAAATGAAATGAAAAGTGTATTGTAAGATATTTCAAACTCTGGTTTACAAATAAAAAGACAAACAGTGTTCTCTCAGTTGTAAGATGCTGTGTTTAAAATCTTTGAGGAGCTTGGGCATGAACTGCGGACGTTTTCTTTCAAACGTTTCAAAACGTGATTGCTTTAAGTGGAGGAAAAGTGAAAGTTGCCGTGTTGCTCTTACATTTGGCAGCTTATAGAATACTTTCTTACTTGATAGTTTGTGCTAACTCTCTGCTTTCATTGTCTCTCAGTCCCGTGATCTGTTTTCTCATTTTTTTTATTGCTCTTTGGGAGGAGAGAAAAGTAATTAGGTGGAAGGGCCAGAAAAATAGTGGAGTACTCAGGAGCAAGTTAAGTGCACAAAACTTTTAAAATCGCTTTAAAAATCTAAGCTATGTGAAACATGCTTCAGACTGGAAGTAACTTTCATAGCCCCTTTTCTGTCCTCTTGTCTTCATTCTGTGAGTATTTTCCATGTTCCTGCGGGTTTCATGTTAGGTTGTGGAGGATATTGGGTTTTTTTTACCATTATGGCCAACATGGTTTAAAAGAAGGCACTGTTTAATCCCCTCCAGAAAGAGGGTGGGGTTTTAACTTTCCTTCCCCGCCCCCCCCAGAAGATAATGGCCTACAGTATTTATCAGCTTTATTTTGCTTAAAGGTAGAAGCTCTGTCTGTTATAGGGAGAGTTCGTACTGGGTGTATCAAAAAAACCGTGGTGTAAGTAGTGATGGTGTTGTGAAGAGGGACAGTGTCTTCTGCTAGCCCAGCTGGCGTAAGCCTGGATGTGCAGGGGAAATAGATGAGCTTTTGGAGTCCTGAGTCCTGTGTTGTGCTTTAAAAAACCCAAAGCCCCACAAGTACTGCCAGACCTTGCGTCTAATGAGGAAGGTAAGTTTGGTAGGGACTGATTTAGCAAACTTCGTTGCTATTTCAGGTTCTAACAAAATGGTTAAACGTGGGAGACTGCTTTGTTCCGTTGAGATTCAGGTACCTTTCTTCCTATTAGCTGCTACTGCAGCTCTCGGAGATCTGGGTTTAAGACACTTGGCTGCTCCAAGTCCTCAGCGTGCAATGGCTGCTTCAAGGGAAAACTGCCAGCCATAGCCTAACTTGAACGTGTACCTCAAGAAGGAACATACATTACTGAGGGATGCATTCTTGTAAAACAAAATTTCAAGTTGGTGTCAAAACCAGAATTTTGAAAGTTAAATCCCCGAGCAGTATATATAGTTTTACAGTCCTTGAGATTTACATCCTCCTCTCCTGTGTTCATAGAGATGATGTTATGGTGCTCCTGTGTGGGATGCTGATGAAACCTGTGTGCCATACGTGATGCTTTCGAGGCGAAAGTTGCATAAATTGGCTGTAAAAGGCTGGTGACTGAGTGCTCACGTGTTCATGCCCATTTCTCCTACAAAGTGAAGATATGTATTAACTAATGTGTTCTCTGTGAACTGGACTGAATCTGTACTGAAACAAAATAAAGCACCCTTTCAAGCTAAAAGCTGCAAATTGTTACTGCGTATCACATGTGTGCAATACCTAAAGGAATTGTTTTTTTTTTTTTTCATTTGCTAAGTAATTTCCAGTTTTTTCCTGAGGCTCTGGTCTTCACCAGTTGGGGAAGTGGAACTTTAAGATTTCCATCAAAGCCTTGGTTCTGCCTCAGCTGGGCTTCGCGCACTTCATGTGGTCAAAGCCTGTTAGGTCCCAGTTTTCCCTATTGTCCATCTGTCTTTCTATGTGGAAGGGGGTTTCCAGCTTCAGAGAAGTACAAGTTTCTTGAAAAAGCAACTCAGTTGTTCTGCGGTAATGCTTAACGTATACAACTGTTTAATTACGCAGGAAACGAGATGCTGTCAAGTGCTTTGCAAGTGCCCAACACAAAGTGGGATTTCAGGTGTGTGTAGGAGGTGGCCTTCTCGGTTAGGGGAGGAGGATCTTTGGATGGGGAAGAAGCATGGTCAGACCTGCTGCCCATGTTAATCTCCGAGTGAGATCTGTGGTTTCCTCCCATTGGGTCTTGTTTTCTCCTGCCTTACAAAGCAGCAGCACGAAGCCCGTGAAAAGCTGACGGTAGGAAATGCCTTCTGACTCAGGAGGAGAAAGTTTCTGTAGACACAGTGAGAAGAAGAGCTGGTTCCTAAGACAACAGAAGAGAATAGGGGAAGAAATGCTGATGAGTTTGTACTTTGGCTTTCCACCCCACACCTCTCTGTACTTCCCAACAACTCACTGTTTCAGCTTTCTTCTCTCTTGACTTTGGCCCCTGGTCTTCTCTTTCTTCCGTTTTGCCTGTTGCTTGGTGACTTCCTCTTTCATGCTCATGAAGGAGTTGCACTGATTTCCAAGAGTGTTTCCACTCCTGCCTTTTTACTACTAACCTTTTTTTTGCTTTCAGTTTTATGGTCGGCTCAAGCGAGACTCTCCTTTACCCAGTCCTCCGAGTCGCTTTCCCCTCTGCCTTGATCCCCTGACGATGCCTCAAGGAACCTCCCCTTCTTCAGCAAACACCTTGGTCAATGCCAGCTGCCTCAGTGGCTCAACTGAAGCAGCTGTCTGCCTTCTGCAGCTTGTAACACGTGGTTTGTTAAGGTGGACACATCTGATGCTAACTTACCTTGAAACTGCTCTTTGCCTGCATCAAAAGCAAGCTGTTGTCCGTGCAGCAGGGAGCACTTGCAGCTGAGGATCGTGATTTTTGCCAGTTCTCTCATGTAAGTGGGTCTTCATCCTAAACCAGTCCTCTAAGGACTTGCTGTCTCTTACTCCAGCTTTTCCTACAGCGAGAGCGTTATATACAAGAGCAGTTTTCCCTTTTGGGGTCTCTGCTTGTTAAAAAAGAGTTGAGTTTGTGTTGCAGCTCAAAAAAGCATCTTCTTTATTTGGCTATTTATTTTTTGTGGAAGTTGTAGACATTCAAACTATTTGGAAGATTTCTTCTATTTAATTTGATTAAAAGGGTCAAGTGGGAGAAGAAAGAGACACAGATATAATGTGATCATGTAAGCTGTTTTCCTGGCAAAATAGAGGAAAATATTTCAGTGTTTCATTTTTGCTTTCTTGACTCCCAGTACACCATTCAGTTCTTTCCCATCTAGTGCATCTGACGTCTGCTCAGAAAGGATTTGCCGTTACCTAATGCACTAGTCCTTCAGGATTTATCATCTGTTGCCCCTTCCTTTTGTACGTCTATTCAAATCTTTGATTTTTTTTTTCTCCCTTTGCCCTGGGATTGATCTTGAAGGGTGGGTGTTAGGAGAAAACTTTGGTGGTTGTAAAGTGAAATGACAGGCAGTTCATAAGCTTTCTTTGCCACTGCCAGGGCGTCTTTGTAGGTACTTCTTTGTTTCCCGTCTGTTCAAATGAAGCCAGATCATGTCTCAACCAGCTTTTAAAATCCTGCTCTGACTCCCTAAGCTCCTGAAGACCTTCAGTCGCTTCTGAAAATACGATTTAGCTAAGTCATGTATAAGTTTTGCAATGCTAAGCAGAACAACACCTACACACCATTAAAAATCTCAGGCCTTGTATTCAGAGGACTTGCAGAAGGAATTTAGCAAAACCAGATCGTTTCTCTAAGCAGCAATCTCGCAGGAGCGCCCCCCGCCCCCAGCTGTGACAGTAAGCAGAGCCCTTGATGGAGAAGTCATGCTGGTGCCTGAAAAAGAATTGGTCCAAGGGAGCTTCCTCCCCTGGAAAGGCCTGAGATTCCTGGGGCCATTAATCTTATGCAATGCTCTTAATGACATTTTGAAAATATCTTGTATGGATACATGCTTCATTACCGTTTCCCCCCCTGGTGAAACTGAAATTGGTCACGGGCCAAAGTCTAGGAAGACTCGGTGCCTCTCGGGTGGTGTGGGAGCCGCTCTCCACCCAGGCGGGACATGAACTCTCCTAGCCGTGACAGACCTGAGCATCTTCCCCTGGAGGTTGCTCTCCTAGAGATCCCACCCCCTGCGTGCCAAGGAGACCTTTGGGGTTGGAGAGTTTCTCTGAGCACGGCAGAGGAGAGCGGAGAGCTGAGCGTGGAGGGGCCTGGCCCGTGCCCACCTGCCAATAGGCTGCAGATGTGCCCGTGCCTGCGTGGGAGAGGAACAGCCGGCTGCTCACAAAGGCTTCAGTCATCCGGGAAAACACCACGTTGTGCGGGTGAGCGGTTGTGCTTGAAACAAGGGAGTGCGTGCGACCTTCCCTGAGCTGGAATATGTACAAATAAAACAGAATCGAAATAAAATGCAATTATAAACACATTTGGAATAACAACTGAGGTCTGTTTGTTGGATACGTTGCAAACAGGAAATGGAGCTAAATTCAGTGCATTAATAAATGCCTTGCTGCAAATATGTTGCCTGATGTTAGGCCCTAGCTAATGAGAGCTTCCTTCTGAGATCCAGCTGAAGATTTACACGCATTTTAATAGACCCAAATCTGAGACACTCGGCCAAAGGCATACAGAATCCCTTCTGCGCAAGCAGCCCTGACACGCAGGGGAATTTGTACACAGCATTTATAGACATTTAAACTAACTTCTTATATTTTCCATTAAGAGGAAGCAAAACAGTCTTTTGATTGTACTATAGTAGCCTCTTTTTTTTTTAATTCTTTCTTCTGTAGGGAATGGGCAGGACCTGCTGCCAAGATCACATATGGCTGACAGTCAGCACAAGGGTTAAGGATTTGTGAGCCATGAACAGCAGAAATGTCTGGCACATTTTCATTTACTCTGCACAGCGATGGAGAGGAGCGACCATTACTGCAGCCTTAATTGAAGCGTATCTTCAGAAGGTAATGGCTTAGAAGATAGCTAGAGGTACGAGCAAGTTGGTGACTATCCTGCTCTTAGCGTGTCTTGCAGGTTGTGCTCGCCAGAGGCACAGAAAGGAGTTCAGAAAGCTGAAGAGTTCAGCCCCTGGGGTTACAGTAACGAGTGGGGTTTGAGTCTGCTTGGTCCTCAGCTCTTCGGTTGTACAGTCAAATGAGTCCCAGCTCTCCCACATCGGTGTCTCTGAGCTGCTCAGGGCTTTGCAGATTTGCCGCTTGCCGGTTTCAGATGTGCAGCCAACTGTCAAGGCTGCCCGGGAAGCTCCTCTGTTCCCAGGCTCGTCTCCTCTCCAGAGGTTAGGAGCCCCATGCCCGTAGGCTTCCCACACTCAGCACTGAAGATCTAGAGGATTCACAAGGAAGCTGCACGTATGCTGTTTCCAGATGAGGCAGCCCGTAGTGAACACCATGGGTCTACCAGCAAGCGTGGGAGACAACTCAGTGACATGAAATACAGGAAAACACTAATGTACTCTTCTTTGCCTGCACCAGAGCTCGGTGTGTCCCCCAGCAGCTTTGGATGGAGGAGGGCAGCCAGCAGCAGGGACTGCTCAGAGAGCCTGGATGTACACAAATCTATAAGGCTGGAGGGGATTCACCCCAAGGGGCCGAGAGTGACAGTGAGCTTCAGTAAGGAAAAATCACGGTGACTTGGGGAAGTCCTGGGGGTCTGGGCCAGTGTTGTGCCCATTTTTGAAATGGAGAACATGGTACAGTCAGCCTTGTCTAAGTCCCAGGCAAGTGCAGGACGCACAACCTCTTGGGTCCACTTCCAAACATATAACAGGGCAGGAAGGTAGCAGGGAATGGTCAAAGATTGATGAAGTGCAAATTGGGCCTGACCAACAAAACTGCCTTCTGTGATGAAATGTCTGGCTATGGGGAAGGTGCGGGGGGCAGTGCATATAAGCCTACTTGGCTTCAGGAAAGCTTTCAACACCGTCTCTACAGCATTCTTGGAAAGAAGCTGTGGAAGTATGGGATGGAAGATTGGACTGTTATGTGATGTGAAAATTGGCTGGACCACTGGGTTCCAGTAGTAGACTGGGGCTAATATTGTTCAGTAGCATCATCAGCCACCTGCATGGAAAGACAAGATGCATCCTCACTGTGAATGGTAAGTTAGGGGAGGGTGGTTGACATGCTAAACGGAAGAGCTTCAGTTCAGAGCGACTCAGAGACACTGGGACAAGAGACACTTGAGGAAATTCAGCAAGGAGAAGTGTGGAGTCCTGTGTCTGGGGTAGAAAAAAACCCCAATGTACTGGTGCAGGCTGGGAGCCAAGTGGGAGTGTCACTGCTGGAAAGAACATGGACCGTGTTGAATGTGAGCCACCAGGACACTGACATCACAATATGAAGGTGGCGAGCAGCACTTTGAGGCAAGTTGTTAGTCCCCTCATCTGCACACTGGAGATCTCATCCACACCAGCAATACCATGTCCAGCTTCAGGTCCCGTGGATGCTGAGGAAACAGGGTCCCAGCAAAGGGCTATCAGGATGGTCATGGGCCTGGGGGACATGGCCTACAAGAAGAGGTTGAGGGAGCTAGGATTATTTAATCTAGGGAAGGGAAGGCCTAGGGGTCCACAATTACTTGGGGGGGCGAGGTGTGGAGTTACAAAAATAATAGGGACCAACCAATCTCAGTAACAACCAATAATACACAAGTTGGTGATAGCATCAAACTGCACCTTTGGAGTTTCAATTTGGACTTTAGGAAAATTTCTTCACTGGGAGGGTGGTGCAGCCCTGGGACAGACTAATCAGAGGCGTTGTGGTATCTCCATCCTTGGAGGTCTTACACTCTTGTCTAGACAAAGCCACAGCTGACCGGATCCAGTGCTGGCAAAAACCCCGCACCAAGTGGGAGGTTGTGCTGGATGACCTCCAAAGGTCCTTCTCAGCTAGTATTTCTGTAATCCTGTGATCAGCTTCATCGCTTTGACTGTGACTGCTAAGTCAGATACTCCCAAGCTTCCCGCTCAACACTCAAATAGCAGAGGGAGAGACTGGGAAATAGAAGGTGGTCTGCTCTTGTTTCCCTTGAGCAGAAGAAAAGCAGTCCTCACAATATTATTCAGCTTTGTGCTGAATGACCCAAAATTGTACCTGTGCTAGAAACATTATTCAGTTTTTTTCATGGAACTAGATTTAGATACAAATTTTGCATGTCTTATTTGACTGGTAGACTAGAGATATTGCCAGCCAAACTGCCAGAATGAACATTTCTTTTGCAAGATGATGTCGACATCAGGTGGATAATGCAACACAGTGGTCTCGTCCAGGCAGCAAACCCCAAGCAAGGCACCGGACCTGCCTCTGGTGCAGCATGGGGGATGTGGGGAGGGGGAGAAGCTCTGCACCTCTGTCCACTGCTGTCAGAATAGCGTGGGCTGAGAAGTTTTTTGAGCTTGTGCAAAATCATGCAAGTCCAAGGCTGTTATTTATAAAGTTGTTTCAGTACTTCAGGCATTAAGGAAAAGACCCTTATTGTGGGTACTTCTGTTAAACTAAAGGAGGTAAGAAAATATTTTGCAAAACCATGAATTTTCAGCAAATGCGTAGACCTGCCACTTCAAGGACAGGATTACATTTCCGCCCCTGCCTTTCCTAATTAATACCGGCCCATACTTATGAATGAATATCAAGGAACTTAGTGGTGCGGCATGCACTCGTGCTCCCTGCAGGGATCTCTCCTACTGTACCAGTCTGCACAGTAAGAGACTCTCTCATTTACACCATGGTATTCAGCGTAGGTTCTTGTCATCTCTCATTTTTCAACTCAATCTCATTTAAGTCCAATAAACAAATTGCCACCTCCATTCAACCTTCCTTAGGAAGAGAAAAAGGCTAATGTCCCTCCAGAAATGAACAGCCAGAGCACCTACTGAAAACGGCCTTTTGTTAATCCACTGTAAAGAGAAACATCAGCAGCCAGGATCATTTACAGAAAATCAACTAAAAAAAAGGAGTCAAAAAGCAAAACTCAGCTGCAATCCCAGTTTGCTAAAGAGTTGGACTCATATCATAAATTGTGGTAATTGTTTTTTAATTTAATTAAGTGTGCACATAGCAATGTAATCTAAAAGCATGTAGGCGTTTTAGTTTTCTTTAGAAACTACCCACCACTTTCAGTCTTGCCGTCTGTCTGCTTTGAGTCACAGGAGATGTGAAGCCAACCTTTTCTGAAGAGCATCGAGATCTTTTGAAAAAGAAAGGGGAAGTTTTAAAGCAGGTGTGCCATGTTAACATAAAGAATAATTTACAGCTGCTCCTAGAGACTGGGTCTTGGGGCACACAGTGGGATGCACCAGAGGCAGGAGGGAGTGGAAAGAAAGGGATGGAGCTGCGAGCTGAGCCCACCGAAAGCACAGGCCGACCCCAGTGAGCAGGAAACCAACGGCTCTGCAAGCGCTTGTTGCCTTTGGAAGTCAGTTTGTTCTTTTACTGCCTTTCTTTATGTGGATGCGAGGTCTCTTATCACCGACCAGCTTTTATCACAGGACAGACCATGTGTGTGTATCAGTAAGCACTGAACATTCTTCAGTAAGTATCTAACGTTCATGTTGCTGAATTCTCTAATGTGTGAGCTGGGCTTCTTAAGTTTTTACATAGAATACACCTTACTTTGGTGCCTCGTAGTTCTAGGACAGAAGGGACAATTCTTGGTCTCTAGGACTGAAGGGACAATTCTTGGTCTCCTGTCTGTGCTTTCTCTAAATAAATGACTTACTTTGCTTTCTTGTTAGCTTTCCTTCATGACTTGCATTCTACAGTTCTTAAAACAAACAAACAAACAAACAAGCACAACACCAAACAACCCCCCAAAACCCCTAACATGCATAGTCTAGTCTAACATGTTTGACTACCATGCAAGTCAAACATTCCGAGTTGTGAAGAGTCACTGTGATATTTCTACTGGTCCACGGCTTATCATTTGCCTTGCTCTGAAATGGCTAAGTTTCTCCTTGAAGCTCCATGATCTCGTGAAGTGGCTGTTAATGAAGGTGACTTTGAAGGTGAGGAGCGACTGCTAGCAAACCTAGTCCGGTCTCCTGACCAAAAGCTGTAGCAGTTTCCCACTGTGCATCATGGGTTCTGGCTAAATCAGAATTTCTGGTGAGACATCCAGCCTTGATGTGAGGATAACAAGAGACGGGAAGCCTTATGCTTCTTTTTCATGCTTCGCTAGCTTTATTTGGGTGAGGTTAACCTGGTGCTGATACTGTGCAAGTGTCCTACATTTCTAAGGCTGGTGTCCTGACTGTAACTCCCAGCTGTTATATTGTGATATTTTCCCTCTGAAGATGCATTTACACCATAACTAAGTCACCTCACAACGTCTTCAAAGACTGACTGAACCACTTAAACTCCTTACGGGCATATCAGTACAGAAGAGCACAGACATTCTCTTGGCACAATTATACCAGTAAAATAAAGTGCCAGGCACCAATAGAGCTCCCCACAAGGGCACTGTTGTTTTGGGACAGAAGTAGGTTTTCTTTTCCTTTTCCTTTAAACTCCTTCCAAAAGGATCTTGGAAGGTCTCCCAGTGTTCTCTGCTGCCCAGGGGAGGATTTGGAGGTGGGCGAGGAGCACCTGAGCCTTTGCAGCAGCTTCACCCTAACCACCACGTGTAAATCAGGAGATGCCCTAGGTCCGTGACCCTCTTGGCTGTGGGACATGAGCTTTCACGAGGGCTAATGAAGGCTCATGACAGTCCCCGGCACTCCTTATCCTTTTAGGCAAGCCCAGCAGCCCAAGCCCTGCTGAGACCCAACTTGGCTCTCGTAGCCCATGAGACTCATGAATTGAATGGATATAACATTTTTAAAAAATCATTTATACAGAATAGCAGTTTCAGATTTAAAACTCAAGGATAGAGTTGCCTAAGAGGTTTGGGTTTTGGTTTTTTTTTAAGTGGAGAGCAGCCTGAATACAAAGGCATGAAAGTTCACTGGAGCCTGTTTCAGCCTGTAAGTGGGTCACAAGATGCCGAAGCGTTGAGCAAAATAACACCCACACAAATCAAATAAAAGGGGAGCTAACCTGTATTTAAAAAGAACAAACTTTCTGGATGCCTTAGTCATAGAAACCTTAGCCATGAAAAATTCAAAACACCGAGCACTTAGTGGAGAAATGGCCGCAGAGGATGCCTCCAAACCTAGGCACAAAATTATCAGACTGACATTAGTAGTTAAATCACCTCCCCTCAATGCTCCAGGGACCTGGGATGCATGCAGTTTCCATCAAAAATAATGAAATTCATGAGTATGAACCCTGGAAGCAGTGTCTAGTGAGGGCTTTAGGGGAGAAAATCTTACCAAAATATCTCATACAGAAGTTGGCCTTAAAAAAATCCAAACAAAACCAAACCAGCCCAAACAAACTCTCAAAAAAAAAACTTGACGAGTGGGGGAGCAGGTAGAACTGTGTGAAACCCTGTGCGGTGACCAACCAGCTGACGCTGCTGAAAGACGGATGCTGCTGCGGAGAGCGTTGCTAAGCTGAGCGGAGTCGTAATCTAAATAGCTTGAGAGCCTGCTCGGAGGTTTTATCTTTGCTGCTGGTAATTACAGCACAGCCCCAACCAGCACCGCGGTTTGTCTGTAATTACCGTGGGCCTACAGGGTTCCTATAGGAAGTTTTACATATTCCGGTGACTGGGTCTGACTGCTGAGAGGCTGTAGGCAGGCAGACAGCTGTGGGTGTGCGGGGCTGAGCGGCGTGGAAGGACAGGGATTGGTCTCCGGAACTTGTCTGCTTGCCAGGAGTAAGGCACGAATGAGGATGCTGGACGGGAAGGAAGAGATGATGGGAGGTGGAGAGCCCCATCCCAAATACCTGGAGGGGTTAGTTAATAAGATAACGGACCCTTCAGCCTTCTCCTTACCGGGGACGGCCGTGGGTAAACCCTTGGCAAGCCTGTCCCGGCCTTGCACCCTTTGCTTGTGCTGCCCGTCTTGTGCAGATGCCTGTGGTCTCCCCATCGGTATTTTCCCCATCCGCGCTGCCCGGGGCGAGGGGGACCGGCTGCCTCCAGCTGTTGTGTGGCAGGACAGCTGTTGGGCTGGGTCTTTCCTCTGTTAGTGCTCTTTGTCTTACCGACGGAGAAGGGATTGTGCCACAGCGGTCGATCTGGGCTCTGCCTGACGTCTCGTCCCTGGAGTGAGCTCCCCTACTTGAGCCGAGCTTGGCTTTCTCTGAACAGACCTGCTGAGCCCCTCTTTACCCATGTGGCAGCGGGAGGTGAACGAGAGCAGTGAGTCGCTCAGCTTTAACTTACCTCTGCTTCTCTGCTGGGAAATGGAGGTAACTGGCGATAATGCAGTTACTCTTCTGCTCCAGGCTTGGCCTGTCATCGTCCTGCAGTTTCCTGGTGAAAGACAAGAGACGTGTGATCTCTCCTCCTGTACAAATGCACTGTACCTGGGCACATTTATGGACTTCTGGGAAAACTGTCCTCCCATCAGCACTACCTCTGATTTTTTTTAATTTTATTTTTTTTTCTTAATTGACAGTAAAAACCAGAATGGAATAATTTCACAGTGAATATGGTAACAACTCTACATATGAGGCAGCAGGAATGTAAGGTTATTTGCACCTATTGTAATGTTCTGCATGCAATGTCCTGGCAACAAAAGTGTCCCTTCCTCGGAGAGAGGGTTTCCCCTCATCTGTTTGAGCCTGAGTTTCAATGTGCCCTGATGCAGCAGCCCATGAGCGAACTGAGGACGACGGCCCCCCACCTGCACCATCCAAATCCCTGCACACTGACCAGGGTACAGACTGGCTAAAGAGGAGGATGTTTTGTATCCAAAACTTGGGACACCAAAAGGAAAACCAACAACACATTATAGAAATGTTTTCTGCGTTTGTCAAAATAGCCTCGTGTTTGGCATCAGTTTACGGTCAATGCTTTCATGGTCCCACAATGAAGGAAGGATGGGTGACCACGAAAGTGCAATTAGTGGGGCTTTTCTCATCAAGCTGCAGTTCAGGTCTGCTTTTGGATGCTGATGAGAGCACAAAATACCTTTATTGCCTATAAATACAGAGCCTGAAATCTGTAGGAAGCCCACTTTACCAGCTGAAAACCCACTTTAGGAAGAAAACTAAAACTCTTGACCTTGAAATAGCTTCCAAATTCTAAAAGCAGCACATCTAGCTAGCTAGCTGCCTTAGTTACAGACATTAATCACTGCTGTATTTTACACAGCATGTAAAATTTAAGTAATAGAATCACTGTCCCCTTCGCCTTATTTGCAACTAAAAGCTGATAAATAGAAGCACTGACCTCAGCTGGTCGATTTAACCCAATGAGTCATGGTCTTGGGGCCACATATGCTTCCTCTGCTAATATTCTTGTTCCTATTTATTTTTTTAAAGTGTGCTAGCATGCTGTGTACCACAGAATAGCTTCTCTAATGGGCAATTCCAGAAATAGAAATATCCCATTAGTTCCCTCTCCTTTGTCAGGGTTTCACAGTCACCGCTTATTCTATAGAGAGCTGCAGCATCTCAAAGGGACGAGGGCAGGAGTGCTGCTGGGAGAGACGGAGGATGGGCAGATTTAGGCTGCCAAGCAGTGAATTCCTCTTGAAGTTCTCCATCTGAGAAGCGCCCTGGTATCCACTTGCTTCTTTCTTTACAGGCAGCTAAGCTGTAGAGAAAATGCAGCAAATGTGGGTTCCTCCACTTCAGCTGCTCTGGGTAGCTAAGGACATGCTGCAACAGAGGGATCTGCCCACAGCAATAGCTTTGGTACTGCTCTTGGTGAGATTTTCTCTGCAAAAGGCTGGCGTTTTTGCCACAGCTGGACCATAGAGATAACTGAATCACAGTCAGTACAATCTTTCAGTTGGGGTGTTGGACCCCAGCAGACCACTTGCCTTGGACTGGGGTCCCTCAGGGCTGGACACTGTGCAGAAATACAGAGTGGAAGGCCAAGAAGGAGGTGGCCAAGAAGGCCAATAGCATCCTGGCCTGTATCAGAAATAGTGTGGCCAGCAGGACTAGGGAGGTGATTATCCCCCTGTACTGGGCACTGGTGAGGCCCCACCTTGAGTACTGTGTTCAGGTTTGGGCCCCTCACTACAAGACAGAGATTGAGGTGCTGGAGAGTGTCCAGAGAAGGGCAATGGAGCTGGTGAGGGGTCTGGAGCACAAGTCTTATGAGGAGCAGCTGAGGGAGCTGGGGTTGTGTAATCTGGAGAAAAGGAGGGTGAGGGGAGACCTTATCGCTCTCTACAACTGCCTGAAAGGAGGGTGTAGCGAGGTGGGGGTTGATCTCTTTACCCCCTTAGCAAGTGATAGGACAAGAGGAGATGGCCTCAAGTGGCACTGGGGAGGTCTGGATTGGATATTAGGAAAAATTTCTTCACCAAAAGGGTTGTCAAGCATTGGAACAGGCTGCCCAGGGAGGTGGTGGATTCACCATCCCTGGAGGTATTTAAAAGATGTGTAGACAGGGCACTTAAGGACATGGTTTAGTGGTGGACTTGGCAGTGCTAGGTTAACGGTTGGACTTGATGATCTTAAGGATCTTTTCCAACCTAAACAATTCTACGAATTCTATGAAAAGCCCTCTTACTCTCCCAGCCGGAAGTTGTTTGCAACTCAACTTACTAACTTTGCAAGTTAATATTCACATGTATAATATTTAAATGAATGCCAGTTGACGTCATCACCATATCTGTGTTGATCTAAGCTGGTGAATCATGGTCTTGGGGCCATGTGTGCTTTCTCCAACACCATTCAGATGGATACAGGCAGGAATGACTGCACAGGGAAAGGATGAGACAAGGCTGGGCAGAGATGGGTGGCCATACAGGTGCCCCACAGAAGATGGGATGCCAGGATAAGAAGGGATGCGAAGGAGGACTATGGCACTTTGCAGATCACTCTGTTGAGGAGCATCAAGGAGAGAAATACCAAAGTGACTGATGGAAGGTATCAGATGTGGGTCTACCAGTATGTAATCTGGCACCGTCAGAAATGGCGTTTTGTTCAATGACCTCCCACCAACCCTGTAATTACGACCTCAAAAATACTGCAATCAGTATTGCTATCAAATGTTGTATCCATAACCAGACATGGACCAGTGGCCTCCATGCAGGCAGGAACCTCTCTGCTTTGCAAGACAAAGACTTTGCAGAGCCCAGACTGTCACACAAGGCACTGAAGGCCATGGCTTTCACCAGCCCATGGATGCTCCCATGCAGATCTGGCCCCTTGTAAAAAAGACCTGATGGGGGCTGTTTCTCTGATGGCCTCCAGCTGAGAAACCAACTGAGAGGCAGGTGGCTCCTGTGCCTCTGCTCCATCCCCAGCTCACAAAGTGGGCATGTGGGACATGGCCTGGGAGCTTACATGGCTGCATTGCCTTTTCCTCTCCTGTGGTGCCAGTGGGGAGCGGTGGGTTTGCCCCTGCAACCCTTTGGCCCTGGTACCATTTCAGATTGCAAATTGGCTATGAAGTATTAAAAAAAAAAAAAAAAAGAAAAAATGAAGTAAAAGCCTTTGGCTGCCTGCATAACAGCCCCTTGTATAACACAAGCAACACTTAGACCTCTTTGATACTCATGGTGTTTATGGCACTTGCACTTCTTTCCTTCAAGCAAAGTAACTCAAAATCAGGCTAGGCCTTCCATTAAACCCGACGGATTCATGGTAAGGAGAAGGCTCGTTCATCTACTTCTCTTGGAAAGAAATAGGAGTGTAAACAGATATAGTGCTGACTCACTTCCATGTGCCAATTCACCAGGCTGGAGAGTGTAATGGGCTGCTAATTCTGGCCCTTAGCCGGATCCTCCTCTCTTCAGGCACATCTCCATTGCTCCCCTGCTCGGGTCTCCGGATGGTAATTCTCTGCCTTCTCACTCATTAATGTCACTGAAGTGGGATTTATATGGGGGATATTTAGCAGAATTGCATTAGTATTTGACATTTCAGCTCTTGGAAGTTTTCAATGATGTTATTTGCAAGGACGTTTTTTATCTCTGTAAATTGCAATTCTTCAGGAGCAGTGTAGCAGTTTAATTTTCTAGGTCTGTCTCTTTGTCTCTCCCTCTCTATCAGGATTTCTGATGATTTATTTGGTTCACTGGTCCTTTGGATTTCTTATGCTTGTTACAATGCACCTGTGTCTCAATGACACAGAAGAATGTTCATTTGAAGTAACAGCTCTGGCTCGCAGTGCTTTGGATTTGATACAAAAATAGAACTGTGTAGAAAACTTTTTTATTAGCTTTTTCAGAAATTCTAGACCCCAGGTAGTTCAAGCTGAATAACAGAATGTTTTACTTAAAAAGGAAACGAAATATTAGTTGCTTGAAATGACCACTGAAGGCAGGTTTGGGAGCACTTATGAGAGACTTCTGCTGCTTCACAAGACTTCACATCACATGCTCTGAGGATGACAAAAATTCAAGTGTGCAGCTTTTTCCATTAGCCAATTTGTACTTTGTTAGCTTTGGATATCTCTCTCTCTCTTTTTTTTTTTTTTTTACTACCTAAGTACAAGAAATACAAAAGGAACTATTACAGTGCAAAAACCTAAATGAAAAGATGTTCAGAAAAGGCTGCTGTGTCTGTGCAAGGGGTGTGTGATAAAGAAATACTAACTGCAGCCCAGGCAAGTAGTGGTGGGTTTGCGTTTTTTTTTGCAGAAAATTCTTCTGATGAAGAATTTCCAAGTGTAACAAATACAATTTGCAGAGAAACCCCAACAATTCTAGGAACAAAGAAAAGGATGCTGCACACACAACAGTGGTAAAAACTGACAGATTAAACTAAGAAGTCTCTCCTGAACACCAGATCTCTGTATGCAGTGTCACAGAGACATTCATGATCCACAAAGACACTCTGACAGTGCACTTCATTTTTGCCTTGCCCTCATCTAACAAGATTATTTTGCCTTTCTTTAGCTCTTTACATCTGAGATTCCAAATGTCTTGGAAAGCACCTGCCATATGGACCCTGTCTAGATAAAGATGTATTTTTTGTCCTTATTTGACATGGTAGAATATTAAGACATCGAGTTATAGAAAATTCAAAAACCTGTTGAGTGAGAGCTGCCTTTGAAAACAGTACATCCCTTTCAGAGCTGCTTGAATTTCCAGAGAAATCACTGCCGTTGTGAGCAAAAGGATTAAAATATCTCTTCCTTTCTTTTTTTTTTCCAAGTTTGGAAATACAGTTACTGGCAGATGGGCTGCGGTGCTCAGCGCTCATTCAAACAGTACCGAAATATTAGGAATTTCTGCCCATGTGTGCAGACACACACAGACCCACATGCACACACAGAAACAATTCCAGGCAGAGTTTTAACATAATTTTCAAATCAAAGCATACTTGAAGGCAGACGCCAGACCAGATCCAAGCTAAATTTGTAGGCTGAGCTCATCAGATGAGTGGTACTATCTGACTGCAAAAGATTATAACGATTAACATGTGTGACAAGTGGTTTATTGAACAAAGAGTAGGCTGTTTATGGGCTTTGCCTGCAGCAAGTGCTTCCCGCTCCTGTGAGGAGAGGACATCAGGCTGGTGGGTTGCGCTATGAAACCGGGCTGATCCCTTGGTTCTGGTGGACCATGAAGGTGGCCGTGTTGGGGAAAGCAGGAGCGACGCCAGGACCTGGGAGTAGGGCAGTGCCGGCAGCTGGCCAGCTGTTGGGCAGTGCTTCCACAAGACTTGGCTAGTCTCTTAAAACACTTCTCTTTGCGCAGGCCTTGATTAATGTAATACTGATTAGGCACTGACTCTGCTATTTGTGCATTAAGGTTGTGGACATTCCCCTGGCGACGGATTGCTTTGGCAACGCTCAAGCAGGACTTGGTATCTATTGCACAGTTATTTTATAACTCCCTTGGTGCCAGTTCCATGCAAGAAAGGGTTTCATGAGTGTTTAGTGTTTTTCTTACCATCCCGACAAGACAGCACACACTCAACAACTGCTGTGAATAAAATATTCTCGTTTCTCCAGCAGTTATGCAAAAATAGAGATTTTTTTTTTGCAAAGATGACATTCAAGTTGAAGGAGATGCTTTGAAACATTAAATGACTCTGTCTGTGCCCACATACTAAACAAGGAAATATAACAAATCCTAAAACACACAGAAGCACTGCTGTAGACAAAGGCAGGAATGAAGAGTTGATCGCCTAAAAATAGAAATCAAAGAAATCCAAACTTTATTACTTCAAAGAAAAATAAACACAGCATCAGAGCAGGTGTGATAGCCACTGCACAATCATAAAGAGGAAGATGACTGATTTGCGAAACAAATTGGCAAAAAGTCTTGATGAGAATCTCTCAGATGATCTTTAGGACCTCTTTTTTTTTTTTTCAAATTTAGACTTTTTTGTATCTACCTCTTCGGTTTCTGCAAATATTCTATCTACAGTCAAGTGCATCCAATGGATGAATTTGACCTCTGATATCTCATACCATGAAAATCAAAGCAACTGTTGATCTTGGAATTATATAGAAGAGAGTTTTTAGAGAACTGTATCTTATATATATTGCAAAATAATCTTAGAGAGGCTTTTGCCCTCAGGAGCTTGGAAAACTAATGTTTCTACGAAGATTTGTAGCTGAGTGAATCTGAGACACTTTGACCATTACTATTGACTTTTTTTGGTCCGTTACAGTATTTATATAGAGTACATATCTTAGACTTTTGCAGCAAATGAATAATTTAGTGGGTGGCATCCACAAACAATTTACATTAAGTGTATCTAAGTGTATATTTTCTCACTTTAAAGCATAGATCTTGTTGATAGCATCATTTTTGCTCTCTACCCCCGGTATGTTGGAGGCAGTTGTGCTTCTGTGTTTTGTGCTAATTTAAACTAAGTACTTCTTAAGGGTTACCCACTTTTGTGCTCTGGGGGAAACCCATTGCATCTGCGGAACTTTACATCCTAGTAAATCTTGCAGTCGGTCTACGGAGACACAAGCGGAAAGACGTAAGTGGAGAGAAATCCCTGCTGATGGATTCGCAGCTATTAGCTTGTATTTTCCCCCTTGCTGTGAAGATGTAGTGGGTTTCAAAAGGCAGTAAAAAAGTATTGGATCAGCATCATTTTTGTTGTTGTTCCCATTTGTAGCCGGTAATCCAAATTAAAGCTGGGACAAAGTGGAGTGTCCTTATTACAGACGATATAAGGCTGTGCAGAGCCGAATTGTGACTGTGGCTCTGAGCCTGGCATGACTGTTTGCTTTCTGTGTGCGGCTCCATCCGACTTCCAGGATTTCTCTAATTCAGCCCATTTAGTCTCATATTTACTGCAGCATGTTATGGAGGAGACATATGTAATGTGTTCCCTCTCTTGGGCTTTGCTTAAGCAAAGCAAGTCACAGTCCCTGCTGCTGCAGTGGAGGCCGTACGGACAGGCTCTTCCAGAGTAAGACACCATCCTGGAAAAATTGCTCTGCTTTTGAAATAATTATTTCCAAATAAAACTGGAACAGTGTGCCCACCTGAGGATGAAGATAACTCTAGGTTATTACCATAATCATGCTGGTTAATTTTTTCATGTAGATAAGGAAATCAACAGGATAGTTCATTTTAGTCTCCTCGTGAATAGAAATTGTAATAGCACAGCCAGTGGTGGCTTCTCTTTGGTCTATTTTACACCAGCTATATACACGGGAGGGTGTGTGTGTCTGTATAAAGGGCAGAGATGAGAAGGGAGAGGAGCAATATTACAAATGAAGGGTCCCAGTTTTCTTTCATAAGCACAGGAAAACACAAGTCTTGCTATCGGAGCTCACAACATGTCAGGAGTCAACGCTGTGGTTTTAGATCTCAGCCTGAATCTTGGAAGCTGCTGGGGGAAAGTCACAATTCAGGTCAATCAGCCCCAGATACTTAGCAAATATCGGGGTACTTCGTAGTGTCAGTGATGGCAGCGTTATGTACATCCCACCTGGGTATGCAGATGATGTGCTTTTTCATTTGCGATGTCTGCTCTGCTTGCTGCCAGTTTGTCCCCAAGCCACCGAACTAGACCCAAGCAGCATCAAATCAGCAACCGAAAAACTTCAGAATAATGTGAACCCCCACATCTGGGGATTTCAGGGAGAGCTGAGGGCAGGTGATAGCTCAGCAGATCTGCCTGGGTTGCTGAATGTTGTCCAGCCGCCCCCAGAGCGCAGCAGAAGATGGACACTGCCAGGGTGGCACGGGTCAGAGCAGAGCATCCTGCTTGCGCTCGGAAAATGTGACAAAATTACAGATTGCTGAAGCTGGCATCGGGATAAAACGTTGTTAGGGTGAGTAGAATCTGCTGTGTAGCAACTCTGAAAATATGCCAGGTTTCTGAAAACGCGCTACTGAAATTTGGTCCCGCTGATAACAGCCACATGAGGTTATACGATCTGAGCGGCGTCTGATGCCTGAAAGCTGAATATTATACCATTGGCTTAAACTGATCTTTCTCCCTGCTTTCTGGTTTCCCCCCTTTTCCTTGGGCTTCAGCTCCTCTTCCAGGTTCCTGTGGGGTCCAGAAAACTCTTACTTTCAGCGTCCTTCCTTTATCTAAAGCTAAATAAGACGAGATATTGGGCACTCTCTGGGAGGTGAAGTGTGGAAAACACTAAGGAATATACTTAATCTCTACTCAGCTGGTGTCCGAGAAAACCACAGAATGCCACTGATGCTATTGACATTTGACCAGGTTGCAAAATATGAGTACTGCAAATCCTATATGTCAGTGTTGGGAGATCCATACTCAGGAAACCACATGTAATTAGGATTTTGATGTTCACATTGCAGTAGAGGTGCATAACCTTCAGGAAGAGCAGCAGAAAAATAATATTTCTCAGATGTGTAAGAGGAGAATGTGAAATATTGCTGGCAGCCTCCAGAATTACTGATTCCAGTTGTAGATAAATTTGACCTTTCCATAGAGATCTGCCGAGTAAACCCAACACACATACAGCACAATGTCTTTTCTACCTTTTGGCCTGGTATCAGAAGATATAAGCAATGATTGATTTACACTACAAAATTGAATGCCAACTGCTGCCTATGAAAGTACTTAGCAAAAGGCATTGTTTATGAGCATCAGCTTTCCTTCCGTGGTATAATCCTGCCAGAAGCCAAACGCTCTGCAGCAGGAACACCAAACCTTCAGGGCTTTATATCGTTATTTTACAATGGGTGCAGAAAATGGGGGAAACACGTATGACTGACTTTAAAGAGATTTAAATGATACTGTTATGTGGGGGGCATAAGGAAGATAAAGCAAAGTCCCTTTCCATGCCATTTCTACATTAGTGCAACCGCTGAAATGAACAGAATTGCTCTGATTTGAATGAGAAGGGGTTCAGGCATAATCTGCTCCCTTGTCTTAGCAGTGAGCTGTACAAACAGGCCGGACTGTGGACCTTTGAAAATGAAGATAATGGGTAATCGGACCTTAGTGCATGTACGTTTTGGGGATTCTGATCTATATGCTGCTGCTGCTGCTGCTGAAGTTAATCCTCACATTTGCATGGCTATTGGCTATTATTTCCTGCCAGAATTGATCGCAGGGGACAGCCGTGCTCTGAAATAAGGGCTCAGCGCTCTGGGCTGCTATCCCGAGGTGCTGTGGGACCCCTGGGGATTTTTCATGTCCTACCGGGACATAATCACATTTTTGAACTTGGGAGTCAAAGGGAATGATTCTCAGCGTTTCTCTTGCTTCGCCTCATCATCCATCTTGCTGTCGTGAGCCAGCACCGTTTCCAGAGAACTACCTGGCAGCACGGAGGAATCATTTGCAAGCACGGCTGTTCTCACGCAGATAAATAATGAACAGAGCACTGTTCAAAGGCAGGACCCTGGAAAGAGGGTGAAAAAATCACGGACAGAGGCTGAATCAGTCTGATACTGCAGCAGTGCTTTTGGAGGGGCCTCGATCCGCTGTGACCTGGCACTCTGACAGGGGCATGGGGCAGCATTAGCCATACGGTGTCTTGTGGGGTGGCAGAACTTCATACACCCCCAAAGCTGTTTTCACTGAAGTTTCATGGAATTGTGTGTGGGATTAACGCCATCCATGCAGGGAACCACCTACTGGGATTGCACTTCATCGTGAGGATGCAGGGGACAAAACGTGGTGGGACGTGGTCCTCCTGGGAGAACCTCCTGAGCTATGACCTGGTGTGACGTTGGTGTGTTTGCCGATGGCGCTGGTGGAAAACTTGGTGCGCTGCTTCCCGGGAGCTGCTCTGCCACCAGTTCCAGCAGTTATTACTTGCTCTGTGTGCCTGGGATTTCCTCACTGAAACAAGGTCACCGTCAGGAATCACACACTTTTTTTGTGCTTCATCCCAGAGTTCAGCAGAGTGGAAGGAGTTGGTGGTTTGTTGGGTTTTTTTCCTCATTGCATGCTATGGCCTGGCCAACACCACTGAAAACCTCCCTGCTCTGCACAGAGGGTGGTCGAGAGCGCGCTCTGTGATACTATTTTGTTTTCATGGAAGTATTCTGCATTTACAGAAGAATTCGGCTCAAGTAACGGCATCCTTTGCATGTTGAAGCATCCTAAGGCATCGCCTGGTACCTCGTGCCAAGCCTGTCACTGCAACAAGTGCCTCTAGACAGCCCTCCGCTTTAAACGCTGGGCTTGATTTAGTTATCAGCCCAGACATTGCAGTCATGAGCAATCATCTTCAAAGGAGTGATAGGCAGAGCATCTGGGCCAAATCGTAACGTGATTACCTGACAGAGTCTTTAATAAAGACAATACTTTAGAGACATTTTGGTTGAATTCCTTTTTTTTTTTTTTTTTTAGATTTAATTTTAGAACAGCAGTACTGGAAACGCACTCCCTGAGCCTTGTATGGGGGCATGAGTCAGGAAGGGACTGTGGCTTGAAAGAAAACAGAGAAACAGAGCCGCTGACCATTTCCTTTTGCAGTGCCTAGGAAAAGTGAACCAGAAAAAGCAACCAAACATTTCAGAATGTACTTTCATTTTAGTAATCCTAAGTTTCTAGTAAAAAAGGAACTTTTTTAAATTAAAGAAGGATTCTTCTAGCCTTTTGTTTAAAAAAAAAACCAAAACCAAACCAACGGGTAATTCACTGTTCATTTAAATCCCCGTTGGAACTAGCACTGCCTGCTGAGCGAGAACAGGAGATAAAAGGGATACAAGGGAAACATTTAAAGGACTTAGAAAAATCCCGACGTGCCCGAAAATATTAAAAACCTGCACAGAACAACGCCTGCTGCTCGGGGGACGGAGATTTCGAGCAACTCTTGGAGCCCCAGCCGCCCACCCTCTCCACCCCTCCCCCCCCAGCAGCACGGTTACCGACACCCCCCCTCCCACCGGCCTCCGCCGCCTCCCGAGCTGACACCGGGCGCTGCCGCCGCCGACCAGTGGGTGCCGGGGAGGGTCCCGGGGAGGGGGGGGATCCCCGCCCGAGCACCGCCCCGCCGAGGGCTTCCGCGCCGCCCGCCCCGTCGGGGCCGCCCCTCCCGGGATCCCCGCGCCGCCCGCCCCGCCGGGGCCGCCGCCGCCGCTCCGCTCCCCGGGCCGGGTCGGGTCGGGCCGGGGCGGGCGAGCAGCACGGGCAGGCGGCGAGGGAGCGGCGCCGGGCCGGGGTCCGCCCTGCCCCGGGGACGCCGGGCAGGTGTCGGGGCGGCGGGTCGCCCCGTCCCCCCGCCGAGGTGAGTGGCGAGCGCGGCGGCGGCGCGGGGCGGCGGGCCGGGGCGGGGGGGTGGCGGCGGGAGGCCAGCGCCTGCCCCGCTGGAGGCTCCGCTGCCGCGGGGACGGGGCTGGGCTGGGCTCTGCGCCCCCCGCCCCAGCGATGCCGCAGCGGGACGGGGAGGGGGGGCTGCATCCCCCGGGGGTCGGCGGAAGTCATCCCCCCCCGCCACCGGCGCTAGCGGGGGCTTCATTCCCCGGCGGTCGGTGAAGTGCAGCCCCCACGCCGGCGACAGCGAGGGTCCGCCTCACGGGTCGGTGGGTGCCTGTCCCATTACCCTGGGGGCGCCATCTCCTGGGGTCGGCAGGGTGCGTCCCCCACCCTGTGGCTGGGCGCTTCATCTGCCCCCGCGTGTGAGTGGGGTTCCTCCCCCATAACCCAACCCCAGGAGGCCAGAGGGGTGCAGCCCCGCTGCAGGGGGTCAGTGGGATGCGTAACTCATCATCTTGGGGGCTCCATCCCCAGGGGTGAGAAGGGTGCATCCCCCAGGGACCGGCAGGACTCCATGCCCAGAAGCCAGTGGGGGGCATCCCCTTGCAGGTCCGTGGGGCAGGTGTCAGTAGGGTCCATGCCCTCAGGGTCGGTGGGGTTTCATTCCCCTGGGGGTCAGTGGGGGTGCATCCCCTGGTCTGGGGGTGGTCGCAGGGTCTCTGCCCTGCCCTTGCTCTGCTGACCCAGGTGTGCCTGTCTGGAGGGCAAGCGGCAGCTCCGTCACCTGCTGTGACACTTTGTGCTGTCTCCCTGTGCTGTGGATTAGGTCATGTTGTGACAGCGCGTCTTACTGTCTTGCAGTGCAGCAGGGCCCAGGGGTATGAGCAAAAAAAGGTAGTCACATAAAAACACCGTCCTCCCCCCTCTTCCCTGTATGCAGCAGTCTAATAAAATCAGACAGCATGAAACATCTGGCTGATTTTTTTTCCCCCTAATCATCAGAAAGTAGTTCTCTGTGTCATTAAATACTCTTGTCCGCACAAAGCAGGCTGTGATATATGCCGTGTTGTAAGCCTGGGAGCGCTAGTGGATGAGATGCGTATGAGGAAAACATCAAGAGCTGACCTCAAACTCTGAAGTTAACTGTGCTGCCTCTCCTTCGGGCGGCCTGGGGTACTCTCTTAAACCTGTGTCAGTTTGTAACTATCTGACCATTACACTCGGCTGCAGAAAGCTCTGATGCCCCTTTGAAGGTGCCATAAAGCTATAAATAGGCTTAATATAGCCCATCCCGTTAACCTCGGTGCTTTCCCTCCATCGCCTTTTAATGATCTGCAATGCTCATGAATTTCTCTCAACGGGCTGTCAGATCTTCTCTGCTTCTGTCTGGAAAGAGCACAGCGGGGCCGTGCGAGAGGAGATGTCCCCAAGACGCCTTCGCTCCCTCGTCCCTGGGGACTGTGGGAGGTGAGGGGGCATTGACACGAGGGGTAGATGCCCTCTGGCCAGCGCAGTGGCCGTGGGTCCAAGCACAATCCCCAGCATCTCTGCTTTAGCCCCTCAATTTTGCTGGGGCCATCAGGGCTTGGGCTTCATTTTGCTCCTGGCAAAGGGGCAGCAGGATCAGCTGTGGGCAGATCTTGTCAGAGTGCTCGACTGCTTTCGTCTAAGTTTCTCTGCCTTCATTTTAAGGCAAACTGTACATCCTCTGCAATGCTCACTTTCATGTCCAGGATGCACGTCCTTGCAAATATTGTGCTAATCCCTTGAGATGACTCACAAACTTTGCCATTTGAGAGTGGCTTCTCCCTCTCTTGCAAGGGTCTTGCACTGGACAAATTAGCTTCTGGGTAGCCAAAGCTCACAGTGCAGGTAAGAATAGCCTGCAATATTACTGAGGTAATAATTTTCTGAAAAACAAAATGCCTGAATGCAAATATAGTGTAAAGTGTGTCTTTGAAGTCTTTTTTTCTTTAAAATTATTCAGTGCTTAGCCTGGAGGAAACCTATTTTTTTCACTTTTATAAAACTCATGAACATTTTACAGAAGCGGGATGTGTTTTTTTTTGTTTCCGTTTTATTTAAAAAAAAAAAAAAGACCTGAAAGTCTTTCAATTTTCATGACATGAGGTCTTTTCTTTTGTGTGTGTTCCCTTTACAATGTTGACAGGGGATCGCTAGTCTAAAAAAAAAAAAAAAAAAAAGCCCTGAGGTGTGAGTAGATGTTTAGTCTGGTTTACAGGCTCCTCAGCTGGTGCAGGCAGCCGCCAGCAGCTCTGCCGGGGGCACAGCGGGGCTGATACCAGCCAGGGATGCACAGGAGTCCCGGGGCAGAAATCAAGACTCTGGTTCTCTCAATTGAGATGAAATAGGTGGGGAGAGAAGGTCAAAGTCCAAGTGATGTTGTAAAGGCTTTCCTAGGAGCGCACAGAGCTGCAGCTATCTTGCATCGCAGGGATTTTTTTGCAATGCCGGTGACATCAAACCTCTGTGTCGACAGGGCCAAATTTAAAAGGTGCTGCGGGCCTTCACAATATTGCTGTGGGTGCCTTGCTAGCTTTTCAGTAGCTTTATGGGATAAAGAAACATCTCTGTGCAGCAGTCCATCTGGGTGCAAGAGTGCATGGTGTGTCTGGAGGTAGGAAGAGGCTTTTATGAAAGGTCCGTCTGCCTTAGCTCATCTGCACAAGCCTTGTGAAATGTGTCGTTCAGCTTAAGTACAACTCCTCTCTACTTCCTGCCTTTAAAATCCAAGCCATGACATCAGTGAAAAAAAAAAAAACAACAACAACTTGGTTTTATTTTTTCTTTTGGTTACTGTTCCAACTATAGTTCTTGTACACAGCACACCCTGACTCTCGAAAGGTCAGTTGAGTTGCCCTAAATGAGAAGCTGTGTATTTTTTTTCCGAGTAACATATGAAAAGATCTTATAATGCAGGCACGTTTCTAAATAGTTTCTGAATGTTATTAGTAAAAGTACCTTTCTTTGCTAAATTTGTACACATTCTTATACCAAATAATATTTCTGAATGTTGTTACTGTCTTTGGTGTAGGGCTTGTTAAAGAACAAGCTACTAGATTTCTCACAGGCGTTAATAGGTGCTTGGTGGAGCATTCTTACCTTAAATGGGTTCAAACCACTAATAAGCTCCATTAGACAAATGCAGAATTAAAAAAAAAAAAAAGAAGTTTTAACTGGGCAGCATTAAGTCAGGAAATGCAGAGGCTGAGGCTCCAACAGCAATATTAACTTGGCTGCAATACACATCCTGTAAGCACTTTTATGGCATACATCTCATAATGTAAACAGGAATAAGCACATAGGTTAATGTATGCAGAGAGGGAGTAAAAAAGAATATTTTTCTGAATTTGTCCCCCCTGTGCACGTGACAGCTGGCTCTGAGGTCGGGCCGGGGGAAGCCTGGTGCTGCCTTACGCCGTGCGGGGCAGCACATCCAGCACCGACGGACCCCATCACTGATGGAGTGAAAATAACAGCCGCGAGTGACTAATCCAGGCTTTGTTTCTGTCGAAACAATACCATTGTAATGAGCTGCATTTCGCTCCTTAAGGTCTGTGGGTTGTACTACGTATGATCCCCTGTTTTTGTTACTCCCAAGCGGCGTGCCTGGCCCTGCCGGGGTTGCGATGACGTGCAGTGGCTTCGCTTTGGTGAGTCTCAGGTTTCCACTCCTATTACCCACACGTTACAGTAACAGCTCTCCTGCCTAATTTTAACTAGATCATGTACAAAAGCGATTACGTGAGTATTGCATTTTACTACAGACCTGCAATGGACGAAGCAGCATTGCTCTTTATTTTATGTTGTCTTAATTAAAAATGGTGATATTAATATATGTCACTAAACTGATAAGCGTGCTGATAGCCTGAAGGTCGAATGTCTAATCTGACTTTCGCCATGTCACAAGACATCGTATCTCATGCAGTCACCACCGTACTGAGCCGGAGATTTGCATGCGATGTGGTGTCATCTAGGGCAGAGTCTGTGGTCCTTCAGCAGCAGCTTCCAGCAATGACAAAGGTGGTTCGGGCGAATAAAATTAATTTGTACTTAGTCTTCAGGATAAAATAATTATCCTTTTCTGTTTGAAAAGGGCTCCTAATCTAGTATCCATGCACTGACACTGCTGCCTTACCTTGGCATTGTAAAGTTTTGCGAGGGAGGTGGGAGCAGCTCTAATTCCGCAATCTAATACTTCTCCTGTTATACCTGGCTAATTGCAATGGCTCCTCTTTGGTGCAGTCTCCCAGAGACACTGCTAAAGCATTGCGGTAAGCCTTGCCAATTGTGCTTTAATTTCATTACTGTTTGATTTGGCCAGCATTTTATTAACTTTCCCTGTAGTGTTAGACAGTTTGCGAAGGGGATTAGTACCTGGGTGGGTTACAGCATTTACTGTGTGCGCTTAATCTAAATTCTTCTTGAAATGGAATTGTATTAAACTGATTTGGCAAAACTTTGAAATTACAGTAAGGCTGGTTTTGATAATTGATTTATTTTTTTTTCCCCGAGTAACTGTGCTTATTAAAATTATCACGATTCACACAGTCAGAATGGTTCAAATCAAACAGAGCATCTGAATCCTGCTGGGTTTTGGTTTTGGCCATTTTTGCTTCATGAGAAGTGAAGGTAGGCACCGCTTCGGAGTCCCACTAAGGTGAACATCTAGCTGTCCTCTGGCAGGTCTCAGAAACGGAGCAGTACCTGTCAGGATTTGTGCCGGGGGAGTTGCTGGAAAGAACAGCATTGAAAAATGAGAAAAGCGTAGAAAATCGTCTCTAACTACATTAAAGACTTGTGAAACTTCCTCCATTCTGCAAAAAAACCCTGTAATTTTACAGAGTGGAGCCCTCCTCCCTGTCTCAGGCTGGGGAAAAAGACCTATTCAATGTTACATTTTAATCATACACAACACAAAGACTTTTGCTGTGCTGTTTAAAATCCAGCCTTCTCTCAGCCTGTGTTCTGCCGGGATGTTTTCATCCAAAACGGACTGCTGAGGCTGACAGAGCAGTCTGAAAAGGCAGCTCTAACCTTCCTTCCTGACACTTCAATAGTGACATCCACTGTGGGAAACTAGGGCATAAATGCATTAACACTTGTCAGAGGGAAGAAAATCCTTTCCGTGATGGGGACCAGAAGAGAGTGATTCTTAGATTCATGATACAAATTTGTTCATTATTTATTTCAATCAAAGTCTGTAGGTGCTGTTGTAATGAAAAATTAAAACACACTTTACAGAATACATGCGAGCTGACACGGCACCAACCCCAAAGCCTCCCTGACCTACAAAACGGAGGAGAGCTTTGATGCTCGCTTCGCTCTTTGCAAAGTCTCAGGCAAACAGGCTTTGCCCAGAAGTTTGACAGAGGTAGGACCTTTTAAAACAGATGCTGAACCCACTCTGTTTGCTGTTGCCTTCCAGGGAAAACATCCTGCCCTTGCCTCCTGGGTGTTACACATCTGCACAAGAGCAGCCCAGCTGCTTGGGCTTCTGTAAGTAATTTGGAGTTCGCTAGACATCATTGTACCAGTGCCACCATCCCATTGCAAGTAGTCTGTAAGTTCAGCAATGTTCTCGTCTTCTCAGACTCCAAGGCAGGCAGGTAAAATACAGCCTGTGCCCCACAGGGAGCAGGGTTTCTCCACGCCTCCAGCTGTGTGCAAATATAACAGCTGTATCAATCAGTAATCATGATCTGACCGCAGGAAGGTGTTAACGCACTCCGGCTTCTCTTTCTGCTCCCAGAGCAAAAGAGATTGTCCAGTAGCACTGGGTAATTCTAGCTTTAATAGCAAGCTATATATTTTACTGGTTGTGGTGGTCTTGAGGTGACCAAGAAGTGATCTGTTGGGATATTTACGTATTACTCAAAATGATAAAAGATCAAAAAGAGACTTCAAAACAGTATGGGTTTTGAGAGGGCTTCTGTCCAAAGCCTGTACCAAAACACAAACCTCAAAGCCTTTGCTTATTTAACGCACGCCTGACACTCTGATGCAAAGGGTGCAGCCCCAGCAGCTCCTCCATGTCCCCTGCGCTGGTGGAGAAGGGTGGAGGGGACCCGCGGCAGCCACCGTGGCTTATTGTAGTGCCCGGCTGTTGGCCCATCAGCTTTAATCGAGGCTGGCAGGAGCTCTGATGGCAACTGACCCTGTATTAAAGACTGAAGTCCCTGTCTCATCTGAACTCATCAATGATGTCAGATGACAAGTGGGACAGGTATTAAACATTAAACATTAACCAGGTGTTTGGCTTTAAAATGTTAATCCTTATGCTTTTACCTGTTTTACCCAGTGTTACTGGGTTTGAAGCACTTGAGACTTTTGTGAGTGATGACTACCTATCTTATGGTGATCTGATATCCCACATTTCCAGCTTTTGATCTCTCCTCGCAGGTATTCTTAGGAACATGCTCGCCATATATATCTGGGAATACAAACATGTGGGTGTTCTGACTTCAGGCGAGCTTCCAGTTTGCCTTCCAGGATCCCAGCAGCATGGATTATATTACCCTTCTTCAATCATCTTCCCCACCCTTTACTCTTCTAGTCTTTGCAGCAGGAAAGGAAAGTATCTCATCCATACCACTGAGCAACCTTCCTCCAAATGGGTTGTATTTGGGTTCTCCACTTCTTGGGGTGAGGAGGTGAGGAGGGAAATGGCTTCATTGGTGTGGTGGGGCTCGGGCTGTGGGATGAGATGTGGCACGTCCTATTCCAGCAGCAATTCATCTCCCCTCTTGTACAGAGTAACAGCCATCCTCCTCTTTCTCCTCTGAATAAAACTACAAGCATTTCTATATGGGAAATCTGTCCTGTAGCTCAGCTGGAAATAAATAAATGCAACAAACAAATGGGTGGCATCGCTCCAAAATGTACAGTTATGCCAGCTGGTGTGCTGTCGCTGCTGTCAGGTGCGGGGCTGTGGGAAGCTGGGTGTGATGGGCTTGTCTTGGCCCGCAGCCTTGCCTTTCAGTCCACGTCCACATGCTCATCAAAGGATTTAAGCCTCTCTACAGTCAGTAGTCTTAAGTGCGGTGAATCACAGCTCCTGGATAGCTAGGATGGAAGGGACCTGCTGGGTCACCTAGCCCTCTGCTTTGCTTTCAGAAGGATCCTTCCTAATTAAAGCACAACGTGGTGATTGCAAGATGTCTTGTTTCGGTTTAATAAATTGCCATCCTCCCTGTGAGAAGTGAAAAAGCGTTTACTAATGCAGCTGTAAATGTCTCAGCTGTGGGGTAGTTATTTACTGCACTATTCTAATGCAAATGTTTGTGGTTATGTTTGCATTGATCATACAGACAGTGCACACAAATTTTATTTCTTGGTGTGTTTTTCTCCTTCCTGCTGTATCTGTTCCACTGTACGCTACGTAATAGAAACTGCTTGATGTGTAATTGCCTGTCACTCAAGTGCCATTTTACAATATAGAGACATATCAATTAAAATACTCTTCCTCCTCCAATTAATTTTGATTCTTGGGGGTGAGATATTAGTGTACGTCTGGAGAACATTCCCTTAAATCACTTGGTACTCTATACATTTATTTATTTTAAAATGTATTCTAAGTGAAAGGTAATGGCCCGTAGTTACAACTGAAGAAAAGAGCATTCATTGTCAGAGCCGTATGGCTGGCCGACCGCGGTGCTTCTGGCATGGATGCGGCTGAAGCGCTTCAGCCTGATGGATGTGAAATCACTGGTTGTACACTGCCAAAGAGGCGACAACTGCCCTCCTGTAATGTGCGTCTTGGGGCGTGAGGTAGGGAACCGTTTAGATATCACTGTTGCAATTTTCCCAGATGAACTATTTCTGGAAGTTTATTTGTTAGTCCTAAACCCTGTATGTCCTACGTGGTTCTTTCATAGATGCATCAAAAATGGTAGCTCAGCTAGATTCTATTTCTTAGAATCACAGAATTGTCTAGGTTGGAAGGGACCTTTAAGATCAAACAGCTGGTTTCATTTTGGTCTGTAATTGCCTGGAGTTTGCCTGGCTGCACGGACCACTGGTACGTTGGTACGTCAACTCCATTGTGAGAGCTGTGAGTGTCAACACTTGTGTAGGTTGTGTTAAGTGTCAACATCCCTTATTTGTGGGAAAAAAATGATCCATTGGGGCCCGTTTCTGCTCAAGCCAGAGCAAACCTGGAACAAAAACCCATGGCTTTTACAGTCATCTTTTTGTTTCGGCTCCCACTTGTATTTATTTTATGAAGCTGCTGGCACTGCAGGGACAGTTCGCTCTTCCTCTGCCGCAGACGGAAACTTTCTGTGTGCTGGGGGGTGCAGCTGCAACCTGTATGTGGCAGTTTATATTGAGGGGCAAACTGCAATTCCAGTTGAAATGAGCACTGGTTTTTCTTAAATAAGAGCTTGTTTAAATGGAATCAGGTTCAAAACCAACTAAGAGTCTTTATGGAAGTGCTTCCAGTTTATACATAGCCTGGCAGGGATGTGCAGAAGCTTGCCAGCTTTTGGAAGAAGTGACCCTTCACAACGGCGTCCCTGTCTCCTTCCTGAAGCTGCCCAGGAAACAGAAGATTCTCAGTTCCCCTTAAATCTGGCCAAATTTTGAAGTGAGGGTGAGAAAAGTAGCTGCTGTTGGTACAAAGTGAAAGTAGATTTTTCCAAGACCTGTTTGTTTCTATGAAGAATGTGTAGGGATAGTCTGATCTGGTGTGTCAGGAAAAGCTTATAAAAGAATTCAGGACAATAAGCAGCTGCTTCTTCTGGCTGCTGACATGATTTCTTCTGGCTACCTGGTGGGTCAGGTGTAAGCTGCTGCTTAGTCCTGGCTGCTGTCTGAAGTGATGTCATAGAATCATAGAATCATAGAATGGTTTGGGTTGGAAGGGACCTTAAAGCCCATCTCGTTCCACCCCCCTGCCCTGGGCAGGGACACCTCCCACTGGACCAGGCTGCTCAAAGCCCCATCCAGCCTGGCCTTGAACACCTCCAGGGATGGGGCATCCACAGCTTCCCTGGGCAACCTGTTCCAGTGCCTCACCGTCCTCACAGTAAAGAATTTCTTCCTAGAAATAAGGAATGTCCTATGGACTTTTGTGTCCATGGGTGATGGGCGCAAGCCTGGAAGAACAAACCCTCTCCCTGTGCTAGCAGTCTTCTTGCTATCTAGCGCTGTGCATTGCAGAAGCCCAAATTGCTATCCAAAATATGAACTTAAAGGTGTTCTCAGGAGCTCTACCTGACTCTTAGTTTTCCTGATGACTTTGGTATTTGTAATTGACCCCCCTGGCCCTTACTCTCCTGTTGCTATGAATAAAAGCAAAACAGGCAGGAGAGACCGATTACGTGCTTGAGAAACAATGAAAGGTTATGGTATTGGAAATGCTGCCAAAACATGAAAAGGAAAGGGAAAGGATGAATCTGGGGAAAAAAAATAATACATTTTTCCGTTTCTTACATTCTGTGTATCAGTGATGGATGGAAAATTATTTCAGACAAAGCTGTGAATTTTGTTCGTCCTTATAAAAACACTGTGATTTTTTTTAAAACCTTCCCTTAGAGTATTATGGCCAGCTTCATTTCACAGCTAGATATATTCAACTCAGTTAAATGCAATGGATGAAATCTACACAAAACAACTGCTTAACATTATAAGCAGCTTGCATAAACATGAATTATTAAGGTCACAAAAGCTCCTAGAAACCATCAGAAATGAGTGCACAGTTGCATTTCTTTTTTCAAAACATGCATTAATTAATAAGGGGCTTAGTGCCCAGTCTGTTTCTCCCCCCCTGCCTCCATCAGATTTTGCTTTCATCAAGTGTAGGGGGAAAGTGTCACTTCTGTCTCTCCCTCCCCCCTTTTCTTTGGCCTGAAGCACCGAAAGGTGCCAGACGTCAGCCTGCACAACTCCATCATTCACAGCTGTGATATCCTAAAACGCACAGGCGGGTTGTGTTGGGGGTGTCACGACAACAATGCACCCTCCAAACCGGCCATGGGTTTCATTTCATGCCTGCCTGGACCACCTGCGTGCCTGCTGGGGCAGGAGCAGGAGACTGAAGTCAAGGTGTCAGGAGCCAAAGAGCGGTTACATTCATGTGTTTGGGCAGCACAGAGAGGGCAAAGTGCTCACAGGAGGAGCATGGAAGAGAAGAAGATGATGAGAGGGATATGGTATCAGCTAGAGGTCCCATCCTTCCGCTGGAAGTGCCACACACCCCAATTTTTGTAGGTGTGGACATCATGTCTCCTGTCAGTCCCTTCCCCTTGATGTGGGCAGAGGCAGCACATGGTGGCCACGGTGCCCCTGGGCATCGGAGCTCTGAGAGCGTTAGGAGGGAGTTCCTCTCCAGCCCTTTCTGGCACAGGAAAGAATAACAGGAGCTTGTCTGGGAAATGGGATGTGTGGGCTGCTGTGATTGAGGGGCTGAGTCCTGCTTGTACGCAGAGTAAAGTCAGAGTGTGTAAATGTATGTCAAGGTCAACACTGGGAGCTGTTTGCAGCAATGAGTTGAAGAAAAAATAGGACTAGAGAGATGTTAATTTTTTAAATTTATTATTTCAGTCGTGGTGCTGGATGGAGTGGAAGCAAGTCAGACTAACTGTGAGGAGGAAAGAGGCTGCAGTGACCGAGGTGGGAGACGAGGACAAGACTCGTGCTGGTGGTGTGGGTGGTGGGGGAAGGCTGAATCTCAGAGAGCTTATGCAGGAAGAAGCAGCTCAGATGAGAGAGCTTATTCATGGGAGCCTACGCTTGGGAGAGAGGATGTCTTCAGAGAAGGTCCTAAAATGTCAAAATCACAGAATCACAGAATGGTTCGGGTTGGAATGGACCTTAAAGATCATCTAGTTCCAACCCCCCCGCCATGGGCAGGGACACCTCCCACTAGACCAGGCTGCTCAAAGCCCCATCCAGCCTGGCCTTGAACACCTCCAGGGATGGGGCATCCACAGCTTCCCTGGGCAACCTGTTCCAGAGTCTCACCACCCTCACAGTAAAGAATTTCTTCCTGATATCCAATCTAAATCACCCCTCTTTCAGTTTGAAGCCATTACTCTGTGTCCTGTCATTACACTCCCTGATATAGAGTCCCTCCCCATCTCTCCTGTAGACCCCCTTCAGGTACTAGAAGGCTGTTATAAGGTCTCCTCGGAGCCTTCTCTTCTCCAGGCTGAACAACCCCAACTCTCTCAGCCTGTCCTCATAGCAGGGCAGGGCAGGTGCTCCAGCCCTCTGATCATCTTCATGGCCCTCCTCTGGACCCTCTCCAACAGGTTCATGTCCTTCTTGTGCTGAGGGCTCCAGAGCTGGATGCAGTGCTCCAGGTGGGGTCTCACCAGCGCGGAGCAGAGGGGCAGAATCACCTCCCTCGCCCTGCTGGCCGCGCTGCTTTTGATGCAGTCCAGGATGCGATTGGCTTTCTGGGCTGTGAGTGCACATTGCTGGGTCATGTTGAGCTTCTCACCACCAACACCCCCAAGTCCTTCTCCTCAGGGCTGCTCTCAAGCCATTCTCTGCCCAACCTATATTTATGCCTGGGATTGCCATGACCCAGGTGCAGGACCTTGCACTTGGCCTGATTGAACTTCATGAGGTTCGCACAGGCCCACCTCTCCAGCCTGTCAAGGTCCCTCTGGATGGTATCCCTTCCCTCCAGTGTGTTGACTGTGCCATGCAGCTTGGTGTTGTTGGCAAAAATATTAAGAGGCAGGAAGCAAACTTGTATATATAGGAGTTGCATCCTGGGATCCTGGAGAGAGCAAGTGGCTTCAGATTTTCTTGCCGGATTTGTACTGCAAGTCAGGCCTCTGAGAGAGACACCTCTCTGTGTTTGTCATGAGTCAGCGCAGAGAAGATGGGGACGAAGGTCGACGGTTGGTATCTCTCCTGTCTGGGGTTGTGGCTCCTGCAGAAGAAGCTCAGATATCCAGGGTCAGGCTTACTGAGCTCCAGAAAGACAAAATCGGTATTTTGTGGCCTTGCTGGGTTTTAGTGATTCCACTGTTGGTTTGTGTCCTAACGAGAAATAATGCAAATGTCAAGACATCAAATGTGGTCTTTTAAAAATCTTCCTAGGTACTGCACCTGCTCTTCATCTGTGAGGAATTTAATCTCTGCAGCTGCTAGAGAAACAGTTCAAGGAGAGACAAATGTTAAAGCCATTATTCAAATGGTTCTGGTCTGAGGCTGGTACCTACTTTTAAGTTATCGAACAGCGAAGAGGTTCTTTGGGATGAGTTTGGAGTGAGGAGCCGCCTCCACCATGCTGTGAGAGAGGACACACAGGCCACAGTGCAATTGGTTGCCCTGCAGGATAACATTTGTGGGGCAGCCTTGTTAAACAGCAAGAAAAGTGTTTGTCCTGTGCTCCATTCCAGCACCTTTTCTGAAAATAACTAGTCAGGGGCTGCTTTTGATATATAATAAAAAACTCTAAGCAACAAAGGGGCTTTAAAACAAGCAAAGACTTGACGTATTTGTTAATATGCAGGGTAGCAGTGCATTAATTTTAAGGCATGCTTTTTAGGTTGTTTTTTTTTTAAACAAAATGAGGACACTAATTAAAATTAATCCATTTATAAATGTTTCCGCATCCAATCTTAAAGCATAAATAAAACATGCGCCTTGTCTGTCTCTTTTCTCATCTTGAGACAATACAGACCATGTAACCTTTAACTCTTTAAGGTAATGAGCAGAGTAAGCTGTCTTAAATGATTTACTGAAAGATACAAAAATTGGTGGCACAGTGGAGATGGCTTTTAAAGAGTGGGGAAGATGGCAGCAGGAATGTTGGGAGTGCCTCAAAATGGATTTTAATGTCTGCCTGTGGGAGCAAAACTTAAGTGAATTTATCCCTGTGTATTTTATAATGTGCATTATCACTCTGAGAAATGCAAATTGAGGAAGGCAGCCAACAGACAGCTCGTTTTCGTGAGAGGAGTGGGAATGAAGGGCAGGGAGGCAGCCGGGGCGAGAAACCACTCGGGTTTGCCCTCCCAAACCCAGGAAAGATTTGCACTGGCGGGGCTGGGAAAGAAGCGAGGTCGCCGAGTGCATCAGATAGACCACCACAAAGACGCCGTATTTGATTAATTTCTGTGATCCAAAAAATAAAAAAAAAAAAAAAGAAAAGGAAAAAAAAAAGAAGGCCTTATGGCAAAGGAACTCTTTGAAGTTTTAGTTCTGTGGCTCTTGAGACTGCAGCATTGTCAATGCAGAAGATACTATTCTGCGCCTTGTTTAAAAAGGAAGCTAAACATGACCTTGGGTCTGCGATTGTTGGTACCTCCTCAATGTATGTTAATTAGTAAAGGCCGTGAGAAAAGTAGTACAGCTGCTGAGGGAACTATATATTCTAATTTTTTAATGTGTTCCAGATATTATCAATTGTGCCTACAGATCTTTTGTGACGTTGTGGCTGTGTGGATGTTGCCAGTGTGTGTGCAGCCATGCACCACGTTAGGGCACTTGCACATAAGAGTGGTGGCAAAACTGTTCAGAAAACCTCCCAGAACCCCCAAACAACAAAAAACCCAAACCCTATAGATGATATTTTAAACTGTAACGTAAGCTGCGTGTCTCTGCTCTGTCTCAGGCCACGCAGAAGGGAAGAGAGAGCACGGGGCAGGTCTGTTGTGTGTGAGGATGCTCCCCTCTCCTTTCAGATGCAGATCTTTTAATAAGAAACGTATGCATCTCTGCTTCTTGTCACTCCTATCCCTGGGATGTTTCGCATCCCCGGCTATCTTCTATCGGTTTCCTGCTCTTTGGTCTTGATGCCTGTTCTTTTAAACCTTCCAGCCTGAAATCTGCGCAGCTCTCACCCCACCCTGGCTCACAGCCCCCTTTGCCAGCACTAAAGCTCAGCAGCTGCAGACAAAGTGAAGGTAGGAGGAGAAAAACTGCAAATCCCCGTAGCAAAATGTGCAAACCAAAGTTGTCCTGGTTTGGGAAGGAGCAGCTTGCTATGGCTCTCCTACAGACGCAAGTGGGCAAGGAGTTTCTGTTTGGTGAATTAGCAGATTGAGACTTTAGATAGAGACTTGTTTCCAGCAGTGTTTGCACTCTAAATATTTATCCATGGTGAGTAGGCACATTGTTTCACCTTTCCCAGAGAAGTCATGCCCAGGTAGGAGATTTGAGCCCTCTTTCGCCCCAAGGCTAATGGGATTTAGCTTCATGATAGCAAGTGTGCGTCTGTTAAACCAAGTGGCTGGGACGTAGTGTTTTCAGCTGTGCTTCTGGTAATCAGTCTCCTTTTGGGAAGGCATAAAGAGACATACGTCACAATTGCAGGAGTTAAGGCTTCATTGGGTGTTTGCTGAGGGTCTTCCTTCGCCCTGGGTGCAGCCATGGGAGGACACGGCTACCTCGTGGCAGAAAGTAACTTCTGCATGGGGCCAGGACGGAGTTTTTGTCCCATGTGCCCTGTTTTCTGTTTTAAAGTGCTGTGCAAAATGACTTCTTTGCTTCCAACCACACAGTCGAAACTGCTAACCACCCACCGTACAGCTGCTAATGCACAGATTATCTCCACAGCCAACAGCTTTAAGTAATCAAACAGAGATAATTTTACCTCTGTGACCCAACAAATAAACACCAGAATCAGGAAAAATCCTCTTGCCCACACAGTCCTACCCCGGTTTTCAAGGACATGGTGAAGGGTTTCATCAAAACCAGCGGCAGTGATAAGGTCATCAGGTTTGTCCCATCTTGGGTCGATGGCGAGATACGGCCATGGGGTGGTGTGGGGTGCTGTCAGGAGGTCACGATGCTCTGCGACCTGATGGGACCATCTTTTGCTGCTGCTGCAGAAGACATTGTGTAGTGTGTGCACTGAAAGTTGTGTATGCAGTCCTGCGCTTACAGGAAAAACTGTGGCTTGGAATGGCTTTCATTAATGACTTCAGCCTTTAACTTTCTGTTCTTCTGAAGAGCAGACATTTCTCACAGCTATCAGGGGTTTAGTATCATTAAGAAAATACAACTGTTACATATCTTAACATTGCAACTGTGGCTTCTTTCACACTGACTGATCTCCATCAACGCTGAGAAAGAAAAATATTCTGGCCCAAAAGTCAGAGCAGAAAACATGCCTCTTTGTGCTTTCAAAGTCTGTTTCTTTTTGCTTTTATTTCCCAGGTCAGACGATCCTGGCTTTTTTAATTCGAAATGAAGTCTCAGCTTTTTTGTGTTAGTAAAATCTGGCTGCTCGGAGCTTCTTTCATTTTCCGTGCCCTTTTCCCCTTTGTTCTAGGAAACTCATTTCCTTATTCCTGCTATTAAGGATATTTAGCATGTTGTCATTGGGAAGCAGCACTCATTTCTTCATGGAAAGAAGCTGCTTAATGTTTCATGCATTACAGTGAATAATTAAATAAAGAAAAATATCTAAGCCCACAAAACTAGCTGGCGGCTGAAAGGAAGAAAGCATTTGCAGTCTGCTGGGGAAAAGTGACACTCCTGGCCTGGTGTCTTAAACCACAAGGGTAAGGTTTAAAAATGAATACGTCTGGCGTGACACTCAAAAAAAAAATCTGGATTTTTCAACTTTCCATGCATTTATAGCATTAATCTTTAATTGTCGTATTCTTGAGCTACTGGCTGCAAGAACAGAGCTGAAATTGATGGGGCTAAGGAAAACCAGGCTGGCAAGTGGAATGAAGTGTCTGCAGGGACCATGACCTTGTGAACTGCCAGGGATGGAAAGGCTGTCAGCACTCAGGCAGGGAGGGAGCTTGGCAGCCCGATAGCGTATGGCACGAACGGTCTTCATGTAGGATGTCTAAATAAGGGGTTTTGTTGGCCTTTATAGTTCTTTTCACCCTTTCCAGGCTCCTACAGTCATTGCCTCTTTTCCCTTGATTTTATAACAAGTCTTAAACCACAACTGTTAGGCTCAGCGGAGATGGGACAGAAAACTGTGGAGATGAGATGAAAAACTGGGAGGATGGGACTTCTGCGTGGGGAGTTGGGAGAGCGGTGACTGCTCCCAAAATGATCTAAATGGACCATGGAATTTTTTCTTTTCAAATAAAACCAGAACTGAGCTGTAATTTTGCAGTGACCTTTGCTATTTTGCAAAATGAGATCAGACACCTGCCATCCTCGTGGCAGAGGGAGCGTCGTTCTAACAGTAGTTCACGGCCCAGTTACAAATGTGTGTTGCGTGTTTGGGTTCCCCCCTCCCCGCATCTAGTTTTTCTCTTTGCTGCACATACCATCTCAAACCGATAACATGCTTTAGCAGAATTTGTGGAGACGAGAGAGAGATGGAAGGTTGTGCAGAGCAATAGCTCCCTGTGCCGTTGCGCACCCCCTTGAATGTGGTTAGCGTTAGTCCCATCAGCTGGGGTAGGAGCCTTTGCTTTCTCCTTTTTCCACCCCTGTGCGCTGCAATGTGTAGGCTGGATCACATAATTTGTGCCTGCATCTTTCCGCTGCCTTTTGCATTTTCCTCTCTGCGTGTGATCCACAGCTCCAGCTGCGGCGGGGACATGGTGAGCAGGACTGCAGTGATGCCCTGTACCACCCCCGGAACTACTGATGCAGATCTGGTGGGCCTGATAGACACCAGAGTGACTGCTGTAATAACCGGAGGATATCTAGCAGCCCTACCGCTTCCATGTGCTTCGCTGCTCTGCCAGTGCAGCTCCGTCCTGACCTCTGCTCAGAGTGAGAGGCTGGGTCCAATTCGACTTGTAGCCAAGCGGGGTGAGATTAGGGAGCTGTTGCGGCATCCCAGAGAGTATCTGAAATGAGGAGAAAGGGGACTCTTTGGTTCCAAGAAGACTGTCACAAATTCTTGTTGAGGGTTGGGCTGCATCAACGCTGTTAACCCTTCTACTGGTTCATCTGTGTGCTGCTGGAGTAGTGGCCATTTAGATCATGTCCGGCAGCTCTTCCCAAAATTGACAGAATCTGCACCGAATGGCTTATGCTTGACAAAACAGATACAGAAAAGATGAGAAATGGTTTGAGAGGAAATGTGGATTTTAATTACTACCTCTTGCACTCATCTGTGGTAGCTCACAGATTGTGGTCGGCTGTACGGCAGAAAGGATAGTGGCATTTTAAATGTGCTGCTTATACTGCTGGCTTAGACTTTTCTTGTAGAATCATGGAATTGCCTAGGTTGGAACGAACCTTTCAGATCATCTAGTCCAACCATCAACCTAACTCTGACAAAAACTATCACTAAACCATATCACTAAGCACTACATCTCCTGGTCTGTCAAATACCTCCAGGGATGGTGCCTCAACCACTTCCCTGAGCAGCCTGTTCCAATGCTTAATAACCCTTTCAGTGTAAAAATTTTTCCTAATATCCAGTGTAAACCTCCCCTGTTTCCTTTTGTCCTATCACTTGTTCCTTGGGAGAAGAGACCGACCCCCACCTCGCTACACCCTCCTTTCAGGCAGTTGTAGAGAGCGATAAGGTCTCCCCTCAGCCTCCTTTTCTCCAGGCTGAACACCCCCAGCTCCCTCAGCTGCTCCTCATAAAACTTGTGCTCCAGAGCCCTCACCTGCTTCATTGCCCTTTCAGCAAGGTACATAACCACACATATAGTTTGAATCCCATGAATACTCCTACCAAAATTAGTGACACTCTTCCTGCAGTTCGCTGAAGATGTGTGATTGCAGCGTGACCCAATTCTTGTTGAAATAGGTACAAGAATTACCCACTGTTCCGATAAGACCTGATCAGGTCCTAAATGCTGTCTGTGTGGTGCACCGCGAGAGGAGCTCTCCTGGCCACCACACGCTCTGCACTTTATCTTCTCATGTGTTACCCCTGCCTCAACCAATCCTAGTTTTATTTGGGAGAAACTGCGTTTTTGAGTAACAGGTAAGAGGAGTCACTGCGCTCCGGAGCTCTGGTGTCAGTAAGAGGGCAATGGCAGCCAGACCTGGAAATCCAATAACCCTGGTACCGCCGACTTGAGGATTACACCCTTCTCATTGCAACATGAGCCCCGACTGCCAAATTGCCTGTGAAAAGCTTTAAAGAACTGGGAATAAAACCATGCGTGCATCTCTTTTCTTTGCAGCAACTTTTTAGCTGGAGGCTCTTAAATCTCTGCGGCAGTGAATGGAGAGTCCCCGCAAGAGACCTGGCAGCGCTTAGCCCTGCTCCGGGGTCCTGTTCTTGGGGTTTTGTTTGTTTGTCGTCTGGATTAAAGGGATTAAAGACTTAACCTTTGTACAGCCTTTCAAATAATAACATGTCTGCGCTCATACTGCGTGTCAGGGAAACATTTTTTTCACCCCTTCCTGATTTTTATGATATAAGCAAAGATCTGAGAGTGAACTGGCTTACTTAAAGTCACGGCCTGTGCTTTAAACCCCTGTAAATTTAGCACCATGCCCCCGTTCTTCCCCACCCGGTGGTGTTGCTGGGACCAGGGCAGGGTACCCACTTCTGCCACCTGTGCCGGGTGCTGGCGGGGAGGCTGCAGTCCAAGCTGACACCTCCTTGCCCAGCCGCCGCACCTCTGGGTTGTGTTTTTCATAATCAGAAATAAAATTCCTGCTGCCAGGTGGGATCCTGCTGCATGTCAGCCTGTCACATGCCAGCCGGCTGTGGCAGTTCTTCACCTCCCCCTCTGGAGCGGCTTTTTTTTTAAATAGGTTTCAGAGATTTGCAGTTTGCAGCGTAGCCCTTTTTAAGTGAGTGGCAGTGGCTTTTTTTTCCCCTTTTCTTTTGGGATTATTCCAACAGTGACTGAAGTTTTCTAAAGCATCCAAGTGATTTAACGAATTTATTGTCATCTACAAAAAAAAAAAAAAGACTAAAGTCATGTTGGCTTTAAGAGCTGTCTTTAGCTTGAACGTTTTATCTCATCCCTGTGCGTATTCTCCATGTGATTAAGGGAAGACCCGAGGCCACCTGCAGGTATGCCATCTGCAAGGATGACCAGGACTTGCTTTCCTCAGCACGGCGCATGGTCCGGGGGTGCCCAGGAGACAGCCAGGTGGGCAGAGGGGTGCAGGTGGCCCTGGTGTGAAGACCTCCTCCTTGGAGCTGCTTCCCTAGAAATAGCACCAAGCCAAGAGACACTGCCTGTGCGGGACGGGATTTCTTGGGGTTGGGATCTCTTGGGGTTGAAGTGGAGGAAAAGTTCCTCTCTGGCAGCTCGCTCCCTGGCAATGAAGATGACGCCCCGTTTGCCAGGCTGGAGATGGGGCGGTCCATGCTGTCCACCAAGGGATGCACGGTTCTGTGAGCGCTGCTTTCAGGCAGCTGGCAGTGCCATGGGATTTCAGTAGATGCAACTGTCAGCATCAGGCTCTGCAAAGAGGTGGTAAAAAAAAAAAAAAAAAAAAAAAATCCTTTTGACTCTTTCTGTTCACAACTGACTAGATGTAACAAAGATAATATGACTTTATTATCTGGATTAGATAACAGCTTTACCATCTGGACTGTCATCACGTTTGGTAACTGTTACCCCCTCCATCAAACTACGGTTCTTTTCTAGATAGAACAGCCAATGCAAATAGTAATTTAAAAACTACAATACATAGAAAACCCATGGATCTACAAATCTATAACCAAGGGGCTGTAGGATCCAGCCATGCTCAGGACCTGAGCGACAACTGCTTTCCCTCCAAAGATAGCACACGCAGTGTCAGCCTCTAATGAAGGTGGTTACCATCAAGGACTTTCCTCTAGGGAAACAGATTTTTAAAGAACGGACTGAATATTGCCTAAAAATGTACTTTAAAGAGAATCCTTAATCAAAGTGTTGTAACAACAGGAGTATTTACTGTTCTGCTCGACCCTGGAACTGATAAGTCACAGATAGTTAACCATTCTCTGCCTTTTAGAGAGGATTTTATCTTGGAAGAAATTTGCCCTACCCTTCCTAAATTTAGAAGACACCACTGCCCTTGTGTCTCCTGCACACCAAGGGGAATACAGACTGAGCTTGAGCAATACATATTAAATTTGCCAACAGTTTCTCCACTGCAATAAATACATCTTGCAACATAACACTGAAATCTGTGGATTGCAAGCGTGTGCCTTCTGGAGTATAATATACTTCACCCACTCCACCAAATGCCCATGAGGAAATTTTAAGTGAAATTAAACCACTATATGTGAGAGTGGACTTGCACAGACAGTTAATTTCGGACACAAGCACCTCATTCTGGCTCTTGACTCTACAGTTTTTGGAAGCAATTCACAGCAAGTGCGTGATAGTCAAACAAGTTGGGTTGAACGTTAGGCTGAGTGGTGGGTAACATAACGAAATAGATGGAAATATGGTTACAAATTTGAAACTTTGTCTTTGGAAACGCTGTGTAGCATTTCTGAGAGCTCCACTTGACCTACAGCTGCTGGATAATGGCAGTAAAAGAGACGTAAAGGCAGTCAAAGTGAATTAATTAAAAAAGTCTAAGTGAATATTAATAGGACCTGCTATATTCAACAATTTACAAGCGTGTCTGGCATTTAGAGATGAACTCTGCTGTTTGTTACATATTACATTAAAGAAGAATCCTGAACCAACATATCAAAATGTCAAACTAACACAGCGTTTTCCTTTGATCTCCTTTTTTGTTGAAATGAATTATTGATAGCCTTTTTCATGGCTGGCAGGAGAGATCTCTGATTTTTATTTGCGTATTAGATCAAATCTCCTATTCCTTCTGTGGGCAGAGCTCTTTACAACAATATCTAGATGTGATACGTGCAATTACAGAGCCAGATTCTTTCTCACAGGGAATGTTCTCCCCACCCATCCCTTGTTGCTGTGATTTCTTAAGCTGATATTTTCATTGGAATTCTTTAGGCAAATATATAGCCCACACTGGAGCCGGTGGTCAGGACAAGGGTGTGATGGTTTTGTGTGGGCCCACAGACCACACTAGTGGATCTCCAGCTCCATAGAGGGATTTGAGCTGGTTTGCCAAAGATGTGCAGAGAAAAACCTGCTCGGCTTCCAGTGATGTGGCTTGGGAAGGTGTTTTGCCAGAGCAAGGTCAGATTTATGCCAGGTTTCAGAAAGCCCAGCTGGGCAGAGAGTGTGCATAGTGCATGGGTTTTTGGCAGCACTGGAGGATACCAAGGTCTCTATTAGCCACCATCACCTGCTCTGGACATCAGCAAAGCCTTGGTCCCTGGAAGAGCTTTCAGCTGCTCCATGTTTCATGGTTTGTGAAACTGCTTTTCAAATGTCACCTCAATTACTGTCCTGGCAGTCGCGTGTTCCTTAAGGGTCCACCTCACCCCTAGAACTTGGCAGCCCCCAAACCTGTTTGCTGCGCTCCACCTGCAAATGCAGAAGTGGTTTTGGTTTGTTTTATTTTAAGGTCAAAAGTCTCCATCAGAGTAACAGAGAAAAAAAAGCTTCCTCCTCATGGTCTCCTGATCATCCTATTTAGCATTTTTAATTGCTTCCAAAAGATGCTGCCTGACTTCGGCAGTTGTTGTTGGGGCTCTTCCTCCGATGTTTGCTCAGGTGCAAGGAAGAAGGGTGCAAGATGTGGCCATCAGGCTCATGAAGGGTTTTAAATTTGGATGGATTAACGTCTCACTCAGTTTTAGTCAGAATAAATTGATTGTGAGGGGGGGTGAGGGTGGCCTTAGGCAGACTGCCATACGGAGGACAGAGGGATGCATTTATCTTCTCATACACTCCCGTCCCATGATATGCTTCTATTACCTGTGTCCTATTACAGATTTGGGGAGCACAGTTCCCTCCCTGTGATTTCGGGAGAGGGGAATGGTGGTCCTTGCCTTTCTTGTGCCTCCATGGAGATGCAGAGCCCGTGAGTGAGCAGCTTCCCCTGCCTTCTGCTGTCTCTGCGCCAGCAGGTCTGACCGCTTTCTTCATGCTGAAATCAGGTTTTCTCTCTCTGTTCCGCTGACCCACTTTAGGCTCTTTGAAGGCACGGCGGAGCTCCCCGGCGGCTGCAGCTCTGCCTTCGGGGGACACGGACAGGCGGTGGAGCTGGAGTGGACGAAAAGGCAGTGGCATCCCAAACCCCACAGGAGGAGGGTGGTTTTGAAGGTGCAGCCCCCCCTTGGTTTGCTCCCCTGTATTTAGTTGCATGTTTTTCTCTCTTAACTGCTGCCTAGGGTGTGGTGTTTTTTTTTTCTTAAAAAAAAAAAGCTTTTTTTTTTTTTTTTATGGGAGATTTTATTTCAAGGCTGCTGGAGCAGTCTGCAGCGGGGTTTCAGACACATGCAGTCACGCTTTGTGCCTTAATAGCACCTGACATAACCTGGTCACAGGCACGAGCGAGGCACGGATCATCCATCCCCCACAGCCGCTCTGTCCCCGCTCCCGTCCCCTGTATGTAGGGCATCCTGTATCCCAGGCAGCATCCCCTGCCTGAATCCCTTCAGGAGCCCTGCGGGAGCCCTCCCCACCTCCCTGCCTTGTCCTGGGGTCTTGGTTTCAGGTTCAGCTGCTGAATTTGGGGCGAGCGCGGCTCTTTCTCCAGTGCGTGGGTGGGGGATGCCAGCTTTGCTCCGACTGCACACGGGGATGATTGCAGCTCTGCGGTAGTAATTACGTGAGCCCGGCCGAGGAGCGATGGCAGGGGAGAGGAGCTGTGCGGTGAGATGACTCAGAGGTGGGATGATGCAAGTCTGGGGCCTCACTTTCTCTTTGCAGGCTGCAGAAACATCCCTCCGAAAAGCTGGCTGGGGAATGACTTACCACATGGCCGCGAGTCTCCATTCTCTCTGCGTAGCACTGACACCACTTCCCACTGCAAAGGTCTTCAGAAAAAGCTTGAGGCCATTTGTTTTCACTGTTTTGGTTGGTATTTGGTGATTTCCCACCTGGCTAGAGTATCTCAGGTGGTGTAGGGGGAGACTAAGGACCTGTCTTCATGACATGCTGGTCACAATGAATTCCCTGTCAGCTGGCCTTCGGGAACTTTTACTGCAAATTGTTTTTATTTCCTTCCATGTTCCTTTAGCCAAGAACAGCAATTTTGTTTTGCATCCAAATTTACTTTAACCTGGATGAATCTTGCTGTGTAGACACACTTTGGGGTGTCAGAGGATCTGCATCTGTGCAAAGGTGGTCTGGTCTGTGGCAGCAAAGCCGCCCTTGGCTGACCCTCCTTTACCCTGCAGCACAGGAGACAGTAGCTTGTGTTTCGTTGCCATACTATGACTTTTGCATGGCTGGAAAATTCAACCATGTGGGCAGGAGGTCACCCACATGGGGTCTCCTTGCAGCTGACCTTCTGATAATGCAAGTAGTCTCAAGCCTTCTGCAAGCTGTGCCTTGGTCTGTCGTCGTGATGCAGAGATGTTCACAGCCCATCCCTCCTTCTCCTAAATGCTTCTTTAGATCCAACCACTCAACCCTATAATGAAAGGCACAGAAAGATGGATTTATGGATTATCTGCCTGCTGGTTGGCAGGTAGAAACCGGCTCGTTCCAACCTGGGGGCATTTCCCATACGTGCGCTTTGCTGTTCAGGCTCAGCGTAAGGACAGTTGTATGCAGGTTTTGCCCTGTAGGAGATGCTGTCACTGTGTATTAAAGCAAAAAGTGCTTCAGTATCTGTTCTACAGATAAGGTGTATTTTTGTTTTTGTAACCTCTCATGTTGCCTGTCCCTTTTCTCCTTGTACATCTTCATGGGGCTACTCTTAGTGCTGAACCTCTTTCCTCCAAATCCCCTTCCTGGCTTCTGCATGTAGCTTTATTATTTACTGAAGCAAACAGGAACTTCTGAAAATGAGTACAAATTGTATTTGGTTAGAGTAAAAGTGGGTGGGTAATGGTTCTAGAAGTTTTCCCACCCTAGTTATTTTGGTCCTGGCTGTCTGAAGCAGAGCTGCTGATGGGGCTGAGCTGTGCCAGGGTGCCCAGCAGCATGTGGTGCTCACACACAGGCTCTGCAGCAGACCCCCGGGTTCATTTTTCTCTTGAGATCGCTCCAGGACTTAAGCTCTGCAATGAAGGCAAGTGCAAAAACCCTTCTCCACGCACATGGTGGCAATATTTTATGTATATTTATAGAAAGGGCTGATATTTTTTCCTGTTGGTATTAAATTATTGGAAAAAGGGTAGAAGAGTTACTGAAATGCAGTTCTTCCTCTCCTCACAAGTTACTGAAATGCAGTTCTTCCTCTCCTCATGAGTTACTAAAATACAGTTCTTCCTCTCCTCTGTGCATTTTTCCTCTGCTGTCTATTAACTCTATGTGATGCTGATGTTGGACGGTCATTTTGGGATTGTCATACTCCTGTGGGTTAGGCACAGAGCCTGGAAACCCCCGTGCACCATCATCTTGATGCGTTTGTGGGATTGTCCGTGGGTTTTGCGTGTTTCTTGGACACCGGTTTGAGAGGTTGTGCTTGCTGTGTGGGGCTGAGGCTGAACACCAGAGGTAAGATGTTACATTGGTTTTGGACTGATCCTGGATTAGCTCCAGCAGAGCCAAGCCCTGAGAACAGGCGCTTTGCAACTGCCTCTGCAGCAGCAAGAGAACAGTAGGAGCAGCTTGGCGTTTGTGCCAGTAATAGAGTGGTTTAACTTTTAGTAATTTCTCCAAGAATTAGCTGTGTATATTTTTTTTTTCCCCCGTGCAATAGCTGCCTAGTTGGAGGCAGAGGCTAGATTTCTTGCAGGGTGTGTTTTTTGTGGTTTTATTAATTTAATCAGTATACAGGTGTCTAGGTTTGTGCTCGTCTGACCAAATACGAATGCGCTCAGAGCTTTTGCCCTTGCATTCAGTATACAAAAACTGGCAGTGCTTTAGGCAGTTCAGGTAGCCTTCAAGTAGATGTCTAGAAAAATCCGAAGAATTGTTCCTTAAAAAATCCAGCTTTTGTCTGGCGGCTAAAATGTGCATTCAGATATATAATAGGGGCAATGGAAGTGAGCTGAGGTTAATCTGGTCTGTAAGTTCCTACAGTGACAAAACATCTAGATAACTTAATACCAGGTTGCCCCAAGATGGCACTCTGTGTGCACATCATGTTAAAGTGATATCCTGGTTGCAAAAGACCGTCTTTACTGTCTAAATGCTGCATACTTCACCTGGGGAGGTGAGGAAGGAGTAAGCCAGAGGTGACAGGCAAGTCTTGCTACACCGCCCTTGATCCGTGGCCAATGAGGGCAGCCAGAGAGTGGTCAGCAGCGACCAGTGGTTGGTGCCCAAAACATGACCTCACCTGTTTTTATCCTTTTTACCTGCTTTTCATATATTGATAAGGTGGTGTAATTCCCAGATACGATATTTTACGCAATTGTTTTGCTATTCCTTTATCTCCTCCCAAAAAGATCAGCCATGCAGGGCATACTCCTCCGACAGGGGAGTCAGTCACACCCTAAGCAAAATCAGACTGCTGAGGAAGCAGAGTTTCCAAGGGGTAGGTCCACAATAATAAAAACCATTCTCTTCCTGTGTTAGAGGAAAAAATGCTGAAATACTCAGAAAAGTGACAGGATAGAGGGGAAAAAGACAGAACTTTAACTTTACATTACGGGTACATTTTGGAAATTCTTAAGCCCAAGGGGGCTAACCAAATGTATATTTTAATGAATAGAAGATTGTCAAATATGTGTTTAACTTCATTTGGTGTCTTAAGTTGCATGTGAGGGGCTTTTTTTTCTCCTTGCAGAGTAATATTTATGATTCTGCTTTAATGATTTTGTTCAGCAGGCTGGAAAACTGAAAAAGGAAATTTTAAAATAATTAAACTTTTCTCTTTATCCACTTTCTCTGTGGCTGTCATCTATAATTCTTTAATGATGTACATGCTTCAAATAGACCATATATTTTAAAATGGTTTGAAGAAGGATAAAAACCCCTTCCTATTTCTGCATTGTATATTTATAATAACTTTTATCAGCCTACGAATGAAAATTTTTCTCCATTTTGGAATTTTCTGTAATGGAATGAGATAAAAACTAATCCTGAACTTCACGTACGCTATGGGCCAAATTGATCCTTCATTTAATTCCATTAAGCAGGTTTTGCAGAGAAAGGAGTAATTTACAGGAAGCGCTTGGCCCCAAACCCTTTTCAAAGTGGCTGGCAAATTAAGTATGGTACAGGCGCATGGAGGTGGATCCTACTGCAGCCTTCTTCATGTGGGTGGAGGAGAAATCATAGAATCATAGAATCACAGAATGTGTTGGGTTGGAAGGGACCTTTAAAGGTCATCTAGTCCAACCCCCTGCAGTAAGCAGGGACATCTTTTACTGGATCGGGTTGCTCAGAGCCTCATCCAGCCTGGCCTTGAATGTCTCCAGGGATGGAGCCTCTACCACCTGTCTGGGCAACCTGTGCCAGTGTCTTACCAGACACCTTGCATGTCTCACCAGGAAACTTTGCATGGCAGAACCTTTTCTGGAGAAGAAGGGATGTCAGCTAGAGGTGCTGCTGCTCTGTTGAGGGCCGTTGGTGTGCTCAGGATGCTCACCCACCTCTGCCTCCACATGTCACCCGAAGGACACTGGCTGCACTGATGCAGACACTGATTGCATTGCTCTGCTGCTTTGACAGGGTGCATTAACCTGACATTTGATGTGGCATGACAAGACACCAACTTCTGCTCCAGCAGCGAGACTGTTCACGTGCAGAACAGTCTGCAAAAGTCTCCTGGGACAGTTGAGCCATATCCCTGCGTGATGGCCTTGTGCCGTTAAATAGAGCACACTGTCTAAGATGAAAGTACAATTTAAGAGCAGGCTTGTTTTCCTCCCTCCCCTCCCTCTCCCTCTGCCATTTCCACTTCCACCACTGCAACAGGACATCTTCCTGCTTCCCCATCGTCCCCCAAATCACACGAGCCCTCCTCCCTGCATGGTGTAACTAATCTGGTTTGCTGACTGAGCTCTGCTGGGGCCTTTAAAGTGGTGCCAGCTACTACGTACTAAATGTAGCATGGCAGCGTTTCAGAGTGAAGCTAAAAACCCAAATCCAATAAGCAAGGAAATAACCATAAAGATGAAGCCCTGGTTTCCATTCTGTCCATCATCCCGCTGCCTGATGGGGCAGCTTTGCACTAAAAGTTGGCCATGGACCATATGTTAGAAGTATGAAGACTTCTTCCCCCCCCCTTTAAGCTCAAATTTATGAATAGATGCATTTTTTTTTAATCTTATTGGAAAATCACATTATTTTCAGGGATGAGCTTTCAGGCATTTTGGATTCCTTTTTCTCTCTGCTGGGATTAGCAAACAGCAGCAAAACTCATGCTTCTCTTTCTAAATCCCTGTTCAAAATGGAAGGGAGGTTGCTCAAGCTCAGGTTTTGTTCTTTTGAGATTTAACTGAAAGAGGGTTTCAGTGAGGGGGTTCTGATCGTGCAAGGTACTGGCTTTCATGAAAATTAGCAGAATGATTTTGTAAAAAATATTTGCATTTCAAGCGAATGTAGATTAGTAAGACTTTTGTGGTGAAAATGTTTTGTGGGAAAACAGGCTAAATGATTTCTTACTTGTTTGGCTTGTGGGGAGAAGCGGGGTTTGTAAAAAAAAAGGAAAATAACCCCCAAAACATGGATACTGAACGTGATGTGACCAAAAAAAACCTAAAAGGGCATGGGGGAATCCATCCACAGTGCAGAGAATGGGTGCTGGAGGCAGGGAGATGCATGCTTTTGGAGAAGAAGGGGATGGGTGCTGGAAGCTCCGTGGTCCTCTAAAAAGGCAGAGTGGTATTTCTCTTCTGCCAGGGCATCCCGAGAGAAAACTGTTCTTACAAGGTTTCATCAGGCCAATTTTCATTTTATTTTACTTTTATTGAACAAAAAAATCAGGAAATTCGCCAGTGTGAGGAGGATTAAGTGTGGATAATCCATTTTCGTGACTCATTCTGATAAGAAAAAAGCTCATCAGCTCCCTGTAGCCTTGCATCTGAAGACAGTTGCTGACAGATTGCACAAAATATGTCTCTGCATTTTTAGGACCCCAAGACAGCATCATACAAGCCGATAAAACCAAACAAAACCTGACAAACCATCTTTGTACTGAAGAGATGAGAAGGAAGATGCAGATAGTTTCTGTTGGAGGATTTTAATATGAAGCTGAGAGGAAAGGCATGGAGTTATAACTTAAACTCTTTAAATGTTCTCTTAAACATGAAGGATCTCAGTTAATTAAAAGTTATTGCATAACTGCTGCTGGGGAGTGAAAAGTTTATTTTTAATTATACTGCCTTACATAATGGTTACACGATGACAGAGGCAGCATGATGAAGTGATAGAGATTTAAGTATACCTTTTTTAATACACCGAAATTAAAGTGAGGTGTTGATGCATTAATTCACCGTTGACTTGAACCACTTGCCTGGATCTGTTTTATGGCCTGTGCTTCAGCTCTCAGCTTTTGAGGACAGTATCGGTTTGTTCTGTACTTGTACAGACCATGGCCGTGGCGATGACTTCTTGAGCGTGGTGTTCATCAAAACAATAAATACTCTTGTCTGCTTTCAGCTTCTCCTTTGATCTTGAAGTGTTTTGGCCAGCAGATGGGTACACATGCTTCTGTAACTAATATGGCAACAAATCACTTCTATAATTTATCATAACTGTGGAAAACCTTTTTAAGATGGGTGATTTCTTAAGTAATTTATTTAAGAGTAGTTATAAAATTATATTTTCTGCCTTGATACAATGAGCTGTTGGTTTTAAAAGCTGAGCGTGCAACAGGACGATTAAGTCTCTTGTTTTTAAGCAGAGAGAGCATTTACAGAAAGGTTGCTATCACAAAAAGGAAGGTAAGATGGATAGGATGGGAACTAAAATTTTGCTTATAATGTAAGTAAAGGAGAAACTTCTTTTTTTGTCTCACTTGTAGGTATTTCCAATGAAATACTCCCTTCTCTCCTTTCTTTGAAGTCTCTGTGTGTCTCCTCTATGTTTACCAGCGTTGGAGGGGTGTCACTGGGGTGCTTTGGGTCTTTAGAAAAACCTGCCCTCCTCCTGCACACCTGGGGATGGGAACGGCCGGCGGCGGCTGGGCTCTGCGCCGGTCCTCAGACCCCAGTGGGAGACACACTGGGGCCCTGTGGCTGAAATGGTGCGTTCTGAAGTGCGGTATTCAATGTATCTAGCCAAAATATTCATCTGCAGGAGATACCACCTGCTGATCAAGCCGGACAGAGAACCAGCCAGGAAAACAGCAGCTCGTAGAGTGGTCCTGGCTTGACCCTCGTTAGACTTAAAAAGGCTTGTTTCTAGCCATGAGCAAACTACTGTCCGTTTGCTTTTGCTTTTACAAACAGCTTTCCTACACACGGACTGATGATGACAATGATTGTTGTTGAGCTGGTCTATGTTGTGAAGGGTTTTTAAGCTAAACGATGATAGACACTTGTAATAGCTCCAAGGAAATCTGGTGTGAGACTTCTCTGTTTGTGGCCTCAGTCTGCCCTTCTCCCTCTCCAAATTCTGTGATTTCTGTAAGTACCCAAGACTTTCCTGAGTTGCAGAGGAAAAGCTGGAACTGATTTACAAGCTGACTTAATGCGTCTTTCATCAGAAACTCCCGACTATTGAGTATTTCTGGCAAAGTCTTGTTAGAGGTTTAGAGCTTGCTTTGTGAATGTGTTTATTAATTAATGTCTGCTTCTCTTTCATGGCTTTGGTTGGTTTTTTTTTTTTAATGGAAAGCATCACAAAGGATTTAATTGTAGTGATTTTTGAATTCTTTTCTCTTAAGAGTATTTGTCAGCAAAAACATATGAAATTGAATGGATGTAAAGATTAGTAACATCAGATCCTTTCAATAACAGGGAATTAATGCAATGAAGATCTGCAATATCAGGTTTTATCTGCAGAGTCAGACATGCAGAGATCCCTGTCTGAGGTACAAGAAATCTTATAGCTGGGGCTGAATTTATTGGGAGTGACAAGACTTTCTCACTATCCGTGATGTTATATATGAGCATGCTTTCATCCTGTTGTTTGATGGGATTGTCAACACTCAGAGTGGTACCCACAGGCTTGGTGCGCTGACTTGCCTTTTTGTGCTTTTGACAGTGTATCGTCAACTGCCATCTCAGTATGACAAACAGAAAAGCAGTAATTTGAACGTTCATTTGTGAGCTTCTTAGGTGAGTATGTGCTTCTTTGGTCCTTTAGAAGGACTTCATTAAATACTTTTCAGATAGCTGGAAAAAGTAGGACAGGAAGGCAAGGTGTCAGGTACTATCCCATGGCCGGGGTAGGTATTGGGAAACCTTAACTGGGATTAAGATGCCTGTATGATTTTGAATGCTACAATCCTACATCCTGGTTTTGGCAAGGAATGTACCGTGGTATCAGGGCTACGTTGTGTGCTGTTTATCGTCATTCTTGTTAAATATTATGGGGAAGTATGTGCCAATTGTAGAACTGTAATGGAGAGGTATTGAGGCCAGCAACAGTGTTGGTGCTGGGGGGAAGGACTTGATGGGAGGAATGGTTCAGCTCCGTATCCTCAAACTCCAGGAATATGTTAACAGGGAAAAGGACACCAAGGCGCTGCAGCAAGCGGCAAACAACCCTGTCCAGCTGCATCCCCCAGGAATACCTAACCGTGTGCTTTTGGATATGGTGTTAGGTGCAGCGCGTAGGCACAGAATACTTACAGGATGGGGTTGCAGTAAAAGACTGCAAAGGGTAAATGGTGCTTAGCCCTGACAAACCCCATCAGTCGGCCCAGCACACCAGAACCATTGTCTCTTCAAGGGTGCTTGGACTTTTCTTTCCTCTTTGTGAATTAGTTGACTTTCCCCAGCAACGAGAAAAGAACTAAGTCTCCATTTTAAACTCTGGCTTACTGAGCTCAGCCCTGAAAAGTAAAATCTGGCTGCGAATGGGACTTGTTGGCTTTTCCTGCGTGGTTCTTTAGGGGAAGAGCCGCTCGCTTTCGTTTCTCTGGGGTTTGGCTGAAAATACGCTGCTGCCGTTGCCTTGCATGTGTATCTCTGGGGTGGGAAGTGCTCGGTGTCCTGCTTTGCGCCTTGCCTCACTAGCATTTTATATGGGAGGTTTTTAAGTTTTAGATCAATTAAAAACTGATAGAAGGCAGAACTTAGGTTGACTTCAGAGCTTTTGTCAGGGTGCATTTTTGATCTTTAATGGTCTGTTTCAGCATTTGAAAGCCCTTTTTCTCAGGGGTAGGAGACCTTTTGTGGGATGGGAGTGACCAGTGATTTATTCATTTGTTTTCCTAAGTCATGAGTTTCCTTCCCCCATAAATGTAGCCAGAAAGGAGGCGGCATAATTTGGCAAAGGCACATTTAGGTTAAGTTTCGTTTTGCCGGAAATGTTTTTCCTTAGTTGTTAAAAACAGATTGAGGTTTTTGACAGCACAATATGGTGTCCAGACCATGTGTGGGTGGCAGGGAAGACTTTGTAGGGGGTGTGCCAGATGTTTTCCTCTGCCTCGGGGAATTTCTTTGAAAATACTCACCCTTTTGGTGCAATCTGCTGCTGTACAAACTGCAGAAACCTATGTGGATCCCAAACATACGTGCTGCCTGTGGACACTGAGCCAGTGCTCATATACATCAGGAGCTCAGCAGGAAGCCAGGGAATCTTCCCACTTGATGTGGAGCTCCAGGACCAGCTGGGTCTCTGAGCCATCGTCTCCGGTGCATCAGTACCACGAACGATTTGGGTTTGATGTGGGTCTGTAACCAAGGTAATGTCACTCGTGGTCGCTGGAGGTGCTGGCTGTTGTGTTTTTCTCATGGATTTTCTTGCCTCTGACAGTGCTGTGAGGATGGTTGTCTCTGACTCAATGATATGATCCCTCCCAAGCCTGTCGCCTTGGGGATTGGAAGTGTCTGCTTTGCTCCTGAAGTCAGAGCAGAAACTTTTCTCCCACTGAGGTTTGTTTCACCTGTGCTTGGCTGCCTTAAGATGGGTATCGAGTGCAACTACGTGAATATCTGTTTTCCTGCACTGGGCTTTGGGGTCAGTATAGAAAAAATAAGTCTGTGTTCTTGTGTTCAATAGGGGTGTTCTCAGCCATTATGGGGAATTGGGTCTGTTTTCTGTTGAGTATCTATTTTGCTCCAAGAAGGCATACAGACCAGAAAGTCAACAAAATATTGGACCAGAGGGATATTGGGAATTGTGGGATCCAACTGCCCGTCCTGGAGCAGGACCAATATACTTAGGCCATCTCTGATGGATGGATCCTGGCTTACTTACCTTGTTCTTTTAAAAACCTAATGGGAGGACCTACACATCGTCTTTTACTAGTTTGTTCTTATGCGTCCTGTCCTTGCAGCTTTTTTTTCTAATGTGTAGCTGAAATGTTCCTTGCTGGCAATTAAGCTGATTAATTTTTGGTTTACTCTCAATGGGCACGGAGTACAATTGACTGCTGTCCTTTTTATAACCTTACACAGCTTTGAAGACTGTTACTATGCTCAGACCTCTCTTTCTGAGAATAAATAATTTTTTTTCTTCTAGTCTTTCTTCAGATGGACCCACAGCCTTGCAGTAAAATATTGAAAATCTGGAGTATTTCTGTTGGTCACCCAGTAGGTTGTCTTGGAAGCTTTCTTACTGTATACAGTAGCGATGATTCATGGAAAAATACTGGTTATAATCTGTTATGGCTATCTTTATTTCTGAATTTATTCTTTCTGAACATCTTTGTAAAGATGACTTTACCAGATATGAGTACACATGTAAGCAAAAAAAAAAAGTAATCTCTAAGACAAAACATTATTGAAGATCCTTTTCATACAATAGCAATTAAAGTTCTTCTTTCTTCCTTTCAAAATCTAAAATGGAAAGATTCAGGGAATCATGGACATTTTTTCTCCCCTCTTACCTTGAATCCCTGATACAGAAATTGTGCATCTTCCAGAATACCACAGGGCAACTATCTAAATGTTGGGGCAACCAGAGCTAGGGTTACCGTATGGATTTGAATGACTTCAGGCTCTTTCCTTGCAGCTGAATATTTGGCTGTGTGGGTGGGTTTTCTAGTTACTCTCTCCTAACAGCAATGAGAAAACAGAGGGGAAAAAAACACTAAGTAAATTCTAGTTCCAAATTTATTTAACAGATCACAGCTACCATACCATGGATACAGACTATCTCACTAATATTTCCAACAAAGAAAGGAGGCAGTGCCACAGACCTGCAATTAATATTTCACTTCAGAAAAATATTGTGGTTTATCTGTCCCAATTCTCCATATGTATAAAATCATCATATTTCAAGCATTATTTTGCACTCTGCTTTAGTTTTTTGAGAGAAACGTTGCAGCAGAAACTGGTATTTATTTTATAAAAAGCGCAGTCGGTACCACATGGAGGGATATTTGTGCTGTGTGATGTGGTGTGGCGTATCCTCTCTTCAAATTATAGACAGTCAAAGTTAATTCAAGCGCGATGCCAAAGCTTGGGCTTCTGGTATGAAAAATATGGGGTGGGCATCTGCCCACCTGGGCTGCTGCTCGTGCTCCCCATGGAGTGGGTCTGGGTACCACTGTGGAAGGATCGTAGAATCATGGAATGGATCAGGTTGGAAGGGACCTTAAAGACCATCTAGTTCCAACCCCCTGCCATGGGCAGGGACACCTCCCACTACGTCAAAGCCCCATCCAGCCTGGCCTTGAACACCTCCAAGGGATGGGGCATCCACAACTTCCCTGGGCAACCTGTTCCAGTGCCTCACCACCCTCACAGTAAAGAATTTCTTCCTGATATCCAATCTAAAACCGTTACCCCTCCTCCTATCACTCCACTCCCTGATAAAGAGTCCCTCCCCATCTTTCCTGTAGGCCCCCTTTAGGTACTGGAAGGGGCTGTAACGTCTCCCCGGAGCCTTCTCTTCTCCAGGATGAACAACCCCAACTCTCTCAGCCTGTCCCCATAGCAGAGGTGCTCCAGCCCCCGATCATCTTCATGGCCCCTCCGGGTGCCTGGCTCAACAGAATGAAAATGCTCTGAGTAGCAATGCAAGGAAGAGCAAGGGCTCTGGCTGTTGCAAAGAGGTACAGGCAGGATCTACTCCTACAGCTAAGCAGGTTTAATGAGCTTGGGTATAACAAAGTGAAGCCTAATCTAAGGATGTGCATTTGTAGAGGGCAGCGCCTTTTCTTTTTTTTCTTTTTTGATGAGCTCTTGCCCAAATCTTTTAAGTGCTTTGTTGCAGGCAATGAATACATATTTGAAGAGGGCTGATAGGCACTGCCTTGCTTGACACAAGTGCCTGTCAGAGCAATACAGTTGGGGTAATAGCTTATATGCAGAGAATAATATATCTGCATCTGAGCAGAAGTGCTCTGTATATTAGGGTTTCTGCTGCCCAGAGATGCTGGGAGAAAGTTTTACAACAGCTGGGGTGCTCACAGTTTTGGTTGAGGACTTCTGTTAAATATGAGGTCTGAACTCTGGATAATAAAAACAGAAAACCCTCGCTATGTAACAAGAAGTGCTTAGTGCATTTACTTAGCTTTGCATTCCCACCTCTTTAGACATGTGAAATTGAACTTTATAAATCAGGGTTGGTTTTTTTTTTCCTTTTTACCTCTACCTGTTTCCATCCCCATCATATCATGCATGCCACTGGGTGCAGATGATTATCAAACCACCATCACATCCCCATCTGTCCAGCAATGCACGTTCCTGTGTGTCAGGGGCCCAAGGGGAATGTTTTGCACATGTGCAGCTCATTTAGGCAAGTACTTGGGATTTGCAGATCTACTGGGAACTGAAGTTTGTTTTATCTCCCGTGTTAACCACCAGTTTTCTGTCAACTAACTCAGTGCAAATCACTGTCTTTCATACGAAGACAAATTTTTATGGAGAAGTAACTGGTAAAAAGGCAGAGCTGCTGTGCATTTAGAGACAAGATGTGCCTTACCTAAATCATTGCTTCTAGAGAAGTCGTTTACTCAAGCTGGCACCCGGCTGCCTTTGCCCTGGCCAGTAATGGTCTCTCGCCAGACCCTCCGACTCTGCCTAGAATTTTTCTTAAGAAGTAATCCTTGCAAATCCTCATCTCAAATTGCAATTTTCTCTTTCCATAGTTTCCCTATCCTAATCCAGGTATCCTTGATATCCTTTGCCTGTTATGTCTTCCCTGTGCCTCAGCCGATTCCCTATGCTCTAATCTTTAATCCTGAGGTTGTTTTTTCTTTAGCCTGTGGCCTTGCATTAGTTAATCTGGGTTCTGCACCTGACTGGCATGTCTTGCAGTACAATTTTAATTTGGATCAAGAGTGAGCATATTGCTGTTTCTGCTGAATTAGCATGGCTGTATGTAAGCTGTTCTCTGGCAGTCTGAGGACAGCCCTTGTGGTGCTCTGCCCTGGCACCCAAGATACTCTGAGTTGCCCACTGATGGTCCTCTTCTCCACTGGTGCAGAGCCACCTCTGCAGCTTTTCATCTTCTTGGCACCAGGGACATGCTGTTAGAAACGCGGCAGCAGCTGCAGGGAGTTTTAAACTGGTGCAATTTAAGACAGTTTAGAAATTCTCTGAAATTGTGTTAGGAAATCAGTTGGACTGAATTTGGCACAAAAAAACCACCCAGTGGGGCCCTGCCTAGTGCAGCTGAGGACCCCACCAAGTAATGCTTAAGATGTTTCTTTAATTTGTGTGTTCATATACAATATTCTCGGCCAGTGCCCAGGCAGTCCACCAAATTCTGTTAACAGTGTGATCCTAAGAGGATTAGCTAATGACTTTCCATACTGATTGGGTAATGACTTTTTGGAAAGTGAGAGCTCAGCAGAAAACAATCCTGGCAATTACTGTCTGCTCATGTCAATACCGCAAATGCTGCAGAGCAGCTCCATGAATGAAACTTCGCAAATTAAGTCTGTCTCTGTCTCCCTAACCTCCCTACAGAGTCTCTTACTCTTGTCTGACACAACAGTATCTTTTATGCTCCAAAGTCTTTGGAGGCGAGAGTGGTTATAATCTGTCTGAACAGTATCTTGTTCTGTCTGCTGCGAGAGCCTTTTGGTGGCATACCTTGGGTCCTGTTGGCATTTTGGGTACAGTCCCACCATGCAGTGAAGCCCTGCGGTGGCTGCTGGCACATTCATGTCCTTCCCTTGCTGTGCAGGTCTGTCCCTTCCCTTGCACCAGGAGCGATGCTCATTATGCTACTGAAAACAGCCAACAAGCTTTTTGGCTTTGGAGGTCTGAATTTTTTCGTGGGAAGCTTACCCTGGGGCTGGGGAGGCAGTGCGACTGGCAGGGAAGTGGCTGGGATGTCTTCCTCGCTGGCAGAGCCTGGCTGCTGGACTGGTGGAGCTGTGTTCCCCAGTCATGCTCTTCCCTCAGCTGAAGCCTCTCTGCCCTGCAGGCACGTTCAGGTGGGCCATGGTGGCCTCAGTGCCCTGGGAGGGAGGGCGATGCTGTTGTCCAGGTTAGGATGGAGGAATGGAGGCAGAGGAGTGTTGGGGGCTGAATCCAGCCTTGCTCTAGTGCCGCCTTCTAAGGTCCTGCTGTTGAGAGTGCAACCCAGTGCCCAGGCTTGGTGGGATGCTGCTAGAGGGGATGCAGGGCAACACAGCCTTTGTGTTGGGTGAGTGAGGCCGCTGGCACAATTAAATTCACCTTTTGTCCCTTTCAGTTTTCAAAAGTGAGATCTCAAAGTGCCCAAATTCCAGTAAAAGAAGGGATTTTAGGCATCCAAACCCGGTACAGGCACCACTGGTGATGTAAACGCTCTCTTGAAGATGAGTGATCAAGTTGTGAGGAAGTCTTTAAGCAGATCCCTGAGTGAAGGTCGGGAAACAAGGGGAGAAATAGTTGCATACGTAGACCCTCACCGCTCAGAAGAGGGCAGAAAGAGGGCAAATTTCCAACCAGACTTCTGTTCTCTCTTCCAGCAAGGCGGAGCATAACCTCACATTGGCCCTGCCTGTATGCAAAGGAGAACAGTTACACTGCAAGAACAACTCAGAGGTAAAACAAAAATACACGCAAGAAGAGACTTGAATCGTACGAACATGTAGGGCTTCGTTCCTTTGTGGAGGCAAGGAAGGATGTGCAGCCCAATCTTCCTGGTATTTGCAGTAATGTGTACTTTTTCTAAGCATGCATTTTGCCAACAAGACAACAGTTAAAAGATCTGTTTGCAGCTGCATCTGCCACTGCATCCTTCAGTCATTGTTATGCATAATTACTCAGTATTTTACCATTTCTGTTATGCTCCCAGTAGTCTGGTTTGAGAGCCAAAGCGCATCATTGAGATGTCTTCTTGGGTCCCATCTGAGGCACTGAAATGTGGCTGACAAACTGCTTTGTGCTGTTTGTTTTAGCCCCATTGTTTGATGTTTGCTGTAAAAAACAAAAAAACCCATCCACCTTGTAAATGGGATAGGAAAGTTTGTGAGTAACAATAGTGGCCTGCATGCCACAGTTTGCCTTCTGATGTATGGAGTTTATAATGTACATCTTTAACACGGTTAGTAAGCGGAGAAATTACAGATATGCAGTGTATTGGAGCTAAATCTAGCTGCTTCACTCTGAGTTTGTTTCTAACTACTGTTGGACACAGTCTTAAGCAGTGTTGGTAAGCTTGGTTATAAAGAGTGGCCTAAAATTGAAAAGTGTTGGGTAGATCTTGATGGTGAGCTCAGAGAATCATGTGATTAAGAAAATTCTTCTCATGCTTGGTTTTACTGGTACGTATTACCTTGGAGAGTTGTTTGTGGTATGTACAAGTACGTCCTTCAAGTGGGAGTAAGCTCACCTCTCCCACAGCTGCTTGCATTACCCTTCTCCACCATCATGGACCCCCTTCCTTTGGGAGAGTCATGCCTTTCCCAGGTTTCAGGGTGATTTGTTCAGCTGAAATGCAATTATATTTCCTCTTTGTTTTGGCAACTATACTTTTCGCACTCATCTTCACCCACAATACAAAAGTCAAAAGTTGTTTATGAAAACTACTTATTCTTCCTCAAAAAAAAAAAAAATTAAAAAAATAGTGGCAGATCTTTTTCTGGAAACCAGATATGGTATGCTACGAGCATGCAAACCCAGGAGATAATAATGCAAACTGATTTGCAACCTTTGAGTGTAGCAGCCGTTGCCAGCTGTTGGCCGCAATAAAGCGCTATTGTGTCCCTCCGTTGGGAGCCCCCTGTCATCTCCAGCGATGCTATGAATGGTGCCAGGCGCATCCCCTCACACCCTGCCTCGGAGTGGGGACACCCTGCAGGGGTGTCCCCAGGAGCAAGTCCCCACCGCTGCCACTCATCTTGCTGCGGTCCTTGCTGAGCAGAGACGCCTCGCAGGCTGTCCCTTCCCCTGTGCTCCTTGTCACTCAGCTGCTTTCATCCTCCCCTGGTCCAGGGGCAGGCTCTGCTGTCTTACAGCTTTCAATGGCTGTATTCCTCCGTCTGTTTCAGTTGCGTGCCTCTCTGCCATCCCACATGTTTATCAGGCTGCGATTCACCACCGTCGCTCCCAAGCTCTCCTGCACCTTCAGCATTTTGAATCTCGGTCTAAATCTCACTATTTGGGCCAATTTCTGCTATTTTCCTTCCTTGTCCTGATTTTGCAGATTATAAATTTAAATGAAGGGGGCTCTGATTTTCCACTCTTCGCTGCTCCCAGGCCCTTGCTGCATAGTAATCGACCCACTGACAAACACTGCACATAACATCATGCATATTCCTGCTGACATTGTTGACAGCAGAGCTCATGCATAAAAAAAAATATGCCATAAAGCATAGGTAACTCTGCAGACTTCTGCTCTATTTAATGCCCAAGTCAGAACATTGGTCAAAGCTCCTCTAAGAATGAGAGATGACATTTCCCCATCTGCTCGTGTGAGGGGAGGAGCTTCTCCTTTGAAAAGCAGAATAATTGTTAGAAGACAAATGAGCAGGCCAAAATGCAATATGCTCCACGGGTAATTGCTCCTGAGTTTCAACTGTGTTCCATGAGTAGGGGCTGTGTAGCAACGCTGTTGGGAACATGTGCGAAAGCTTTTTAATGCTGCTGGCAAAGCAGAATGGTGCTTCTTTCTGACCACGAAGCGAAATAAGACAAGGATTTCACAATAATTTTAAAATAAGGAGTAAGAAGAAAGTTTTTGTGTTTCTTATCTAACCTATCTTCTTCTGAACTGTGACCATTTGTAAAACCAGAGACCGAAGGATGGGGTCTACAGCCATGAGGGTCCCATTCCATGTAGCTGCCTTTCTGCTGTTTATTGTCAAATCATGGAATTATAGAACAGTTTGGGTTGGAAGGGTCATCTAGTCCTACCCCTTACAATAAGCAGGGACATCTTCCACTAGATCAGGTTGCTCAGAGCCTCCTCCAGCCTCACCTTGAATGTTTCCAGGGATGGGGCATCTACTGCCTCTCTGGGCAACCTATGCCAGTGTTTCACCACCCTCATAGTAAAAAAATTCTTCCTTATATCTAGTCTGAATCTGCCCCCTTTTAGTTTAAAACCATTACCCCTTGTCCCATTGCAAGAGGCCCTATTAAAAAAGCCCGTCCCCATCTTTTCTGCAGGCGCCCTTAAGCACTGAAAGGCTGCAGTAAAGTGTCCCCGGCCCCTTCTCTCCTCCAGGATGAACAAGCCCAACTCTCTCAGCCTGTCCTCATAGGAGAGGTGCTCCAGCCCTCTGATCATTTTTGTGGCCCTTCTCTGGACCTGCTCCAACAGGTCCACATCTTTCCTGTGCTGAGGGCTCCAGAGCTGGATGCAGTACTCCAGGTGGGGTCTCACCAGAGCAGAGCAGAGGGGCAAAATCACCTCCCTCAACCTGCTGGCCATGCTGCTTTTGACGCAACCAAGGATACAGTTGGCTTTCTGGGCTGTGAGTGCACATTGTCAGCTCATGTTGAGCTTTTCATCCACTAGTACCCCAAATCCTTATTGGCGGGGCTGCTATCAATCCCTTAATCCCCAGCCTGTATTGAAATTGGGGGTTGCCCCAGCCCAGATGCAGGACACTGCACTTGGCCTTACTGAACCTTATGAGGTTCACACAGGCCCACTTCTTGAGCTTGTCCAGGTCCCTCTGGATGGCATCCCATCCCTCAGGTGTGTCAACTGCACCCTTCAGCTTGGTGTTGTCCGCAAACTTGCTGAGGGTGCACTCAATCCCACTGTCTGTGTCATTGATGAAGACATCGAACTGTACTGGTCCCAATACAGACCCCTGAGGGACACCACTCATCACTGATCTCCATCTGGACATTGAGCCCTTTATCCGTTGCAAGATGTGACTCTGGGACAAGAGCTGCCTCTCAGTTTGCTAAACCATCCTCCTGAATTCAAGGTGCGGGATCTGCACTCATGTCATCAGACGGCATATGCACCCTCTGCCCACTGACCATATGGTGAGACTGTTCACCCAGCTTCCTCCTCTCCATGTTGAGCCTGTCCCACTTTGGAGGAGAAAGACGCCATCACCCAAGTGGGCAGAATTATGATGGTCCTTTCAATGTTGATGTTTCTCTACTTTTCTATACCGTGCCTCAGCATTCAGCGCAGCAGGGACCTGCAGGCCAGGTCTTGCTTTCATGTGCTGTGCAGAGTCATCTGCGCTGAATATTGAAAGTATCTGATACAAAATGGAAGACGTTAATGGGATCTATCCAAAAGGTAGATGGCCAGGGTGCAGGCCCTTCCCCGTGAGGGATTTGAAAGCAATAGGACAAATATGTCATATTGCATCTTGAGAATGGCCTTATTCACTACATTTCTGGGTGAAAGACTGGCAATTTTCTTGCTGATTTTGTGAACTAAGTCTAAACCCAGTGTTTCTTTCCCTTTGCTATACTTATACTAAAAACATTCCCAGATAGAAACAGTGTAGGGGTTTTGGGTCACATATTTACACATGAATGAAAAACCCCAAGCACAAAACTTTTTAGCGTTTTATTTTTGCAAAGACAGACAAAACCCCATATTTTTTTTTAGTTAAAATCTGTATGTCAGTTTTTATGTGTTTGTTACACATTCTGGATTAGGGTGTAAGCAAAAATTCTTTCTTTATCTGGCTTTGCTGTCACTTGACTAGTTTGCTTAAATTTGATAATGTATGATGATAGACCTGTGGCTAATCTGAGCGTTGCAGCTGCCTTAGACCACATGCAATGTCAAACCCATGTGCCAAGTGATCTGCTGCTTCATCTGAAGACTCTTAATCTTTTTACCTGAAGGTGGAGAACGTGATTTAGTGGGAAGGCGTGGGCTGCACGTCCTGTAACCCCATCCACTTGGGCAGGTTTGGGTGTTCATGCTGACGCACCACTGGTTACGCAGACGAATTGTCAGTTAACCATCTGCGGCCATGCCTTTCCATCGCTCACCATCCAAAGCAGATGGTTTCCAGAGGTTTTTTTGATGGGAGACACATGTTTGAGGGTGGTGGTAACACTAGTATTTAATATTTCCTAATACCTAATGGCACTTTGTGACGAAGTATTTCAAGCGCCCTTACAAAGACGATGGATTGCAACCTGTTAGATCTGCAGAAGGATTATACCTGTGAGTTGGATTTATTACTGCATGCACTAGCTCCTCTGGGTATCCAGGCAGCTGGCAGTGGTGCCTTTTTTAGCAGTAAATATTCAAAGCAGGAATTTGAAATATTCCAATATGGTGTTTTCTTCTCGGCAGAAGATATTTTGTACTGACCTGCCTTTATGCCTCTATTGACTGCTGTTTGTGCTGTTGAAATGCCAGCTGGCTTCAGGCATCTGCATTCAGTCCCGCACCATGAATGAACAAGCACCGTTTGGTTGGATCCCATAAATAGCTTTTGTTCATTCATGGAAAATACAGTAATTATAAACACACTAGTTTAATAACTGTGTTTAATTAATGGTGGGTTAGTAAACGATGCGTGGAGGAGAGGTTAAAATTTACTAGAGGCTGTTGCTGTGTAGCTCTTAATTGAATTAAGTGTGTATTAAACTGGGCCTCTTTCCTGACCCCAGCGGAGCAAGCTCGGTGCACTGGAGCGTATGGATGCTATCGATTTCAGAAAGCACTGGTTAAAGGCAGTACAAAAATGTTCTGTGGCCAAAGTCCAGATTCTTTTGCATATTTAATAAGGCTAAGGCAGTGTTAGCATAAAAAGTTAGGGAATATGCTGTTTACTTAATGAATTCACATACCTGTAATTATTACTAAAAGTCATTTCCCAAGCAGTGCTATTAAAAAAAATTGTCCTACACCCACAATTTTAGCCTTATTTTGGAACCATTAGTTATTTTGATAGTTTTTCTCTAGGAGAATAGATTGTCCTGTGTGTGTTTTCTCTTCGTATATATATAAAAGCACATATATATTTAGGCACACTGTCAAAAGTTTGTTTTTTAACTAGTTGCCTGAGGCAACTTCTCTTAGAATCTAGACTAAAATTTTCCCATCCCCAAATCCATCTATGTACCAAAAGAAAGATATTCTGAAGAAAAATCTGAAGGAAAATGGCAACAGTCTGTTGGAAAAATAATCATCATGGAAGCTTTGTACACAGGAAAACTGAGGCAGGACCTGCTGTGTCTTAGGCATTGCATGCTCATGTCCTGTTTATTTCATAGAAACTCATATCATGTTTGCATCACTTGTGTCATTACAACAGGAAAGTCATGCACACGTATGAAGGTTGTCTCAGTTTGCAAATCTTAGAATCATAGAATGTTTAGGTTGGAAAAGACCTTTAAAGTCATCAAGTCCAACCATTAACCTAGCACTGCCAAGTCCATCACTAAACCATGTCCCTTAGCACCACATCTACACGTCTTTTAAATACCTCCAGGGATGGTGACTCTACCACTTCCCCAGGAAGCCTGCTCCAATGCTTGACAATCCTTTTGGTGAAGAAATTTCTCTTAACAGCCAATCTAAACCTCCCCTGGCACAACTTAAGGCCATTTCCTCTTGCCCTATCTCTTGTTACTTGGGAGAAGAGACCGACGCCCGCCTTTCTTAGACCCTCCTTTCAGGCAGTTGTAGAGCGCGATAAGGTCTCCCCTCAGCCTCCTTTTCTCCAGGCTAAACATGCCCAGCTCCCTCAGCTGCTCCTCATAAAACTAGTGCTCCAGAGCTCTCACCAGCTTCGGTGCTCTTCTCCAGACCTGCTCCAGCTCCTCAATGTCTTTTTTGCAGTGAGGGGCCCAAAACTGGACACAGTACTCGAGGTGGGGCCTCACTTGAGTCCCCCTCACGAGTACAGGGGGACAATGACCTCCCTAGTCCTGCTGGCCACACTATTTCTGATACAATCGAGGATGTTGTTGGCATTTTTGCCCACCTGGGCACACTGCTGGATCATGTTCAGCCACCTACCAACCAACATCCCCAGGTCCTTTTCTGCTGGGCAGCTCTCCAGCCACTCTTCCCCAGGCCTGTAGTGTTGTATGGGGTTGCTGTGACTGAAGTGCAGGACCTGGCACTTGGCCTTCTTGAACCTCATACCATTGGCCTCGGCCCATCAATCCAGGCTGTCCAGATCCCTCTGTAGAGCCTTCCTACACTGAAGCAGATCAAGACTCCTGCCCAACTTGGTGTCATCTGCAAACTTACTGAGGGTGCACTCGATCCCCTCGTCCAGATCATTGATAAAGTTGTTTGTCCTGGTTTGAGGTAGAATAGAAACAATTTTCCTTTCAGTAAGTTTACTTTTCAATCAAGTCTCTTTTAACTAATGATACTTTCTGAAATTAACTGCATATTTTTCAGACAGTGTTTGCTTCTAGCAAATAAGGTCTGATGTTTATAGTTAATACCAAGGAATGGTATACAGAGAACATCCTGCTTATACTTATTGCTATAACAGCCAAGGTCAGCTAACTTTGTTATTTGCCCCGTTGGAGAGGGGGAAAGAGCATAGAGGGGTCACACCTGTGGGGAGGAGCAGACAGGACAGGTGACCCAAAACTGACCAACAGGGTATTCCATCTGTCCCATGCTCAGTATAAAAGCTGAGGGATCAAAGAGGTCAGCCTCTTTCTTCAATGGCCAGTGTCTGAGGAGGACTCTGTCTCCTTGTTTGCCTCTGATCCCGATCTGTACATTCCTGAATCCAGATTCAGAATCCAGGTCCTGTCTGGGGCTTTGCCAGTGTCTGCTGGTGATGTGATCATCATCCTGGGAGCTCGATACCGGTTTTGTATATGTTATATATATTTCTTTACATTCTTATTGATATTATTATATTTTCTTTTTATTATTAATCTTTCATTAAAGTAGTTTTAATTTTCTTTTCAACCCATAAGTCTCTCTCCCTTATTCTCTCTCCCTTCTCTTGAGAGAGAGAGGTTAAAAGAGCATCTGTCGTTTGTTTAGTGGACAGCCCAGCCTAAACCACAACAATATTAAAAAGAAAATTAAGGAGAAGCTGCTATTGAGTTGCCTGGAAGCTTTGGATAAACACTACCATTTAATGTGATGGAGTATTTTTTTTAAACTTTTGGAATAAAAGCTTCTAATGGACTTTTTAATGTATTTGGAGGGTCAGCATTAAATACTGGAAAGGGACCTTTTCATGTTTTATGAGTATGTGTTCGCACTGTGTTCATGTGCCCTCTTTCTGCAGTGGCCTCTGGATGATGTTTTACCATTGCAGTTACAACCTCTGCAAGTAATTCCCTTGGAGTCAGCTTGAGTTCTATCCACGTGGAAAACCGGGGATTGGGTTTGGATTTTATTTTTTTCCTTGAGATGAACAACTTGTGCATTTAGGAATAAAACAGTTTGCATGAACTAAATGGGTCAATAGCCCAAACAAAACTTTGCAGAGAAAGAACTTGCTGGTATTTGTTTCACAGATCCACAGCATCTGAGCACAAAGTCTTTTCAATATATTGGATAACTGAATCCCAAAATGCAGGTAGCATGTGCTTGAGTGTTTTTTCTCCTATTGCATAGGTTGCAGAATCAAAAATAATATAAGACGACCATTATGACAAAGTTGTGGAGCTCTCAAGGTGTTCGATATTTACTTTACCATTTGACCAAGCCCTCAATTACAGCATTCTGTCAGAAAAACACTGTTTTCACCTAAGTCCTTAAAAAATTCTGTTTGAACTTAAAAAGGCAGATATTGTGCAGAACAAACAAAAATGTAAGCATAGAAGGATATGTTTTAATGAAACAATTAACAGGGAGATTTGTAAAGGCATTTGATGAATGCCAGGTTTCCAGGAAGCCAGGCAGTTTGGGAAAGGACCAGACTTTTAAGAGATTCAATTACCTGAAAGAATATTTGAAATGCATGAAGTGTCAACAAGAAGGAATAAGCTAACCCGAAAAGTCATTTACAAAAATGTGTGAAGAAATTTAGTGGGTTTGAAGGTCTGAAAAAATTCAAGCAGAGGTGGGAGAAGTGTTTAATGACAACTTCTGAAAAAGGGTAAGGCAACAGAATATAAAGGTCATTGGTCTTGGTGCTGTTTGTGCCCTGCGGGTGTGATGGGTTCTGATGCTGCTGATGCTGGGGTGAAGGGTGGTTTCAACCCATGTGAAGGCTCTGCTAATTTTTGGAGTGTTTGCATGCTTGGATATTAGGGTGATGCCTAGAAGATCTGATGTTCTCTGCAGGGCTCTGTGCAGGATCCACGTACTAGTTTTGTGGATGAAACAGCTGCTTTAAAAATTAGTGCCAAGGCTGGTGACACTGTGGCACAGTACGACACACTTCTGTTTGGTTTTGTGTTGTAGGTATTTTGCCTCTGGGGTTTTCCTGGGAGAAAAGTGTCTGGTGAGAACTAGAGCAAGCCAAAACTGCTAAATCTTGCTTGCATGGTGATGTTAATCCCTTTGGTGGACTCTTGAATTAACACTATTGCTCTCCCACAATATAATGCAGTTGAATATAAGTTGTTTCGAAGAAATCCTGCTAGTGTTGTTGCTTGTCACCCTACAACACTTGGGTTAAAATAGTAGGAATAAAAGGGTGGCTTAGCTTTGATGTCTGATACTGTTAGGAGTGAGTTGCTCTTTCCTGCTTCAGAGAGCTTCTCACAGCTGTTGAGAGAAGTACTTAGCCCCAAAATGCAAGACTTGTATCCCCCAGGGCTGGTGGAGAAGAGGTTGTGAATAATTTGACTTGAAGTCAAGGTGGTGCTCGGTGGAGCAGGAAATTAGGAGTGCTATTTTTAAATGCTGAAGAACTTATTAAAAAGCAGTAATAGTTTTCATTAGACAAAGAGCTTTGAGTTTGGGAGGCTCATGATTTGAGGTAGCATCATTCATCAAGTAAGTGTTTTTTGAAGAGTGCCAAGTAAATCTGTCTTTCTGGAAGGGTTGGTGACTATCAGGAGAATTAAGTAAGGGATGCGAATTTTAGTGACATAAATCTTGGCATGCCAAGTATGTCTCTCTAAATTGGCAGCTGGTGTTGCCACACATTAGCATTTAGAATAAAATAAAAATGACAAATTTGTGTAATGTGAGAATAAAACTAACACAGGAATTCTGCCCAGTCTGTATCTTTTAGTCTTCTCTCTCCTTTGCTCTGGGTCCATGATTTTCCAAGAATTTTGAAGATGAGAAAGATGCAAGCTCTCATAGCCTCTCCTCTTCTAACACCAGATAGAAAATGGCCCATGGATATAGGCTTGCAGCACAGGAGGAATAATTCAGATGTTACAGAAGAAAATTCTGACCTTAAGGGTGGGAGTCACCAGGAGAAGTTACCTAGAGAGGCTGGAGAATCCACATCGGTGGAGATTTAAAAAAAATCTGTTGTGGAGGAATCTGCAGGGATGGGCTATCTCTGTTCAACCATATTTCAAGGCAGGAGATGGAGCAGAGGCCCATTGAGGCACCTTCCAAACTAGGTTAGTATTCTTTCTCGGACAGAAAAAGGGCAGTCAACCTTTGAGGGCGGTTGTACTAGGTCAAAATCAAGAAAGCAGAAGTCTTACCTCCCTTTGTCCTTGCCCAAGACAGAAAAGCATGTTAATGCAAAGAATATTTGACATTAAAAAATTATGTACAGCCAGAGATATGGTCTGGATCCCCATGGCTGCAAAAAGTCGCTTTGATTTTTTTCCAGACCTTTGGGTTTCTTAGCAGCAAGTTCCCTGCCTAAGGGCTTTTCAGAGAATGGGAAGTCTAAAGCTGTCAGGTCTTGAGATTAATTTTATATTTTCCTGCTGAATGTAAGTCCAGGAAAATTGCTTGGAAGACATGTAGTAATCATGATAACACATACAGCTCCACTGAAATACCCTGACCCTAAACAGGTCATAAGTTTCAAAAAGTAACTGTTTTCAGTGGTGTTAAAGTAGCATTTATCCTTTAGCTTTGTAAGACTTAATAGTTCCCTAGAGTGCGAACAAAAGCTTCATATTTCGTGCTTCAGGAAGATTTTATATTTGCTAGTGCCAAGACGTCTCTTCTTTCCAAAGCAAGGATAATTTTTGTGGTACCGTACTCTTTAGCACCTGGTCGTGCATGTTTGCTTACATCCACAAGTGAGATTCCTTGTGCTGTTCAGTCAATCATGTTCAAGGAGTGGTATATATGTAAGTAAAACTAAGGAAGGTTATTTTCACTGATTATTCAGTGGAAAGCTGATTAGCAAGACCTTTAAACCTGATATCCCCAACAAACAGTTCACAGCACTGCATGAAGCCTGGTTTGCAGCAGGCAATAAAAATTAGAGGTGACTCGAGAGCAAGCGATTATAATATGTTTGGAGGTGAAATTCAGGTCTCAGGCACACAGTGGAGTTTGCATCAGATGCCAGTTCATGCAAGTCAGCTGAGCTGTGATAACCAGGGCTCAGTGACTGCCTCTGATGACCCAAGAGAGGTCAAAACCAGACTATCAGAGGGCTCATGTCCCACTCGCTGCTGGTGCGTGGTCCTGCACCTTCCCTTTAGCAAGCACTAACACTTGTGTGGCCGGGTGTCCAGCCTGGCTTGAGTGCACCCACCAGCCCTCCTTCCCCCGGAGCAGTTGGGGGGCACCAGCCTCAGCCCAGCCGTTGTCTGCATCCTTGGGCTGAGGGAGCACTTGAGGACATCGAGCATCCCCAAAGCTGCAGCAAGGAGCTTGTTCAGCCATGATGACCTGGTTGGGCTCTGAACTTTTTTTTTTGTAGCTAGATTGTCAGATTTTGTATTTCTACTTTCCCACCACCCTCATGACAATAAATGTTTTGTGTAGCTTCCAAGAGGAGAAAAAAAATAACTAAATGTGCCTCCCAGTGCCAGATGAGGTTTCCTTCTAGACTAGTGACTTGAAAATATGCCTGAAGTTTGCTGAGGCTGCGTATGGATTTTAGAAACCTTTGGTTTTAGAGTGAGGAGCTTGGGGGGTCTAAAAGCCCCTTTGGAGGGTGTTGAAAATCCTGCCCTCAGCCCCCTGAGCCGCTGCCGTGGTTCAGACTTGTGGGGCTTTTCAGGCATGGAAAACATTTGGAGCAGGCTAGGTTTTGGTCACAACATCACAAAGTAATGATGGTAGGAGGAGAGTGTGGTAGAAGGAAAGGCAGTGTGGATGGTGGGGAGACAGTGCCTGGTGCATGCTGGGGGAGGCTGGGACTTGTTTGCTGAGGAAGAAAGCAAAAACCCCTCTTCGAGGGCATGGTCCTGCTCTTGATTCACTGCATGCTGGTTGAAAAGGGCAGCCTGGCTGGATTTCTGTCTGCTCTCTCAAATAAATCTCTGCTCTCCGAAGCCTTTACTGCATTAAGTATAAAGATTAGCATTGCAGCTCACACTCCCAGGGTGTCTGAAGCAGTGGCAGACTGGTGCCTGCTCACTTGATCTTCATTAAGGTGCATTACAATGATTTTGTCTGAATGCACCATAGCCGCTTTGGGCTGCGACCAAGATGTTGTCCCTCGTTTGGGGTCCTGAGTCCCTGAGTTGAAGGCAGAGGGTGGTCAGCAGGTTGGGGTAGGAGATGGCTCTCCTGCAACATGTGCCCCGGGGCTGGTTGGGGCACATGGGACAGGTTGGGGTCTGAGTAAGCTGCGGCCACATGGATAATGAGGCTAAAACTAAACCTTGCACATCTCCTTCCATCTTAAAATGATGAACTACAACATAATGCAGGTCAAGGGAGGTGATTCTGCCCCTCTGCTCCGCCTTGGTGAGACCCCACCTGGAGCACTGCATCCATCTCTGGAGCCCTCAGTACAAGAGGGACATGGACCTGTTGGAGCGAGTCCAGAGGAGGGCCATGAAGATGATCAGAGGGCTGGAGCACCTCTGCTATGGGGACAGGCTGAGAGAGTTGGGGTTGTTCAGCCTGGAGAAGAGAAGGCTCCGGGGAGACCTTATAGCGGCCTTCCAGTACCTGAAGGGGGCCTACAGGAGAGATGGGGAGTGTTGCAATAGGATGAGGGGTAACGGTTTTAAACTGAAAGAGGGGAGATTTAGATTAGATATCAGGAAGAAATTCTTTACAATGAGGGTGGTGAGGCACTGGAACAGGTTGCCCAGGGAAGCTGTGGATGCCCCATCCCTGGAGCTGTTCAAGGCCAGGCTGGATGGGGCTTTGAAGTAGTGGGAGGTGTCCCTGCCCATGACAGGGGATTGGAATAAGATGATCTTTAAGGTCCCTTCTAACCCGAACCATTCTATGATTCTATGATAATGTATCCGGGCAACCTTATTTTCAGCAGTTTTTTTCCCTCTTCCTCTCCAAGTGTTCTACTTCTGCTTTGGAAGCTGGTCTGCTTTATTTTTATCCCTCTCATATGACAGTCCAGAAAGCTTGCTTGCATCCTCTTTGTTTGTGTGTGTGTGAAAGAAAATTAATTTTTAATGAAAGATGAGCAGCTTTAAGATGCAAACGTACAAACACGGTGTTGCAATGCAGGAGGAGAAGTCATGAGCAAGCTGCCTTTCCTCAGGAGGACCTGTCAGGGCTGCAAGGTTGGAAACCCCAGGGATGAGTAGCTCTGATGGGTTAAACAAGGGTTAAAAAAACAAAAGAAATGACAAAAACCTGTTACCTCGTGTCAAGCCTATTCAACAAAAAGTAATCCAAAATATCTCTTGGCAGATTATGGTTTTAAGAAATCCTATTTTAATTCTGCTTCTTTCCTTATTGGATTCTTGTTACGGTTTGCACTTCCGAGCTTTTTGTAGAAACGGTGAGAAATTTTCTATCAGTGTGTTTGGTCGGTGCAGAATAGAGAGTCCGTAAAATAGCTATTCCTTGCGGGAAAGCTGGCAGTGGCAATTCGTGTGGGGTGTTGTTCCTCACAACAGGCAACACCTCCTGTTCTGGCTTGTCTCCTGCCACGCACAGCAGGCTTTTTCCTTTGCAGCGAGGACTGGCAGGATGAGGGTGTGTGATCAGCAGCCGTGTCTGCAGGAACAGTATTGGGCACCCAAACTCTTCAGCTTTCCAAGGCTGAAGGCAGGGAAAAGGGTAAAAGAAAAGGAAATATTTGGAGATTTCTTAGTATAGTTCTCTGGAACTTTCAGAGCTGTACAAGTGTTATAATCTGATTTTCCAGTGAATATGGCTCTTTAAAATACTGCGTTTTCTCAGTGGATGAAAATTCCATTTTTTTACTAACTCTGCTTGATTTTATTTTTAGGGTTTTCCATTTTGGGGCTGGGCATCTGTCTTCAGTTTTCCTTTTCTGAGAAAAGCACTGGGACATTTAAATAATTCAAGGGAAAAATTATATGCGCTCAGCAAACAGATGTCAGAAAAAATGAGAGAGGCTTAAAATCTAGGCCTCCAAAGTCACTTCCCTATATTTCCTTTTTAAAGAATGTATATTTAATTAGCTTTTAGAAACAAAGTGCCATGCTGACATATACATACTTGCCCAGTGTTTCATCATGGGACAGAACAAAGAAAGTGAAACGAAAGTTACAAACTATTGTGCTATAATACATGAAATAGATGCTATGACACTGAATCGCTTCACCTGATAAAGCCCAGAGTTACAAGACTCGTATTGCTGTATTCCAGACGATATGAAGACAATTGAATGAGTTTCTGTGCTTTGCAGCAACTGAGGTTCATAAAAGAGCTCTTCTGGCTCTGGTAAAAATAATTTTAGAAAAGTGAATTAAAGGAGAATTCCCTTTTCCAGGTAATGACTGTTCTAACTCTAATTTGTAATTGTAATTTCTAATTTGTCTTTTGTGGTCTCATTCAGCATGTTTTCCTAAGAAATAATTCCATGGGGGAGGTTTTGTTTGTGGTGTGTCTCTGCCCCCCTCCATGCAGCACAGCTGTGGGACGGCTCCTGCCCTGGGTATCATCTAAGCTGTCATCCAAAATATGAAGTAATGCAGAAATCTGAAGGGAGTCTTGCATATTTTACTAGAATTAATGGAAGAAAAGTAGGTGAAGACAGACAGAAGAGGACCTTGCCCTCCTGGGGTTGGCGTTGGAGGGGTCAGCCCAGCTTATTTTGAGGCTGCTGATAAAGCTGCTGTTGCCACACGGTTTCTTGGTGCCGCCACGTCATTAGTTTGACTTTGAGGTGTTACAGTCCTGCTTTAGCGCCTGGGCAGAGCTGAGGGACAGACTGATCTCTGGCGGCTGCAGATTTGCTTGGGGCGCCTGGGGGAGGAGGGACGGTGCAGGGTCTCCGGGGTGCTCTTGCCTCTTCTCCTTCTGGAGAGCCCTCTACACGTCAGGATTTGCACTGAGTTTTGAGCCAGTTCAGGAAGATCTTTGAAGGTGACCGAATAATACAGCGAGGGACAGAGGTTGCTGTGCCTCCAAGATGGTGATCTTGCATCCACATATCCAAGGGCAGATCAGGCCCAGGGGAGCAAATCCTCTTCTGCCACCTGCTGCCATCAATGTGCAGATGATTTCTGTGTATTTTGCCTGTCCCCTTTTTTTTTTTTGGAGGAGGGGGTTGCTTAGGTTTTATGGGATCTTTTTAAAGATGTATGTGACACCTTGCTCCTGCTTTCCTTACCCACCCTTCCCAAACTGGACCCCACTAGCAACTATTTGAAAAGAGCCACTATTTAATCTGTTCCGTGCTTGCTTGTTGCCAAAACAGGAGAATGTGGGGTTTGCAAAGCGAGGAAGGGTGTATCCACTCTGTCCGGTGCTTGGTGGAAAGAACAACACTTCGTCATGCTCTGGCTTTCCTGGCTGCTGGGTTGTCAATGCCTGCTCCTCATGAGCTCTCCTGCTTGGGAAGAGCATTTCTTTCTGCAATTTTAGAGTATTCCCTTCTCTCTGTTGTTTTTCTTGTTGGTGCTGGGTCTTCCCTGGCTGAGGGTTGCTCATAATGAAACATTAGTCGTCACAGCACTAAATTGGATATTTATTTTTTTTGGTGTGGTTAGATACATAGTGCAGTGATGTCGCTATCAAATAAATCCCTCTCTTTGGCAGGATCTTAATGTCTTGCTTGGGATGCTTTGATGACTTTGAAGCTGAAAGTGTTTAAGAGAAGTATTTTCAAATATGAAGAGGTGGGTTGGAATTTCTTATGCTAAAATACATGTTGAATATTGAATATATATCATACAGTGTTTGCGAATATTCTGGTGACAACATATACATACTTTAGCTCCCGATCCAAGCCTATTTCTAAGCACATGATAAGACAGATGCATTGTAAGTCTGTTGATATGAGCAATTACTTAGCTGCTGGAGTGTTTGCAGGATTAGTGTTTTAGTTTTCAGTATATGGATTTTTGCCTACTGCTCTTGCATTTTTCTTAAAAGAAAAAAAACAAAAACATGTATTTAATTTATAATATTTGAATCCAACATTGCAGTAGCCCATTTTTTTTTTGTTGTTTTAAAAAGTCTGTTTGGTTTAAATGAGGCTTCAGTGGTTAATGGCTGGCTTTGAAGCTCAAGCTTAATGGTAGAAGGGTTTGGGGGAAAACAGGGGTGTGTGGTGGTTCTGTTTTGTGTCTTTTCCTTTCAGTGGTTATATCCTGTTACAGAGAATGATTATGATGAGGGCGTACATGGGGGAGTCGGTTTGTCTCAGTGTTCTTAAGTCTTTGGCATGTCTCAGAAAGCCTGCTTGGCTTCTTTTAAATATGATCTGCTGTTACACACCTCTGAACAGAATAAGGCATGAAAGTGCATATGATGTTCCTGTAAGTCCAGTGTGTGGTTAATATACCAATAGTGTATGGCATGGTAAAGATTATTATGCGTTTGCTCTGAATGGACTTGCTCTTTTGTTCTCTCAGCCCAATAAGAACATTGGCTCAGAAACTTGAATATTTAAAATGCCCGAAGGCAAGACTTTGCTTTCCAGGCTTTGCTCCTTGTCTTTGCAGAGACAATGACTGCATAAAACCACGTGATGAGGTAAAGCATTGAATAATTATTTATAGGCCATAACATTTATGTATGTATTTTTAATTGGGGCTCAGTTCAGCGCTGACATTTTTTAAAGCACCAAAGGGATACATGAGGAACTGCTGTGCTTGAAACCTTTGTCCCAGACTGAGTGAGGGTTTAGTAAGGTCGTATGTAGTGTGAATGGGTAAAAAAAGAGTCTCCTAACCAAAATGTGGTGGTAACAGGGGTCCCTGAAGAGTAAAGCTGCATAGGTGTCTGCACAGTATGTATCTGGGTTCTGGCATCTGGACTCTGCTAAAGCTTGTATGGAGACTTCCAGGAGGCAAGTATCTCCTGAAGTTATCCTGAGAGCACAGGCTCTACTGGCTGGGTGTAGGTCCTACAGTCCTGGCAGAAAATACTGAACAGTTGCCAAAAGTGTGGAAATAACTACATTCCAACAAGCTGAACTTGCTCTATCACCACTGCCTGCGCTCTCCCCTCCTTTTTTCTTAATAAAGATAATTATCAATCAGACCAAAAAACTGTTTGAGAGGGACTGGACCAAAGGCTGCAGTGTTTTACTCTGTTCGGCTATTGCTGAAACCAGAGGACCATCCTGGGCTTGGTCGTGTGAAGCCTCAGAAGCAGCCATAAAATTTGGCTGCCTCCAAAAGCATGATCGCACATTGCCCGAGAAAGGTCAGAGGGGGCTTGGGCTGGGGTCACACAGGGTTTCATGGTGAGCACAGCTTATGTCCTTGGTGTTGTTAAGGCTGCTGAACACAGGATCTTTGCTCCTGATTACCACGTATATGGTGGTTTGAGGCTCCCGAATCCCCGCTCCAAGAGGTCTGGCTGCAGAAGGAAATGGATGCTGTGGTCAGCATCGTCAGCAGCATCTTGTCTCTGAGAGGTGACAGCTCATTGCTTCCAGCTAGTTTCTACCAGCAGGGTTAACCTTCAATTTAGGAAAGAAAAATGCAGTGTGGCGTGCATGCTTTGGGAGGCTGCTGTAGTTCAGCTGGAGGTTAAGAGGACAGAGGCAGGAATGGCAGGGTTATGGTTCAGTGGCTTATGTCCTTCAGAGGTCACAGATGAGGCCTTGTTGCCACAAAAAAACCCTGCATTGATTTCAGAGCAAGATCAGGAGCTAAACTAAAACTGCGGAGTGCAGAGACTGACTCTCCAGCTGTGGAAATCCTGCATTTCAGGTGCGCCATGCTGCTGGCTGTGGTCAAAGCGATGTCCTGGTTTCAGAGATGCACTCCCTAAGATAGCGATGGGTAGTTGGCTTCATGTGGGCTCTTGCTTGCCTGTGAGGGCTGTATAGAGGAAAGCTGAGCCCTGCCAATGTGTCAAAGTGCTTCACACAGCTAAATTGACCCTTTGTGGAGAATGAGTGAAGTGTGACTATGTAGTGTTGAAGGCAAATGCCTCCAGTAGATACTGGCGATAGAGATGTGAACTGTTATCTGAACATCCGTAGGTTTAAAGGAGACACAGTTTACAGGAAGTGAAAGAGACCATTGGTGAGGATAAGTAAGTGAGCAGTGTTACAAGATCTGGTAAAGCCGAGATAGAAAAGATCTTCTCTGAGAGTCCCTTCTTAAGCTCTACTTGGCACAGTTGCTTGGGAGCACTCACAGTTGGCTGATAATTATTTCCAGTGCTTAGGTCAGATTAGAGCTGATTAATGGATTTTGGGAAAAGTGATATGGAAATGCATCTTGTTAAATCTGGTAATAATAATAATTTTGCTGGTCTTAATTCAGAGTTAAGAGATAATAGAAAACAGCTTATTTTTCCTTTCTTTCTTTTTTTTTTTTTTCAATTGTGGCCTTTAAGTAACAGTAAAATCCCATCAGTCCGTCTTGCAATGGTATTCAGTTGGTAGGGTTTTAAGCTGTATGTTTTCTTGGTGCTTATCAAAATCAATCAAAATTCAAACAATTTGTTAGGCATGTTTGTTTTATAAATATAGAGTCGCAGTACTAGAACATCAGATGTTTGTGGTTTGTTTGTAATTCTGGATTCATGACTCCTGCAGACAATGCAGTCCAAACTTAACATGTCATTTGCATTTTCTTGTTTTATGAATAATTATTGCAGAGGTCTTTCCCACAGGAAGGTCTTGAGAAGAGTGGAAGCATTTAAAAATTATTACAGATCTACAAAGCCTTTTTTGGTTGCTATTTTATGCAAGTGTCATTTTCAGAAAGAACTGGAGTGTACAGTACATTCCTATAGGAGTGTTCAAAATGCCACATGGAAGCCCAGTCCTTTTCTTCAGAAAGCCTCGCAACTGAGAAATCTGGGGTTGTGGCTATCGAGGTGTAGGTAGATGAGTGCTCATTTCAACGTCACAGGAGTAGGTGACATTTGTGAGGGCCTTTGAAAACTGGGTCACTTATTTTGGTACCTAAATGTAAATTTGAAGTCTAACTCTGTTACTTATATGTCTGTAGTTTTGACTAGTTCTCTGCGTGCTTGTGTGTGTGAGAGATGTTCTATTTTAAAACTTGGTAAGGGGATGTTTCTAGGAATCTGCATACTTAAAATTAGATTTCCGCTGTGGTTACACAACTGTAAAGTAAATCCAGAAAAGCATCGCTGACTTTAATTATGTTACTCTAGGTTTTCGCTTCTATAAATGATGTCAGAAATGAATTCTGAATACTCTGAAAATTCACAGTGGTGCTTCCCAGCACTAGCTCTGGACTGTTCAGCAAGTGGAAGAGATCCAAAGGATGATTAGGCATGTTGGCGTACAGATGATGCTGGACAATTGCAGAATTGTATGTGCACCATTCTTCAAGAAACTCTTTAAATATAACTCTTCCATCATTCAACAAGCTTGCAATAATTTGTTTCCTTAAGCAAGGTTTTTCTGTTCTGCTACAAAATTGTGTGTCTTTAAGGGCTCATAGGTAGATAGATATTTTTAACTATCTGACAGCTATGGACTTTTGCTTTTATATAGTCTGGGACGTTAGGTCACGTGAGAATTAGGTGATTTTAAGTCTTGTCTTTGAAATAAGTCGTTTCATTCTGGTTTAAATGAATGCAAAAACGCAAGCCTATCTTCCTTCAATACTCAAAGTACATTCAGCGTAAAAGAATATTGGAAAGATTTAAAAAGTCATTTAGAAATTGCAAAGCTTTTCCATTGTCCCACCTGACCTGGACTTTGAGAAGAGTCTGGCTGCTGGAGACAGTTTGTGTAAAAAGAGGGTGAGGACTGAAGAGAATAATTTGATCATACCAAAGGGCTTCTGTATCAGTGTTAGAAAGAGTTTTAGATTTGATCCTCTCATTAATAATGGATGGCCAGACGGATGCTTCCTCCCCTGCCGTCTTCGTTTTAATTCAACTGAATGATGGAAAATACAGTCCATTGGTTAGAGCCAGGCAGTCTCTCCAGTTTAAAAGCTCGCTGTGTCTTTCCCCGAATCTCTTCTAGCACCACAGCAGTTTTGGCAGCTCAAAAAGTACACTCGCAAGGTTTCCTTACCAAGCTGAGCAGGTCAAACAACCCGGTTGTTTTTTAATATATGAAAGACCTTAAACTGTGAAGCTGCACCACTGGGGCCCTGGCTCAGCGTTTTATTACCATGTGTAACACAACTTTGGCTTTCCCTGCTTCCAGACCGGGGCTGCCTGCACGATGCCTCACCCTCCCAAAAGGCATCTCACTTGCTGTCTGCAGAGGACACCAGCCACTTGAACATAGGCAAGACTGCGGCAACCTGCAGCGAGGGCAGGGCTTGTGCTGCCCGACCTTGGTGTGGTAGCCGGAGGCTTTGATCAAGACCACGCTTCCAAGTTTTACTGTTACCAGCTGACATACAGCAAACGTTTTTTCAGCACTCACCTGTTCATAATGTTTTAGTAATAGCGATAAAATCCCATCATGTTCCTGGTCCAAAGGAACTACCACGACAGCAGGAACCCCGAGTTCTGGTATAATTTCACACAATATGTTTTGGAAGTGCAGCTCTTTGTATGAGCTTGTTTATGGGACCTGTCATATCTGGGCTCTATATAAAGCTGAGATTAAAGCCTTGTGGAGACTTCTGAGTAGAAGAGAAATGTCCTCGGGAAATGTGGGAAAGAAAGAAGGTGGGAGTGCAGTGATACAGAGTTGTATAGACATGGAAATAAAGATGAAAGAGGCAGTAGATGGCTTCAGGGCTCTAGGAGCAACAAGCAGCTCCTACCAAGGGGCAGTGGTGGGTTTTGTGAGAAGTGAAGCAGTTTCTCCTGAGCAATGCTGCTGCAGAGGACATACCTGATGATCTTTGAAGTCATACCAGTGGTGGGAGGCTCTGTAGACCTCCCGGTGGTGTTAAACTAACTGTTCCTGGACTGAGACTGATCCATTGTTGTGTTGCTGTCACCTTGTGCTCAGGTGATCCGGGGCCAGGGCAGAAGGAATTAGGGGGGCCTTGCTGCCTTCCCACCATCCGGGGGAGGATGGCCTCACCTTGCCTACCTTGCACATGGCAGAGCAGCACAGGCAGTGGGTAGGACGGTGTGAAAGGGAAGGAGGGCTGCTTACCCTCAAGCAATGTGTCTTTTGCCAGGATGGGTGCTTAGCGTGAGGACATGGTGCCCTGCAGGGGCACGTATGGTACTTACAAAATTTCCCAGTGGTATTGTGGCTACAGGAAGGCTTGAGGTGAGTCTGTATGGGATGCATACCTTTTTGTATCTCTATTTCCTCTTCATAAAAATGCCAGCGATTCGCATACTACGAGAGCACCTGGTAAATAAACACCTCCAATAGAGAGCCGTTTGTATGCGTTATCATACTGGTGGTGAGGTTTTCAAAACAAGTCCAAGCATATGGCTAGGTTTATGCCTTACTGCCACTGCCCCTTTTATTGTGTAACATTTCCTACACAAATTTTGCATTTCTGCGCTTGGCTCTTTCAGTGTCCTCTTGGTGAACTGTTCTTTGTTCTCAGGGCTTGCTTGGGCTGATACTATAAACATCCTGGCAATTACTAGGTTGGATGTAGGAAGTCTAGATGTTTGCACAGGTCTTTTGATTTTTGATGTAGTCAATGTAAATACTTGAAAATCAAAGCAGTTACGAAGGCATCGTAGGGATCCTCTCTGCAAGAGTTGATAGAAAGTTTGCCACTGCCTTTATTTAGCTATGCTATATTAGAATGTTTTTTTGTGCCCAATTTGTCTGGTTAACTACATGTTTTAGAGTAGGATTCATTTGATCATATTCAGATATCTGTATTTGACTTAGCCACACATTTTTCAGGCAATGGAGCAGAAAGTGCACTTGAAAGGTGTCATGCATCTATTCTGAAAATGAAGATCTACGGCAGGTCAGATAACCATTTCCTAGGAGATGCCGTTCCTCTCCTTTGGCCAGAATGGGAGCCCATGGTGACAAGCTCAGATGAGGATTCAGCTGATGTTAAGGAATAGAAATCCCGATTTTCGTGCCTCTGTATTCCTGTTGGTCACTTGTGCTGAGGTCAAACCTTAGGCTGTGGTTTGACTGTGCAGTAAATCCAGCTTTAGGGCTCCTACAGCTGGATTAAAAGCATTGAGGACATGAGATACAAAATGCTGACTGCTATAAAACTCACTGTCAATTCAAACTTGTTCAAAATCTCTCAAAGCCTGCCAGCGTAAGATTTAAATTTTTATTGCCAGGTCAAATATCAGTAGTCTTCCTGTGGCTAGCATAAAGCTGACCTGTAAATGTGCACTCTGGCTAATTCAGCAGAAACATAACCATGTGCCCAGATCTTATTTGTAACACTGAGTAATCCAGAATAAAATGAATTAGCTACTGTCCTGAAGGATTTCAGACCTTGGACCACTACAACAAAACCGTGTTTCAGCAATAGCAGTCTTTTAGTGAAAAAAGTCAATTCAATTCCTAGATGTTTTTTTCCCATTGTTACTTTTTTGCAACTACTTGCTAACTAAAAAGTAGAAGAAATGAAAGCTACACTTGAATAGAAATTAGTAAATTAACGTCTTTTGCTGATAGTGGATTTATTTCTCTGGTGCAGAAATGCCCAGATGACTTTAGGAAAACAAGTACAGTGCCTTCATCTATATATAAAAGATTAACAGGATCTGGCAAATATAACCTTTAAAGCAATTATAAAGTGATCTCACTCAGGGGATGAAAGGAATTTTTGGAATAACTGTATTTATGTTTTTCTGGAGGTTTAGGCAAGGCTGGAAGTGCCAGAGGGGTTATCCTGGAGGATTGCGTGTTGGCTGTTTGCACAAATCACCTTTTTAAAAATCAGTAATGGGACATTTTAATGACCCTCTATGTTTCCTTTTCCCCCTATGAGAAAGTGATTATTGGAGCTCTTTACATCACTCCTTTGAGGATGATGTAGGAAGAAAAAGTTCAACTTGTCAGAAAAAAAGAGTTGTGTTTATGCCCTGAATATCCCTGTATGCGTTTTGACAGTTCCAGCCTCAACTCATTTAAAGAAAACACTCTTATTCTCCTGTAAACAATCATTTAAGATCGCTCTTCCTTAAGAAAGCCTAAAAGAAGCAACCTCTCTTCACCTACATCACCTATGTTTAACTCTGTATTTTGAACTACAAGGCTGGAGATGAAGAAAAAGGTGTGTTACATCCTGAGCCATAAATGAAAACTTTCACAGGGGAAGGGAGATGACGGTATCCAGTTCATTTACGCGGGTGGTATTTCAGCCTTTGAGAGAACATCTTATGTGAGAGTGCTGGATGGAAGAAGGGCAGGTAAAGGCTGATTTTTCCGGCTGTGAATACTCCAGGGATGAAGGTGAGAAGAGCTGATAAACACTAAGAAGAGCAGAGTGCTGTAGAAGCTACACATATGTAGGTATAAACTGATTATGAATGCATTTAAGATGCAGACCATTTCCAACTATGTGGTGTGGTGGGACAGCTTTCCAGCAAAATAACAGAGGTGTAAAACCTCTTTAAGTTAAAATTTGATGAGTTTTATTGAGTTGAGGGTGAGAGAGTTGCTGTGATAGCTGGGGACTGGATTTGATGATGTCCAGCAGGTTTCTTGTGGATGGTGGCTGATCAGGGAGGAACCAGGCTCCTCCACTGGCTGGGTGGTGGTGGCAAGTCCTTGGGAAGAGGCACATACCCGGGCTGGGCAGGCTGCCGCTGCGCAAAGTGGCTAGTTGTTTCTGTGGGTGGATGTGGAGGAGTCATACCTGGGCTGTTGGCATTGCTGGGTGAGAAGGGACCATGTTTTGTCAAAGTGTTTGTTTCAGCACCTTTTTGATCCTCTGAGTGCATCTGACCCAAAAGTTTCATCTTCCTGCAAAGGAGGGTGCCTGTCCCATGCTTGGGTTGGCTGTGGGTGCAGCCTGTGGGCTCCTGCAGCAGAGGAGGGTAAATCTGAGTCCTAAAACCAGTACTCAACATGGTGAGGGTCTTCCCAAACTGAGAGGCCAAGAAGAGGTAATCCCCTTTGAGGGTCCTCCTCAAACTGAGTGGTTGTGCTGTCTCTGCACCATCATGATCCTGCTATTTGAGCAGGACCAAAATTGTTTCCAAATTAAGTAGGATTTCCCACGCCAGTGTCTTTACAGTTGAGATATTCCTACACTGCAAACATCCTACCTGCAAAACCTTAGCCCATTTACTTTATCCTTTAAACTGCAAACAAAAGAATCTCAACAGACCACACTTACTGAGACCCAGGTAGGATGCGAGATTAAATCCCTGGCCAGAGAGTGGGAATCAGTAGCCAACAGATTCACAGCCATAATGACAAAATCTCTTTGGTGGAAAGTTGACCTCAGCAACAGGGATTCCTGTCCCGAGAACAGGGGACTTGTGTCCCCTCAGGGCTGCCCATTCCCAACACTGGCCTGATTTACTCCAGGCAAGTGCCAATGCCAGGATGGGCAGAAAAGCAGAGTGTTTTGTACATAAGTCTTGTACTCCATGTGAGGCGGTGGGATGGTTCGTCAGGTCTGTCACCTACAGAAAGTAAGCAAGGTGGTGGTGGCTCCAGTACACTTTCTTATGTGGTCTTGGGTCTATTTTGGTGGAAGTCAAGAGCAAAAATCAATTTCATCTTAGTGTTGAGTTTGCCATTTTTATCAGGCAGATCTATTTTTTCCTTTGATGAACAATTTGCCACCTTTCTATTTTTCACTCCCATTGGTGCTGGACAGACCGAGCCCCACTTCTCACCAGCACAGAGGTGTTCAGCTCAGTGCTGCGCCGCCTGTTTCATCTGGAAGGAATATTTCCTATTTGTGCTTGTCAGAGTCTTTTTTCCGAAGCCAGAAGGTTTTGTTTGAGAAAATCAAATCCCTTGAAAGTACTGTATAATTATCTACATGATTATCTCTAAAGTGTCTGCCATGGCTCTGCAGTGAGCTCAGGGGCATAGACAGGCAACCCATGGTGTGTCGATGCCTGCAGTTTTTCCTGCAGGAGGAGGAATGGGGTTTTGAAGGCTGCCTGCCTCCAACTGGGTGGAGTGGGCTGTCGTCCCCTATCTCTGGATCAATGCCTGTGCATGGAGGGGGGGAGCCTTACGGCAATGCTGCTGAACGAACAACAGATGAGCTTTGTGTGGGATGCAGATGCCCCTGAACGCTCCATCCTGCCCGGCTAACTGCAGGACTGAAGCTGAAGTCAACATTGAGTTGTGCCTTTGGCCAACACAGAGGAGATTTGGAGACTCTGGAGCTAAAACTGTGAGCTGCTTTCAAGGAGCCCTGTGTTTTGCAGGCTTGGGATTGAGGCAGCGCATTTGCTCTGGGGATAGTTTGCAAAGGGCAGCCTGGTAACATGTCCACCCAATGTCGAAATTAACCGGCTAAGAGCAAAACTCCTTAAATTATTAAGCCAAAAAGGGCCTCAAAGGTTGATCTCCTTGGTCACCTCTAGCGCTTGAATGGTTTTGAACCCTGTGTGGTTCCTGGGAGCTATACTGATGTTTTCCATTGAAGCAATGATAAGGGTGTCAATGTTATAACTTGCTGGATGTTACCCATTGTATGACATCTCACTCTGCTCTCACTAAGACAGGAGATGATACTGAAAGGAAAAAAGTAAGTGGGATTGAAATGGAGAGATCTACTCTTTCCCACAGCCCAAGAGAGATTGGCTCTAATCATTGCTCCTGGCAGGTATTTGTCGAACCCACTGCAAAGACCATGAGTGAAGGAGACTCCAGTCACCCGAGACAGTGTCCTCTGGTGCTTTGATATTCTTTATCCTTATTAATGGTACCTAACTGCAAATGTAAACCTTCCCTGATGTGATTCACATCCATTACTCCAACATGGGCAAGAGGGAGAGACTGCTTTTTTCTGTGGGGCCATTTTTAGGTACTTGAGGACCTTTAGCTTGTGTTCTCACACCCCACCTGCAATGCTTTCTCCTTTTTAGACTAGCAGGCCCTAATTTCATGAGTATTTCCCAATAAGTCACATTTTCTAGACTGGTAGTCATGTCAGCACTCTGCTTCAACTGTGAGGTTTTACTGCTGAGACCTTCCCAGCCCTACGTGAGGCTACAGAGATACTTCACACACCTGGTAGGCTTTGTCCCTCTTGACACATCCTGGGACAATGACCCTTTTTTCCTCCCAACAGCCAGACTTCATGGGCAGAAATGATTCACTACAAGACCTGCATCTCTTCCTGAAGATTTGCCAACTAGGCAACCCTATCTACGTGTGTTTTCCCTTTTGCAGTACTCTGCACTTGTCGTTGCTGAACTTTATCCTTATTTTTCAACAATGTTTTTTAAATTTTTGCCAACATGATTTTAGATGCTAATTCTGTTCTCCAGTGTGTCTGCAGTCACTACCAGCTTCATGTAGTCTGCAGATTTAACAAGTGTGCTCTCTTTCATCGTTCAGGTCAGTAATGAATGTGCTGAGCAGAACTAGGTTATGCAGATCCAGCAGAGCTCTGCTCACAGTGTCCTTCTGTTTTCACAGAATATCATTAATAACTACTCCCTGGGAATGGCTTTATAGTAGTCTCATTTAATCATGTTTCCCTAGTTTATTTATGAGAAAGTTGTTTGAGATGGTGTCAAAAGCTATAATAAAGCCCAGATAAATGACATCTAACAACTTCTCCATTATGAAAAGAAATTAATTTTATTTGATATGATTTTTTTTCTTGTCTCTTCTTTATCTGCTGCTGCTTATATTTTTGTTATCTTTCACATACATGCAGACTCTTTGTTTGTTTTAGAGTTTTTCAGAGGGTTGAAGCTAGGCTGACTGATGTAGCATCCTTTTGCTACTTCTCTTTCTGCCCTTGAAGACAGGCACTGCACTTGCCTTTGTCCTGACATCTGGCACCATACCTGTCTGAGCTCTCACAGGTGACCAAGGGGGAGGTATCTGAGATGCCTTCAGCTGGTTTTGTAGGGAATTTAAAAGGTGGTTTGTCCCACCCTGCTGATCTGGAAATACCTGACTTGGACAGAGGACTGATCTCACCCTGGAATGGGCAGAGGAGAGGGTAGAACACCTTTGTAGTGATAATGTGTCATAGTATTAACTGTATTAATCCCCTGTGCATAGTAGGCAATTTTAGCAAGGACTAAAGCAAAAATCAAGCCAACATTGCCTCTTTGGTTGTCATTTTTCAATAACTTTCCCTCTATTTGAACAACACTTTTCCAGACTGTCTTCTTGGTATTAATATATATATATAAAGGGTAACAAATTCTTTTTCTCTTCTGCAAGTTTCATTTCATTTTTATGCCCTGATGTTTCTAATATTTCTGCCTATATGTTCATGCTATTTTTTTAACTCCTGCTCAGTAACCTTTTAGTGTTCTTTCTTCTTGTCTTTGAGGTAAGTGAAAAGCTCGTCATGCTGCCAAGTCTTCTGATCCTTCTTCCACATTGAGATGTTATTGTGCCTGTGCCTTTTAAGCACAAAATATTGTTTCTTTGAGAAACTACAGCTCACCTTGATTTATTTTTCCTTTAAACTTCCCTCCGTGAATTTTTGCCTAGCAGTTTTGTTTTTTTTTTAACGTACTGAAGCCAGGCATTTCTGTTTTGCAGTCCCTGATCCCTTGCGTATGGCAGATTTCATCATTTCAAAGGCACTTTTGCATGAGTTTCCTTCCACCTTCTTACCCCCAACACATTCCTCTCTAGAGGCACTTCCCTACTGATTACTTGACCTATCAGTTATGCGAGAATATTGCTCCAAAAGCACCAAGACTCTCACTCTCCTGCTGCTTTCGTTTCCTACCAGATATCTCATGCTTGTACTCCCCCATTTCCATTGAGTCAGTTGTTATCAGGTAGCCTGATCCATTTAATATTCTTCGTTGGGGCTTTGTTCTGCCCTCTCCCGTGTTTTTGTATTCTGCCCCCCCCCCCTCCCGTTTTTATTATTAACTAGAGAATTTAGCAGTTCTTCCTCCTTCTGTGTTCTGGACCTCAGAGCAAGAATATGCATCATCCTTGGTATACCAAGAGATGCTGCCTAGATTTCTTTGCCAGTCTATATATAAGCTATGCATCTTTATATGTATCAGTATTCCAGATATATCTCTTACTACTACAAGTTCCAGTTATGCCAGTTAAATCATCACTTTTGTCTTAAATGAAATCTGAGATCTTAAATAAGACCTAAGCTTGTGCTAAAAGCAATATATTCACTAATGTTGCATTATATATCTGATATTCAGAGGATTTAACCCTATTTCCTGGTCTACCCGTGACTGTATTATCACCCCTTCTTTTTAGACATGTGCCCAGGCTGCTTCTGTCTTTATTCTTTCCTCTGGTTCTAGGTGTCTCCTACTCTGAGTCTGCCTCACTAAGCAATGGGACAGTTCCTCCTTTCCTGAGCTGATGTCCGTCTCAGTCCAGCCATTGGTGTAACATCACACTGTTGGGTGAAGATTCTGGGGTCCCCCTAGGAGCATCATCTGTGGCCCTGATGTGTTGTCCCTGTCCCTGCTTGAGCTTCCTTGAGGTCACTCCTGTCTACCTAGGTGGTGCCATACAGCCAGGGAGGTGGCAGAACACTTCAAATCCAGCTTCTAGGCAGCAGCGTTTTGCAAGAGTCTCCCTTTATACTCATGCTGTTGGGGTCATGGGCTCTTGCTACAGGCTCTTCTGCCTTACCCAAGCTGTGCATCCATGTCTGCAGGGGCAGGTGCGCAGGCTGCAAGCTCGAAGCTGTTGCTTTCTTTTCCCTTCCCCGTGCACTGCTCACTGAGTGGCATCCACTGCCAGAAAATAACTCCCAAAAAGAAACCGGTCAACCAGACTTGACTCGCATCAGTGTTTTAACTTGTTTCACAGATCCTAATGATCCTAGAAAAAGCCACCTGCTTGCTAACCCCCAGCTCTTGCTGCCTCCTGGCTGCCTGCGTGGTTCTCTTTCGGAATTGCAGGAAACTGGGGAATTCACCCACACAGCTCTTGTCCTGGGGAACTGGGTCACCACATCCCTGTTTTAGATGCTTTACCTGCAGGGTTGGTTTAGTCCCCTGTAAGCCAGCGCTGCTGGTAAGAGGAGGGACCCCACTGCCTGTCCTCACCCTTCATACTTGCTGCTGCCGACCCCTCCTGCAGTTTGCAAAAATTCAAAAAAGTGACTGCGTTAAGCCTATCCCAGCCCAAAAACACTGCCATGGAGGAGGGCAGATTTGCCTTCGGCAGCAGCATCAACCAGCTTCAGTTGCTGGTGAGACCAGTGTCACGCCGTGCCCCCTTCAGTGGTCCTTGGAGTGGATTTAGTTGGAGTGTCTCCTCTGCTTCGGTGACAGCCCTGGAGCTGTGGCAGGAGCATCCCCACGGCTCATCAATTCCCTGTTTTGCCGGGGAGGTCAGGAGCTAATCCTGACCTTTTATTCCCTTGCTGAGAAGAGCGGCTGGTGCCCTCAAGTGGTAAATCGCAGAAGGAGAGCGGCTCCGGCCGTACACAGCCAGATTGGGGCTCCTGGCCCGGGCGGGGTGCTGGGCTGGGGCTGATGAATGCCTGCAGTGTTTTCGACACTTCTAACCATGCTGTTTCCCCCTTGCAGGACACGTCGGTGTGGTGACCGTGGTGGGAAGGAGGCATCATTCCCAGCGGAGCGGGGACCCTGACTGCAGGCATACTTGGACAGCCACTGACGCTCCCCACCGCTTCATCCACCGACATTTCTGTGGGGCTGACTCCTGGGTGTTCACACCAAACATCCTGCCTTGACTGTGCGTTTGGCCTGCTGGACCCCCAAAGACGTCCCCGCGAGATTAGATGGGGCTTGCTTTGTATCTGCATCCCCACTCCAGCATGGCCCCAGGGGCTGCAGGGGGCTGCAGCGGGCAGCAGAGCCAACGTCCGGGGAGCCAATTGGGGCCGGGACTGCTGCCGTGAGGGAATGCACAAGGACGGCTATGCCCATCACGCAGGACAACGCGGGGGTCTTCCTCCCCCTCCTGTGCCAGTGGCTGCAGAACAGCCGTCGGGAGGGGGCCGAAGGGGCTGAGCAGCAGCTCTGCCGCTCGGCCGTCCAGAAGCTGAGCGAGTACATCCAGCTCAACTTCTCTGTGGATGAGAGCAAACTGCAGCCAGGGAGCTGTGGGACTTCAGATACGGAGATCTGCACCATGTACCTGGCCCAGGAGATGCGAAAAACTGAGGTTCTGGGGTTGAGCTTTGGGAACATCCCTGCTCTGGGGGACTATGGGGAGAAGCGTCGAGGAGGGAAGAAGAGGAAGGGTCATAAGGGGCCGGTGCTCGACGTCGGGTGCATCTGGGTGACGGATTTGAAGAAAAACAGCCCGGCTGGGAAGTGCGGGAGAGTGCGCCTGAAAGACGAGATCCTTTCTCTGAACGGCCAGCTGATGGTCGGCGTGGACGTCACTGGTGCCAGGTGAGGGTGGAGGAGCAGCCTCTCGCAGCACACGGTGCAGGTCGCAGTCGGTACTGATTTGTGTCCAAGAGTAGAGGTTTTGACCTCTGCTTTCCAGCCCCCGGGAGAGCTCTGGGTTCCTTCCTAAGGCCTGTAGGAAATAAGTGAAAAAACAAATCAATAATTAGCCCACATCCGCTACTCGCACATCCCCTGGAAAAATTTGAGGGGTCATTGTGTCAAAAAATAGTACATCGTAAGCATTGCAGCATCTCCAGGTGTCTTCCTGGGTTTGGATAAAACTCTTTTCTTAAGTAAAAACGAACACAAACTCAGCAGCACTGGAAGATTTTTTTACAGGTGCATCTTGTTTTTGTTGAATCAGTTGGGTTGAGGGAAGCTTTTCTGACAGCTAAATGTTGTCTGAGACTTTTTCAAAGCAAGACATTTTTGTGTTTTCCAGATTGGAACAACTTCATTTTAATAAATGCCCTTTGATTTTATTTCATTTGCTCTCTTTTGCTGTCTCCCGTCCCAGAAAACTTCAAACCTCTCAGAGTTCAAATCAGAAATGAAGGTTCTTCCAGTGATACAGATTATTTTTGCTTTTTTATTTCAGCTGCTGCATGGTGTGAAATCAGTTACTGGCCCAGCTTTGTTCTTTGGGGGCTGGCAGACTTGCTCACATTTCCCTTTGTGAAGGCAAAGACCTTTTTCTGCTAAAGATGAGGATGCAAATGTTCATTTGTAGCTGAGGTTGCAACGTACGGGAGGGCATGAAATCCTTTCCGTCTTACCAAAGGGGGTTCATCTTGAGGATGGACAGTTTGGGAAACAAAATGCTAGTGAAGTGGCCCCTCTTTAAAAGGAAACTCTGTTGATCTGCAGCCTGAGTCATCCAGCACGTTTTATGGGCCTTCGGAGTAATGTGACATTTTAGACCAGGTGAGAAAGTGCTTCAGCAAGTGATATTTGCAACGGGGGCAAATAACAAGTTTTAACCAAAATAAGCAATATATTGGGGGGGGGGGGAAACAAAAAAGAAGAGTGGAATTTTTACAGATTCGTCCAGTGAGAATACAGCATTGATGGGAAGACTCATTGGTTATTTATCTGCCACTTTAGTTGTCGTCCTTGCGAAGCTGCAACGGCCTCAGCGGGGGTTGACGCTTGCAAGTTATAATCCTGCGAAGCGCTCGGCTTTTTCTCCCAACAGGCAGTGAATGCGGCAGCGGTTTGGGGTGACCGTCGCTCCTGATTCTGCCACGTGGCAGAATAAAAGCAGCGACGCCTCCATCTGTGGGTGCTGGCTGTGGTTCTGCAGCTGTTGATAACGACCCTCTGGAATTTCAAGCCTGTAATTCAATGAGTGAATAAATACCGGTACTGTGGAAGTATCAGTCAGTGGCGCCCCCAAATTTGAGAGGTTTTGTACCAAAAAGCAGTCAATTTGCTGTTTCCTCTTTACCAGATGTCACTGTTCCTAAAATCTAAGGAACAGTGGCCAGCGATAACGTTATCTTATTATTAATGCAAAATGAAAGATAATACCCAATGGAGTCCAAAAGGTTTGGATATTTGTTCTTTTTATCCTATCCCTGAAGGCTTCATTTTGGGGTTGTTCCTTTTGGAAAGTTCTGTTATTAGGTCAGCAAGGTGTGACTGTTGCTAATGAGAATCAAGTGCTCCATTTTCCTTGGTTGAGATTTGGTTTTGGCCATTATAAAGGCGGAGTTTTGGTGGTACAGGACCAGCGTTGTTGTTCATAAAATCCTATTTTAGAATATTCTACACCCAATTTAGGCCAAAATTTAGGACATCTCTTAGTCAAAACCTGATTTATTTTCAGCATCCAAAGCATCCTTGCCTAAATTACCATTAACTGCTATTTGACAAGGGTGATGTTGATGGAAGACATTTTGGGACCTTGTGGATGCTCTCAGTTTGGAGTGCTTGGTTTTCCTTCTCAACGAGATGGCTGGTAGCTCCAGCCCCATGTTACCACCTTGTGATTCTGATCTGCTTCAGGATGCTTTGAGTCATTCAGTAGGTTTCTCTGTTGGGGTGCTCAGAAGGGAGATAATTCTGCGTAGGTTTAAAATAGGCTGAAAGGCAACCTCAGTTCGACTTTTGGGGAAGCCTGTTTCAAAGAAGATGCTTTCCTAGAATATTTCCATGTTGCTGCTATGAGCAGAGCCCATTCCCCATGGCTCTTCAAGGTGTTGGGGCAGGTCAGCACACTGAATAGTAGTCTTGGCTCAGTTCCTATCTGCCTAATTATTCTCTGGCTGGGTGGGAAACTCTTCCAGGTCTATACAAAGGGGCATGGGTGCTGTGAATTGTAGTGTGATGTACTTTGTGTAGACTGTACATGGTCAGTGAAATTAAAATTTCACCTGTGGCTTCTGTAGCACCAGGCTGGATTGGGCAAGCAAGACCACTTTTCCTCATCTGTCAATGTGCCAGGGCAGCCCCATTTTGCCTGCTGAGCATGTTGCGGTCCACACTAATGTTTTAGGGAATCTCCTGATTTATTTCCATAACAGCAGGGAATTTGTCAGGTACCTGGGGACCCTGGACACTGAGCAGAGGGTCTCACGACTCTGCCACTTTCCTGGGGGTTGCCACCCCTGCGGCAGTGTTGGCAGAAGTGTGCCCATGTACCCAGGCTTCAGGTCATCTCTAGCTCCATCCCTCCATGCAGAGCCTCCCTGCGCCAAGGGGCTAAGACAATACAGTGGACAGTGTGAGGAGGAGGGCCCGGGGCACGCCATCCCTTCTGCTGGCTATCCTATGGATGTGGTCAGTCTGTAGAGGACGCAGGGGCAGATGGCTGGAGCCATGAGAGATTGCATATCCCTGGACAGATTAGCTTAAATTGGGCAGCCCTGGATAGATTGCAGTCTTTCAGCACCTGCCTGGTGTAGATCCTGTACCTACAGGTCCTCGGGTCCCAGAGCAGTGATGGGGTCAGGCACCATGCAGAAGAGGAGCATGCTGCTTCTCGGAGGAACCAGCTGCAGGTACCACTCATCTGTCTCTCTGTGCTAAGGAAGTTGAATCCGGTTTGACTTCTTCAAAGAAAATGTATTTATTTAAATTCCATCTGATTGCCATGTAAACAGCAGAAACAGGTTGATTATTGATGAGCTTGTTTCTTTTTTTCCCCTTCTTTTCATTTAGAGAAACATTATGCAGTAATATAATCATCAACGCTCTTTGCTTAACAAGGTATTATTACATTAGAGAGGAACGATGTAGGTGGTGGCATTTTTGGTGATGTTAGTGACTGAGGGAAAATTATTGCTCTCTTCAGAGTTAGCAAATTGTGTGTGTCTATCAAACACAATTGCAGGGAAATGAGCTGTATTGGAGTACTGAATAAAGGTTAGTCAAAACTCTGCATGTTTATTTATCTTCTGTCTATACAACTCTATCTCCAAAACACAGGGGTTATTTTCCCCCAGACAACAACTTCCTATGTATTTTGGAACTACTGCACTCATTTTGGGCTATTACTCATTTACTGGAGGGAGGCTGTTGGTATTCCTGCAGATGACGGATGAATCCTTCATTTCTTGAGCATGAAGCTGAATGGGGCTTCATTGAGCAAGTCCTGGGAGGATTTCAAAAGAATTATTTTGTCATAGATATCACTCAGTTTGAAATATTTGATTATGAATTTCATCAAGCATAGCCGCAGTGCTTGGACACAGCTACCATATACATCTAATCTTTAAAATCAGTGCTGAATAGATTTCCAAATTCAAACTGTTTTTGAAGAAAACAGGGTAAGATACATTACAAGTGATGACAGTGTGGTATAAATATGAGATATTATTATAATTTTGTCATTGAGGAAAGTCAACCACTGCTTCAAAATACCGTGTTCCTCATCTCCAAAAATGACCAAACATCACCATGTGTGGGAATACAGTCAGAGAACTGGCTGGCTTCTTTTTAACCCACTTCCAAAAAAACTAACAGAGAAGCAGTTTGACAGACATACCTTTGCACAGCATTTTCTCAGTCTCTCCTCTTCAGCCAGTGTCCTGGGGGAGTTGCTAGGACTCCTCCCAGCACAAGATACAGCATGTTGAATGACAGGGAAATCACTTTATTTTCAAAGATGCAGAGAAAGACCTCCAGAAATCAGGTGTGCAATGGAGAGTGAGCTTTAAACGCCAATACTAAAGGCAAAGCTTTGACCTCACCTAAAGTTGGGGGTTTCCAGCAGAGTCAAGGTCTTTCCTGAGTGCTTGCTGCTGCTGCATATTGCATCTACATGGTCCAGGGTATCTGTAAGCATGAAGATAACATCCTGGTCCTCCTAGCAGGTCAATGCTGTTAGTGGGTTGCTTGATACGTGGGCATCCTAAACACAGTCCTGCTTCTCTGTAAGTGCTAGCAGCTGATTACAGAGCACAATACTGAACGTCTAACCAAATTACAGGTCTCAAAATGTGCAAAGCACTTTGTGCTGTTTGCCTGCGGCAGTCAATAACAGTCCTGGGCTCAGCTGGTTGGAATCTTGGGGTTCTGTGTCAAGAATAGTCTTTGCTGGTGCTGGAAAGGCGATTTGCAGTGTCTGTCTGTATTCAGAGCCAAGTTCTGCTCTCAACAGTGGTCGTCATGTGGGTGCTCTTCTTCTTTGCCCCCTTGTTGGGAGCCCTGCGTGCAAGGAGTTGCAGAGCAGTACATCTGCTGAGGGGATGGGAATGGAGAACTGGGACCTTTGCTGCGTCTGAGCAGAGCTGCTCAAAAATCTGACAGTGTGGTTTGAAAACACGTTTCAGAAGAGCACACCTTTCAAGGCAATTTTTACTAAGCTCCCCCTCCTCAGAAGCTTGAACCAAATTATTTTGTTACCATAAACTGCTTCGCCCCTGCAATAGAAAAATTTGCTTGTTGGGAAGAAGATCTCCCCTTGAATGCGGTCACTCTTTGATATCCAAGTGCAGTGCCCCAATTTTGTGTTTTCCATGGGGCACCGCTTCCTGATGCGCCGTGGTGAGACGCTGCCACTGCAGGAGGCTGGCTGTCCTCGCCATGGCCATTTTGTCCCTGCACTGGCGGCCGCGGTTGTCTCTGGAGCATCCGCAGGATTCTGTAGCTCCGTGTTACGCAGCAGCGTGTCCAGAATGCTTCCAGGTGCTCCGACTGGCATGTGGGGATGCCATGCTGTGAGAACAGGGAGCAAGGGCTGCGCTCCCTCTGATCATCAGCTGGGGCCCTCAGTTCTTGGTAACAAATCCATTCTTTAGTAGGGTCAGGCATTAGGGTGTATGAATGCCTGTGTGATGGTGGAAGGGGTGGTTTTCAGCGTGTTTCTATGGTAGTTACTGCGTATTTATTTTCCGCTTGGCAGAGCAATCTCCTTTGTACATCCTTTTTCTTAGGGAAAAAATCACCCCAAGAAAACTATGTCTGGTCATCACAGAAAACTTTGTCTCATCACACCCCTATCTCCCGGGCATGTCAGGTTGCGTGGATCGATTGCTGTGTTTTACTGTGCTTCCTCACCTCCTTCCTAAAGCAAAAGTGCTGCCAACACAAAGTGCTGCTCAGTATAAGCAGCTGCTTTGCCTGGTGTTAGCAGGGCCTTCTCTTGGTTATGTTCATAAGAAAATATTTTTGTTTTAATAGGAAAACAAATGGAAATGTATCCTGGCCCTTTGCCCTTGGCCAAGGGGCAAACATTTCTGTGGGAGCTCCTTGTTAAAATATTAACAGCGCTGACTACACAGAGTAAAACAAGCACAGTGGTCCTGGAGACTGCAGCCTCCAAATACAATCTCAGGGAACAGATTTATCATAACTGACCTAAAAAATACCCCCGACCTATTGCGGAGCTGAATTTGTTTCCTTTTTTTATATCATATTACCAACCTTCATGCTGCAAAGTGACAGATCAGGGCACAGAGGCTGAGACCTGGGGCTCGTTATCAGGGGCGCAGATGGGAAGCGTGCGCCAACGTGCCCTTCGTGAGTCCCAAGGATGGAAAATAAGCAGCATGTAGGGATCTTGGCTGAGGGTTTTCTCCTCCGGTTGAGCTGCCGTGAGTGGGGAGAGAGTGAATGTGAGCGCAACCTTTGCAAAATGAGAGGAAGCCTATGGATGTCTGACATTTCTCAGACACAGTGTAAGTCTCACTCTGCTCCTAAAGCCTTGTGCGCTGGAGCATGGAGCCCCCTCTGAAGCACGGCCACTATATTTTACGCTGACAATGGATATTAATTCCCCCCTTAAAATATAAAAACAGGACTAAGAAACAAGGAGAGAGGTGCTTTTCTTCCCTTCTTTTATGTCATTGGGAAAGGTATGAGCAGACTTAGCCACACATGTTGAGAAATAAATTGCTCTGAAGAAATGAGCTTTATCCCAAATCCTCTCTCAAGAGCCGAAGACTTAAGCAGAAGGTCACTAATCCCCAGACTCAGCAGAGATCATTTAGCTTGTTTGTCCTCTTTGCTTTATTAATCTGAGCGTTGGTTCACTCATTTTCCCCTCACACCCTCTGGTTCCTGCCTTCCCTCTCAACCTCCCCATCCCGATCCCAGCCTCTGCAGAGGCAAAGCCCATTCCCACATAGCCATGGTCGTTTGCAGCATCCCACCGCTACAACTACCTCCTCAACAGGCTTTCCAAACCCCCATCTTCCTCAACTTTGTGTCTTATTTATCTCCTCGCTCAGCTCAGTTTTATCTAAAACCCATGAAAGATGATGGAAAGATTTAAACGGCACACGTCCTGTATGTGTTTGCATGTTTGTCCCAAAAGTTTGGGAGCTTGTTGCTGCCTTCTACCCACTGTTGTCACAGAGCTGGCCTCTCTGGGTAAAAAGCATGATCCCCAGAGGACATAGACGTGTAATTAGGCAACCTCCCCAGGGCCGTCTGCAGCAAATGCTCCCCAGCCCCGGCTCTGTACGCTTTCTTCTCAGAGGGATTGCATCAGGCTCGAAAAGACTTGGATAGAGGTTGGTGGTGTTGCCTGAGGAGGCATAAAAGTTTCAGAGGTTATACAGCGTGGTGTTCTGAACTTTTTTTTTTGGACGTGCTTTTGTTCTGTTCCATTGAGCTATGAAAGCCCTGCTTGGAAGGCTGTACTTCGTTGCCAGGTGTAAGGCTGTGCATCTCCATTTAATTTGCCGTGCGGACCGTGCTGTAATTACAAGAGAAGCAGCCCGCTGTTTGGGAGGGAGCTCTGCCCTCCCCGCTCACCTGCTGTTGGGAACGGCCCGGGTTGGTGAATCAGCCTCCTGTCTCCTCATTTATCCCTGACGCCAAAGCGCCAGCGAGAGCTCTTCGCCATCCCGAGCGGGATTTTCAGCCTCGCACGCAGCAAGCGTCCTGTGCTCTTAGGTCATCTGGAAGCGCGGTCAGGATGCAGCAGAACTTAACTAATTGGCAAACTGCTGGAATGCAGAAAACAAGGTCACTTTTTTCCACCGCCCAGCCAAGGAGCAGGTGAGGCCTTCAGCCACCGCAGCGGTTATTTTCACAGCCTCTCCAGCAGTGCATTTGCTAGCACAGAGCGGTGTTTTAGCCATCAATAATTAACAATAGAGATGTTAAAAAACACGAGCAAGGAACATTTTGTGCCCATTATTCTTGCTCTTTCTGTAATGCTTGTGCCCTTACACACCAATTTGCAATGTGCAGTCATTCACTGTGTCTCTGTAAATGTGAATTTCTCTTCATATTCTGGAAGTCCAAAGTTTTGCACAAAGCAGGCTGTTGGCTAAAGACTGATATCCATGAGACAGGAGCACCGAGCTGGTGCAAGAGGAGGAGGCGACTGGAGCCAGGTTCCTGGGCTGCAGTGAGACACACGGCAGGTTGTCCTTTCCCACCCACACTGACCGATGTGCCATGAGTGCTGGAAAGGCACAGCTTCTCCTTTGTTGTTTTCTCATAGCATTGGGCTAAGGGAGCAGCGTTCCCATTCTCAGAAGGGTTTTGGGGCTGCTCTGCAAGGAGATGATGATTGTATTTTCTTGCCAGCCTCATGTACCTTTGGGTGTGATGGTTGCTGTTCAGGAAGATGCACTAGGACTGAGCTGTGACCCTCCAGAGCCAACAGTATTAATGGTGGTGGCAGCTTAAAACCCTCTTATCTCCTGTCACTGGGAATCAGACCTGGCTTGGAAAGGACAGGAGTGTGGAGGGTTGAAGGATGATGAACAGGAGATGGTTCCACAGGAAGAGGCTATGCTCGACATCAGCCTCAGAGAGACAGCTTGTCAGCATGAACCTGCCATCTACAGACATGAGTGAGAAGACAAATATAAGAAACGTAGGTGTGATCAGCAGAGAGGCTGCTCTGGAGTATATAACTCCAGAGACAGCTGCTGTGGTGAATGGCTTTGGGGCTGGGCTTTTTTTTCCCCTGGAAAACTCATTGCTTTTCTTATCTGATGTGACACTTGCCTCCAGCTCCGAGCAGTATCACATGCTCCTTGAAACTTATTTTTCTGTCTCCTTTCCATCAGATGTAGGCTAAGACGGGAAGGGCTTATGTATCAATTGCAGCCTTTACAGCATCACTCACCATTCTGGCTGCTTTCGCTGGATGAAATGTGTGACACTCAGCAAGATCATCGGCGCCTCCAAAGGGAAACACTTTTACCAGAGCAGTACCAGTAAAAAGATAAGTTGTCAGGCACTGCCAGAAGGTTTGGGGCAGCTCAGGAAGACCTGAACCCACCGAGACAGGATAAGAGTAGGGAAAATGTGATGATTAGCAGCAAACTTCACCCTAGAGCACCCAAGATCAGGAAGCCCAGACAGACTGAAGGCTCTTTAACAAGACTGTGAGAAACGAGAGGTAGATGGAAAATGGATTCAAGCTTTTTCAAAATGCAACAGAATTGTTTAAATGTGACTGAAGGAGATTATTGTTCCTGATGATGAGTAAGACTCTTTTATATTGTTTAAAAAGGTGGCAAGGTCCATTTTTTCCCTTCTCCATAGTAGCTACTATAGATACCTTCTAAAAATAGATAATCTTCTAAAAAAATCTGGCAAAAAACAAGGAATAGATTAATAGACCAATCTTTTGACTGTGTTTTCTTAGTCTGCTACTTGATCTTTGGAATGGGTTCAGGCTAGCACAGTAACTATTCGGTGAAACAAAAGTCAGTGATGTCTTCCTTCTCATCCTCACACACATTGACCAGCGGATCTTTGTGCCATGACAACTGAAGAATTACTAAGTGCTTGCCGATTTTTTGTGGCCTGGGCTATTTTTGTTCTGGTAGTGAAGAGAAATACACAGACATGTGGTAACCAGTAAACTTTGTGTGACTATCTATCTGAACGCAGAGGCCAGATGAGGAAAAGGGGCTAGAGTTTGGGGAATTGCTTCTTGAAAACTCACAGATGATAAATGGAACCAAACTGGTGTGTCACGTTCTCACTGAGAATGGTTTCTAACAAACACTAATTGTTCTGCTGAAAATGTCATTTCATATTTTCAGCTGTAGAAAAGTTCTACTAAAACACAGATTTTTCTCGGTTTCCTCTAGAGGGCAATGTCATATAAATATTTTAAGCAATTTTTGGGTTACGTCAACCGGGAATTTAGCCTGCCTTATCTAAGAATTCAAAAGACAGCAGTGAAAAGTGTTTCTTTACATGCTTTTTTAGGATGTGTACATACGTAATATAATTCAGTGCAGTAGCTAATCCCTTTAAGGAGCACAGAAATATATTGTGCATTTTGGGCAGATTTGCCTATTGCAGAGAGGGAACTGCTCATGAAGACCTCACTCTTCCTTATACCTGTGCAGCTTCAAGGACTTTCAGCAGCTACTCCTTATTTAAACTATTGTAAAAGAGATTATAATCCAGTCCTCTGATAATGAAGTTACCAGTTGCTGTAGTTTATGTTGTTAGCTGGAACTTCAGCTACCAGAGGATAGTGCAGAGGATAAATCTCTGTACCAAGTCTAAGTGGTCCATCGGACCTAGGAAAGAAAAGGGGGTTGTGTTATTACTTAATTCCCTAAGAATTTAGGTATTCCCAAATTTATTAACGGTATTGCTTGTTTGATGGATGTTAGCAACAGCACAATTTTCAAATGAATTGTCCACATAAATAGGTGCTAAAATTAGTAGGAATCAAAGGTGCCCACTCTGGACCTTAATAATTGAACTTAAGGGATATTCTCTTCTATTTTTAGTCACTGTAGTGTAAAAAATGGCAAATATGGATAAAGACTATTTTGTTTTTCCTAAAGCTCAGATGTATAATTTGAAACATGCTTACATGGGCACAAACTTCTTTTTTGTTGTCTCTATCATTATCTTCCTCCCTTCCCCCAGATCAACACTTCTAAAAGGGAAATTTGCTCTTGACTTCCCAACATGAAAATGGCTTTAGAGAAATCCTTTTACAATGAGTCTCCTTTCCCCTCCTGATGGTGACTAGTACTCTGGAGCATCACCATAATGACCTTATTGGATTAACTTGCAAATCCCATATGGTTACTGAATTTGTGGGTTAACATTCTTTGTAAAATGCCTCTTCCAAAAAAGTAATGGGCAATCTGCAGTTGCCAAGTTCTCTAAATGAATAAACCTGTTTGTTTGTTTTTCCGCAAACAGGAAAAGAAATTAATTCAAGTGAACCCTTATTCCCAAAAGCCTTCTATTTGAAAACAAGGGCCTGTGAATAAAAAGAGCAATAGTTGCATTGGCCTCAAAGCCAGCAGGCATTAGGTAGCAAACCAGGATTTGCCCTCTACTTTTGAGTAATAGTAGCTCTAAGAAAAATCTGAGAACACAGCTCTTCTGCAGCCTTTACAAGTTAAATAGGTGATAACTGCTTTTTAATTACTGCTGCTGGCCAGGCAGGACTTTCTCTTAAACCATGTCTTAAAAACAATATGATAAGGAGTTTGTAAATTTTAAGTTTCTGGGAATTTTTTTTAGAGACACTAGTGGCAACTAAATATTCTTAATTTCATTTCTCATGCTGCATGGATCTCATTAATAGCTTCGTGTTTGAACTGTATATTCATCACCACGTTGGTTTAGGGCTCATGTTTGGATCTGGCTGGCTCCAGGATATCTGACAGCCTAATGCTTGACCACGGGGGCTTATTCTTCGGCTGGGAGGAGCTGTGTTTGGGGCTGTAGGTGCACGGGGAGGTTGATTGCCCCTGAGCTGGGATCTCCGTATGTGGGCAGCCCTGTGAATGTCAGGCCTGCATGGCTGCAGGTACTGAAGGAACCACCAAGAGTTCATAGAATCATAGAATGTGTTGGGTTGGAAGGGACCTTTAAAGGTTACCTAGTCCAACGCCTCTGCAGTAAGCAGGGACGCCTTTAACTGGATCAGGTTGCTCAGGGCCTCATCCAGCCTGGCCTTGAATGTCTCCAGGGATGGGGCCTCCACCACCTCTCTGGGCAACCTGTTCCATTGTCTCACCACCCTCATTGTAAAGAACTTCTTCCTAATGTCTAATCTAAACCCACCCTGCTCTAGTTTGAACCATTGCCCCTCGTCCTATCGCTACATGCCCTTGCGAACAGCCCCTCCCCATCTCTCCTGTAGGCCCCCTTCAGGTACTGGAAGGGGCTGTAAGGTCTCTCCGGAGCCTTCTCTTCTCCAGGCTGAACAACCCCAACTCTCTCAGCCTGTCCCCATAGCAGAGGTGCTCCAGCCCTCGGATCATCTTCGTGGCCTTCCTGTTCGTGACTTCAGCTCCTCCTGCTCTCTCTCTTTCTGTGCCCTCCTTGCTGGCGAGTGGTCTGAAGCGCAGCTTTCTTGCACAGAACAGCAAAGCTGTGCCTGAGGTCTCTGACAATACCATAACACCGTGGCCTGCAGTGGAACTGTTTCCCCTTTGCCTCCATGGAAATGGTGAATCTCTGCCTTCCAAATTTCCTCCCACCACTCCATATCTGACCCATCAATACACAACATTGTCTTCTCTCTGATCTGTTTTTCGATCATTGCCTGAATTTGGAAAGTAAGCGGTATGTACGGCAGAGCAGAAAATTATTTAGTAAACTAGCTAATTTCATCGGGATGAACTATGTGGTTAAAATAAATCAGATTTCAATAATTCACCAGTTATGCTGTGCAGAAAGAAATAATAATAGCTAAAAAACAGTGTACAGATGCCAAATGGATCAGGAGTTAATGGCTGATGTGTGGAATTCAGTCAACAAGGGTTTACTGCAGGGCTCCGCCTTTAAATGGACCCTGTTTTAAATGGTGTATGAGAAAGGCAGAATCTCACTGCTTTATTCGAATTATTTTGTGGCTCAAATGCTTTCCCTGATGACCCAAGAATCAAATTATAAACTGTGGAAATGAGTTTAAGGGGAATCATCATTAAAAACAAAAAATCATGCAAGTTAGTAGAGAAGTAAACATCTGTCTTGAGAGAGGTGGATTTCACAAGAGCTTGAAAAAAAAACAGGTAAAAGACAAGAGGGTAGAAAAAATTTAGGATGGAAGAAGGACTTAGAAATTCATTAATTCTGGCTGGCTGAATAATAATCAAAAGTGTTTTGCCTAATATGTAATTAAATTAGATATCATTATCTGTTAAAACAGTTCATCCAGCTCTAATAACCAAGGAAACCAATCCTGAGTCCAGGTGTCAGCTCCCATACTCCCTGAGGTTTTCCCAGCCTTGAGGATATTCTCTCATTTAATGATAGTATCAATAATAGCACTAAAGAGTATGAGGAGGTATATTCTGCCTTTTTATATAATCTTCAACATGCACAGCGGTGCACTCAGGACCCACTGGCCATGTACTGCATTAGAGGAGTCATGCATGACTTGGTGAAGCCAAGGCAAGATCTCCTTTAGATTAAAAAATATCATACACCTTGCAACGTACCAAGTCATAAGCTGGTGTAGGAATCCAGCATGAATGCAATGTAAAGAACTAGTTTAAATTCCATGTAAAGTTTTGTCTTCTTCACATATTAGTAGTGTTTGTGACTTGCTTGCAGTTCATGTTGTTTTCTGCAGCGAGCCCGTGTGGGTTGCCTGCTTTGCCTTCCGCTTCTCTTCTGCATGCTTCTATTTTAAATCATTTACCTCTAAGTTGTTTAGAGAGAGTTGGGGTTGTTCAGCCTGGAGAAGAGAAGGCTTCGGGGAGACCTTACAGCCCCTTCCAGTACCTAAAGGGGGCCTACAGGAGAGATGGGGAAGGACTCTTTGTCAGGAAGTGTAGTGATAGGACACGGGGTAACGGTTTCAAACTGAAGGAGTGGAGATTTAGATTGGATATCAGGAAGAAATTCTTTACTGTGAGGGTGGTGAGGCACTGGAACAGGTTGCCCAGGGAAGCTGTGGATGTCCCATCCCTGGAGGTGTTCAAGGCCAGGCTGGATGGGGCTTTGAGCAGCCTGGTCTAGTGGGAGGTGTCCCTGCCCATGGCAGGGGGTTGGAACTAGATGATCTTTAAGGTCCCTTCCAACCTAACCCACTCAGTGATTCTGTGATTCTATAAGTTATGTTTGCATAAACTGTATATGACTTAGAGCTATGTATCTAACTCATGTCAGGGTCTTTCAGCCTAATGGATAGCATGTGTGGACTTGAGAAGTGTTGGGTCCTGGTCAAGCCTTTTCCCGCAGCTGGGAACAAGCCACAGCCCCGGTGACAGGGAGGTGATGACAGCATCTCACTTTCTGCAGGTGCTTGAGCTCTCTGGGGGAAAAGCACGTTATTAAATGTGGGGTTTTACTGCGAAGCATTTCTTTCCAGATACCTGCCCGTCTGTTGAAGGGTTATAAAGTCAGAGCAGCTTCATAAGGGCTAAAATTCTTTGAAATACCTATTTCTGCAGAAGTACATTTGAGCAATACAAATAAGCCCTATTTTATGAGATACCTGGTTATGAATTTAGCCACTATCCAGTCTTCCCAAGTGTCTCCAAGAGGCATCAGTGCAAACAAGTGAGACTTATTTACCTGTAGGGTTTTGCTAGAGTAATGACAGAATGGAAAAACTGAATTCTGTTTTTCCGAGGCCTTGAAGCCAAAATATTGTCCTTTTCTGCGCCTAGTGCAGACTTTGAGGGAAAAAAAAAGCAACAAAAAAACAACCTTGTTTTTGTCGTGGTGCTCCAGCCAACATGCAGCTGAAGTTTGATTTCCAGATACAGTATTTGAGGTTTGTTGTGAAGTGAGAAGGTCCAAAGCCAAGCCTGCTGGAGCTGCCAGTATTCTAGTTGGAGCAATCACTCCAGTTTATAAAACTTTGCATATTGTACCCTCACCGGGTTATCTTTCAGAGATGAAAGTGCAAAAGTCTAACAGGGCAGCTCTGGATGTGGGACCCTGGGGAAAAAAGAGCCACTTTGGAGCTTTACTGGGGAAAACGTAATGACATGCTTTCCTGTTCAATGCGGCTCTTATTTGGTGAGAACTTCCTTGCAAGTATAAACAGGCTCCTTGGGAAGCAACTGAGCTTAGGAGGAACCAGTATCAGTGTCAAGATAAGCATGCAAGAAAAACAGGATTAAATATACCCATGTAATTCATCTCATGGCTGCCTGGCTGAATAGTGGGAAAAGTCTGGTAATGCTGGGAGCACCTCCCTGCCCCAGCCCCGAAGATAATCCTCTTTTGTGGTCACCTTGCACACGTTCCCCTTGTTTTTTGGTCCTCCATTTGGTATTTAGGGAGCCCGTGGGAGATGTGCAGTGACGGAGCGGGAGTTTCAGGCGTGGACAAAAGGAGGAGGTTTGTGCCGCTGCTCATGTTGTCCAGGGACTTCTGTTTCTGGGGTTCCCCAGACTCCTCTTCTGAAGACTAACTTTGTGCAGGGAATGGGACAAAAAAAAGTGAACATGAGGCCAGGCTGAGGGTTTCCATCTTGGTCACTTTTTGCCGCCTGCTCTTTTGGCAGCATTCATCAAAGCAGTCTGAAAATTGTGTCCTGGAGGAATGGCTTGATTGAATATTTAAATTTTAAACTTACCGTGGCTCTTATTTTTCCCCAGGTCAGCTGCATATTGGAACTTTTAACCTTTAGATTGTGCCAATTGATCAAAATGTTCCTGTGTAGTCACTGAGGCCTCTTTCTTTTTTTTTTTTTTTTGTTTCCCTTTCAATTGATGGCAAAATCTGCTCCTGACTTGGGAAGGAGGTATGGGACATTACCAAATGAAAGCCTGAAATCATGGAATAGCATTTATTGCTCTTAATACCCCTTCTCTTTGCCTTCAAAAGGGAAATTATTTTTCACTCCTTATAATTTTTTCATCCCCCCAGGCATTTTACATAAACACTGTAGGGGAAGGGGATGAATCCCAAATGTTAGGGCATACAGGAGTGATTCCTGATTTCCATATATGTAAGGATTATGCGAGGGTAAATCAATTAACTAAAGAGGTGACTCTTGGTTTATGACCACATAAAAGGAGAACTGGACCTGCAAGATGTGTTTTCAGATATGGTCAGCTGCCACAGATTGGTCCATAAGGAAACATCACAGCTCCAAAAAATTAACATGAAGCTAAGGACCAGTCATAAATCTCTCACCCAACAAGATACAGTGATATCCTAGTGAAAAACCCAAAACGGATCAGAAATCCAAGAAAGATCCTGCCCACAGCACCCATAAGCATGATGCCTGAGATCTGCAATTAGTACCAGATGCCACTGATACATGGCGTGGAGCCTGTAACAAAGACACGCTGGACCCATCCAGCCCAAGCGAGAAGCCTTGCAGATTAAATTTGTGTTAGTTGGAGCCTGTAGATTGCTTTAGCAAGCAAAATTGAGCCTGGGTGTTAAGATGATCTGGATCAAGAAATCCAAATTAGGTTTCCTCCTTAAAGAGAAACGAGCACGTTTTGGCACTGGTTTTCGTAACGGTTTTAGAAAGAAAATATTTGGAAACAGATGCAGTACGTTTCTGTATATTAAATCCAGTCTGTGAAATAAAACTACTCTCTCTGACTGCACAGAATGGTCAGAAGACTTCTGGAACAAAATCCTCCCTAAATCTCATGTATGTTTTAAGGAAGACTCTTGAAACATTAATAAGTGGCAAGTGGATGGCACGTTCTGACACGCGCTGGGAAGTACACACAGATAAAATGCAGGATGGTTGGTGATGTTTAAAAAGCAAACAAGATCTGGGCTTCCACTTTGAATATCATAAGGTAGGGAGCACAGCGTTATTGCATTAATGGAGGCTAGTCTAGCATAAAATGAAAGCCACATTTGGAACAATCTCTGCATCCCTGGTTTAGGACACTGGGGAGAGTAATATAAAATAACTCCAGGGTGGAGCACAGGTTGCTGGAGGGGGCAGTCTCTGCTGTAACCTACATTATTTTTGTAGTTAAAGAGAAGGCGAAAATGTTTCTTTGAGAGGAAATCCTAGTGAGCAGGCACATATGGGCAGTGCATTTGCCGGGGGGGAGTTAGCCCTCGAACAGAGAGCCTTGTAGCCCTACCTGCTAGGCAAGCCCACCCTAGCTGGGGTGCTGCCAGTGCAGGTAGAGCCTGAGCATCCCGCTGGGTGTTCGCACAGGGGTAAAAGGCTCCATTCCCTCAGCTTTGCTCTGAAAAGGCACCATGCCAGAGCTTGCCTTGCTCCCCATGGAGGTGCGCTGCAGTGTCGGGATGCTCCTGGCAGCCTTCACCAGCAGAAGGGTGGCCTTCCTTCCCTGTCCCAGCATCACGGTGCAGGCGAGGTTGTGGCTGGGGCTGGGAACGGGCACCAGCCTTCCTTTCTTCTGGCCCTTCCCTCTCTCGTCTTTACCTTATCCCCCGTCGTGCTTTTTCTGGGATGTGTGCTCATGTCCCGTTCCGTGTCACGGCTAAACCACTTCCAGTACTGGAAGCAGGGGAAGGCAGGGAGAGCATCTGGAGGGACCACCTGGGAGCTGATTGCCAGCAACATCCTGGTGAGGTAGTTGACCTCTTGGCCAAATTAATCTCTGGTAGATTTGGAGATCCCAGTATGAGGCATGGGCGGCAGTGGGTGTGCAGAGCCCTCCCAACCTTCAACAGCACCTTGCTACCTCAAGCTACTATCTGGCGGGTCTTAAGTACATTTTTCCCCTATCTCTTGACCCTTTTGGGTTAATAATGAGATGTACATCGCGTACTGTGTGTACAGAGTCTTGTTGCTGGGAGATTCAGATCACCGCTCTTGTGCAAAGCAAACAAACCCCGTGGGTATCTGTGTTCCCGGAGGCTGCTGAGCACCCCGTGCAACATTTTACACTCAGCAGAGCTTAGCAGAGTTAAAAATAGTTCTTGTTGTCAAAATATTTCTTGGTAGTAAAAACGTCCTTAGGATACTTTGTGAAGTGGTAACCTTTGGACCAAACAGGGTAGGGAAAAATCAGAACATACGTCTTCAACACTGCAAAAAAAAACCCCAAAAGTTTGTCTTAATTGCGCAATACGGGAGAAAGGTTAAGAGCAGAGAAAACTGGCATCACCTCGGGGAGGGAAAGAATGGAATTTAAATAGAGATCTAAGGGTGAGTACATAATGTAAAATATTATATCTTTGTGAAGTATTTTTCCCTCGGTGCCTGAAAGATTATCTGGGAGAAAATGCCTGGCTCTGTGTAGTGGATAAAGGTCTTGCTGGGAGTCTTTTGAATTCAAGGCAGGGTAAAACCTGACTTTTTTTTTTGTTTGTTTTTAAAGGGTAATGTAAATTCTAAATTTGGCCCCCAAGTTATAATTTCTAAAACCAAGTGTAGATAAGTGTTTCCACCCTGGAAAGAAAAATAACCTTAGTGATGACAGATTGTTTTGTGCAAACGCATGTTCCTGTGTAGAGTCTGAAACCTGGGCCGTACAGGTAAAGAAGTGAATGTATGAAGTGAACAGAAATTAAAATTAAACAGAGGACATTACTGAGACAAAGACAAACAGTAAACAAGGACTGAGATGTGAAAGACAGCTTGATGACTTTTTTCATTTTAATAACTGTAGCTGGTGTTAAATGTAGCAGAAAAGGCAAATTGCTTTAAGACCGTGTAATTTCTAGGTTATTACCCTCTGTTTTACTTCAGCAGACTAGTACATTTTCTTATATCTGTTTTTTGCTCTCCAATCTTGAGTTACTGCTTTGTATTTTGACGTTAAATACAGTATACTTAATGCCATGTAAATCTCCACTGTTGGGTACTAATTGATATTCTATTATTCTGGTAATACCTGAATTAGAGAACTGCTGGGTGAGAAGGCTTTATCCCCTATAGATTTGTAGTAACCTCTAAATAAATTCTATGAGCACATAAAGAAATTAAATAAAAAGTGAGCTCAGAACTATAAAATGTAGATACACTGCATCACAGTTTGGAGTTGCATGGAATATTCTCTAAAAGTAGGAATTTTTTCATGTATATAATTGATTTTTAAAACGATCAGCTTATTACTAAACTGTAAATGCATAAAATCATCTCTAATATGGCTGCTTACTAAGCATTATGACTTTCACAAACAACTCTCTGCCCACAGAGCTGAAGCTCTGGCTAATGGGGTATATTTGGAAGAGGTGTTCCAGAAGAGGGCTTGTGGGGAGCTGTAGGACAGGGTTATCAATACAGTCAGGCTTAGGACACCCACTGCCCCCCCAGGAAACCCCAAGCAAACAAAAAAAACCCCAAACCAGTCCACTGGAGAAATTTGCTGAAAATTTCTGTTTTGAAGACTAGTGAGCTTTCACATTTTAAACATCAATTAGCCTTGATATAGGAAGTTTCAATGTAAGCTCTCTGGGACAAAGACCCCAGGTCCGTATTTTCATTACAAATGACTGACAGTATTTTGATCGCAATAAAAATGATAATAATGGATAAATTAATAGATTAATAAAATTGAATGGTTCAGTTTCCCAGCAGCTCTCAATACTCCTTCTTATGATTAGCTTTTCATATTTTGCCAAAGAAACCCTGCCTTCTATAACAGGAGAAAACATCTATACCCCACATAAGTAAGGAGAACAGCTGAACAGCTTGCTGACACACAGGGACAAGACACCAGAACATCCCCCCCCCCCCCGCCCCCGCCAAAAAAAAAATCACTGAAAAACATCTCATTCCATACTATTTGTATGGTGGGAGGAACGAGAGAGTGTTTACAAATAATTCTAGCATAGCTCTTGCAAGGGCCTGTCTGCCCGCAATTTGCACATAAAACCCCACTGAAGATTAAGGGCTGGGGTGTTTCCAGCCAGACCTGGAGCTGTTTGGAATTTTTTTGGTCATTGGCATTTTTTCTGTACACCCCGTGAGTGGCTGGCAGGGGGTTTGCAGGCGGCAGGAGAGGACCCAGGTGTGCCTGCAAGCCGAGACCCGGGTGGCTCTGGGGGGATGCTGGCTATGGGCTCTGGTATTCAGCTCTCCAGGGCTGTTTATAGTACTTGTGTGTTGGAGCTATTAAACTTGCATTTTTTTTCAATTTTTTTTTTTTTTAAATGACTTTTGTTGTGCTTGTGGGGAGCAGAAATGGTAAGGGAAAAGTTTTCTCTGCGGCATTTGTCTCATAGCATAATAGCATCTGGTGCAGAAATGGGGCTTTCTGGAGGTGGTGTTTGCGGAGATTTAGGGAATTCGGTGGCCTGAATGCACTGAATCGGCAAAACGAACTGTGGGGAGATTCACGCGGAGGTCAGGGAGGGGATTTTTGTATTTACCCTGGCATGGCTGGGAGCAGAATGTGTCTTTTGCAGTCCTTGGCTCTGCCTTGGCGCGCTGGACTCCTATGCACTGTTAACCTTCTTTTGTGTCATTTTTGTGGTTTCTGGCGCAGTTTGCTGTTTTCTTTTAGGAAAAAATGGAACATCATATTGTTGTTTTGGGTTATATGTGGTCCTGGATGTAGATGCTTATTGTGTCTTCAGAAGAATTCCATTTAATTCTGTATATTCATTTTGCTGCCCATCAGATCCACAAAAGTCTTGAATCCTGGGAACACGTACCATATAATTGACTTTATCTGTGTGTGTTGTGTGTCGGGGGTGTCAGACATCTGGTGCCCAGGACACAGCAGTGTCGGGAGAATGCAAATGACCGTGTCTGTTGTAAAGGACAAATTTTTCTAGTGCTTCCAGCTGCTGAAGGTAACATTTGAGATAAAGCTTAAATGTAGTGCAGTTTTAGGTACTCGGGAACAGACCTGGCACATATGAACTCTCCTCAGCCGCCTCCTTGAAGTGTTAACGTCTAATACTAACACATTAGTGGAGCTGGAGCTGGTTTCAGTGACATTTAGTTTGTACGAGTGTGGCTCTGAGGTGATTTGTGTTCATCGCTGTTTTTGTGAATGTGAATCAAGAACTTGCATGGGCAAAGAGAAGATGATGAGTAAAGAACCAAAAATAACGGTAGCCCCTAACACGCCATGCAGCATTTTCCTTGTGAAGTGGCATGGGATGCAACTGCATCTTTATTAGCTAAGTACCAAACTGCTTTTTCTGCAGCCTTCTTTTGACTGCAACCTGAAAGTTTCACTAGTTCATAGTTTCTCCATCCTTAATTTTCTCCATCCTTGATTTTTCACTCCTGAAATTCAAGCTAGGAAGGAATTTGATGCCCTGTTCTGTGGGGCAGTAGAAGATGGTCTGGTCTAAGTAGTTCCCCTTGTTGTTTGTATATGTGCGTGGTGTTTTCTTTTGGATAGATTTGCTCTATGTGTTTATAAATCAATGCTTTACCTGTAAAAAAACATATGATTCAAATCCTCTTTTGGCTTGTATCACCACAAATTACACAGAACCACAGAATCACAGAAGTGAAGTGCCCACCTGGCACTGGAAGTGCCCAGCGGTTTTGGACTTTCCTGGTGCCCAAGAGCCTGTTTCTGTGCTCTCATCCACGGGACGTTGCTGTTGTTCGTCTGTCTCCTTGTCCCATGGGGACCTCCCCATGCCATTTCCCTGCCCGCCATGCCTCCTCAGGCCAGCTGGGAGGAGAAACCACCTTCTCACACGCTCTGGCTGCTTCTGCCTCGATTTTACTGGGCAGGACTTCGCATTTTCCTTTGCATTTGAATAGGAAGTTAGGTCATATCTGTGGCCCATAGATAAACATTTCATGGAGCTTTCTGGACTTCCAGTACCATAGGAGACTCTGCGGGATAAACCCCTGTGGTCTCTTTTCTGCTTATGACTGTAGCCTAAATAGTTAGGGGGACAAAAGAAGGCATCCCAGGCTGTGATTCCTGCTCCAAAACTCTTTTGTATTGTTATAATAACCGGGTTGTGGACACAATGCAGTTTTTAGGGCAGGGACTCAGGACAACCTCTCCTCCCACGTGAATGTCCTGAATTTTGGATTCTCTTTTGCACAGAGGAATGCAGTTAAAAGAAGAGGTGACGGAGAGGGCTTAGGCAGGAGGCGTCTGGAGGCTACTTATTTTCCCAGGGAGACAGTGCTAGGGAAATACCGCTGGTGCGCATTTCTCTCCTCTCACACAGAACTTGCGGTCCGTACCCCAGATGAGCTCCCCAATCCCTGTGCTGCCAGAGGACGGACACAGCCATCACACCCTACTCCTCTCACTGTGCTCAAAATCTTATCTCTGCTTTTTAAATGAAGGGGCTTATGAGTTGTTGGGTTTGGGGGTGGTTTTTTTGGTTTTTTGTTTTTTGTTTTTTTTTTTTTCCTCAGGAGATGTCAGGCCATGAATCACGATTGGAAGGGAGGCATTTCCTGGTTAGCAGTGTTGAGCCCCAGAAAGAGGCACATCCCAAGGATTAGCTCTAGCTATGTTAACTGTTGGTGTGCTCAATTTTGACACCTAATTAACTACCTGCTTGCCTGGGAGCTGAGGCACTGACACCAGGCTGTGCATTTTGCTCCAAGGAACAAAGCCTGGAGTCTTCTGTCTCCCTCTGAACTCCTGTCTCCCTCTAAACTCCTGGAAGGCTGAAAAGCACGCTGAAAATTCTGAAAAACACGAGGGACGGTTCTTTCTGTGTAGGGTAGTACTGTATATGAGAGCCAGGACTCCTGTGAGCAAAGCTAAGCTGTTAAGAGACTGCTTGAATGCAGCATGGGGCTCAGTGGAAGAGTTTCATCCTTGTCTATCTTGATTACAGCCTGATCTGCTCACTCCTTGGGCAAATATAATAATTTTTTTTTTTTTTTAATACAGTTACAGGAAGGCGTTGTTCCCTGGTGTAAGGCCAGAACTTCTGTCATTAAAAGATGACTCTGACCACGGTTGCGTAGTTGAGACACTAGAAGTAAAAAATGCAATATTGGTTATAACCTGTGTTAGGCCTGCCGGGAACTGGCTGCCACACACCTGAAAAATGGCCGTGAGATGTTAAACGACAGCCTGTGATAAAGACGCATCAGAAGAAAACAGCCCCTTGTTGTTGTGTGGAGGCGGCAGTGGGGATTTTAATTGGGATACCCCAAGTGGGATCATTTTCCAAGCGGGGCCAAAGTATGCGGGATGGCTTTCAGCAGGAGAAAGGTTTGGATGGAGCAAGTGCGTAGGGAGGGAGAAACACCGTGTAAGGTCCTCTAAGACAGAGCCAGGCTGCTCCGGGGAGAGGGTGGTCACCGGGATGGGGGATGCAGCCAGGGGCCGGGGCTGGCACTGGGCACTGGGTGGTGGTGGGACACACAACGCTACGGCAATGTCGCGGGCTCCTGCGGGACGCCGGGCACGCCGGGGTGGAGAGGTGTTCCGTGCGGGTCCCGGCGCGCGGTGCGGTGGTGCAGGTCCCGTTGTGCGGTGCGGTGCGGTGCACGGGTCCCGGTGCGCGGAGCGGTGCGGCGGCGCAGGTCCCGTTGTGTGCTGTGGTGCGGTGTGGTGCGGTGCACGGGTCCCGCGGCGCGGCGCGGTGCGGCGCAGTGCAGTGGGGGCAGGTGGCGCGGGTCGCGGTGCGCGGGGCAGTGCGCGGGGCGGGTCCCGGCGCGCGACGGTGCGCGGAGCGGTGCGCGCGGAGCGGTGCGCGGAGCGGTGCGCGCAGCGGGTCCCGGTGCGCGGGGCGGTGCGCGGGGCGGGGCGGCAACGCGGGTCCCGGGGCGCGGCGGGGCGCGGAGCGGGGCGGGGCGGCGGCGCGGGGCCGTGCGTGGCCGCCTGCAGCCGCGCCCCGCGCCCGGGAGGCGGCGGCGCCGCCGAAGGTGCCTCCCCGCCGGCGGCGGCAGTAGCAGCAGCAGCAGCAGCAGCAGCGGCAGAGGCGGCAGCAGCCTCCGCCGGCGCGCAGCGGCTCCGCGGCTCGGTGCCGGCAGGTGATTAAGCGGATGAGCGGGCTGCGGGCGGGGATCAGCCGCGGCCGCCGGCTGCTGCGGGGAGGCTGAGCCCGGCGGCGAAGGGACGGGAGGCGCGGAGAGGTGCGCGGGGCGCGGAGCCGCAAGTTGTGTCGGTGGCCGGAGCGGGGCGGGGGTGCGCGGCGGACCCCGCGGAAGGTGGGGGACGGGACCGCGGTGCGGCTGCCGGGCGGCCCCGGGGGGGTTATGTGTCCCGGTGGCGGGGGTGCCCCGCGGGAGCCGCTGCAGCGCCGTGTGCGGAGACCCCCCCACCCCGAGCCGGGCTGGGGGCTCCTGGCTCGGGGCTGGGCAGAAACTTTGGGTGCGGTGTGGCGTGAGCGTCGGGTCTCCCGTGGGGACGGGTCTGGGTCCGAAACCGCCGAGCAGTTCGTTTGGGGAAAACCTCCCCAACTCTAGGCACAAAACGCCTTCCTGGAGGACACATGAATACCAGATTTTTAAAATGAAAGCGCTGCTGAAAGCCTTGCAGAGGAGCTTCGCTTGGCAGGCTCGTGCACTGAAGGCTTTTAATAAAGAAAATATATTGTCTTCCAACTGGATGCAAAAAATAGAGCTGAATTATCACTTCCCTAAATCATGATTTCTGGCTTTCAGTTAGGAGAGCTTTTGGTGGCATTCAAGTGCCACAGCCATCATGTTCTCTAAATATCTCCTAATCCTCAAGCAAACAAAAGTCTGTTGGTGTTTAGTGGGTTTTGTACATGTAGGGCATAGGCGCACTTCGTTCTTAGTTCATATTTACTTTATGTTGATACAGATTCAATGCTTCTGCTCAGCCCTGCGTTTTGGCAGGGTCCTCTCTTGCAGCGGAACTGGGGGGACCTTCTAAATGAAGCTAACAAGTAAAATATGCTTTGAAATGGAGTGCAGATGGGAAACGTCTTAAGTATTGTGTTGCACAACAGTGCGCTCTCTGTGTGTGCCATTCAGCCCACAAAACTCTAGGTTTTATGAATGCATCCACAAGCTGAAGTGGACCCTGCACTGTTCAGAAATACCATGGATTAAAGTCTGGAACAGCAGCAGTTCCGATGAGAAAGGTTCATTTGTTTCTTTCCTGACAGTACTTCTAATGCCTAACACCTCTGGTCAGCGTGGTTGTTAGAAACATGTATGCGTCCTAAGTTTTTAATTCCAAAGCATTCTCAAATTGTTGAATAAGAAGAGTAGCTGGTGTTTGCTGGCTCAGGTGGATGGTGTTTTAACTTTTCTCGAGCTGTTTTGTGAGTTACGCAGCTGTCTCTTGCATCCTGAAGCATTATTGTGGGTTGCCGTTTCATACCGACTGATAGTAGCACTCTTGACAGTAGAAATCGGCGTTCTCTACCCCAGTTTCTTTACCCCACATCCCACCCTTCTTCACGGTAGGGAGTGTCTCTTTGGCTCCATCTCCTGGCTCAAAAAGGGGATCCCCCTTCATGGAGGGGCTGTGGAGAGGTGGGAAGCCTCCGGGTGGTGTTGGTAAAAGGTGGGCGAGAACAGTGATGGAAGCTGCTTCTTGGACTCGAACTGTGATCTTGGGATCTGTTGCAGCAGGGCACCTGCAGCTTCCAACTGGAGTGGGAATTAGGTCCTCGCTTTTTGCATGGGAAGGGAGCATGTCTCTTGTGTTACTTCTGCTTATGTCTTGGGAAGACTTTTGACGTAGTGACTAAATATTATCGTGGTATTTAGAAAACCATAATTTAGTATTTCATTCCTCGCATGGATCTGCTGGAAGGGTTAGTCATCTTGCCTGATATATCTCTGTGCGTGATCTTTTGGTGGAAATGTGTTAATGATACATCCTTTATGTCATGATTTTTCTGCATGGTCAGGAAAGTGTGTTGCCTGCAAATTATTAATCCACTTGAAATAGAAAACCTGTGGCAGTATGGAAGGACCTTGCTGTGATTTAGCAGATATATGACTATGCGTGGACTTTGAGTGTGAGCAGAGGGAATCCCATTCTGCAAGCACAGTAAGATCCTTCCTTTGTGGGGGATCTCCTGCATGCCCTGTTTTTAGTGGAGAAAACTTTGTTCAAGTGCAAAAGACAGGAGAAAAAGAGCCTTAACCAGACCGTAGAACCAGGATACCTGTCCTCTCCATGACAGCCAGACTTCTGTATCTACTCACCCCCCATGACAGCCAGACTTCTGTATCTACCCACTGTGCCCCAAAGAGAAGGGAGGAGGTGGCAGGCTCTGTTCTGGCACTGACCATCAGCCCTTGAGATGCTGTTGGGAGGAGCAGAGCAGTAAGGTGTAACGCTCTGGAGCTGGCAGATATGTGAAATTGCAAAGATCTCTTTTGTTTCTCTGTAGATGTCCTGTGTATTCCAGCAAATACTAAATAGGTCTTTATTTGTCAGTGCCACTTAATGCCTTGTTATTATTGTTTAAAGTATGGTAAGTGAGGAGGGATTGGGGTAAGAACTGATGAAGACACCATGGTGTGGTGTGGGTGTTACCTATTTATTTTTTTTTTAATTTGTGTGGCACTGTCCCTTTCTTTGAATCCTAAGGAATGGAAATGCCATGGATCTTTCCTTGCCAAGGGAGGGGTCTGGAGCTCAGTCATAGTGGATATAGCCCTCCTTACGGACACTAGGGTTTTTTTGCCCTAGTGCACAGCGTTCCCTGTTTGCATGCAGCGATGTTCCCCCTCACACATGCAGTCTGGCAGTGGGGGAGTCCCTGGGAAGAGGACAGCCTCTCGTGAGCTGTGGTGGCCCAGGGCTTCTCTCCAGTCATCCAGAACCTCTCCCTTGCGGCTGAACATCGGTGTGTCTCTGAAAGCGTGTTATGTCCACCGAGTCCACTGCAGAGGAAAAAAAAGGTGCTTCTCATCAGATTTGCTCAGTATATCTTCTGAAGTCTGCGCCTAGCTTTTTAGCATGCTTTGCGCCTGCTGCGACCACAGAGCCACCACCACCAGCCTTCCAAGGCTGAGCTGAATTATTTTCCGACTTACGTATCACCAAGAGACGCATCAGCTACAAGAGATTCCAGCTGCAGAACGTGTGTGTGCGCCGTCTTGTTCAGATGTTATTTCCTTAATAAAATTGCTCGTTTGGCGTAAAAGAGTTGTTGGCTGGTTTTGGGTGTGGGGCTTTTTCCCCCCGCCTCCCTCCTTCCAGCCCTGGGATACAACAGTCAACTTGTGTTCTCTCTGACTTGTCCTGGAAGTTAATTTAAGGTACAGTCCGCAGTCCTGGTAGAGCTGTGATTGCAGAGGACTTGAGGTAGTAGCCTGTTTGACATGTGGGGATAGAAATGGGTGGTTTTGTGGGTTCGCAAAGGACAGGAGAAAGGCAGCAGCCCTTGAAGAATCCTTCACAGGCTTTAACTGGGGAGCTGCCTACACCCAGCCTCTTGAAAATCCTGTCCGCAAGGACTCTAGTGAAATTTGGTTCATCTCGATACGCCCTGACTTCACACACAAACTCATGCACACGTGCGTTCATTTGCTGTAGGCTGAGGCACGTTTCTTCAGAGTCCTGTCGCTTTTCTTCTTCCCTGCCCTTCCTCCTTCTCCCCCTCCTCCAGACCTTGCCTCGTGGTCACTGTTGCTCCGTCCAAAAGGTCTGGTTCTCAGTGAAGCCTGCGAGGTGGTGTGCAACCTGCGGAGCAGGATTCGGAACATCTGCTCTACCTGATGGACAGGAAGCATTTTGCTCATTGTAGGAATGCCGTCACTTCTGGAGTAAATGCACTCGGTGTTTTGCTAGGCTAAAGGCTTGCAAGAGCCTGAGGCTGCCGATGAGGAATAATACATTTAGTTAAAATACACAGTGGAATTCTGTTATTGTAATCCAAAACGTAGTGAGTGAGTGAGAGCTTAACCCAGGATTCAGGGCAAATGTTCTCATTTCTGCAGAGGGCTCCGTGAATCTTGAGTGATCAGTGACTGAAGTCACTTGTCACTTAAGCCAAAAGCTGGCACAGGTCCCGGTCCCTTTTCCAGAGTTGTGTAAAACTGGGGTGCATGGAAATGCCTCAGCTTTGGAACCCAGCCTTAGTCCACCTGGTGGCCCAGAGGTGCATCTCCAGAGCTTCTGGCTGTGGGAAGGTGGTTGTAGCACTCCGGGTTGTCTCAGTGTGGAGCCAGCTCAGGTCAAGTAGATCCGTATAACGTTAGGAGAAAGTGTCTCTGCTGCTCCTAGGCTGGCATGGGATGCGCTGTGGCTGTGTTTGCTTAGCCCTGTGCTGGAGTGAGCTGGCCCAGGCGTGCCGGCTTTCAGGCATGCCATACCATTGCCATGTTTTAACAGTTTGTATACAACTCTTCTCCTGAAAAGGGTGATGGGTTAAATCCAATTTTATGCAAATCTAATGTAAATCTGGAAGGTAGGTTGAACACTGCAAGGGGAAGGCTGTTTGCGTAGCTGCCAGCATTGCTTTCTGGAGACTTGGGTTCACATTGGCGTAGTCCACTTGATTTGTCCCACAGCATCTCAAGTGCTTCCCTACAGCATGGAGAAGCTCTTGGCTCCAGGTGAATTCTGCTGGAGCTGGAGATTTGCAGTAACTTGCAGAATTTGACCTTTTGTCTCAAGAAACTGTGGCAAGTCTTCCAAGTACTACTGTGAGTATGTATGAAATAGGCAGGGAATGTATCCATAAATCCCCGCAGCTGCTGGTGCGCTGGCAGAGCAGCAGGGCAGCAGCAATGTTGCTGACACAGGAGTTGTGGAGAGGAGCAGGAATCTCACCCTCCTGAACAGGAAGGAAACACATTTTCAAGTTCTTGTCCATAGCCCGGAATGGTCAGGAATGCCTTGGTGGGGTCAGACTTCTGTGCTGCTTGTTCACAGAGGGTCTTGTAGCCCGAGGAGGGAGTAACTACACCAGGCAAAAGATCTTTGTCCTGTCTCTTTGAACACTGAACTTCCTCTTTTGGGGACAGGATGTTTTGCAAGGTGGACTGATCCAGTTACAGCTCTTGTGCTCTTCTAGGTCAAAGCTGGAAGAGCAGAGGGGAGGAGGGTACAGCAGGCAAAGTGAAAAGTTATGGAGATCCTTAAACACACTGACATGTAGGAAACAGCTTTTAAAAGAGCTGTTTAAAATATGAATGAACACGAGATGTAAATGACTTGCTAAGAGACCAGCTTTCAGAGAAGAAATAACCATTGGGGACTGCGTGGCTTATAGTGGGTATGCATCCAACTGGATGAAGTGTCTGGCTCTTTCCCAGATTCTTTAATGTGAAAATATTTATTGAAAGTGACTTTTTGATTCTGTGGGCCTTGACCAGTGACCTAGGGATAAGCATGATTTGCTGAGCTGATACTTGTGCCTTTTTGGGTTCGGATGCAGCACGGGTTTGTTTGTTGACTGCTTCTGGTGAAGTGGTATCTCTGGTGTAAATTCTCCATTGCTTGGTTGATGATGAGCCAACTGATAAGAAGCTGGGGAAAGTTGCTTTCTTCAGCAAAGGGAAGTTATTTCTTGTAGATCTCCTGGGAGGAAAGCTGTGAAGGATGTAGAAATGCTTTCTGCATGAAGTCACCTCAGCTTTTTTGTGTTGTTCATGAAATAAGGGTGAAAAAAGTAAAATGGATTTGGTAGGAACCACCAGGCACCACCTGCCTAACAAGACCCAGCACTGGTGCAAGAGGTCTTGAAGACTTAAAACTGTGGTGCCTTGTTGAATTCCCTGGGCTGGAGTCTGAATGGCTGAGCAGGGATGAAAGAGTGAGAAAAGGCTTGTGGATGGGGCGGAGAAATGCTTCTCTAGGGAGGTGGACACATCTGCGAGAGGCAGCAAAGGAAAACCTCTGTGAAGTGCCTGCTGGAAGGGGAAGTGACCTGAGGTAGGTAGCTTGCATCTTGTAGAGAAGGCATGCGTTTGTCCATGCATTGGTGTCTTCTGACTGCTTGAGGTGTCGCTGGGCACTTTCAAGGGAGCTCAGAAGTTACAGGGTTTCCAGGGAGAACCTCTCTTCAGGCTGCTCTCTCCAGCTGGACTTACATGAAATTATTTGTGATTTACACCAGTGTACAGGAATGTGCCTGTTCTCTCCTAGCTGTAGGCTCTGTTTTAAACTTTGGATAAAGGCAGATAGTGTCTCATGTCCAGCTGCTGCAATCCTTTTAAAGTGTTGCTCTCACTTGAAAACCGTGAAGCGCCTTCCAGTGCAGCTTCTAAAGCAGAAGTTTAGACCAGCCAAGATGGTTTCTGAAGTTATCCTCCGGGGAAGGAACTTCTAAAGAAGCCGCCACTCAGCCACGTTAATTGAGCAGCCTTCCGGAAACAGCTGTGAGGGATGCAGAAAGCTCAACTGGAATCTGGTTCATGGCTGAAAAGTTGGCTTTGCCATTAAAAGTAAAATTTAAGAGAGTCCAGCTGCCTGCAAAGTGCAGCAGCTGGCTGAGCAGCCAGGGCACTCCTGGAGGAACAGGGAGAAATACGCCTTATATTGTCTTCCATGAGCTCAGCTGCCCTTTAAAAACAAACACGAAGTTGGCCAAAGGCAGTTGTTTGTGTTGTAGGTGAATTGCAAGAGAGCACTTGGGGGACACGGGGACACATGGTGGTAGTTTGAAGAACACTTCATAGAAGTGCTTATAATTTAATGCAGATCTCAAAAGCTGTAATAAAAGAGCAGTTTCCAGTGTGGAGTCCCATTGCTTAGCAAAGCCTCCTGCCAGTGCTTAGTTAAGAGTAGGAAATCTTTGTGCTTTGTTGTTGGTGTTGCAATGAAGACTTTCTGAATTCTACCTAACGAAGGGAATGTCTGGTGTACCAGTCCCAAAGTTGCAGTAAAATTAAAGCAACAGGTCATGGTCAAGGAATAGAGGGAAACTGAGCATTTGTGTTTCTATAAACTTCTGACTAATGACTCCTGGAAAGGTATTTGGATATAAATACCTGAGCGAAATGGTTTTGTGTTGTGTGGGTTTCCAGGCACATTCTGCCTGATCCCACTTCTCATGCGGCACTCTTGCACCCGTCTCACGCTCGCCCTGACTGTCTGCAGAAACACTGTCTGGAAGGGTCGTGTCAAAAGCATCAGTCATGGGTTTTTATAGTGATTGACATTAATTAGCCTCTATGTTTTCCTGCTCTCCCCCGACCCCTCTTTTTAACTTCATGTTTTTCCTTTGAAACAGAGATTAATTTGGAGTGGCAAGATTGTAAAATGCCCTCGTTTGAACCTGCCTGCACTGTTAATTTTATTGGGCAGTGTCGGGGAATAGAGGGGTAATTCAGCCATGATAGCGAATCGCTTGCTATCACAGTGATGGTTTCTAAAGCCTTCAGCTGTAACCATCTCATCTCTTCTGAAGCATCAACTGTCTCCTTTCCCTCAGCAGTGTTTCTCTTCAACCCCCAGTCATTTCGTAGGTGAACTGCTGAGCTCTTCACCAGCCTTCCTTCATCGTCTTCCTTGCACTTGTTTTGGGCTTAACCTCAAGTTTTCTGGGGAAAAGTCATCCCCTTTTCACTGCGTAGTGACTTGGGAAGCCTATCAGTATCCAAAGCAGCTTTTATTGTGTATCAGTAGCGTGTGTCTGGTCTCTCCGTGCACTTAAACACCATGTCCTGCTGGTGACAGCACAAGACCTCGTGGCAGGTGAAGGAAGGTCTGGGAGATCCTGGGGTAGTGGTGCGGCTCCTGCACCACTCATGGGATCATGGTGGGCTCATGGGGCTGTATATATGGTGAGGAGGTGTGTTGTCAGGACCAGCTTTGGACCTCCTGCATGGTTGGCCTTGTTTTGGGCCATCTGAGGCAACAATGCTGTAGATTTTTGGTGGATATAAGCCTCCTTTCAAGTTCCAGCCTAAACCTCTTTATGGGTGGTTCATACTGCTGTATCTTTCCTTTTCCCCTCCAAGGACAGCCTTCATTTTGCCCCAGTAGCAAAGCCAACGTCTTTTTGTCTCGTGAGAGAGGTCATCCCCCTGACCTTTTCTTGCACTATTCCAGTTTCACTTAATCTTTCTTGAACCCAGTAACCTGAAATTGCACATCGTTCCAGCTGAGACCTTCCTGGTGTCTTGTGTATTTTCCGCTTCCTCACCGAGACCTCGGGCAACATCTGGCTTTTTTACACTCCTGCCATGAGCCACTAAACCACAGAAGTCTTTCTATATCACTTCCAACTGCAGAACATGTTTCTTTAATCCCAAAGTGCACAACTGTGCTTGGCTTTATTGTAAGCTGTACCTCCTGTCGGCTGTTTTAGTCCTCAAATGTTCTGAGTAAACTGCTGCCCATCCTCCGAGCTCACAGACTTTCCCAGCTATCTGTCGTCTGCAGATCTCATTCGCGCTCCCCTACTTTCCCTACCAAGGGAATTAGCGGAATTGCTAGATAAGACCGTCCCAAAGCAGATCGTTTAGGAAATCTGTTTATAGTTTGTCGTTCTCACCAGAATTTCAACATCTGCACAAGCTGCTCTTCTGGCTTTCGGGAGGTGGGGCTTGGGTTGGTTCTAAAGAAGTCAGTCCTAAATAGTAAACAGGATGGATGGGCGAGCTGGGCTGGTGGGTGATCCACAGGGTGCAGGGTGTTGGCAACAACCGTACATGTGTCAGAGCCGTGATGTTAAGTATTTCCTCTTGGAGGGTGAAAAATGGCTTTGTATTCTGGTCTGTTATTATCAACACTTAACAGTTCCTGGAGAAGATTTTGTTCCTCTAAAAAAAAAAAAAAAAAAAAAAAAGAAAACCCATGGAAAAATTATAGATACATGAAACTGGTGATTTGAACGTAAAGTGAGGATGGCGTTTTTAATTTATACTTGTATTAGCTGTAGGAATGACTGGAGCTGAAAATTATCAATTCTGTCAGCTCTAAGCATTGAAGGCATTACTGAAATAGTATTTTCACTGTCTCGCTTAACTGAGTGTGTTATCTGGCAGAAATGGTCTTGAAAACCTTCATCTGTGTCCTCCTCTATGGCTAGTGCCAAAAGACCGGAACAGATCATCTCAGTGGGCCTCGTCCAAGCTCAGTTCCAGTTGGGATAGCAGTACCGTGGTCTTCCAGAGCTTTGAGCAGGCAGCACACCCCTTTCTAAAAACAGCGAATACACCAAGTGGGTCATTTTTTTTCTAAAAAAAAAAAAAAAAAAAAAAAAAAAAGCTACATTTTGAAGCACAGATCATATATGCCTAAAATGGCCAATAATCTGAATTATTAATGGAGAACGCGACAGATCTAGGGCATTAGCTTTATATGTTTCACGAACACACACATGTATCAGAGAGAGAAGGCTGTACTCGCATGATGGTCACTAAGGGCAGCATTTGAGGGAGGTAAGGTATTTCAAATCCACTCTTAACGGCTGTATTTCCTGTGTTCAGTAGCTTTAAAGCACCTGGAGAACCCCAGCAGGTAACATGAGCAAACAAGCCATTCCTGATGGCTCGGTGGGGGATTAGAAACTCGGTGGCATCTGCGAGATGCTCAGCTGAGGCAGTGCGAGTCCGGATTACGCTGGTTTGAAAATAAACAGCATTTGCTGTCCAGCCACAAAAATCCACATGTGACAATTTGCTCTCTGTGTGCCTACTTGAAGAGGCAATTTAGAGTTTTGTTCTTGTATTAATATGTGGAGAAGCAGTCTGTATTCAACTGATCTTTTTCTGTTAAAGAATCATCTAAAGGTAGGATTTTTTTTTTAATTTTATTTTTTAATGCCTGGCATCTGCTCCCTGCTGCTGATCTGCACATCTTTGCTCATTGGAATGCCAACATTCACAGAATCTCTGGTAAAGTCATGGAAAAGCCGTATTATTGGGTCATTACTATTTAATCATTTGTCTATCAGTCTCTCAGTGTATGGTTTTCTTTCTTTTTTTTTTTATTTTAATGGCTCTTGGATCTGTAGAGGCTGATCCATTTGAGTTGCACGGTAGAGGGTTTTTATCACTTAGTTAAAAAAATTTTCTGCCTGAAGTGCTATTACTTTCCACACACGTTTGGAAGAACCCAGTTCTCAACAAGGGTTATTTAAGGGAACGCCTGTACTTTGGGTGGCCAGCGTTAAGAGGCTTTGAGCCTCAATTCTGCTGAACCGTGAATCTTGTGCAAAAAATCCTTCCCAAGCAGCCAGCCAATTTTTATCCTGCCACCTGGATGCAGCTGGGGTGTACATGGCGATGGGAAGGGGCAAGGCTGGGTGGAGATGATTGCACTAGCCCGTGTGGGACCTCTGGCGTGGTCCTCGTTTTTGTTTCTGGTGCTTTCTCCTATCCACTGGAGCAGATTTTCAAGACCTGGCTACCACAGCTGTGGCCGTGCGTGGGTTGCGTCGCTGCATACCAGCCCGGGAATGTTGAGCGGAGTTGTAATGGATTCTTGTTTTGACCCCGTGATTTAAAACAAACCCTCTAACATGTGGTTGTGGCTCGCGTGTTGTCACTTTACAGCACTTGCAGTTTCAAAACAGACGGCTGAAATCGCAGTGGTTTCCCAGAGCGCTCTTTCTCGCTGCCCAGAGTCTTCCTCCCCCCCGGCACGGCTCCCTTCCCTGCTGCCTCCAGCCCTGCAGGGACCCAGACGGTCCCTCCACCACGGAGCCGCTGCCCAAGGATCAAATATTCCGAGCGTTTTCATCGCTGCAAGCGATTTTCCCGTGTCGTGTATCCTGTGCCGGTGTGAGGTGAGCAGCCCCCCCGCAGCGCCCGGGGAAGAGGCAGCAAAGCTGAAGATGAGCAGCGGAAACATTGAATTTGTCTTAATCGTGCTAAGATTTATAGTGTTTGCTGTCTTGTGTCTTAGCCTTGTTTAAAGTACACACTTAGGCACGGCTTGTTGATATAAAGCATGCCAAGTCTCCGTCGCTGAATTTACGGGTGAGACACGGGGGCCAAAGTCCTGTCTTAGCTCCCGCATAGGATTTTCCTTTAATAAGGATGGTGGAGCAATGGCTTATCGGGATTTTGGGGCCAGATCCTCTCCTAGAATAAATAAAGCTAAGCTCATTTACAGCAATTGAGCATTAATCTCTATAAGACTTCTCTGAAGATACATCGCAGTGAATGTAACGAGGAAGAGAGCTCATTATTTTCCAAGAGAAGTGACAGATGAGAGTGCATTTCCACTGCACAATTACCATCGCTCTTTCTTTTTAATCACATCACTGGAAATGTCTAGTGGCCACTGCAATGTGAATGTATTTGTGAATGGAGCTGGATGTATTCAAAACAGTGTGAGCCGGGCAATTTTCCTTTCTTACAGTAAATCTTGCCAAATACCTAATTTTCAAAGATTGGACTCTTGAAGAGCAGAGCTGAGGGTATGATTGGCTGGAGGACATTCACGTCTCAGTAATGAAACACTGATGTATAAAATGGTAATTGATCCCGGGAGCACGGTGAGCACCGAGCCAGATCGCATTATGTGCAGATTCCAGCGCGGCAATGGAAACTGTGCAAATGTTGGCACAGGGGGTTAAATGTGAGATTAACTAACCATGCTCTGCAGAGCTGTCACTGAAATGAAATACATCGTGTCCTAAATTTTTGGGGTGATTTGTTAGAGAAATGGTTTGCCGTGCAGGTCTAACCTCTACGCATTTGTTCCGCAGATGCGGCTAGAGGTGGTGGCTTCCTTAGGAAGGACTGCTGTGATTTACCAATAAGTCCAAGCCCTGACCAGTCCCAAAAAGTCACTTCAGAAGTTAATGCTATTTTTGATGCACCTGTAGATGTTATGTTAGTTGTGCAGATCCTTCTAAGCATACTATTTTCTGTGGAAAACTTATTTTTCTGTGTCAGAAAGGCTGCTGCAGCACTTCAGCTCCAAAATAATAATAATAATAATAATAATAAAAATAATCCCCACCCGGCTGCTGTTTTTAGACATTTGCCTTTGGCCTGTATGTCTCATCTCTCCACAAAGCCCTAACAAAACTGGTTCTGTGTGGGCCGTTAAGCAAGCCAGACATAGCAGCTGTGACGGTGGCTTTTGGACCCACAGGTACACCGCGGGGCCGTGCCGGAGCTCTGCTGTGCTTTCTGATCTACCTTGAGCCGTGGCAACTCTCTGTCCTCATGGGTTGCTGTAATTGCAAGTTCGGGGCTTTCCATGTTTGTTGGCTTGTGTGGAGACTATCCAGGGTCCCTTGTGCTGCACGGAGAGTGGGAGGGTCCCTTGGAACCCTTGAAAAGACTCTTTTCTTTCTTTTTTTTTTTGGGGGGGGGGGGGAGGGTGGGCTGCATCTGTGGGGTTTATACAGAGGCATCTAAACTCTGCATGTCTCAATCCTAACACAGAGGCTGTAGGAGAGATGGGACCTCACCATACCTCTGCCACATTCCCCGTCCAGTATGTGTGTGATAGGTGGTGCCTACAAAACAGTTCTTCAGCTCTTCCAAGGCAGGAAAAATCACCAATGTGGGAGGGACAGGCATCCTCCATGGGAAACTTGGAGAAGTTGAAGCTAGGGTAGTAGCCAGTCCCTGGTGCAGGAGGAATCAACACGCCCGGGGCAATTAACTAATTATCTTATCTTTGCTCCACTGATTCTCTGGCCGCTCTGGAGAAAACGAAAGATAGCAAAACTCTCTTTGCCTGTGGAGTGTTTAATGGAAGTGATCTCCTTGTAATGTTAATTTTGGTAAGTGTGCAGGTAAATTGGTCAGTGTTTGGAGGGGTGAAGTCGTTCGATTCCGATTTGGAGTCAGTCCTGGTCTCCCGTGTCCGCTCCCCACCATCCGGGGTCACGTTACTGCCAGTTGGGTGGTAAAAATTCCTGATGGATGAAGCGACAGACCATTTTCCAAGCTGCTGGGTAGTCTCCGAGATGGGCTGCAGGATCTTCTCTTCATTTCTTTCCACAATTGCCTATTGTGTCCGAAAACAATTGCTCAGTTCTTCATCTTAACCATGGCAGGACTGTAAATTAGGCTACTTCTTTCTTTTCTTTCTTCCTTTTTTTTTTCCTTTTTTTTTCTTTTTTCTTTTTTCTGCATCGCTGAATCTTAAATCTGGTGGAAGCTGGCTCTTCTGCAGGGTTGAGATCCTGCACTTGCACCTGCGTTGGGCTTGGGAAACGCGGTGATGGGGGTTAGCATACCCCTGGGGGGGTCGGGTGGTGGGGCAGTGAAGGCGTGATGGGGTGGCATAAACTTCCTTGTCCCCTCCCTCAGGATCCAACAGACTCCAGCGGCATGGGACGACAGCGAGGACACCGAGCCTTTGTGCACTTCAGCTTGCGCTTGCTAGGGTTTGCATGGACTTGCCGACATTTTGTGAAATTATCGGGTGGTGCTGCTGCGGAGGGTGTAGACAGGTGAGGGGTCCAGCATGTACCAACACCCACAAATAGAGCACCCTGGGCTGCAGGCAGTAACAGTTAGGTGCTGTTGCAGAGTTCCACGGTGGTCTGAGCGATGCTTATATCGTTTTAGTCTCACCTCGCAGGGAAACGGGGCTTTTTAAAACAACGCTGCGAGTAACCGCCAGCGTCCTGCGAAAAGCTGTTTAGTAACTGATATTTGTGAGCACAGGTGGAGGCACCATTGTTACCAAAAGCGCAGGAGATCCCCAGGTAATCACTGTGCCTTCGGCCGCCCTGCGCCATGCGGAGCAGGCGCGGAGGCAGAGTAAAACCCCGCTTCCCAAGGCAGGTGGGGAGGCCGAGGGGGGGCTGGCAGAGCTCTCCCGGCTTTCCCAGCCACCGGAGTCACAAGAGGATGGTTAAAAAAAAAAAATGTTAAAAAAAGTGCAAATGGCAAGGAGTATTTGTTTTGGTTCGATTCTTAATCCCCCTGTGTTTTTCATTGCAGCTGTTGACTGTAGTTTTTCCTTCCTTGGTTTGGACAAGAGTTACCCAAATGAGTGTCTCGCTGGCTCTCCCTTTCCCATTCTGCTGTGCTACATCCCACTGTTGGCGTTATGAACATCCTAGGATGATGTTTAAATCCAAATAAACAGAGTTGTCATGGCAATTAACAGAAAATTGGGGAAGCGCTTTTGTTGTCCTCATATCACGCCTTGTATGATGCCATGCTTATAGAAACTTCAACTATGAGTGGGATAATGTAATATTTTTTAGAAGAAATAATGAAATCTGAGTTTGGTGGATAACCACCTAGTGGTGATGGAGTAAAATTGTTGCACCTCATACTTAGAGGCTTTTGGTATGTTGCAGCCTCTGAGAGCTCTGGGTGCACCATGCAGGGCAGGGCAGGCTCTAAGGTTTCCTTGTATGTTGTTTTTGGGGGATTTGGAGGGGTTTTTTTTGTTTGTTTGTTTTTTTGCGTGTTTTGTATTTTTTTTTCCCCTCCAGACTGTGATTTGTGGTGGGTCGCTTCTAGTCTCTCTGATTGACGCTCAGGGAGTTGCTGTTTTCTTCTCCTGACAGCACCATGGCCATCACCAGCTGACAGATGCTCGTGAAGTTAGGTCAGTGGTGCTCCACTGCCAGATGATTGTAGTTAAAAAAATATTTATAACTGGATAGAGCTTTTTTTTTTTTTTTCTTCTTTGGGTATTGATTGATTGACTTTTAGCTGAAGCCAGTACATTTTTTGAACAGATGAAAAACAGATTTTTTGTGAAAATTCTTCTTGTGTCTGTTTGCTTTAAGAATGCTTTTAATACTTGGCTCAAAGGAATTTAATCTTTTTTTTTTCTTCAGAAGAAGATCATTTTATAGCATGTTGTACATTGAAGTTAATACAGGTATTCGGAGTGTATGAAAGGTTTGTTGTATATACATTTTTAAGACAAAAATACCTGGCATGCCATCAGCTCATTCTCTCCCATTACTTTGTTCTCAGATCATTTTAGTTCTTTAATCTTTTACAGACATACTTTCTTCAAAGCAGGATTTGAAGTCTATGGTTTATGTTATAGTTCTATTTTCTTGAACAAATCTTTTCTCAGTACTAGTACATTAAATATAAACTAGGCAAATGCAAAGTATAATAAGTAATTAACAACTGTTTTAGTGTAGACATCATAGAAATACGGTAAGTGTGTATTTTAGAATGTCTCTTAAAATTTGAACGTGGGATAATTGCTGAAAGTATTGGAAGGATTTGAATATGAAGGAGAGAAACGCTAAATAGGCAGCTAAATTGGGGAAAATGCTGAATAAAAAAAAGGTGTGGTCATCAGCATCTGTTAGCAGCGTACCTCCTTGAGGATTATCAGGGGCTTAATGCAGAAGTCACTGGATGGAATTTGTCATTTGGTATGCAAAAGGTCAGACTAGATAATTGCAGTGGTCTCTTCTGGCCTTAAAAGCTATGAACCGGGTGGTGCCAGCCATGTGTTCCCAGCAGTAGAGGACACAAAATGCGGAAAGTCCTTATTCTGAAGAGTTTGCAATCCAAACAAGATAGATACAGAATAAACAGGAAGCGCCGGAGAACGCCAGAGAGGAAATGACTGGGATGTGGTTGTTTGTGAAAATGTAGTCTTTGAGAGAGCACTGTAGATTTATAACCTCTGTGCACCATGTAAGAAATGAGTGGAGAGGAGGCCTTTGAACGGTCAGAATAGTGCGTAGAAGGAAGAATGATGAAAGACATTTTGTACGTTGAGAGAAGAGGGGAATGGAAAAAGACCACAAGGATGGGCCAGTTGGTGTCCTCACTGCAGGTGGAGGGGAGGAAAATGAGTAAAGGCTGCCTGGACCTGAAATAGGGCTGACTCAGTCTGGGCTTTCAAGGCATGGCTGTTGAGTAAGAGTTATTTGCACCTTGTACTACATCTCCCTGAAGGTGTCTGTGGTCCCATGGTCTCTTGTACCCAGGCTGGTGGCAGTGCTGAGCTTTGCTCTGCTCCTCCACTCAAGCCAGCTCCTGCAGGCAGGGCTAAGTGTGGGTTCAGACCCTGCAGGTATGAAAGTCTTGTCTGTTAGCAAGAGGAAGAGGTGGAAGGGGTAACTGTGTTGTGGGAATAGAAGTGGGTTAGGGACTGGGTTTTTAGCTGTTTCGAGCCTGAGCATCTGAGATTGTGGCCACAAACCTGGGCTGTGGCAACCAACTCTAGGTATCCCATCCCTAGAGGGACACGTTGAGGTGTCCCTCTTAATATTGAGGATGTAAAGCGAGGAAAATAGGTGTCCTCTTCTGAGTGATTAAAGATCTATTATGACAGCTCCTGAGTGCAAGCAGTGTATTTAATGCTGGCATGCCTTCTGTCTCCTGCCAGCACATGCAGGTATGAGTGAATAGGGACCTGCTTTGTAGGTGCAGACATGGGTTTGTGTGCAAAGGTCAGACCCATATGCATGGCCAGGCGGGAACTTAACAGGGATCCCTCGCCTCACTGGGACCTCTGGGCAGAATTACCATCTGAATAATAGACCATTACAGTCTATACTGTTCTTTTTAAAGTATGTTTTAAACAGCAGGGATTCCGCATGATAGATTCTTTTTTCCATGTGCATTGAAAGCATTTTAAAACCAGTTTAAAAAAATCATCCGTATTAATCTAACTGTATGGATGCATTTTCAGAAAGTATTGAGAGCAGAGAAAGGAGACTCTGGGAGCGTGCCATTTGCTGCCTCCCATCAAATGCCAAAATTTGTTAGCAGATGAGGCTTTTGGATATCTTCTCAGCGGCCAGAGGGTTCAGAGCGGTTCCTGCCTTACGATGCAGGATGTGAGATTCCTCGGAGTGCTGTAAATCTTTTACAATTGCAGAGGGATGGATTGCTTTAGCTGGAAGAGGTGAGCTGTAATACAGGCATGCCTCCTCCTTTCTCCTCCGGGCGCTGAAGACCTGCACGCTGTTGTGGACTTGCAGAGATGGAAGAAATGGCAGGGATGGCCAGGAGCAGGTAGGTGTGAGGTCCGTGGCAGGAGGCCGGTGAGAGCTCCATGTGGTGATGGCCAGAAGATAATTTTCAGGCAGCATAGCAGCGGGGATGTTGGGCCACTCAGCAAATACTTGGGAGAACACACTCTAAAGAAGTACATGATTGTGTGTACAGTCAGGGGAGGTTTAGGTAAACAGCCCCCGAGGGTGGTCTGTGAAGTCTCTCTTGTGTCTCCACTGAAAGTCTCCTGCTGAGGTGAATCATTGGGATCAAAAATCATACGATCCGTGCTGTGACTTTCCGGCTTCTCTCCTCTCTTGCTGCATGTTGGCACCATGAGAGGGACCCTATCCGCGTAGCGTTTAGTTGGTTGTTGGCCTGTGCCAAAGTTGATTAAATGCCAGCCACTATTGATCATAAGGACTAAATTATTTCCCCGGGTCTTTTTTTCAGCCAGTCAAATAAATTAAATACTGCGTTATTCATGTTTTTTCCCCCTCATTGCAATGGAGAGTATGGTTATCTAGTATCTGCTGATTTTTTAAAGTCCTGCACTCTGAAAGACCTCATAGTTGAAGTTCTAACTTGGTCTTAACTGAGAATTTTGGGTCAAGGTCCCATTGCATTGCTCCCTTGTGCAAGGGGGGATGACCCTGTGTTCCTGTGGGACCTGGGGGGAGTACATGGTACAGGGCACCCCCTTCTCCTGGGTGCCGGCTGCTTGGCAGAAGCAGTGGAAGCCAAGGAATAAGCTAAAGCAGGGCCTAAATTGTCCTCAAATTACTGGAGAAAACTGCTGACCTGGTTATCGATCCTTAGCTAAAAGGGAGAGTGTTGGTCTTTTTTTTTGTCAAGGCAGAAGTCCCATGAAACCGGACAGATCAATCCGCCTGCTTTTTGCTAGAAAAGCAAAATTCAAATGAGACTCGTTATCTGCGTGGTTTGTATATTTAGGAGTTGCGTTAATTATCCTCATTAGCTTCATCTCTTAAAAGAAATGCTCTTGATCTTACCCCTTGTGCCAGAAATACAATCTGGAACGAGTCTCTGTGAAAATAAATAACACATTGATAAGGTTCAGGCAACGACTTCTGAGTACTCTGCTTCGGCAGCATCTGTCAGCCATGACCCTGTCTCGCCTGGTTGGGACCCTTCAGATGATCTTTCTTGGACATCAGCTGGTAGGAGATACCATTTTGAAAAGCAGTCCGCATGATTAAGAGGTATTGCTCTCTCTGATAATATTCAGTGCAGCTTACACTTGTCAGACGCTGGAATCTATTTACTGAATTCTTTTCAGACAAGTCGTTTTTGGCACTTTGCAAAGTTTCCTTCCATGTGTCCTAATTTATTCAGAAAGGCTCAGCTCCAAATACACGAGACAGTATTTTCAGTGTTTCCTACTGTCTGGACAGGACTGTGTTTGGGGAATTCATGCCTCCTCTCTCCTTCGTGTCCTTAATTTCCTTCGTTAAATGTGTGATGTTGTGACACAGTCAGTCTATATGCGTACATTAAATGACAATGTATTGTAATGGGAAAATGGATCTCCATTGATAGCCTTTCCATGGGGAAACACTTGATAAGCTCATTGTATCAATACAATAAATACAGTGAAAGTGCCTTTGACAAATGACATCTCTGAATTTTCTAGTCCTTAGTGATTCCGCTAGCCTGGAAGGTAGAATGAATTAGCTGATCTAAGCTGAATTGTCCTAAATATCCTGACTATTTCTAATGTCTGAACCAGTAGCAGAAACAGAGGAGAACTGTAAGCAGAAAGGGACAGAAATTACAGGGTATGCAAAAAGAGAGATTACCAGGTCTGAAGGGCAGTTGTTTCCATTTAGTCTGACCTTGTGTATAAAAAGAAGCTGTAGACCTTCTTGAGTGACGTTTGAAATGTGTAATCACTTAGTCCAAGCTTTGGGGTGGGATTTTGTTCTCCCTTAGCTGAAGCACCATAAGCAGCTCAGATACCCATCTGTGTGGCTCTCAGCATTGCAGTACCTGAGTGTTTGTGGCGGATTAACAAGATGTAGAAATTAAACTAAGGAAGTGCTTTTGATCTCGTTTACAATCTAGGAAATAAGGAGCAGTGTCCCCTGCTCCCCTACCCATGGAAACTGCTTAGTTTGAGCGAGAGTGACATTAAAACATGCGTAGGCACCAAAAAGTGCTTATGTGCTCTGCCAGCACAGAGGTTTCTCCTGTCCTAGCAGCAGGGATGCTCTCCATTCTAACTAGGCCATGTAGCCTGGATCCAGTCTGTGTTTTCCAGGGCAATCCGGCTGCTCTGCAGCACGTGCTGGGTGCTGGTGCCCTCCTGGTCGGGTCGGGAAGCTGGTCTCATGCCCGGACCTGCTGTTGTAATTCACGAACAGTGTGTTCTGAGACCTAATTCCCCGCAGGTCTGATCGGTGAGGTGATCTCTGGGTGTGCCGTCCAGCCGCGCACATATGCGCAACAGGGACTGTGTGCAGATGAGCTCGTGTGGCTGCTCGTTAATTTAAAAATAAATAAATAAATAAAATGGTTGGAGGAGGTCACGCCTGGCTTTCTGTGTAGTAGCTCTGTGGTTGGGCCACTTGTTCACAGACAGTTTCGTGGGAGGATGTTGTTAAAGCCTGAATCCAAGATGTTTTCTCTTTCATAGTGTAGATTTTGCTTTTTTACAAGAGGGGAGCTAGATGCATCCTATTAATTAGGTGTTGATGTTCCTTTGTTGCATCTGATCTGACTCATGCCTCCTCAGCCCACATTGAGACCTTTGGCAATGAAGGTTTTCTTGGTAAAGGCAAGATCTTATTTCTTGGGAATTGGGTCATTCGGATCTGTTAGGAGAGGGAGCAAACCAAAGCTTTTGAATTTAAGGAACTCCTCCAAAGGTGTCCTGTTTTTCACCGGGTGATGTCGTACCCAGCTAGTATGTTACTAAATCTGTCTTTTGGGTTTGGTAATCCTTGTGAGATCCTGCTAGTCAACCATGTTTGAGTTTGAAGAAAAACAGCCAATTAAGTGGGGAGGCACTGGTTTCACCTGCCTACCACAAAGAGCTGGTTGATGTCCTCCCAGTAAATTACAGCTTGCAGGAGGTGGTGATTCATCTTTGCAAGCACAAAAAGTGGGAGAACACTTGTTTGGCAAAAGCACTATTCAGGCCTGTTTGCACACCGATTATTTTCCTGCAGAAACGCAGGAACGGATTAGCGCATGGCGTATCTCCTGAAACCTCCAGAGAACCCTTTGAGAGGGAAACAGGAATGTCGTGTTTCTCCTCCCTTCCCCTTGGTTGTGGCCATGCTTACTCACCCTACCCATGTGCTGCTGCCGGTGTTTGTCTGGGCACATGGTCGAACAGGTCAAGGGTGCAATGCCGTTGAAAACAAATCCTCCGTGCTACACTCACGGGTCAGTTTTTCATAGAACAGCCCAGGCTGGAAGGGACCTCAAAAGATCATCTGGTCCAACCTTTTATAGGAAAGGGAGATTATCTAGCACCTTGCCCTGTCACATATTGAAAACCTCCAGCGACGGGGACTTCGCCACATCCCTGTGGAGCACGTAGTTTTTAATGGCATCGCTTCCCTGATGTGCTGATGGAGCGGCTGAGTGCGCCCTAGTACTGGCATGTGGATGGGAGTGCAAATGCTTGTAGGCACGGCATCGTGGTGGCACAGATTGAGGTTGTCCTAACCGTGCTTCTGGTCTCAGCTCCTCCATGGATTTGCTGTATGACCTCGGGCAGGTACTTTAATCCCATTGCAGGTTTCTCCATGGCACAACAGGAATAATGCTGGTGACCCGTGTGGCACACGGGGATGCATCAAGCTTTAGGTAATCTGCTTTAGCATGCGAATTAATGAGGGATGTCAGCTGAGCCCCTGTTGTTGGTGAAATACTTGTTTGTTTCTCATCTCCTCATGGCTCCGGGGCCACTGGGGAGCCTGCTTTACGTGCAGGGTATGCATTTGCGTGGCTTCCTAGTATGGGGACTGGTGAACCATGGAGCAGCCTGGGCTGTGAGTTCCGTCCCAATGGTGGACCTGAGGCGTGGGCTGGTTTGAATGGCGTGCCCTGGTGAGAAGGACATCACAGGAACCCGACGTGACTGTGAAAGTAAGTGTGGCTGTTGTGAAAATAGCCACAGCAAATTGGATTAAATTTAAGAGGAAACTGCTCTTATTCACTGCTGACTGATGAGCAAAGTGAATTTTGGGCTGTGAATATCATGATGTGATTTATTAGTAATCGCTTCCATAGTGTTTCTCATCTATAGATCTTAAGTGGCAATTAGTATGAAGGCGAGAAAGTATTATTCTTATTTTATTGAGGCACAAAGACATCAAATGACCTGCTGCAGGGCATTTCATGAGTCAGTGGTAGGGTTGGGCATAATGCCTGCTTTGAGGAGAATAATTTTTGTACGATTGGTTTGCGTCTGCCGGTGCCAGTTGTGTATGTGATTTGGTTAATAATTGTGAACATGACTTGAAATTTTATGGAGTTGTTCACTGATGGTGGGTCGGAGTGTTGCCAGGACTTGCTGACAGCAGAGGCTAATTCATGCTAATCTGTAGACTTGGTATAGTTTAATCCAGTTCGTCTTCAGTGACATGTTTTAAATTCCAGTGCCCGTTTCTATTGCTCTATCGAACGAAGAGATACCTGCACGTTATCACGGGAAATATGAAAACCCCTTCAACGCTTAACAGCCCTGTACGTGTCCTAGCTGTTGCTAAAGGAGCCTGCTGCCTTCTCAAAGCACACAGCTTATACTGAAGCTGGTTTTCCTCCTTGTCCAATTAAGCTAGATAATTAAATCTCCTTTTTTAGTCATAGCCTGCATTTTTAATCCTGTAACTGGGCTTGGCCTGCCAGAGGAAGTTCTCTGCGTTTCTCAGCACAGCGGATCCCTAGTAAACATAGCATTAAATCCAATCTCATGCTGCTTCTCTGTATTAATCTGTCTTTTCTTGACCTGGTGCTTTTATGCTGGGTGTTTCCTGTGCTAATGGTTATTTTATTTAAATGCCAGATGCATTGTGATTATACTTTTAGCTCAAAGTATAGGGAGGGTTTTTTTTAAGCGTTAGATTTAGTTACATGTACTTGATATTTAGAGTACAAGCACAAAGCGTGTTTTGACTGAAGCTGCCTAGACCCAATTTGACAATCAAATAAAAAGCTGGAGATTTCAGAAGTGAAATGGCAACATCTCTTCAGCAATACTAATTGGTTCCTCACTTCTGCATTCGTTGCGTGTCCTTTGTTAGATGGTGGAAGCTTTTAAATCAGCCGTTGCGTCTTACCTGGAGGATGTTTTGCAGTTGCTGAGTGTAGGTGTTGGGGATGAGGTGACAAGGAGCTGAGCTGAAGAAGTCGCACCTCTGTGGGACTTTTCATGGTGATGCTTGATGACTTTGATATGCCAAACGAAATTTGGAGGTGCTGCAAATAACCCTTCGCTGCAGGGGTAAAGAAATTACACATATCTTTTCCCATTTGAATGTTTGCCTTGAACTCTGATACAGAAATGGGGAAGGGTGAGGGCTTGTGGACTGTTTCCTTCTCCATACCTGCAGCATCTCCTCCTGGAAGTTGCTTTTGGAACTAGATCCAAATAGTTCTTTACTAGTTTCATTTTCAGCTGATTTTTCTGTGTGAGAGGGGCAAAGCTGTACACAGGAGACTAGTTAAACGGGGGTGTGCAAAAAAAACCGTGGAATATTTGGATTGCTTTCTAACACTTGAAAAAGAAGACTCAGATTCCTTAGTTCTTACTCGAGGTCTTTGCTCAGGTCAAACCGCGGCCATGAATAAACGATTTTGGTAGGATTTTTCCATGTCTGTATGTACGAGACAGCTCTGTCAGGAGAGCACGTCTTTGAGCAGGAGTGGTTCTTTGTCTTGCGTTGGATTGTTACGTGTAACCTCCGGCGTTTGCATTGTTCCTGGAGCATCTAGAGACCTCATCTTGGAGTTATTGTTATTTGCGCTGCTAAAATGCTTTGGTAGATGTGTGAATCCTCACATTAAAGCTGTGGGAGACTTGTCTGTCTGTGGGGCAGGTATTGCTGATCAGTAATGCTGGATCTGTGCATGGCTGGATCACCTCGCGCTTCCAGTTCAATGCAGATCAGGACCATATGCAGAAGGACGGATGATAACTGACATCATGGCCTTATGTCTCTCAGCATGTAGCTAATCCTTCAGCCTTTTTTTTTTCTTTTTTTCTTTTTTTGGACAGTAACCTGTCAGGAGCTTCAGTAGCTTGGCCCTTTGTATCATGTGGTTGGTGCAACTTTAACCCCATTTTGTGGGATCCACCACTAGATTTCTTTTCTTGCTGAACAGTGGCCTGAAGAGCAGAGTAAATTATTCTGTGGGCAAGTCCGTAGACTTGCGGTTGGAGCGTACAAAGCCAGCTTGGACATCTCAGCCTGCAACACAGGCACATCTGCGGTCCCTATGTTGTAGTGTTCCCAGCTTCCATTGGTGTCACTTTTGCCATGTCAATATGACAATGGCTGTGATGTATGGGGTTTGTGTATGTTTATTAGGTCTCATTGATTACTGTCTGTTCTGAAGACAGATTATTAATTAGCATAACAAATTGCTAGAGAGGGGGTGTGTGTAGGGAGTGGTGCTGGTATCATCTGCTATCACATCTGGAAGAGATTCAACAAGGGATGCAGCTGTCTGCCATATAGTTAAGAATGAGGTCAGGTCAACAGTACAGAGTGAGACTTCTTGTCGAGTAAAGGGAAAAAAAATGAGAGTTTGGAGTAAGGAGAGAGTACAAATAAGAAAGCCAAAAAATCCCCCAGTTTTTAGGATGTTGTTCCAAATGGGCAGTGCTGTTAAAGTAAGAGTTGGCTCCTGTGTCATGTGTATTGCGAGAGAGCTTTCAAACAACTGCATCGGTATCTCATGCTGTTCCTTTCCAGACTTTTTTTTTTTTTAAGGAATGCTGTCTTCCCCCTCTCCGCTTATTAACTGTTTTCTGTGAGGAGAAACCTCAGCACAAATCAGTAGCTCAAAATAATCTTTGCCAGACCATAACTTGAAGGGATTGGATGCTGGGGGTTAGTTTTTGCTTCCCACCTCTGGCGATTTCAGGGCTTTTGCGGGCTGTGGCTACAGCCTGGAGATACGGTGGCCCTACAGCCGAGGGAAGCCCTGATGCCTGGTTATTCAAGGATACAGGGAGGAAGGCACCAGGGAAAGCCTTGTCTGGATGTGTGCTGCTGCCGTCGTGCAGCAGGCTCTGCCTAGAAGTGACACTGCACCATTGAGAGACTTCTGGGTTATAGAAATTAATATTTCTGGGCCTGGACTGTACCATGGGGGAGGGAGAAGTCAGGGAGCTCCACAGGGGCTTTTTTCCCCTGTATTTTCCACAAGAGAAAGGCAAACCCAAAGCGTAGCTGGGACTAACAGGATCCTGAGCTGAACTTTGCAGCTTTCCCCTACATTTGTGGCAGACTGACCAAAGCTCTGCTCTTGGATTTGCCTGAATTCAGGGTGTGTCATTGATTTGTTCTGGACGGTGGCAGTTTCTCTGACTTCACTGCAGTTTTTCAAAAAGGGGGGGAGGATGTTTTTCATCCGTTGCAAAAATGTGTTGACTATATCATCACTGAATATCCTTCCCTAATTTTTGTTGAGGAGAAGGCTAATCCGACTTTTCTTTAATTCGGGCACTGGTAGCTTGCTCTCTTTTTATTCCTCCAGAAAGAATTCTTGACTTTTGATTTTTCAGAATTCAAGGTAAAAATTAGTTCTAATTTTTAGAACTGAAGTTCTACCATTTTGGTTATACAGATGCTGTTCATGTCGTGCTACAGAGAAAACGCAAGAATTTGAGCGCGTCCCTGTAGCTTCTAAACGTTTGCCGTTGTGGATAAAATTGAAGGGAGGAGGAAAAGCCAGGCCGATCCGGAGGATGATCAAAAGTCCGAAAGGTCTCAGAAGCCCATGTGCCTGGGAGAGTTTAAAAAATGGGACACCGATGTCAAAGTCACTTTGGTGCTTTCAGATGTGCCATCCCCAGAGTTCAAAGGACCCCGGCGCCGCAGATGTAGTGGGCTGAACCTGGAAATGGCGTGGGTTGGGTGCAGTCTGTAACTGCAGATAGATTGTCACTTAATTTTTTTTCGCTATTGTCATGCAATTAAAGTCATGGCCGTTGAGCTAAAAAATGAGGGTGTGTGATTGGATTTTGGGGTCTGTAAATTGCTGCTGTGATGTTGCTGCCTGGAGGCAGGGACTTGCAAACCGATCTTTCCAATAGGAGGATTATAGCTGAGGAGGGAGTGCTGGGTTTAAAGAAAGAAAAGTTTAAAGCTGTCATATGGTGGTTTCCACTCAGACGAAAAAAGCAGAGGATTATAAAGCTTTTGTAAAAAATAATAGTAAAAAAAAAAAAAAAGCATTGTTAGAGGACTGACAATGGAAAAGTTGCTCTTGGGGGAAAAAAAAAAGCTCTTGGGACTTGCGTTGTGAAAGGATGGTTCCCCAGAAGAATGGGGTGAAGCGAGCTCCTGAAGGGCACGGCAGGCAGCTCTCAGGGCTCTGTCTCTCTGAATTTTTGCTCCTGGGAGAGGGTTTTTCCAGCTAAACCAGTGCCTGAGTTGCCGTGGTGCGGGGCTGCTCGCAGGAGCCCCTGCGGCAGTGCAGCTCCTCCGGGCTCAGTCCGAGACCAGACACTTTATGCACTTTGTGGGTTGGTTGGGTTTTTTGTCATTAGTTGTGTTTTGGACCCTCATGCTTTATGCAAAAAGGTCTTTCCTTCCATCCTTGTTGAGGCTTAGGGGTAGTTTTTGCAGCTGGAGAGGGGGCCAGGCTGCCTCGGAGTGGCACTGGGGACAGGGGGCTCGTGGCTGGGGGGGGAAGCGAGAAAATGAGGCGGAGAAAATGGAAACTTGGAGGCATTTGAAGCATGAGGTGAAACAACGTCCTTCTCTTCGTATTTCCCGGATGCTGCCTTAATCCATCGGGTCAGGAAGGGACTCGGGTGCTCATTTCAGACCCTTTCTGTGCTCCCGTGCATTGACCTTGGTGTGCTGGCCGGGTAGTGGGGCGCACAGGTGAGACAGGGAAACCCAGATTTCTTTCCTTGCCCTTTTGAAGCCTTTTTGTGTGGTTTACTCAGGATCATTTGGGGCCTGACTTTCTAAAAATCAATGTTATTGAGGCATCTGAAGGTTTTTCACTGTTGCGCTCCTTTGGGTCTCTCTGGCCGAGTAGCCCATGTTTGACGCGGATCAAAACACGAAGCAGCATCAGAGGCTCCAACACTCCCTGATAGTGCCTGATGTATTTAGTCATGGTAACTGTAAAAGATCTCCATTTTGTGATTAAATTTGATTTCTATTTATGGTAGGATTTTAAAATACCAACTTTCTGAAAACAGCTTCTTTCAGGAGCACATGTGCTTTGGGACATAAGGATTTAAGGATGCCTGTAGAGCGTTGTGAACTGAAAGGGTAATGGCTGTAAGTATTAATTGTTACAGAAGGAAATGTTTTTTCACTAATTGGCAGAAATGGGTTTAATGAGATAAAGCTGGGTCAGACTGCTGCATAGCACGTGTGAGGTTGAGCGATAAGCCCTGGTGTAAAACACACACACACACACACACACACACATATGCACATCTGGTTTCGAGATGCGGAACTAGATGCTTTGCTAAATTTTTTCACAGTGCTAATTGAAAGGTGGTGAAAACCTGCAGACAGACTACAGAGGAGAAGTAAGAGCAGGGTGGCTCAAGGACCAGAGCCGGCTGGTGTTGCCAGACATTGGTATTCCCAAAGAAGCCGGAGCTTCTGGAAGCTTACGGAGGCTGTGCTGACCAGGCCAGCATGGGAGTCCTGCCTGGCCAATGGCCATGGGGACCTGCAGGATGCTCTCTGAGTTCCCATGGGCCGGTAACAGGTTGCTAAAATCCTTGAGGATACGGGAAGGGTTCAGTTGATACCTGCCTCCGTGCTGCCAGCAAGGAAGCAACAATGTTGGCCCAAGCAAACCCAAACCCTGCGCTTTGCTTCAGACCAGGGATCATTGCCCGGCAGCCATCTGTGGTTTTTTTTTTTCTTTGTATTTGGCTTTTAAAATTCAAATGCTTTGGACAGAAACATTACAGTGTGAGTCTGTATCTCTGAGGGCCTTAGTCTGTTGAGACACTTGGCAGGAGCACAGAATATCTGAATGTGGAGTAACTTGCTTTTTCATTTCATAAACCCTTATGTAAACACATTGTTTGGATCGATTGTTTAACTTTTCTCTCTACGGTTTGAAAAACAACAACAACAAAAAAGCCCAAAAGTAAAAAGAAACTGAATGCTACTTATTTTCTTCGTGTGTCCCTGTAACACTTCCCAAATGTAAAAGCCTCTTAAGATACGGAAAAGCAGCAATACTATTTATACTGCCTTTATGAAAAGACTGATCAAAGGAGTGCAACTGTGCTTGGCTTTATTTAGCGCCGATGACTGCATTAATGTCAGGGTGCTTATTATTTTATTGAATTCAAAAGTTGTTGGCTCTGCAAAGCGTAAAGCCGGCTAAGGCTCTGGCGTGTGCTCGATTTATATCGTATTATGTGCTGCGCTATCACAACATGTTTTGTGCTCTGATGGCTGCGTTTCTTTGTTGGTCGTTTGGAAAGTCTGCTTTGTGTTTAGGGCTTGTCTGTCTTTATTTTTCTTCTTTTTTTTTTTTCCCCCTTTAATCCTGCTGGAGGGTGTTGGGGATTGGGAAGGTTTGACCTTGCTGGGAATGCCTGAGTTTTCCTCCACGGGGAAGAGCTAATCCCAGCTGCGTTCAGATGAGCAGCCGATACTCCCGGCGTGCAGGTGGAAAGGGGTTAAAAGATATTCATGTGCCCTGACTCATCGTGCCCAGCTGCTACGGTCAAGCAGCTTTCTTGGCCACTCACCGGGCTGCGAGGAGGCCAAGTAAAAACAGACTCACGAAAAAGACTCAACAGACGATGCGCGGGCAGTTTCTGCAGATTGCCGTACAGGCATGGTGCCTTATACCGAAACGTTTTGATGTTGCGTACACGTGCGGGTCAGAGTGTGGGTCTGCGCCCCTCTGCCTGGGAGTGGGGGGAGAGGAGGATGCAGCAAGCGTGCTCGGGTGGATAACTTAAAGTGTTAATACTAAAATGGTAGTATGCCACCAAACCTTGTTAAGCCTGACTTTAAGGGGCTGATCAGATCAGATCCCAGACCAGAAATCTCCCTAAAAAGCTTTACAGGGGTTTTTAATGAGCGCTGTTGTCTCTCCGTCTGCATACATGGTGGGGACGCGGCTTTTGTTCTGTCCTGCGAGCGGAGCCTGTGGATGGGGACGGCAGCACAGTCCAGCTCTCAGTGTCGCCAGCGTGGGACCGCAGTCATTTGACATGGCATAGTTCAGCATTTTGTTGTTGAGATTTCTCCTTTTGTAACTGCTGGTCACATTGGTGGTGAAAGCAATGCTGCTTTTAAAGCAGAAAAAAGCAATTCTTGTGTGCTAGGCAAGTTTGAAATAGTTGGGTTTTCCCACGTTCCCTGGACTTCAGAGGTTGGTTGTGATTTCCCTCCCCCTAGATGGTCACGTTTCTCTCTTTATGAATCAGGTATTGTTTTTACTGCCTTCACTTGATTACCAGGGAGGGTCTCTTTTTTTTTTTTTTCGCTCTAACTGCCTTTTGCCTAGTCACAGTTTGACCTTGCCACCCAACCATATCCTGGGCTGTATCAAAAGCAGCATGGCCAGCAGGTCGAGGGAGGTGATTCTGCCCCTCTGCTCCGCTCTGGTGAGACCCCACCTGGAGTACTGCGTCCAGCTCTGGAGCCCTCAGCACAGGAAAGACATGGACCTGTTGGAACAGGTCCAGAGGAGGGCCATGAAGATGATCGGGGGCTGGAGCACCTCTGCTATGAGGACAGGCTGAGAGAGTTGGTGTAGTTCATCCTGGAGAAGAGAAGGCTCCAGGGAGACCTTATAGCGGCCTTCCAGTACCTAAAGGGGGCCTACAGGAAGGATGGAGAGGGACTTTTTACAAGGGTGTGTAGTGAAAGGACAAGGGATAACAGTTTTAAACTGGAAGAAGGTAGATTTAGATTAGATATCAGGAAGAAATTTTTCACTATGAAGGTGGTGAGGCACTGGAACAGGTTGCCTAGAGAAGCTGTGGATGCCCCATCCCTGGAGGTGTTCAAGGCCAGGCTGGATGGGGCTTTGAGCAGCCTGGTCTAGTGGGAGGTGTCCCTGCCCATGGCAGGGGGGTTGGAACAAGATGATCTTTAAGGTCGCTTTCAACCCAACACATTCTATGATGTGTGAGTCTGAAAATAAAAAGTGATTGATTCTTTCGTAGTCCCCTCTTGTACGGGCAGGTTTGGGCAGCAGTAGGCATGGTGGGTCTCCTGCCTGCAGCCAGTGTTGGCTGCTTTGCAGAGCTCTCCTGCCATTGGTGAGGGCAGAGCCCAGTTAATCCACAGCCTACTGCCCTGCTCAGATGATCTGGAGATGCTTAAGAGCTTCTAATTTTCCAAACACCGAAAAGGTTGGTCTGGGCGAAATTGGCAGGTATTTCCAGTAACAGTTCATATAGCATGTGGGAACCAGGGGTTTTCCCATTGCTCACTCGGGAGCAGAGCTGGCAGTCGGGACCCTGGTGGAGCTGCAGGTGTCCCTACATTTTCTGTGTCATCAACATCTCTGCAATGGCTGTTTGAGACCAGAGCTCTTCATGGTGCCATACACACACCTTGTTTGACCTCCAGCATGGGAATTAAAGGTCAGCCCTGGGAGCTGCAGGTCCTGCTCCTCGTGCTTCTCGGGCAGTGTCAAAGCTGAAAGTGGGGGCTGAATTTCAGGGATGAGGGTTGTGTGTGGTCCCAGCTGCTGTGTGGTGGAGAACATCCAAAAGCTGGGCTTGCCCTCGGTGTCTGCAGTGGGACACTCAGTGGCGAGTGCCCGGAGGGGCTCTGGTTTTCCATCTGCATCCTCCTTGTGCTGCTCGGTGTAAAAGATGAATTCACCATCGATGCTGTGAGGTTGCAACGTGTATTAATTTATTTCACATTGAACTCATTAAGTGCTCTCTGTCATGCATGTTTTTGATGAGCAGTGAGAAGCCTCTGTGATGTGGGTGCCGAGGATGTGTTAGCAGGCATCAAGTGCTGTGTAACAGAGTACGATGGGATGAGCAGGGAGACCCTTGCCAGCTCCCACTGTCCACTGAGTTTCCACTGCAGGCTTCACCCCTCATTTGGGGATGAAATGCAGGGTCTGGCACGCGAGTCTGCAGGGGTTGTTGACCTCTCCTGGAGGTGTCATTGGTGATACAGAGCAAGCGTTCAACCGCAGTGGACCTCCTTTTCGAATCCTTTGTGACAGGGCCAGTAAATTTACTAAAGAAATTAGTAAACTGAGTAAATTATTAAGTCAGTAAATCTAATAGGGATTTAGGGTCTGCCCTCCCTCCATTGAGTTTGAGTAATGATGATTATATATGAGTTTAAACTGCCAAGTTTGGACTTGTATCCAGGCTGCTACTTCAAGCCTTATGTCCTGGCTTTTAGCTTCTGGTCTGGATCCAATACATTAGGATTAATATATGTATATTGGCGAGGCTAAATAGACCTTAAAATATGTTTGATATTACTGAGATATTGGTGTGTTCTGTTAACAGCTCGTTAACAGCTTTGTATATATGCGTAGATGTCTCAATTTTTTGATAAAATTTAATAAGCCAGAGGAGGTAACAAGTTTTTCTGTGCAGCAAACGGCTTTTGTGACCCATTTCAGAGAGGGCTGGAAGTTTATGCTGGGGGCTACTGTGCAGTACTGCTGAGTCCCCATCTCTGCCTTCCTATCCAAACAACTGACTTAGGAGGGTATGGAAGGGAAATAAGAAGAATGTATTAACTAAGTTGAAACATGAAATTGAAATGTCACAAAATAAATGAATAAATTTGGTGTGATCACTGTTTTCTCTATAGGAGTTCAACTATTCGGTAAGTCAGGCTTGCCTCGCTGAAGGCAAGTCTCTCTAGGTGGTAAATTTGTCCTCAGTCCCTCCAGGGTTTATGTCTTTTTTATTTCTCAAATGGTGAAAGTAATCCCTCTTGCAAACTGCATTTTGCCTGTGGCAACTCTTCTAAGGCATCGACTTAGAGCATTGTCCAAGGCTAATTAAATCAAGGAGTATTGATCAAATAGTTGGCTTCATGCTTTGGTTTTGTGCTTTCCCTCCTCGCTTGAACAAGGAGCTGCCTCACTTCCCTGTTGTCCGCTTATGTATTTAGGAGAAACAGAGAAGGAAAGAAGAACTTGGGCCTCTCTTCCCCTGCAAAAAATGTGAAAATGCAGGGGAGATCAAGAGGAAAAAAGTTCAGAGAGGAAGAGTAACCTCTAAACTGGAAGATACGTTGGGATTTTCAAGGGGCAGGAAGATCTGGAGAGCTGACAACATCTTCCCCTGCTCTTTGCCAGCACGTTTCTGTAGGGTCCTTGCCAAAAACTTCCCCAAAGTGAGGGGTTTTAGTCAGAGTCTGTACAAGGAGGGCTTTGTGAGGACAGTGCTGCCCCTTGTCCGCTCCTGCCTTCTGGTGACACCGGCAGCTTAGGCCAGCTCTGTTTTCGGGAACATGTAGTGTCTCGCATGAAAAACACAGTAGCTGCATTAGCGGTGCGATTCTGCTCAGTCGGATGAAATGCGAGTTTGCAAACAACACGATGAGACAACAAATCTGGTCCTGGCTCAGTCCCACCCAGGTGATTAAAGGTTCTGTGTTTTACTGCGTGCAGCATACATGTTTTATGTGTGTCAAGGATAGGTGCAAAATCCAGTAGGATACAATGGATTTAATCAGTCTTTTGGAGTTTGGTAATCATTTTCTTGGATTTTTAACTATCCTATAACTTTTATTAATAAATCTGTATCATTGTCCTGCCTTAAATGCCAAGTCTTACATCTTCTAGTATCTTAGATTTAACAGTTATTCTGTTAAGCATCACCAGACTTTGACCTGGCACCCGAACTCACAGGTAACCGAAAACAGTCCCCCCAGCACTACTCAGAATTTTGTCCATTAATATTACATAGCGTTTGCTTTTAATATATGTTACGTATGTGTGGGCGCTGTAGTATCTCAGTCGTGTTTATGACTTCATCCTGGTCTAATGCATAAAACATATGGTACTTGTATGGCATCCATATGAGGAGGGTTTATGCATTGTTTCTGTGTGTGTTTCTATATTTGATCGGTGTGAGAGCAGATATCCCAGCCAAAAAAAATTTGTTCATGGAAGAATAAGTGCTACCATATTTCAGAGTAAAGGCTGTGGCAGGCTAATTTTCAGGTTTTGCATATAACAGATGAAGCTGTTAATAGCGCCTTGGCATCAAGATAGCACCGAGTGAAAAGCAGAGGATCAGCAGGTGCCCATCCTGTGGTTTTGGTATTTTTCTGGTTTTGTTTTTAATACTTCAGCCCTAACGCGTAATGGGGTGGGGTGTTCATCGCTGTCATGGAAACGGGGCACAACGGTGATTAAGATGGATGTGGGCCTTTTGGTTTTGGGGTGCATGTGGCTGCTGAAGCGTCTGTTATTGTTGTGCTCGGCAGTGATTTGTTGAGATTTTCTGCTGTGTGCGACTTCCATGAGCACAGCGAATGGAGACGGTGAGCGTCGGCGCTTCTCCTCTGAGTAAATGCCAGCAAACAGGATCCACAAATTGGCTGTATTGAACAACTTCTAGTTGGGAGTGGGGGTGGGAAGATATTTCTGTCTTCAAAAAAGTTGCTATTGCGCTGAATTGCTTTAATTTTTTTTGGAAAAAAAAAAAAATTAAAAAAGCCTCTTTGCTGCAGAAGGTTGGCATTTAGTGAGAAGTAAGTGGAAGCTGGGAATCGCTGGGATGGTTGTTGCTGTGCTGGGTGTCGGGGTTGAGGGCTCCTGTCCTGGCTGGTGGCGAGGACAGGCTTGTGCCTCCCGGTGAACGTCACCGTGTGTCTGAAAAAAGACACTGTACTCTTCTTGGCAAAGCTTCCCCAAGGGCTGTGAAGGAGCAGCTGTGGCTCTGAGCCATCACTGCCTCCAGGAAGGAAATCCCAGTCTTTTCAGGGCAGGGGAGCAAAGTGCCCATCGATTTTGGGGGAGGATGAGGGGTTGTCAAGGTTTTGGAGATTCGGGTGGATTAGGACAGCCTTAGGACTGCTGTAGGGTCACAGTGGCTGGTTTGGGAAGACTGAAAATAGCACTACATTGAAGTGCCCATGGCAGAGTTGCTTGGCACACACACATACAGCTAATATTTCTCTGGCATTGCATGTGGGCTGTCTAATGCCCTTCTGTGTTGCTAGAGGAGCAGAAATGTCCTGCCACAGGGATGTGATCCAGCCCCCCTGGTTGTCCAACAAAGAAATTCTTGTCACTAAACAAAAGGCTTTCATGAGGAATATATAGATGCCCAGAGTCTCAATTTATGCTTCTCTCCGTGGGATGAGTCACTGCACTGGTTTTTAATAGAGCCCCTCTGGATTTATGTGGCTGCTGCTCAGATTAAACTCTGATCCAGCGTGTGAAATTAGATTCGGTGGCTGTGGTGCTCCGCTGCGTCCTGCTACTTGCAGGCAGTTGCTGGTTAAAGTCTCCTTCTGGCTTTTTCTGTGCAGGTGGTAGTTACAAAATATGCTACGGAGCATCCTCCTTTCCGTTTATATCGCCTGCCTGCCTGCGCCTGTTGCTGCTTGTTATTTTTAAGCAGACATCCAATACCTGCTATCTTGCTGGCTGTGCTTTGTTTAATTGCATTCAGTCTTATGTCAGAACATACTGATAAGTCCAATCGATACCTTCAGTAAAAGTTTAGCAAGGGAAGGGGAAGGAAATTAGTGATATGGCATGTTGTAAGCTAATAATGAAGTGGTTGTGATGATTTGTAATGGGAATTTTTAGTTTCCGCCCCCCCCCCCCCCCGTCGGGACTTGCATCTTTTTTCCTGCAGTCGCTGCCAGGTTCTGCTATGAAATTCAGGAACGTGATTTGTAACACCTTTGGAGCAAGAGATGGGGATTCCCTTGGGGAGGGAAGTGAGCTGGAAGAGCTGGAAGAGCTGGTGGAAGAGCTGGGGTGCCGAGGGTGGGGCGGGTGATGGAGGAGGTGGAGGAGGAGAAGGAGGAGGAGGAAGAGAGGGAGCCGGTTCGGAGGGAGCGGGAGCGGCACTGAGCCCTCGGATGCATACCCGCTGGTCTCCGCTGTAAGTAAACCCGCACGTAAAGCAGAGGAATGGAAGTCAAAAGGGAAAGGAAATTTCTTTCCCTGTGATGCTGTTGACTTTGATTTTTCTTGAAGTAGCAAAGGCTTATCTGCCAAATAAACCCGCTCCATAAGAAGCAGGGATGGGCGGAAACTCTTGGAATTAAAATTTGTGAGGCTTGCCATCTGCTTCTCTGGGCTTTGCATGTCTTGTGGGGGTTTGTAAACTTTGTTTTGCTTGACAGCCTACCTGCACCTCCGAGGGAGGGTTTGCCTCTGGCTAGTGTGTCCTTTGCACTAAATGAACCAACCCCCCCTCCCGCCCCATCCTGTAAAAGCTTATATGCAACAGCTTATCTCTAGTACAGCAACTATATTTTTTACCTTCTTTATTTTTTTAACTGCACCTTTTGTTTTTGTTTTCGGTGTCTTGCGCGTCTGTCTTCCATCCCCTCATGCTATCTCTCACTGTTGAATATACAAACTCTTGATCTGCACATGAGCTAAAAATTATTATTGCTTTGAACTCAAATTTGAAGTAAGTCAATTCCCACATCCACCACAGGAAAGGAAAATATTCAGTTTGAAATATAGTTTGGAGCCTATAGGAAAATGCATCTGACGAAGTTTGTGCTAATTCTATAGCATCAGCTCTTATCGTCAAGAGTATTGCTTGTAAGCTCTATATTTTAATAGTAACCCAGTATGGCTAATTAGTTTGAAGGCTCTTTGAAGAAGCCGATGTACTGGCTAAATAAGCTCTTATTTTTCAAAGCAACTCAAGGCACTCTTCATTTACGGAGCACAACTTAAGGCACTCTTAATTTACAGAGCAGATAGTTGTAAAGCTGCCTTCCTTGGGTTGGCCTGCTAGGAGCCAGCGTGAAGCCTGAGTGTGCTTGCAGTCAAGTTCACTCCAGCACTGTCTGCTAGGATTGGTGTTAGTGTGCTCGAGGGAGGTTTCTGGGTCTTTGGCACAGTCGCACAGCATAAATTTGTGCCACTGGGTTTGCTGTGTCCAGCGGGAGGGTGTCATGCAATGAACGCTCGCGCACCACTGAGATCAGTGGCAGTATTATCAATCTCGTTTTGCAGGCAGGTTCAATCCAATAATGAAGAGCAGCTTTGAGTTTCTAACCAGATGACATAGCTAATCCTGAAGCGTGTATAAAATGGCCGTAGTTATTAGGAGATTTGTGTCTTTGAAAGTTCGGATTCCCTTAGTGCGTTTAGTTAATGGCAAGGATTTGCGCTAAGTGAATAATAGATGAAAGTCATCAAAAGGCTTACAGGGGATTTCTTGTGACGTGGTGCTGGTGTGTCTCATGCCAGGGCTGGAGATTTCTGGGTGGATCCTAAAAATAAAAATTAAAAAAAAAAAAAAAAAGAGGGCAGGGAGGAAAGGAGGACAATGGTTCCGTATTTTGTGTCGCTCTGGGAAATCGAGTCGATGGTGTGATGTATTGGGAAGTACAGCCACGGTGCAGAGCAATGTGTGCTTAATTCCCTAGGTCTGGCTTTCTCCTGTGCCGGCAGAGCCCCGTCAGCGAGCAGACGCTTCGCAGCCCCAGGGGCTGGCAGGAGGGGAAGGGGTGCCCATGGCCATCTTCTCCTCTGCGCCGTGCGAGGTGAGCAGGGCTGGTGCAGCACCTCCTCGCCAGCCAGCACGGCTCTTGGCTGGCACACAGGCTCTGCTGTGCTCCCGGCGGTGTTGTCACCCGTGAAGGCTGGAGGCCACCAGCCCCTGGGACCACGGCACCAAGCGTTTCTGCCAGCTGGGAGCTGCTGGGCAGCAGCTCCGAGGGGCTCTGTAATTCCGAGTGGTGGTGGGGGACCCTTTCCCCAACACGCCCCTCCTGCAGGACTGTCCCGCCCTCAGCAGGAGAGTGTCCTAGCGTTTGTGCCCTGGACTCCTCTCAGCTGGGGCAGCGTGTGACAATGCAGACAATTGCTCTGCTCTGGTGAGACCCCACCGGCAGTGCTGTGTCCAGCTCTGGAGTCCTCAGCACAAGAAGGACATGAACCTGTTGGGGCGGGTCCAGTGGAGGGCCACAAAGATGATCGGGGGCTGGAGCACCTCTGCTGTGAGGACAGGCTGAGAGAGTTGGGGTTGTTCAGCCTGGAGAAGAGAAGGCTCCGGGGAGACCTTACAGCCCCTTCCAGTACCTAAAGGGGGCCTACAGGAGAGATGGGGAGGGACTCTATATCAGGGGGTGTAGCGATAGGACGAAGGGTAACAGTTTTAAACTGGAAGAGGGTAGATTTAGATTGGATATCAGGAAGAAATTCTTTACTGTGAGGGTGGTGAGGCACTGGAACAGGTTGCCCAGGGAAGCTGTGGATGCCCCATCCCTGGAGGTGTTCAAGGCCAGGCTGGATGGGGCTTTGAGCAGCCTGGTCTACTGGGAGGTGTCCCTGCCCATGGCAGGGGGTTGGAACAGCATGATCTTTAAGGTCCAGTCCAACGCGAACTGTTCTATGATTCTGTGTCCTTACCTGCTTCAGTGTCTTGATTGGTCTCTGGGCTGGGCTAGCTGCGGTCACCTTTTAGGTGGCAGCATCAGTCCCTGCTCAAAGGCTGGGTCAAGGCTGCAGGAAGCTCATTCCTCATCCCATGGGAAGAAGAAATCAGTCAAAACCCCCTCACTGTTGTGGTGGCGTGGCGGTGGTGTGAGGGGTCCCCGGCATGTCCTTGGGCAGAAACATTGTGGGGTGGTGTCCCGGCACAGGATGCAGGGTGGGAGCTTGCACTCTCCATTTGTGTTTAAATAAATAAAATAAATTAGTATAAATAATTTTCCCTCTATTGTCTTGTCCCATGTTGGATTGCAAATGTGTTACAGTCTGACAAGACCTAATGAAGCTGCAACTTCGGGCAAATCCTGCTGCATTTTGGCTGCAGCAGCTGCTTGGAGGGAGCTGGGAGGGGGCTGGTTTGCTGCTGGGAAAAGCTGGTTATGTGAATACATCCAGAAGGCAGATTCCCATTGGCTGTCCTGAGTGGTAAAATAATGCTGCTGGGGGCTGTCCTGCCCACACAAGGCAGTTTCTGGGGTGGCAGCCCCCATTGTAGCCAGCCGGAGGGACGCCCGTGTATTCGTAGCTGTCGGAGTGGTTAAAGCAGGCTGCAAAATCTGTGTTAAATCCGGAAGCTTCACAGAGTGCAAAGCATTGGTTGGGAAGTTGAAAGCATCTGCAAGCACTAATCCGTTGGCCCTCCGAGGAGGGCATGTCTGGCTTGTTTGTGTTGCAAAACCAAGTGAAAGTTGGGAAATGTTTATGGTTGCTGCCATGCGTGTTCGCTAATTCTTCTCCCTTTTGGCCTCCTCCAGACTCGCTGTGGTAAAAACAGAAAGTGAGGATGTAATTAGAAGCTGGTTTATAATGTGAGCATCCAAGGAAAGAGGCAAACGTGCAACAGACAGACGCGTGTATATCTGGCATTGCCCAACTCCTGCCTGCGCAGGCTGTTTTGCTGCAGAGTCCTGGCTGCAGTTCCTAAATTTACTTGGATTTGGGGGCTTGTGGTGTTGGTTGTCACCCGGCTGGGGGTGGTTTTCTCCACCTGGGTTGGTGCCAGCCTCTGCAAGTTGGTAGTTGCCCGTATTTTGCTGGTGAGCAACCTCCGCCTGGGAACCCTGGGCATCCGTGAGCAAAGTGCTTGGATTCCAAGCAGGGCACTTGCCTGGGCAAAAAAAAATAACCCCAGCCCCATCGCCAGGGAGCTCGGATGGGAAATGTTTGTGCTCATGGGGATCTGTAAAACTGCATGAGTATTGGCACGGTTTGCGTGTTTTAGAGAGGGCGAGTCCTTTATTCTGGCGTAACGTCAGGAATATCAAAGATGTATTTAGGCGGTGGGGGAGGAAGGGTTTTGGTGTGACTGACGGAAACTGTTGAGCAAGAGAGACGGCGCTTTGTGCAGGGTTATTATGGTTAGAAACCTGTCGCAGCATGCAGAGGAAGCACGGTTCAGCAAGCCCATAGTCAGAGCCGAAAGCAGTTCATCCCCGGGATTTACTGTATGCACAGGCTGTCGTCACGGCCCAGAACAAAGTAGCGATGTTAAATAGCTAAATAAACCTCCTGTCCCCGCAGGCGATGGTCCTCAAAAGACAAAAAAATGTCCTTTGCGAGGGTGGCTGCGAGTGAAACGAGGTGCTGGTGGCCTCGCTGGGAGGGGTGGGCTGGCCTGGGGTGGTCCATGAGGATGGTGATGGGCAAGGGCATCGCGTGGGGCATGTTGAGCCCCTTGCCACGATGAACACGCTTGCAGAAAATTCAGTCCTTTCCCCTTTTTCCTTGGGCCTGCTTCAGCCCAAAATCCGTCCTAAAGTCACAAAATGTAACATACGTGGGAGCACGTTTGTGTTTATGAGTTTAGGTTCTTTTTTCCCTTTATGAAGGTTTTTTAGAGTGTTGTCAGATCACGCTTTTCAGACTTTTCCCCTGCTCCGGCGGAGGGTTAGAGTTTCTTTTTTGCTGTGGGTAGAGAGCTGAATTCCTCATCTCGCATACACGTTTCTGGCTTTGTGAGCTTCGTGGTCAAATCAGAAGATCTGAGGATGCTGAATGACAGGCATTTCCCTCCTCACCCCAACCCCGGTACGGAGGGAGCAGCTGATGAAGTAAGTGCCGCTTTCACTATTAGGAAGAATCCTGGAAAATACTCAAAACCGAGTGGTCTTTTGGAGGCAATAGCCCTTGCTGCTGAAATTGGCCCCCTCAAATAAATCTGAGAGCTGTGAATTTGTTCCTTCCCCATCTGCCCCCCAGCAGTTGCGGGGTTATTTGAAGCCTGGCCTCTCTCTGTTAATAGGGCTCCTCTCAGGAGCTCAAGTAAGCTTGCAAAAGCGCTGGAAATAAGTCTCTTCTAACCTGGCTTCCTGTTGTAAAATAAGACTTGATTAAATTTTCTGGCCCTCCCTTTTGTTGCTCACAGACATCCAAAACCTTCACTTCTTGGTGGAAAGAGGTGCTTCGGGAATTACAACTAATGTTGAAACCTAAAGAATGTGGTTTGCCAAAACAATGTCGCAGACTTCCCCCCCCACCCCACCCCCTGCCACCTTCCCCCCCCACTTAATATATCATTGCAAAACTTTGCTGCTGGAATAAAAGCTCTTTCAGTGGGATGTGTTTTTTTCACCTCCCTTTTGGGCATTTGTGGTAATTCCTGCACAGGGAAAAATATGAATTTTTATCCTAACGGGGGGTCCCCCCTCCGGGTCAGGCCGACAGACCTGCACTATATCGGTGTGGCTCCGAGTCGGAGCGAGCAAGCCCTGCGGCTAGCACTGCCTGGCGTGGGGGCCGCCGTCCAGCCCCCGTGGGCTCGCAGAGCTCCTGCTGGGCAGCTTTGCACCAGAGGATCGTCACAGTCACCCATTGGGGTTTTCTTGGTGGCACCCTGCCCAAGTTCTGCATCTGTGCAAAAATCCTGGATTATGATAACGAATATCCCCATGCTGAACTTCTCATTCAATTTTGAGTAGAAACCATTTCTCTCAGGTTAAATTTCCTCCTGGCTGTCACTGCTGCCTGGTGTGATTGGAAACTGGGGGCAGAATTAGATAAAAGATTTGCACAGAGGAAAAGGGAAGGATGTTAGATGGATGCTTAGAAATAAGTTGTTTTAGAGGGGTGGTCCTAAAATAGCCTGGACTAAAGGTGGAGAGAAACAGGGTGGTGAGGTGTGAAACACGGTGTCGGGGTTTGGGCGCTCAGTGTGAAGTGGGAGAAGCATTGCACACTGTTTGTGCTTTGTATATGGGTTACACGTAGATGGGTTTTGACCCCTGCCTTGTTCTTCCATGTGAGGCATGCGTGCTTTTCGCATTGGGTGATTTTCTTCATGTTCTGCAAATGTGACCTTGTTTGGGCTTCCCGGTACGAAGTGGGTCTCATACCTCGGGAGGAGCAGTGCAGAGGAGGAAAGTCGCTGCTGGGCAGGACTGAAGATTTTCAGAGAGCACTCAATGCAAATCAACCTGTAATAACCTAAAATTTTTATTTTGACATGTTGGTTTGCAAGTCAAAGTTCCAGTGCCACTTGGTTCACATTTCTGAGATTTGTTGTCTAATTCAGAAGTATTGTTTTAAAAAGAGCCAGACATCTGAACTAATGATAACAAGCTGTGTCTCTGCAATTAACAGCGGCAGTGAAAACATTTTGAGCGCTGCCCTGTAACTTACAGCAACCACTGCAGAAAGTAAACATTATTTGTATTCCAGCTTGTGTGCTGGGCATGCTCTGCAGGCAAGTCTTGTCTGGTTGGGTTCTTGTTCTTCTTGTGAATCAGAAAATTGTGCATGGACCTAATAGGTTATAGCCCCGGTCTTCGCAGACTTCCTTTGGATGAATACATTGGGAATACTCTCATTAGGGGCATGGAGCGATTACCCCGTGTCTTTGTTAGGCAGTAGTGTAGCCTGAAGGGGAGGGGGTCTGTAAGATGAAGCTGCTCAGACCTGACCTCCACGTTTATTGTTATTTTTGGGGTTCACTTTGGACTAGCTTTAGCGAGGTCCCATGGACTAAACGCTGATGGGCGTTCATCAGGAGCATACCCAAATCAAGACATTTTGGAAAATACACTTGGTAAAATCAGAGCAAGGGGATAGTTTTTCTGTTGTTGGTGGCGGTAGTGTTTGGGTCTAGATGTGGATTTAGGGGGATGACTGCACTCAGTCACCCGTGTCGCAGCTGTATTACCAAGAGGCAAGAAGCAACAAGTGTGTCTACCTTGCCCTGTCCTCAGGGGAGGGCACGACCACCTCTGGGCTACAAGAGGAAGACAAATTGATGCCTTATTTGGCAAAAGCCTAGGGAAGGTGTAAAACTCAACCTCACTCCAAGTCATCAAGAAGAGAGCAATTGCATCGAGAGCGACTGGTAACGAGGAGCAATTGCATAGGACACCAAACCAACAGCTTGTTCTTGTGTCACCTGGAGCTTCAAGTGCCTGAGTGTCCCCAGAAGGGCAGGAATCATCGTGGCGGGAGAGACTGCGCCTGAAGAGGAGTAACAACAGCGTGTGTCACGGAGTAATTGCAGGTGCTAATGCTCAGGTGTAACAGCAAAGTTAGAAAGCTGGTATCTATAATTTTTAAAGTGATAACTAGTCATTTTAAATGGCTCAGTTTCCTCGTAACTAATGGTATTTGTGGGCAAGGCCATGCATGCGGCTCACTGTGTGCAGCAGAGCTGTGAATTCACAGATGAGAACACTCAGTGCCATGGTGGTTGGACCAGATTGCACCACTGCTGTTTCTACGCTCTGCAGCTAAATGAGGAACAAATAGCATTTGTCTCCTTAATACCCGTTAGACTGTATCTAGGACCCCAACCCAAGAAGCACCGTGCACATCTGTCTCTTGGGACTTTTAGATGCGGTTGTGGGAGCCGCATGTTTAGTGAGATCAGGTCCTTTGTGAAGCGCGTGTCCAAAATCTCTGCAGTCTAAACGCAATGCCGCTCCTCTGTTCTGCTAGCACAGACAATAAATCAGCAAATCCCAAAGGATTTTATGTTGTCCCTTGGGAGCAGATGACCACAGTTCGAAAATCTGTTAGGTTTAGGGTGTCTGTCAAAGCTTGGGGGGTTCCCTAGGTGAGGACAAGCTGTGCAGCTCCTCAAGACATCCTCTTCAAATGTTTGTTCTGGCAGGGGAGGAGGCTCATTGTGGCCATTCACATCTTTCATCCATGTCCTAGGTGTTTCAGAGGTCCCTGCTCTGCTTGTCACTCTCCCAAAGCCTTGAACAGGCCTCTGTGGCATCTCTACAATGTGCAGGGCAGAAATGTGTCTTTTTTGTGCTGCGCCAGCATAATTGCAATGATCCAGCCTGTCGCCTTTCCACACCTGCGATGGGGGTGCAATTGAGCTGGGCTTCATCGTCTGCGGCGAGGATGCCTCTCCCTGCAATTTTAGAACTTAGGTATGAATGCCGTTCAGCCAAAGCCAGCCAGGGCATCTGGCTGCTCCCTGCGTGCAGCTCCCTTCCCTTGGGATGCCGTGCTCCTCTCTCTCAGCCCTACGGGGACGGGGGGCTGCCGACGGAAGCAGGAGCCTGGTCCCCTGCCACCACCACCAGCCTGGTCTTCTCCTGTCCCTGCCTCCGCGCTGCTGTGACCAGGGCAGAGCTGTGGGCTGGGTTTGAACACCTTGTCTTGAGGAGTTTTTGAAAGTTTGCTTTGGCAGGGGTAATTGAAAGCTGGACGGGTTCTCTCGCTGGGTTCATTTGTACTGTTGGCCAAATGTCTATGCTAGCACCTGAGCAGGATACGGGTGGGAGGAAAGCTGTGGCAATGCTTGGTGTTGCCTGATCCCAGGTGTAAGGTGTTTGTGAAACTAATACTCAAAGCCAGTGGCTTCACCACCTTAGACCTTGTAGCAACTCTGTGGGACAAGACGTGCTGTTGGCCCTGGTTTTTTTTTTTGTGGAAAGACTTATCTGGGGTGCTGCGAGGGATCTGTAGCACAGCAAGGGAAAAAGAATTCAGTTCTCCCAAATTCAAAGCTGCATCATTGCGTCAGTACCAGGTAGAGTGAGGTGTCTCACCAGGCTTTAGTCATGGTCCTGTGTTGCAAGACTGAGCTGAATCCCGTCTCCCAGCAAAAGCCACAAGCAGGCAGTGGGTCCAGGAAAACACAGCAGAGATCCTCCCTCTGCTCCCTTTCCGCCTTTACTGAGAGTTCAGGATTTCACGGTGGGCAGAGAGGTCTTGCCATGGGGTATCCTGCTAGCCGTGCTGGAGGGCTGTTTGCCCAGGGGCTCTCGCAGATTTCAGCGCTGGGGCATTTGCTGCTGTTGGTCTGAAATTCTTGGTGGTTTGGTGTCTCTGATGAACAGCGAAGATCAGACCTTGCCCTGTCTGTTTGCTGCTACCGTTGCTTCTCCGAGATGTTGGTGTGGTGCTGTGGTGTGTTGCACAGACTGACAGCAGCCAGCCTGCCAGCAGCGTGAGCATCGCCGCCCTGGGCACCTGCCGTGTGATGCTCAAAGCTACCTGCAGTTTTAATCCAGAGGAGGATCAGGTCTAATCAGCACCAAACATGGTTGTACTGGCTTAGAAAAGGCCACAGAAACATACCTTGAAATTTAACTTCCAAATTCGTCTTTCCTTCAGGATTTCAGTGGGTCAAGTTGCATTCCTTGCTATAAATTTAATGGAAAAATATGCGATAGGCAAAAAAAAAAACCTGTGTTCAGAGTTTTGTTCTCCAGAAAGCTGCCACTTTGGCTATCCTGAAGAAAATCTGGTGTGGCATAGAGGGCCTGAGACTCAGGGAGGTGCTGCTTGACCTTGGCCACAAGCCGAGGGATGAGCATTGCTCAACCTCGAAAGGGAGGCTGGAGCCCTCTTGCATACCCCAAACTGTTCAAATGCACTCCCTGGGTGTTATTAGTCTCTTGGCTCCATGACTGAGTTTTCCCTTGCCCTTTCTGCCTTTCTTCCTCCTGATTATTAAGGCAGGCAGAGAACATCATGTCCCTTGCCCATGCCGTCACCTGCAGAGCCCGGGGCAGGAAAGGGCTTGTTGGTGACGAGATGCTGGATAAAGCATGTTCCTGGTGTGCTGTAGCTCCATGCCCACAAGAGTATGTTGCAGCAGCAGCTGGGTTTCCCAGCAGCATTGCTTTCTGATGAGATAAATTGTGGTTGGAGAGCTTAGTCCCGTGGGGAGGCGCAGGAGGGGGCTGCTGTGGGGTGTCCCTGCAGCCCCGAGGTGGTGGAACCTCTTGAAAACTTGTCTGCAGCAAGGTTTGCCCAAGACTTTGTAGCCCAGCGTTTTCCTTTGCCCGTGTGCGTTAAGGCAGACTTGACTCCTGCCCGAAGACACGGCAATCTGTGAAAAGTACCCCAGGTGCTTGCCAAAATCTGTGCTCAGTGGGCTGGGTGTTCTCACATGGTGAGGGTTTCGTGAGGAGCCGTGCGCCCTTCCATCAGTCACTATCTGTTAGTCATTAGCTTGCCCTGCTGTACCTGAAAAGCAAGTTGGCTCATTTGCCGGTGTCGTGGAGAGATGGTTTGTTAAGTTTAGCTTTTAAGTCCCCCTTGGGGCTGGAGCTTTCAGTTCTGCGAGGATCCGCACTGCCCTTCATCTTTCCAGCCAAAAGAAGATTAAGTTTCAAGACGTTTTACCATGCCAGAGTCTTTCAGAGAAGAGAATAAAAATTAGTGGTGTGTCTGTCCTGCTGAGGACATTACAGGGCCTGGGGGGGGCCAGGCAGGGGCTCTGGAAGCAGTCTTCTGGGCTGAGGTTTCTCCTCCGTGCCCCGGTGAGCGGCATGATGGGCTGGCTGGCCAGGTGTCCGTGATGCTCTGCGTGTATCATTTCCAAAGCACTTTCTGATCTATCAGGATGAAAAGGTTCTGGAGAAATGCTAAGTAGTAGTATTAGTGTAGAATAAACATACTTCTTCAATATTTCTGATCCTAAAGTGGATCCAGATGCTTTCTTATGGCTGCTGGGTCTGCTTTGTTTTTTCTGTAGCTCAATGTGGCCGTCTGCATTTGTTCAAGTGAGATGGGATGTCAGAGAGCTTGTCACAGCATGCTCTTGTCAAGTCCGTAAACCTTTCTATTTATACATGCACACACACAAATATATATACATAAATGAAAGAATGACTGGCTTACTCTAAGATGCTGTTTCTGAGTCTGACACTTCACACGTGTGCTAAGGAACTTGGAATAAACTCAGCGAGTTTATCGTTTTTTATGATCACAGCAATCAGTTCAGCTGTGTAGGGGAGAAATGGGATTTGGCTGTGTAACTTGAAATAGTCTCCAAAGGAAGTGGACGTGTCCGAATCTTCATAGCTCTGATACAAAAAGCCTGTTAAATGCCCCTTGATACCAGCCACCAGTTGCGTTTTCCAACCTGTGGTTGAGCTTTGCAAGAGGTAACTTTCCAGCTCTTGCTCCAAGCATAAAATTGTTTTCCCTGGGCTTTAAGGATCATTAACATTTTCATGGTTTCTCCCCTACAGAGAAGAACGAGTCTGCCCCACTGCTTAAGGGTGGTGTTTTATGTGGGCTGGGGTTTTACCAGAGCTGGTGCCAGGGTGAGATCAAAGCGTCAGGAGCCGCCGGGTGGTCGGTCCTTCTGTGCACGCCAGTGGGAGATGTTTCCAAGCCGATGTTTCGGTGGTGTTTTAGACCCTGCTTGGGGAGATGACACTGCAGCCTCTGAGGGGACTCACAGCTGTGCCCAGGAGACTTGACGCTACCTTGCAAAGACAGAAAATGTGGATGGGTGTTTTGCTGGTGAAATGTTTTGTTTTGGTAACTAATACTAATAGATGTATGATCAGCTGGTAAAATCACTTCCATTCTTAAAATGAGGGATAATAGGATTTGTTACCTGTTGTTGTTGCTTGCTGGCACTAGGAGTAGCTGCCCAAGGCTTATTAGCTGGTGTCTGAGATCCAGGGCTTTCACGGAATCCTGCTCCATCCCCTGCCAACCAGAATGGGGAATAGGAAGTTTTAGAGTCTCAGTTTCCAATAAATTTGGATCAATCAGAGCTGTATTAGGAATATTTTTGCTCCATGAGCCTTCTCCATCCAAGCCAAAGACCATGTTCAAACTATGCGACAGCTTGTAGGTTGCAGCTGATGCCCCGTATCTGTGCCGAGAGCCGTGTACACACGTTGGCTCTGGTCCGGCCCTGCCTGATGGTGATTGCCAAAATTGCTCAGAGTGCTCTGCAGGGAACACATCTGAAAAAAGGCTTGTCTGTGTTGCGCACGTTAAACCCCCTGGGAAGGGGGATTTCGGGTCCTGTCTTGCTTTTGCACAGTTTTCTGCAGTCTAGAGGCTGTATAATTACATTTCATTGAATCCATCCTGTTATTCCCTTCTGGCACAGGATACTCCTGGGTTGGTAGAAAGTAATTAAAAATCTGAAGGTTCTCACTCATTTAACACAACCTTTCCTGTCTTTTGTCCAGTGTTAGGAGCTTGCTGTGCTTCCATGGGGTTTTTTGGTTTCTTACTTATATGGGGGAAGAAATGGCAGAGGAAAAGGAAGCCAGCTAAGTAGGCAGCATGTACTTGGCAGAACTTAAAAGCTGGCTCAGGCTCCTTGGTTAACAGCCCTGTCTTGGGAGCGCGGTACAGCAAATGACCACAAATTCTTGGTATATTAGTTTCTTATCTTGTCATATGAGCTCGGTGTTACACCAGCGCTGTTTTTCCAGCATGGGGTGCCTGGTCTTTGGTTCGAAACAAACTCTGAGATAACGATGCCACTCATTGCATCACTGGTACCAGCTGGTTTCACCCTGTCCGGAAATACCTGACATCATCTGGTGATCTGGTGTATGCGATCACTGGCTGCCATGCAAAGGTAATTGCTCACTGACCCAGAGAAGACATTTCTTTTTTTTTTTTTTTTTTTTTTTTCTCCTTCCCCTGGAAACTTATTGTGTGCTTTGAACTGCCGAGAAGTACTCAAGAAGACATAAACCCATGAGTTACTACAGGCTGCACGCCTGGAACGTGTAGGCCATCCCGACATATGGAGTAAATCAGCACGGCTCCGCTGGCTGCGGCACAGCTGCATCTATTACTGCTCGCCCTAACCCTGCTCCAGACTGTACGGATGGCTGTCGGTGGACAGTGGAGAGAAAAAAAACCAAACCCTCCCTTCTTTATTCCCACTTCAGAGCTTTACGCTTTATGAACAGAATAAACGTGCTACAAGTGGAGGTGAAATTGTAAAATATTTTTGCCTCTATGAAATTACTTTATTTGGACATATGCTAAGTTCCCTCTCATTCCGCTTGGTTCCTGAATCAAGTAGTTGATTAATGCACACACTTTGTTAGTGGTACTCAGAAATACATCAGGGATTAGTTCAGAGATCGGTGTTTTAAAAAAAAAAGCAAAACCAAAAAACAAACAGCCCACATACGTGCACCTGCACAAAACGAAGTCAGGCAGGACCGACTGCGTGGAAAGAGGGTGGGCAGCACCCCTGTGAGCCACGGGACCGCAGGAAGAGGAACTGCTCTTCTGTTTCCCCATGCCAGGAGAAGCAACGCTATCAGGCTGATGTATGATGGATCAGAGTGCAGTGGTATTGCTGCGAGCAAAAGTCATGAATTTTAATCAACTTTACTGGCTGCCTTGAAATTTGAGTTGAAAGATAAATGTGAAAAACAGGCAGCCCATATTGTTTCTGGAACAGAACTGCCCCTTTTCTGTTGATTAAAAGAATTTTTCTTTTAACTTGATAATCAAAAATACTTCCATCTTAGTTCTCGAATTTTTTTTTTTTTTAGGCTAACCCTTCAGGTCCTGCCAGCCCCAGGTGCCTCCCTGAGCCAAGTGTCACCTTGTGGCCACCCAGACGGTGGCTGACCTTGGCTACAGAGACTTTCCAACCAGCGGGGCTCATTGGCTCGTCAGCCGTTTTGAAAAAGATGGTTTTAGGGCTTTTAGGGCTTTATTTAAATATTCTTAATGTTTAAAAAAAAGTCTTGGCTGGTGAAAACTGCTGAGTGGACTGTCCGGGGAGTTGGAGTCCGGTTTATATTCATTGGGGAAATTTGGCACAGCCAACATACTTATCCTTTCCCTCTGTTGCTCCAGGGCTGCTTTTAAGGTTCTGTAGTTGCCATATTCATTTGGGTATCAGTCTTCCTAATTAAATTTAAGTGATTTAAATGCCAGCATTTTCTGGGGGGATGCATCTAAGCTTTGGGAAGAAGTGGACTGAAACTACCAGCTCGTGTCCCTGAACAGAAACACACACCCATCGACTTATTTCCAGCCACTGCCAGGCTGGTCCAGATTACTTTGTGTAATTGAGAGTGTTTTCCTCACTCCTCTGTACAGAAATTTCCTTCAGGGGTTATCATAGCTGCTTTTCCTGTTTTGCCATTAAGTCACCTCTGTGCAGGAATAACTTCGAAGAGTTGTATTTAAGGCCAAACAACCTTTAAGAAAGGGAAGGGGAAAATTAACCTACAAGCACCGGGGAGGGGGAAAAAAAGGGTGGAAGACTCCTGAGTTGCTCCTCCTCTCTCAGCCGCAAGTGCTGTGTTATTTTCTCTTAGCATCTTCCATGGTTCAGCTCCACACCTAGTTTCTCATCTCCTCTGATAGCTGTGGGTTCAGCAACTGCTTTGTATTAGTGAATAGTTCATTGCAGCTGCAGCAGAGACTTATTTGATGCTCTGGGAAATTCTTGCCGCTTTCGCTAGTGAGAAAGGCAATATGTTTTGGGGGCCTAAATTAGTGTGAAAGGGCACATACAAACCTGCTAAGTACAAATTCCAGCTTGTTTGTACTCTCAGTTGGTTACACCCTTGGCTCAGAACCCAAATATTTCAAGAATTTGGGTTGAGGTATATGCTTTCCCAAAAGAGGCGTGAAGTTAGATTCCCCTTTTGCATCAGTGGGTGCAGTATCTGTAAGGTCACTGAGTATTTTCTTGAAGCAGAAATGTCAATTCCTTCAAGGCATGTCCAGAGACTTTGGGAGGGGAGGAGATGCTTTGCCCTGGTACGGGAACCTGGTGGCTGCTCCTCGTGCAGCTGAGATGACTTGGCTCTTGCTTTGATTGGAATACGCCTGCTGTAAAGGAAACCCACCATATTTTCATGTCCCTTATGGGAGCTGGGATGCCTTATAGGGCCACGCTTTGCTGTACTGAGGCCATCGTCGCTCCGCCTGCTACTCTGGTGGCTGATTTTTTTTTTTCCCCTGAGGCCTTCAAAGCATGTATGTACGCCAAAAGCAGATTAGTTTCACTAAGGAGGCTCATTTCAGATGCAAATGCTCCATGGGCTGCTGCACAAATGCAGCCTGCCTGATTTTTAATTTTTTAAAAATTTTATTTATTTATTTTAATGCCCCACTGGAAGCACTCTCTGCTTTGCTTTGCTTGCTCCACCTTTCCATGTTGCTGCGCTGCGGGCCTGGAGGTTGGGGTGGTAGGAACCTGTTTGGTGGCATTTACCAGTTGTCATATTACACCATGGTGGGATCAGCCTGGATGGCTGGTAGGGCTGTTACTGTGCCTGATGTTATTCCTGGTATTATTTCATAGAATCATAGATTGGTTTGGGTTGAAAGGGACCTTAGAGATCATCCAGTTCCAACCCTCCTGCCCTGGGCAGGGACACCTCCCACCAGACCAGGTTGCTCAAAGCCCCATCCAGCCTGGCCTTGAATTTCCCTCTAATACTGAAGGAAAAGAGTATTTGCCGATGCCTCGAGGTGTCCTAAAGCATCCAGGCGCCAGGTCGTCATCTGCCTGAGAGGGTGGATGAAGGTCACGGGATGCAGCATTGGGGTGAAGGGGTGGGTTGCGGGCACCGCCGGGAAAGCAGTTGGTAATCCCCGCGCATCCCTTTCCTTACAGTTACCTGGCCGAGCAGTGCTGGAATGGCGGCTTCGTCTACCTGATCATGTTGCGCCGCATCAAGCGCAAAGCCCCTCTTCCTCCCTCCAACGGCAACAACAGCAACAGTTGCGACCCCAAAGCCAAGCCCAGCCCGGAAGCCAGTGAGCGAGCCGCTCAAAATGGGAAAAGGACCAGGAAGTTTGGGGTCATCACCAGAACGCCAGGGAGCAAGGAGAGCAAAGAAAAGCTTGGCTCGGAGCATGGGAATGGGCACTGCACTCCGATGGAGGTGGAGGTTGCTCAGCCGGAGACCTCTGAAGCAGAAAGTAACGGGGAAGAGCAGCTTCGGGGACCGGGGGGACAGTACCGGTGCCGGCTGTCGGATGGCGGGGTGCCAGACATTGGTGACCAGTCTGCCCAGGTACGTTTGCTTTGGGGTTTTTCTAGAGAAGTAAGCAGCAGGCTTGCAAGCAAATTAAAGGAATTTCTGAAGCGATTTCCTTGGGTTTGGTGCACCATCCTTGGTGTCTGTGGGACAACCCAAGCTGTTGGGGTGCTGGGCCATGTGGTGGGGTGCAGAACAGCGGGGCAGGAGGGTTAGGTAGTTAAATAATAATTGTGAGAAACCTCTGTCATGCTCCATCTGTGGTGAAGGAGAAGGTCCTTATGTCCCTGACCTGTCAGGGTTGGCCTCAGGATTTGTTCTGCTGAGACAACTGGTGACCTTATGACACCGGGGCAGGAGGTGTCAGTGGAAGATGGTCATTTTGTCCTTTGGGACTTCATCTTTAGCTCTTTCTGAGCTTGATGGTACCTTAAAGCGCATTTTAAAATTGGAATTGAAGCTTTCCTTCTTGATGCACCAGACCACGGTGCATTTATTTGTATTACAAAACTTGCTTGGCCAGTGTTTGGGGACCACATGGAAGTTATTGTGAATTTTGCTCCGAGTTGATGAGATGGACGATTTGTTAATGTTTGGGACGACAGTGGGATTGGGGCTTTCATTGATTCTCTCTTCATCCTAATGGAGATCTCGGGGTTTGGTGCCTGGATAGAATTGCAGCGTTGCTGGATGGAGAAAAATAACCCGAGCCTTGGTCAGGTTTCAGTGTGCATCCATCACCAGAAGAGCCGTCTGCCAATCTTTCCAGAGACACTGATAGTATAAACAGATGAACGCTGCTGTGTTAGGCTTGGGGCTTGCTGCAGCAGCTGGTTTTGGTTTTAAGACTTCAAAGCTGGTGGCAGAGCAGTATGAGTGGACATCTCATCACTAAATTCTGTTGAGGAAAGCACGGGTTTAAACATGACCTCTGGATCTGTGACCCCCAGTACTATGGCAGGGTGGCGGTGATGGTGGTTGTTAACTCAAACTAATTTAACTTAAAGTACATTGGAGGGGCTAAACCAAATTTAACAAAATGCTGCTCTTAAAGAAGTGTAATTGAGAAAACCTGCTCTTCCCATCAGTGAGACGTGTTGGGTTGCATGGTGCAACAGGAAGGGGAGGATGTTTGTGTATTCTTTTTGCAAGCCTTGTCGTTGCAGTCGTTCTGAAAGAGTTTATAAATAAAATAATAAAAGGTTAAAAATAAATAAATAAATCCTTCAGTATTTTGAAAGCTCTGTTCCACATAAAATCTTCTTGAGTCTGTTCTGAAGATGTTTAATTAAACATATGTTATAAATAAAGATGATCAGAGTTTGTCTTGAGGAAGTGGAAAGCCAAAGTGTGTGTGTGTGTACATACGTACACATACATATATATATATATATATAAAAGAAACTCTTGATTCAGAGCCATCTCATGCTAGTGTTACCTTGATGTTTTGAGTCAATTTGGTCTGAGAAGTAAGTTGTTAAATTCAGAACATATATGTATCAATGTGAGCAATAAATACATTTTTAATGCAAAGCATATACAAGGTGGCTTTGTAAAACGTAAAAGCGTAGTTGAGTCACTGGAAATTTAAGAGCTATAATCTGCTCAGTTGTGGTGTATCTGTCAAGAAGCCTGTTGGGAGGCACAGTCATTTAGTAAAATTGCTTCTCTCTCTCTCCTAATATTTTTTCCCCCGTTAATATTTTGCTTAGAGATATGACCTCTGTATGTGTCAGTATTAATTACATTTTCCTGACATCTGAATGAGGAGAAATGTGAATAGCTGGAGCCTGAATAGCATGCCTTGCTCGTCCTTTGCTTTTTAAGCACGAGGGGCCTTACAGAAGCTCATCACTTTAGCATCCATGGGGTAGCTGCTATAGGAGTAATGAGCAGCTGATTTCAGCTTTTTAATAAGTATTGAATACTGATTGTGAATAAAATTTTAAAAATTATTTGAACCCTGAAAAAAAAATAAAAATATATATAGGCAAGGAGTAAAGACACTTGGGAGCCGCAAATCTCACTTTCAGCTCTGTTTTGAAAGCGTGACCTGGCACTCAGGCATGTGAGATCCAGTCGTGTCAGGAGCCTTTTGAAAACGGCATCCAGGATGTCGTGTCAGAAGCTGCAGCCTCCTTCCAGGCTTCAAAGCGCGAGCCAAACCTCTCGTAGCTGCGGGATGAGTTATCTCTTCCTGAGCGGGGACAGGGTGCATTGGGAGGGCTGCAGGCGAAGCGGCTCCATCTCTGCTGCCCTCCGTCCCTCGCCGTCTCCTCCATGCGTTGACTAATGGAATATCCAGGGCTCCCAGCCCTGCGCCTTTGGGGAGAGCTATATTCACTTCGAGAGGACGAGAGCCAGCCTGCGGCAGGCTGGAGGTTGGCTGCAGGTGGGAGGAAAGGCTTCGAGAAGCTGCTTGGCGAGCGGCGTGGATATTGGAGGACCACCCTGGCCTTCCCTACCGCCCTGGTCCTCCCCACCACTCCTTCCCTCTCCCCTGGCCCGGGACGCAGGTTGGGGAATTACTGAACCTGGAATATAGACTCCAGGAAACATCTCTTTTTCTCCCTGTAGAAAGTTAGTTTGAAGTTGCCGTAACACAAACACGGGAGAAGAGGTTGGGTCATAGAATCATAGAATCGTTAGGGTTGGAAGGGACCTTAAAGATCATCCAGTTCCAACCCCCCTGCCATGGGCAGGGACACCTCCCACTAGATCAGGTTGCTCAGAGCCCCATCCAGCCTGGCCTTGAACACTTCCAGGGATGGGGCTTCCACCACCTCTCTGGGCGACCTGTGGCAGTGTCTCACCACCCTCATGGTGAAGAACTTCTTCCTAACGTCCAGTCTGAATCGTCCCATCTCTAGTTTTAATGCATTCCCTCTAGTCCTACTATTACCTGATATCCTAAAAAGTCCCTCACCAGCTTTCTTGTAGGCCCCCTTAGGATACTGGTAGGCCACTATAAGGTCTCCTCGGAGCCTCCTTTTCTCCACACTGAACAGCCCCAACTCTCTCAGTCTGTCCTCACAGGAGAGGTGCTCCAGCCTCTGATCATCCTCGTGGCCCTTCTCTGGACATGTTCCAGCACGTCCATATCTCTCTTGTAGTAGGGGCTCCAGAACTGGACGCAGTACTCCAGGTGGTGTCTCACGAGAGTGGAGTAGAGGTGCAGAATCACCTCCCTTGACCTGCTGGCCACACTTCTCCTGATGCAGCCCAGGATACGATTGGCTTTCTGGGCTGCAGGTGCCCACTGACGGCTCATGTTGAGCCTCTGGTCTACCAGCACCCCCAAGTCCTTTTCTTCAGGACTGCTCTCAAGCCAGTCACTGCCCAGCCTGTATCGGTGCTTGGGATTGCCCCGACCCAGATGGAGGACCCCAGATGGGGTCGAATCTGCATGTCTTCAACCACTGCTGTACTGAACCTGGCAGCCGGCTCAGGGCCGGTGCCCTGGGGATGCTGTGCTGGCAGTGCTTTTGAGGCATCCACGTGTCTTCAGTGTCGTCTGCTGTCAGGGCACCATCTCTCCCACGGGTGTGGGGTTGTCCTCCCTTTTCTTGCTGCCTGCTCCTAATACCAGCAATGCTGAGTCGCGAAACAAGAGGCGAGACGGATGCTGTTTGTCAAGTGAACCTGCCAGGAGATTCCCGTGTTTCTGGTTTGCGTGCGTGTGTCAGTCCCCTCCTTCAGGCTTGCTTTCATCTCCCAGATCTTGGTCTGTCTCTCCTCTGCACTTGGCGCAGCTATTGCTGTGTATAAAGATATCTGCCAGGCTGTTTGCTGGTGTGTAACCCTCAGTAAGTATTGTACCTGTCAATTAGCAGGCAGCATTTAATGTTTACAGGTGGTTAAGCTGTCCTGCAATATGTTTAGGATGAACCTAAATGGTGGTGGTGATTCGAAGCAGCAAGGCTGTGTCTGCCTGGCAGCAAGATCTGGAAGGTCTGCAAAGCAGACGTGACCTTGGAGAGGGGACCCAGGCTGGCTGCAGTGGGAGTCGTGGGCAGTGATTTGAGACCGGGCAATCTCTGAGCCGGAGTAATGATCCGTCACTTCCTGGGAAGATTGGGGAGCTTAAATGCAGAAATCAAAGTTTACTTCTTCCATTCAGCAGCCTGAAACGGGGCGGTGTTTTGTAGGCCAGTAATTACTAAGACGCAGAAGAAAGAGTTGTGTGGGGAGGGGCTGCTGGAGTCAGCTGAAAAATGGCAAAGAAAAGGAAACTGTGAGGTTTCTTCACAATACACCAATTTTATGGTTTCATTGTGTTTAGCAGTAGGACAGAATCCCTCGGTTTTGTCTCAGTTTCTCTATCACGGTGTTTTTGGAAGAGCTGTGGACCACTTCCTTAGCTGTTCAGCCCCTCAGGAGTACCCAGGGGTGGCCAGGTACAGCGGGCACAGGCAGGGGTCAGAAGTAGGACTGTGAGGATTGTAAGGACCAGGGGTCACGAGTGTGTGGGGCGGGAGTGTTGTTTCCAAAGGAGACTTGACATGATCCAGACCTGGCTGGCGAGACAAGAGACAGAAGAAGCTGGGCTGGAGATGAAGTGCACCAGAGCAGACCGGCCGCCTTTGCTTCCTCCGGCCCCAGCGGGATGCTCTGAAAAGTCTTTAAAACACCACCCGTTAAAAGCGAAAACAAGACACCTCCAGAAACCCCATGAATCCTCTTGCTTCTGTATGAGCATCCGGATTAGTAAGGGATTGAAATCCAGGTCCAAATTTAGCAGTCACTGGCGGAAACCGTGTAAAGAAGGCTGGGCAGAGTAAAAGTGCTGTAATAGCGAAGGGAGGCAGGTGGAGAGGGGCTGGGGGGGCAGCAGGTGGGCATTTCCCCATGGGGAGAAGCTGGTGGCGTTGGTGGAGGAGTGCAGGGGGTGCACCAGCTGTCCCTGCCTGCTGGTGGCCCCGCAGCCTGGGGCCATGGTGGGATGGATGCCTTTCCAGGATGGAAACAAGTCAGCGTCTGGTGGCCCCCTAAGGTGTGTCTGGTGTTTTTCTGGAGTCGGTGTACCATCGTCTTCTTTTGTTCAGGCCTGTGACTGCTTTCTTATTGAGATGGCTTGTCTCAGGAAAGTCTGAATGCTTTTGAATTGCATTTTGCTTTGTATTTAGGAAGGGCTGACTGCCTTTCTATCACAATATTTACCAATTAGCATTGGTGAATGCCAGCCTTACCTTGCCTTTTGGTTAATGGAAAATGTTCCTTATCTTGCCAAGCAGAAGAGGAAGGCTAATGGCACGTTACAGGAATCAAAACATGAGGCTTGAAATAATGTACTGGCTTTAAGCATTTTACTTTTTTTTTTTTTGACGTGATGGAGGAAAGAAAGATTCTCATCCACTTGCTGTACCAAAATGAAAACCTTGCTGTGAGCAAGGTACTTACAAGGGTAAATACTGACAGCTCCACTGAAGCTACTGAAGCTAAGTTGCTTTATGTCAAGTTCTTTTGGCAACCTAAGCAGCAATTATTGTTTCATCAAGGCTTTTATGGGACTCCCATATGATGCATGTCTTAGACATAAATAACTCTGTTTTTAGTTTTTAATGTAGATACCTTTAGTCATGTAAAGGTCTTCCTCAGAATCTGTTTCTGTTCGTCTTTTTATCTGTTGTGCTTGCTTCCAACTTTCATTAACACGAATCCTGGGGCTATCTACTGTCTTGAAGTTTTAATGTGCAGTGTGATAAGCACATCTTCCCTCTCTCTTGCCTGTTTTGGGTTGTAAACTCTCTTAAGGGACAAGGGCTGTCTTTTAATTGTAGCTGTACTGCGCTGACAAAACTTGGCCTTGCTATTGCTTGGGGTTTTAGGAGGCGCTTTGATGTATCTAGTAGTGAAATTACAGTTAATTTTTTTTGCTGCCAGTTATGTTCCGCCTTGCCATAAAAAAACCGTCATCACAACTTTCTGGGGTTAAGTCTTACTCGCTGCCAGATTTTTTCAACTGACTTAAGATTTTTTTTTTTTTTTTGCCTTTTTTTGCTGAGAATTAAGCGATAGCTACAGCTGAGGTAGCTGTGAACAGCAGTCTGTCCTTTTAGTCCGTTTTTGGATTGAATTTTCCAGGGGCACAGTGGAGCGTTGGGCACAGAGATAGTCTGGCAATGGATGAGTTATAATGAGTTCGTTTTAGTGTGTTTTCTTGACCACGGGGTCCTCACACTTGGAAATGAGCTACCACCAAAGGCAGCACGGGTACGCACGAGGTTGTGTTGCGGGAGGTCTCAGCCACGTTCAGATATCACAAACCACAGGTGAGAGCACCAGCACGAAAGCATTTCCCACCTACACAGAAAGTGGTGGGTTGTTGTTTTTTTTTCATTTTGCGTATGGTATTGAAAATACAGCAAGCCCACAACTGGAATGCAAAGGACGGACTTTAGCTGAAATGTAAGTTCACACCATTTTATGTTTTAATCATTAAGTGCGAACGTTTGAAACCAAGTGGACGTGCCTAAAAATAGAGCTTGCGGTTTGCTTAGGTGCTGTAATGTTTCAGGTGCTGGTTGGGATTATAAAACTACGCACACTTAATTTTTGAGGCAGGGCGCTGAAACCACTGAGCAAACCTAAAGGATTCCTGATGCCGACGGATGTAATACCAGTCCCCACCAGACACCCCTCTTTAGCTGACACGGCACCGTGGTGACTTGCTCTTGGATGGGCTTTAATCTACTGCGGGGGTGTTTTCTGAGAAGCTCCACGCTAACCAACCAACCGCTCCCAATAGCCCAGCAAGAGAACGAGACTGGGCAAGATACTTGAGGGAACGAAAACGCCTTGTAACCTTTAAAAGCCTGAGGTCCCCAGGGCTAATTACTGGGCCAACCCCCCTCCCCCCACAGGGCTGGCAATAGCTGAGAAATCTTTTGTCTGATCTCGCCATAAAGCTTCAGTTGATGGCAAGAGGGGAGCAGCCCGGAGAGGTGCAATCCAGATGGTGATGGCTTGGGATGACAAATGACTCCAGCAGATTTTTTTGTAAGGGGCTGATGATGTAGTTCAGGTGTTTGCAATGGCTGATAAAATGTTCAAAGCCCTTGCCAAGGAAATGATGTCAATGAGCAGCCTGTCTCGGGAGATGGATCCCGGGGGGGACAGTCTGCTTTAAATTGCAGAATTTTCATCCACTCTGCTGTGATGCCTGTTTTGTGTATTTAATTATGTGTTTGTGTTTGGGGGAGGGTATGTTTTTGCTTTTGACTGTTCCCCAGGCTTTATCCCCTAGGACGCTTCTCTTTCCGTGGGGAAAATGCTCGCATTTCAGTGAAAGGATGCCAAGCGTCTGGCGGCCGTTTGTCCAAACAAGGGGACTTGTTAGATCAGCAGTGGACACTTGAATGCAATCGCAGTTGTGTCTGCGCTGCTGGCTCCTGCGTATTCTGAGGACACGGAAAGTTCACATGGTCAGCACTGTGTAATTCATATTAAGGGCTACTTGGGTTTTGGGGTTTGTTTTTTTCCCCTCTTTCAAGTGGTGTAGGAGACACCCACTGCGTGGCTTGCATCATCCAGAGGCAGCAGCCAAAGTGGCTTGCTGCTAAGAAACTTTCATAGGCAGTAGGGGTGGACAAAGAACTCCTGTCTTGGAATAACTTATTGATAAAGGCATGTAGATTTTTTTTGTCTCGCTTTTGATTTGTCTTGGAGCTGTTTATCTTGCTTGTACGACAACGAAAACAAAACCCAAGGTAGTAGATGAAAGCAGGACGCCTGCTGTCAGATCAGCCTTAAAAATAACCTGGTTAAGATCAGATGAAAAAATATACTCATTATCCACTAATGAAATAATTGCTTTGTTAAGAATCTGCAAAAATTTTTGGCATGGATTTCTGCTACTGAGTCATTCACACTAACATCTGTAATGTGAAGAGTGATAGCTTTTGACTGTATCTTGAGATGGACGCGTTTGAGCTACTCACCTGGTATGTGATCGTGCAAGTTAATTCCCCAGCCACCGACCCATCTCTCCCACCTGCCTGCTGGGGAACGGGGACAGCAGGAGGAGGCACAGTTTGACCCAGAGTGCGGCAGGCAGCTGGGATATTTTAGATTTATCCCGCATCAGTGAGGGATGCTGGGGAGCGGTGTGGTCGCACGGGCACAGTGCGCGCCCTGTGCCCGTGGCGGAGGATGCCGTACTGGTCGTTGCTTGAAGGGGAATTGCTTATGTACTGGTCTGAATGTGCTGTGTTGCTGTTTGGGAGGCTTTGTGCTGGTTTCGTGACACTTTTCAGCTGCGTTTGACCAGCGTGTTGGCTGGCAGCTCCTATCAAGCCCATTGTGGTCATTTTTTTTTTTTTTTTTTTTTTTTTTTTTAAATGCATGAAACTTGTAACTTTCTCTTAAGTGTCTTTTTTCCAAGACGGCTTCGTGGCCGGTGAGGAGGAGCTCGCTGTTTGCTTCTGCTGCTCCTACGGGGGAAACCTGTGAAGTTTGTAAGCAGGAACCAGACCCTGCAGGCAGGCAGTAAAAATCCGCATTGAAATACGGAGGGAGGGAGACATCCCACGGGCTGCGCTAGGGCCCGTGGCAATCAGTGTGTGTCCACAGACCTTGTATGGTTATTGGTATTCTCATCGGGGTTTATCTCTGTTTTTATTTAAAAATTGTTACATATTTACACCAGGTTGGGCTGAATTGCTGCTATGACAGAAAGTGCTTCTTTTGTAGCCAACTGTTTTACATTTTCCATTTTACTGTCTGCCTTTTTAACTACTTACCGCGTTTCTGTTTTCCATTTGTTTACACCTTGCTCCTGCCAAGCTTTTCTTTAATACAAGATTTCAAAGCAATTTTTCCTTTGTATATATAGATTTGCAGCTTCTTGAGCACGCCACAGTCAAAATCAGTCAAACCCCTTTAAACTCCCCTGCAATTAGCCAGTGAAAGAAAAGGGGGGGAAGAACAGCTCAGTGTCTTATTTATTTATTTATTTATCAATTTATCTATCTATTTATTTATTTATTTTCCTCCGCACTTGGAGGAAAAAAAATGTTCCTTTTTGTTTTATTAATGATGCGCTTATGAAATCGAGCGTTTGATGGTATGCACTTGGAGCAGGCAGAAGGCAAGCTTCCCCACGTCGCTGGCAGCGTGCTTCCTTTTTCTGATCTGTAGCGCGCTGGTTTGTTCCAGATGTGGGCTCCCTGCGAGCAGAGGCTGCCCGATGTACAATGGCTTCATGGTGGAGGACGGCCTGCGGGGACCCACTTGAAGCTGCCAGCCGAATTCTCTATTCTCGCTTGCGGTCTGTTACATAAGATGACCCATTTTTTAATTTTTTATTAAAGTTTTTATTTCTTTTTTGCTTGCGATTAATCCAAGTAGAATATTCATACTGTCTTTAAAAAAAAAACGAAAAACAAAAACCAAAACATTTTAATTATTTGTAGCTGAGGCACTTTGATCAGCTGCAAGTGGAAAAATCTGGTCCAGAGGGCTGCCTGCTCGAAAGAGCCAAGTTGGGAGGAAAGTTGAGTCACCTGAGAATGATGTAACTGCAGAGAACAAAAATTAGCCATTAGCCCAGCTGCAGCCTGACATGACCACTTGTGTGTCGTCTTGCTGTAGAGCGTTCACAGAAGTGAGGGAAGCAAAAAGACATAGGTCTGGAAGGGACTTCAAGAGATGACCCCATCTCATCTCCTCTGTTGGAGGAGAAGTACTGGTCTGTGGTGTCCATGAAACCCTCCCATCGAGGGGGGGTCCGCAGCCCCTTTGCATGGGCAGGTCTGCTGCCGCTCTGCGTCTACAAGCAAAGTCCAGGGGGTGGATCTGAGCAGAGTTAACATTTGCTCCCAGGAGATGGGGATAAAATCTCTAAATGGGAATTTTGGCTTCTTATTCCTTTGATGCTCTCAAAGCAAGCGTGGATGTCTTTCTGAGAGTCCCGTCTTGGCCAAATCTCAGGGGAATTGCATGAAATTTTCTGGATCGTTCTATACAGGTAATCAGCTCACGTTATCTACTGAGCCCTTTGTACGTAGGTTTTCAAGAACCGAGCTTCGTTACTGTGACCTGCCTTTGGTTACGGGATGCAGCTTGGTCTCCTTAAGAGTGGCCTGAGCAGGGTGTCACCTAGTCCCTGGCTGTGACAGGTGCTGGTGTCACCTCTCTCTCTATCCTCGCTGAGGATGCCTGGCTGGACCAACATCAGCACAGCTCTGTGCTTTAGGCATGAAATGCTTTTGCACCGAGAGCTCTGGGTGCACGTGTGCAGATTTTGTTGTGTCGCTTGCGAACGAAGCTGGGGGGATTATTTTCGAGTTGTTTATAAACAAAGCTATGAGAATGTATTCCAAGAGGATGGAAAAGTTCAGATGTTGATAGGAATATGAAAGGGGCAGCGGCCAGAACTGTGCAGCTGACCAGAGGCCGCTCAGCAGTTAAACCCGTCCCCCTCTGCGCAGGGGTTGTGCAGGCTCCAGGGCCAGTGACATCAGACCTGCAAACTGCCAAATCTAGCTACGCTTGGAGCTTCTCTTGGGTATTGGAAGTCTCTGGAGCAGAGTGAATACACCAGAATCCTAGCTTTCGTTTAAAGACTAAGTGAGCTTGTAGTTTTTTTGTTTATGAAGGAAAGCTTGAAAATATTATCCTTCAATTTTTAATTTTTTTAAAAAGACATGTGTCGCTCTGCTTTTTTTTTTTTTTTTTTCATTATTTCTTTTCTTTTTTAAAGCATTTAGGCTTTGTGGTGTTGAATGTTGGAATCTCCAATAGCTCAAGAAAACTGGTTTTAAGTCAAATGTAAATGCATTTACAAATCCTTGGGATTGGCAGAGAGCTTTACTATTAAGGCTTTCCTGTGATGGAGTCACGTAAGATGCACATTCAAAGCAGCAGAATTTCCTAGCTGGCTGTCAAGTATCCCATGCTGCTCTGTGAAAAAAAGATAGCAACTTCGTGGGGAGGGGAAGAGGGTTCTGCTGAACACCCGCTTTCTCCAAGAGCCTTCAAGCAAAGCCTAGCAATCTGCTTTTCAATACTCAGCTTTTAAAATCTTGGAGTGACCTACCTTGGAGGTATGCGTGTATTGGCGGGGGGCGTTTGCTTTGTAGCACGTGGTTAAATGCAGAGCTATGAATGTTTTATGAAGAAGAGGGAAAGAACAGTGAGAGGGTCTGATTTCCAGTCGACGCTGAGTTGTTAATTCCCAGTGAAACATGTGCGGCTGACCGGTGGCAGGTAGCTTGAGGGACAGCCTTTTCTTACACAGGAGGTGGTGGCCGTGTCATTTGAAAATCAGTGAAAGAAATACATGTTTGGGTACGTGCCAAATGGTTTCGTTGTCTTTATCGTGGCTGCGTTCTGCCGTCCGTGTTTGGACTGAGTGATGCTGCGCTTCGCAAATGCTTCTGGTTTCAGTGGGAGTTCCAGGGGAATAAGGTGGTGCTTGCATTAAGAGCAGGGGAGTCTTGCCGTTTCCTACTATTAAGTGTTTTGCTATGTAAATGAATGTTTGAGAGTGGGTCAGTTAAGAATAAATTTGTGTTTTGTTTTCATTTTTTAATAAGATGTGTGACAGTGAGGAGTGCTGAGGAATGCGAGCGCGGCTGCGCGTCGTGGGCCTTTGCATAGCTCGCATTCCAAAACGCTGTTGCAAATCATTAAGTGCAACTTTATGACTGCATTGTTAAACTTTATTGGAGAGTCTGCTTCCGAACTGGATTTAACAACGGGACACTTGGAGTGGCATCTTCTGAGGAGAATAGAGGGACACCATTTCAGCCTGGGCTTGGGCTGGGGGGGGGAGAAAGATTGTATTTCTCTGTTGTGCCATTTTCATTATGGATGCAAGGTACTTCATAGCAATAAAACCTCTCTGGAACGTTCTCATGCTGTAGCTCAGTTCTGTTTTTTAAGTAGATAAATATAGTTGACTCTTGCCCCTGCGTTTAACACAGCATCTCATGTATCACTCTAATTAATCTCAGAGTATTCTCTGTCCTGACACGTCCTGTTATGTAGCAGGAGACTGGGCTTTTATCGGTGCACTGAGGATCCCAGTTAAACCTGTTGGGATATTGCCCATGTGCGTGACTTTCAAGTTAACAAATTACCCACAGGTGTATATGTTTTCAGGCTCAAACTTCTGGGTTACCTCTTAAGACACCTGGTTCGTTTTTCCTGTTTCTCCTACCTGTGGTCTAGGGGCTGTGGGACGTTATTATTATTTTTAACTTTGTTCTTAAGATAACTGGTGTAGATACTGACCTCTTTGTTCCTGTATCTGAAAAAGAATCATGTTACGTTGCGTTTAAAAGTTTCAGCATAGGCGCCCAGTGAACAGGTAAAAAAAGTACATTTTCTTCACTTAATAAAGGCTCTGATAAACAGTGTTGGCCTAAAAACTGCAGGTTGCTGCCGCAACCCTTGGGTTTGCTGATATATTTAGCAGTTCCCCTTCTCAGAAACAAGCAGCAATTCGTACGTGCTCTTCACAGTTTGGCATGAAATTTTAATCATCTTTGCTACTGGGGCGTTTGCGTACTGCGAGAACATTACTTGTGTGCAGAACAGACCCAGGCAGAAATAGCTGACCCCGTGCCTGGTGACTGCAACACATGGCCTAAAAATTGCCTCCAAATTGCACATTTTGCTGCCTTGCAAGCTTGAAAACTTCCTGGGGTTCCTCGTAATTCTGTTATACTGGTTCTTCCCCTCTCCGAGAGAATCCTGGCAATCGCCGTAGGTGTCTGGCTGGGCTTGCTTGCTTGTTTTCCTCTTTCCTTTTTTTCTCCGCTGATGTCTGCCACGCTTGCGCTTCCTTCTGCCCAGTCCTGCTGGTAGGGCTCACAGGAACTAATTCTTGTTTTGTGTTTTGTATTGGTCCGGAGTTTGTAAAGCACTTTTTGGATAAATATTTATAATAATTATAAAAAGAAAAAAGAAAAGATGTCCTAAGCATTGCTTATTACCTTGCTTACACTGAAAAGTTATTCTCTGTGGTGGGTAAATTTGTTATTTACAGTCTGTACAATAGCTGTCCAATCAGAAATATTTGATTGGCAGCTGATTTGAAGCTGGTATTTTCTTTCCTAATGCCTCAAACCCTGCAAACCCCTCCAGAGAGGGAAATGCTGCCGTGTGATGCCAGCCTGGTCCCTGCTGCAGTAGCAGCTGCGCTACCCGGTGTTTAAGGCTCCCCTTGAACAACGTCTTGCTCCTCTGCAGCCCTGCACAGCTCATCCTTGAGTTTTGGCGAAGGGGTCTGAGGTCGCTGGTTGCTTCGGGAAGGATCAGGGTATTGAGAGCATCACTTCTGCGTGGCTCAGAAAAGTTGCAAACGACCCTGCGAGGAAACCTCTACATGCTGACCCTGCTCTGTGCTGCCTCCTCCTTTCTGCCTCCTTTGCTCGGACCACAGCTAACACAGCAAAGCTCGGCAAAAAAACACCCGTATAGCTTGAGCTATACAGATGAGTGGTGGTGGGCAGCAAGGTGCTAAATAGCTCCCTCCTGTAGCATCCCAGCCCTCTCTCACTGTCCAAATCCAAATTCAAGGGCTCTCTGCACGTTTTCTCTCAGCGAGAAGGTTGCCGCATATGGAAGATGCACATCCTGAAAGGGACGGACGGGTTGGGAATCCAGATAACGGGAGGCAGAGGGTCGAAGCGGTCCCCTCACAGCATCATCGTCACCCATGTGGAGGAAGGCGGCTCCGCACACAGGTGAGGCGATGGCAGTGCCTGCGCGGGAGTGGGTGTGCTGGCGCATCCGTGGCCACGGCTGGTAGCCAGACTCATGAGACAGGCGTAGGGGTTTTGCCCTCCCAATGTGTGAGGGTGAGAATATGGCATTTTTGACTTAAAAACTTCTTTGTGATTTTGGTCACGGAATCTTCTTCCGGCTTGTTTATTCCAAACTATGGACAGATCAAACACTTGGTGATGGAGCCTGATGGCTTGCGGGGCTTTTTCCCGAAGTCTCTTTTTGGAAGATGGGCCCTTTCCACGGGATCCATGAGCAGTGGGTGAGTGTGGGTCATGCAGCCCAGGCTGCTCACTTCCAGCCTGATCCTGCTCCCTGGTGAGGCGATGGGGCTCACTGCTGCTCCATAACCATCTCTGGTGGGTCACGGAGAAGGTTTGAGGGGTCTCAGCCCTATAAAGAGGGTGGTGTGGCTCTGGTTGTAGCAGTAATTTCCTGGGGGCATGTTTCTGAGCCACTTTTTTTTGGCAAGTAACACTGCATCAAGGGAGGTGATTCTACCCCTCTAAATCCACTCTGGTGAGATCCCACGATCCCACCTGGAGTACTGTTTCCAGCCCTGGAGACCTCAGCACAGGAAGGACATGGATCTGTTGGAACAGGTCCAAAGGAGGGCAACGAAGATGATCCAAGGGCTGGAGCACCTCTGCTATGAGGACAAGCTGAGAGAGTTGGGTTCGGCCTGGAGAAGAGAAGGCTCCAGGGAGACCTTATAGCGGCCTTCCAGTACCTAAAGGGGGCCTACAGGAAAGATGGGGAGGAACTTTTTATGAGGGAGTGTAGCAATAGGATAAAGCGTAACGGTTTTAAACTGAAAGAGGGGAAATTTAGATTAGATATTAGAAAGAAGTTCTTGGAACTAGGTGATTCTTAAGGTCCATTCCAACCCAAACTCTTCTATGATTCTATGACTGATGCAAGCTTAGCATCAGCTGGGTCATGTGTTTTCCATGTCTCCATGTCGTACTGTGTGCCACGGGAGCCTGGCACTGGGGAAGGATTGCCCTGCAGCTCCACGTTCCTGCTCTGTTTCCGCAGGGACGGCAGGCTGATGGCGGGTGACGAGCTCCTCATGATCAACGGGCAGTCGCTGGTTGGGCTCTCCCACCAGGATGCCGTGGCCCTCCTTCGCTCGGCCGCTGGCCTGGTGCAGCTGGTGGTCGCTAGCAAGGTATGGTCCTCTCCTTGGTGGTCTCCACAGGAGTTTGTGCAAGTGCTGCGTGGAAAGGGCATGTTTTTTATAGAGAATCACATGCATACATTTGCTCCCCTAAATTTAACTCACAGCTATGGGAAATATATCAGTAGCTGCCATAAATCTGTGGCAAATCCACAGGGTATAGACCAACTTAATTATTAGTTTGTATTGCCACTGTCGTTCAGTGTGCAAATGAGTCTGTATTTATTCACGCAGATGTTACTTAAGTTTTGGCCAAAACCATTTTCTTAAAATACAAGGTAAATAAAGCAGGCTGTTCTCAGCCTCTTCTGCTTCCTGCCCGCTTAGCCTCCGTAGCTCTCATCTCTTGTCCGATCTGTGTGCCTGAGGTCTCTTGATGATGATCTTTTGGCTTGAGTTCCTTATTTTGTCCTTGTTAATAGTGTGGAGTGAAGCTCTTACAGATAAAGGAGCATGAAATTTCAGGGAAATGAGAGTGGAACTCATTTATCAGTCGGGCTCTTCGTTCTGCTTTCATTGCAGGAGATTGAGGGGATATTACACAACATTTTTTCCTTTGTTTAAGAAAATCCTGCCCACTCCTGTTTCCTCTCATCCCCGTGCCACAGCCTGCTGCTCCCCTGCTGGGGCTGATGCAGGCACTTGGTGGGTGGCCAGATGGCTCCCAAAAGCACCCAGGGTCTCAAAGAAGTACCTGCCCCCATGATGGGGCCATCAGGACCTTTGAGGTGGTGGCAGGAACATCTTGGGCCAAAGAGACCTCTTGTAAACCTGCATTTCCAGGTGGAACGTGCTGTGTCAGCAGGCCACTGTATCAGTGTTTTAAAAAATTTTTCTTAGCTACTTCTTCAGTTTGCCCCAGCCAACCTGATGCAGGTTTCTGTGGGTTTAATGTCTGGATGCTCTTATGTTCGTGTTTTTCAAGAAGAGGCTCTGTCCCACCGTATTAAAAGTGAAGAGCCTATAACTTCTTTAATGTCTCAGTTAGACAGTGAAGTTCATTGAGGACCTTCTCCAGGCTCACAGCCTGCTATTAAACCCACCAGTGTTTATTCTGGAAACAACACGCTTTGACCTGAAGTAGGTACGTTTTGTATTTCCTTTAGACAATTGGACTCTCTGCCAAAACGCAAGGCGGTAGACTGCATGAATTTCTCCCTAGAATTACTTGCTTGTTCATGTGATGACTGCATCCCAAATAATCAGCGCTAATAAGCTCACAGCCTAAAACTCCACGTTCCTGGGGAGGCTGTGAATCTGTTTGGCCCAGGCTCTGTGCGCTTGGACAGTTTTCGTGTCCCTGGGAGGAGGGCTTGGAAAGGCAAGCGGTGAGGAATCCAGCCCGTGCCCTGTTCCAGGCAGCCTCAGAAAAGGTGTAAATAGGTGAAGTGTTCCCCAGCAGCTCCCTCAGGGCGTTATTTGTCGGTATGGGAAAGCAGCCTTGCAGTTGGGCCTCGTGAGCGCTCTTGAACGCAGGATTTGTTCTGAAATCAATGAAATGAGAGTCTGTCTGGCCGCTGCTTTCGGCTGATGCCCGTGTTTGCCGCCTGGAAAAGGTGTCAAAGACTGGAAACAGATCCTGAAACATCAGGACTGAGCCGGTAGAGGATCAGTGGGTCAGTTTTCATTTTGTTCTTTGAGGTAGGGTGTATTATTCTTAAGCGTGTAGATAGATAAATGTGTGACGGGAACATCTGCGTGGAGGGAGCAGGAGCACAGAGTGTGATTTGGGATGCAATGAAATGAGTAATGAGGTCTGTGAGTCTGCTTGCAGTGACGTTTAATAAACCCAGGGTGGGGAGGAGCAGGCTGCTGGGGAAGTGTTTATTTTAAATTATCCTTTATGAAATCTAAATGTTTTAGACGTGTATTGGCCTGTGTTTACTATATATCCACTTCAAAACCAGGTCTGCTTTTTGTAACTGGACCATTAAAGTTTGAGCACATGGAAGCGCGTAGTGAGGGGGGGTTTACCAGGGAGCTCTCACTGGGCAGGTGAAATGGAGCAGTTTCACCGTGACTTCGGTGGTTTTCCGCACGCGATGTAACATGTTTTGTTGTCTCTTGGGTAGGAATCTGCTGAAGGGGATTTTCTGAAGTACCCATCTACCAGTTTGCCAGACTTGCTTAGCACTTGCTCAGTCCAAGACTCTGTCTCTTACACTGACAATAAGGAAAACGAAGAGCCAGAAGACGACGACGTGAAAGGAGTGAATGTCTCTCCTGAAAAACTGGTCACTGTAAGTGTGGCTTTGCTGTGACGGTTTTGCCCTCTCCCTTGACGCCCGCTTGCGTCTCGTCACATTCTCCTACAGCCTGGCACGGAGCGGGTCCTCGGGACGGGGCAGTGCCACCCAGCCCGTCTTTGCGTGGGACGTGGGTGACAAGCTGAAAGGGGGATGGCACCTACCACGGCATCTGCTGTCTCTTGCTACTGCGCGGCAGCAATGCAGCAGCACGGGGAGCAGGAGCTCTCGTGTCCTCCAAGCTATGTGGCAACCGTGGCTTTGTTTTTCTCTCTGCTGTTGGATTGTTTTCCACCCACTTCCACTGCTTTTATTGGACCTGATGCAAAGTCTCTCGCAGCGCTTACGCAGTAACACGGTCTTCTTTCCCCTCCTTTTGTAACTCAACTTCTTTAACAGTTTATGATCCAAGTCTTCAAGTTTTTATTTGCTCTCTTGACGCCAACAGACACTTTTTGGGGGTGGGGTATGAATTTCTGGCTGTGAACTGTAACTGAAGTTTTCCTGAATAAATGCTGCCCGTTGATAATCTCACTTGAGTTCCCTTCAGGGCTGCATTAAGCAGAGATTAAGTGGATTATTGTTATTTATTTGTAATGTAGCAGCTCTCTGAAACTTCACTGGTGTTCTGGGCCTCCGTTGTATTGTACAGACAAAGAATAAAATGATGTTTGCTATTCTAAAGAGCTTGCAGGCTGGTTTTCCAGCAAGGGAAAGCAGGTGGATTCAGTTGAAGTTTTTATCTTTTTTTTTTTTTAATTTATTTTAACTTCTTGTCTTTTTTTCCCCCCTCTTTTCTGCGGCAATTATAATAAATCTCTTAAACCTTTGGATGGCTCAGACGTGATACTGGTTTGGTGATTTGTTCTGATTTCATATTCTTATGCTTTCCCTTCTCCGAGCAAACCACCGCTCCCGAGGACGAGTCTCGCACTGTAGTCTAACCGATGCTGGTGCTCACTTCATACCTGCCTGTTATCTGTGACTTTCTTTGAGTCTGGGCTTGTAACAATCCTCACTCTCACACACCTCTTTACTGTGACAAATTTTGTCATTTCTGTCTTCTCTTCTATGTGCTGTGGTGCCTTCTTTGGGGGGGGGAAAGGAAAAACAAATAAATCAGGGATGCTTAGCATGCTGGTGACAGTGTAGTGTTTGTGTGCTAACTTGAGTGGGCACCTAAGCATTCTTTCGTCTATCAAAGTACTTTAAATTCTTCTATATATCATGTTTCAAATTCTGGTAATTTTTCATAAGGCTGTGTCTCAGCAACACTGAAACTTAAAAATAAGTTTTGTCAAAACTTAATTAATTATCTGTGGCTTCAGGATGCAGCTCCCCAGCATCCAGTGACTCTTTCGGCACATGCTGGGAGTTACTTGTCACTTGGTTGGCTCCTGACTTTCCAGCAAGGCTCTGCCTGGTTTTCAGCATTCTGAAACCCCTGTTTTCAAGGCACTCTGCAGCCTGGAGGGGGCACACTGTAGAGTGTAGACCCCTCCGGCTCTACCCACAGTGTGATCCAGCCTCATCAGACCAGGGTAGCCTGCCAGGAGAGCTGAGCCGGGCTGTGCAAATCCTACGTGCCACCAGGCAGGACGTAAGAAGGTAAATGTATGGAAAAGATAAACCTCAGACATGGCTTCTTTGTACCTGGCAAGAGGCCAGGGGGGACTTCCTATAGCAAAGCTTAGAAGTTGATTTCAAGGTCAGAATGAACGTGAAGCATCACATGATTTTATTTTTTAAAATATATATATATATATATATATATAAAAATTATAGAATTACAGAGTTGTTAGGGTTGGAAGGGACCTTAAAGATCATCTAGTTCCAACCCCCCTGCCATGGGCAGGGACACCTCCCACTAGATCAGGTTGCTCAGAGCCCCATCCAGCCTGGCCTTGAACACTTCCAGGGATGGGGCTTCCACCACCTCTCTGGGCAACCTGTGGCAGCGTCTCATCACCCTCATGGTGAAGAACTTCTTCCTAACGTCCAGTCTGAATCATCCCATCTCTAGTTTTAATGCATTCCCTCTAGTCCTACTATTACCTGATATCCTAAAAAGTCCCTCACCAGCTTTCTTGTAGGCCCCCTTAGGATACTGGTAGGCCACTATAAGGTCTCCTCGGAGCCTCCTTTTCTCCAGACTGAACAGCCCCAACTCTCTCAGTCTGTCCTCACAGGAGAGGTGCTCCAGCCTCTGATCATCCTCGTGGCCCTTCTCTGGACATGTTCCAGCACGTCCATATCTCTCTTGTAGTAGGGGCTCCAGAACTGGACGCAGTACTCCAGGTGGTGTCTCACGAGAGTGGAGTAGAGGTGCAGAATCACCTCCCTTGACCTGCTGGCCACACTTCTCCTGATGCAGCCCAGGGTACAATTGGCTTTCTGGGCTGCAGGTGCCCACTGACGGCTCATGTTGAGCCTCTGGTCTACCAGCACCCCCAAGTCCTTTTCTTCAGGGCTGCTCTCAAGCCAGTCACTGCCCAGCCTATATCAGTGCTTGGGATCGCCCCGACCCAGATGGAGGACCTTGCACTTGGTCTTGTTGAACTTCATGACGTTGCCATGGGCCCACCTCTCCAGCCTGTCAAGGTCCCTCTGGATGGCATCCTTCCCTCCAGCGCGTCAGCCGCCCCACACAGCTTGGTGTTGTTGACAAACTTGCTGAGGGTGCACTCTATGCCACTGTCCATGTCGCTGATGAAGATGTTAAACAAGACTGGTCCCAGTACTGATCCCTGAGGGACTCCACTTGTCACTGGCCTCCATTTGGACATGGGCCCATTGACAGCCACTCTTTGGGTGCGGCCGTCAAGCCAATTCTTTATCCACTGAATTGTCCATCCATCAAAGCCATATTTTATCAGCCTGGAGACCAGGATGTCATGCAGGACAGCGTCAAAGGCTTTGCTCAGGTCCAGGTAAATGACGTCAGTTGCTCTCCCCTTGTCTATTGATGTTGTGACCTTCTCATAGAAGGCCACCAGGTTTGTCAGGCATGATTTGCCCTTGGTAAGCCGTGTTGATTGTACCCAATCACCTCTTTGTTATTCTTCTGCCTCAGCAGTGCCTCCAGGAGGATCTGCTCCATAATCTTACCAGGCATGGAGGTGAGACTGACTGGCCTATAGTTCCCTGGTTCCTCTTCTTTCCCTTTTTGAAAATGGGGATTATGTTTCCCCTTTTCCAGTCAGTGGGAACTTCACCAGACTGCCATGACTTTTGCAATATAATAGAGAGAGGTTTAGCAACCTCATCTGCCAGTTCTTTCAGTACCTGTGGGTGTATCCCATCAGGTCCCATGGACTTGTTCACTTTCAGGTTCATCAGATGGTCATGAGCCTGATCTTCACTTGCAATGGGCAGTTCTTTCCAATCCCTGCCATTGTCTTCTGTGACTCTGGGAGTGTGGCTGGAGCCCTTGCCAGTGAAGACTGAGGAAAAGAAGTCGTTGAGGACCTCGGCCTTCTCCATATCACTTGTCACCAGCTCCCCCGTTTCCTTTCTGAGGGGGCCCACACCCTCCCTAGTCGTCTTCTTACCATTAATGTACCTATAGAAATTTTTGCTGTTTCCCTTGATCTCCTTGGCTAGATTTAATTCTAACTGAGCTTTAGCTTTTCTCACCACGTCTCTTGCTGTTTGGACAGCTTCCTTATATAACCCCCATTCTAGCTGTCCTTTCTTCCACTTCTTGTAAAGTTTCTTTTTGTGTGACAGTGTGTCCAGGAGCTCCCTGTTCATCCAGACAGGTCTTCTAGCATTCTTTCCTGCCTTCCTCTTTGTCAGTATACTTTGCTCCTGGACACAGAGAAGGTGATCCTTGAATACTGACTAGCTGTCCTGGGCCCCTCTTCCCTCTAGAGCTTTGTCCCAAGGCACTTTGGCCAGCAGATCCCTGAAGTGATCAAAGTCTGCATGCCTAAAGTCCAGGGTCGTAAGCTTGGAATATATCCTCCTAGTTGCCCTGAGGATCTTAAATTCTGTCGCTTTGTGGTCACTGCAGCCAAGGTTATCCCTGAGCCTCCCATTGGTCACCAGCCCTTCCCTGTTGGTGAGAACGAGGTCCAGCATAGTACCTTTTCTTGTTGTTCCTCTACCATTGGGAGGAGGAAGTTGTCATCTATGCATTCCAGGAACACCCTGGATTGCTGGTGCCTGGCTGTGTTGTCCCTCCAGCAGATGTCAGGGTGGTTGAAATCCCCCATGAGGACCAGGGCTTGTGAACGCGAAGCCACTTCTGTCTGCCTACGGAGGGCCTCATCTGCCTGACTCTGCTGGTCGGGTGGCCTGTAGCAGTCCCCTACTGTAACATCGCCTTCCCCTATCTTCCCTTTAATCTTAACTCATACACTCTCAATGAGCTCCTCGTCCTTCCCCATGTGGAGCTCCATTGATTCTAGCTGGTCACTGGTGTAGAGGGCAACACCTCCTCCCCTCCTACCCTGCCTGTCCTTCCTAAAGAGCTTGTATCCGTCTATCCGTACATTCCAGTCATGGGAATCATCCCACCAAGTTTCAGTAATGGCCACTATGTCATGGCTTTCCAGCAGCATGACATATATATATATTCATATAGATTATTGCAAAATTGCTTTGGAAATTACAGTTCTTTGCAGCTCCCGCTCTCTTGATGATACTCATGTGTTTTCTCTTTCATATATCTTCCATTGTATTTATACTGTAGATAAGGGATGACAGTGTGACTGGTAATTGAAGAAGGAACTAAGCTGGGCTATTTTTAATCAGTACAAATGTAATTGTTTTAGACTTCCAGAGTGGCTGGTACTCAAGGTCTGGACTAGGTAACTGAGACTGTGGTCTTAATTTAACTGTCAGACCTCATAGATTTGAAACCAATTCTCAACCCAGCTCTGGCCAGGAGTTACCTTTCTCACCACCAGTTTCTAACCTCTGACAAGAGGTTAATGAATTTTCTTGTTTACTGTGCAAGGCTTCGTAGACAGTTAAAGGGATGCTGTTGGGTGCTGGGTGATTAGGTAACAACAATTAATTAAGAATGATTTATCATCAGCTGATGCTTCACTGTCCCTCTGCTGACCAGTGTAGAAGATACCACAAAACTTGCAGCAGCTCTTAATGTTGCCCAGAGTCTTCTTTCATTAACTTCGCTATGGATATAGTTCAGTGTTGAGTATTCAGAATCCTAATTTATAGATCTGATGGACTTGCTATTAATGCCTTAGCACCTGATTGCTTAAAGGCTGAAGCAGGCACCGTCCTTGGGTGCAGATGGGTCAGTGTTACCTCCAGGAGCTCTGCAGAGCCCTCCTGAGAGACGGAGACCCTCTTGAAGCTCACATACGCATAGTGAGGTGTTCAGTGAAGTCCTGTGTGAATTCAAAGGGACACTGCCAGGCAGAAAAGATAATCACTTGGAACTTAGGTATATATTCAAATCTTCAACCTTGTAGATACTCAAAACCCATCTGGACCCAGCCCTTAGCAACCTGGTCTAACCTGTCTCTGCTTTGAGATGGGGGCTGGACCAGGGACCCCGAAATGTCCCTTCCAACCTGCCTTACTCTACAATTCAGTGAATAAAATAATAAAAAAGAAATAAATAAATCTCTTTTCTAGGGGCTGGATGTTAAAAATTTTCCCTGTGAGCAAGTTCTTTAAAACTCTTAGGTTCTGCTCCAGTGTTTGCAGCTAGGGAAATATAGTCTGAGCTAATCACCTTCCCCAGGATACAGCAGAAGAGTTTAGTGACACTTGAAAACTGTAATTGGAGAGAAAGATCACTTGTAAGTCTTACTTGATAGGCCACTTGCTGTGTTTCATTAATAAAAATTTCGTAATACAATATAATTGGACCTCTGTTCTTACACAGTCTCCTTATGTAAAGCCCTGTTTAACATGAAACATCCCTTAAAGTCCTAACTTTAATAAAACTCTTGCTGCCAGGCAGAAAAAGGATTACATTATATGCTTAAAATGCATTTCTTTTAGAGCTAGTTTGGCCAAAATGTTCCTTAACTTCAGATACAGACTTCTGGGCCACAGAGTCGTCTTGTGTTAAATTGTCCTGAGGCACTTTGGGGATTTTAAGCTCTCCCTCCAAATCCATATTTTGCCTTGTGCAGTTGATATTGCTATTTTAAAATGTCATTATTTATGTCAAAGTGAAGTAGGATGATATGACAGTATTTGTCTTTGACGATTTATTTTTAATTCTAATTCACTTTTCCTAGTATTTCTATTGCTTGAAATTGAATCTGTCACTGTACTGATGGCTGGCGGAGCAACCTGGGAAATCAACTCTAAAGGGAAAGCAGGTCTACCAAGAATTTGCAAAGCATTTGATGAATTTGGGGCATTTGTGATCCCCAGACAGAGGCGCATGTACCATTCTTAGTTGTTTCAAAGTTTTTTACCTTTTTTTCTGCTGGTGCAGTGTTGTTCAATATATGATGATCTGAGTACTGTATTTTTGAAGGGTTCAGCTTCAGTGACCAGCTTCATATTAGTGCGCTGAAATCCCAAAAAGTTACTAAAGGGTATCAGCCTCTTAATCAGTAGTTGCTGGAGGCAGGGAGGAAAGCCTGGGGACTATTCTCAGGCTTTTCTGTAGGCATTCTGTGCTTTGCTTAATCGTGTGCCCTCCCTGGGGCGTCCGCTGCTCGTGATGCTGGAGGCAGGACCCTGAGCCAAGTCTATTCCGTGCAGAACAGAATTATAGAAAAGAGAAATTTCTTATTTGGGAAAGGAGGTCATCGCTGTCCCTGCCTGTTGGGGGGGATGCTGGGAAGGGAACCTATTTCCCTCCCCGTGCCCAAGCCCACCACGCAGGCGAGCCCCGGGGAAGTGACCTCTGGCAGCATCCCTGCCTGCGGGACCCTCTGGCTGAGGGATGGAGAAACCCTTTTGCTCATGTTTAATCAACTCGCGTTGACCTGAAGTACCTTCATGCAAGCTGTGGGTGCGTTGCATGTGGAGACGGCTGTGACCCAGCAAGGTCTCCATCCTCCTACACGTAACAGAGACAGGATATCTCCGGTTAAAGGTTTCTTGCATGATCTGGGTTTCCTTAGCCCTGCCAAAACCTACTTGTGTTTTTTGCAAGGCATGCAGCTGAAAGTGGACAAATAAACCTGTTCTGTGAGTGTGCAGAAATGCATTTGTTAACACCCCCCCCCTTCCCCATTTTCATATTTTATCTGAGCTGAGGACTGATTAGTTATTTTCTCTCCTGAGCCTTTCTGTCTTACTGGGGAATCCATATGTAATTACCTGTAGCCGTGCAAGCATAATAAGGAAGAGGATAACAATGCTGTAAGTTTAAAAACACACTTGGGGTCAAAAGTTCTTCTGGAAACACTGGGAGAGAATTTCAGAGAAAGCATTAGCACCGAGAAGGAACAGGAAGCATAACTCAACAATTAAATGTGTGCAGAGCGCGGGGAGGGACCCTCATTACTTGGAGGACTTGAGCGTTCGTTCCCATTAGGGCACTGCAGTCTCCAAAGAGGTTGCTGAAACACGTCTCACTCCTCAAACAGTACCGCATGGCTGGGAAAAAAAAGCAAGAAAGAGCTTTTGCTGGCAGAAATCTGCTTTGCGATGAAATGCTTTACTTGGCGGGGGGGGAGGAGAAGATGAAGAGGTTGGTGTGAGGCTCGGTTGTGGCCAGCCCTTGTCCTGGAGAAGGGTTTAATAACTCCTTTCCTCTTCATGGTGAGGGCTGGCAATGTTCGCAGATCCCGCCTCGTGCCAGGTTGCCCTTGGAAGGGGCAGGCGAGGGCAGGGACCGGCTGCGTCTTCCCATGGCTTGGAGCTGCTGTAAAGGCTGCATTTGTTGAAAGTCTGGCAGCACTGTAGCTGTCTTGTACAGAAGGACAGTCTTGTCCAGCATGTCCGTGCGTCTGTGCCCGTGCAGTGCCCTTCGCTCATGCTGTGGCTGAGCAGACACGCTGGGTCCTACAGTGACTCCAGAGGACTGGGGAAATGCAAGTTTTTAGACTAAATGTGGTTAGGAATTTGGGGCAAGAGAAAATGACAAAATATTTGGGGACCAAATCTTGTTCGCCCAATATGTCTGTTCTTCTTGTGCTGTTTCCAGAAGCCTTATCATATTAAAATAAGCAATTGCAATTCGTCATATTGCCAGGGGGATGCTCAGTGACGGGCTGATGGTGGTGGTGTGGCGCTGGCAAGGGCTTGGGGAAGGTGTGGGCACACATCCCATGAGTGTGGGGTGGGAGGAAGAGTGGTGAAAGGCCCCCGGGCAGGCAGCGTCATTGAATTACTGTTTTTCACACATTCTGAAATTCACCTGTCAGGGAGACGGTAACGCAAATGTGTTCTTCAGGTCAGGAGGGAGTTCCTCAGCAGCAATCGCGTCCTTCCGTGTGCCTGGCTCCCAGCCCTTCTGGGACACTTTCTACTGCCTCCGTGTTAAAGGCAAGCCCAGAGAAAACTGTTTCGCCCAGGGGCTGGTGCTCTGATGTGTTCCTTGTAGACGTGATGCAGCCTAGAAACTGTGAAATATCTCCTCTGGCTTGGACTGGTGGAAGATAACCTTTTTGGCTTGACCATAAATATCAGTGTAGACAATGCCCAGAGTTAGAATTTTTGCTCTTCCCATGTGATATGTTTGAAAGCCAAGTCAGTGGAGTAATAGAAACACAAGTTTATCTACAGTACAGGTTCTGCGTGGCCTTTGTTTTTGTGAATGAGGGTTTTTCCCATAAAGCAACAGATACAGTACAGGCTGTCTCTCCTTTGGCTGTTTGGATAACCGCCCAGTTTTGAAGGAGATGAACTGCCTTTAACAAGCTAAAAATAACCCCCTCATGGCACTGGAACGAGAGAGATGCTGTCACAGCCATGCGGTTCACATACATTAACAGAAGCATGATAAAGGCTGTAGGGTTTGAGAGTTAGTGTCAACGTCATATTGTTACCTCTGCCGTTTATTTATCTGCAAATTCTTGAGCACGTACACAGTCCAGTCTTGGTTGATCTGGGCTGAAACTCATTTGAGATCTGCCGCGCTTGAATAAATGCAGCCTATATAATATATGAGGCTTCAGCTCCCTGATTCAGGTATGGAAGACACTTAATGCTTACATATTCCATATCCTCTCATGTGCTTAGGATGATATAAAATGTGGGTTTGGAGCTGAAATCCAAAGCTCTCCACCAGCTGTGTCATGGGAACACTCTTTGCAGCTGTGGGTTGACTTTGGTATTAGGAAGATCTTGCTTCATTCTCAGGGGGGTTGTTTATTTTGAGGACTGTTTATTGCTTGCTTTGTCCCTCATCATGAGTAAAAAGGTTGTAATTTAAAAAAAAAAAAAAGGCAGAAGCAGTTTATTGTTTGTCATGATGGATAGACTCTGGATTCGTGCTAAGCCGTGAACTGAGCATTTATTAAAGAAAATAATGGAAGAGCTGGACCAGCTTTCGCACAGCTTGAGTTCCATGTTTGTCCCTTCTGTTTACCAGGACGAATCTTCTGGGACCTCTCTGCAGCACATGGAGACATCTCGTGGGCAACGAGTAAACTGCACGCAAAAGTGTCATGCTTTTCAGAAGGAAAAAAGGGATTAAGCATAGAAAAGGAAACAGCAGTGATCTGTTTGCGCACCATTTCAGATATGTGTGCATTTGATTTCCTTTAGCTTAGAAGCTGTTTCTAGTGAAAATCATAATATATTGCAGAAGAAGAATAGTCTGGTCCAAAAAGGATTGGGAACTGTTTAACTGGGAGCATCATAACTATTTCCAGGGCATGTGTTTTCTGTGATATCTGTTTCTCAGAGAACTTAGCTGCATTAGCCATTTCCTGCATTTTTTTCCTATTTAAAAGGCTATTTTTTAATGCTTTGTCTCTTCAAAACATTGATATTAATTTTAGCAACTGTTTGGAAACCTGAAAATTAAGTCTGTTTTGTTTAACTGCAGCCCTGACCAAAAATACGACATTGCCCCACTCAGTCCTTGGATCTGGCATGGCTGGGATCCTGCTACACCAAGAACCTGCCAGCATCTGCTGGGCCGTGGTCCGTGCGTTGGGGCTCCTGGTACCAAACACATTGAAGAAAGTTTTGGTGTGTCTTGTACAAAATCAAATGGAGCGTTCAGGAAGATGGGAGGGACTCAGCTCTGTCGCAGTGCATTCGCTGAGGGTGCACAGGCTGCCTTTGTGCCAGGGAGCTACTCGTTATGTTCCATGTGCGGGGTTGTGTGTGACCATTCCGTAGGCTTGGTAAAGAGCAATAAAAGTAACCATTGGGGTTTTGCACCTCCCGAAGCTGACAGTAGTGCCCTTTCTAGCAACAACTGCATTGCAGTGAAGGTTTAGGGTGGCTTTTGAATGCAGGCATTTGGTAGAGTGATAGACCAGGCATTCTTAGAGACCACTTTAAAGCTTTTTGTTTTATTTATTTGGCATTTCCACCTATTCAGAAAATAGGGCAGCTACAGTTCTTGACTCTTTATCAGACTTCCTCATTCTTGCTGCACATGAACTGGGAGTTTTCCAACACTTTCTTTATAATTAGGCAATGGAGGCCTCAGGTTCCCGTCCCCTTTGCCTGGGCAGGAGGAAGCAGGGGCTGTGGCCAGTGGTACTGGCATGGGCAATTCCCAGACGAGCTGCTGGGGAAGGCGGGCCAGTGCTTTGTTTCACAGCATTGCTAAATATAGCCCAAATCTGAGCCAAGCTGGTGGAGCCTGCCCTGGACAACATGAAAAGGCACTGTCTGCCCCAGCAGCTTCGCGCTGGCAGAGAAGCCGGGGCAACCAGTTTTTTCTAAGATGCCAGTTAAGGCACTGAATTAGCACCGACACGGAGGTGATGTTCCTCCTCTTTTCCTCCATCCCTGCTCCATTTGGATCTCTGTGTTTGTGCCATGGCAGAGAGGAGCAGCAACGCAATAGTCTTTGGAAGAGGAGAGTCCCAGAATCATGGAGCCCTGTAGTTTGCTCCAGGAATGATTAAATTTGGGGTTAATTTGGTTTGGCTGAGGGTGCTGCATTTCAGAAAGGTGCCCCTGGGTGCTGCAGCCCCTGATGCTGTGCATCCTGACTCATCCTGCTCTTCCCGGCATCCGGGCAGCTTTGTCCATGCCCTAAGACATAGCAGTAAGCCATGGGAAACTCACTGCTGGCCAAGATTAGAAAATCCATGTCCTCTGCATCGTTTGCAGTGTTAATTCTGGTAAATTGCAGTGCTGCAGTTTGTAATTTATCTGGGAGACGGATTCAATTAAGTTGAAAAAGAGCTAATTTAAACAGGAAGGTATTTTGCTTTCTGTGCAAGGGAAAGGGGCCTGTGGAGCTCCCTGCCTACCTGGTACATTTAAAGCTTAAAGCATGCTGTGCTCCAGAAAGCAATAAATAACTGCACAAATAACTGGAACAACTAGCATTATAATAGATCTTCAAAGAAAGTCTCCAAAACTTTCGGAAAGGCTGAAGCCTCTAAGGCATCAGCTAATCTGGAGGGAAGAGGAAAGAGGACCTTGTGCAGGGACCAGGTGAATCCAGGTTTGCATCGGGGGGTTTGCACCTTTGTCTGGAGGGGCTGGTGGCAGCTGGAGTGTCGGGGTTCATCCTGCCAGACGCCCTACGGACTGCGGCCTCGGGATGTTTCATGGTTAAATATGTTTGGGGTAGTGCTGCTTAAGGAAAAACTGTCCTGGCTGCGTCGGGACCAAAGAAGATCACAGAATTGCCTAGGTTGGAAGGGACCTTTCAGATCATCAAGTCCAGCCATCAACCTGACACTGACAAAAACCATCACTAAACCATGTCACTGAGCACCACGTCTACCTGTCTTTTAAATACCTCCAGGGATGGTGACTCCACCACTTCCCTGGGCAGCCTGTTCCAATGCTTGACAACCCTTTTGGTGTAGAAATTTCTCCTAATATCCAGTCTAAACCTCCCCTGGCACAGCTAGAGGCCGTTTCCTCTTGTCCTAAAGGTGAGGAATTTTCCTGTGGAGCTTGTGCAGGGGCACGGCCATTCCTCTTTGCTCTTTAAGAAGGGCAATGGGCTTGCTGCTGGGCTTGCTTTGCCAGTGCAGGTAGGGCTGAATTTGATGTGCCGCAGATGGCTCAGTCTAATTCCCACTGTTTGGCTCCCCAACTATCAGGTTGAACTTCCCTCCATGCCTCTATCGCTCCCCAGCGCCTCCCAGTCCTGCCGGGGGGAGTCGGATGGGATGGCCGATGGGAAAAGCAGCAGCTTCGGAGCTCCGCAATGCCAGCAGTAAAGCCGTTTGCTTATTAAATTGTGTCATCCCCGGCGTGCCGCCTTGTTTTTGCAGATCGGCGGCGATTGCCAAGCTGTTTGCAGTTAAACAATGCAGGCTCTCATAATCCCGCTCCTCATCTCGCCTAATTAAGGGGCTGGTCACGCTGGAGCTTTGCCCAAGCGAGGACTCTGGGGGCAGTTTTTCCTTCTGGTGCGGTGCCAGGACCGCGTGTCCCTGATAGCGCCGTCTCCTTTGAAATCAATTGAGATGTCACCATCGCTTGATCCTGGAGCTACTTAATGAACTGGCAAAATGGGCTCTATTTTTAGATCTCCTTTCAAACTACTGTATGTGTTAAAGCTCCCCTTGTCCTTAAGGCCGGGACAGCATTGGGCAGGATTTATTGGTTTAGTTTAATAAGAGACATACAGAACTGAAATAATAAGCTCCGTTTCCCTGAAAGTGAGGAAAATTAAAATGGCATGGTTAAATGCGGGCGGCTGCCTGGAGACAGTAAAGTGATACATTCACGTGTGGCCAGAAGGAGAAGGTGGAGCTGGGTTTTTCTTCTTGTCTGAGTTATAACAGAGCCAAAGATCACAGACGCACAACTTTGGGGAGTTCTCGCAAGCTTTGTGGATTGGATTTATAAGTGTTTTCCGAGTAGGGTAGAACTGTTGGTGGTTTATTAGACAGGCTCAACAACTTAAAGAATATCTGCTTTGTTGTGAATGCTAAAGTGTCTTTCTCTACATGTTTATAATTACTGTTGGAAAACTATTTTTGCTAAAAAGAGAAATAAACACAGACACAGGTAATTTAGGTGTTTTCACTTCTTATTGTAGTCTGAAGCCAAGCTGGATAAAATGTTGTTTCAGAAAGCCACTGAGGACGCCTTGAGGCTTTCCCTAGCACTGATGTTTGCACACACATGTCCTTCTGCACGTCACACGTGGGGTTTGGGGGGTGTTCTGTTGTCTGCAGGCTCACAGCCTGCGGGGTTGCGCAGCGTTGAGGTGAAGGGACGGAGCACACCATTTTCAAGGAGGTGGCCATTGTCTCCTCTTCTTCCTCCCAGCCCACGAGGTGGAAATGGGTGTAATTGCAGAATGCATCTCTACTTGCTTCTGTTGTGCAGTCAAAATAAACAAAAGCCAAAAAAAAAAAGAAAAAGCTCCAAACCAAATCCAAGTGCTGTGTAGTAGAAGCACAAGATGTACCACATGGGTCAACCTTGAGCCCAGGCGCGGTGTGGAAACTGGCCGTGGCAGTGGTGATTTCAGCATCTCTCTGTACCCCGCGGCAGACAATCCCAGTTTTTTCCCCCATGCTCTGAGCTGGAGGAAGCAATCCAGCTTCGGAATGGGACTTGTGTGGTCTCATCAGGTGTTAACTGCCCATGCCCATACGGTTCGCAGAAACGACCCAAGCTGGGTTGTGCTCAGCTCCAGAAAAGTGAGGTTGGACCCATCCCTGTCTGTGAGGATAGTTAAACAGCATGCCAACAACACTGGCTGCTTGGGGTCAGCATCCCCCCTTGTTTTCCTCCATCCCTATGCTTCAGATATTTTTCCACCACAGAGTTAACACTGCTCCCAAGTATGGATTGTTTTTTACACCTTTGAAACCACAAGCTCTGTAGGGTTTTTTGTGTGTTTGTACAACCAATTTCTACCTTTCTACAGGGGAGGAATTCTCACTTATAAAGGGTATTGTCGTTTATATGGTAAATTCCAGCGTAACTTCGTGTGATCCATGAAGTCCCGTCTCACTTCTAAACAATTCTGCTGTCTTCTGGGTATGCTCTCAAGGGATCATAGGGAGAGTTGGTGATACTTTGTCTGTGGGTCTGTTGGGTGGGGTTTTTGATTTGATTTCTGACAAGTTTTTTGTAATGAGTCCCTCACTGGGATGGCCAAATTGTAAGCACTGGTTTTCTCAGACTTCTTTAGATGAATCCTATTACTCAGAGCTGTGAGCTGCAAAGTATTCGATACTAGGAAGTGGCCTCTGGAGTAGGTGCTGCAATGCCTTCAAAAATCAACAAGAACTAGCTAGGATTTGCAATCTATGTGTAAACTATGTGTAGCGGCTCATGTTGTATGGGGAGGAATAAAAAGCAGTTTCCGTTCCAGTTTCCTGTTATCTGCCAGTTTTATCTTTTCCTGAAGTTTTTACCCTCTGAACTTGTCCTGGTTTCAGCTGGGATAGAGTTAATTTTCTTCCTAGTGGCTGCTATGTTTTGGATTTAGTATGAGAATAATGTTGATAACACATATTGTTTTAGTTGTTGCTAAGCGATGTTTATACTAAGGCAAGGAATTTTTCAGCTTCCCATGGAAGCCGAGAGGGAGCACAGACAGGACAAGCTGGCCAGAGGAGTTTTCCACACCACAGAGGTCATGCTCAGTGTATAAATGGGGCTTGGCTGGGGGGCAGGAATCGGCGATCACTGCTCGGGATGGGCTGGGCAATCGACCATCGGGTGCTGAGCAATTGTCTTGCATCACTGTATTTTCTATATTCTTTTACCGTTGTTTGTTGTTTCTTTTTTTCTCTTCCATAACTGCTCTATTAAACTGTCCTTATCTCAACCCACGAGGCTTTTTCTCCTTTTTCTCCCTCTTCTCCCTGTCCTACTCATGGGAGGGAGGGAGCGAACGGCTGTGTGGTCCTAGTTGCCATCTGGGGTTAAACCACGACAGAACTGAAATCACAAAGTCTAGACTCTGTGCGAAAGATATACTTTGGCTTTCTTGGTTTGGGGATAAAAGGGACTGGGGATGGGAGGCAGGTTCTTAGGGAGATTCTGCTATTTTTAAGCTTTAATAGTGGAAGTAGAAATTATTTTAACAATAAGACTGTTTAGTCATTTGGGCAGAATTTTTTTTTTTTTAAACTGACTTCCAGCAGTTTATATAGTACATTAGAAGTATAATGCATCCAGTAAGTGGTGTTATTGGAAATTTTGTCATCCTTGCCATGAGCTGTCTGGATAATTGCACAGAGGATGCGTGATGGGTGATGGGATGAAAATGCAAAAGAATTTGTGCGTGTGTGGGCAGCATGTCGAGAATCACTGTGTAGCGGTACCTCTAGGAAAATGTGACTTCTGTAGCTTAGTAAAGGAAGCAGTGAGTGGAGAAGGGAATCACTGAAGTCTTCCACAAGGTATGGGTTGAGGAGAGTCTTTGTGGGCTTTGCACGTGGGCAGCTCTGCTCATCCCTGGCTGTGCAGGAGCAGGAGCAGGACGTGTGTGGCCATGCTGCTGTACATTGTCACCTTCTATTGTCACCTGCATCTAGGCAAACAGACTCCTCCCGTCTCAATGCATTTACTTGGGGTGGCAGGGTTGCAAGTCCACATGTAAATTTGAGTGTTTCCAGGCTTTTAAGTGCTTAGCTGTGCAGTCTTCACAACTTTCTGTTAAATTAGTTTTTCATCCATTATGCATCAGCATTCAGCTCCAGACACTAACAATAAAATAACACTTCTTTAAAGTAGTTTTCTCTATAAAGATGTGAGGTCTCTGAAAGCGTGCTGAGCTGAACAAACTGCAATAACAGCTATGTTCAAATTTTGTTAAACTGTATGTGGAAGCACCTGGACGGGGTGCTGTGGGTACTGCAGGCACTCTGGGGGCATTATTGTGGTACCCTGCAGCGGACCCCTGGCCCTCCTGAGCCTCCTGAGGTATGGGTACCCGTCGGTAATATTTGCAATAACGTCCAAAGGCATTGCTGAAAATTACTTATAGACATGTGTGCTGGCTCAATGCAATGAAACGTTTTGGAAAAAAAAAGATGATGTGCAGTGGAATTTTTGTCGCTTAGTAAAAATGAGAGGAATTCCATCAACTTCTCTGGTTTACAAGTAAATAAGTTTGGGGTTGGGGTTTTTTTCATTTTTTCAGGTGATGGAAACTGAGAAGTCTCAAGATCCAGCTTGTGCAGAAGTGTCCAAAGGAAACAACCAGAGTCCAGCTCTGGGAAGTGGCATACTGAAATACAGAAGTCGATCCCAAGGTAAAGCTGGGTTGATAAAAGATAGGAATAGTAAGATTTTTATGTTGTGTATTTATTTTTGCTTTCTAAAAGGAAGATAGGTTTTCTTTCCTTTGGAGATTATATTGGTTTAATTTGGAAGGAAAACCCCATCTGTAAGATGTTTTCATTCAGCCTCCTGAGTTGAACTATTGTACACACAGAAAGATGAAACAAAATTTTGGAAGCGTCTTTCTTTTTTCTTTTTTTTCCCCCTTTTTTTTTTTCTTTCCTTTCACTTCTCTGTCACTCTTCATTAACATTTACATTCCCTATACATTTCAGTGTGCTCTAATGCTGAGATGGGGGACATACCCATTATGGTGAATACTCCCCTTATTTTCTGTTGACTTTTCCCCAAATCTTAGCAGTAACCTGTGTGCAGAGCTTGAAGATGTTCTTATCCCTAGTACTCTCCAAGCCTGCTGCCCTCCCTCCCTCCTGTGCTCACCTTGATTTCCATTTACTCAGATATTTTTGGCATCCCCCGGGGAGCTCCCCTGCCTGTAGCCCCTGTGGCTGTGTGTTGGTGGCTCACTGGGGATCCAGCCCCGGTTCCTGCTGATGCCCCTGGACTGTGGGTGAGCCTGGAGCATCCCCCAGCCTGGTCCCAAGCGTGGGAAGGGAAGCTGCATTCAGAAATGGGCAGAAAACCCAGAAATGTAACTGTCCTCCTGGAAGAAGAGAGGGAGAGGTGACGGGAAAGGATTAGTTGTAGGTGCCAGGAGGGTTTGGGAGTGAAAGAAGTGCCAAGATGCCGGGTCCTGCCAAGATAGCTGTCCTGGTTGTGTGCAGCAGTGGTGTCCTGCGTGGCCAGGAGCTTCAAAACCCAGAGGTAATTTCCCACCCAAAAGCAGGGAGCGGGTTTAAATCGCGCTCTGGGCGGTGGGCACAAATTCTGCCTGTGGATGCGGCAGTGGAATTGCTTTAATGCTGAGTGAAAAAGAGCAGCAGCCCCGGCTGTGTGTTCCATCCCTCCCCGGTGCTGGCAGCGACAGTTGCACAGCCTCCGGGCGAGGAGGAGATGGCAGAAAAGGGTTTTGGGGCTCCCCTGGGCAAATTTAGAGCAGGTCTGCCTAAGCCCATGGCTTGTGAGCCCCATCCCCAGGGTAAGGACAAGGCAAGGAGGATGAAGGGAAGGCAGAGCTGGCCCGTTCTGTGGCAGCTCCAACTCAATGTTGGTTTAAAGTAATCTTAAAACCGCATCATGAACTCCAACTTGCATGAATTTGGCCTGTCTGTGTCTTGGGTTTTCATCTGTAAAATAGGGGTTAATGGCCCTTCCCTGCCTGGTGGGGAAATGGCAAGGATAAATGTGCGGGAACTGCTGTGACTGGGGATCCTGTGGGGACCTCAGAGAAAATGAGAGTTGGAGGAGCCCTGGTGAGAGGCGCGGGGTGCTCTGCGGCTAATTACAGGATGTCCTTCAAGACAAATAATTCTGTTTCTTACATGAACTCTGCACTCGTCTCCTCTTTAAGACAACTGGGATCGTTGCCAGAAGGAAAGAAAATAGCATTTATTTGGCACATTTTTCCTTTTTCCATTCCAGAAAAATTTCCCTCAAAGTGACATGACACCTCCAGAAATGAATACTGCTACAGTGTCAGGTCTTTTAATTTTAAATAAATGAAGCTTGAGAGCTTAGTGCACTGGCAAGTGCCATTGGGTGAGAACAGCTGAATTTCTTTTCTGTCCCTGAGCTACCGGCTCAATTACCTTCTGCTTTTCCTTCCTACCACGAGCGACAGCGCTGAGGAGTTCAGCATCACTGAAAGATCGTAGAAAAACCTGTGACAGCAGGAAAAGTTTTTTAGTTGAGGATGATCAAAACTAGCTTTTAACTGCTCAGCTGGGAGCTGCGTAGCATTGTTTTAAGGCACTGCTGAAGCCGGGATTTGCAGGAGGTTCTGGCAAGAGGATAAAGCAGCTCTGAGATGTTTGCAGAATGTGTTTCTGTGGTTTTCCCTAGGTGCCGGATCCCGCTTGGAGTCGGTGGGAGAAGACGATGAGCTGACAGTGGAAAATGGCGAATCGAGCTACGAAATAGCGGTGAAATATTCCCGGGGTGGAAGAAAGCACTCTCTGCCCCAGCAGCTGGAGTCGGCGGGAGCCAGGCAGGTGGGTGGAAGGGCAGGGCTGGCGCTGGGCACCTCCCCGTGATCGGTCCTTCGAGATCTGTCTGGAGCTCGTACAAGCGAGGGCAGTGAAACAAGGCCACATAGGTACATCACGGGGACTGAAACCAGGCCTGGACACCGAAGTGGGAATGCTTGGCCGCCTGTGGATAGCTTCTTTAGCATGGGGATGGTGATGGGGGTTACTTCTTGCTGTGGCCAGGAGGCCCTAAGGCTGACCTTATGAGTTGCAGTTCTAGGGATCTGAGGACTTAAACAAAAAAATCCTGCTTCTCTTTGTTTTAATGACTTGATGATGTAGGCTTTTTCTTTTTTAGATAAGGACTTCAGTCTATCATGAGGCTACCCTTAATCTTTTTAATTTAAATTGTGACTGGTACATTACAAAATGATCCTACTGTGCAACGTGCAGGAAAATTACTGTGGCAAGATTGACTTTGACTGTAATGAGCTAGGATTTCATCCCTTGAACATTTTTCTGAATATATCTGTAATATTTCGCCCCCCTCCTTCCCTGACACATGCGGTTCTCCCAGTATGACATCCCAGTGCCTGTGCCAGGCAATCAGAGCGACTTCCCTTGTTTGCTGATGTTTCTTAGGACTACCATATTGTGAAGAAATCCACCCGTTCCTTCAGCGCCGCCCAAGTGGAATCTCCGTGGAGACTGACCCAGCCGTCCATCATTTCCAACATCGTCCTGATGAAAGGGCAGGGCAAGGTGAGGATTTCTTCATGTGGCTGGTTTTTCACGTGTAGCAAAAGCTGGTGTTTCAGAGGTGTCTCCCACACCCAGGACTTCCAGCAGCTCTCAAGGTAGCCAGTAATAAAAATAACAATAACGATAAACAAATCCCATTTTCAGATGTAAATGTCACAGTTACACCTGCAAAATACTGGGGAAGTAATGTTCTTGTCATGCACTTGATGCGGGGTGGCTTTCATTGTGATTTGGTGCATCTGGTCATTACTAAGATACCAAATATTAATAATGGATCTATAAATATGTATGTTTATGCAAAGTTGGTGCAGCTACAGAAGAGTACCTGTTTGCATGCATATTTATGGACAAGCATATTTTATCTCTGTGGATACATTAAAAAAAATCACTGCAAATTAAGCGTTAAACTCAAAGACAGGTTCCTGGTTGATTGCGTATCTGAGAGTACTGAATTCTCTGCGTCAGAGAGTCTTCTTTTCTCCCCCCAGTAATCTGTTTGTGCATTTGCTGGATACCAGCTGGCTGAATCCTAAGGGAAAACAGACAAGCGTTAACCTAGGTATATATTGTTTTCCCTAATCCAATCCACACTAGTATTGGAGCTGTCATTTAAATATGCTAAAAATATGCATGTCTTTTTCTGAAGTATTCTTTAAATTCATCAGATGGATGTGTTTTGGACTAAAAAGACTTGTTTTGACTTTCAAGCTCAAATACAAAACAAATTCTTTGTTATGCTTTAAGTTTAGCAAAGAGTTAGAAGTAGTGACTTCTCTGGGTAGATTGACTCATGGTTGCTATAACTGTCCTTGTTTCAGGAACTTCACATCTTTCATGACATTTCCAAATTAATATTTCTTCATTTTTCACTTACTTATATTTTTTACACCATTTTCATTGTAAAAATAAGCTTATTTCTCCCTTGGGATAAGCCACCCTCTCCTGCCTTTCTGCAGTTCGCTCCAAGGCGTTAGGAAGCAGTTGGGAGCATGCAGACTCTAGAGATCAGGAACCACCTCAAACAGCTGCTGGTTTAGGTGCCTTCCACTCACTTTTTGAGCCATCACCTCTGTTAGGAGGTGCGCTGTGTACAGTTTGTACAGTAGCATTTGCTTTATTAACTTTATGGGGACCTGGGACTTGAGAAGTATTTCCATAGTGTCTTTGTGTCAATGTCTGGGGCCCAAGTGTGTGCCCGTGGTTTGTCATCTGTAGGTAGATCTGCAAGGGCTGGTTTTCTGTTGGGCAGTGGCAGTGCTTCTCCAGGAAGGTGGGTTAATGTGGGAACCATCGTGATTTGCAGCCATATTTCTCCCAACCCACCCCAGTGAGCCATAGGGAGAACTGCTGTGTCCGTGCAGGGGAGTGCCAGGAGGCTCGTGTTTTCCGTAGGTTGCTTTGCAGTCGATAATTGCCCTGTAAAAAGTTAGTTGGCTTACTTTATGCTGCACGGGAGAGCCAGGATGCTTCCTTTCTAGAAATCAGTAATCTCTTACCAAAGGACTAGAAGCTTACAGCAGTGGTAGTCTGCTGTATGTTCATGGAGCAAAACAGAAGAGCTGGTTGTTGCATTGGGTTGTAAACACGGTGTTAGTGCCTGCCCTGGCAGCATCCCTCAGCTGGAGAGCACTGCCCGAGGCGCTCCTGGTAACCCTGGCTTCAGATCACTGAAGCACAGCGGTTTTCCACTTCCCTTGTCCACCTGGTCAGTGACTTATCTCTTTATTCTGTAAAATACATGTACAGCAGTGACAAGAGGAGAAATATGGGGGGGGGGGGGGGGGGGAAGTAGGGGGAAAATGGATCAAGGAAGTGATTTGGCTGGGAAATAACTCAGCAGAAGGGGGAGAAGTTCGTTCTCCTGTGCTCATCCATTCCCTGATCAGCTTCGCGAGACGGTCCTGCAGCCAGCCGGGGCAGCGCAGGGGCAAGAGCTAACAGATGGAGCCCTGGGGAATATATTGATCTAGATTTATTTAAATACAACGTGGTGAATGTCTCCAGAATAATTAAAAATGTACGTGTGCATGGCAGCACCCCCACGCCAACCCCCTTCCAGCTAAATTCCTGACATTACAGCACTGACCTTATGTCATGTTCTTAAGCTTTTCTTTTTCCTGAGGAAATGCGGGATCTGCGACAGCAGAGAAAACTACAGTTAATCCTGGATATAGGTCTCAGGGGTGGGAATCTACAGTCTGTCAATTTAAGGGCAATGTGTTACAGTTTTTAAAATGGGAATAGGATAACATAAAGCCGCTGACCCAGTGTTTTTTAAAAAAAAAAACAACTCTTGAAATAGTATTTCTGCCTCTTAGCTTAAGGTGCCTGCTGCTGCTTTTTGGGCTGGTAAGTGTGTTGATATCAGAGTGAAAGTGAATCAGGAAATGCAAGCAGAGGTAAGACAGCAGCACGATTCATCAGCAGATATTAGGGCTTGATCTTTCCTTTGTCTCGTATGTTATCAGCAGTCTTTCTCATACAGGTGAGAATAAAGTAAGGTGCCACCTGTGTGTCTTCTCCCTTTTCTGCAGGGTCTTGGATTCAGCATTGTGGGAGGTCAGGACTCTGCTCGCGGACGCATGGGGATTTTCGTGAAGACTATATTCCCAAATGGAGCAGCAGCTGCTGATGGAAGGCTTAAAGAAGGTATGGTAGAGAGAATCCAACTGCATATAAAGGACCACAGCGGGATATTACTTCAGTCCAGGAGAAAAATTCAAGTACAGCTTTATTTAGGCACCTGGCCATCAGCAAGAGCCTGTGAAGGATGTAACATACCCTGTTTGTCCATCCTGGGGAAGATCATTCAGAGCAGTTAACTTGATTATATTGCGTATTGAGAAGGGGAAACTACAGCATGATGTGAGGTTTTTTTCCCTTCCTCTTCAGTGAACTTCATTTGCTCAAGCCATAAGCTGCAGTTCTTCAGTTAGAGAAGGTCATTGATAGCAATGAAATATATCTATTCAACCAACATCTGGCTTTAAGATGCTGGTCCAAGAAGGGGTTATACAGAGGGACATGCTTGGGAGAGGCTATTTTGGCCCCTTGTGCTCTCTGAGCCTCTTGGTGTGATTTTGATATGAATCAACAAGGGAGAGTGATGACCAGAAAATGAGAAGAGGAAGGATAGGATTGGCAGTAAGGTCGCCCAACTGGCTAAAGAAGTAGATATATCCTGATTTTATTACTGCTTTTCCAGTCGTGATATCTGATCTGGACGTATAGCCTGCTCTGTGTGTGTTTGCACCCTGGTCCAAGTGTTCCTGCGCCACACAGACAGACTCTCACACACTGTTGAAAGTACAAAATGACCATGAATTCAGAACAGTGGTTTACAACTCTTCCGCAGGGGCTGGGTTACTTCTCATCCGCGGAAGGCTGCTCCTGTGTTACTTCTCTCAAGCTGCTCCTGTGTTACTTCTCTCCTTCTCATATCGTCATTCCCCTCGTTACATCTCATCACACTTGTTGTATTTGAGGCTGCTTTCAGTGCCAACTCTCACACTTGCTGCCAGAGGGAAGCTCATGTCCCTGCAGCATAGGTTGTGCACTCGCCATGGGAAGCCAAAAAGTGGCATCTGTCCCATAAACCCAGCAAGCCTTTGCAGGCTATTCAGAGCTCACATACTTTTTTTTTCAACTGGGACAAGGAAAGTAGCAGAGGGGTAGACTTGGCTGATGGCGTCACCGCATCTAATTTTGCACAGACGCAAGTAAAATTGCAAAAAGGGGATCAGGATCCTGCTCGCTTTGCCCTCCTTTTAATAAAATGAAGGTAGATCAAGACAGCTGGGTGTAAGTAGTAAGACCCAAAGTCTGGAAGCAGGTAGAAATGTGATGGAAGATGTTCTTTGGGGTGAGAAGGGCATTTGCTATCACACGTTTGCAGTGTGTGGGCTACTCGCTTCTGCGTCCACAGGCATTTAGTAAGAGGACATGTTTGCTTTCTGCAGCAAGGCCAGTTTTCTCTGAACAGGCTTTGGAGTGATCTGCTGTAGTGTTTTAGTTAGATTCATGTTTCTCCTGTTGATACAAAAAAGGGATTTTTGTAGTCCCTTTGGATTTCATGTTATGAGCATTTATTTTCAGACTTCAGTTAAAATCTGCGGTGTTTTCAGCTTGTTTGTTAGTATGAGAATGCCAAGCTAAGGATCTCTGCTGAAGAACAGCCTTTACTCTGCTAATTCATCACTATTAACTTGCAAAGGCATTAGGAAAAGTTAAAATAAACTGAGAGCCGTAAAAGGCTTTTTACCGAGCAGTTAATTGGAATACTTACAGTAGTGGGTCGCCTTATGTACAGGAAGGGATTTTTACATCTCTGTAGCCTGTATATTGCTGACTTCATTTTTTGTGTCTAATTACCAGGGGATGAAATCCTAGAAGTTAATGGAGAGTCTCTACAAGGGCTGACCCATCAGGAGGCCATTCAAAGGTTTAAGGTAACATAGGTGTACTACAGGAGAGATTCATGCTTCTCTTCGTTCAGTGCCGTTTAGCATCCAGGCCTTTATATTCTTCTGCTGCCATAGATTACTGTACGCAGGTTTACTGGCAAATGTTGGCGTATCGCATCACCTTACCGGGCTTCTCTGATGTTTCTCCAGCAACTCAAGAAAGGAGTGGTGACGCTGACAGTGCGGACGCGGCTGCGCAGCCCCAGCCTCACGCCCTGCGCGACTCCCACCTTGCTGAGCCGCTCCAGCTCCCCCAGCTCCAGCGCCAGCGGTGGCACGCCGGTCCCCGGACCTGATGAGGCGGACGGTTCCTCCTCCAGCCGCAAAGGACCTGGCCCGAAGGACAGGATTGTCATGGATGTGACGCTCAATAAAGGTGAGGGTCCATTGAAATAGGCTTGGAGAATGAATCCATGCTTTCTAGGGGAGTTTTTGGAAATAGGATAGAGGCTCTAGTATCCAGGGCACCTACCCATGTCCATCTGATCGTGAACCACAGGATGGATGGGAAAAACATCCTCTAATGCAAAAACCTTTGAAGAATTCCCCCTTCCACATTTTTCTGCTCCAGAGCCAGGAGACTTTTACAGGGAGCAGTCAGTATCCGTGCTGCTGGAAGAAGGGAGGCTGTGAGATACCAGGCAAAATGTGAATCAACCTCTTGGCAGCCCAGGTGGCCATGCCCTTCTTGTAAAGGGCAGCGCTGAGGAAGGCAAAACCACTCAGTGTGCTCAGAATTCCTCAGGTGAGCTGTTTGAACTCCTTCCTGAGGGTTGCTGTCATTATCAATAATTGCACAAGCTAAACTTAGAGCATATGCTATGTGGAGTGGGACAAAATGCCTATTTTAAAGGCTTTAAATATGCTGATTTTAAAGGTTGACTTAAAAATTAGGAGTGAGAAGGTGAGATGTCCAGCAATTCCTATTTCAGGAGTGCCGTTATCTAAGGATAGCAGAGGTCGAAGTGGACGGAGGTAATCACTGAAGCAGAGGCAACGCCTCACCTTTCTTCGTTCCTCTTTGCTGAGGGATGCCATGCAGATATTTAACAAAAGAGAGCAGCACAGCTGACAGCATCTTCTGTGCTCACAATTTCAAGTGACATCTTTATTGGATTGCTGCCCCCTCTGCTTTGTGCTTCAGACTGTGTCAGACCTTGTGCGACATTTCCAGGCGGTTCCCATGCCACACAGAAAATTGACTGGGAGTGGAGCTAGTCCTCTCTGCTGGTGGATCTCAGAGAACAGTCAGGATCAGATATTTTCAATCCTGATTTCCACTGTTGGTCTTGGCTTCCTGACTGACTGCACCTAAGGCCAGCCTTGAAACAATACAGGAGTCTTGGTCTCAGATGGGATGTGGGAACACAAACACTTTGTGTGTCCTTTGCGATTACAATCTACGCAGAATAACAGCACTTTTCTTTGTACTTTTTGTTTTTGACAGAGCCAGGGGTTGGGCTTGGCATTGGTGCCTGTTGTCTCACGCTGGAAAACAGTTCTCCGGGGATATACATTCACAGCCTGGCCCCAGGATCAGTGGCTAAAATGGATGGCAGATTAAGGTTAGTTAAAGTAGAAACATGCTGGAGTGGTTTTACAATAAAATTGATTCAGACTTTGTTTTCACCAGTTGGTTGGTGTAGCAGGGAGGGGATTTATAGTTAAGCATTCACGAAAAAGAAAACACTTAAATAAAGACATTCCAAAGTGGTATTAAATACCCAGGAAACATTATTCTCTGTGCTGGAAGCAGCACGATGATTAAGGTTTGGGGTTGTTTTTTTTTTAATTCTCTATACAGAAAACTGAGCCTAATAGCACCCTTTGAGAAAGGGGAGCGGGAAGAAGTGCAGCCTCCTATGTTTTTATCAGAGCTGGAGCCAGAGACCCCAGATTGGGAGGAAATTTGCAGAGCTCTGCTAAAAGCTCGGTCACCTGAAACTCTTTTAAAAAGAGGTGGGGGAGATGTTCTTGCAAGCTGACTGTGCCCATGGCTGCAGCAGCGCTTTTCTGCCCGTACTGTCTGTCTGCCAGGATTGCTGCAGGCTGACCTGCCCATCTCATTTACTCTGTCGTGGAGTTTGGATGTCTTTAAGGAACCATAAGAGAGAGAAGCAATCATTCCTAGGGTTCCCTTGTGCTTTACCTTGGTTTAAGTGACAGAAAGTTATTTGCTGGTCCTCCTCTCCTGGAGGCCTTGTTTTTAAAAACCATTGGAGGAAATCTTCCACCTTCCTGCCTTCCTGCGTCAATGCCGGAGGGTGCTGGGAGCATCGCTTGGGAGGGGAGGCTGCACTGAAGACCCACGGGGACTGCGTGATTCGCAGCGAGCGTGTGGCATGAGCACTGGTGCAGGGAGGCTGAGCAAACACCGTGCTTTCGCATGGGTAGAGAGCGCCTTCTGTTTCCTTGCTCACCAGGAAAACTGTGATCGAGCAATTTGATTCTTTGGAATAAGGGAAGAAGATAATTTTATGGTGGCATCTCTGCCAAAAGCCTTGAAAGTTCCTACCAAGTAGAAATGTCTATAGGAGACACTATTTAATGCGAACTTGCTTTCTTGTAAGCCTCTTTGGAAAATATTGCAGCGCTGGTCGTGTCTGTGTATAACAGCTGTATCGTTTATTAGGTTTAAGTGATTGATTATATCCAGGCATGCTTCCCAGATTTCTAGCTTGCTTCTTTGAGACATTGCTTCTGTTGTCCCATCAGTGGTTTATGGCTCCGTAAGCCAAAACTTGCAGGATGGTTTTGATTTTTGGAAAGCTTTGTTAATCAAATACTGGCTTTGCAATACCAGAAGGGGTTTGAATACAGCTCCTCCATATCTGAGCTCCCCCCCTCAATCATGTGCCTGTGACCCTATTTCTGTAGTTTCTAATAGCTGGATAAATCTCAAAGATGGGCAGGGCAGCGGCATGATCACACACGGATGGGTCACCCTTTGCTTTCAGGAGCCTGTGCCACAGGTGCAGGTTCCTGAAGGCTGCGACATGCAGTTGCCACTTTGCCTTCATCGTGTGGACTCACAGTGCAAACCCATTTCCATTGTCACAAGTAGCCCAACATAAATCAGCAGTAGTAGATCGTTTGAGCATGTCTGTTGGAAGCAAATGCCCTAGTAATTATGGAGAAGGTTTTAATGATATCCCTAGTTGATGATCTTTTCTTTTGAATACTTTCAGATGTCTGAGCACCATGAGCAAGAGTTAAGAAATAGGGAAAGCAAAACTAAACAATGTATGCTTTCCTCTCAGAAGAGTGGTGATTTTTTTTTCTTTTTTCTTTTTAATGGGTTCTATATGTTAATTTGAAGCAAATACAGGCTTATCATGCTCAGTTTTTTCCTGGAGACATTTCATAAACTCGTATCTAAATCATGAGTTTCTTATCAGTGTTTGTGTTAAGTAATTCAATATGATGGGAAGGAACAGCCCATCTGAATCTAATTTTTCCTCTTCTGTGCTCAACAAGTATGTGAATGCAGAACTGGAATTGAAGTTTGCTTTCACCCCATTCCAAATGCAGCCAATTTTATCTCTTGATTCAATAGAGTTTGTAGCACTGACGGTAAGTGCAGAGGGGATCTCTGGACCTCCCTCCTGAAGGCAGCAGGACTTAAAGCATTCACGTCACTGGGAGCAAGGGCAAGACTGGCTTCTTTGCGAGTCAGGTCTTTTCCAGACACTTGCATCTTTGAAAAAAGCTTGGCCATCAGTTGAAAGCACGAATGTTTCTGTAAAAGGCGGTTGTGATTAACCGGCTCTGTGTCTCTCTGCAGTCGGGGTGACCAGATCCTGGAGGCAGATTCGGTGAGTCTGCGTCACGCGGCTTTGAGTGAAGCCTATGCCATCCTGAGCGAATGTGGTCCAGGTCCCGTCAGCCTTATCATTAGTCGGCATCCTAACCCAAAGGTGAGGAGAAAACGTGTTAGTGTGTCTGGGGTGTTTTCAGCCGGCACTGTAATTTGAGTCTCGCTGTTGGGAAAGCAGCAGATGAATATTGGATTTTTCTCTCTATGGCATGTGTTGTGCAAGAAATCAGGAATTGTAATGATGCCTTCCAGTTTTGTAAGTTGTAGCAATGCTGGACTGTCCCTGCTGCTTTTCACTTAGTCACCCACTGCTCAAATGCAATTTTCCTGGAACTACTTGAGTGAAGTGTTCCCGTCTTTCTTGGTACTTGGACCAAGTGGCAACACAAATACAGCACAAGTCCTCTTCCTCCTTAAAGTTATTTTGCAGTTAGTTTGTCTTTGAGTAGCATGTAATTTAGGGCCAGGAACATAAATATCAACAGATTGAACTGATCAACTATAATAAAGTAGTAGGAATACTGTTTTTAAAAAAGTAAAATCTGTCCAAAGATGAAAGTTTTCTGTCAGGAACTAAAATGTGAGAATCTGGAATGTACTGCTACTGTGAAATCTCTTCAAGGGCAATTTGGAAATAAGGCTGCATTTACAAAGTGAGTATTTTCAATCAATTTTTAAAAATTGGTGATAGAAGATAAAAGCCTTTTAACCAAGCTATAGGGAATAACAACTTCTTTTATTTCACTATTTCAAAGAACTTCATGAGTGTACAAAACCTTCCTGTTTAAACAGGAATGAAGCTGTAAAAATATTTGCATTAGTGGGTCCAGAGAGCTCTGACTTTTGAACTCGTAACTACAAATGGAGGCCTTAATAAATCCATATCTAGGAGAACTCAGGTTTCTTATTTTATAATTAATTGCGTATTTTCTGCTAAATCAAATATACAAACAATAAGCAAATAGGGGTCTACTGCCCAGAGTTTATTATCATTGCTGCAAGGCCTTGTGCTGCTAAAAAGAAAGAAGCTGTGGTTCTGTTAGTCAAAGGTAAGCATGGAGAGGGTAAGGGTTGGGCTTATAGCCTAAGATAACAGTATTTCTAGGGAGTCTGTGTGCTGTGCTGAACCAGCATGATGGTTCCATTTGATTGCATTATTAAGGCATATAGACTTTTTGGAGAGTCTGTAAGTAGCATGAAATAAAAACTCCATGGAGTAGAGCCTGACCTCTCTCCCCCGTCCTTCAGCTTGCTGTGCCGGTGGCTTGAAAGCCGATGAATGACCTAACCAAGTATCTGCTGAGAAGATGAACAGAGTTAAGCTAATTGCTTGCTATTTCTCGGTAACAGAGGGAAACTATTAAGTGGCTCCTATTACACTTTTCCATAAGTGATATTTAAAATGACAACAAATCCTTTGCCAAGAAATTCTAGGAAAAGCTAAAAGTTGAGCTGGAGAGACCCTAAAGCATTTCCCCCCCGCCCCGGCAGTATTGAATCCACAGTCCCTCATAGTTGGATCGCTGAAGAGTGCCCATATGGGGACCCATATTTACCATTATGTCACTTTTACCCTTTTTCTGATGGTGCTGGGGGATCTACAGAAGTGTGTGGGGGGTGTATTTTATTTTAATTTATTTTATTTGCTCTTAATAGTACCCCAGTCTGCAAATTGTAGTTAGCGATTAGCTTGTCCCTCTCCAGTTTGATCCGCCTGAGGCGTAGAGGATGCTAAAACCCAAAATTGGCAGAGCTTGCAGAAGTGGGGATTTTTGGTTAGCTTTAAACAAATACTGCAGTCTGCCCAACACCTAGTTTTACTCTTGGGACATCTTGTACCCAAAGGTTTGTGTAGAGCTCCTGGAGCGTGCTCCCTGGGCTTGGTCTGTATCCTGTAGGAACTCCCTGTGCCCCAGGAGCCCAGAGGCGTTTGGTTTGCTGTAGGGTCATGCCACAGGCTGAAAACGGAGATGTATTTCTACAAAGACTCATGTTGTTTTGGACATTTTTATACTTAGTGTCTCGTTTTATGACACAAAAGGTCCATAGTACATTTTGTTGCTGAATATGTTCACTTCGGTGTCTTCATGTACTTCCAAGAGAAATACCACAAAATTTTCTTTCTTCTTGTTATTCTGAGTGAATGTGGCATTTAAACTATGTTTAAACTGCTGAGTTTGCTTAGGAATCTTTCAAATCTTCATGGTTCAGAAAGATTCAAGTTTCTAGTCTCTATTTATGTTGAATTTTAATTCATGTAAAGCAATGTGTATAGAAATTATTTTCGACAGAATTAACTTGCTTTCTGTTTTTAAATATATACTCCTGTTATAAAATTATATGGAGTTTTCCAGTAATAAGAATTAAGTGCATGGCAGTAATTCAGGACAAAATTAGCAAATATGGTAAACCAGTATTTATTCTTTAACCAGAGAAACATTAATTACCAATTACTCACTTAGGTTTTCTTTTTAAAAGCAAGAAATTAAAATTAAAAAGACAGCTAGTATCTTGGGAAGTCTGCTATTCTTCCGGTAGGTTAAGTGTAGAATATCTTCTGATATATGCTTGTACAAAGCAGTCTTTGTCCATTTTAAGGTAATATTTTCTCAATAAATCAATGTACAGCACTTAATTGAGTTAAAATTGTGGTGTAATGGCTTAATTTGATTTCTTTAAGTCTGGGGCTGTTTTATTTGTTTTCGTAAAGTGGCCCTTGGATATGGTCTTCATGAAGTCAGCAGGCTTCTGCCTCATGGTTTCTGCAGCAGAGTGGCATGGAGGGAATCTGAACGTCTTAGGAGATCTCAACTAGGTCTTCTTTACTGCATCTTTAAAAATAGTAGCATATCTGAAATTAATCATGTACTTGTAGTGATAAGTGGTCGGATGTTCATCTTCACTTTATCTACCCATTTTGACCTCTGTGTTTTTCATTTGACTGTAGGTTTCTGAGCAGGAGATGGATGAAGCAATAGCTCGTACTACCCACCGAGAGAGCAAGGATGCCAGCTCCTCTCATGTCACAGGTAGCAGCATGTTCTCTGCTAAAATGTGTCCTTTTCCAGATGGAGGAAGGTTTAAGGATGTGCTCTTGGGTTCCCCAACATCAATATTTTGAGGGCCTTCAAAACAGCAGAGCAGTTCAGGGTGTATAATCACTGTGTCCACTGCAGAAATTTTAGCAAAAACATCCAGTTCAGATGGATCAACTCTATAGCTCATGTTACTTGCTGTGGGTTTCACTGGGCTGCCATGATCTGAAGGTAGGGTTGCCAAGAGGTGGTTGCTCTATCTGCTCTTCAAGGTGAATGGGAATCACAATGGCCTGGTTGGGAAAGGACAGAAGGAATGAGCTCCTTCTATATACCCTTATCCATGTAGGTGGCCAAAAGAAAAAAAAAACAAAGAGAGTATTGTTGTGTCCATTTGAAACAGTCCAGGTATTGCATACTGGACTATATGTTTTAACTCTGTTTTAATCTTTGGGGTCACGTCAAAACATGTGTTCTGGCATTTGTCTGATGTTTTTGAACTCCAGATTTAGCACTTCGTAAAATCTTGCAGATGAAAGCAAACTCTTGGCAATGGCAGGGTGGCTAGTAAGGTGATTTTTAGACAGATATGTTAGATTTGTAATTATTCTCTTTACATCAGTGTCACCTAAGACCTTTTCTGAAGTAGACCTTGCCAGTGGCTGCTAATTTGTCTTTCGAGGTTGCACCTAGTTTAGCAGCATGCTTCAGGGGGTGAGGAGGACCATCTCCTGCTCATCTCTTGTTCATAGCTCTGTTCTGGGCCTGGCTGGCGTAACGTGTGTCTGTGATCATGTTTCACCTGATCTGAGGGAGAGCTTGTGAAATGTTAAATAAATCTCACTTCAGGAAAGCAATTCAGATAATAAATAAGTGAGATGAAATGCAGCTCCCAGCTCAGAAGGTGAACGAGCAGCTTGTTTGGATGGACCACAACTTTAATTTTTGGCACCTAACTAAGCTGTGCTTAACAGGAGCTGCACAAAAGAGCCCATCTCCTAATGTGAAGGCCAAACAAGGAGAGACCTCATCTCCCCTCAGCTGGACTATGAAACGCTTCCTGGAGCCAGCAAGCCGGGTAAAAAGATTAAATGCAATAAGAACAGCATCTGCTTCAAATTCAACTTCTACTGAAGCTCTTACTTGATCAGGGAGTTCAAAACTAAACCTCTGTGTTCCTTCCCTGTCACATGGGCTCCATAAAAGGGGTTGTTTCTTACGTTACGTATTTAAATCGTGACAGCAGCAAGCTCCTTTTTGTCTGTGTGGCTGTAGCCTTTGGGAGCGATGCGCAGAGCATGGCAGAGAAAGCTGTGGACTCCCACCACCTGCCACCTCGAAGGCACCCTTGCTCTGTGGGACACAGGGATGAAGTTAGCAGGAGAGACCTGAGCCTGTGGGCAGAAGGCTGAGCGCTCGGTCTCTCTATGTAGCTTTTGCAGTGAAAAAGTCTCTGTTTTTCCTGGGAAAGCCAAAGAAGCCATACAAACTGTGTCCAGCGGTACAAACCCTTCCCTTCTCCCAGTACAGAAGGTGTATAAAGGGAATTACACGAGTGAATGGTTTCATCCCTTGTTTCTGCATTGAACCACATCTGCAAAGGAGTGGGATTTGGAATCCTTTTATATTTATTATACGGGCTAAAAATGTACTGATATGCATCATTTCAGCCATCCCAGTTTGACAGATTGTTTTTCAATATACTGACAAGTCTTCTGTTTTAAAAGTTGGCTTTAAACATCCTTTATTGCTCCGGCAGTGTGAGTGGAGTTTGTGGTGCTTGCATGCAGACAGGGGTTTAATCATCGATGACGGCCGGTCACAAGGCTCACTTCTTTTCAGCAGGGATCCGTCAGCTCCGAGGCAGAGCTTTCCCAGTACTTCTCGCATGACGGCACAAGCCAGCTCCTGTTTGCTGATGCTGTAACCGGTTCCTGTGATGAAGAGCAGCTCCGTCAGAAGAACAGAAGCAGTTTGCTGGATGATGGCTCTCTTCTTCCTGGCAACCTGAGTAAGTGACGGAAATGTGTCTGGTCATTTGGCTAATGAGGGGAGAATCGCTGAGCGCTGGTTTGCTTTACAGGAGAGCTATGGTGATTCCTGTGCTGGTAAGAGACGCCGGGCAGCATAGTGCAAGCCAGTGCTGATTATATGAAATTCTGGAAAATGGAAGAGGTTTACAACAATGCACATAAATGCCCATTTCCATGGTATTTTGCCCAAATTGCTGCTCTGATTAAGTGAAATTGACTTTATTGCATTGGTTTGGCCGAAACTAGATTGACAGCACTGCACGTTGGTGGATTTTTTTCAAATGTATGATCATCATCTGGTTGATTACATTTAAGTGAAAATGTTCATAGCTATCTCAAATACACAATTTCAAAATGTCACATATAGCAGTGTAGAAAGAATCAAATGTTCAATTTGACATCGTATTTTGCATATGTGCCTTTCTCCCCATAGTAGTTGATTGAAAGAATCTTAGATATCCTTTCTGACATGCACCTGATCTCAAATTCAAAGGATATTACATTTTTTCTTTCTTTCCTATGCTTCTCAAGTAATGTCTTTGTCTACAGCATATTTTCCTCTGGAAATTCATTATTTAATGCTTAAAAGCATTTTTACATTTTAAAATACCCACAAAAGAAAGCAAACCAAAAAAACAAAATGCAGTTCTTTCTAAGAAGGATGTGGAAAGGTTTCTAGGGTTTACTGGTCTTTAGTTTGAAACTCATTGTCGTATTACTATGTCTTTGTTCAGGAAAGCATTTTTCACTCTTGGTAAGTTGATGCAGACAGTCCTGAGCATAGATTTAAGCAAAATATGAAAGAAACTCTGTTGTTTAAAGTAAAATACACATGTGAATTTGCATCCCTTTCTTCTTTGGGTCATAGTCATACTTCAGAAATAAACTGAAAATAGAACCAGATGTGCCATGAGCTGATTTCAGGAATTACCCGTAATTTTTAGAGCTATCTGCTGTCCTGCCTGCTGTTTACTGTAGTTAGAGGGAGGACATGATAAAACCGCTTTTGCTTTGTGAGGAGAGGTTAAGCTTCCCCTGCAAACAGAGCCACGTGTACTCTGCTACAGTCAGATAAATGGTATTAAAAGTCATCTATAAATGCGATTAAAGTATAACTTTTTTTCTTTTTTCCTAGCTGCTAGAGAAGCAGGAGTGGCAAAAGCAAATGGTCTGGCTTCTCCAACTAGTGGGAGATCGTCTGGCCTGCACAACAAGCACGTGGAGTCTGTCCGACCTGGCATCCTCAGTGACAGCCCCAAATCTGCCCGCAGCCCCTTTCATCGACAGAGGAGGGTTGTTTTCTATGATGGTGATGTTAGTGATGATGACGAAAGTTCCCACTTGCAAAGAAGCCAGAGGGCCAAGAGCCAGGAGGACGCTGGCATTGTCATTAGAACCTCATCTGCAGAAATCGATGATGAAAGCCAGGACAGCGAGTCACCTAGATATAGTGGCACAGAGACATCTTCCCCTGTCTTCAGCAACTCCGTGGAGTCTGCAGACAGCACGCTGGAGCAAATTGACTCTCCTTTCTTCCCCATCATAGCGTTCGATTACTCAAGTATGCCTGAAGTTCGTCTTGGTAGCCTGAGTTTGAAGGAGCTCCGTGAAGCACAACTTGAATCTAAGAGATCTCCAAAACTTGAGCACAGAGCAGTCACAAGAGTGAAAAGCATGATGAGCACTGAGTGCCGAAGCCTTCAGAGGCACAGGATGGAGGAGCATGGCTCTTACAACAAGCCTGTTGCGAGGATGCTCCCTCACAGCAAGAAGTGCGAAGCACCGGACGGGGCCGGGCAGGGACAGGGTGAAGTAGTCACTCTGGTTCGCAATGAGCACGAGTCATTCGGCCTGGATTTGGAAATCCAGGCCATGCCCTTAAAGGTTGTTGTCACAGGGCTGCGGCCAGGTGGACCAGCAGAAATGGTAATTTTTTAATGTTTAATTGTTGTGATTTGCTTTCACTTTGCAGGGATGATTATTATTAAGCAGGTGATCTGTTGAGAGTAAGCGTAAGGGAGATGTTAGTGTCTGATGGGCAAAATGTCTCGTCCCATATTGTTCTGAAGCTGCTGTTAAATGAAATGTTTCTGGTTCAGAAGTGTAGCCTTGGCTGATTCAAAACCAAGAAAGTCAAGAGGCAGATCTACTGAGGTGGACTCATCCCCACTCGCAGTCAGTTTTGAGAGAATACTATTTTTTGTTTCCTTTCTTTTTACCAGAGGCAAAGACAAAATAAGTAAATCCTATTATTTTTTATGCACATATTCCTGCGTTATACAGATCTGGTACCACGAGACCTTAGGTGCTGGCCAGGTTTGCCAAGCGCCATGGAAGTACCAGTAACATACTGCTCTTCTGCACCTCATATGTGCACACATTAGTGTGGGTACTTGCTTCATGCTGGATGTGGAATTGCTGACCTAGATGCAAAAGTGCAGAAAGAGGAAGGAGGATACCCTGGTGTACAAAGCTGGATGTAGCATTTTTGATCTAGTTAGCGGCCAACAGGGTGAGAGGATATGTCGTAGCAGTTTGAATTGGGCTGTGAGAGCTGGGGATTTGGGTTCCGTTCCTGCCTTTTTCGCTGACTTACTGTGCAGTGTTTAGAAACATACTTAGGCTTTTACCTTAAGAGCTCTGTCCCTGTGGAATTTAGTTGTTTAGGAGAGTCCAGTTGGCCCAATGGGAGGTTGTGACCAGCAATATAATCCGTACATGAAATGCAAAAATGATAGAAAATGTTCCAGTCCTGAAGAAACTAGGACTGACCCATCTCTATTCATTTGAATGAAGAATGCTATGTCCTCCATCCTGATACTGATCTCTCAGAGAACCCAGCAGCTCTTTTGACCTTCCTGTTTCAGAATGATCATTAATTCCTCTCCTGGCAAAAGCACAGTCTGCTCTTTATTTACGTGTTGGCAAACTGACAGCAGTGATACCTGTGCTTTGCAGTGATGTGAAATAGGGAATGTTGCTCCCTGCAATCTTTGCCCTTGTGGCAGGGCTTCTGAGGTGTATTTATAATTTCCTTGGATCTGTCATTGCATCAGGGATCAATGGGCAAGATGGCTGTAGGAGATGAGATTACCACCATCAACAGTATCCCAGTCAGTAAGATGACGTACGAGGAAATCTGCTTGCTTATGCAGTGTCTTCCCACATCCGTAACCCTGGAGATCCAGAAAGCAGCATCAGGTGAGAGAGTAGTTTTGCTTTTGTCCCATTTATTCTAAGTACCAGTGAAGAAAATTCCCTTGGATCAGCTGGGTCTGACTTTCTGCTGCTCCAGCTTCCGACATCGATTCAGAGCAAAAACAGGGGGTACGTTGTGTCTGCATTGGTGAGCCAGGCAAAGCACTTCATCACCAAACCGGGCTTTGGGGTCCGCCCTGTCACCACGATGAGGGGAGCAAACCTGCTCCTGTGTGAAGCATTCAAAGCGCCCACTTATCATATGTCCCTCCTGCCAGCATTTGCAGCGGTCTGAGTCATTTCATGCAGACCTGGAGCTAACTCATCAGTGACCTTGTCCTGACAACTCGTTTTACTGCTCTGCCTATGTTAACCCTTTCTAATAACATCTGTCTCTCTTAAATCTGAAGTTTAAGTAATGTTTTTATAAATGGACAATAAGTTAATAAAAGCCTTTTTCCTTCCTCCCTCCCCTCCCCTCCTCCCCTCCTCCCCTCCTCCTCCCTTCCTCCCTTCCTCCCTTCCTCCCTTCCTCCCTTCCTCCCTTCCTCCCTTCCTTCCTTCCCTCCTTCCCTCCTTCCCTCCTTCCCTCCTTCCCTCCTTCCCTCCTTCCTCCCTTCCTTCTCTCTTTCTCTTTCTTTCTCTCTTTCTTTCTCTCTTTATCTCTTTCCCTTTCGTGTGTCAGAATTCTCTAATGTATAGACAGATGAAACAGAAAACCCAAGAAAACTAGAATCTTATCAAGTGTTTATTTGCATGTTTCTTATAAAAAGTTTTCTGGTTTGAATTGAAATATTTGATACCTCCTTAGCCTCTGCTCAGTGCTGATTTATGCTGTTACAGCAATATATGCTTCCCCACAGACTGTACAAATTAGGTGGTGTGGAAATGAGTGTTTGAAAAAGAAAAGCATACTTTTCAAATTCAGGAAGAACATAATATTTTGCTTCGTTTTAGGTTATGATCTTCTTCATGTACCTATTAATACCTGGGAGCCTAAAGTGCTTCCAGATGCTTCAGTTCCATTTGTTCTTTAAGTAGTTCCTGGCTTGGCAGAGAGTCCCGTTCTTGTTTCCTTAGGTCTCTGTGGCTTTTGCAAACTAATAGCACTGCGGTAGGGGCACATTGGCACTCCTTTATCAGGCAAGTCTTCTGCTTTCCCCCTCCCCGGCCTGCCCTGCTGGCAGAGAAGAGGGTCTCTTCAGTGTGTGACTCAGCACACTGAAGCAGGGCAGCACTTCAAAACTTAACCTGGCTGGTCAGATTACTCTCCTGAGGTATCTTCCCCTTTGTTGACCCCAGGAGGAACCTGCATTTCTTAACATGGGTACCTAAGTGATGTGGATAATCCCACAGGTTTGTGCGAAGATTAGAAAGATGTGCTGGCACGTTTGAATGAGCAGGAAAGGACGATGACTCTGTGAATACACCCCTCCTTCTCCATGCACTTTCTGGGCCTCACCGGGTAATAACACCTCTGGAAGGCAGCTTGAATGGGAATACATGTCCCAGAAGCAGTGTAGAAAGGTGCAAGCAGATGCCTAGGATGAAGTGCTGAAAATTGAAGAGCTGGAGAAATGGGTTAGCTGGAATGTTTTGCAGTGCAGCCGTGACAGGGAGCTCAGTGTGTTGCCCAAGAGTGGGTTAAACATGTATCAGAAGCAAGGAAAGGTCTGTGCCAGAAATCCTGTAAAGCCCATATGCTTAATGCGTGTATAACATCAGCCATGCGTGTCACATTAAACACCTGCAGAAGTGCCAAGAGGATCAGAGTCAAGTTGTTTATGCACAGCTCGTCACTGTGTTATCTGTTCACCTTTGCTCGCTATGCCAGGGCTTTGTGTACTCTCTGCAATCTATTGGAGACATCTTCGATCAAACAAGTAATGAGAAGCTGTACTAATCAGCCTGACTTACTGCATACTGACGCTTAGGTAGTTGTCTGCTTGACTACTGAAAATTTCAAAGATGAGAATTAAACAGATCATGACTACTTACCTTGGATAAGTGGATTGCTCCCTCCTGTGTGCTACTCAAATGCGCAGGGTTATGATTAATTTGAGTTGTTGTAAACATCATTACAGAAGAGGAGGAGTGCAGAGCAAAAGGAAAACATGTAGTCTGACTACATGGGTGTCTATTTTTGTAATAAAACATGGTGTTTTGTATATCACTTCCTATATCTGACAGGGTTTTGCTTCTTTTCTTCTATTTATTTATTTTTATCATAATGCAGCTGTCAGCAGATTTACAAACCTCATCCTGTCTCCAGGGGTAGACAGTCAAAATCAGGCCGATGTCAACAGCATCCTCACAACTGGGGAAGAACCGAGTGCTGGGAAGCGAGAAGGAGCAGGTTTGCAAAATGCCGCTGGCAGCTGTGCGGTGGAGAGGCCAACACTGCCACCTGATGCCACGAGCAAAGACACGCAAAGAGGGACGGCAAAAGGCAGCCGCCCCGAGGACTGCGCTGCCATCCCCATTACTGACATCGATGACTTGCTCAGCCAAATGGGCGCTCCCGAGAGCAGGGCTTCGCGCACCCCGTCGCGAGCGGAAAGCCCCCTCCGAGAAGAGTACACCACCATGTGCTGCTGTGGAACTGATGAAGGCTGTCCCGGTTCTGAGCCACAGCCAGCCAAGGAGGAGCTGCTGGAAAAAACTGTGAATTGTGGAGCTAATGCACAAGGGGTTTTGGGGCTGTCTGTGTTGGACTCCATTAACACAGGCAAACTTTTTACTGTGAATAAAAACTCTTTAAATAACTATTCTAGGAATTTTAGCAGTTTAAATGAGGATGAGTCGCCTGCAGCAAACTCTCCGGAAGGTAAGAGAAGCGACTCATTTCCAAAGTCTATGTATGGAGCTGCGGAGGATTCTCACTCAGACGCAGAGTCTGTCACGGAAACCTTTGATAATGCTAATGAGGTGTTGCTTGGGCCGTGTGCTGCTGCTAACACCCCTGCAGTCTGTACTGTAATGGAATCGGATGAGGAGCAAATTGAAATTTGTTGCATGAACGATGAGCCGCAAAAGTCCGCACAAGAGCAGCATCTCAAATCTGCAACAAGCTCATCCTCTCTGTCCCCGCTGCACCCTTACGATGGCAAAGTTTTGCAAACTGAAGGCTGTGCAATGTGTGGGTCACTGGAGACATGCATCAACAAACTGGGCTTGGAAGATCACCGTGGTCCCACTTCCTGTCCTTCACAGTGTTCAGATGTGTCCTCTGCATCCTTGTGTTCTCCTTCCACAGTTTTCCTGAGAGAAAAAGACGTCCTAAAGAATTCGGTCAGTGTCCCTGAAGTTTACTCTTTCTGTAACAATGGTGCCTTAAGTACAGAAGAACAGATGGGTTTGGGGAACAGTAATGGACATATGAAATGCTGTGAATCCATTGAAGAGGAAGGGTCTCTGCACTGCAAAAAAATAAGCTTTTGCTCTGCTAGAAATGTCAATGGCTTGGAGAACAACTTGCTTGAGAAGGAAGGGCATTGTGATGAGCAGAGATCCAAATCTGGAAGCGAAACAGTGGTTGATGACTGTGATCATGCTGTTAGTTATTGCTTAGTGAAGAAAGAAACCAACAGTTTGTCCAGCTTGTCTAAAACAGAGAGCAGTCACGTGAATGCATCATCATCAAAAGCAATATCACTCAGGTCTCCCTTTCCCACTAGATCTAAAGATCCAAAGGCTAACACAACTTATGACTTGCCAGGGAAAAATGAGAAAATTAACTCTGTGACTTCAGGAAGGACTTCAAATGGAAAAGTCCAAAGCTCAGGCACAAATCACTGCAAAGGAGCTGCAGTACCGCACAGCCCATCCTCACAGAAAAAATCCAGTCAGGAGTCTAAGGGAATGGCACAAAAAAGTATAATGGACACTCTTTTAAATAACCAGAAGACCAAAGCAGGACCAAAGCTAAAAGGGTTCACCATCAAAAGCAAAGCAAAGACAAATTCAGATTCTTCTGGCATTAATCCTACCAAAGTCAGTGGGGCTGATCAGAAAAGGAATTCTGTTTCTCCACAGCAGTCTCCCAAACTCCTGGCGAAGAAAGCACCGTTTTCCCGTAATTCACCTACAAACCCAGATCCTGGCAAGAGCATTTCAGCAGCCTCAAGGACTCTGAAATCAGAGCTAGAGAATAAACCATCTCTGGTCATTTCTGAAGATTCACATCCACCTCTCCTGAATGGCACTGGCAGCTCAATAGCGAGCAGTGAAATGAAATGTGGCTGTGGAGAGCTAACAGACCTGCAGCAGGCATGGGGAAAGCCAAAAGAAAAGCAAGTTTCCATGCAGCCTGCGGTGTGTCAGGGTAAGGGTGTTAAGGTGGATGATTTCAGAGCCAGAGATGGTCACTCCAAAGTCACTTCATCTCCTCATGGGATACCAAAAGTTGAATACGTGAAAGGGAGGTCTGAGAACCCTGGAACAGGCCTGAACACAATGAAGAGCAACTATAGTGCAGATGACCTTAGGCAATTAGATCTGCAAAACGTAGGGCCATCTGCTGGAAGCTCTTCTTCATTGAGGTGCCCCTCAGTTCAACAGGAGCAGCTGGAAGGGCAGGAGATCCAGCGCACTTTCATTGAGGTGAAGCTTTCCTCCTCATCCTCCTCTTCCTCATCCTCCTCTGCCTCTTCCTCACCAGCATCGTTTTTGCAGCTGCCATTGCTGGAGAAAACAGAAGAGGCGAATGCAGAAGTGCCTCGGCTGACTGAGGGAATGGGCACCATGCAGTATTTCTCCAAAGCAGATGCCACCGGCGACAGAAATCTTTACAGCTTGTCAAAACCTGTGACAAGGACTTACTCGATGCCAGCCCAGTTATCGGGTCACTTGAGGGAGGACTGCCATGTTATAGAGGTTCATCCCATGCAAAGCCCCCAGGGCCATGCTGCAGAGGAGAAATACCCCCAGGCGGCAACGGGGATGTTAAAGATGGTCCATCTCAACTTGCCGAATGGCCAAAGCGGGAAGGAGCAGGTGTACACCTCCAAAAGTGCCCAGAGGGTCCATGACACGTCTCCCTCAGCCAGCGACACTAGCTGCCCCGCTGCTGATAAGCTGAGGAGCTTCAGGAGGAATTACTACTACTACGAGCTGAACTGGCCACATGAACCTACCTCATCCTTCTCCGTCAAGCAGAGGATCAAATCCTTTGAAAACCTGGCAAATTTCGACCGGCCTATTGTGAAGGCCATCGATATACACTCGGCCGCGAGGTCCCCCCTTGCCAGGAGGTCATGCGGTGGGATGACGGCTGCTGCCGCCGCCAGCCCTGCTGAGACCCCACGGGCCTTGCGGCGCAGCTTGAGCTCCTACGGCAGCAGCCCGAGCCCGGCCAACGCCATGGCCAAGTCTCTGGCCAGTGCAGAGCCCACGCGTATGGCAGAGGGTGGCAAGGGGGAAGGAAAGCCCCAGAGGAGCGAGGATGGCGGCGCTGGGGCAGACCCGGCCGCGTTTCCCCCCTCAGCCTCACAGGCACGCCGCAGCCGGGGCCTGGGGCGGCCACCGCTCTCCCGCTCCCGACTGCGGGAGCTGAGGGCCCTCAGCATGCCCGACCTGGACAAGCTGTGCGGAGAGGGCTTCTCGGGGCCGCCGCAGCCCACCTGCTTCAAGACGGAGCTGGAGATCACACCCCGCAGAGCCCTTGGCATGTCATCCCGGAGCGACGCAGCCCCGCCATCCCGCTGCGGCCTCGCTGAGGCGGGCGCCGTGGGGATGGCTGCCGGCAGCCCTCGGGACAGCGGCTCGGGGACACCGGGGTCTGCCTCAGATGACGACGCACCCCATGGCAGCTCTCCGGATGGGGAGCGCTCAGGAAACAGCTGGTCCATCAGGTTGGTGTTGGCTTTGATACCGCCATTTCATTTTGACCCCCACAAGCCTCTCCATTGCCCCAGGTCCACCCCAAAGCCCGTTTCAGCTTTGGCCCCAGCCCTCATTCCCCTCTCGATTTGGGGTGCTGTCCTTCACGCTCTTGTGCTGTCTGGGGGCAGCCGTGCTTCAGTACAGCTTGAAACGCTTTATTCTGGCAGGGCCAGGCTCCTTTTCTGTGTCCCCTCTAGCTGTTTTTTGGTCCAGTTTTTGGCCATGTTACTGCCCAGGAGCCGCCGTGGAGGGGAGGCTGTGCAGGGCTTGCTGCCAGCCCAGCCTGCACTGACAAACGAGCTTGTTGTCCTGCCAGAAGTAGTCCTCAGATGTAGCTGTCTCCTTGTTTTTGTTCATGTCTGTTGCTAAAACCATTGGGAAAGGAGGAGGGGAACAGAACGGGGACTGATCTTGAGGGTTATTCGTAAATTGCCTTCTCTGCCCCTTCCCATTCTCCCAGCATACACTGTTTCTTACCTGCTTTGAAGATTTCTGATGAGCTGGCCCTTCCTCATTTACCCTAATGCAACCTACATTGTGTACCCAAAACGTATCTCTACACAGTTTAGAAATAAAGCTCTTTTATATTTTTGTGCATTTTAGCTTGGATCAGCTGCTTGTCTCAAGCCTGGACCAGCAAAAACTGCAGTCTGTTTTGTCAGCAGTAGTACCAAAATGTGATGTTGCTGCTATGCTCCAAGAAGTCAAAGCACAAGTAAAGGTAAAAAACATAAGATAAAAACTAAATTACTGGCGGTATTTTTAAGGGTTTTCTTAATGGCAGATAAAATCTCTTCCAAACAATGTCAGAGCTCCTCCAGTAGTCCTGTGGTAGGTTACAGTTGATGGTCGTTTTTACTAATGCTGGTTTTTGAATGCCTGCTATAAACCCATAATAAATTTGAATGGCTTTTGTATAATAAAGGGTATTGTTTGTCAAGTGCGAAAGCAGTTTTGAGCCACAATAAATAGACCTATTTTAAGTGGAGAAGTATGCCTCCATTTGAGTCATTGTTACAGCTGAGAAACTTCTGGGTTTGCCAATAACTGCACATCAGAATTTAACTTTCCACCAACCATCTGAGTCAGTCTCACTTTCCCCACCGTGCAGGGGAAGCTCTGCTCCTCCCTGTGCCTGGAAGCACCCGGCTTTTGCTAGAAGCTGCAGTCATGCAAATTGAATTTATTCTGTTTAAGGCTGAACTGGCAGACTGTAACATGAGAAAGCGCCTGCTGGAGAGTTTGTAAGAGACTGCTGTGCCCTTTTTGCTCTCTTCTGTGGAAAGTGGTTATTGCATTTAGCTAACCTGCTTCATTATCTAGGTGTTTAAACAAGGCCTCCAAAGTGAAATGATTGCCAGAACATTACTTTCCCATTTGCAGTGTTTGTGTTTGTGTTTTTGGGATACATCCACATCCTTTTTAAATCAGAACAGAAGTTGATAAAATAATGATAGCACTGGAGGAGAAACTGCCATCTGGTCTGCATAACTGCTGGCTGAGCTGCATTTAGAGCGTTCCTGAATCTTACTCACAAAGATTGCTATTTCAAATGTAGAACAGGCTGGGGGGAACAGGACCTCCCCAAAATACCCAGCTTTACCTGCTTCCAGGGACAGTGTAGCTAAAGCTTGCAAGTCCTGAGAGCTTGATGAGCCAAGAGGGTTTGGTAGATCTACTGATAAAATTAGGATTGGATTGTACTTCTGGCCAAAGGTAGGTAGTTAAGTGTTCTTTAAAGTATTTTTATTCTTTAAAGTATTTTTGGAGAGATTGTATATTTATGCCACTTTTCAAAGTCTGAGAACTCAAATATTTATAAAGCTGAATGCTTTTTGGAGTGCACTCCTTGTCTGCATAGTTTCTTATCCATATTTAAGTGCAGTATGGCACGTACGCTGGAAAATTTTATGCTAGTCAAATGCTGGATTTAAATGTACAATAGGACAGTTCTTCATAGTTACGCAATTGCTGAAAGATGAGATGGACTGAGAGCTTCCCTGGGAAGAGTTTGTCATCATCTTTTGCTCTCAACAATGCTGAAATTTACTGCTAGCATCTAATAAGTGTTGCTAAAATAAAAAAAAATATATATGGGCATTGTATTGTTTAAATCTTTTTGACCAATGATCTTTGGCTAACAGGCAAAACAGAGGTGATTAGTGGAGGCCTTGTGTGTCCACTGAGTAGCCAAATAAAGCAATAAGGATTCATAGGCAGGTCTTTGTGCCCCATGGTACACATGGTACATGTGCTGGCTGAGGACAGCATCGAGAGCTGGGGAGGGAAGAATTGCAATGGGAAGTCGAAGTTCAGACTGACCCAGGACGTGTGGCCCTCACAAAACCCTCTAACACCTGAACCTCTGGTATTTTATTTTTATTTTCCTCAATGTAAGCAAATTAAGTTGTGGTAGCAAGGGTTGGAAAGAACATGAGCTCTTAAACAAAAAGGGTTGCTATAGTACTTAAAGGTCAAAGATATGTGTATGTTTCCATTACCCTCACTGTACTTTGAGCTGGCCTAGATTTTAACTGATTTTATTATGTCCAGCCTAACATAAAGGTGTTCTCACTTGGGTACAGATGAGAAGGGTCTTAACATCTACAAAAGACTGTGGACTAAGATGTTCATCCCTGACTACTCCTCTTTCTTTAAGTGCTGATGGATCAGTGATGTGGAGGAGGGTGGCATCGGTTTTTGACATTGGCTCTGTGCATTGCAAGGATACTTCTAATGCAGAAAATCTTCCAGGGCCATAATTTGTCAAAAAAAGAACACAGTGAGGCCAAGAATTTGACTGTTGTTTCACCAAAAAAATTATGATAATCTGTGGTTCCCTGTGCCTTTTGAAACAAAATTAAGAGGCAAACACTTGAGTTAAAATACTGAGTTTAGTGAACTAAATATGGCATTTAATGCTAAATAGATTAAGAGGTTGGTTTCTAATGATGTGCCATTAATTTTAGTGTTGTCAGTTTCTGGAAATTACTGGTGTTGGATGGGATCCTGGGGAAAGGCTGAGAGACCTGCTTTCTACTCGCCTCTTCTGATGCTGTACCCCATAGATAGTTACTATTCCCTTGTTACACCAGATGCTTGCTTATAGTTCCCCTTACACCAGAAAATGTGGTCTCTGTAATGGTGTCTGGTTTTGTCCTCAGAACCATTCGGAAGACAGCACCAGATTTGCTGGATGGGACTACTTCTCTCTCATAGCAAATTCAGTATTTTGGCAGTGGGCCATCACTTCTAAGAAACCAGCTTTACACCTTTGTTCTGTGCCTGGAGCCAAGTTCAGCCCTGTTGCAGACCTGGGCCAGTCCATTTCCTGTGCTGTATGCTCCCATTTCCACAACAGCACAGATTTAGTCCCATTTGGATCACTTGTAACAGGCTCCTTACTTTATCTCCCAAGTGAAACAGTTTTCCTGCTGCCCCATCTAACCTTCCCAAGCTTCAGTTTGTAGCCACTGCTGCATGCAAGATTGTCCAGCGCTGCTGGGAAGAGATTGATGAAACTGCTCTGCATTACATTTTTGTAACTGCCTTTCAAGCAGAAGGCAAAATGGGATAACAAAAGTGTTAGTAATTCCCTGGAAAGTACAGTGCTTTGTCCAGAAAGGTGTATGTGAACGATTGAGTTTTGACTGCAAAATGTCGAGCAATGCAAAGTTGATTACAGCCTGTGAAAATTAGGCTGTCCAAGGTTTAATACCCTTCCACTATCCTAATTTTGACTTTGCTTTCTAGCCTTGGACTGACTGAAGAAACCTTTGCTGTCACCTGAGCTCTCCTATATGGCTTCTACTCGTCTGTAGCATGCACAGAAATGCATTTAATGTCTCAGTTTTAATTCCTTGAGTTGCTTTTTTCACCTGCCATAATCTGAGGGTACTGTTAATTTGTTGTTTGTGCAGGAACTTGGTCTTGATCTTTGGTTTTGTTTTTCTTCTCCTTCACCTTCCCATCCATCTCCATTTTTCTGCTAGAGCAAAGAAGACACATACTTCGTAGTCTTGCACAAAGAAGAAGGAGCTGGCCTGGGATTTAGTGTGGCTGGAGGAACAGATCTGGAACAGAAATCAGTCACAGTAAGTGATGGCTTCAAGTCATTTTTTTGCAAAGCTCACTTTAAAGCAGGCTGGTGATTAGATCAAGTGCTCGTTTATCAAGACTCACTGCAAGTCATTCACAGTCATAAAACAGTGTCTCTCAGAGGCGGCTGCATGCCATCTGCTACTGAAATCTGGGAAGTGTAATTTTTATTATTGGAAATGGATGCCAATTATGTTTTCAGTCTTCAAAAGTCTGTTACTAGATGAGATCAGCTAGATCTAAATCCTGTGCATGTAAATAAAAATCTGCATGCAGCTGCAGCGCATGAAGCCTTTTAAGGGAGGTTTTTGCTTCCAACCCGTGAAAGTGGCCCTTGCTATGCAGCAAAGTGTTTGAAGGTTTTTGGAAATCCTGAGAACTGTTTCAGACCTCAGCAAACATTCTGGATTTCACTTCACAAGTTTGTTTTGGTGTTATTAAGACCTGTTGGTTGTCAGTAAATGAGGGTTGGGTTTTTTTGCGTTGTTTTTTAAAAAAGCCCTGCACAGCATTCTGAACTAAGGATATTGTGTGCCATTAATTGATACTGGTATGTAAAAAGCAATACCAAACAATCAAAACAGTGTTCAAAAAAAGATGCCTGTGGCAGAAAAATCCAAGATAACCAGTGTTCCATGTCACAATTTCTTTGCACAAGGTACACATTTAAATTCTACCCTGAAAGAGAGAGAGCCATTAAGTGCTGAGATTAGAAGTAGGGTATGTCCTCAGTCTTTGAGGCCTGCAGCAGCCCTCGCAGGAATCTTCTGGTTTTTGCTCTTAGACAAGACGAATGTAAGAAAATATATTTTACATTAAGGAGTCGTTGAGCTAGGACATGGTCACAGTGTAGGGAATGGACTCCACTTCTGTCACTACAAAGGTTGTGTTCCCTGTGTCTGGCCCAAACACTCACAGTGTCAGCTGTGAGCAAGGGCAAGGCTTAGCAGTGTCCCACCCTAGAGAGCTCCTCACATAGAGACAAGGGACGCTACCTAAAAATATGGTCTTGAGCTCTCTCAGGCTGAGTAGCTGATGAAGTCTGTCTTCTGAATGCCATTAGCCATGAGATCAAAAGAGCGTCAGCTCCTGTTCTTTCCAGACCCTCTTTGTTCAGTGTGTGTAAAGCATGCTTCTCAGGTGGGGAACATTTTAATGTCCTTGACCTACTGGGATTCTGGGTCCCAGCTGGATTTAGGATTGCCGTTAGGTGCTTAGATGGGCTGTTCTGCCCACACTGGGGTGCAGAACTAGAAATGCCTAGTAAGCTTCAAGGTACTGAGGAGCTGAGCACACGAGGGAAGGCAGTAGATGTTTTGGACATGGCCCCTGTATTCCACTTACCTCTTGCATTTGTTTGTTTATGTCTGTCATTGAGGCTGTTATTCCAACTCTGAACACCTGCTTAGACTGGCTGGAAATTTATTTCCTTGGTTCTGTAGGGTTGTGGCAGGTGCCCATCTCAGCATGGCCCTGCAAAGAGAAGGAACAGGAGCCAAAAGGATTCTTGATTCATTCTTGTTGGTCTGGGTATTAGGAGAAATTCCTGAGAAAATGCCATGCACAATTGTGTCCACAGATTTGCTCCCTTGAACCTTTGCTCAGCAAACCTAGAACTGTGTGCATGGGAAACCATATTCTGGCAGCTAAAATTACAGTGCCTGATAAGCAAGTCTTTAAACATTGGATCTCAACTCTTTTAGTCAGTTCCTGTCTGTAAATTGCACACGTCTAAGGCTCAGCTGCAGTTGCTGGAGTTTACTCAAAGTTTAATCCACTCTCAATAGAGTATTTTTTTTTCTCTAGAAAAAAATGCATTTCAAGCCACTAAATCGTCCCTTTGCATCTATTTGCATGGTATTTGATCAGCCAAGTGGAGATGGACCATTAGATACTTGTACAGCTGCAGTAAGAGCCTTTCTTTGCAGAGATGCTGTGCACTGCTTACAAGTGTGCGTTTGAAAATAGCACAGGATGCATGTCCCAGACAGTGAGAATTTGCCGAGTGGGTGTCACACACTACAGTCCTGTTCTTGATGTTTGCTGTAGCATGGATGTGGATTTAACCTGTGTGTCACTTGGAAGTATGTTAATTAAAGACCTTTGAGGAGTTCAGTGAAAGCATAAGTGATTTGTGACATTACATTCTGTAGCTGGTTTTGGTTGTCTTTGGCTTAGAAATGACCATGCAGTAACAGCATCTTTTCCTCTGCTTTTCCCCTGACTGCAGTTTTTGTCCAGTCACTCAGGCCTTCATATTTGAGGGTGTTCATTGGAGTAAATGTTGCTTGCTTGATATCCAGGCAGTGGGCAATAATTGCAAACTTTGGTAGGGACTCTGTGTTCACCTTGACCTATAAAGCACGATGTATGGTCATGAGGTTAATGTGTCTTTAAGTAAAAATCTTCCTTATAGGTCCACAGAGTGTTTTCAAAGGGAGTGGCGTCTCAAGAAGGGACTATTCATCGAGGAGACCTTGTTCTATCTATCAATGGCAAGTCTCTTGCAAGCTCACTCCATGGGGATGTCCTGAATGCTCTTCATCAGGCAAGACTATACATATACGCTGTCATTGTCATCCAGAAGGAAAAAGACAAAGCAAACAGTTCCTCCAGACTTGAGATATCAGCTACTGGCAGAAAATGTGTGGGGTCTGGAAAGGATGTTTCCATGGAAATAAGAACAGGTATGATCTTTGTCCAAGAACAGTTGGAAGGATTCCCTTGCAGAGCAGACTGAAGGGAAAAATGTCCATGTGTTTTAGATTAAAAGCGTCTGTGCCTTATGTGATTGAAGAGAGCAAATGAAATTACCTTTAAATTTTATTTGTTCTCTTTGGAGCCTAAACAGAGTTTAGGTTGTTTTTTTTTTTTCAGTTTTAAGTATCATAACTAGGCAGAAACTTAGAAGGATGTTTAGGGCCTAATCCAATTTCTGCTAAAGTTAGTGATTCCACATATTCTTCCAATCCAGGATAAACTCCTTTTAACTAGTAACAGTAGTCAGTGCAAGAAAGCAAACAACTAAAAAAGAGAAAAACCACCCCAACCTCAAAGAAAATGCCAAGCCCTGCAGTTTGTTATGCTTAGCAACTGAACTTGCTCTTTGTAATAGCAGATTTCATACTGTTTCTACTAAAAACATAGAAAAAAATTATTTTGATGTTACAGTAAATGGAGCTAGGCCAAATCTAAGGCAGCCATCCCATAGGAAACGAGATAAATGGTTTAAGTGGAAGTGTATCAGTGGAATGGTAAGTTCCTACTTGAGAACAAGACAGCATTTCAGTATGAAGGCTGCACTTGGGGTGTTACAAACAGATCTCTCAATTTTTTTTGTAGCATCAAGACATAAAACCCTTTAGTATCTGTCTGTATGCCGCTGCTTCGGGAGCAAGATATGACCTGCTTCAGTCCTGTACTAGCTGCAGTGTCCCTGGGAGGGGGTGGGCAGTGGCTACAGCTTAGTACTGAGATTTGATGACAGGACTTCCAATACCAGGCATTTAGCTCAGATCACCCCAAAACCTGGATGTGGAGCTGCTACCCATTTTTGATCTGTTGGCCCTAATCACTACTCGTTGGGGTTTTTTTCTGCACCAGTTTTTATTGGTTTATGCTTTCACTGAGTTTTATAGTACAGCTCTGTAATACAGCTTAAAAGAAATAGGAAGCACTCTGTAAATGAATGGATCAGCCTTTCTGGAGTTGCTCCCATGGATATAATATGTGTAATTACTTCAGAATCCTTTCTACCCTAAACTCCCTGCGTCCTGCCCGTTGGCAGATGCAGAATATCTGCTGGCTGCCGGCACTAGGGGGCAACATTATCTCATAAACAACATAGTACTGGGTTATTAAGAACATACTTCCCTCCTGCGAGGCAAAGCACATGTTCAAATGCTTTAGATAACATTTAAAGTTGTTTGAGATAACGGTAGCAATAATTTGTGATAATGCAGACTGCATAATTTTTACATTCACACAGGGCAAAGAGAATCCTGTTTTCCAAAATTGTAGATTTATTTCCTCCTAAGCAAAATTGTATTTTATGTCAGTTACAGTAATATTGCATTCTAAAAATATCTGCTGTGTAGGAGGCAGGATGCATCTACAGGTAATTATGGTTATTTCCATAGATATGAGACCAGAAACAATTATGCACACTAGTGAATGGTTACAGATTTTTCCTTAAGAGGATGGAACATGTTTGTTTAATGTAACATTTCGTTCATTAGTCTTATTTAAAAAGATGTGGCTCATTGAATAAGCAAGTAAGAACAAATGAAAGAAAAGGAAATGCTCTCCACTTGCTATTTTTGTAATTTTTCAGTTATTTTGTTGATGTTTAGAGTCTTTGCTAAGTTTCCTAAGCTTTAATTTTGAAAGAAAAAAAAAAAAAAAAAAGCCTTGGCAGGTTTTGGTTGAATGTGCAAAATGAAAATGTCTCTGTGCCTAAACACATGTTGTACTGTACCCCCTTCACAGCTGCAGTATTACACATTCACTTCTGAGAAACTGGGTGACAACATGTTCTAGTCTAAATATGAACGGAATTCTGCATTGCTTTGTCACTGCAGCAAAAACAAAACCAACCAAACACAACTTGCAATTTACTGTGAACTGCATAACAAGATATTATGTATATTCTGCCACAGATCCAAACCTGGATATGAATGATGTCATCTGCGTTGAATTATTGAAAACCTCTGCTGGCTTGGGATTCAGTCTTGATGGTGGAAAAGCTTCTATTGCTGGAGACAGGCCCTTGCTTGTAAAAAGAATATTTAAAGGTACTACAAGCATGCAGTGGATATTATCCCAGTTTTCCTTTTGTGCATTGTACAGACATTTTAATTCTTCACCTCAATTTTTTTTTTTTGAAGCAAGGGTGATTTTGTGGCCCTCATTTATTACCGCTTACTAGCCAAAGTGGTCAGCAAAAAAAACCTCTCCTGGGAACGGCTAGGGATTGCAACTGCGAGTGCATGTTTGTGGAGCAATCTGGTTTACTAAATACGATGCGGTTCCTTCCTGGACTTGTCCACTTTTCTAGACATCAAATTACAGCAGCTACATCATATGTAGTGGTTTGAGAAGTTCATGCTTTATCCAGTTCTCCTTTCTAAGAGGATAATCAGTGTGGTTCCAAAGCACCATCCTGCATTATACCCAGTTACTGATTTTACTTTTTCATGTCTTTGGGTTTTTTTTAGTTAGATATCAGTATTAGCTTTTGCCAAGAATATGTGATGTTCATATTCAAAACGTGCCACTCTTGGATGCTTTGTTTGTAAGCAGGTAGTTAAACTTATATGAACTGTGTATAGAAAGGAAACCAATCCCACAACTATGCTGTGATTTTAATATGTCTTAATCTGAGTTTGAGTTTAGTGAAAAATATAGGACTTTCTGAAGAAAGCGAAAACTCTCAATGAAGCTGTGGGTGTGCAGCATTTTTACAGGATTACTTTTCAGTAGTTTATTCTCTCACCGAGGAAAAAAATCAAACTGATATTTCCCAAATTGCAGATCAGTTTCTCTGTGTGTGTTTGTTTTTCCCTCTTTAGAAATTGATTCTGAGAGTAAAGAGCATGTTTAATTTTTGAGCTTATTACTTTATATCCTTAGACACGGTCCTTTTCCCTTCCCCTCACCATGATGGCTGATGTTAGGTAAATTATCATTACAGAAAACATACTTTCATCAGCAGTGAAGGATGTGCTTTTCTCTAAGAGCTGTTTTTGTGTCTGCTGTGTTTGTCCTATGTTTGCTACCTGTGTCTGATCTGTTCACCCCTGTTGTCTGGGTTTTGCAGTCTACTGCATTACCTGCTTATTACTGTGTTAAAATTACATGTAAAAATACATCCATGCCACGTAAAACCTTTATGTTTATTTTATCAACCAGGTTTTCTTACAGCTACAGAGATAATGTGCAGCATATTTCATGCACTCATATTGCTTCCTTCAAAAGCAGATATTTTTTTCTGAGAACGAGGATTTATCTTGGTTAAAAAAACATTTTCTGTGAGATGCAGCATGGGGTAGATTTCTAGAGCTGATCTGAACCTAAGTGACTTGTACTGAAATTGCCACTGTTGGACAAATGGTTTATTTGCTGTTCATCACAGTGGAAAGCAAATTTTTGTTGGTTTACTTTCTTTTCTAACACTGACTTTTTCCCCCTTTTGCTCCTAGGTGGTGCTGCAGAGCAATCTGGAAACATAGAAACTGGAGATGAAATTCTTGCTGTTAGTGGAAAATCATTACTTGGCCTCATGCATTACGATGCCTGGAACATTATTAAATCTGTGCCAGAGGGCCCTGTTCAGTTGCTAATCAGAAAACACAGAACTTCGGCATGATGGATGCACAACATCTAATCACACTTGCTAAGACAAAACTTTTAAAACTGGTTACAAGCTGTCTTTGTTTCTAAAGTCACACAGAAGTGTCTTAATGCTCTACAGAGAGGTGCTAAGAGCCTTGGAGAACCACTGAGCAAGCATATGATGAGCATCATAAAATCTCACCTAATTATTGGGGATGAAGGAAGCCAAATGTTAGAGACATTTTTGTATTATGTGGCCATTTTAATGGAACTTCAAGACCTCTCCTGGGTTTGATTTAAAGTATTTTGACTGAGATAAATAACACTGTGCCTGTCCCTGATATTTTTAGTATCTGCAGAGTGTTGGAAGTATAATTTGTTGGTCGCCGTCCTGTTGACAAGGATGGGTATTTAGACTGTACTATATCACTTAGCTGTAATAAGACTTCAGGACACTTCCTTAGGATCTGGTCCTTTTTTTGTTGTAATAAGAGAATGTCTGGAACAATCTCACTTTATTCTTCTAAGTGCAGTTTTGCTAAAAAATGCATGACAAAAGAGTATAATTTTGCACAACTTTTATGCCTAAAACATGAGCATTTTATTGCGAAGCTGAAAAATCCTCTTAAAACTGATGAACTCAGCATCCACCACAACTGAATCTGCTGTTAGACACAACTTGTATCTGAAAGCTCTTGCATTAATGCAGTAGAAATCTGTCCAAATAATAGGTGATTGACCACCAAGGTGTAGACTGAGTTGTTAGTTGTGATTAAAATGGAAGCGATAAAAGTTGGGGTCTGAATTTTCAAATTTAGGCTTCAAATGTTAGGCACCTTTAAAAATATATATTTTTGAAAGAGGGATAATTTCAGGTGCTGAGCACTTGCAGATCCTACAGACTTCAGCGATCGCAAAGTATCGGCCTGCTTTTACTTGGCTGCAAGAGGTTTAAGGCTGCCCAACTTCAAACGCTTCAGATGGAAAATGGTGGTCTAAAATGGGGATCATAACAGATTGAATCTGAACTGGCCATTTGTGGTGGCTTTTAATCGCTCTTTTTCGTCTTCTCCTGTCCAGTATTTATTTTTGCTTGTGTGAGAGTGGGTGAGGAGGTGTGTGACAGATATAAGTGCGCCTGACTGCATCAGAACGGGCTGATGCTGAGTGTTCTGGATGGTGAATCTGAAAACTGTTTGTGTAGATGGGAGAAACCATGGTGTTAGATGCAGCAAAACTGAAAGGGGTTGCAGTGCCGCAGGCACTTCGTTTGGGTTTTCTCACCTCTACTCGCAGTAGAGGTATCGGTAGTGAGCCACGCTGCTGAGTGTTATTTATAGTCTGCTGTGTTGGGAGGAGAGTGTATGGGTGCAAGAGATTAGACTCTGTTACTTCTCTTCTTACATTGGGGATAGCTAAACAACATAAAAGAGATACAGGAGGAAATGGGCCAGTGTCCTTATCAGCTGAGAACAAGTTGTTTGTTCCAGAGTGCTCAGGTTGTTTGTTGCGTTAGGCTGGAGACTGCTCGCAGCCAGCGTGCCCAGAGTGAAGCCTCAGCCTGGAGCCGGTCCAAATCTGCAGTGCTGCCTACCTTCATAGTCAGCCAAGACACTGCATAGCTGTTACAAAAATGTCTGGGCTTGTCACTTGGCCCTACCCCAAGATCATACTACAGTTTCTTTACATTTATTCAACAGTGCTTGGAGTAATTGCTTCCAGGTTAGTGGAGCACTCGCTTTGGTTCATTTCTGTGACAGCTTCATTAGACTGCAACTCGTGATGTGCAGAGGAGAATTCAGTTCTGCAAGGCAGCCCAAGCAGAAGAGCTGTGCAATGTTTGCCTAAAAATGAATAGATTTAATTCTTTTTCAGTGACATATTAGCATGTGAATCCAGGGAGAGATGCAGCTTTTGGTTACAGGAAAGGCAATACTGTAGGTAGTCCTACAGCTTCTTTGCCTGCGAGATTTCTGTTGAAGTTAATTCAGGTTCAGTGCTGTGATATGACTGTGGAGTTGGGTCCCCAGTGTCCCTGAAGCTCAGCTGCTCTGTCGGGACTGGCCCTTGCTTCTGGTCACCTCCATGGTGAGAGAGGCTTCTGGAGGATGCAGCACTTGGGGTCGGAGGACCACGCTGAGGGTGAAGGCCCGTGCTGGGATAAAAGAGGTTATCCCTGCATATTTGGTGAAGAGCAGGGAGAAGACATTTGGCAATGACAATGAGATGGTGAGGCCTTGTTCAGGAACGACCAAAATCTGACTGTAATAGCGTGTATAATAGATACATAAAATGCATGTGGAATTTAATGCAGCCTAGTGAATACATACCTGTATACGTATAATACGTACAAGTGCAGTACTGACTTCTTGCTACTTTAGTGTGGTAAATCACAATTGTGTTTTAGGAAATGGCATTTTTTTTCAGTCCACAGTTTAAAGTCTTGGAGGTTCCAATGCAGGGAGACGTGTGTCTCCCTCATTCCTAAACTGGTGTGAGCTCAAAGGTAAAATCTTTGTTTTGTAGATTAAACTTAATTTGAGGTGTCTTAGGATGATACGTGGTGAATATTTTCAGGCGCTTATTTGCAGGTACTGCTCATTGTGAGTGATTTAGAATGCTTTCATTTTTCAGTAATCGAGTACTGTTCAGTATTTTATTTTACATGCACGTAGATATGTGTTTGCTGAGTAACAGCAAAGAAAAGCGGGGATTTTTGTGTGTGATTCAGTAGTGGCTATAATTTAAAAGATAGGTTTAGTGTTTTAAGTATGATAGTTACTATGAGTAGAATGATAACACTTCTGTACTAACATTACAGCAAGAAAAAGAATAGTGTTTAACCCTGATTGTTTCTGTTCCTGAAAATACCTTCTTTTTTTTTTTTGTGAAAGGACAAGAAACATCTTTATTGATGCTACCAGTGTTGTTATGATTACAGTAGCATTTCCTGACGTTTCTATGGGGGTGACATTCCCCATAAAAGCCCCAGGATTTATGCAACATGGGTCTGCTTTATTACAAACAGGACAGGTAGACCGAACAGATGTAGTGAACCTTTGGTTGCGGACCTGGCAAAGTAAATGTTATTTTTCTAAGGGCCTGGTGGCACCAAAATGACAGAGGGCGTTGCATTAGTTCATCAGTGTTCAGTAGGTTCACGAGCATTTTTGGCCTTGCTGTTTGCGTATCGGTCCCCACGGTGGTTCTTTGCCATGCCGGAGGGTTGGCCAGGCTCTCGGAGAGTGGTGACTCTCCAGAGACTTGCAGCTGCATCTTGTAATACCAAAAAATCAGGATAAAAATTACAGACTTGGTCCAGTACTCTTCACCAGGGACCTGAAGGCATTCCAGTTAAGGTGAATTTGCTCCTGGATGGAGATGAGCTGGTGGAGGGCTTTGCCGCTTCCAGGCCTGGGGCAGCTCAGGGTGCACGTCCTGACTATGAGAGTGGGCTCTGGTGCGATACTGCTATCACACGTTCTTCAGCTCTTTGTACCTGGAAGCTCTTTCCAGCTTCGTGGGGACTGCATCTGTGTTAAAAAGTGTGAGATTAGGCCTAAATTAAGGAGGGAGCAACATCTGATAATTTTCTTGCTGAAAAATAAATAATACGAGGGCAGATAAGTATTAATAAACTGTTGAGCGATTCATATTTTCTAATAACCCTCACTTAAAATTAACCCTAGTTAACGTTCTGCAGTGGTTCTTGTCAAAATCTGAAGGAACTATTCCTAGATGAGAATGTTTACCTGCTTCTACATTTAGGGTATGTAAATGTACACGTGGAAATATTGATAAGGAGTAGACTAGGTCATGTGAGAAATGGGGATCCCACTCTATGTAGCTTTTATGTGTTAAGCTGATACACTTATTGTATGATACTGTATATTTACACTTTTATTTATATAAATAAAACTTCTTTTAATGAAAACTGTTTAATATGCCTTGTATATTACAAAAACGTGAGTGCAATAACATGAAATAGATTGTACATTTTTCAATTTGCTGTCTCTGTTATGTAAATCTGTATCGCCATAAACTGTTTTGTTTGGGTTTTTTAGTGATTTTGAAAATAAATGGTATCCTTAGTACTCCTCTAGATATTTTATTTCTGTTATGCCGAAGTCTGCCTGGTCCACAGCTGGAACTTGCACTTGCAGGGACGAGGTTGTCCTGGAGAGCACCGCCAAAGACTAAGTGTTAATGCTGTCCATATGTGCTTTTAAGAAGTAAAATGCTACCCACTAAGAACTGCCATTCAGCGTGAAGAGGATTAAAGCATTCAGTAAGTGTTGAGAAGGTGTTTTATCGGACCTGCTTAGGTGTCTTGGAAGCTGTGCTTTGTTTTTTCCTGCCCCTGTGCGAGGAAAAGGCGGAGGGCAAAGGTGAAATGTGGAGTTTTCATCAAGAGCAGCAGTCTCTGGAGCACATCCCCTGTAGACTGTACCTCCTGCCCAGCCTCTGGGCTATGTGGGAACCAGTTGTATGCGTAGGGAATAAATATATATGGCTAGTCCTAGACTGGTATTTGTTGTTGTCTTCCACCTACACTGAGGATAAACTCCCCTCCAAAACCCCAGTGAGCCGGGCTCTGGGGTGGATGGAGCGGACCTCACGGTGGGAGCTGGACACCGTAACCTCCAAACTGGGAAAGTTTGCATCAAGTGGTCCACCTTTTTACAGACGCAGCTGGCTTCACTGGTGCTGCACAGCAGCTCCAAGCAAGCCTGCTTTCCAGGAAGACAAGGCAGCCCGGAAAGTTCTCGCAGCTGCTCCCACGTGGGGAATGACGGAGGCGCCCCAAATCCCACGCAGCCCGGCAGCGCTGGGACACGTCAGCTGCTTGCTGCGGGGTGGGCTGAGCTGGAGGAAGGAGCTTGCGAGTGGAGCATTGATATCCTCATGGCAAGCCCGTGTTTGAGTGCTGGGTTGGGCTGGAAACTCCCACCCAGCTCCTGCCAGGGCGCAGTCCTGCCCTCCCCGGCTCCTCGCCTGCCTCTCGCAAACCTCGCCCGTCCCTCCACTGCTGCCCAAGAAGGCCAGGTGCAGTTGTTTTCTGCAAGGGGAGGAAGGCGGTCTGCTTTCCCGCGGAGGGCTATTTTTGTGCCCCAAAAGCCGCCACGTTTGCTTTTGGTTTCCTTTCCCTGGGTGCAGCACCGGGAGGGTGCAAGTGAGCAAGAGTCACGTGAGGCGGGAAAAGCCCCCGCGCTTCTGCTGAATCACCCCGTGGGAAAGGCCAGCACGCCAGGCTCACGGCCTGCCCCGCGGCGCCGGGGCCCTTTTCCTGGGGGAAAAAGGGGAGCTTTGTGGTATCCCAGTTCTCCCTCTGCATCGGGACCCCTTCTCCCCACATCCCCCTCCCTTGCAAAGAGCTGTGGTGAGGGACGCCATGGAGCCTGTGTTGTTGCGCAGACGAGATGGTGCAAGGCATGAAACCAGTAATGTGGGACAGGGATGGATGGAGAGAAGTGGAGCAGCCCCCTCAAGCTCTCCACGGCATGGCTGTCCGTGGCTGGAGCCTGGCTTCTCCCCCAGGGCTGCATGGGAAAAAGCAAAAAAACATTCTTAGCCACGAAGGTCTCTGCTTTCTCCTCTCTCCTGCTGTCCTCAGTGCTGGGACAGCCCCAGCCCTTCTTCCAGAGACTCCCCAGTATCCATCCTCCTGTCTGCCTTCCTCCCACCTTGATCTAACACGTGACATGAGCTGGGGCTCAACAGGGCTCAAGCCTCGGAGCAGCCTGGCTCTCGTAAGATCAGCCTTGAATGTCTTTAAAATCTTAATTGCCCCAGACAGTGGCTAAGTAAAGAGGAATGCAAAAAAGAGAAGGCGCAATGGACTTCACCCGTAAATGGATCAGTACGTGCCACTTCATTTATCCACCCACGTGCGTGAAGTAGTAGAAAATGACATTTAAGTTTTACCCGGCCCAGTTGTCTTTCGGGGTCTGGGCTTTTTCCGAAGGCCTTGAGGTATCAGCAAATGGGGAACTTGGCACAAAAGGAAGAAAAGTCTGCAGTTTCAGGCACAGGCTTTTTTTATTCCCTTATCATTAACATACAGAGCTCAGCTCTAAATGAGATAAGTAGTGACACCTATTTTGTTGTTTACAATCAGGTTTATCATTCCACCTGAAAAGTTCTGCTTTATTTCTCATTTTTTATGCCTTTGCCACTCTCCTGCTCCCTGTCAGCATCACTCAACACAACTTCATGTCCAAATAGTGTCCACGTGTCCCTGGTGTGGCAGTTTATGGCTCCAAAACCTCATCTGTATTTCCCAGAATGTGTCAAAACTGCCACTTTTATCACATTTGGCCAAAGACTAATGGTCACTGTTTCTGTCCCCATGCAGGGATGGCGTGAAGGCGGGGCCCCGAGGGGGACGTTCCTGATGGCTCTTCCTGGAGCCGGTGGCCAGGCAGGAGATGGCATGGGGTAGCCGATGCATGTGACTGCGATGACAAGGGGAAGAAAAACCTCCCCAGGTCACATCCCTGAACTGCACTTCCCAGTGCCCAGGGCCACGCAGGCTCAGCCCCGGAGATAGACATCACTACCAGGGGGCGCGTCCACACCCCTGCCTCCGCACTGCCAGCCCCTCGCCCTCCCCTCGCCCTGGGCTGGGAGATTCAAAGCTTTGGTCCAGCAGTCTGGTGCTTTTGCGGTTGTTTTTTTTTTCTTTCCTACGCAATTTTCTTTCCTACGCAAAAATAAGCCTTGCAGCACCGCCACCCTGCGTGCAGCACCCCCGTATCAATAAGTGCCTGGAGAGCAAGCGGAGCTGCCTTATCTAGGGCTGATCCCCCGTGCTTCTGGTAAAGGAGATTGGGTCGTTTCTGCTGTCAAGGAGTACGGCTGAAACCAGATGGTCATCACCAGCCCTTAGCGAAAGCCCGTTTCAGACTTCGTCCTCACGGCGAAAGACCGGCCATGTCTTGCTCTTTCCGTGCAGTTGGGCTCCTCAAAGCACTTGATTCAGCTAAAAGACTTCACAAATTAATGATGATTGCGATAACTTACAAAGCTTTTTTCCTTTTAAAAAGATAAAATCCCTCTCATTAGATGATCATAACAGAGAACATTGGATGCAAATAAACTTCCTTCCCCAAAACAAGGAGCTGCCCTTCCATCCCGCAGTGTGTAAGGTGTGACTAGAAGGATGTTTTCCAGCAGTCAGGGTATGTTCTAAAGTTAGCCAATACTAAAACCAGGGCATTTTTGCTTTTCCCTGGATAGTCCCATACGTGCTGGCCTCATCTGGCTGCGCGGCTGAATCAGTCTGATACCGCTGCGCTGAGCAAACAAGTTACCTGAAGTTGTAGTTCTTTGGATTTTTCCCTACCCAGCAAAGCCATTTCCTTGATATGCTGCCGATGTCGCGGTGGCACAGCCCAGCTGCAGTCGTCAAATGCTACCCCCCTAATTCCTGATCCTGGGCAGGCGGGACCTGGATGTGGCCTCGTGCGATTGTCACAGCTTGATCACGTCCCTTTTGGGAGCACGAAGGGGAAAGCACAACCAGAAAATCTGCCCTTAACCGCTGCCACGCAGCAGGTGGGAAAGGTGGCTGCGGTCCCGGCTCAGATCCCAGGGGTGGGGGAGGAGGTGCAAACGTGGGACCTTGACCTGGGCAGAGCATGATGACGCAGGCAAAACCCCAAAGGCACAAAAGCGGGGTGATGAGCACCGTCCCGGAGCCATCCTCTGCTCTGAGTCCCCCAGGTGTGTGTCATGGTGGTAACACAGGGATGCCGGCATCCTGACGGCAGCTCCAAGGACTCTTCACCGGCGTTATTCAGTGCTGCTGAAAGTAACTTCTGGAGAATGCTCTGGGGAGACCTTTATAGCAGCCCTCCAGTACCTGAAGGGGGCGTGCAAGAAAGCTGGGGAGGGGCTGTTCGCAAGGGCATGTAGCGATAGGACGAGGGGCAATGGTTTAAACTAGAGCAGGGTGGGTTTAGATTAGACATTAGGCAGAAGTTCTTTACAATGAGGGTGGTGAGACACTGGCACAGGTTGCCCAGAGAGGTGGTGGAGGCTCCATCCCTGGAGACATTCAAGGCCAGGCTGGATGAGGCTCTGAGCAACCTGATCTGGTTGAAGATGTCCCTGCTTACTGCAGGGGGGTTGGACTAGGTGACCTTTAAAGGTCCCTTCCAACCCAACACATTCTAACAAAAAAAAAAAACCTGTATTTTTTGAGCTTTGGAAGCTGGCCTGTCCCCTGCAGAAAGGTGCCTTGGCCCTTCAATCAGTGGCAGTGGCATGGAGAAGCTGGAGGAGCCAAGCCAAGTGGTGCTTCTGCTGTCCTTTTGTGGGGAGGAGGGAATGACGCCAAAGCCCCTCTGAGATTAAATGGCTGGAAGGGTTTTATTTGAGATCACTGCCGTTTCATGGGATATCTCCTGTCGCTAAAGGAGGGGCACCCGCCTCCACACTTTCAGAGGGCTTGGGCACCGGTGAGATTTGTATTGCAAAGTAACCATGCGTGAGAAGGGAGGGCAGCCTTGGCGTGGCCGGTTTCTTACACCGTCATCCAGACATTACAGTGATGCCCATGGGTAAAGATCCTTGTTTACAGCTGTAACAGCTTTCGGGGCTATTGCTCACTGCCAGCCCTGCCACCAGGCAGTCACCTACTTCATGGAAAACCCTGCCAGACCGAAAGACAACACGTCGTATCCCCAGCCCTTCCTGTTCGCCCGCCTTGCACCTCTACGGACACACGTCATGCCCTCGCACCATCTCGTGTCGACAGGAGGAAAGTGATCAGATTAGTCCCTTCCACCAGCGTGCACTAAAAATAATGAGCAGCATATGAGACATTGGTTTTCAGATGGCTTAAAAAAACATCCCACGGGGGTAAGGGAGGGGAGGGGGGGGAAGGTGGTGTCTGTTGTCTAGCAATTTGTTTCGGAAATACCTCTCGTGCATCCTGTCTCAGGCATGGGAGCGTGCGCCGGCTGAGGGCGCCAGGCTGGTTTTCGCCTGGGCGAGCACAGTGCGAAGGCGACCCGGGGCTGCACTTGTTGGTGCCCACGGGCCGTGGCTAATGGAGAGGGTGACGGGGCATCAGCTCTGGCCGTTTGCTTCCGCAGGTGGGTTCGGCTTGTTTTTTTGTGATATCAGGTGCTTGCGGGTGAGTCAAGTGCCTTCAGACAGTAATGCCATGCCCCAGTGATGGGATTATTTTTTCTTCCCCATCCCCTTTAGGGAGGAGCAGGTCACAAGCGTCGTGCTCTGGTGGTCACCTGGCTGGAGAGGGGCCAGGCTCCGGCAGGCAGCAGGTGAGGGTGTCTGGATGTTTTCACAGGGCTGATGAGTCTTACGAGTGTAATTTGCTGGTGGAGCTGTGCACCTGTGTCACAAAAAGCATCAGCCTGGCTGCAGGTTGATGGGCCTTCTCAGGACCACATCACTGATGCCCCCTGAAGTAAAGCTCTTCCAAGCCTCTGCTTTGTGGCTAACTGGGAAAGGACAGGAAATTGCTTCCCTTTCAGTCGGTTTCATTTACGAGAAACCAGAGCCTTTGGCCAGGAAGCTCTTAGTCCTCCTCGTGCTGGGAACATGTGCCCAGGCGTGGCGCTCCCTGCCCATGGAGCTGGGGAGAAGCAGCACCATGAGTCAGGGCAAAACCTGCAGCACAGCAGGTGAGGAGCTCGGGGTCTCCTCTCCACAGACACATCTTTGGGCCCCAGCTTTAGGGAGGAAGGATAAGCTATTTCTTTGCTGCTATCTCTTTGCTCTTCCCCTGTGGTAAGCAGTACCATTTCCCCCTTTTCCAAAACTCCAGCTTCAGACATTGGAGAAAGTCAAAATCTGTGTATTCCTTTCTGCCTGTATCTGAGACAAAACCCTTAACTCTGGTGTCTATCCTTCACTGATCCCCAGCGACGCTCTTCCTCAAAGCTGCAACACCTCTGGTAGAGGTAATGGAGCCCCTGACACCACCCAACTATTCTACGGGCAGTAGTTACTAGAAAATATGGGAACAGGTGTCTCAGTTTCCCATTTTGAAGTTCAAGGATATGGCTGTGCCTTGTTCCCCTTAAAGGCAGAAGTAAACCCCTAATCTCCCAGTGCATACCTACTGGCACTCTGCCATTGCCCTAGTGTGTGCCTGCTGACTTGGAAGTATGGAAGGAATTTCCTTAATACAATCACGCATTCAGAATCCACAAAAAACCAAACCAAACCAAAACAAAACAACCCTGAATTATGACAACAATGACTCAATTTTCTTGAAAACACTTTGTGTTTATTGTCTTAGCAAGAATTCAAGACATACATGCATGGGCCATACAGCAGAACATCTGGCTTGTATCCAGAATAGGCCTTAAGAAAAACAAACTCATGTTGATGCAGTTATATAGCAGATCCTTTGCAGAAATAACAAAAGGAGTCCTAGGGAGAACATCAGCAAGCGCTTGCTCATATACTGGCACTGACCACTTGGGTCTAGGTCTCCTTCCTGAGATCCTGGTGAACACTAGCACTTTTGACAATGCTTGGAGAAACATAAAAACATTTCACAAAACAGCAAATAGTCTAGACAGATAAATACTGCACTAATACTTAAGTCAAATATCCCCATGATAATGCATTTAAATGGATGCTTTTTTTCATAACAGTCATGTGTGCTACAGCCTGAAGAACTGGGCAGGCTCTATGAAGCCCGCACTTTGTTTTCTATTGAATTTCAAAGCAGCACGCGTGGAGCTTTCATTCATACATGAACACTTTCATTCAAATACATTTCAGCTAGTAATGCAAATACTAATGCCAAATTTTCCTGAGAGTCCTCAACAGGGATGATCATTGTTTAGTGTCCTTGATGAAGACCCCAGGACTCCACCAAGCCCAGGACATACAGCGGGAGCCCTTGAAGTTGGGGCTGTCTTTGATGAACAGCTTTGATGAGTTGGACGCAACATTAGCCTGGGAGCCCAACAGAAACTCTTTGTGTTTACTTTTTAATACCCGAAAAACCGATCTCTGTACATGTCAGCAAAACATGTGACTATGCAGTACTAGGAGGAATAACAACTATTCTTGAAACATTGTGTTCTCACTGAAAAGGTATTGGCTGGCTTAGAGGAGGAGGGAACGGTGCGTTGTGTCTTCAGCCAACGGCAAAGCTCCCAGTAACACCAGTGGGACGGGGTTAAGTCCTCCATGCGGAAAGCGGACGAAGTCAGTCAGTTCTGCTTAGTGAAATCAGTGGCAATAAGTTAACAGCCACACAGAGCTGGTTGTGACAGAGTGACCAGAGCTGTGTAATGACAATTTTGCAAAGGCAACTTCAGAAGAGATAACCTAAACATCAGATACAAATACAAACAAGAATTCACTACAAGGCAGGAAAACCAGTAATTTGAACAGAGCCAGAATTCAGAACGTGCAGCTACACAGCCTTATACAATGCCAATGTACTTACAAACAAGGTTAGTTAAGAGAAGGAGCTCTGACCATTGACCTAAGAGGTAGCTACAAAACATGGTCAGCTTCAGCTGTTTTCTTGCTAGCTTGTACGCATGAAAAAATACTGTTTAGGATCGTGTCTGACGTGAATTGACTAGCAGAGTTACTGTTTGCCTCAATGGCAATCAGCATGCTTAACTCAGGTCCCCCTAAGCCAGACAAGGGTAATAACCCCTCAAGTGAGATAAGCATAATACATCACCATCCACTGGATGGGCTACAGCGGCTTCATCATTCCGGGACCGAAATGAGGTTGCCATGAAATGAAAGGGAAATAAAGTACAAGGGAAGAACCTTCACTTGTAAGTACCATTAAACATTCAGAAGTCCAAGGCTACTTCCCTGTACTAACTGTAACAATTGATTTTATTGATATTATTTCTTCAAAGAGAGGTAGTTGCTTTCTTTGAATAAATAACATTCTCAAGAAAACTTGAGATTCAACTTCGATTCAACTTTAAAATCTACTTCTATTGAAGAGTTATTTTGTTACTTATAAAGACACAGCAGTATTGTCCTGTTCTCAAGAAATTCTTTGTAATATTAAAAGAATCCCTCCACCACACGTACCTCAATATCTGTATTTGTGTAATATATATTCATATACATGTCTTATATAATGCTATACTAAAGTATGCTCCCCTCTCTGATGCATGATGTATTTCTCATATTACCAGAAAACATGCTGCTTTCTTCTAGTTAATATACTGTATTTTTATGTCATGTTTTAGGTCACGTTTTGAGCATCTTTTCATACTATTTTTTAAGCCGAACAAGTATCATTCAGTTAATAGTTCTGTGAAATACTCATTTCATACACATGGGGTGCACATATTTATATTTTTTATATATATTATATATATATTATATAGACTAGAACTATGCAACATCATGTTAATTAATAGAATTGTAATTTTTAGTCTACAAAGCAACATCACGTAACAAATAACCTTTCAATAAAGTTAGTGGTTTATTTAACAAAAGAAATAATCCCACCACCAGGTCCCTGTCCAGCAGAATCCATGCTTTAGAAAACACGAGCAGTCAGAAACCAAGCACCTGGCCTTGTGATATATGTTCCCAAATTCCAAGACACTGATGCTTTTTTTGGCTTCTGCACCCAGGTGGTCCGAGCTCCTTGGTGAAACATAGCTGTGGGGCATGAGGATGACAGGGGAAACCAGACTGCCGGAAGTCTTCTCAGACCAGGCTGAGGGGCAAGTTCCATCTTGTCCCAAGTCTTCCCATCGCGTGATGAGGGGCCCTGCTAGCAATCTTTTTCTTTCTTTTTTTTTTTTCCAGCTGGCATTCGCATGCTAATATTGCTGTAAGATTCTTCAAAGAAATCAGGTTGTGACAGCCATCCTTCAGTGGCTGCAGGCAGCAAAATGCAACACAAAGAGCTTTCTTCATCTCCCAGTGTCAATGAAATCTCTCATTCCAAATCCACCAAGCCAAGGTCTTCCCCTGCTTTTCCGGGCACCGTGTCCGAGGCGGGGGCTCACGTTTTCGGGAAGAAGAGCTTTGTCAGGAGGTTCAGGAACTTCTGCCGCAGGTTCCACTTGTCGCCGATCCAGCGCAGCTGCAGGGCGCACTCCGCCACCACCTCCGGCTCTGCAGAGGACAAGCCGTCAGACACCCGCACCGCCGCCTGCCCGCCCATACTTATTTTCAGTTTTAATGAGATCTTGGCAATATAGTAAATTTTTTTTTTTTTCGATTTTTCCCACCACCACCACCCCCCTTTTTTTCTCAACGTTACCCGCCACCACCAGGAGGAGCGCCGGTTCCCGCCCCTCGCCTTCCCGCTCAGCCCGCGTCCTGCCGCGGGCGCTGCCCCCGCTCCGGGTGCTGGAGCCGGGGAGGGCAGCGATCGGGCGGCAGATCCCCGTGTCCGTCCGTCCCCCACAACACACACGCCCCTCACCCCGCTCCCTTCACCCCTCCGGTACCTGCGGGAGCGGCGGGCGGCGTGACCTTCCGTAGGGTCCTACCGGGTAACATCGCGGCGGTGGGATGCGCACCGGAGGGATGCGCACCGGAGGGATGCGCACCGGAGAGGGGGATGCGCACCGGAGTGGGATGCGCACCGGAGTGGGATGCGGGCCGCAGCGATTCGTACCGCAAGGTTACCGTACGGCGTAAGGTACCGTAAGACTAAGAGCACCCTACGGCGGCGGCGGGGGACTGCGGGCGGGCGGGGCGAAGCGCGGCAATAAGAGCGCTCGGGGCGGCGGGGTTTTCCTCGCGCTGTGACGTGGGCAACAGCGCGGGAATCCCGCCCCCCGCCGTGGGCCCCTCGCCGCACCGGGCGGGCAGGCGGCGGCATGCCCGAGCCCGCCCCGGGCGGAGCGGGAGCGGGAGCGGGAGCGGGGCCGGGCTCGGGGCGCAGCGCCGCGGCTGCGGGATAAGGAACGGCGGGATGGGGTGTGCTGGAACGGCAGGAGATGGAGGGATGGGGCGGGCTTGGGGGAGAAGAGGTGGAGGGATGGGGTGTGGTCAGGGAAAGGGAGATGAAGGCGTGGGGTGGGCTTGTGGTGGGGCAGGAGAGTGGAGGGACGGGGTGGGTTTAGGGCAGAGGACATGGAGATATGGGATGGGCTTGTGGTGGGCCAGGAGAGGTGGAGGGATTCTTAGGGCAGAGGAGATGGAGGCATGGGCTGGGCTTGTGGTGGGGCAGGAGAGGTGGAGGGATGGGTATCTTCTAAGCAAGAAGAGGCATGGGGTGGGGTGGGCTTGCACTAGGCAAGGAGACATGGGAGGGTGGGCTGTGCTTGTGGTGGTCCAGGAGAGATGGACGGGGTTGAGCTTGCACTGAGGAAGAAAAGGTGGAAGGATAGGGTGTTCTTGGACAGGCAGAAGCAAGGGATGGGGTGTGCTTGTGGTGGGCAAGAAGACATGGAGGGATGGGTCTGCTTGTTCTTAACCAGGAGATGCTCCTGACACAGTGCTGTGTTATCATTCAAGGTGATGGTGACCTTGGCTTCAAACAAACAAGCCATAGGGAAACAAGCTGGCCCATATCATGTGCCATTTGTGACTTAGGGCCTGCCACCCACCGCCGAATCCTCCCCGTGGCAGTGCAGTGCCTGCACAGCATGTCACTGGCTGACATGTGCCAGGGCATGCTCACCTGCGCTTGCTGTAATTTTAGATGATGCTTTTTACAAGAAACAGGACAATTATAAGGTCACCCTGGTGACTTTGCGATTGTTGCACAGTGTTGGGAGAGCCGCCAGTGACATGTGAGTCACTCATCTGCCTCCTATCCCTCGGAGAGTTGATATTTGGTGTGGAGGCACATAGGATGGACTTTTGTTTTTAGGGGGCAAAAGAAAACATCTTAATGTAAAGAAAGCACAGGTGGGCCAGACATAACAAAGAACTGATTTGTGTCTGAAAAAGCCAGTAAATGCCCACCTCTTCCATCAAAACACAGCTTTGAGCAGGAAAAGACACCACGGTGTAATACAGACCCACAAGAGGCTGTTGAGAATTCCTTTCTGTGGGACAGGAGCCTCTGAAGTTGAGTGTCTAGGAATGATGATGACTTTGAAGTCTATTAGAAGAGGAAAAGTTCACCAGCTCAGCTTAGAAACACTTTCCCCTGTGTATGTCCTGGAAGTGATGCCACGGCTGGAACAGGGCTGGGATTTGTCTCCCCGTGTAGGGAACCTCAGCCCCACTGGTGCCTGGCACAGGGCAGTGGGCAGAGCGGTGCCATGGGGCTGGCGTGTGGGAGAGGCAGCGGGGCTGGCTCCATGGACAGGGCATTTCTCAGGGTGAGGTGTCCAAACAAATGCTACGTGTGGATGTGGCTTTTGCAAGGACATTCTCAAGATGGTGTCTGGGTGCTGGCATCCCGTACCCCATCCCGCAGTGCACTCTGTCGGGCTGTGAGCTGCTGTCAAGGCACCTTAAGTTGGCCACAGCGGAGTTTATGACGTTTTTGAGAAGGTATTGCCTTCATCTCTCGTCCTTTGGTATATAACCCATATGGCATATCAGCTTATTTGCTTGACTTGATGTGTTTTAGAGTTGTTTTTCAGCTGTGAACACCCTTGTTTGTAACCTAGCCCTGTTCAGTGAGAGCTGCCCTTTGGCCGCATCATTCCTTTTACATGAGAAACAGTTTCTTCAAAACAAGTCCGTTGGGTTTTCGATGGCGGGAAGGCCAATAAACAGTAGAGGAGCATGTGTCAGGCTGTGTGACGTGTCATCCCTCGTGGTAGAGGTGCTGCGGTCTGCAGCATGCGGTGCTCAGGGCTGCATCTCACGGCCGTAGCCTGGTGGCTGCTCCATAAATCACAGCAGCTCCTCCGGGTCGCCAACATGGGGGGGCGAGGGTGCTTACCGAGACCTCCACGTGCCCCCAGTGCTCTCAGTGCTCTGCACTCCCAAACACAGGGAAAGCAAACGTGGGCTGTGGGGAAGAGGGACACACTGGTCCCTTGCGCTGCTGGACACACGTGTGTTATTTTGCTCAGTTATTTTGCTCGTTTAGGCAGAGCGAGGGATGAGCTGGGGCTTGTTCTTCTTTGTGAATTCGGAGGCAGAACTAATACTTGGGCAAATTATTTAAATGACTGTTCCTCCAGTGAGGCCAAAAACAAATGAACCTCGATCCTGTCCTGCTTAGCAACACTTCCTCACCCAAAAGGGGGACAATCTTTAAAGGCAACTTCCCCCTGTATCTCTGCAGCAGCACCGAAAGATGAGCCCTTCTTTTGTGCATGTGTGGGAGTGGAGATGCTTTCCCTGCAGCTCAGCACAAACCAGTGGGGTAGTAGAGTCACGGGAATTAATTAATTTTCTTTATTTTATTTTTAAAATAGTGCTAGGGTGATAAGAACAGTGCGGGACTTTAGTGTACAAAGCAGGTTAATAGACCTGTCTGTGACCCAGAGTATGTGTAGTGCTTGTCCCTGCTGAGCGCCACCCCTTCCCCGCTGAGTGCCACCCCAACGCTGGTGAGTGCCCCCCATCCCTTCTGAGTGCCCCCCATCCCCGCTGAGTGCCCCCCATCCCTGCTGAGTGCCCCCCATTGCTGCGGTCGGAGCCCTGTGCAAATGCAGTGGTGTAAGGCAGGAAGCCCCACTGTTTAGAAAGGAGCTGGCTTGCACCAGCTCTGGATCTGGCCCACCTCCCCGCAAGTTTTTACTGGTGTGACAAATTACAGTCCGTTACGGTGGGAGCAGAGCACGGTGGGGCCGCTGCCAATTATAGGATTGCACAATGCGGGCAGAGCAGAAAAAAGTCCATTGTGGTTTCAAGGCACCAGTGAGCTCTGATGTTTTTTTGTTTCAGTTCCCTCAAATAAAGCGGTGTAGCTGTGGGAAGCGCAGGCCTCTGGGAAGCTGCTCTACCAGGGCAGCCACAAAAGCTGTTTCTTGCCGTGGTTCCACTGAGCAGGACCACAGGTCCCCAGGTGGGCACAGCTGCAGCAGGGAGTAGAGCATCATCCCAAGAAGCAGGAGCATCTCAGAGCACTCTTCCAGTTTATTTCTGTTTAACGCCATTTAAAGTTGGCGCAATTACTCAGCGGAGAAGAGAGAATCATCTTGAGGTAACATGCCCTGAGCTTGGCTGGTGTCTGGGCGATGTGGTCTAACCAGGAACATGTTATTGACAGCCAACACGTGACAGACTCTCAGTATGAATAACACTGGCGGGCAGGCTTGCTGAAAGGAAATTGAATGTTGCAGAAACGAAATCAAGAGTAGGAGAGAAAGGAAACTAGCTGTTTTATCTCTGAACTCAGTTATTTGTGCTGAATCAGCTTCAAGCTGTTTCCACGCCGCCCTGTAAGATCTTAAATAAATCTCTTGCTTATTGGAGTTCATCTTCTCATCTTCCCAAGGCTGTCTGGTGTTGACAGCTCATGTGTTAACTGAGAAGCTGTTTGTTTCTCCCTCTGTCTCTGCCTTTTCCCGTTTCTGCAGACCGCAGTTGGCGGTTCCTGTTGATCCTCGTGGGTCCCAGCACCCGAGCAGGAAACTCGGCTCTATTGTTGGGAGCACAAACCAAAGGTCATTTCAGGAAAGTGCCGCAGGGTGCGGCCGCCCAGAGCGAGGGTGATGATGGCTTCTGCAGGCATTTTTTTTTTCTTTTTTTTTTTTTTCATTTCTTAAATCACTCTGACTCTCTTGTTCGCTCTTCTCTGGCACCATTCCTCCAGGGATCTCTCTCACTGTTATACGCAAAGCTTCATAAATCCTCAAGCCTCAAGCATTAATCTCAAATCTCACTTTTCAAGGAAACGGCTTTGTTCTGTGTTAGCAATTTTCTGGTGTCAACTGCAGCAAAACTTTGGCCTCCAGCAGCTGCTGTTGCTGCGCTACCGACACCTCCACTGTGGTGAGGGGAGAGTTTATTGCAGATTTATACAGTTACGTGAGATACTAATTCGACTTTGAGTTGCTGATATGATCCATCACCAGACAGGAAAAGAAACTAAGGAGACCTGCCTGCTGCTCAGCTGCAACCCCTGCTTGCACACGTCTTACCTGCTGTCTAAATATTACCAAACGGCCCTGCCACTAATTCTTAAACGCTCCCTAATGCCGTTCTCTCTCGCCTGCTTCCCTTGAAAATTTAAGCATATAATTTTCTTAGCAAAAGGTGAAATGCTTGTCTTGCTCGTATATTGCAGTGCTCTGTCACTGGCAGAGAGGTGAACACCCATCTTTCCCTCTGCCACCCCCGGTGTGCCAAGCAGGCTGCATTAACTATTTCCAAAATGCTCCTGAAAGATGACTCGCGTGTGTCTGATCTGGAGCCCACCAAAGGCAGGGTGGGCAAAGCAGTTTTTTTACTAACAGCAATAATATTTGTTTGAGGATGAGGCTGGATAGCAGAGCCCCTCCTTGATACAGCTGGAATGTAAAAGACTGTGTATCGACTGTGTGCTTTTTAGTCAAGGAGTAACTGTGAGGAAGGTAGTTGACTGAATTTTCCTGGGTTTAGGTTGTTTTAAATTAGCCAGGGCAGATTATCTGTTGAGCTGAATTTTCTGTGAAAGCAGAAAGCAAAGACACTGCAGGTGGCTCCTTGTAAGGTCATTCCCGATTCAACCCCTCACCAAAAAGCTTTCTAAAGAGCTAAAAAGGATGTAAGAGAGGGCAAAATTCACTAGGTAGTTTGCTAAGTGGGTTTTAGCACTCATGCAGATGACAATATCCTCATAAAGGCCAATCTTTGCAACTGCTCTCCGGAAGAAGTAGGTATTGGTAAAGTAAATATCGGCGTTGATCACTGTTTATCAGGCTGGTGGAGTGTTCACTGAAGAGCTCTCCTCCGTGTGTGTAGGTGTCTTTGCAAACACCAATCATACTGTTCGCACAGCTGCGCCACCACTGCTGGCTTTTTGCAGAAGTCCTTCCTTGGATGGTGACTGTGGTTATTTTCTGTCTTGCTATCTTTGTTGAGAATTTGAACATGCTCCATTTCTGGAATTCATCATCGTTTGCTGATCTGCCAGATCTTTTTCAGGCTCTGGATGCCTCCTGTTTCCCCTGTTTCTTACGCCTCCTCTGCACTTTGTCAGAATTTTTGCGTATAGTCGATGCAGCAGATGTGGGATCGAAAAAAGAAAGGGAAATCCCAGGCATGGGACACTTGGCACTTTCCTGGCATGCCTGTGCCTTGCAGCTGAGCCAGCAATCTGGTAACCCACGCAGGACTCATTATCAGTCACTTGCTGTGAATCACTGCAACCTACGAAGAGAATTAGGGAATCCAGGGGAGCTTTGTGGACACCGGCGCGGTGACCTGGGATTTCTGGTCTGGCACCGAGCTGGTCCTCAGTGCTGCAGTGCCTCCCCTGTACCTTTCCAATGTTCCAATGCTCTTCAGGTGGGACAGGAGCTATTTTGCATGGTTAGAAGCTTTTTAGACTATTCTGAATAATATTTTCCCTGATCTGTGTTTTGAAAGTGCCTTGTTTGAATAATCTCCAATTGGATAAACAATCACTTAATGACCCTAAATCCCACAATGCACATTTCAGGTGGAAAAGGTTTTAACTGGAGAACTTAGGGCAAAGGTGAACAGAATTAAGAACAGAAGGTGGGGACTGAGACAAGGTGGAACGCAGTATCTTTTGTGAAACCTTCTGCTTTGAGATTTTTAGGGTTTAACTGTTTCATTCACTGTAAAGGTAAGACCTCTACATTTGGAAAAGGCAGATGCTATTTTCAATGTTTCTTACAGAAAAATATAGGATCTCCTCTACAATTTGAATCGTAGAATCATAGAATGCTTTGGGTTCGAAGACCCCTTTAAAGGTCATCTAGTCCAGCCTCCTGCAATGAGCAGGGACATCTTCAACTCGATCAGGTTGCTCAGAACCCTGTCCAGCCTGATCTTGAATGTCTCCAGCGATGCGGCATCTAGCACCTCTCTGGGCAACCTGTGCCAGTGTCTCATCACCCTCATGGTAAAAAATGTCTTCCTTATCTCCAGTCTGAATCTACCCTCTGTTAGCTTAGAACCATTACCCTTTGTCCTGTCACAACGGGACCTGCTAAAAGTCTGTTCCCATCTCTCTTAGAAGAACCCTTGAAGTATTGAAAGGCCGCAATAATGTCTTCCTGGAGCCTTCTCTTCTCCAGGCTGAACAACCCCAACTCTCTCAGCCTGTCCTCATAGCAGAGGTGCTCCAGCCCCCTGATCATCTTCGTGGCCCTCTGCTGGACCCGCTCCAACAGGTCCATGTCCTTCTTGTGCTGAGGACTCCAGAGCTGGATGCAGTACTCCAGGTGGGGTCTCACCAGAGCAGAGCAGAGGGGCAGAATCACCTCCCTCGCCCTGCTGGCCATGCTGCTTTTGATGCAGCCCACAATGTGCACATTGCTGGCTCATGTTGAGCTTCTCATCAACCAGTACCCCCAAGTCTTTCTCGGCAGAGCTGCTCTCAATCCCTTAATCCCCAGCCTGTATTGAAACAGGGGGTTGCCCCAACCCAGGTGCAGGACCCTGCTCTTTGCCTTGTTGAACTCCATGAGGTTCACACAGCCCCACTTTTTGAGCTTTTCCAGGTCCCTCTAGACGGCATGCCATCCCTCAGGCATGTCAACCACACCCCTCAGCTTGGTGTAATCCCAAACTTGCTGAGGGGTGCTCTTGATTCTGCTGTCTATGTCACTGATGAAGTTAATAAACAGTACTAGTCCCAATACGGACCCCTGAGGGTCTCCGCTCATCACTGGTCTGGACATTGAATTGTCAGTAATTTGTATGAATAAGAGATTAGGTGTGTTTGGTTGAGGATCTTGGGGCCATTTCTTTGCTATAACAAAAATTATGAGAATCTGATTTGGGTTTCATTTCAAAATATCTGTTTAGAAAAAAAAAAGGCACAAAAGTATGAGTCTATATTGTGATCATCACAGCCCAGACCTCAGAAGCCGGCAGGAGTATGGGAGCAGCTGTGCCCTTACACACATGCTGACAAGATACACCCATTTCGGGGTGGTCTGGTGAGTAAAGTAACCTCCAGCCATCAAGGCATCACTGGGGGAGGATGGGCCATTTTGATTTCTGGGTCTGCAATGCTGTATCGCAGCACTGTGAAACCTGCTGCATGCCCTCCCTCTCCATAAATATGGTCCTGAGGCAGGTTGTGTTGGCTGAGAAGTGGGGCCGACTGAAATCACGTCTCGGTAAAAGCTGGTAGGATGGCCACAGACTGTGAAGGCAGAGGGACCGTTTGACTTATTGTTAGACTGGCAACAGAGTTGGGTATGAGAGGGCTGACAACATCCCATGTCATGAGGTAGTTTCACTTCAAAGCGTTGCCTCTGATTACAAGTTCTGATTACTCTGAAATGAGTTCATTTCCTTTTCGGTTTTATTTTTCATATGCAGAAACATAGAGGGAGGGAGGAGGCTGTGACTTTTGCTGCCTGTTCTAAATGAGAGAGAAAACGAAAAGCCTCCCTGGAGATGGAAAGTCCCCTACAGCTGCTCTGCAGATTCGCCGCATGCCTGAAGAGGTACAAAGGGCTGCAAGAAGAAATGTGTTGGTAGCAATAACCTTTCACGGACATGGAAGGAGGTTTGTCCCTTCCTGCCAAAAAGTGCTCCCGTTGGGCTCTCAGTGCTTTCTCGATACGTGTGAGCAGCTCATAGAGAAGAGGAGGACAAACTGGAAGTGGTGAGACAGGGCGGCTAGGTGCAGACAGGAGTGCTCTCTTTTACCATGCTGACCTTACGGCTGGATCCATCCCCTTCTTGACTTCTCGGAAGCCCTTCTACAGGGAGCAGATCCATGTGGCACCACCAACCCGCAGCCGAAATCCCCCCTTTGCTAAATGAATGCCACATTTGAGACCCTGCCTCGTATCCAGGTGACATCAGGGAGAGCAAAACCAGCAGAGAGCTGGACACGTTTGATGTCCACAGTCTCTGAACATGGGGACAAGCTTCTCCCATGCATCCACAGTCATATGCTGAATCCTCGCTCCCTGCAGGCATACTTTTGGTTGTGGGTGTGCTACTGTAGGGTGTTGCTTACTGGTGGGAGAGGGAAAGCTGCTGGGGTGACCTTTGGCATTAAGAGAGCAAACAAACAAGCCAAAAATAAGAAGTCTCCCTTCAAGGGTTAGGACACCGTGTTCTTCCTCACCAGAGATCTCTCTGCAGATGCGCTGGCTAACTCCAAGGGGTATAAAGGAGAAGTAAATAGGGGAAACAGGAAAAAGCGTTTTGCACTTGACAACAACAAAGTATTTTTTGCACTTTACAACCTGTTTACATTCTCTGGGCCCTCTGTGCTTTGGGAAGGTCCCAGCGTCAGCTGCTCCCTGCCTCCCTGGTTGGTCTGGGTGCTGTGTGCATGCCCTGTGCCCCTCGGCAGGCTGTCACCATCCCCTCCAGAGCACAGATGCACGGGGGGAGGAAGCAGAGGGGGGCCACAGTCAGGAAGTGTGTGGGCTGCGTCCAGAGGCAGGTGTGGGAGTTGTCTTTGTGTGGCAGCATCTTGGCTTACATCATGCTTTGTGGCCATGATGACATCCTCCCTGCCTATTTCATCATCCTGCAATGGGCAACGAGGTTTAGCTGGTGGTGGGGGAGGGGGGGGCACATGGGCTGCGAATCTGGAGGGAGCTCTCAATCTGCAAACACACAAGAAATCAGAGGGGTTTTTTGTTGTTGGCGGTTTTGGGGGGTTTTTAATGGTTTTTTTTGATTGTTCTAACACAAGGCAATTTAATTGTCGGAGGTGGCAGGAGTCTGCCAGGGGATGGTGGTGTGACCAGGCTGTGTCTGCGTTTATGGCAGAACATGGCAGCAAGCAGGGAGAGGAGAGGGGCTTGCTGTACCGAGGAGGTGACAGAGGACCTCAGAAAGGGCTGGGGAATGGGTGAGCGGTGGAGGAGCCTCCCTGGACAGGAGCCAGCTGGTGCCCACCTCCCTGCGGCTCTGGGGAATGCTGGGGACAGTTTTGCAACATGGAGTCAACAAGACCCTGACAAATTAGTCAAGAGCCCCTGTGGTGGTTTGATGATAAGGTTTTATGGGTACTTTCCCTGTCTGGACCCCAGAGCTGCTGGCAGGGATGTCAGAGGGAGATTCCCCGACGGTGCCTTCTGAGTGCTCAGAGGAACCAGCAGCGTGCCCTGAGGAGCCAGTGCCCTAGAAGGTGCACTAGGGATCAGGTGCAGGGTGGGATGCCCCACGCCAGGATGCTCCCCTGAGCATGGCAGGGAAAAGGAGAAAACTAGTAGCCCCTTCTGTGAGGCACCTGGAGCAGGCTGCCCCATGAACACCCACCCACTCCTGCAGGGGAGCCTCAAGGGCTGGTGGTCTGCGTCCCACCGGTGGAATTCACCTCCTGCTGGGAGGAGAATGGCTGGTTGGCTGGCTCTGTTGCCGCAGGCATCCTTGCTGACCCTGTGGTCGCTGGGGTGTCCCTGGTGACCCCATGGGATTTGATCCTCTTGGGGTGATCTCCACAGCATGTGACTCCCTCAGATGACCATGGTGCCTCCATGGGATGGGACACCCCCCTCTTTGGAATGTCCCTTATGATCCTGTGGCATATCACCCTCAGGTGATGCTGGTAACCCCATGGGCTATGAAACACTGAGGTAAACTTCATGACCCTGTGGGAAATGACTCCTGTCCAGGGTTGTCCCTGGTGCTGGGACATCCCTGGACTGGGAAGGGGTGAGCAACATGGGGCTGCTTCCCTTGCAGCCGCAGGCCTTCCCTTGCTGGCCTCTGATGGTGTTCTCTAGTTTCTCTGGAGACGTGGTGTCGCCACCACCACCTCCTCCTCGAGCTGGTGAGGAAGGTCCCGTGTCCCATCAGTCAGGCTGGGAAGTCATGCAGGGATACAGACTGTGGGCTGTTGGTGCAATCTTCGCACCCCTGAGCTTCAGGTTCCTGCTGCCCAGCAGAAGCCACATCAGGCAGAAGTCACCTTATATCTAGCAATGGCAGCATCTGAGTCTTTAGCCCAGGAGTTCACAGACACACAGTCTGGCCAATAAATCTGGCAGTGATCATATCAAGTCTAAAAACCCAGAAGGCTCGGACGAGGGAAGTCCACAGAAGGCTGGATGCGTAATCAAAATAAATAATGTGAACTTTCGGTTTTGGCTCAGGGCTGAATCACTATGAAAACCACCTTTTTTGTGGTATCTCAGCGTTTGCCAAAAAGCAGAAAATGACGGCACCCACAAAAACAAGTAAAATACCTTGTCAAGCTTTTAAAAACCTCAGTTAAAAAATTCTTGGTACTGTATGTGGGGAAAAAAGAGTCACGAGGGCAGTCAGTCAATGACCCATTGGACCTGCAGTTCTGGGAAACCTCCAAGGGATGAGGAAGAATCTCCAGAAACCCTGTTTATGAATTTATCCCCCAAATGACAAAGCATGCACAATAAGCAATGCACTGAATCGAGTGTTGGCAACTCTGATAATCGTTGTATCTATCCATGATATTCTTTGCAATACCTATTTCTGATTTTATTTGTTTCCCTATCCCCAGCTTTCCCCTCTTTCACTTCTATTTTTTTTTTTTTTATTGTGATGCTTCTGGGTTTGGAACAACTGTTTGTCTCTTCTAGATGATGACCTACCAACCAACCACAACCCTAAATTAAAGAAAAATATTAGAATTTAAGCAGACTTGGTGAAAAGTAACCATACTATTCTTCCTTTCAATTTTTTTTGTTGCTGTAGTCTATTTATCCTAGGTTGTAAGATATTTGAGGTGAGGGTTATTGGTTCATGATACCATTATTAACTTTATTAATTACACTATTAATTTGCATAGATCATTTATAATAGAATGGTTGGAAATTTGAGGCATACATGTAATTGGAACAATTGCCAAAGTAATACATTTCACTTATTACTTAGGAGAGGTTAAAGATCACATTCTTTCACAGATATATAGGCAGAGTGACCTGTAAGTCAAACACCTGTAAGTCACAGCCTGCCTTCTAACATTGAAGCAACAGTATTAGTTCTCTTTCATTAGTATATCTGGGAGATTCGTCACTAGAGAAAGATTGCAAGTCTCCTTAACTGTGACTTCCTATATTCATTCTTATGTGAACATTTCTTTTTTCAGTTACTTTTAATATCCTCCCAACAGAACAGAACCTTATAAATAGAACATGACTTTACAAATTCACCGAGTTGTAAAACCCAGCTTCTGCGTGCATGGGAAAAAAAATGCAAGTTGAGAAACAAAGCAGTTGGCAGACAGGAAATGGAGCCTGTTCTGTGACCTCTCATGATAATAAGAGGGTTTGGTGGCTACAGGCTTCTCCCAGGAGCAGAACATGGTGTAGAGCAAAGAGTTGTTTGTAGAGCAAAGAGAAGGACAGGTTTCATAATGGAGCAGAACTTGTAAGAGTTGCATACAGGTATTTTCTACCTGCTATTACTTTTCCTCTGTTTACTTCTCTTCACACCCAGCGTTTTGCTGCTAAGGCACAGTGCAGAACAGCACTTTTTGGAGGGAGCGCTCAAGGCAGCCTGATGCTGAAGCGGTGCTGTGCACTCAACCATGAAGGGAGAGATTTTATCATACTTTTTCTCTGAATAGCTAAGGTCATTACAGCTGGATGCATCTGGCTGCTCTTCCATCCCCACCAATAACCAGTGTATGGGCACACCCAGTGGCAAACGTGATGGAGGGAAGTTCTCAGCGTGAGTCGAGGAGTATTTGGCACGAGTGTTATCGGAGGGGAGGATCAAAGTCACCGTGTTCCCTGGGATAGTGGGATCAGTACATTTTCCTGTGGTTATAAAGTATTTGAACCCATGCTGTGGGCGTGAGGGAGAATGAGCATGGCACACTGAGCATTGCCAGGCAGGGTCAGCTCAGGCTCGTGCTTGTAACGGTGGCTATGGGACACCTGGGAAAGAAGATGGTCGGACTACTGAAAACAGGATGTTCATGAAGTCATCTTTTCCTTCTTTCATTCTACCAATTTCTGGCAATCTGAAAGAATAAGGACTCCCTGATTTTGAAGATACATTTGAGGGCTGCCTATTAAATACAATTAACTATATTTAATCCTACAAGAGTAAGTTTTCCTCTGAACCCATTTGCACTTTCGACTTGGACACTATTCTTTGGCAGTGTGGTTACATTCTGCACAGGGGTTACCAACCTGCAGACGGGTTATCATAGCTCTGAATCGTGATCTAATCGTTTTTTTCTGCTAGCTCTGCCAACATGACTCATTCTTTGTTTGGATCCTTTGAAAGACGTGTGAGCCATATAACTGCGCTAAACATCGGAAATCCAGGAATGATGAGACACATTCACAGAAGTAAATGTAGGGCAAGTCTATTGTGTCTCTAAGGATGTCTGGTTAGTCTTTTTAACTTATGCCTATCGACATAGAAAATCAGCTGATGGAAGAGTCTGTTTAAGAACAAAAGAACAAAACCGAGAACCGCTATGCAAAAGAGGAAGCAGTGATCAAAACTTGTCTATGCAATTATGGGCTATACACATCGTATACTTACTGAAACAGAGGAAATGGAACAACTTTAAACTACATGTTTAAAATGTGCTTCAACCAATAGCCAGCATGATTAAAATCTATCTTCACACCTCTTTGCTTTGGCCTTAATTGATGTTTCCATAATTCAGTAATCTCCAGTAAGGAGGATAAGAGGCCTCTCTACAACCCATTTTTATAGTGTTTCTCTGATTGTTTATGAGAGAATTATCAGGAATTCTTGCTCCTAGGTATAGACTAGCCCAGGATGTTGCAGCTGTTGACAATGTTAGGGATGGTGAGAAGGGCTCCTTTTAAAAGGATAAAGTTTGAAGTTTTAGAGCGTGACAATTTTTACTTCTTTCCAAATGATGAAGCATAGAGATTAATAGGACTGTGGGGAAAGCTGCTCTCAAATAAGACCATTAAACTATGTTCTCAGAGACTAAAAATGCAGAACCTGGGAAAATAAAGGGAAAAGACAACAAAAAAAACATCTCCAAGGACCCCTTATGGGAAAAAATATATTTGCCTCTCTCCCTCCTGTAGAGACTAGACAAGTAGCCACTTCTTGTTATGCAGGGTCAGATGCTCTGCTCATGATTAAATTGCTACATAGTGTGTTGGAAGGTGACTCTTTATTTAATGCCGATCCTTTCTACACTCCACTGTGTCATGGAGTTTTAGCCTAACCACAGCCTCCCAGTGGAAATCCCCAGTAGGTAGTATTTTCTCTTTCCTTTATTCCTTTGACATTTATTTTACAAAAGCTATATGGTCGTTGTTGCTGTTTTTCAAGCCATTGGTGCAGAGGACAAAGATTGAAGCAGAAGCCACCTGGGGAAGGACCTAATCATCAGATAAATAGTTGTACCCTTTCCCTAAGTTCTTTTCTGTGGCCCCCAGAGCTGGGGACTGAGCCAGGCTCATGGCATCGGGACAAGCATGCGTGAATGGGGGATGGGATACGCCATTGTCTTCTTTGTTGCCTCATTTTAACAAACCCAATTACCTGATATAATACTTGCATCAATTGAATGCGATACCTCCCCTTAATACTGGCCCCTTGACTTAAATACTGCTGTGTATCCTCAAAGAGCTGCCCCAGTGGGACACTGGCATGACCACAGCAGCACGGTCAGAGACGTGCGCCTCTTGCAACGTCTCCTCCGCCTCCGCCCTTGGCTTGCCTTGCAGAGCCCTCACATCCCCATCCTGATTTCTGGGAGGATGGGTGTGGGACTGAAGATGCACTAAAAGGTGCTGCCCCTCTTCTGTGTCTGTGTGGGTGTGTGCCCCGAGGAGGCAGGGTGCTAACCACTGCCACTTGCTCAGAGACGCAGATCCCCCCTCTGCGGTGGCTTCTGCCACCCGCCGCATGCAGGGTTTCGACAGGAAAGTGAAATAATCACAGGAACTCTCAGTGCCTGACTCTGTATTGCAGTTTCGTGAGCTCCCAATCAATAGACTTCACTAGAGGCCCTGTTTGATTACCTCTGTTCTCCTTCCCCCCTCCCCCTCTTCTTTCTTCCTTTTCTCCTTCTTTTTTCTTTTTTTTTTTTTTTTGAATAAGACATATTTGTATTACCACCTTGTTAAACCTCAGCATTTTGCATTGTAGAACTGCTCAGATATCTGCAAAAAATGTTTGTACTGTGCCCCAGGCAAAGGGAACCTGCAGATGACAACTCTTGGCAGAATTTCATTTAATTGCTCACTGAGGTGGCCTGAAAAGCCTGATATTCAGGTTTGCTCAAAGAGGACCTGAAATGACCCTGTGTTTGAAGAAGATGCCCTCATGATGGTAGACACCCTGTTCAGTGGTTTGATCCATGGCTGCAAAGGCGCTGCCAAAGCAAAGAGTGCTTTGAAAACTGCTTTAAAATGCTCTGGTTTGTCCTCTGCATGGTAAAACTCATTTTACCAATTTCCTTCCTTGTATTACCAAAGCCATAATAATGAACAGTCATGCTTACATAAAAGGGTTTATTTAAAAAGAAGGGGATTGAACAAGAGACAGAAAACAGCTTGATTTTCAGAGGAAGATGCCCAGACTTTGCACAGACAGGTGTGATGGCTATGCAAGGAATCTCCAAATGCAGCCTTTGTTGAGACACCTTCATATAGTCTCCAAATGGAAGAAGGAAGACAGTCTCTTTTATTTGAGTGTGGTCCTCCAAAACACTTCACAGCTCTCAAAAGAAATGGAGAGCAGGTGCTCACTGAGGACATTCTTCAGTTCAATCTTGAGAAGCCCATGATTATGCCACGCTGCACCTCCAGTGCTCTGCTGCCCATCTAGATGTGCTGGGGGACTCAGGTGCCAAACATGCAATGGAAAAAGAGGGCAATGTGTGGGGAGTGGAAGTTTTAAAGTTTCCAGAGCCTTTGAAGCTGCTTTGGGAAGAAGGAGGAAAGGATAAGAAGTGAAAGTAACAGAGATGGTAAAGGATAAAAGTATGGCTGGGGACAAGTGGCCATGGAAGCAATAACAGGATGGTCAAAACCTGGATGGTCTCTTACTGTCTTACAGCTGATAAGGTGAAACCTGTGGGGGACGTATGGAGCTCAGTGCAGGAAGCTGTTACTGAAGCTTTTCCCAGGCTAATTTCATGGAAAACAGCTGTTCTGGTGCTCTTGGATTGGAAACACAGAGTTGTTCTGCAGAGAGGAAAACTAATGTAAACCAAAGCCTGAGCATTCAGCAAATCCTGTGAAAATGAAGGCTTTGCAGGAGATAATTCAGGGGGAGACTGTGAAACCTTCTAGAAAATGAATATTGCATCATTTCAACAGAGGGTTAATGTATTGCGCCGCCTGAGTGGGCACGTCACCAGCACCCAGCAGTCACCCAGCAGTGAGTCATCCGCCGAAGCAGCCCTCAGCCCGCTAGAATTCCCGCCCATTATCCAGCTTTGCTCAGGTTGTGTATCCAGGCACCCTCATTTTACAAACCAAACCCTACGTTAGTGATTCAAAAACCACAAAAAGGCACACTATTTCAGGGCTGGTAGAAAATAAATATCTACATTTTTCAGCTCTGTGACAAGCCTGTCAGATATTACTTGCTGGCTGAAAGGCTTAATCCTGAAAAAGTCCCTGCTTCAAAGCATGTGGAAATCGGTCACCCTGTTTTTGTCATGCTTCTGTAATTACATATATTGAAAGATCCCTGAAGCCCAGTGTACTGATCTTTTCTATTTGTAATTTTGTGAAAAACCTCAGACCTCACCTTGAAGTTTTCTCATTGCAGGTATCCTTTTTGATTTAAATGTGGTTGTTGACGTCTGAGATTTTATTCAACCTGGCTGATGGTGGTGATAAAGCTATTTTCTCTGACCAGCTACAGTAGCAGAATGCTTTGGCAAAGTGGGCTGAGCAGTTCCGTTCCATCGTTGTTATGTGCTGTAATCAAGGATCGGTATTGTCTGATTAAGACCACCTTCATCTGTGTGGCTGATGTGTGTGATCTGGCTGGAGTTTATCTGACTGAAGGAGCTGACTGAAATGCTGATTGCATTTTCCTGGATTTCAGTAAATGCCTGTTATCTCGCTTTATCATTGCTGGCTGATTGAAGAAGCAATGACCATCTGAAAGTGAGATCCCACTTGCCTGCCTCAGGGTCCACACTTTCACTAGTGGCCGTTACCGGGAGAAGCAGTGCTCTGGAAGAAAGGGCCTCCGAACCAGTTACGAGAAAGCATCAGGTTCCTTCAGAAACTTAGCACATTTCTTGGAGTGTGGGCAACACGACTGGAGGGGCTGGATCCCACCCTGGAAAACTGAGTTCCAGCATGACTGTGTGAGGTCTTCACGCACAGGTCACCCCTGCAGAGAAGTATTTCCTGATAGATAATTTGATATTACGAGTTGGAAATTCACACTGTAGCATAAATTCCTCCAGTTTGGAGGCAAGCACAATACCGTGCTATTAGATGGGCGGACAAAAATTCGTGTCAGCTGTTTGCAAACAGCTGCAAGTTATCTCTGCAAGAGAAGAGAGCAGGAACAACATCCCCTAATTATTTGGAGTTGAAAAACTGATTTTAGAATAGAATTATTTGTTTAGGAGTAATTCTTGGCCAGAGAAGTTAGTTAAGTCTACTGAAATGATATTTTCTTACTGCTCCCCACATCTCTAGCCTGCAGTCCCAGGCACTCTGGGGCAGGGCTGGGAGCAGCCCAGCCTATTTGAGGTCTGCAGGTCCCTCGCTGGGGCCTTTTGTTCTGCAGAGAGGGAGACTAATGGAAACCAAAGCCTCAGCATTCAGGAAATCCTGTGAAAATGAGTCTTTGCAGGAGATAATTCAGGGGGAAACTGTGAAACCTCATAGAAAATCAGTATTGCCTGTCGTGATGGCACTGATGGCTCGTGGCTAATGTGGGTTCATGGAAGACTACACTTTAGTCAGGTAGTCTTTAATAACAAAAGTAATTCCAGTTATTTGGGAATATCAAATGAAATTTGTGCTTCTGGTGCCGCTTCGTTGTAGAGAAGCAGGAGACAGCTGTGGGGGCTGTGTCTGTTCTGCATGAAAGCAACGCTGCTGCAAGTTCTGCTTCATCGTCATGAAGGTGTCTGAGTGGAAATCTTAGATGTATGGTTGTAGTGTGCAGCTCGCTTGGTTAGGGATGAATTTTCCGACTTCACCAGAGTGCTGGGTAGGAAGGACAGTGGATGCAAAATGGCCTTTTTTGGTCATTGTGCATATACAGCAGCAGGGCGAAGTTTCCAGAGCTGCGCTGCTCAAGGCAGTCCATCGTGTTTTCAGGCCAGGGACCAAGAGAAGGAACATCCGTGGCACCTGTGCATTGGCAGGGCCCACATGACAGGCAAGCCCCCACCTCCCCAGCCACCCACGTGCAGCAGATGGGTGCAGCTCCGCTGCTGGTACTGATTTATTTTCGCATCTGGGCTTCATGCCACCTGTGGGTCTCTTGGGAAACCAACAAGAAGTTATTTTGTGTGGGGGTGTCCATAAGTACATGTCTGTGTATCTTTTACCTTGGGGACCCCTGGGCTCGGGGTCAGGGAGCAGCAAGGGCTGCTCTGCTTGCTGTCATGTCCATCTGGCAGAGGTTACCACCTCATCAGCCAAACTGGCAAGAGGAAACTCATGTCTGCCTGGAGCTCCAGCACCTCAAACCAAAGTACAATCTCTCAGATTAAAGCATTTTGATGGCAAATGGTGCCAGGCTTTAACTGTCCCTGGAGAAGCACAGGTTCCCTTCAGCTTCTTCTCCTGTGGCGTGGGAATTCCCTGTATGGGGACAAAATGCATAATTAATAAAAACTATCAAACAATTTATGAAATTAATAAAATGTCTTACACTTGGCCACAGTGACATGATTTTGCTTCTCAGGGCTGCTGACCTAGTGTTGGCTTGTGCAGGAGGCAGGTGCTTGCGGTCCTGCTCCAGAGGTTTGCACAATGCAGAAATGGCATATTTGCCAGACAGGAAACCATCCCTGGATGGTTTCACTCCAATCCCAGCAGCCTTGGACTAAATTCCCCCTGCAAAAGAAGTTTATCTTTCAATGCAGTCTGGTTTTCTGTGTAGCAGGTGGAGGAAGTACAAAATTGTTCACCAGAAGTGCCCATGGGTAGACTGTGTGTCTCATATCTCCAGCAATACTGGGGGAAGGTACCAAGAGGATTTGCTGAGACTTAACATGGCCGAAGATATGTAGAGGTGGAAAGAGCAGGATCGTGGGAGGTGAGTCCTTATTTTGGAGTGCCAAACCTGGCAGAACTGGACTTTGAGGAAAATCTGGACCTGCCTGCCCAGGTCTTTAGTTCAGTCCAGAAATGTGCAGGCATCAAACTGATCCTGAGCCTTCCTGTTCAGCCGGGGGAGATTTCTGGTCAAACCCATTGTTTCTGCACATGCCATGGTTTCCTCTCCCAAATACCATCCATTTCCATAGGAAAGCACTGATATCTCTGACATTCCAAGGGAAATGCCTTCTTGCTACTCTCATTAACCTTTAGTAAAACAAGCAAGAGTGGACAAAAATGACACCTACTGGACACATCTGGGTAGCTTCTCTAGTAGATGTCTAAAAATATAGGTCTTTTAAAGGATCTGATTACTACAATCACTGGGCTATTTTGGAGGCTTGAGAGTCTAAGTACTTCTGGCCTCTAATAGGATTGTGGGGTGTTGTTGTTATATTTATAGCAAAGTGTGTTCAAACTCAATACATCTAAGGACAAGACTAATATTTCTCAGGAAATAATTGCACAATTTCTGTGATTCAGTTCCCTTGCCCATAAATTGTGGAAGTCCTGGGTGTTTTTTTTCCTTGCTACATTGAACTACATTGTTTGGTCCTTGAATGGTATTTTAGAGCTGATTAAATGAATAAAAGAATGATTAAAACTCCTTATTCATTAAAACTCATTGCACCCTTATGGCATCCATTTTTAAAAAACGTCGTAGGGAGGACGCTGGGACCTACCGACCTGTCAGCCTCCCTTCTGTGTCTGGGAAAATCATGGAACAGATTGTCCCGGAAGCTATGCTAGGGCACATGGAGGACAGGGAAGTGATTTGAGACAGCCAGCATGGCTTGACCATGGGCAAATCTTACCTGACCAAGCAAGTGGCCTTGTATGGTGGAGTGACTTCATGAGTGGACAAGGGAAGAGCTGCTGATGTCATCTATCTGGACTTCTGTAAGGCCTTTGACATGGTCCCCCACAACATCCTTCTGTCTAAATTGGAGAGATATGGATGGGCTATTCGGTAGATAAGGAATTGGCTGGATGCTGGCATCCAGAGAGTAGTGGTCAATGGTTCAATGTCCAGATGGAGATCAGTGACAAGGGGTCCATGTTGGGACTAGTACTATTTAATAACTTCATCAGTGACACAGATAGTGGAATCAAGTGCACTCTCAGCAAGTTTGCGGATTACACCAAGCTGAGTGGTGCAGCTGACATGCCTGAGGAACAGCATACCATCCAGAGGGAGCTGGACAAGCTCAAAAAGTGGGTCTGTGTGAACATCATGAGATTCAACAAGGCCAAGTGCAGGGTCCTGCACCGGGGTTGGCATAACCCCTGGTATCAATACAGTCTGGGGGATGAAGGGATTGAGAGCAGCACTCCCAAGAAGGACTTGGGGTTACTGGTTGATGAGAAGCTCAACATGAGCTGGCAATGTGCGCTCAGAGCCCAGGAAGCCAAATGTCTCCTGGGCCGCATCAAAAGAAACATGGCCAGCAGGGCGAGGGAGGGGAGTCTACCCCTCAAAGCTCTGATGAGACCCCACCTGGAGTACTGCATCCAGCTCTGGAATCCTCAGCACAGGAAAGACATGGACTTGTTGGAGCGGGTCCAGAGGAGGGCCAAAAAATGATCAGAGGGATGCCTTTTCTCCAGACTCAACAAGCCCAACTCCCTCAGCTACTCCTCATAAAACTTGTGCTCCACACCCCTCACCAGCTTCGTTGCCCTTCTCTGGACCCACCCCAACGGGTCCATGTCTTTCTTGTAGTGAGGGGCCCAAAACTGGAGACAGTAATCGAGCTGCGGCCTCACAATGCCAAGTAAAGGGGAAGATCACTGCCCTAGTCCTGCTGGCCACACAATTTCTAATACAAGCCAGGATGCTGTTGGCCTTTTTGGCCACCTGGGCACACTGCTGGATCCTGTTCAGCCACTTGCCGACCAACATCCCCAGGTCCTTTTTCGCTGGGCAGCTCTCCAGCCACTCTTCCCCAGGCCTGTAGTGTTGTATGGGGTTGCTGTGAACCAAGTGCAGGACCTGGCACTCGGCCTTCTTGAACCTCACACTATTGGCCTCGGCCCATCAATCCAGCCTGTCCAGGTCCCTCTGTAGAGCCTTCCTACCCTCAAGCAGATCAACACTCCCATCCAACTTGATGTCATCTGCAAACTTACTGAGGGTGCACTCAATCCCCTTGTCCAGGTTGTTGATAAAGACATTAAAGAGAACCAGCCCCAATACTGAGCCCTGGGGAACACCGCTCATGACCGGCCGCCAACTGGCTTTAACTCCATTCACCACTGCTCTCTGGGCTCGGCCCTCCAGCCAGTTTTTTAGCCAGTGAAGCGTATGCCCATCCAAGCCATGAGCAGACAATTTCCACAGCATTTGGAGCATGCTGTGGTAAATGGTGTCATGGTCTTTACTAAAGTCCACGTAAACAACATCCACAACCTTTCCCTCATCCACTAAGTGGGTCACCTTGTCATAAAGGAGATCAGGTTAGTCAAGCAGGACCTGCCTTTCATAAACCCTGGTTGCCCTGTACGTGCTGCCTGATGGCACTCAAGATGAACTGCTTCATAACTTTCCCTGGTACCAAGGTCAGACTGACAGGCCTGTAGTTCCCCAGATCCTCCTTCCAGCACTTCTTGTAGATGAGCATCGCATTTCCTAGCCTCCAGTCTACTGGGACCTGCCCCATTAGCCAGGACTGGTGGGAAATGACGGAAATGATGGAAAGTGGCTTGGTGAGCACTTCCGCCAGCTCCCTCAGTACCCTTGGGTGGATCCTGTCCAGCCCTGCAGACTTGGGGTTGTCTGTGTAGTGTAGCACGTCGCTAACCTTTTCCCCCTGGATTATGGGGGCTTCATTCTGCTCCCCATCCATGTCTTCCAGCTAAGGTTGCTGGGTACCCCAAGAACAATTGGCATTATTATTAAAGGCTGAGGCAAAGAAGGCATTGAGTACCTCAGCCTTCTCTCATCCTTTGTCACTATGTTTCTCCCCGCATCCAATAAAGGATGGAGATTCTCCTTAGATTCTCCTTTTGTTGCTAATGTATTTTAGAAACATTTTTTACTGTCTGTCTTTTACAGCAGAAGCCACATTAAGTTCTAATTGGGCTTTGGCCCTTCTAGTTTTCTCCCTGCGTAACCTCACAACATCCTTGTAGTCTTCCTGAGTGGCCTGCCCCTTCTTCCAAAGGTCATAAACTCCTTTTTTTCCTGAGTTCCAGCCAAAGCTTTCTGCGCAGACGGGCCAGTCTTCTTCCCCCCGGCTCCTCTTTCAGCACATGGGCATAGCCTGCTCCTGCACCTTGAATATTTCCTTAAGTGAAATTATTTAAGTGAACCTGACTTTTCCAGAAAGTACTGTGCTGAGTCAAAGAGAGGACAGTCAGCTGGGGAATTGTCATGGCTGCATAGGACAGATGCTGAATTTTTAATCAGTGGGATTTTTTCCCCCCATATCTAATGTTTCATAGTTACTTGTCTATAATTTCGTCTGCCATTTAATTTTCCAGTTTTTCACCTCTGCAAGATTATTCAGCAGTTTTTTATAACTCAGTGCAGCAGTAATAAGACTGTCCTGCAAATTGTCCTGCCCCATGAGTACCAATGCCTCACAGATGGAAGTTATGTTTCCATGTTCTCTCAGTTTTGGGGAGATTGCAAGCACTTAAGCTACCGTAAGAAGTAATTGTGGGTTTATGATGTGAAATTCTCTTCTCTGAGATGTCTGCCCTAGGCCAGGGTTGGGTTGATGTCAACACCAATTGAGGACAGGTTCACAGGTGAGACCCCTTGGCTTGTTGGCAGGTAACGGGGATCTGGAGTTGGATAGGAGTGAGCACAGAAAGTGGAAGTTTTGAATCTTGCTGCAGTGCCTTAAAATACTGGGATTTATATCCAGTATGTAGACCAAAACCTGGTGGTAAAAGGGAAATTGTAGAGAAAATTTTCCTTTTAAAAAAAATATCCCTGAAAAGTGAAAGAATCCCAGGGACGGAGTCAGAAGTACTGCATATGCGCTCCTGCTCATCAGGTGTGTGTTCAGTAGGACATACAGGAGGGCTGGAAGAGAGGACCTAGTCGCAGGGGAGCTCCAACACTGAATGATCAGAGCTTTAGGGCAGAGAACTGACCGAGTTATACCCCATTTCTCCGTGAGAGGAGGGGATTCTTTTTATTTTCTGGTGGCTTAGCTCCCTCTGCTGTGTGTGTGAGCTGAAAGCTGAGGCAGGAGCATTTGGATGGGCTTCCGAGGGAAATCAAAGCAGGGGGGCTCAGATGAAAAAAACATTAGAGGAAATCCTGTGTCGAAATGTGCCAGGCTGTTACTCATTCACCATATCTCTGGTGACAGCCTCCAGCCCCCCAGCAGCTTCACCAGCAATTGTGGTGCTGGGGAGGCCCAGTCAGACCACTGCCAACATTCGTAACCCAGTTTGTTTATGAAGAGACTGACACTTCCAGTTTCGCATGGGAAGATCTTAATTTTCCTCCCACTGCTAAAGCAATAGCTTAATTTAAAATAAAAGAACAATGTAACATTTGCACTATTTACTGCTAAGGGTGTTGTTTGCTCCTAATGGATAATTAATGTACATAGTAACTTTTCCCCTGCTGGTTTCCTTATTTGTCTTGCTGGTTTTCCATTTCCCACTAGCGATCGATTTCCCTTCTTATGATAACATTGTACTTCTCTCCGCAGTAGTTTGAGAACAAAATACTGCTGACTGCATACTGGCAGGTATCTTATCAACGATACCTCCAGGGCACTTAAAGTGAGTTGTTTCATTAGCCTCGCTCCTATTATGGATGAATTAGAATAATTAGTATTTTAGGGCTGCTTTAAGTTAACTGGGTTCAGTAAGTTAAGAGAACAAAATACATTAAACGGATTTGGGGTTGGACAGTCTCTGCCAGCTCCAGCTGGAAGAACCAAAGGGTCGGTCAGCACAAGAGGTTGCTCAAGCTGAAGTTGCTGGCAAAAATCAGCTAGCAGCAGAAAAATCTCCAGTTCCTGTTAGGTTTGGGTGCATAATACATCCCAGATACTTCCAAGATGTATTGTAATAAGATTAAAAGTTATTAGAACTTCCACTGCCCTAGAACAAGTCCTGCTGGGCTGAAGTCTGGCACGGGCTGTGTTTGTCAACTAATGCTGTTAATGACCAGGACCCAAACCTATCCTTAGGTGCCTAAATAAAGGACATGTTGGTTTTCTCCCCCTTTTTGATAACAGCCCCATTTAAAAATTAGGGCTTGCATCCACATGAAAGCCTGAAACCATCAATGGGACTCTCTATCAACTGCAATGTGTTTGGGATCAGGCTGTAAATGAGTAATAGGAAAACTTTTGACAGCAGTTGGCAACAGCCTCTGCAAGGTTCATTTCTTCAGGAGCTGCTGTTGAGCAATGCAGAATATTTTGAAATTTTCTCTCTAGGTACAGCTATGTCTAGGTGGGCAACACTGTAAAAAAGCTGCCTCAAAGCCTGCGTTCAACTTTATTGTGCAAATACCTGAACTCTCTGCTATTTCCTTCCTATGTTGTGTTCATCTAGATTGTTTTACCAGGCAAACATTGTTCCAGTCTTTGGATATTTGTTTTTCATTTGAAGTCAGATTAGATACTGTGGCAGGAAGGCTAATAATATGCTCATTTCAGCCAAGTTTTCATTCCAGAGATGGCTGTTGATTAGCTAAAGTACGACCCTGAAAAACGACTGAAAGATGCTTTGAAGCATGCTGTTGTAAGGGCTGAACTGGGAAAGACAAAAGTGCGTAAGACATTTTACCTACTTTTACAACAGCTTTTTAGGAAATGCTAGCTTCAAGCCCAGGTGATGGGGACATCAAGTCTATGATGGTGTCTGCATGCGCTGGTGCTTTATCCTTAGCATTACCCCAGGACAGTTAGGTTCCTGGGCTTTGTAAGAGAAAAGTAACAAAAAATAATAGGAAAATAATGGGAATTAGTCATTTACAGGTGAATCAGAAGTAGTAGAGGAAAGCTGTTGCCTGGTTACGCTTAGATTTTGAAAGTTGTTGCAAATAACTATTTGTCTGATTTCATATGCCAGATTTAATTCAAGGTTACTGGAACACATTATAAATTGGAATGTAGATACTTGTGAGCATGTGTTTAAATATACCTAACTACTTCACTTTCTACCACGGCAAAGGTCAAGGCACACAGTCATAGTCCAAGGAAACATGAGTCAACCTATAATTGTTTTTGATCTTAGATTTGGAACAGTAGTAATACGCTCTGCATAGAATCGTTTTCGTTGGAAGAGACCTTTAAGATTATCAAGTCCAACTGTTAACATAGCACTGCCAAGTCCACCATTAACTCATGTCCCTCAGCACCACATCTACACATCTGTTAAATACCTCCAGGGAAGGTGACACCACCACTTCCCTGGGCAGCCTGTTCCAATGCTTCACAACCCTTTCAGTGATTTTTTTTTCCTAATATCCAGTCTAAACCTCCCCTGGCGCAACTTGAGGCCATTTCCTCTTGTCCTATCACTTGTTCCTTGGGAGAAGAGACTGACCCCCACCTCGCTACACCCTCCTTTCAGGCAGTTGTAGAGAGCGATAAGGTCTCCCCTCAGCCTCCTTTTCTCCAGGCTGAACAACCCCAGCTCCCTCAGCCGCTCCTCATCGGACTTATGCTCCACACCCCTCACCAGCTCTGTTGCCCTTCTCTGGACCCGCTCCAGCACCTCTATGTCTTTCTTGTAGTGAGGGGCCCAGAACTGGACACAGTTGAGGTGGGCCCTCACCAGTGCCGAGTGCAGGGGGACAAACCCAGTGTAGGGTACTCCCGTCCAAGCCATGAGCAGCGTTTCGCCAGGAGAATGCTGTGGGAAACTGCATCAAAGGCCTTACTAAAGTCCATGTAAACAACATCCACAGCCTTTTCCTCATCCACCAAGCGGGTCACCTTGTCATAAAGGAGATCAGGTTAGTCAAGCAGGACCCGCCTTTCATGAACCCATCCTGACCGGGCCTGATGGCCTGGTTGTCCTTCATGTGCCACATAATGGCACTCAGGATGATCTGTTCCATGACCTTTTGAGGCACCGAGGTCCATCTGAGAGGCCTGTGGTTCCTTGGACCATCCTTCCAGCCCTTCTTGTAGATGGGCATCACATTTGCTAACCAACCTCCAGCCAACTGGGACCTCCCCAGTTTTCCAGGACTGCTGATAAATGATGGAAAGCGGCTCAGTGAGCACTTCCACCAGTTCCCTCAGTACCCGTTTGTGGATCCCATCTGGTCCCATAGACTTGTGTATGTCCAGGTGTGCATCCGTAGGTGCATTTGTTTATTGATCTTTAAGAAGTGATTTAGTCCTGGTGTCACAGACATTCCCCAAGGGAATTTACCAGGTAGTGTAACAGAAAGGTTAATCCCCCAAATAAAGCAGATTCTACTGAATTCTGAGCACAGCACTTTATTTGCTAGAAACTGGGTCAAATTTGCACCATTAAAGGGGTGCCTCTGTTCTGCATTATCCCTGATTAGGAGGCTCTCACATTTGCTGGTGTCACTAACCCCTGAGGAAGAAAGATCAGAGCCCAGCTGGTGGGCATCACATCAATAAAGTGAGATTGATTTATCAGAGCTGGAGGGGGGAAAGGGAGATTTGGTGGGTGGTTAAAGTCTGCATTACAGTATCTGCTCCAAGCAATGTCAATTTTTGTGTCACAGCTCTAGGCCTGATGCCACCAACAAAGGAGGCAAACACCCAGGTTTCAGACCCTTGTTGAAGTGTGACTTAAAATTGAAGGTGAGTTTCTGCTTTAAACGTGTGCGTTATCATCTCTCTTCTTGTGTGTCAGTTTCTTAATGCCTCACCTCAAAAAAACCCTCCCCAGTTCTTATTTTTTTCTGCTAGATACACCACAAACTCCAGACAAATGAATATGTCTTCAGTATTGTCATTCTTCTAAGAAGTTGAGTTTATGAGCACCATTCCTCTGTATTTGATTACTTCATGCTTGTAGGCAAATTAGAGAAGGGTCAAAGGATTGGTATGTTTATGTACATTCAGGTCTGAAAATGACTGTGTATTTTGAGCCATGCTACTACCCGCTTTGCTGGACTCAGAGTGCAGAGCTGGGTGGAGGTCGAATTAATTGCTAACCAGTTATCTTATCTGAAAAGCCATTGAGTTAGGAGAAGTACTCAGGTGATGTGTGGTTGGTTGTGAGGGGATGACCACTCACTTCAGGGGGCTTGTGGGATCCCCTTTTCTCCAGGCAACAGTACTGCAAATGAAATGAGCACTGTTAGGGCAGGCGAGGGCTTCTTTTGGGCAATGTTAGTGCTCTGCAGTGACATCGCTGAGCCGCTGATGCGAAATCACAGTGTCGTGCCGGGAGCCAAAAGGTGGTGCTGTTACTACAAGCAAGAGGAGAAAAAAGTGGATCCTGATCTCTTCAGCGGTGTTTGGGGTCATCTAGGGAGCGGGGTGGGAGCTAAGGGCTCTCCCTGCTTTTTTTCCAAGTAAAGCGATGCTCCAAGTCCTATCTTCATGTATAGGACATCTGGTGCTGGTGGGCAGAGCCCAGGGAAGTGATAAAACTCAACACAAAAACATGCGTCTGGAGGGAGGGGAAAGAAGAAAAGGAGGAAGGAAATCGCAGGCTTTCACCTTGTGAGACATCAGACAGAAAACAAGATTGGAGAGAGGTGGCAGATGATGCTGGGCTGGGCTGTGCAGGGCAAACGGCCCATCATGCGCTCTGCAAGGAGGCAGCCACAGAGCTGCTACTTGAGATAAACATAAATAAGGAAATGGAAGCACGAAGGATCCCCAAAAGTAAAGGGAAAAATCAGTGGTGGAGCATGGAGATACTTAGCATGGCAGGGAGCGGCAGCAAGATGTAACTGAAACCTTCCTCAGGCGGTGTCTGGTCTCCACAAAGACGTATGTCAAATAGGATGTTAACCTAGGCAGACCTAGACAGATCACATCTAGTCTGGCACAATAATAATATTCAGGTGCTGTGCACAGGTGGATTAGACAATAACTGGTGGTCCAGCAGGAAAAAGTGTTGTCTCCTTGTGAGACTCCTGCTTCCCATGTGAACCCTCATATTGTGGCAGGGAAGAGGTGTGCAGATAACTTCTGTTTCTGAAAATATCTCATTATTGTTGTCCAGCTTAGCAGACACCTGATGTGTGATGGATTCTGTCCTTTGGGGCTGAAATTGTCCCCAGCCACTGTTGGGACAGTGAGATTTGCACAAATGAGTTATTTCAAATTCAGGCTTGGAGGGGTCCTTAGACCCCTTAGGATGTCCTTAGACAACAGTGTGAAGTTCAGTGCACAGTCTTGGCTGGTGGGAAGTTGCTGTCTTAAGTAATCTGAGGAACCATCGAGGTAGCCAAGCCCTACCACCATTGCTGTCTGGCCATGAGATGCTGCAGTGACCATCTGAGGCATTGGGCATGGCATTCTGCATCTTCCTCCTCACTCTGCTAGGTCGCAGGTACAGCCCCACTGGGAAAACCTGCAAAGCGGGGTCTGAACTGAGGTTTCTGCTCTCTCCCTGCAACCACCAGCCTTACTGAATGACTGTAATAGGTTATTTGTTAAATTAATTGAAAACATTACTCAGTAATGGGCTGATCTGTGCAAGATACCACCCACACCTACTTGTTGTGGTTGCAGATTAACGGTAGCAGGTACAAGTGCCTGCTATGTTGTTCAACTCATGTGTGTTCTTTTGAGCAGAAACATCCCTTATTCTTGCAGTTTTGCCTTGCTCATCCTCCAGGACCTCTTTTCCCTCCCAAAGGTAAAGAAAAATAAGTCCAGGAAGAGCAATGGATGTCAAAGGAAAAACAGACAGGTGGAGGGTTAAAAATGTTGGACTAGGAGCCTGAATGGGGACCCTCAGTACTCAGGCGTCCCTGGAAGTGCTCTGTCTTAGCTCTGGCACTCATCTGTGGTTTGCTCTGCCTCCGTCCTGGTGCTTCTCCTGGGCTGTGACCATTCAGCACCTGAGCTCTGGACACTGCTGTACGTTCACAACCACTAGACCTCCTAGAAAGCAGCTGCCGTACAAACTCATGTTTCCTTCAGGAGGTAAGAATTGGAAATGTGCTGTATTTGCTACCTACTTAACGATGTGCTGTCTACTTAACGATTAATTCCTGTTGGTGTTAATCAGAGGCCTCGATTGGAGTGCAGTAGCGTAGATCTGAAATCAAAATCTTTGTGATCAGAAACATGCCAAAGAGTAAACGTATGCGTCAGCCTATGTCTATGACATAGGTGTGTTGTACCTGAACAAGAGATAAGTGGAAATAAACAATAAATGTTTGGAAGAGCAGTTGCTGTGTTTCTCTGTGTGCTAGGGAGCTTGCATGTAGCTCAGGGTTCTCGCTGTGCAGTGATAGTCTTGTTTGTACTGGATGTTCCCCCTTCTTATCATTAATGTCTTCAAGCTTGTTTATTGAACTCTGGGTCAGTTTATTCAGGTTTAATGACTCTTCCACTGCATGTTTTCATTTCAAGCACATGGTGGGGGGAGCGTTCTGTGTGCTATTGCATGGCTCTTTCAGGAGGTTGATCTTGGGTCATTGATTGAACTAGTAGATGAATGATAGGACTGTCTGTTGTGGTCTCCTTTTCTTTTTTTCTTTCTTATTTTAAACATCTGTTTCTCATTTGAGTCTTATATTCCCTTTTCTGCTTGTGTAGAGGGTTGTTGGTGAGGACAAAAAAGAATGTGGTTCCTAGAGGATAGTCTTAACCTATGTCCGAGATGGTCTCCTGTAGAGCAAGGGAGATGGTCTTGTGGCTTATGCATAGAACCGTGGAGTTAAATGACCCATGCTTTTTTCTTGGTCTTGCTATAATCTTTTTGAGGAAATCACAACAGGGAATTCAATTATAGGATATATTTGTGGTAACACTGAAAGATTGTGACTTCAGTGGAAAGCAGATTGGGTTGTTCTTTCTTCATTTCTGCTTGCGTAGGGGGCCTTGGTGAATACAAAAGAGGAGCATTTGTGTTTCCTAGAGGATACTCTCTGACTGGGGGATAGCAAGTCGTAATAAATCTGAGTTTTCTGGGTAGTTCCCACACTGTCTTCTCGTGCTCTCACAAGCGCAAAGAACAGTTTCCAAAAGCCTCTGTACTAAACACTTGCAGAGCCTTGGCTGGTGGGTCGGGCTGTGTTTCTAAATGCAGCTCTGGAACACAGAGACATTGACCTCTTAGGTAACCAGCAGCTTACAGATGTGTATTTATGAGTGAAAGACAGAGCTGTGGAAACTGTCATGTAAACTGCATCCTGTATTTCAGGCCATGGTGACAAATCGTTCAATCTGTACGGTGCTTCAGAAAGCCAGGGAGTGTTTCACTGCAAAAGGTTTGAACTTTCTCACTAAGAGATGGACACTGGTAATTTTCTCATCCACCTGATGGCTATTCTGAATATTTGTCTGAATAACTCTGAGGGATATTCTCAGAGACCAGTCAGTGGGATGTGTAATGGACTTGAAGCATCTCCAGCCACTCATGCCTGTGGTTTATTTCGCTTACCATGCAAAGGGTTGGTTTTTTTCTCTTCTGCAGATAGTGGTGACTGAAAGTGAGCCTTTGCCTTGGAAAATACTATGGGTACACCCTGATCTTACCCGTACTCTGTCCTGTACTCCTGTTCACGGTGGAGAAGCTGAACTTAAGATATGAGTCCCCTGAGTGAGAGGACTGGAGCTGCCAGAGACATCACGTTCCCACTTTCTGTTTTCACAAGGCCTTTCACCACCTTGTGCTTAAAGAAACCTGAGTGTATTGTTCTGATAAGTTTTTTCAATGAAGAAGTAAAGAAAAAGGCTGCTCTCTGATTTAAAACTGAAGCATCATGGAAAGCACATAAGAGAACTGAAGAAACCTGTCACAACTGATTTTGGAGGGGTTTCTTTCCTTCATGTGTTGCAATGTTTTTCATCCCTGTGCAATGTGGCTTCTTCATGAGAAAACGTTAACTCCCTCCCCACCTGTGGAGAACTCGCTTTGTGTTAAATATCTCTGCACTTCAATATCTTTTCTAAAAGTAGTATCTTAGTTCTTAGATATATCCAAATGCAAAACAACTCTCCTGCATAGAATAATCTGTACTCAAAGTATTCAGAAAAATGCTTGAAATCTGAAAAGGTTCTCAAAACTCAGTCAAATGTTTTGAGTCTTTGTGATGTTTTCTTCCTCTTCAGAAACAATCTTATAGTCCTGGACAAGGACTGGAAAGACACACTCAATACATGGCTCTGCCACAGAATCTTTCCATGTCACTGGTTGAGGCATTTAACCAATTTCTCTAATGTACACCTCCAAAGGGGAACACCAATTATTCCTTGCCTCATCAAGTCATTGTGGTGATAAACAATGTACATGTAGCTTTAGGAGGGAGGTGATTGGATTCTGCTCTCCCAAAAGCCAGATAAATACTAAATCTGGGGTCTTTTGTGGATTTTGCCATTCCTCCCTAGTAGCTTTTTAAAAATATCATTATTAATAATTTATGCCTGCAGATAGAGTCATCGATTGACTTGCAATCACTGTTGAGAACTCTGATGTTGATTTGATGATCATTACAAGCACGAGAAATTGCAGGTGGAGAGTTCTTGAACTGATTTGATCCAACTATAGAAGGGGAGAGCCTGTGAAGGTTAGGGTGTTTGTTCATAGCATAACTCCTTAAATGATCTCTGCCCCTTTCTGAAATTCAGGAAGAGAGAGTGAATTTTGATTCCATCATTTGGGCTTACTCAGTAGATTGGGCATGGATCAAGCTTAGTGCCTGAGATAAGAACAATCCTAAGGGAGGAAGAGGGAAAAATTGTAATGGGTTTATATTGAGAAATTTTTCCCATATGGAGTAGCAGTTCTAGCCTAAGAGTGATTTTTGTTCTGATGTTAGAGATCTACATGATCATATAATCTGCAACAACAAATTCTTCCCAGTTTTTGTGTATGGGCAAACTCCATTGACTGAGAAATGTTGCCAAACTTGTCTGCAGCACACAAGCAATAATGAAGTTTTGTGAAAGGAAGTGTATTTAATGAGTGACATCTGTTGCCTTCATCCTATCTGCCATTTCCATGGCAGTAATTGCCTCTTTTATGTGAATAAAATGTCTGACTCTAATGTCTGATATATCAGTGACATCCTGCATAGCGTATGTTACAGATTAACATAGTTGATGTTGAAAGCTTTCGTAATCACTTACAAAAGTACAGTAGCCATTCTGCTATGTGAGTACAGAACAAATTTGTTTAAAACAAGAAATCGTTATAAACCTCTCTGGAGCTCTGCATGTGTATGACTAAAAGCTATTTTCACGTAAAAATCGAATGCATGGAATGAAATGAGATCAGTCTTGCTTGCAAGTCAACTCTTGCTTGCAAGGCAAGAGCACTCCCATGGCAGCAGTGTGCCTTTGTATCTCAGGGCTGTAATGGCTTATTTTTAAGAAGGCTTGTTTATAGTCAGTGTTGTCTATTTAAATGACTTGTATGACTAACTATGGGGTTGCAGCTATATGTGTGTTGTATTCTTGAAGTCTGTTCTGTGAATAAAGGTCTTCTGGAGATCTATACGCCAGCCCGTAGAGAAGTTCCCTTTTTTTGGGGTGGTGGAAGGTGAGCATTTTCTGTACTGATTCCATAAAACTGGGAGTGCATATCTACTTGATTTTTGTCTCCTTTCTTCCCACTTCCATAAAAACTCCTAAGACTTTCTTTAGCCAAGTATTCCTTGTTGTATCTGCCTGATTCCTTTGTACCAGCACTTTCCATTCTCTGAGGCTTTCTCTTGTTTGTTCAGCATTATTAATTGTTTCAGTTGGCCAAAAAGGCATGAGTCTACACTGAATAGATGCTGACCTCATGAGAGACAGTTTTTTTTCCTGATTCTTTCAACACAAAAGGAGGTAATTCTTATTTTCTTTATTCCACTTCGACTACCTGCCAAAATTTCAAATTTCAGCCTATGTCCTGGCCATTACATCATGCTTTTTACATGGATTTTCTAAGCAATACTTGAGGGTTGAAAAATGCTTGTGCCATTCAAATCGATGCTAAGCCTCTTGTGTCCTTTAAGTGGTCTGGAGACCAGTGCTATGCAAGTGCTGACTGCTGCTCGCAGCCTCAGTGTGAGAGTGTGTCTGCTCCCAGTGATGGCCATGTGTATTGTTGGTTTTGTTTGAGGTCTCTTTTGGCAATGTGGTACCTAACAAGGGATGATTTCACCAAAATAACTACTTCCACTTCTGAGATGCCAACTGCCACCGGAACAATAATTACAGTCTGTTCAGGAATGGGATGCTCAGTTCTACTTTCTACTACAGAAACTCATCTCTCCCCCTGTGTTTAGCAAATTTTAAAACTTCAAAAAATGACATTTGAACATATTCCTGCAACACTATTGCTCTGAGTAATTCTACTAACCAGCAAGGATTAGACAACTGAATCATACCAGTGTTAGGAAAATATAGCCCCCAAAAGGGAAGGAATATTCTTCTTCCATCTTCTGCCCTGTACTCTGATTTTTGGCTGTCTTTTTGTTTACAATGCAGTGTGTATTAAATGATGCAAAGTGGATCATTTCTGTGAAGTGTCTTTATTTATTTTTTTTTGTGTTTTCCAGTGGCCTTTATTCTGCCAATGAAAGCCAGGGTATGCAGTTGCATAGGGGACTAGCATATTAGCTAGATTAGATTAGCTAAAGAAAATTAGTTAAAGAAAAAGGTCTAGGTCAAGTGGGAATCATCTATATTGAAACAAACAACCAGCGGAATCAAAATGGATCACAACTTGTATGTCAGCACGTTTGCCTGGAAAACGCTTCCACACTTGACAGGAACAAGAAATTTTGGCAGTGGCAGAACTTTGGAGGAAGGGAAGGAGAGAAAAGACAGAAGGATTTTTTTTTTTTTAAGTGAAAGTAATTACATAGAGGTGCCTGCGATAACAGCACAGACCAAATGTGTTAGGCTCTGTCCAAAAATAAGCAGGATTTGCTAGCTTCAGGCTTCCCCAAAGCCTGATGTGGCAAAACGGTCCCATCCCAGTGTGATGAACAGGTTTGAATTCTCTCTTTGCCTCTTCTGATGAACTCAAGTGAACGGCATGTCTGCTAGATCTTGGTCTTATTTGTTGTGTAATCACATATCCCCAGGTGGGTACCTCAAAGCAGTTTTTCCAAACGACTTGCTTTTGGGATCCCTTTTATCTGATGACCAATGATTCTAGTCTGGATCTGAGAACCTCTTCGCAAAACTGTAACAGTTTTGATGGGGTTTATATTTTAACAAGTCAGCATTCCCTAACAGGAAAAAAGTACTTTTTGGAGAGTGCTCCCAGCTGGTACTGCTCAGATCACAGTATCTGGCATTTCTCTGAAATGAAAACAGATGGAAACTTTCAGGGCATTTCATCCCCCTCTTCTTGTTTCTAACCATTTGCTTTCAGGAGTTGGGACTTCAAGTAACACTAAATCTGGTAAGATGAGTAAGAAAACGTGAAAGTTGGCAGTACAGAGCGAGAGAGTCCTGAGAAGCTCCTTAAGTTTCATCTCCTTTGTCTGTAACTGGTGAGTTTGCAGCCTCCAGTTTAATGGCTTGACTGTGATGGTTCTCGTACAACCAACTTGGGAGCAGTTAAGATACCATTTCCACTGTGCTTGATTTTAAGTTTTTCCTTCTCCTTTCCCCTTATTCCCTGTCTGTCCCCGCCCCCCCCTTTGGCAAAGTTCTCCCTTTTTGCTTGTCCCCCTAAGGAGGCTGCAGCCTGTAAATATGACTTCTGTCTGTATAGTAAGGAACAAGGTGGAAGGTACCCTACACACCTCCGTGTCTCTGTTCTCCACTGAAAGGGAAAGGATGGAAGACGCTCTATTGATCAGACTGGGGAGAGGCTCTCAGAAGAGGGCGCTGTTAGTATATCTATATTACATGAAGTAAAGGCTCTTAATTTATCCAAGACTTCTGACTCTGTGTTGCTAATTTCAGACTAGGCATGGCTCCTTGGTGCAATGGGAGTTGGCCAAAGGGCCGGAGCGTTTTGCTTTCCACTTTGGTCTCCGATTGAAGTTGTTTCCTAGAATAGAGTTGATTCCTGGGAACCTTGTGTTGATATGGGGCTGAGATCTCTAGGCGGTGGCCTCTCATTTCTTCGTCAATTCTATTCCAGGATTGGCACATGTGTGTTAAGAAAATGTTCCTTACAACATATATGCACCAAGAAGGGCAGTTGTAATGGGTCAGGATAAAGGTCTATCTTTAACAATAATGTAAACTGATGCTTTCAGGAGAATTTATAAGAATTTAATAAAGTGAAAACTCCTCTGCTCTACTTTTCTAGCTCCAGTAATTTGGTATATGGTGACTTCCAGAGACAGAGTTGGTATCTTTGTCTTGAGAAACTCCTGATGTATTTTTGTTCCAGATCCACCAAGCTGCGTTTTGAATCCATGCAAAACATTCAGGGTTCCCATGGCAGTGAATTTTCAATTCAAATAGTCTGAGTGTGAAGATTTCTCTCGTGTCGTTCACTCTGAAGCTGCCTCTTTCTCTGCAGTTAATTTCTTCTACCCTTTTGATACCCACCTGCTCAGGGCTGTGGGGACCTTCTACTGCCCTGCACAGTACTGTTAGCCATGCCTGCCACCTTTCTAGGTCTCCTATAGGTAGGACAGCACAAATCTTGGAGACCTGGGTACCTTCTTCCACTAAGAAAACCTGTTTATTTATACACTTTTTTTCCCCAAATGTATGAACATAAGATCTTTCTCTTTTGTTCCAGGACTCCTTTGTTTCTATAGAGTATTTGCTGACCAATAATATCAAAAGTCTTACATGAAGATATAGCTTGTGTCTATGCTGCCAGAAAACTGCTTCCCAGCCCATGCTGGTCTTGGACATAGACAGGGTCTGCCTGTTTGACTCCCTGATGAGGCTAAGTCATTTGACCATCCATTTCTGGGAGGTGGTATGGGCAAGGCAGGCCAGGCCACACTTAGGTCTCCTCCCTATGCTAGGTAGCTCTCCTGTGCTCTGCCAGCATCCTGAAAAAGGCCTTTATGCCATACTTGAAGGCATGCAACATACAATTCTAACTTCATACAATAAAAACAGAACTCTGGGCTACAACCCTTAAATTGTATTTAAGGGCAACAGCCCTTAAATAATTTCAGATGCTCAAGTGACCCTCCTTTCTATCCCTCTTTCCTGTCCCGCACTAAATTACCCCAACCAGTTGTTTTAGGGCAATGGAAACACTGTATGTTTCCCAAAGGAGTGCAACCACTATGAAAGTCAACATGTTAATCTACTTCAGAGAGGGCTAGCCTCAAGGTGTGTGAACGTAAGTGGCTCTGGACCACTTGGCAGTGCCTGTAAGTCTTTACTTGCTTTCTAAGCTGTGCAAAGACAGAGCTGTCAAGCAGTGCTGAGCAGAGGAGCGTAGGTGGGTTGCTCTTGTGGAGCGTCTCTTGCAGTTGCTCTGTGGAACTGAACGTACCCTCTGTTTTTCCAGGTTTGGACCAGGTGGAGATGGAGGGTCCTGCAAGAGACAACGTTGTCAGGAGGGCAGGTCTGCAGGCAGGCATAGGACACATTTACTTTTAATTACCTTGGAGTCAATATAGCATGAAAGCTGTTTTTCTGGAGAAGACCTAAAAGTGAAGCCCTAATCAATTTTGATGAACTTTGCTGTGCCTGAGCAGCCCTTGCCTACTGCTGTCTCCTCGGTTCTGAACGTCCTTAGTTGTACTGGTATTGTGTTGTACAACACAAGATGATGCATGTTGTGCTGGGTGTGAGCTGATGTTTGTACAGGGAACTCTTACACTAGCAAAAAAAAAAATGGAAAAAGGGGATGTTTTTTATAATGGTATTGCTGTCAAAAGAAAAACATGTCAAATGTGCATATCTGGTAGCACTATTTCTTGGCATACTTGTGTTTAACCCTGTGTCTTCATAAATACTATGATATGAATCTAAAATTCAGGTCATGGTATTCTTATCTTCAAGTCCATTCCTTCAATGTGTTAATGAAAGAAAAAATCTGTCTGTTTACAGCCCAGTATGTTTTCATAACAGCAATAACTAAATGAAGGAATAAATCCGAGCTCCAAAGACTGTGCACCTCTAAACCCCTCTCTTCCAGTCTTCTCAGTCAGTTCTCCCTGGAAATTGGGCTAGGGTCTCCTTGCGCTGCTGTATGCGAGGAGACAGAAGAGTGACTCCAGATTGACACCAGCACGTAAGTGAGGAGAAAGCAGGGCCAATATTCACTCCTTCAACTCCAGAGGTCTTGACTTCATTTCCCTTTGCTTTTTAGCTCTGCACAGCATTGGGAGGGTTTTTTGTATAAGAATGTGAAGCAAAATAAAGCTCTGTATCTGGGAATCTGTTTTTATACAGAAATCTGGCATAAAGAGGTTCTTTCCTTCAACAGGACTCTACTTCTGTGAGGCTTCCCACACACAAAATTTAAGACTCTAAGCAGTACAAAATGCCAAGTCATCAGCATTTCCTTTCTGGACTCATGGTTGCTACAGCATTGAAGCAGTTTGATGCTTTCCAAGTAGGAGCAGGAGTTTCTGTGTGGATATTTACTCAAGCTACTCGCAGAGCAATTCCTTATAGCTGTGCAGCTCAGTCAGTCCCTGTGAATGATGCCTGGTCTGCCAAAAGGTTTTGCTTACAAAAGAGTTTCTGATAGAAAGAGTTTCACTGAGTACAGTTGGTGTGAGTACACTAGCTAAACAGCATGTCTGACACTTGTATGTCACCTTATGTTGGAAGATAAGTTTTTTTGTGTAAGCTAAAAAATCACAAACCCGAAGCATGAAGAATTGTTGGGAAATGAGTGAATCACTGAAACATGGATTCATTTCTTAAACAGAAAAATCGAGCCCATGAGAACTTGCCATTTCCCCCAGCCCCACAGAAGATTGTATTGCTGAGAACAAGAGTCACTTGTTTGGAATTTCTGCTCAGTGCTTCAGTTCAAAACTGTTTGTTAAAAAATGAAACAAATGCACAATGTGGAGCAACTCATCAGCTGGGGACAGTTCTGACAACGATGCTTGAGAGTGCACATTAAGGCATCAGTAACATCTTCCAGTCTTGCTGGCAGGAGAAGGAAGAGAGCACTAATTCTTACTTGTTTATGCTAGTTCTGGATGTTTGGAATTATTGATATGTCCCTTGAAACTGTCTCTGATCATTTCCAATTGAGCGCAGAGGCATGCGGTGGTAAGCAGAGACCTGGCCTAGCTGCTGGACTTTCTCCTGCTGAACTCAGCATCCGAGCTGTTCATAGCAGCAACAGATGTTTCTGCTTTTTAAGGTCTGTGGGAACCTCACTTAACTTTTTTTTTCCCCCTTCTTCCTTGTAAGAACAAATGCCAATATAGCTGAGATCCAAAAAGTCTGACCTCAGCTTTATGTTATTATTGGAAGGTATTGCGACTGGTTATCCTATTGTCCATTCGCAAGTAATAGGGCGATAGCTATTAATGCAGTATTTGCTTTTTCACGCATAGTTTCTATGTGTGTGTTATTCTGCTACTTCCTGGTGATAAATAGGGGAACACATAATCACTGTTGCCTTCAATGCAAGGGGGTTTGTGAGATTCATCTTGTTTCGAAAGCATTGGACAAGCTTAAAAATAAGCTCACTAGCAACTAAAACAGCACGTTCCCTTTGTTTTAGTGCCACAACCAGTCACCTGGTATGTTATATCAGAGGGATCCCTTTCAACACTATTCATAAGGTGTGACTCTGTCCTGAGTGCCCAGATGTGGATATCTCAGAAGCCTGAGCTGTGTGTGTTAAATGTGAGACTTTCAGAATGAGTGCATAGATTTGTATTACTATTATTATTACTTTTTTTTTTTTTTAAAAAAAAAGATGGGGCTTAAATCTGAGCCTGGCTTCATTCTCCTTATGTCAATAATACCTGCTTTTGCCAGATACCCTTGCTAAATAGGGGATTTACTTTCAGGAAAAGATGGGCTTTATGCCATATTTCCACAGGTAGCTTCTGAGTGCGAATTAACGGCTTTAATTTCCAGCAGAAAGTCCTTAGAAGCATTATTGGCAGTGCTTGATGAGGGGACGTGCCGAAATCCAGCAACCCTTGGCCTCCCTACCCAGGTCCCAACATTGTGAAGATGTCACGTGACGCAAGGCTCTGTGGCAGGTCTCCACGCTACTTTTTCTCTGGAAGAGGGCTGGACCAAGTTGAGTGGTCAGAGAGGAGCCACGGGACAAAGCCGCGTCTGAGCAGGGTATGAAGCATGCCCCTGCATTCCCAGCGTAGGCTCTGGCATCCCTCCTGCTCCGTGATCACCGTCAGCAGCTCTGAAAATGAGCCAACTGTCTGCATCTCGTGTGCAGGGTCGTGAAGTGGGAATGACATCCCCGGACTGTGTTGGACACATGCAGTTCCTGGAGAGGAACCTCTGGGAGCCTCTCCTGGAGAGAGGAGGGTGGTGTTTGGGGCAGGTGAGGTCTGTCTCCTGTGTTCCCCAGCAAAGGAAAATCGATTACTTTTCCCACAAGTGGTTTTGCCATTTGGCTTGTTCGAGCAACTGCTGTCACAAGCCCAAACGCAGTTTTTGGTAATAGCCTTAGAAGAAGGCAGTGTTGGCAGGGTAAGATCACCATCAATACATGTATGCGATCCTGGCTTAAGGTTATATGGTCTGCAGGCAAAGGAGTAGCAAACTGGACAGCCAGGTTATGCTTCAATCTTGAACCTAAACGTTTCCCTCTTTGGTTGAAAAAGAAAAGGTGGGTTTTTGTTTCTATGGACTGGGCTCCCAGCTTTCTGTGCAGTAACATTTTAGCTGAACCAGATGTTTCAGGAGGCTACCGGGGAGATGCCCACTCTTGCTGCAGTGATGCCCAGGGCTGGTGCAGGGGTTCAGATCTGCTGGCCCCATGCGTACAATGCGGTGCTGGAAGGAGATGAGGGAACCGGTGTCCTGTCATGAGAAACACAAATCCCTCCAGCTTCCTGCTATTGCTGTTTGTTTGGACATGGCTTAAGACTGAAGAATGAGACTGATCTGGCAGTGGTTGCTTTACTGAATTTTCTACTCGCTGGCCTGCTGCGGTGCGGTACCAGGGTATGCCTGGTGTACCGCCCCCCTGGGACAGCCGATGAGACAGGGTTTCAGCCTGATGATTCAGCAGTAGCAAGGCACACAACCCATGTAATTTTTGGCTGTGATGGAGGTGTACTGTAAGGCTGGCTGCTGGGACAATGCCCCTCAACCTGCTTTGGTGCTAATCCTCACGCAGGATGGTCCTTGGTGTGGACCTACCAGGTGGGGTGCTATGAGCAGCCAGGCACCCACCTGGGAAAGTGGGACCATACCCCAAACTCTGGTCTGGCTCCGGTTCCTCCCCAGCACCTTTCTTTAGCAAAGATTCAAAGGAAATCTTTTGTGGGGTCTGTTCTCCTCCTGCATGGCGTTAGCCGCAGCAGCCCCCTTGTGAGAGCCCAAAGGAGGGCTCTCTGCTCTCTACAGCCAAGAAAAATGTCACAAAATTGCATGGAATTTCAAAAGTTTCATGGGCTTCAGAAACCTCATCTCATCGGCTCTTCCTCCTAACTATCGCCCCTTATAAAAATTATTATTCTTTTAAAATTCTGTTTCATTCCTAGACCTTGTCCTTGGTCTCTGATGCAGTCTCTGCTCAAGTCCTTGTCTTCTCACTCAGCCCCTGAGAACTTTCACCCCTTCCAATGTTAATTAAGGAGGTTAAGTTTATGATGGTGCACAGTTCAAAGTATGAAAGGATCAAAGTAAGCAATCCCTTTGGATGGTGTCCATAAAATCTGGCTTTCAGTGCATCTGCCCCTAGAAGCCAGTGCAAGACAGAGACTTTCCTGACCTTTACATTGCATCTCAGGCTCCTTGTCATGCAACTTCTTCTCAGAGAGCCTTTAAACAGATTTGTTATTCAAATAATATGTTGAATAAAAGGAGATGGCGATAAACTCCCAGCTGACATGCATGAACGTAGCACTGTATGTAAGAGCTATGGCGTGATGCTGAGTGGATGGACTTTCCAAAGTCTTACTGAAGTAACAGCGGAGAACATTATTAAATGCCTCCCATGTGATATACAATGGATATGCTTATAATAATACAGAATATAATATATGACACACTGTCTGCTAATGTTCTGTTATCTGTTCCATTGCTGTAGTCTCAAATGCAAAGACTCCCTACATTCTTGTAATGATTAAAGCAATGATAGCAATGAGTCACCTTGTGACTTAACGGATCTATGCAAGGTTCACACTGATTGTTTTTATACGTGAGAGCAGGGCCTGCCTCCTGTGGACATGAGGAAGAACGGAAAGGGACAGTTTGTGCTGGAAACTTTGCCACCACACAGTGACAGCAAAGAGCTGAGGTCAAGTCCTGTCGCTGGTGGCTGGTGAAGTGGATAAGATATCAGCGTGTCAGATGGTATAAGGGAGGTTTTGCTGTCTGCCTTCAGATTAATATAAGTAGAGATATTATAAAAAATAGGTACTCTATTAAGTAGGTTTTAGAAGTGAATAGCTGCTCAGTCTGAAGCTGGGATTTGGGACAAGGAAGAAATTTTTAATAAAAGCAAGGGTAAGACTTACAAGACCTAGCACTCCAGTCTCCTACTGACAAATTTCCTTTCTCTGGTTCAGTCAATGTCAGTGGTTTGTGTTTTCAATATTGATACTTCAAATATAGGGGTTTTGCTTCTTTATATCTGTACATATGAAGTACTTGGCAAATTCGTCTTAAATTATGAATAGTTTCAGATGAACTGCAGCTTTTACAGCTTATCAAGGAAATACTTGTGCGTGTCCTGTTGGAAAGTAGCAGAAAGACCTCTGTGTCCTCCAAAAGACTCCATCTGCTCTCCCTTGTCCTTTCCCTCTACTACACTTACTAGTTTTGCAATCAACCCCAGCATCAGTGGCATCAGGAACACAGCAAGGGCTTCTTTCCACTAGATGCTGGGCACCCTAAACCCTCTCAAATCCACGTTTAGCAGTGTCTTTCATAGCCTGCCAGGATGAGGATGCTTCTTCCATGATTAGTAACTTCTCATAGTATTTTTATGGATAGAAAATGCCGTGAAGCCACTGTATGTTTTGCAAGGGTAGGTCAAGAAGGCAGAGTGCTTACCTTGTGGTGAACCCCCCCAGAATTACAATAGCACAGCCCTCCATGGTATAAATCTGCTGGTCAAATGTTTCGTCTCTGCAACGCAATAAGCATCAGTGTAATCTACATTAAAGTACCTGGTGATGAAATGTGCCCGAAATGCAGACGTGTTGGATGCGGTGATCCTGTGGGTCCCCGTGGGAGCGGAGCAGTGCTGTCGTCGGCACGGACCTCGACTGCGGGGCAGGACCCACTCCCGTTTGCTTGTCTCCTCGCCCTGTGCTTGTAAAACCCTTCATGCAATAGGTACCCTGGTCTGTATCTGCTGTTCAGAGACTCTGTGGCAATACTAATAAATAACTCTGACAATGGGGCTATTTTAGATTTGCTGGGCTTGACTGTTATTTTTGTTTTTATTATTTTTTAGCTTGGACCTTTTGTACATACGAATTGGAGAGTGAAGGACACTCCGTTCCTATCATAGCAGAGTAAACCTGCCGCTGTGATGAAATATTTCATTTTCTCTTTTTCCTTTCTTTCTGTGCTTTATATTTAACTTTTTCATTCACATTCTATTTCTAGTTATCTACATAAAGAGAAACTATGTTTCGTGGTAAACATTTATGATGTTCGTAATTACACTGTCAACACATGATGAAATATAGTTATTTGTAGCAGCACCAAAATGCTTTGGCATTCCTAAGAATAATTTAGGATGTGCTGCCATCTAATGGCTTTGCTAACAATAGAGGAAACGTAAGAGTACGTTTGGCTCATATTAGATTCAGAAAGAAAAATGAAAAGGTTTCCAATTACAAGGTGGGAAAGTGTGTTTAAATTACATTGCTGAAGAGAACGTGCTTAGCTTCTTTTTGACAGCTTGAGGTGCAGCGGTCTTTCACATGGCTGCTCTGGTCTGCTATGGCAGTGCGTAAGTGCGTGCAGGGACACATTTCTACTTTACTGACATGTAATTTGAAGAATTCGTGAGCCTGTGTCATTAAATTTAATGCAGCTTCTTAAAACAAAAGTTCAACGACATTTTTGAATTCCAGTTTTTAGAGAGGTCTTCCTCTATTGCGGCTTGACCTCTTTTAGTGGTAAAAGACAGTAAATGAGAGCAGCCTGTGGCACTCTGAAAAGGGGGAGTTTGTCAGGACCATCTCTCGCCCCCTCCACTGCAAACCCCCTCCAAAACAGCCTTTCTGCTGCATTTTGCCGTGATTTCTGCTAAGCGGAGAAACAATACTGGCTCCCAGCAAGGCTTTGAATATTTCTGCTGGGCAAGCAGGTTTTTTTCACTGCTGGATGACTTAGACACTTTGGAGCCTGAGCCTCGATGGCCACAAGCTGCAGCAAAACAGCTGGTGCGTGGGGATCCCACTGGGACCGTGCACGGAGAATCCCTCAGAGAGGGGACCACGCTTGTGCCATGATTTGTACAATAGGAGGATTGTTGCTTCTGTAGTCAAATGGGAAAAAACAGCAAATGATTAAGAGTGTGAAAGGGTGTTCCCTTGCCTCTGCAGCCCCAGCTCTGGCTCTGTTCCTGTACACTGCTCTGTGGAGCTCCCCTGAACACACATGCGTGCCCCATTTCTCTCACTGGACCTGTATTTGGCTTCCCCCAACCTCCTTCTGCCTGTCCCTGTGTGCCTGGCCATGCTCTGGATGCTGCTTCGCTGGTGCTGCACCATCCCAGGAGCATCCAAGGGACACAGGGACCCTTGTGTGTGTGGCTGGCTGTGCACAAAAGGAGATCTTGGCGTAGAAGCAGCCCTGCAGCTGAAGTGGTGCTCCAGAGCATCTTTTCTCCAGCTCTGCACCACCTGGGGAGTGGCCTCACTTTTAGAATTGTTCCTTAATCAATTTAAACTGATTATCATTTGTTAAATCACCCCTTGGAGCATCACTCAACAGCCCTCCATAGTACTAAATGCATGCCACAGCGCAACCATCCAAGCAGTGTTGGAAACAGTTTATTCATCCCTTTGTGTTCCCCTCGATGACCCCAGGAGCAGCGGGGAACGTTAACTTCTCCTTCCTGCTGCATTTTGTCAGTGACAGTCGTGTGTGCATGTCTGATATCCAGCATGCATAAATCGAAGATGCTCTTAAAAAACAACATGTACCTCGTCTATTATGGTTCACATCTCAAGCTTAACTGAAGGGAGGGTGGGGGCGGGAAGGGTATGACTGAATAAAAATGCAATAGTTACAGAAATAGCCATGTTCGAAGTGGCCCAACTGGGTAAAAGTTCTAGCTATGAGATTAAATTTCTTAATTCCCTTAAGATTTGGAGAGCTAAATATGCGTTCAACTTCTCTGACATAAACAGTTAACACATTTATTCAATTTAAAAAAAAAAACCAACCCACAATATTGTGCTTAAGTTACCTACGCATAATGGTGGCCTCTGTGAGTGCAAATGAGTCAAATTAAATGACTGAAACTCTTATAAGCATATGAAGATCATTCTGTCAGTGTCCAATAGAGTGCATCCCTAGTTAATGCTATAGCCCCCTGATTGATCAGTGTTATGGACTTGTTCCTCCGGGGAAATGAAATCCTGCACAGCCTTTAAAGAAGTAACTGCTGGCAGTAGAAAAGTCACTTTGGAAATATGCACAAGGAAGTTATATATAGTAAAGAAAACTGTTCTCTGCCCTGGGTGTAGGGAAGGCACGTACAGAAAGGAAGTCTATCTTCTCTGCGGTAAGAGGACCAGCGAACAAGAAGCACAGACTGGAGTTTGTCAGTGTGGGCAAGGTTTCCAGTTAAGAGTGAGCTGCAACTCTCCAGGCATAACCTCTTCCTACCAGCCTGCTTGCATGAGCCCTAGGCTGAACCCTCGGACAAGAGGCTTTTGGCACATTGCACATACATTTTATTTCTTCTCAGCTTCTTAAAGCTTGCAGTTGGGTAATCCTGGTCTCAGATCACCCCTGCTCCTAATTGATTTGCACCCAAGGTCACTTTGGCTTAGGACCTGCATACCCAATGGTCACAGTGTTGTTATAAGAGTGATTTATCCTCCTACACCCAAATGAGCTCTCTATCCCAGTGTCAGTTGGTGCGCGCACAACTGGGAAATTCAATTTTTCACTCAGATGCCGAAATTCCACGAGGGACAAAGTTCTGTTAAATCTCATGTAACTTTGATCATTTCGAATGAAATGTCAGTTGCCAACAGGAGGTCAAAGGAAGTCATTTAAAGTGATTGTTTGTAAAGGAAGCTATCAGTTAGGGTTTAATGCATTTGGCCTATGCTGAACTTTAAAACAGGATCTTAAATGGTTATTAGGTTGGTCTTCCCCTGCGCTGATTCCAGCAAGCACAGTGCTGCTGTTCAAATGTAGCAACTGTTTTAGTAATTAGTTTTTTGAAGTCTAACCAAAAAGCCTTGTACAGTATAACAGCGGTTAGTGGTGTGTTAAGCTACTTCAGGAGGAAGAGCCATGTTTTATGCAAGGGGATTTTTCCAGTATGGAAGAGACAGGGAAAGGTGGGAGAAATAGCTATTCTGTTTCTGTTGCAGAGATAAGGCAGCAGGAATTATTCTGGAAGTCTTAATCTCAAATAAAAAAAGTAAAGTCAGATAGTAAGCCCTGCCCTTTTCACAGCTTAGCAGCTCATTTGTAGCTAGCTTTAGCATTGATTGATTTCAACCCAGTCCTAATTTAATGCAATAGAATTAGCAACTCTGCATTTTCCTACCTGTGAATGCTGTTGCTCCTTTGGTGTATTTTGCCTTGCTCTTCCTACCCAACTGTGCCTTTCCAGGGGCAATGGAAAACCCCCTCCTGCAATCAGGCTTAGTGCTCCCATTCACTTAAAGCCACTTTCTCACTCAACAGAACACGTAATGACAGTCACTGCAGACAGCAGCCCTTTCTGAGGAAAGGGAACATTAAAAATGCACGGGGAAATCTCCATTCAGCAAAAGTCATCAAAACTTCTGCTTACAACCTAGAACACTCCGTTGTCAACAGCTTCTCTTGGACCAATACGTGGCTGCTGGCTCTTACTGTATCCTGTCTGCTTGCTTCTCGCCCACACCCGCGCAGAAATGTCATCAACAGAACGGGCATTTGCTAAATCTGACAATACTGGTGTGCTGAGCTGATGAATTAGTTATAAGTGACTTCTTGACTAAGTTGGTGTCCCAAGCATAGACCTCATTAGTTCTTGGCATGAAGAGCGCCTTTCCTCAGGCAGCTGCT